>NC_083359.1:32822500-34175000 GCF_030254825.1 Meriones unguiculatus
TTCCTTCATCTTGGCTTGATATATAGGAACAGCTATGTGGCCTCACATTGATCTGGTAGGAAGAAAGAACGGTGCCCCCCATGCTTTGGCTTCCATTTTATAATAGCACTTCTATGTCAGTGAGAAACAAACAGTAACTTTAGTGGACAATTATGTATTTTTGGCACTCAGGCCAAGTGTATGGGCAAAAGACTAGAGTTACCTCTAGTGAACTGGAAGGTAAGGAAAGCCTTGCATCAGTCAGGTACTTATAGAGAGGAGGAAAATAAAATAATTTTGATTTTTGGTATTTTTGTTTGTGTTTTTAACTTTTATTATTTATTATTATTATTATTAATAATTACTTTTTTTTTTTTACTTTTTGATTTTTTTGAGACGCATTTCTCAGTCTAGCCTTGGATGTTCCAGAACTCACTGTGTAGATCAAGCTGACTTCGAACTCAGCAATCAGCCTGCCTCTGGTTCCCAAGTGCTGGGAAAGGCATGTACCACACTGCACAGCTCTTTCGTTTTTGAGACTAGTTCTCACTGTGAACCCCAGACAGACCTTCAAACCAAGATCCTCCTGGTTTAGCCTACCCAGTGCTGGGAGTCTAGATGTGTGCCATTATTCCCAACAGTTTGGTCAAAATTTTTATCAACATGGTCTTAATTAGCTGCATCCAGTAGTTTCTGGCTCGCATATGGAAGACTGAGATGGGCAGCTTTGAAGTTTGAGGTCAGCCTGGGCTACCTAATATGACTCTGTCTTAGAAAGAAACTGGGGGAAAAAAACTATTTTCTGGCCCACAGTCATTACTTAAGTAAAAGCATCCATTTGATCCAGTAGAAGAGTCCTTGGGGGACTGTAATCAAATCCTTCTCACTCACTGCAAGCCATAGGAGAACCCCAAAGAACTAGGAAAAAAGGGATTGAAATAGGTTACTTCAAACTCTCTTTCTCCACATTCTCTGATTTGAAGTCTTTATTTATTCTCTTTCTTCCTCTTGCTTTTCCTACAAAGCATATTTGAGTAATCACCTTTGAGGCTCCAAAGCAGAGGAGGCAGACCACCAGCACAAAAGCCTAATTTATGTTAGCCACATTTAAAAATGTTACTTTCCCCACCCCAGCAATTGAAAACACCACATTGAATCTAGACAAAGTCCCATGTTCTTCGAAGGCAGAAATCTCTAGCAGCTGAAGAATGGAGCCTTTTTATAAAAGGGCTTCCTATTCCTTACCATTTTGCAACAGATCTCCCTAATCCTTAATAGTTTTCACACTGCCTCACCCAGCTTCTTTGTGTTGACTCTGCAAAATGTGATCTACTGTAAAATCGTGTGACTCCATTATGTTTTTTAGCTCTTTCAGGCAAGCAGGTCTTGAAAATTCATAAGTATCAAACCTCTACTTTGCATTGTTCTGAAAGCAATTTTTTCACAGAATATTCAGCTGTGTGATCCTTCCCCTTTGGGAAACATTGGGTTAAAAAATGGTCTTTCCACAACCGTTATTCCAGTACTCTTCTTCTTATGGCCTTTTAGGTTTTAGGATTTGGGGCTCCTGCTCTGCATTCATTTGTATAGCATGTTTTCTCCTTGTAGACAAAAGATCTATATAGCAATGATACATGTGAGAAGAAAGATTATGGTATGATTATTTTCTTAGAGTTGTACCTAATAATGTCTTTGTGAGGTTGGGTAGTCAAAATTTGACATATGTCGTGGTTGTCATAGTCGGCATTAATGTAAAATAATAAGTTATTTAATATAGGATTCAACTTTATTATTTTTTCAAGTAAGCTGTCTGTCACCAAGTTCTGAAGTGGATTTCTTTAAAGTCTCCCTGTCTCCAGAGAAAAGGGGAAAAAGGCAGTGTGTCCCTGGACAGGATCTATGACTCATTATGTCAATCAAACCCCACTTCAGAAGGGAATAAAGAGATTTGTATCTCAAAGCCCTGCATAACGACTCCTCGGCTTTTCATTTCATATTTATGAGCGGTTTACTTTGAAGTGTTTATCAGCCAATGCGCAGGAGCATGAGGGAGGCTTGCCTGAAACCATTCTCATGGTCTAATCTGTGAAATGCTTGCTGAGCAGGCTGGCTCATCAGCACATGCCATGCAAAAATAAATACATAAATAAACTTTTTGTTATTGGAGGTCTTAGAACCATGTCTTTATATGAACTATAAAAACAGGGATAAGTTAGTGTAACATAGGAAACTTGACTCTGTGATGTGCAAAGTGAACACCAGATAATTTCCTGTTTGAAATAAAACCTGGTACCATGCAGAGATGCAAAAACACATCTACATAGTTTTCTCATGTGGTCCGAGGCTCCGGTCCTTGGGAGTTGCCATATGATTGCACTGAATTGTAGTAAGTATTTTTTTGTTTGTTTGTTTGCTTGTTTGATAAGTCAGTTTTTCTCTTTTGAAATGTAATTCTCAAATGAGTTGAGGAGGTCCCATTCCCAAGATGTTTAAACGATAAAATGAAGACTGTTTGAATATTTGTAGCAATATTATGACCTCATGAGTACCTAAGACAAATAAAGTGTGTAGGAATAGAAAAGGTGAAAAGAATAACACATTAAAATAAAAATTTTACATTTCTCATACTTAGAATTAGGGGGGAAAATCTTCCCATTTTTAATCTTTATGATTTAATTAATTCAGGAAATTCATGCTGTAGTACCCAACTTGACCCTAAACTTACAATGGCTTAAAGGGGCCAAAACTGCTTGGATAGGACTGGTAGAGCAGAGGGAGAGGAGTACATTAGCAATTCATTGTCAGTGGAGCACACAGTTATCTACTGAGACAGAAGGATGCTCAAGTCTACATCACATTAGACCCGTGTCTGCACTCATGCCTTGACTATTGATAATACAAGCAAAATGTGCTTGTTGAAATAGGCCTAGGGCTGGGTGGCCAAGCGCTTGGCTATCATATGAGTAGCCTGATGTTCCACCCCACCCCAATACTGGTGGGGATTGGAAAGGCGGGGGGTACAACAGAGAAATAAGAGGAAAAGGGAAAAAAAGAGGAGGAAGAAAAGGAGTAGAGGGAAAGTGAAAAACAATGACTAAGTCAAGCTTCCTAAAAATGTCTATTAAATGAAGCAAGAAAATAATATGCTCAATATGATTCTACCCCCCCCCATTTTGTTTTGTTTGTTTCCATCATGGCATCACTCCAAAGAGTGGGATTAGGAATACTCGATTTTTCTACTTGTTGTTTACTATATAATAGTTTCTATTTTTCCTTCAGTGTGCTTTGGGGGTTTATTTATATAGTTAAGGTCACATTTGAAGAGCTAGGACTAGAATTTAACATTCAAGTAATTGCCTCAAATGATGAGGCTTGGGTTCAATCCCAAGAACCATAAGAAAAGAAAAACCTGATTCACGTTAATAACCTATAAATTAGTTCCTTGACTGGAGAAGTTGAGGGGAAAAGAGAGTTGGGGCCACAAGCCATTTGTTAAACATTTTCATTTTCTTTGCCCTCTGCTGCAGAGTCCCTAAAGATTTCTTCCTGCCCCACCTCCCCATCTGCTAAGATTTTAATTGGAAGAAGTATCCATGTACCTGGTCTCTGGGTCACTTAGTTTCTCAATGGAAAGAGAACATCATAGAGAGTCCTTAGGCCCAACTAGAAAGTATGACTTTGAAGTAAAAAGGAGAGAAGGAAATGTGAATGGAGAGTTCTCTGCCTCCTCTTTCTATGGTCCTAGCAATGTTCTTTTCTTTCTTTTGAGCCCTGTGTTTTCCTTGTAGTTTAGTTCTGAGGATCATAGGAGATTTTATAAGTGTTTATAATTTGGTCTTTACACACAGCACAGAATCACCAAATATTAAGCTGCAAGTGTTTGCTGGATGAATAACTGAATGAGTGACATCAGCGCTGCTTATTGTTGTTTTCTGAAGATCCTGAGGACTCAGGGGACACAATGACTTCTCTAAGGTTACATGTTTGTCATGTAGCATCTGTTTTCTAAAGGACAAAGAGTTACCTCTGCCTACATTTGCCCCAGCACTCTTGCTGAGGTGGATAGAGTAGAAAAAAAAAAGCTTATCAGGAACATGAAATGACATTGTAATTGTATATTTATATGTTCATTGTGCTTATTAGCCTGTGAGATCCCTACAAGCTGGAATGTAGCTCTCCCAACTCTGTATCCCTAGCTGAATCTTAGCTTATACCTTTGTCTCTTTGTAGAACTGAATTGAACTAATCAGTTTGAAACACGAACAGTGGGTGCCCTTGAGGCTGTGTGCACAGTATAATGGCAGCTATTCTTGGGGGGACTTAAGTACAAAAAAGTACAAAACCTGGCAGATAGGCAGGAAAGCCAACCAAAGCCTTTGTGGGATGTGTTCCTGATAATGCTGATGGATAGGTTTACTGAAAGGACCATTTTTATTTTCTTATCCGAATGGAGATTGAGCACACCATACACAAGAGAAAGTGATTTGGAGGCAATTCTAAGAGAGGAAATTGAAGCAAGAAATAAATGTTTGAAATAATAATCTGCTGTTGATCCCTAACCAACCTGAAATGAGAGCACAAGAATTAATGAGGCTCCTAACCCCTGGTGACACAGGAATATCGGACTTGGCCCAGACACAGAGCAATTTCCGTGGTGGTCTGTACACAAGAGGCGGGGAGGGGGGCAAACAAAACCATCGTCCCCTTTGAAGAGAAAGCAAGCTTTTAATAAGGGGAATATTGGCTCTCAGGTGAAGTCTCCGATTGTGCCAGGCAGCACAAACCTTTTTTGTAAAGTACCTAAAAGCCCTCTGCGAGGAGAATTATCTCAATAAAAAACAATTGTCACCCTGGATTTAATTGCCAGCCATTCCAGATGTGTGTCGGTTTTTCTGGGGAAAGTTGGTGGTATGTGAAAGAACCAAATGACCAGCGTGACCTCCAATTAAAAAAAAAAAAAGAAAAGACACGGAGACATAAGGACGATAAATCCCATGTGTCTTTGCATAGTGGCTTTGGAATAGTATAGGGTTTCCCTCCTTTCCTGCTGCTTGGAGGAAACCTTGAGACCGCATGGGTGCTGCTGGGTGCTTTGAAGAAAAAAATAGCTGATAAATGTTCTCAGTGTCAAATAGTAGGAAGTGATTAAGTGAATGGATTCTGGGAGGTACTTTGAAAATATGAAGAATCTGACTGCCATGACAGAATAGTTGTGGCACTGATTAGAAGAGGAGAAATAGCAGTAGCACAGGACAAGGCTTCCAGGATACTCCACAGTAGAGACCAGACATTGTTCCTGGGCCTGTGAAGAGGCCAAGTAGCCATGACACTCCTCTTTCCAGACATCCAAAATTATGATTTTTGCATTCCAAGATGATTACTATAACAAAATATGAGGTTGTTTTAAGGGTTTCTTTTTTAAATTAAATTTTTATTTTTTTATATTAGTTACAGTTTATTTACTTTGTATCCCAGCTGTAACCCCCTCCTTCATTCCTTCCCAATCCCACCCTCCCTTCCTCATCTCTTTCCTGTCCCTATCTAAGTCCACTGACAGGGGAGGTCCTCCTCCCCTCCCATCTGACCCTAGCTTATCAAATCTCTTCAGGACTGGCTGCAATGTCTTCCTCTGTGGCCTAGCAAGGCTGCTCATCCCTTGGAGTGGGGGAGTTCAAAGAGCCAGACATTGAGTTCATGTTAGAGACAGTCCCTGTTCCCCTTACTAGGGTACCCACTTGGATACTGGGCTGCCATGGGGTTCTAGGTTATATCCATGCATGGTACTTGGTTGGAGATACAATCTCAGAAAAGACCCCTGTGGCCAGATATATTTAGTCCTGTGGAGCTCCTGTCCTCTCCAGGTCATACTAACTCCCCCTTCTTTCATATGACCTGTTCTACGGGTTTCAATTCTCTTCTTTAATCCCTGAAGTTAATGCCTGGTGCTTGCAGCCTTGCATTCTTGCAAAGATTCTCCAGGAGAAACTTGACTGTGATGTATGTCACCTCTGTGGAGTCCTAGGCACTTTTCTCTTTGCCAGATGCTTCCTCTATGAAAACATTTAAATCTTGGAGCCACCTCTGTGGTAAAAAATACTTTCAGAGCTTGCAAGGGGCCCTGGGTTCCAGCTCCTGCCCTGAAAAACGTCATTTAAATAATATTTAATAATGCTACTGCATTGCTATAAAAAAGATGTCATTTATTGTGTCTGCAATACTATTTCTAACCTAAATTTCCTCCACTGCTAAAGATTAAATTAAAAAAATAAAGCTTTTATTTAAGCACCCCAAAGTAACATTAGCAACTTAATTCTGTTCAATTTGTACCCGGTGGGTAAGTTTTACATGTGACAGAAGCTCCATTGAGACTGGTATTTTGCTGTTGTGCCATTCACCTGAGATCTAAAAATGTCAATTTCGCTGTTTGAAGATAATGACCCCATCTCTAAGAGGGGCTTGTTTTATCTGAAGCAAAGCAAAAGTTTCTGTCACAATACTAATTAGTTGCTGTAGACCGAGATTTCGGTTACCCGTGAGAACTTACACATGAGAACAGTGTAAACCCGGTAAGGCTCATGACCACCCTGCATGTTCTTCTCTTCTTCCCGATGTAGAACTCTCTTTGAAGCAAAACGGTCCTGTGTTGCATTACCATTTTTTTATTACACTATTTTTGAGAGGGTAGTGTATGTACATCTTTAGTCACATGTGTTCCATGGCATGTGTGTGGAGGTCAGGGAAAAATGTCTAGGAGTCAGCTTTCTCCTTCTAACAAGTGTGTTAAAGAAATCGAACTCCTGGCTGTCAGGCTTAGAGCCAGTGTTTTTACACACTGAGCCAGACTTCATTTGTCACCTTCATTTTCAAACCCAGAGTATGTCTGCATTTGTGCCCAGTTATCTGGAGCGGGCATCGGTCACCAGTCTAGATACCAACTTAGTCTCTTCACCACCCACCCTTCAGCCTGTAGCACTTCCTTCTGCCTCCACTCAGAATGTGATACCGAGTGACGTCTGCCATCTCCACAGCCCAGCACCTCCACAGATGCAAGCTGCCACCCCAGCCACTCGCTACCCCAGCTTGGGCACAGCCCCTCAGGGGACTCCCGTTAGACACGGAGTTCTCCAACCTAGCTGGTAGGTGAGATGTTCTTTCATCCCAACAGCACCGGATGGAACATGCTGCTATCTCTCTACTTTATGTCCTCCCGCACTGTTTTAGTTATGGCTTCCGCTGCAGGAATAACACTCCACGATCTAAAATGACTTGAGGAGAAAGGGTTTATTTCATCCCATAGCTTGTAGTCCGTTATCCCAAATGCATCAACAATGAGTAATAGAGCATAATGATCAGTTTCGGGATCTCATCTTGATGTGTCAATAAAACAGAAAGCAGCAGGTCACTCCTCCTGTATTCATGTGTATGTGTCATTTGTGAACACATACATGGAGCTAAAGACTGTCATCTGGGGTTCCTCCCCATTACTCTCCTTATTTTTTGAAACAGTTGTTTCTCGTTGAACTCTGAAGTTCATTGAGACATGCTGGTAAGAAAACTGCAGGGCTTATAAGTGTGAACAACTATGCCTGGCTTTTTACGTGGGTGCTGGGATTCTGAAATCAGGTGTTCATGCTTATAATGCTGGCACTTTTTGTGATGCCTGAGTCACTTCCTGTCCAGTCCCTCCTCTTCGGTATTCTTTGGTTACTTACTCTATAATCTTCCACGCACTGATGGCTTTCCTTCTACTGTCCATGCTGCTGTTTGTACAAGTATTTGTGCTTCGTTCTCCTTGCTTTGAACGCTTAACTAAGAAGGGCCCAAAAGACATCTGCGCATGTTGGAATGCAGAGCAGCTCAGCTGTTTGTGAGCCTTTCTGTCTGCGCTTATTTCATTCTGGCAATGTTGTCCATCCCTATAGCATTAAACAGCATCTATCTGTCAGTGACTCCCAAGTCTACATCCTTCATATCAGCACTCTCTCCAGTATATTTAGCTCTGTGATCAGCATCTCCACTTAGATGTCAAATACACAACTCAAACTCAGCAGGAAGTCTTTGAATATTGATCTTTTGTGCATGTACATATGCAGATACACACACGTACACATATGTGTTCACATACACAGAGCACACATGCCTGTCCTTATGTAGCTTTCCTCTTGTCATTGACAGAAACTCCCTTATCATTCCATTCTTTGGTCTAAAAGTACCCAGATCATAGTCTGCTATTGCACATAACTAGAACGCTTCCTTCTTAGTGAGCTATAATTATCCTCTGCAAATTCATTCTTTGTCATCTCCATGACTTTATTCCTATCCACTCTTCCCTAATACTCAAAAGCAATAGTCAGAGCAGTTCTTGTCGGGTTTATATGAGACAGTGTCATCCCTAAGAGCCAATGGCTTTCCCTTCCACTCTAACTAAAATACCTAAGTTTGGACAGAAAGATAACTCAGTAGGGGAAACAAAATCCACAGAAGAGTACTTCTCCAGAATACATGTAAAGCTGGATGCTGTAATGCAAGACTTTAATCCAAGTGCTCCTACGATGAGATGAGAAGTGGAGACCAGAGAAGCCCTGGATGCCTGCCAGCCAGCTAGTCTAAAGACAGCAATGAACAATAAGCAACTAAAGCAAATAAGTAGGAAGTCAAAGACCCATTCGTATGCCTATCCCTTGAGATTGGCAAAACAATTTGACATGTCATGCCCACACAAATTGTGTATGTGCAAACACATTATAAACACATAAACACATTTTAAAACAAGGTTGTAGTCACAGAATAGTAAAGCCCAAAGCCTTACTGTGCCCAGCTCTCTAACTCAGATTCCTTTTTGCAAGGTCATTTGAAAAGCCGCAAAGCTATCCATGCTGTCTTTACAATACACCAGGTATTCTCCTGGACTCTCTGGTACTAATGGACTGCCTTGTTCCGTGTCATGAGGTCTTTGCTAGAGGCTGGGAATATGGCTCATTGGTAGAGCACTTTCAAGCCTCGTCTAGTCGTGGGAATTTCCTTAAATGTTGCTTCTTCCTTGAGCAAAGCTCATGACATACCATTAACAACTGTGCCTTTAATTCACATGGAGCCTTTTTTTTTCTCATCAGCTTCCCCAGTCACATTCTTCTTCTTTTACTCCAGATAGTTGTGAAAGATTGACATGCATTTCCAGTGCATTTTACCATTCTATCATACATATTTTGCATATTTTGATAAGTAACATGTAGGTCCTCTTTTATTTCCTCAGTTGTGTTTTCATGGCTCACCACTTACAATCTGAGATGTGTTTGTTTTAAGAAAGACCAAGAATCTATGTTAATTTTTTTGATGTTTTATAACAAATGGTTGTCCTTGTGAAAGATCTGTCCTTTTGTCCACCATTTTTTTTTTCAGGACTCTTTTCTTTCTAATAGACTGCTGTGATGAGCAATATAAAAAAAGAAACGATTTAACACATTTGATGGTACCAACATCTGAGCAGACAACATCAGACCTTTTACTAAGAAGGTATCTTTGACCCCTAAGCCCATGCCAATTCCTCCTGAAGTGATTGTCTCAGAAATAGGAGAGGGCAGTCATAACATATTGATAGAAATGGATGTAAGGACCTTTGCTGAATGGCACTCACTGGCCACGTTGGGAATGAGGGAGTTTTGAGGAGAATTAGGCTCTAGGATCGTTGGAAGCCATTAGCTGCAGTGTCACTCAGACTGCGGGTGGCGCTGTGCTGATGGTATGGCCTTTCCGCTGTGATGGTATGGACTTACTATTTTTTTTTCTTTTTTACCCTATTTAGATAGCTTCTGCTTTCTATTCCTGAATTCATTTTTTTGACTGGAGTTTAGTGTCACTCAACAGCTCTCTGGAAGTCAACAGCTGCCAGATGCTAACTGTAATTAAGGCTTTACATGTATTCGTAACCTACGGCATGTGTTTGGAACACAGGAAGCAAGGTGGAAAAGGAAGCAAAGGAAATCTCTGAACTCAGTTTCAATTATTCTCTAGTTTAATGGAGGCTAGCAGTCAGTAGGAAACTATGGTCTTGCCATTTCCTATAAACAGCATACTGCTGTATGCTCTACATGGTTCGAGACAACTACCCAAACTCTTGGAGTGCTGGGTGATGCAGTGCCTGATTTAAAGGAATTGTTTTACAAACAAGAGCACATAACATTAGCATTTCCTCCCAAATATTTGCCATCACAACACGGAGTCTGATTAGCTGCTGAGGTAAAATACTAAAATACCTGCCATATATTCACCTGGCGGTAGACCGCGATCATCCATTTCACAAGACGTCAGATTGTAGATGAGGTAATTAACTCTTGAGATCTAGAATAATCCTTCACTGATGAGAAAGTCAAAATGTTTTCAAAACATCAAGTGCATAATGGAAACAGGGACCTGGATAAATGCTGAGAATGCAAATGTCATTTGCCTTTGTTAAAATTTCATGTAATGTTGGTAGCTTCTCTCTTGACATATCAAATATTCTTTGTATTATACTGAGAAAAGAGGCTATTATAAAACATGACAAAATAAACATTGAATACATTGAAATGCATGCAGCTTAATTAGAGCTAGGTATGGTTTAGATTATGACAGAATAAATTTGACAATGGAATTCCATTTTATTGACCATCATTTTACAGTTTCACACTTACTGAATGAAATAGCAATAATATTAACAATAATAGTCTAAGACACATTGGCTTTGTTATTCAGGGATGCTCTTAATTTACATATGTGTATATAGCACAAAATGACTGCACACTGCAGGTACAGCTATTCTTTCATTTTATAAGTATGAAGGTTGAAATACAATAATAAATAGTTTGGCAACAAATAAGCTCTACAATAAAAGGCAACTAAATAAAAACACCAAATAGATAAAAAGCTGAATTAAAAATCTTGACAAGTCCCCCTTCCCCCAGACACACACACAAAAATTAACAACCATGGCAAGAAGCCATCAAAGGGAACTCAGAAATTGTGATAAGGATGCTGAAGTACAGCTCTCCACAATAGATGGCTACTGATGGGAGTAGAGGTGTGGAAGGACTGGGTTTTCTGTAAGGGGCTGGCGGCTGGGCATTTGACCATGCTCCAGGGACTGTATGTACAACACAAATTGGGCTTGTTTTTTGTTTTGTTTTGATCTCTGTGTGTGTGTATATGGTGGGGGAGAGGCCAAAAGGGCAGAGTCAGACAGTGGACCTGAACGGACTGGAAAGTAAGGGTAATCAGAATGCATCAATCATTCTGATTAAATAATTATTTTATTAAATAATCAATAAAATACTAGGTTAAAAAATACTTGCACGCTGTACCCACTACAGAGGCTGACGCCTCCCAAATAGCTCCTCAGATAATTTAAAATGACTCCCGTCGTGGGTACCACCTGACACTGCCTGCCCACCCCCCTTAAGTAACAAATGTAAGATTATTAGATATCTTGGTTTGATACCATGTTTAAGCCTCCAGCAATGCCTTCGTGAACATTAAATACTGACATGTGATGCTAACCAGACAGACAGGCACACTGAGCAGTGGGACTGGAAAGGTGGCCTAGCAGATGAGAGAGCTCACTGCTCCTCTTCTCAATACCCATGCAAGGGGGCTCACACACGGCTTGCAACTCCAGCTCCGGGAGATCTAACGCCCTCTTCTGGTCCCTGTACACAGATGGCATTTATGTACACAGACGCACAGACACAAAAAAATAGCTGTAAAATAAAAATAAATGAAAGTCTGAGTAATGAATTGCAAGCCAACAGTGGGATTCCACTGAGACCAAGGAATGCTGTTGGAATGACAATAGAAAGACTAGAGTTAGAAGAGTATATGAAATAGAGATGCCTATACTCACACAGTAAATGGAAAAGAGGTAGGTGCAAACAAGGCCACGTGGCTTGGGCGTGAACAAATTCAAATCA
This sequence comes from Meriones unguiculatus, assembly GCF_030254825.1. Classification (NCBI taxonomy): domain Eukaryota; kingdom Metazoa; phylum Chordata; class Mammalia; order Rodentia; family Muridae; genus Meriones; species Meriones unguiculatus. The sequence goes on from NC_083359.1 coordinate 32,834,422, forward strand.
TGTTTCTGTTCACAAGAGTTTGGAAATTAAAATAAGCCAATGTGAGCTAAGATTCAAAATAATATTAAAAGAAATTATAATTATTTAACATTAAAAGTGAGAGAAGCAATAAATGATTGATTTTGACCTTTGAAGTCATAAAATAATACAATGTATGAGATACACACTATTACCTGTTATAATGAAATGAAACTGACCAATATTGCAAAGTACGATGGATTTTATAAATGAAGTTAAAACCATTAAAATTAACAAAAAGCTATTTAGTCTACCTAGAAAATATGGATGCATGAACACAAAGGGAGAATTAGTCAACTAAAAAAATAAGAATTTAGTAATCTATAGTACACACACACACAAAAAAAAAAAGGTTATTATAGCAGCCAATGAGAGAGGGACAGCATGAAAGCCAATTAGTACAGAAAATGGAGAATAAAGTGCGAAATATTTAAGAAAGACAGTGGCTGAGAAATGTTGCAGCTAAGAAATTGCATGTTCAGAAAGATCGGAGTCACAGCATTTGAAGGGTAAGATAACTGTAAGCGGAATAAAATGCTACACATAGTCCCTGGAGCGCTACTCCCACGTGTGTAAGTAGATAGCCAGAGAGCCAAGAGAAAAATAGCAGAGAAACTTTAGAAAATGTATTAACCCACAAGAAACTAGGAAAAGACTTACAAACTGTAGGGAAAGGGAAAATATAATAAATAATAAACCTAACTCCAGCCACGTCACTGATTACATTACATGTAAGTGAATTACCATATCACCTAAAAGATAAAGACTGTGACATTCTTAAGCCTCAAGTCCTAGTTATGGGCCAGCTGCAAAAGCACAGGAAATCTGGATATAAACAAATGGAAAGATGTCTGTTATAGCTTTATCGTTTATAGCAAAAGTAAGAGGCTCAGTGTAACACAAGACTACAGACAAAATGAAAAACGGACATTTCAAATTGAGGAAAGGATCAGTTGGTCCCAGAGACATAAAATTCTGAATGTCGATAGCGAAAGTGAGAGGCGAGAAGGATGGGAAAGGGCAAGTATAATAATAATAATAATAATAATACCAATAATAATTAATAATAGTTAAAAGTGAAGTCCACAATTCCAGGTTTTTCTCTACTCAGTCACTGGCAGAACAGGACAAAAGAGAGAGGGGGAGTTAGGGGTTTGCATCCTCATGTAAGGGATAACAGCAATTATGTGTCAGATAGAGGAACACATTTTCCACTTTGAAAAGATGAACAAACAAATATGCAAAGAAAGTAGAGATAGATTACCTGATTACTGAATTAATTAATTAATCCGGGAAGTTGAGAAATAGGAAATAACTAATAAAGGCTGGATCCAAGTTGTCAATAAAGGTGAAACATGAAATTCATTAAAGGAAAACATCATCAAAGCACGACAGCTTAGATGAAATAATAAAACATGATGGATATTATAAAACTTAAGTTACCTCAGATGTCCTTTGATCATTGGCCATAATACACTGATGCAATTTCCTGTCAATGAGAAATCTGGAGTAATGAGGAATGGGTAAGCTCCTATGAAAGAGCCATAGATGGACGAAAGTATATCTTAATAAACTCTGGGAAGAAAGGCATTGGAACATTCCCAGATGTGTGCTTCTGTGATAATAAACAAACATATGGCAAGTTAGTAGCAATGAGAGAAAAATGTATAAACTGAGGTCAGCATGGTAACACAAGCTTTCAATTCCCATGCTGGGCGTGTAGAGACATGCAGGTATCTGTGAGCTCAAGGCCAGCCAGGACTGCAGAATGACAGTCTACCACCATACACACATACATACATATATAGATATAGATATGATATAGAAATCGCTATTATGAAAACTGAAGCCCTGCTGGACATAAATATGTACTCAGGGGATTTTAGATACATAAAACAAATTAAGTGAACGGATTCAATGGGATAACTTCTACATATAAGGGCACAGGTTCGTAACCTAAGAAACACAGAGAAAAACAGATCTCATGAGCAAAGAATTTTGCTTACTTGTAAGGGAAAAAGAAACTAGCCATAGATAAAATCCGGAGAAAAGAAGGAAGAAACAAACAAACGAAAAAAGTAATAAACACGGTAGGGCAGTAAGACAAACCCCATGAAGGTAGATACTGCTGTTATGTATGTTGTATAAAGAAGGGAACGGAGATTCAACTGAGTCAATAATTCTGAGACTAGACTTAAATATTTTCAAAACAAATTCTGACCACCCCCCCCCCCCTTCTTGATTCCAGGCTCTGTTTACTGACCATTTTTACAGAGCCAACGCCCTGATTCATTTCAAAACCACGTGCTAAGGTATTTAGGACCATGCCTGCAGTCCTCGTTAGCCCCCACTACATGGAACTCACTTCTTAGCGGTTGTCACAGAACACGCAGACCATCGCAGCTAACTCACGCTCTTGTCTTTCTTCCGTCTCCCCTGACTTCTCTGATGGAACAGGCAGCATCTTAACGTTTAGCTGAATGCCTGCATTTGCCATGGCGTCACACAGGCATGCAGGATAAGTATTAATACAGCGTTTAAGTGTAGCAGTGGAGTTCCGAGCTGGAAGTTCTCAGGAGCAGAAGTCCTAGCTGGTCCTGGGCATTTAATTTCTAATTATGAAATGCCACTCGTTCAACAAGACCTTTGTCTGTAAATGTTTTAGGGGTTTCCAAATTGGCCTTTGCTCGGGTTGGAACAGGAAAATGCCACCACCTTAAAGCAGAATCCTGCTTTCACATTTCTCTTTCAGAGTTCTTCTCAGTAGGAAACCCCAGGTGATAAAGCATCCGGCCTTTTTTAGCCATTCTGGTCTGTCTTTGATTTGGACTGTTAGAATGAGCCCAGTTACAAATTATAAAAGCTGTGGACACATAGATGTTCATATAGCTGAAGACAATGAGTTCAAAACTTTAGAAGCAGCAAAGCATTACCCTTTCAGGCATTACAAGTGAAACAAAATAGTGATTTTTTTTTGCAATGTATTTTTTTGACATATAAATATTTGGCTTAAATTTTTCTGACAAGGAATGCAAAAACACCTACTCTCTGCTTTAAGCCATGGGATTTTGGTGAACAGTTTTGTCAACACTTGGGAAAATATCTGAATGTGTGAACTTTAGAAGGGCATTAAGAGAGAGTTTAAGAGACGAATTTTAGTATATGTAAGCATACAACATTAGAATTCATAAGCAGTTTCTTTAGGGTCTTTCAAAACCATGATCACTGCATGCACAATGCATGGCTGTTTAGATTTGTATGAGTGCAATGTTTCATATAATGTAGGTAATTGATTTATACTGATTATTTTCTATAACTCGTACATATCTACAATCACTCATATTTAAACATATTTATTTTAAACAAAGTAAAAAATTTGGCAATTTATTTTGATTAATCAAAAGGAAGTAAAATTATATTTTATCACCTATAATTGCTATATTTTTCTTACTGTCTGGCAAGAAATGAGATAGCAGGATAAATTACTTCCATTACTATGATTAAAAAGAATTGCAACGTTATGGTTTTGATCTTTTTCTTAAATATTTTCTAGAAAAATTTAGAGTCTATGCTTATTTCTGAATTTAAAATGTGCGCTGTAACATTTGCTCAAAAGAAGTGACCCATGTTTATTTACACAAGATTCTCTTTGTTTTAAGATAAACAATCACAGAAAATTCTACTTAAAATGGAATTAACGCCTAAAAGAACCAGTTGTCCATATTAAGTAGTAAACATTGTTTACTTCAAGCTAAATAAATAATACTGTGCGTACTGCTACCCCCCAGCATGTGAGAAGTGGAGGCAGGAGAATCTTCAGTGGGTGCTCAAGCGAGACTACGTGAGACCCTGTCGACATATTCACCCATTCAATCAAAAAAAAAAAAGAAAAGAAAGAAATTGATGATGATAAGGAGAGTATTTCAGCTTATGTTCTTATTTAATATTTTAACCCTGCAACACACTTTTTTAAAAAACGCTTAAGTTTGGTGCGTATGACTTAGTATGACGTGATGGTACAATCGCATCACTTTTTATCCCTCACCTTAGAAAGGCTTCATTTTAGTAAATATATATATATATATTATGAGAATATTAATTTTTCTAGGGGCTTCATATTAACCTTTCATATGAACAGTTGCCATTCATCACTCGTTCGTTTCCTGGTTCTTCGCCTCAATAGTGAAGCTTACACTTTCGACTCTACTGGTTTATTAGCATGTCATGTTATGAACTTGATCGCGTTTAAGTGGATCTCCTCAGGTCCTAAGCCAGTGGCAAAAGTTTGGGCGTCAAATGGAGGTGAATGTCTCAGCTTCCTTCTTTTGTCTATAAGGCAGAAGTTGAGGGTAGGGTAAGAGAAGGTTTTTCATCACTGTAGTATAAAAACTGGGTCTTCAGACTCCACCCTGGACCTCTGTAGATACCAAGCTGGTTAGGGAAGAAAGGGAAGCCTGCTGTGATTTCCCTACGAAGCTTCTCCCGACTATAATGTGGCTTAACACATAAAAAGCATACACATACACAGGCGCGCTCGCACGCAAGCGCGGACTTGCAGTGAACACGAAAGTCATGGAGAGAATGGAGGGTTCCCTCTTGGTTCCACTGACACCACCATGTGGGGGGAGGACAGGCTAGCTGCTCTGACTCACACTTGTTTTTGAGGGCACACTGCTGTGTATGTGGAGGTGGAGAGGTGCAACCCTTCTTATGACAGCATAGACTTGCTGCTTTCTACTGTCTGCTTCTGTTGGTGTTTGCAACTTGCACATCTCTGTAGAGCCAGGTCTGTGGTGCACGAGGAGGAATGAAGTACCAGGGAACTCAGCTGCTCTGGGGTGCCTCGTATCCAAACAAATTAATAGGTCTGCGCTCTTCTTCCTCCCTGCAAGTCTTATGTGTTACATTCATTTGTTTCTCTTTGTGGAAAAGGCTCAAGAAAAACTATTGAACAGAGGAAAGATCTGCATGGACACTGGCTTTTAAAGGTTTTGGTCTATAACTGGTTGGATGTATTGTTTCTGGGCCTGGAGAAAGACAGAACATCATTGCAGAAGTGAGTGTTGAAGACAAAGTTGCTGACCTCACGGAGACAAGACACGGAGAGGGAAGGGATGGAAAGACTGGGATGGACAGAAAAGGTGTGAGGAAATGCTGCATTCTTCGGAGTCATTCTGTCCACTTCTTCCAGCCAGGCACCACATCCCAATAGATCATTCAAAAGGAACTCATTATTTGGCGTATTCATTAATAAACTAAGCATCATTAGAATCCAATCACTTTTCAGTAGTGCCACCAACCAGAAACCAACCTTTTAACACATAAGCCTTCCATTCAGTCTTCAAACCACATGGCATTATGTGTAATGTTGAGGAACCGCACCTGTCCATAGTGGAATATTTCATCTAGGCAGAGAGCCAGAAAGTTCTGAATTCACTTTTGAAAGTTCCCATGCACACTTCAGCCAGACCATTTCTGTTTGCTTTTGTTAATTTGGATTCACTTTGGTTCTGTGGCCTTCTCTCGAAGTCCAGAGTTTTCTTATACTTATGTTTCTTGATTTATGAAAATCTTTACTTTTCCAGGCTTCATGACTTAATTTTTTATTGGCATCGTCTACTTCTCTGGCACCATCACACGCAACTGATCATGTGTGTATCGATGGACATGAGAAGACATACAATAAATGAACGTGGGTGCATGGAAACAAATTTTATATGTGGTCATTAAGGACTGTTTAGTGTGTTCTATTTGTTTAGCTAGCTTGATTCTGGGTCTTCGACTCTAGCTTTTATAGTTGACATCCTTACAGCCTTCTATACTGCATCCCCTCCATTACTTCAGTTCACTTTTATCTGCTTGCCCCTCATAGTAGAAAAATCTGTTGAAATGCTGACATTTTCAGTGCTATTTGTATACTCTGGTATTACCATGGCATGGTAATTCTGACTTAGCTACACATGTGTTTTTCCTTGTTAAAGGTTATTTTGAAGTGTGAGAAGTTGGTGAAAACTTAGAAAATATAGCTATGGCCGTAATGCACGGACACATCTTTTCTCCAGCTTGCATCCTTGAATATAATGAGGGGGTCCAAGGACAGCTGTCAGTACCTATTGCTAAATTTCTTTCTCAAAGTGCTGTGACAAGGATCTGGGTTATAAACTGAGATTATATTCACAAAAATGGTAACAAAAGACTGAAACATCCCATCAAGAAATTATTTGAAAGACTTGTGTTCCCTTCACTTGACAACCTAATAGGTTTCTGACAATTTTTCTCTCTGTTTTAAATTTTACCAAAATTGTCAGAAATATGTGTGTGTGTATATATAGTCAAGCAGAACCTATAAAATATATATATATTATATATATATATATATATATCTGTAAAAACGCTCAACCTAGTCTTCTAGGATATGGGCCACGTTGGTCAATTTAATAGTAGAGCTATGAAATATATATGTGAGATGAAGTAAGCCCACAGATCCTGTGTATCTGGCTTCCTCAGTAACATCAGAAAAGCTGGAGGCAGATGTAAGGAAAGCATGTGTTCTCTGAATATGGAGGTAATGTGCCTCCACTTTCTATATACACGGTTGTAAAGAGGATATGAGGGGTCGCCTGGTTCCTACCAGCCATCTTAGCTTAGAGAGTCACACAATGACTGGTCCCTCTCTTCCGTTCAAAGCTGCCGAGGAGCTTAATGAAGACATAAGTACACCCAATGAATTAAAGTACTCTCAGCCTTCCATCGTTGAGCAAAGCGCTACCAAGCAGACAGCTGATATTATTTTAACATTACCCCCACAGCCCTTTCAGTTCTGGAGAGAAACACATAATATGGCGTTGCAAGTTATAAGACAAATGACTTAAACCATGGTTGACTAACATCAACTCATATAGAACAATGTACAGAAAATGTGAGTGTGCTCAGAGCAGGCCAAAAATCGTGATGATTTCTCAGTAGTGAGAATTCCATGCAATATCTTTCAGTGCATTCTCTCCACACAAGATGAACACTTGGCAAAAATTGTACCCTGGGTACAATTACACCTAAGGTGACCTTTCATGGTTCTCTGTCCTTCCTCTGTAGGGCATTTATCAGGGCATAGATTACATTTTATGTGATTCTTTGATTAATCCCTCTTTCCCAGTTAGACTGTAATGTCAAAGAACTCTATTTTTATAATGTTCAGTGTTATGTCCCCAATATTTATCATAGCATAAAGAACAATAGTACTTTTTAAATGATTTAACAAATTACAGACCAGGTTCATTTTGTTGATGTTGTTGTTTTGGGCTCACCAGCTTCATGTGATAAACCATCAATCCTGAGGGAGCCTTGGCCCAGAAATTACCTCTGGGAATTAAAATAAAGCTCCTATTAGTGTATTAATGGTAAACAGAGAGATAACAACTAGGAGTTATGTGGAAATTGCCATTTGGAGAGGAAAGTTCTTTTTCAAATAGAAGTTTAGAGTGTTACTTTGTTGGCATTTTAATTTTGAAATTTAATGTACTTATATAATTCCTCCCTTCCATCTTCCTCCTTCAAATCCTTCTATAAACCTCCCTTTTCTCTCTTTCCAGTTCATGTCCTTTTACTTGTTAATTGTTTTTATAATGTGAACACATATAAATTCCTAAATATAACCCACTCTGTGTAATGTTACTTGCATGTATGATTTCAGACCTTACCTTTTGGCACTGGACAGCCAACTGGCAGGCCCTTCCCTAGGGGAGACTATTTCTCCAGAGGTAATTTCTTGAAAAAATCATTTTCTTTTTAGGAGACAATCTTCAGCTCTCCTAATTGAATTGAATGCCTTTTTCTTTTGAATTGAATACAGCACGTCCAGTTGTCTGCACTGGTGCTCATTTGAGGCACAGAAGCTTCAAGCTTGAAGCTGAAACCTTAAAAACAGACTTTTTCCATGTTACCATTTGTGGCTACTTTAAATCTTACAAAAGTTATACATGACACGTGAAGGCCCCAAGTTTGGTGTAGGATAACAAAGGGTAATTTGAGCTTGTTTTCAGATGTGTTTTATACACAAATAAGGGGTGTCATGATTTTTCTACTGTTTCTTGGTCTACACTTATTTAGCCTTCGTATCCCACCACTTGGACCAGTGGGTATAGGAGTTGCTCTGAATGCAAGCATCATTTCATTGGAGACTTGCTTCTTTTCCCTCAAAGTTCTTTGAATCGTAGCCTAAATAAGAGAGTGAGGGAAAATTACTTGCCAGGTTGCCTCAATACATACTCTATTTAAAGAGGGAAACACTGCTGAGATAACGGCACGTGGAATTAAAAAGAGGTGTGTTTGAGTTTAGGTTGTCTTCATTTATCCAGGGACCGTGAAGGAGTGTTCTTCACTGACTCTGAAGACAAGATGGCAGAATGCCAACGTTAAACAACTATTTCCAGTTATTGCAACAGAGAGAAGGGTCTTGCAACCCATAAAATGGATGCATATGAAGTCAGTACCTTCGCTTTCATGAGACTTAATGAGACTCAAACTTGCTTCTTAGCATCCAGTGATGAGGGAATGATTATCGCTATGGGGTGAGGGGCTAGGATGAAAACTAGAATGGAAAACATTGGGCAGAGTGTTTTCACAGCAGCTGACAAACTGTCCTCAGAGAAAATAGCAACTCTCCACCCTGTAAGGACTTCCATCCCTCCTCATGGATCGTGGATGACCACCCTACGTGGCAGCAATTTGTGCATGCTTAACTCTCCAGAGAACAATGCTCACTACGCAGGGACTCTTACTGTGTTATTCGGTTTCATTTCCTTCACACAGTCCAATATACCTGTTGATAGAGCACACTGCAGTGAAGAAAGAAAAGTAAAAAATCCAGAATAAGAGTGCACGTGTCTGTTACAAATTGGAAGCATGATTAAATAAAACAGAATGAGCTAATGGAGGGAGGAAGCTATGCTATATAAATGCAAGTTTATTGGGAACAGTTAGGGAGGCTGAGGGAAAAGGGGAGCACACGCCGCGGGGTTGAGGGTTGGAAGAGAGAGGGCAGGAAGAGGGGAAAGCAGGAGAAAGGGCAGGAAAAGGGGCTATGGGACCAAGATGTCTGGTTCTGGGAGAGAAGCCCGGTCTCTTGGTGGAGGGCAGGGTTTGGCAGCCTCGCCCTGCGGCAGGTAGGGCCTTTTAACACTAAGTTCATAAAATAGCTGATGTTCTCTAGCACGAAAACTAAAATATGGTACCATGTATGTGGAGTGTTTCAGAGTATCATGTTTTAACATAGATTTCCAGTAATGAGTGATGGGGACTGGTTTATTTAGAGATGCTTAAATCGTCCCCTGCTCATGATGATGCGGTTACTTACATGACTTTCTCTGCTGATAGTGTAGAAGTCAATTGCTTCACTGTCTTTGTACCAATGTCATGAACTACATAAATAGATAAAGACAAAAGAAATGGTGGCCCAGACCTCTGATCCCAGCACAGTGATGGCGGAAACAAAAGGGCCATTTAAATGCTCTGGTCCTAGTTTCCTTGTCTGTAATATACGTCAATAATATTATGTGTGAAAATTAAGATTTTTTTAATGCAAACAAAATTTGCCAATAAAATGGGCAAAAATAAATCTTTGGTATATACTAATTAGGTGCGCAGTGCTTTGATGGCTCACAATAGTGTTAAGTGACCAAAGCTCTCTGAAACCAGGTACTTAAACCGAGTCGCACTTACATTTATTTCTAACGCACCTCAGCATCGACCGAGTACCCCTGTCTGCCCTGGCCTATGCTCGTATATTATAAAAAATCAAGGGCACCCTTTGGACTGGAGGGACACACCACATCCTTCCCACGCTGTAACCCCCTCTCTCTTGTCGTTATTCTAGGGACTAATTTCACCCTGGCGGAGTTGGGGATCTGCGAGCCCTCCCCTCACCGAAGCGGCTACTGTTCCGACATGGGGATCCTCCACCAGGGCTACTCCCTGAGCACTGGGTCTGATGCAGACTCGGACACTGAGGGAGGGATGTCTCCAGAGCACGCCATCAGACTGTGGGGACGAGGGATAAAATCCAGGCGCAGCTCCGGTCTGTCCAGCCGCGAGAACTCAGCCCTTACTCTGACCGATTCTGACAACGAGAACAAGTCAGATGACGACAATGGTAGGGAAGTTCCTATATACCTTTCCATGGTCTGTGCATTACGTTATGGGGGACTTGGGGGTGCTTCTTGTTTTTAAGAGGTTTAATAAATAAAATAAAAAATAAATAAATAAACATTCATTCCCTTTACTTTTAAATTGACCTTGTCTCTCCGGCCTGAGCCGGAGGAAAAAAAAAAAAAAAAAAAAAAAAAAAAAAAAAACAAATGAGATACCATCTAGCACATACACTGGAGATGAGAATTTTAAAATCACATTTTGATGGTAACCCACTATTCAAGTGTAGTCATTTAGTCTTATTAGCAAGTAAATAACACCATAAAAGAGGCGGCTTGATAAACTCTAACCTGTCCTTGGAGAATGTTCTCTTCCTCACGTTCCTAAGTCTTAGTATTGATTTTCTTTCTCAGTATAATAGCAAACTAGGTTTTTTTTCTTTCTTTCTTTTTTTCCCCTTTCCCATGAAGTTCTGTGAAGAACCCTATCTTATCTTCAACTTTCATTTCCAGACAGCAATGCCTCATATCCGTATGGAAGATCAACCTTGGAGCCCATGATCTGAGGTGTAATAATGACAAATAGGAAGTGTCTTGTCTTCCAAGCAGGCTTCTCCTGTGTTTACTTTCCCTCTCAGTACCTATATAGGTTAATGGCTTCCCGCATTTTCCATCACAGATCACTGTGGCCCATCCATCAGCTTTGTAGATATGTTTTAATGAAACCTTGAGAATTAAATGGTTCTGATCATTAAGGGGAGAATACAGGGAAGCCTGCACAAGTCCTTAAAGAGATAAGGTGTTTATTTCCGGATTTCTACAAGACTTAGAACTGTGTTTAGTCAAAAACACGTTTTAAAAAAAGATAAATTAGGTACAGCTGACTTTTGAAGAAAATCTCAAATGTTCTGCATGTTATGAATAGACTGCCTGTTTGCTCAAAGAATTGCCATTAAAATGTTTACAAATATATCAGTTAGGAATGTTTGTGTAAAATCTCAGGAACTTCTGTTAGAAAAGCTTAAATATCTCCTTTCATTGAAAAAGAGGAAGAGAAATTTCCAGACAGGCAGTTTCTTGTAACTCATAGCCAAATGCCATTCAGTCTCACAACTGTGTTGGAAATACAGCATTTCCTGGTTGATTCACGTGTATTTGAAAAGATGTCACTTTGTTGCACTGAAGTTTACTTTTAATTTCAAAATAATTTATTCCTCATTGGAGATGAGATGATAGGTCTTACTGCTTCATTCCTGCAGCTAATCAGGGTGAACACTCAAGAAAATTTTGCGCTTGACTCCTTTCGCATTTTTAACAGAATCCTGGCAGTTGGCACATTCAGTCCTCTGAGGGGCTCATTGGGTAAGAGATTACTTTTAAAAGTTTCCGTGAAAACATACATCAAACCCATTTACTGGTGTCTCTTTTAAACTTCGGCATGGGTCACACAGTGTTTAAATGGAAGCGGTTTGGTTGTCTAATAAACAAAATCACTGCAATAAAAAAAAAAAAACACACAACACATTTTAAATAAGGCATTTGAGAAAATCTCCCGTGCTTGGCGTTCTCATAGTTATACAAAGAACTGTCTATGTTGTGTTCTTTGCACATATTTATAGACTTCCCACCCTCTTAAATTATTTATACACAACTCTGAAAAAACCTCAAGCAATAAGAGATTTTCACTAAAGCCCTGTGAACAAAAACAAAAAAAATTTAAAAAATTAAAAAAAAAATGTGTCTTGAATTTACCTAGAACTTCTGTGGGTGGGAAATGTTTGCAATGAATTATGCATTTGATAGACAAGGTGTAGTTTCTTTTATCCATCATTACTGAAGTGCATGGTATTTGAACATTTTGTAGTCAGGCAAAGTCTCCGGAAGTCCCTGAATACTGATAGAAACTAAACCCTTTGATACAGTATCTTGATTTTTTCCCCTTGATGCCAGTTATAATGCAATCAAGAAAAGCACACTTAGAGACACTATTCAGTTCTGTAGGTGAGTGCTCTTGGCAAATTCCAAAGGAATCGAAGTATCTAAAGCTGTCTCATATATCCAATACGGAGACCAAGCTAGGTGATGTTATTTTAAAATAAATAGATATATGATCTTTTTCCCTTTGAAAGAATCGTTAAATATTTCATACATTCTAAGTATTCGTCTAATGTGTCGTTTTTTTGTTTGTTTGTTTTTTTGTTTTTTTCTAACTTGGGGGCAGAAAAATAAAATATTGCACATGTTGTAACCTACATTCTTCAAGATCCACAAGGAGAGGTGAGAGGAAAATGCAGGCCGGGGTGTTAACTTCACTAAACTTCTCACTCTTTCTCTCTGACACATTCTGTTTAGCTCGCGGAGAAATCGATGCTTTTTCACATCACTGACTTTATGAAGTTTGGGAATGTATTATCATATAGATTGACAGTTGCCCACTGGTTCCACAGCACAGCGTGGACACTCACAAAGCCGTCATTAATTTCTCACACTTGCACCCAGCAATGGCTCCCTCCACAATAAACACGGTGTCCTTCAGAACCTGATCAATAATCTTTTAGGTATGCCTCTCTTGAAGGGGAAGTCATGGAAATCTGCGCTTTGAGGAAGGAGCCCTCCAAACCCCTTTTAAATTGTAAGGACACAGGATCCGGAAGGTTTTCTGCAGGGTTCTGCGTTTGCAATTTTTTTTTTTAAAGGTGTGACCTAGGGTTATAAAGGTATTTCCATGCTTATTTAGAAGCTTCTTTTCAATATCTTAATTGTGATTTTGCTAAACATCATTAAGAAGGAATGACAGCTTTCAGGACCCCACTTCCCTTTCACGATTTCTAAGTGTGTATCTATCCTATCGTGCAATAGAACCCCTGAGTTTGTCAATGGTTGTTTGTAGATGAGCATTGACTGAGATTTCCATGTGCCGCTGAGACACAAATATCCCACTGAAAAGCCAAAAAAAAAAAAAAAAGAAAAAAAAAAGAAAAGCCTGACAGCCTCAAGCACATTTGAAACATCCCTAATCTTATTTATTTATTTATTATTTTTTTTTGAGGTATAGATGCTACAAAGTTTGCACTGCTCTCAGCTCCTTATTGTGTCTGTAGTTAGCCCTGTGCCAGGTTAAGGAAGATTGCTTTAAATAGATAAAAACCCTTGGGTTCAGGGGCTCTTATCAGGTTCTTTAACTCTGGCTTGCAGCTAATGATGGCTTGGCTAGAAATGACAATGAGAGCTGAGAGCAGTTAGGTTTTCCAGTGTGAAACCTGCCGGCATCTGTACAAAGGGAGTTCCCAGGGACTTTAAATTAGAATCATACATTTTTTTTTTTCTTCAGCAATAAATGTCTCACTTAAAATATGGCCTCTTGAAGGCTCTTTGTATCACCTGAGTTGTGGAGAAAATGGGGCAGTCACTAATACACAAGAATACCTAATTGCCTCCTTAAAGATGCAGTACAGCACACACTGGAAAAATCTGGTCTAGGTATTCTTGACTCCCTTAGGCGGTTTCTTCACCTTGGGGACTTAAAAATATCCATGGGGTTTCTTCTCTCTCTTTTTTCTGCCCCCCCCTTCTCTCTCTTTGTCTTTTCAGCATAATCCTAGTAGAAATCCTTTATTGGAAATCTAGAAAGAAAGAAAAAAAAAAAGAGGAAGAAAAACTTGTCTATGGAATACAAAGTCTGAAATTACAGAAAACTTAATGGAGTATTGGCAAAGACATTAAGAAATACACAACCCCTTCCCTTGGTACCAGAATAAGAATACTACTCATTTTCCTCAGTTATCTGCTCAGAGATTTGTAATGCATTTTGAGTTTGAAGACATAAATGCTAATATTTCATTATACTTCACAAATGCTGGTTTTTGGTACATGGAGGCTGTATGGGGCGCATGCGTACGTCAGTAGATGATGTGTGCTCCTGGTGGATGATGGCAGCGTCCCTGTGCCTACAGTAGAGCAGCACGTGCTCAGGTGCTTCCTGTTGGTCACTGTAATGAGAAATATGAACTGCAAGGAAGGCAGGGTGTTCTTTAATTTGGGGACAATTTAACTGTTCCCATCAAACAAGCTTCTTTTACACTAAAAAGTTACCTCTCTAGAAACTGTAGTACTCAAATGCACCTTCAGTGAGTATACACATAAGGCTTCAGTTTCCACCCCTTCTTTATTAATCTGTCTACGCAAACAGTTGTTTGGTATTTTACAACCCAGTGTGTTCATTTCTTCTCTCTTCTCTCACAGTGACATTTACGGAGGATGCCTAAATCAGACACAGAAACTGCCAATCAGGGGCAGACATAACCAAGACTTATATTTTTGCTCTTAAAAAAAAAAGAAAGAAAGAAAAACAGTTCAGTGGTGGCAAAAATTCCCATAGCATGGATCATGGAGCAACACATGAGGCCCTGTTCCTTCCTTCCTGTGTGAACTCTTAGCAGTTCATATTTGCTGAGGTTGAGAGTATCATTTTCTTCAGTGTTGCTCCCATGAAAAGTAGCCTAAGTAGCCCAAGCTCTAGGAAATCACCTCATGTCTATGTGCACAAACAACAATGATTAAAAGAGGAAGAATACACACAGGTACACACAGGCACATACAGACACAAACACACAGACACGCATATGGACACTTACCCAGATACACACACACAAACACACACACACACACACAAAGACATTTACACACACATATTATACACAGACATACATACAGACACACACAGAGATAGACAGATACACACACACAGGTTCAGACACAGATCGATAGACACACACATAAGAACCCACACACAAACACATAGAGAAACAGACACATACACTGACATACATACAGTCACACACAGATACACAGATAGAAAGACAAACACATGAACACAACACAGACAGACACATACAAGGACAAGCACAGAGAGGCACACACAGACAGATACTCAGACACACACAATATGAAAGTTATATGGAGACTTCTTGAGACAAAGGGTTTCATCAAGGAAGGCAGGAGCATGAGGGATGTTTCTAGGGGTATAAACTACGGAAGTATAATCCATAAACATGTAAAACTGTCAAATAATAAACCAAAGAATTTGTCCATGGAACATAAAGAACATATTTGAATTTCTTAAAAACAGTTTCATGCACACACACACAAACTAAAACAGAACAACATTCAAGTTTTTTGATGACAATTAATTAAAATAATTTTAAATCTTTTTCTTATACTCACAAATTTGTAAAAAGTAAGAATTACAAAGAAATGTGTTAAATGGGCTAAAAATAGATTGAAACAGTGAAGGGCATGGGAATAAATGTCTACAGTCTTAAAATTCCTGAATGAATGAATGATCCCATTTCAATGACAGGTCCAAGTCTGTGAAGGTCTATTAGTAGAAACTTTAAAAACCCTTTTAGTGTTTAGAAATTTTTAAGCAGAGTAAGAAATACATGATTGTCACAAGAATCATTCATAGCTGATAAAAGTTCTGCAGAGTCAGAAAGAGAATCCAAAGTTGCCGGTGGTTACATGGCTGGATACGCAGGTAGAGGTAAAAGGCTGATGCTCTGCTGATGTCCCTGTGTGACTTTAAAGAGTGAAACTACTAGGAAAGTAAACAATATGCATGGTACTTTAAAGTAGAAAAAGGATGTTTAGGAACGTAAGCTAAATGCCTCTCTTCATTACTGCACATTTCACTTTATTAACCTCAGTAGCATGGTCTTTAAATACATACATACATATACATATATACATATATATACAAACACACACACACCTTTGGTATTTTGTTTCAAGTCTGTTAATGCTCCCAGGGTCAATCAAGCAATGTGCTCCATTCAATGAATACAATAAATAAAATGAAGCATGAGCTTTACTTTTGGCAAGGGCAACCTGCTTATTATGCATGTAATCTCAAGGTCTTCAGGGAGACATTAGGATGGGCAGGTGATCATTGGGCTTTAAACTGCCATGTCCAAAGTATTTATGCTTTGACATTCAATGGCCTGGGGAGGATCTGAAGGTATCTCTGGTAGATGTTTCTGGCAGAGCACAACTGGAAGATCTTTGGTCAAAAAAAAAAAAAAAAAAAAAAAAAAAAAACTAACTTCTTTCTTCTTCTTCTTCTTCTTCTTCTTCTTCTTCTTCTTCTTCTTCTTCTTCTTCTTCTTCTTCTTCTTCTTCCCCCTATTATTTGTCATGTTTCTCTTCAGTTGTTTGTCAATAATCAAATTAAATTAAGAGGTGGAAAATATGTACCACAAATCAAGTATTAGTATCGTCAAATCAACTTTGATAATGAGTCAAAGTTAAGAGAATACAAATTTTCTGCAAACAAATAAATCAGGATGAACCTGCATTCAAAATAATATTAAACTAAAAGGGATCTGAGAACACTTGACGTAAAATGAGATGTTTCAGTCATGCATTTTTGTAACCTGGGATGCAGCAACTGGAAGAAGAAACTTCCAACTAATAGATTTGTAAGTAGAATAGAAATTGCAAACAAGTGGACATTTAATTTTGAGTGCTATTTAATGCTAGTTGAAAGACTGCCTAGAAAATGCCCTTACCTGGTTTCCCTACCTCCAGTTTAAATTACGTCAGAGGACTCACAAGACAGAAATGAGTGACTCATGGGAGAATCATGAACAGGGGTTGTGCATTGTAGTCTTCACATTTAACACAGCCCATGTAGAGACTGTATTTGGTCAGTGCAGTTTAAAAACACAGTGTACAGTGAGATATGATAGGTTAGAAATTGTTTTAATTTTGCAAGGAAAAAGAAAGGAAGGGGTCTTTATTTTTGATTCCTCCCAAAACATGAGGAATTTGGCTCCAGCATTTTCTCTGGACAAATCTGGGTTAGATATAATACAGGCAGCTGATGTACACATGGTCCATATTGTTGAGGCTACCGGAGCTCTCTGGAGTCTACTCCATTATTTCACATTCCTTAATGCATGTACATACTTTAGTTAACAACCTTGACCTAAGTACAAACTTTATGCATATTAGAGAACTCAAAACTATAAAACGCAGACTAGAGGCCAGAACTTTTAAAAAATATGCTTACAACAGAGGTAATTCTGATTTGTAGGTTTGGCTCCTCAGCAAGGTGGGTTTGGTACTGGTATGCCACATTTCTAAAATAGTTGTAAGTCATTTGGGATATAGTGTTTCAGATAAAACTGAACTGAATAAATATCTATTTAATTTATAAAGTGCTAATATAATTGTATATCACTATGAGTATATGCCTGAGGTAACTATGCCCTATCCATCTCCCAAAACTAGATGCTTTTAAATTTTGAAATGTCAAGGTTAGAAGTGTTTAACACATATACTTAGATCTATTTTAATATGAAAGTATTTTTAAGTGGGAATTTAGGAAAGAGAAGGACAGAATCTTTACTTTAAAATTTAGCTGCCATTCCTGGTTCAGGAAATGCCAGGGCTTTGGGGGAGAAAACCATATACAAGGGGAAGAAAATGACAGTATTAATTATTTTCAGCTGTATGTCATATTTTCTGTTATGTTTGTAGAGTCCAATAATATGAAGTGAAAGACTACAAAGTCAGGTATAGATTGATCGTCATCAAGCCTCAAGCACTCTGCAGAAGAAAAGACTTAGGGAGAGGCTGCCTAATGCTGAATTGTGAACAAGTGGAAGAGAAAAATGATGTTTCACAAGCTAAAAAAGTTCTCACTAGTAGAAGCCCAGGATTAGTCCTGAGTGGGTCTTTCTAGCCCACAGTAAACATATGTATTCCAGGAATACATATGATGGAGAAGAGATAATTGAAATATAAGATTATTTAGTAATGAGACAGAACTGAGATTGTTGGATTAGCATTCTTTGCATTATAATGAATTAAGGGTTATCTTGGTGGAAGGTTTATATTTACCTGAGGGGACTAGAAAAGAGTCACAAGTAGCAGTAGTTCTGCTTGTATTAAACAGAAGAGTCAGGAAATTCTTTCTTTCTCTCTTTCTTTCTCTCTCTCTCTCTCTTTCTTTCTTTCTTCCTTTCTTTCCTCTTTTTGAAAATATTTGTACCCAACCCTGAAAACAGCAAGACTTCACCTTAAAATTACCTAGTTTTAGTATTTCATTCTACTCTCATAAAATTCATAAAATTTCAGATTTTTAGTATGTTTTAAAGCACACAGCATATATGAACATATTTACACACATGAGCCATATAAACACAGAAAGGTAAGTGTTACAAGCATGTAAATATTGATACATATTTATGTAGATATAAAAATGTGTCGAAATATTTTAAATACTATGTTTCCTGTGAATTAGAGTCTGGGCATCCAATCTGTTTTTAGAATAATCAGACAATCCCTTATCTCATGGCAAAACATTATATCTCCTTACATATAATTTATAGTGATGTAAATTGACCATACGTTTAACAATTTTATACAATTTTTATTCTATTTTCTCCATTGACTTTTACTCCTTTTCCAAATAGATAAAAAGTTTTCACATCATTGTTTATTAATGAAATCAGTCACCCACATGAATTCATAGGGATTTTTTTGTCTTTGTATTTGATTGGAGTAACATAGCTTTGGAAATATATGTTTTGGATAGGTTAAAAAGCAATTAGGACTTATATTAGTAAAAATGGGATGATGGATATTATAAATGAACAAATGCAAGTAAGTCCGGTGACTACAAATAACCATTAGGGTGATGGTTTGAAGGATTCCTGATGATATTTTGAAGGATTCAGTCTTCCAGAAATTCTCGACTGTAGTTAAATAATAACTTTACAAAGAGGGACACAATAACTTTATTGGAAAGCAGTAGAAATACATTAGTTCATGTGTAAAAACCAGGTGACTGACATCTGTTTAATCTTTTTAGAGAGGATAATATGTACATCACATACCTACTGCATATTTATAAATATATATAATATACCTATATTCTTGTGTATGACTAGGAAAGTAATATAGTTAGAATGAGTGATTTATGAAAGCAAAGCTTCCTGCACCTAGGAGGAAGCTAGGAACCCCTCATTAATAAATGCACCAGCTTTTTGGCATTTGAAACAGAAGAAACCAAAAATCTGGCGATGTTGCAAATATTTTTAATTAAGGGAGTAATATTTAAGAAGCACATAGGTTGAAGATAAGTTATAAGAAAACTGGAGTAGGCGTCTAATTCTATACTCAAGATGGGAAACACAGCTAATGATGGATCTTTGTTTGCTCGTGTTCTCAAAACAATGTTACAACGGCTGCCATGCCTGTGTTTACAATCATTAGTAAAATGGTTAATAAATAAAATCAAATATTGCTCTGTATAAGGAAAATGGTCATAATATTATTTTCATGGGAATATTTAGTGTGTTGTGGGTGAACCTTGGCTAGATCTGTTCCAGGTGGAGTATGGTTTCTTGAAGATTAGTTTTGCTGTTTGCTTCATGAGTCATCTTCTCATGCAATTTGCTTAATTGCTCCTGTAACTATAGTTATGTCTCCCTTCTCATCACTAATCTTTGATATTTTTATCTCTCATGTTTTTTAATCAGGCTTGAAAGGAATCTATTTATGTTTCTTACAAGATTTCTACTTTGCCTTTACTGTTTGTTTCTTTCTTTTTAAGTTGATCTTCATGATGTTTTTGACACCCATAGTTTAGTATTTGGAGTATATCCTGTTATTTTTCCTAACTCTGTAAGATGTGAAATTATTTCTGATAGTTTTAACTTTTCCTATTTAAGAAGACTATGTATATCATGTCCTGTGTAACCTGTTTGAAAATACTGTCTCTCTCGATCTGCCCATGGTGGTGCATGCTTTTCATCCCAGTACTTGGGTATCAGAGCGGGTGGATCTCTGAGTTTAAGCCCAGCTTGGTCTACAAAACAAGTTCCAGGACAGCCAGGGCTACGTACAGGAAAACCCTGTCTCATGAAAAGGAAAGAAAAAAAAAAGGAGAGAAAAGGAAAGAGTCTCAGTCAAATATAGACTTTAAAAGTACAACAAAATCAGATTACTGCTAAATTCTTATGTAGGTAAGACATTAACATATTCCATAAGCTGCTTTTTATTATAGCTTTTTTGTGATATATATGCATATGGGCTATATACACCTGTATAGAAAATATGTGACATGTTGGCATGAAATATATTTTAAAAACATGTGCGAGTACATCATATATCTAAATATAAGATGAATAAAAGAACCTATCGTTTTGTATCAGAGATAATCATAGTCTATAAATTCATGCATGTGTTTTTCAATCTGTTTCTTTGTCATGTTACAAAGAAGGCTGTGAGTGTAACTCAATGGTAGGACATTGGCATACCATGCTCAAAGCTTTTCATTTAATTCTCAGCATTTTTAAATGAAATAAATGAATAATAAAGAGAGGGCTTAAGATCTGAATATATTCTCTGAGCTTATATCACAGTTTATAAATCCTTACGTAGTTCTTTGTCCACAGTAAATGGCATCTCTTTTTGGCAAAAATTAAAGAGCACATGGTGTATTTTTGGACTAGTATATTTTTACAGTTTCCTTTATTGAATATTTAGCTTCATTCTGTTATAAACACAATAAAGAGCAGCCTTGAATATTTTCCTGGATAAAGCCCTAAAAGAATTAGAACATTCAGGTGTGGCTGGTTCCTATACTTTCGATCACTTTCCTGATGGGAACACAATTTTTACACAGACACCGTGAGAGCTGCCTGCTGCACAGGTCGCTGTGGTTGGGAGTCACAAGAAACTGACATTGGCATCTTTCTACTTGATAGATAAAAAATGTTTTAATTCCACTCATCATTTATATTAATGAGCAAGGATGAACAACTTCCTGTGTACTCACTGACTGTATCAATTTGTATCTTATTACTTGTAATTCTCCATAGGGCAAAATATGAAAACAAGTCTTCTCTTTTATTTACTTTGTACTAACTTTTTACAATGACAACAGGGAGTCCTGCTGCTTCTTGTTATCTATATAGATGCTTTAAATATTCATTTATAGGCATGAAATCCAAAAGAAAGGTTACAGAGGGAAAGGAGAGAGGAAAGAAACAAGGAGATGGAAAGATTAAGTAGGAAAGAAGTAGGAAGAAAGAGAGAAAAGAGAGATGGGAGAGGGGAGGAGAGAGACAGGGAGAATGCTAGTGAAACAGCTGCTTAAAATGGCTGAAGAGGAGTTAGCCCTGAGGAGAGTGGGTGTTTTGTTTTCATATTAAATATTTCAGTAGTTGTTTAGAATGCAGGACTTCATTTCAGATTGTTAATTTATAACTACACAAGGATAGAATTGCATTCTGCACAATGAAAGAAAATTCACATCTACTAAGATAACCTGCCGGGCACCTTGAAGAGATAGAATTCAGCAAATGATGTATTAACTATTCTTAAAACTTCCTCCATCTATGGCGCCTTTGATTCAATGAGGTTAGTAATCATAAACACAGTGGTGTTCCTGCGACAGGGTTTTTTTTTTTTTTTTTTTTTTTTTTTTTTTACAAAATAGGTAGTTCTACATGCAAGATAAATATCTCACTACAGAAGGAAATACTCTGAAAATAATCATGTGGAAGCAATTACTATTATAATAAGCATATGGCTGTGCTAATATACTGCACTGCTTAATAATTGATGTTATAGGGGAAAATACATACAGAAAACTCTCTGTGTTCCGGGGCATCCCTTTGAACATTCAGAATGGTAAAGACCCCAGTGAAATACAGCACAATTAAGAGAATACAGGTTGTCTTCCATTTCCGCTGATGCACATTTATGACTAGGAACAACAAGGTACGTTGTGAAGGCAGGAAGTCCACAAATCAACTTAATCTGTCCCACTGTGGTATTTTAGTCCCTCCACAATATAGTCCAATTTATGTTTTTAGACCTTGCTCCTACCTCTCTTCTAAATGCATTTTCGGTTGCAGCCCAAGTGGGATATTTATTCTTTCTAGAGAATACTCCTTTCTCCTTCCTGTCTGTCTATCCTATTTAGCTTATGTGGCTACACATACACCTGCATATCCATAATGTACCCAGGCATCATGAAAGAAGTTTCTAAGAGCTCAGAACCTCTGTGAAATCATGGCAAGTCTCTGGATGAGTGTGACCTGTCTTCTGTTAGAATTCTTTAGCATGTTATTGACCCATTTCTTCTAGATTTGGGGAAGAAATAGTACAGCCTTCACCAGAACTGAGCAGTGAACAACTGGAGATATATTTTAGAGACAGACTATTCAAAACAACAGTGGTGAGACTATAGAAGCTGATGAAAAAGAAATGCTAAGGATTTTTAACTTTAGGTATTAGATTCTAAAGCCCTGAGTTAGCAAATGCCTGGAGAATATGGTGATTGGTGAGGCTCAGTCATAGTTTTCCTCATGAAGTAAGACAACCAGGTAGAAGTGTAAATAGTTGTGTCGTTATGAAAAATAAAACCTGGAGGACAGATTGGGGCCAGACCTGTCAGTGTGAGAATCAATAGCATAACAATATTTCTATATATTCATGGGAGCAGATGAATTCAACAAAGGAGAAAGGTTGAGACAAGACAGGAAGAAAACTCTGAGTAGTCATTAGATGTTAGGTAGGAGAGTAAGGGTACACAAGCACAGTGGAAACTGTGCTGTATACCTAAGTTCTCTGCATCATTCTTGTATATGTGATTTTTGTTAGGGTTTCTGGTGACCATCTATTTTGATGTGGCTGCACAATCTCTCTGCCCAAAATTTCTTGTTTCTTTACTTTTCTTGTCTTTTGTGATTTCGATTGTACTAGAAAGCCCTAATAATTCTAAGGAAAAAGGGAAAGAAAAACTTAATTTAATAAGAAATAGTCCTCTAGGAACATAAATAGATCTGACAGGTGTCTTCGTGTAATATGGTAGAATGGTATGACTGTTAATTTTATGTCAACTTTATTGTGCTAAGGATATCCACACAGCTGATTAAACATTATTTGTGATTGTATCTTTGAGGAATTTTCTAGAAGGTACCTTGTGAGTTGGTGGATCAACTGAAGCGGATGACCTTCAGAGTGTGGTGTGTGTGTGTGTGTGTGTGTGTGTGTGTGTGTGTTATTGGAGGGTGAATAGAGACTAAATCATGTTTGGCTGAGTGAGGGAGCTATTCTATGAGAACAGGAACACAGAAGTTAACCTATGACAAATGGAGAAAAAAAATATGGATAGGTAGGTATATCCAAACCGCCTAGGATGTTTATGCGTTCCTTCAGTTTTCCCAGTGAAATGGAAATTATTGTCATCAACTAGGAGAACACGGAGAAGGTATTAGAAATTTAAAGAAAGGAGTTTGCAGAGTTGTAGGAGAGGGGAGGGTGCTATTTTCCAAGGGTGCACGTATGTATTTAGAGCAACACTCTACCAACAAATGTAGACAAACGAATAAGCAGAGTGCGGTTTAATAATTGCTCTTATTCTGCCAACCTAAATGTTAGAGAGCATGAGGCGGCAAGTAGGTAAGTGATTATGTAATGACCTACTATGAATCTGAGCCCAACAAAGATAAGATAAAGAAGACTACACCATCATATAATCAGTTGATTGGAGGTATAGTGAAATCTGATGAGGTCAAGCTACAAGAGATATATAAACTAGTAAGGTAAACCCAACAACTGAGACGAAGGAACACTTGTAGCTAACAACAGTGACAAGGTATGATGATGACCTGTGAATTTCTGGGATTTGGTAAAAGGTAGGATCAGTGGTAGAAGCAGTCCAAAGGAAGAAGTACATCTTGATAGAATTGCCTATCTTAGTATCATAATAGAAACAGCTATGGACACAAGACATTCATGACCTAAAAGAGTGACAAGAAGTTTAAGTTATTCCCAAATGAAGGGTAACGGCATGATGGCAAAGGGAGTAGTGACAGCGATATTGGGAGTTAGTGAGTAATGTCCCCGGTAGTGAGACATGCAATGCTTAGCATGTCCCAAGATTGTTGCAGAAGCATGGTGCCAAGCACCTCAACAAGGGACAGGATATACCGATTTTAATAATCATTACCAATGGTAGGAGAGCACAGGATGAAAATGTTGGCACTGTTTCAGAATACTGAGGGTTCAGTGATGACCTAGGGAAGAGCAGTATTTTCAGTGAAATAGGAATGCTGGATGTATACTCAGATACATCTCAGCTATCTGTATGCACAGGTATAATAGACACAACAAGAAATAGTGTAAGACCAGAAACGAAGGTGATGCATATTAACAGACAGAAAACACAGCTGTCTGGAGCATCCCTGAATGTTTGATGATGGGAGTAAAAGGGCAAGCCAAAATGTATATTACTTATTTCTTCAGTTGTACGGATGAGCCTGGATAAATACTCCCAATCCATTTCCCTAGTTTAAGGCAGAGATCAGCTTGTCAGGCTAAGTCATAGAGTCATGTTCTAGGACAAGAAACTGGGTTCTTAGGAAATAGGAAGGAACTCTCAGGTAGGTACCATATATCTGTGTTTCTGTAGCAATGGGAGCTTTAGTTTGCAAGATGAATCACAAAACTGTGGGTGAGAAAGACAGTAAGAGGGGAGACAGTGGGATGAAGGAATGACAGAAAAGAAGATGTATATAGAAAGAATAGACGATCAGGGAAGGCTTAGCAAAACCACTTGTTGGAAGTCTTGGGTCATTTTTACATTAGATGCCGCGGAGTGAGTTTCAAAATACTCATAGCACACATTTACTTTAATTTTCTTTTGTATTACTATGACCAAGTGGCACAGACCAGGTAATTTAGAAAAATGTCTCACAGCTCTTGAGGTGAGCAGTACAAAGCTGAG
Organism: Meriones unguiculatus; assembly: GCF_030254825.1. Lineage (NCBI taxonomy): Eukaryota > Metazoa > Chordata > Mammalia > Rodentia > Muridae > Meriones > Meriones unguiculatus. The sequence goes on from NC_083359.1 coordinate 32,859,388, forward strand.
GAAACCACAGCTGACACAAGACCTTCTTGCTCTTTCACTGTCTGGTAGAAGACGAACAAGTTGCACACAACAAGTCACAGAGCCAGAGGTGCCAGCTCTGCTTTGTAGGACACGCAAACTCAGAACGGTGACAGTAGATGAGTGCTAAACAGCTCTTAGCCTGATTCACCACCCCAAACATCTTACTCTCCAGATTCTGTTTCTAATACATGAATTTTAGGGGATGCCTTTGAACCACAGCTATATCCTAAGATTGCAAACGAATGAGCACACACAAGCAGTGCTTTCATTGCACTTTATAAGGGCGAGTGTGAAACCCATGGAAAACATGATGTTATAACAGTAGCACTGCATTTGCGTGTGCCCTTGCTTTAAGATGAGACCACCAATCCTCCTTATTTTGAAGATAATTAATAGCCTTGTGAATTAGTAAATCCAGGGAAATACAAGGAACAAGGAGATGATCGTTTCTCGCCTTCTAAAAAACTACAGATCTCCTATAATAAGGTATGAGATTGTGTTTTTATCCCTGCTGAAATGATAGGTTAAGGCACGGTATCTGCCCTTAAAACATGCCAGAATGCCAAGTTGATCTCCTATACCTTTGCTGCTATGAAATTTGAATCAGGAAAATGCATGCTCCAAACCATGACTCAGGATCATTTTCTCTAGAATCCATTAAGTGAGCTTCAATGCTTTCAAAACATCAAAGATTTCATTATCACTGTCTCCCCTAGATAAACTGCACTACCTGTGCCCGTGACCTCCTTTCAGCTTCCAATTTGTCCCTATGAAGAAAATCTAATAAGTATAATCACTCCGCGCACTTTGACTGTGTAACATCTAAGTGGGGGAGGCGAGGTGCTTAAGTGAAAAAGAGTAGAGAACATGAACCCTCACATAGTTGTCCAGTACCTAGCCATTTGCAGAGCCATCTAAATGCATCACGTGTGTCAGTACCATTTCCCCTGATGGGAATATGAGGGAGTCAAGGCAGGGTGGTGAATAGATCTAACTATATAGGAACTTTGTTTCTTTGATATTGTTTTAGACAGGGCCTCCTGAAGCTCAGGCTCTCCTCCAACTTGCTACAAAGCCAAGAGTGACTTTGAATTCCTGAAATTCCTGTCTTCACATTCCCAGGGCTGAAATAACTGGTGTGTACCACCTCATATGGTATATGGTATATGATTTTAGGTGCTGTCAGTATTTGAGTCTTGGTTTTATCTATCATCAGCTTTATGAACCTGACAAATTTAACAAACTCTGAAACCCATAGTTTCCTCATCGGTAAAATGGTCAGGATTGAAACCGCACTTTCCTTTTCCTGGTTATTAATTGAGATGAAGCATTTCAGGCTCTCAGCACAGAGTCGTTCACACAGGGAGCACTCTCTGTATAGCATGATTATTTTTTTATATTACTGTTTAAAAATAATTTTCTCTGTCGCTGTATTTAATCAGTTTAGACTGCTTTAAAGTTTATAGATTTATCACATTCAAGTGATTAAATTTGATTTCTCAGTCTCCTTCATAACCCTTGGCCATCGAGTCCTTTGGGCAGAAAATGTAAATCCCTGCGCTTGCATTGATCCAACACTCAAGGCGATGGAGATTAGATCATTTTCACTTAGTGTGGCTGTCCTCTTTCTGGGAACCTGTCACAAGTGGGAGGTCTGCCTTGTATATCAAAAGTGAATTCTAGAAGGTGATTTCATTTTTTGCTTTCATTTCGCTCTTCAAGGAAAGGAAGTTAAATATTAATTAAGAAGTCTAATCCAGTAAATAGAGAAATGCAACCATCCCAGACTCACAGAGTTTATGATAAAAGGAGTTGAGAGGGATCAAAGCCTGTAATGAGCCAGGATGAGCAGAGTGAGATGGGGGATCAAAAATACGCAAGAAGCCCATCGTGGTCTATGGGGCAGAGTGCTGTTCAGTCTGGGAGAACACTGCAACATCTCTCATGCTGAACACAAGTCATCAAACATTTATTGAATATCTACTACATGCTGGGAACTGGAAATACAAAGATAAATTTCACATAATCCCTGCCCTCCAGTATCTCATATCCTAGCAGGGAGAAAGAGAGCTACATGGTGATGGGAAAGAGAATGGCACAGTAATTAAGTCCATTTCTGTGGAATGAGACCATTAGGTAGGGCTTTAGCTTTGTCTCTCGGCAGCCTGTGGGAAACATAAAATTACATCAACTGTGAGCCTGCATTTTTCCTTTGGTAAAATGGATGTACCTACATAAAAATATGAGTGGATGAGTGAAATGTTTGAACCGAGCTTGATAGCACTGCACATATTATCATATGATTAAGAGTTGAACAAAAAGGTCAGTGCTAGGGCAGGGCCTTAAACTAGAGGAAGACTGTGAAATGTAGAAGAGAAATGGTAGCTTATTAAGATGAAAGATACAGAAATGCAGTGGATTCAGAGATGTCAATTTGCTGGTAGGGTTGGAGGGAGACTTAAGACTTCTCTTTCACAGAAGAGGGCAGGCAGTATAGCCAGCATTTGGAAAACTTAATATTAACTGAATGTAAATGCATTTTAACTTTCCAAGAAAAGCATGTGGTCACTAAAGGTTAATAACAAAGGAGTGGGCTGATTACGTTTATATTTAGAGATCTAACTGGGATCTATGTTGGGAAGCAGGGAACTAAAAGAATTAGGAGGTTAGTAGCTAATAGTGTCTTCATTGAGAAAGAATGTGTAAAGAGAGTTTTGCAAGTCACTTGACAGCAACATCTACCAGTGGACTGAAGGGCACATGGAGAGATGAAGGATGCCAAGTGATACTAAGGAGCAGAAGTGGGAGGACAAGCTTAGAAGAAAGTCAAAACAAGAGAAATGAGGAGGAGAAAACACTACAGAGAAATACTTTGGTTTTGGAAGGTGTTGAGTGGGAATTTTCTTGAACTTTACTGTAAAGATATATGGTGAGCACTTATACATGCTTGAGGTGAAACAAGGTGTGCTGTGAGCCTTAGAAAACTGATGGAATCCTCACCCATAGCGTGTAATGGGGGCTGTGTCAGCACGTGAGATGTCCTGCAGAGGGACATCTGCAGAGGATCAAGGACAGGTTCCTAGAAAAAGCTTTCTATTCGGAGGCAATCTAAGGAAGGTGAGTTTGCAAAGGAGGAGGGGAGTGCATGAAGGTGGCTGAATACTCCAAGGCAAGGGGAGTCACTAGGATCAAGAATGAGGAGAGCCCTTTGGATTTGACATTAATAATGGCTGATGAAGTATTCCAGAGTGAGGCGGTTGGTGATGCTTAATGAAAATGGCTAATAGAGAAGAGAGCAACTACACAGAAGCCCAAAAAGCATGCCTTATGCTGTTCTGCCTCTTTTGAAGTGATAACTCCTGCACAGTAGCTCTTTCTGAGTATTTGGAAATTTCAGTCTTTTAGTAACGACACTCATGACAATAGTCATCATATTCCACCCTCTGAACTGAGCAACAGTATGTAATGGGGAGCTGCTGATACTTGAGATTATTGAATTTGGCTTCTGTGAATTGTGTTTGCTCATGGTCATTGGTGGTTGGTAAGATCCCATGGCTTCATTAGCATTTGCGAATTATTGTAAACCTAGGAGCCTTTTATCTGTTAAGTAGGCAAAGTGTAAAATATGATCAATAAGGCTAAAACCCTTGAAAATGCAGCTCCTGGTAAGCTTTAACACTGGATTTTAATCAAACCTCTATCTCTCACCAGAGTAGTTACTCAGAAGCTGCAACCAGATTTTTCAAAAAGATTTATTTTTATTTTTTATTTTTTGGTTGTATGTGAGGGTGTGGGGTTGTGTGTCCACATGCACACATGTGCACCAACACTTATGAGTGTAGTTCTAATGGGACCAGAGGTGTTAGACCCCTTGGAGCTGGAATTACAGGCAGTTTTAACATGGGAGCTGAGAACCCAAGTTGGATCTTCTGCTAGCATAGTACACACTCTTAACAACCGAGCTGTCTCTATTATCCCAAGTAAGTTGGTTCTCCTCCTGCCTTAGGGATGCTTCCCCACAGCCCAGGAAGTCAGGAGGAACAGGAAAAGAGAAGCCTTCCTGGAATGGCCAGAAAGAACCATAGAGGGATCACACACCCCAGGAACACCTGATAGCTAGTTCAAATTAAACTCCAGAGAACAAATGTTATATACCTCTGGGGGAGCGGGTGGAAACTCCAAGAAGAGGTGTACACACTTGGTTGGAACCTGACACTTCCAGGATGCTTGATTTGCATTATACAGCATGCTCCTATCATAAGAATAGAATATTGAGTACCTAGTTAACATATAGGTGCAGGGAGGGAAGAGTTAGCAGGGAGGGGCCTTATATCAAGTGTGGTTAGGGGAATCTGTGTCTATAGACTCTCCAGCTAAAGTCAGGCAGAGAGCAGGGGACCCCACCAAGGGGAGGGAGTTCTGCCTTTAATGCTGGTCCAGGCAAGAACTGCTACCAGCAGGGAACCTTCAACACAAATACACCCAGAAGTCTTAGAACAAATAAGCTTCAATGATCCATTTAAATCTAAATAACCACTGCCTTACAAATGAATGTCTCACGAAGCCAGAGTAAAGTGCTGCACTAGATCTCTGGTATTCTGAATTTAGGGAATGCGATCTGCGATCTGCCCCCACCCCCCATACTAGATTAGTGTTGAAGAGAGTTGGTTGATTTAGGATTGTTTTCAGTTGTAACTTCTGCTCATCACTGGCACTTCCCCACTGGTAGAGGAAAAACCAAGAAGGAAACCCACGTGCTCCCCTTCCCATTTTCACTTCACATCCCCACCCAGAAATGTGTGGTTAATGGTGCATCTTTCTTTCTTTTGATTATTTAATAGAACATGTCATATAATCCAACTTTTTAATAATCCCTGTGAAATAGGACAAGACTGTGAGTACCTTTTTTTTTTTTTAAATAAAAGAAGCCGTTTAAGCTTAGGTGTGGTACTCAGACAAACTTGGATTTGAAACTCATCTCTTCGATTTAAAAGCTGGGTAGCCAGCCAGGTTCTTAAAGTTCCCAAGCTTCTTTTTGTCACCAGTAAAAGGACAAAAGAGAATATAAATACTCACTCTGACAGGTTGCTGTGGGATTGTGTGAGTTGGTGCATAATATTACCCTTGCCTCTTCCTTGGGTTCTATGCTAAACAATATGTGAAATTATAATCATAGATGAGAAGAGCCGCCTCTGAAAAGTGTTTCAGGCTTTAAAATAGAAAATGTAGTCCCCTATGGTGGCACTCACCTTTCATCCCAGCCCCCAGGAGGCACAGAACAGTGAATGCCTTTGATTTCAAGGCCAGCTTGGTATACATGGCAAGTTTCAGGCCCGTCGGGGCTACATAGGAAGACCCTGACTCAAAATAAATGAATAAAGAGCAGAGAATAGAGTTTCTATACCTAGAACACAACAAGTGAAAGTCGCTAGAAAGACTGCCTGCTTCCTGTATGCACAGAACCTAATGTAAGCGTGGATGGATGGAGTTACTATTTTAGACAAACTGAGGAATTGGTGAAATGGCTGCCTCTCTTTTGAGTGGGCTCAATTTCTCATCCCTCACTCCTACTCAGACATCTCACAATATGAGAGAACTATGTCCCATTAGAATGGGATGCCATGATATTCCAAACACACACTCCAGTTCTTACTCTATAATGAGTACTTAATAAACAGCTGTTAGATTGCTAATGCCCTTTGTTCTCTCACTAGTAGGAAATTTAAAAGATAATTGTTCAGTAGATTAACTAACATCTAAAGAGCCTTCTTTGGAGCCAGGAGTAACAGGACTCTGAGACTGACAACCACAGTTCCTAATCCACCCCAGGGTGACCACACGCACGCAAAGCCATGATAGAGTGTGATCGTTTGAGTTAATTTTTGTTTCTCTCTGTACTCCTCTGAGCATCTCATAAAAGGAACATATGCTTAAAGCTAAAGCATTGGAAGGCCTAACAGCTCCAAATTGTACAGCTTTTCTTGGATTTGAGATAAAGCCCTTACAAGGACCAAGGGAGAAGAGATTTGGTTAGGGGTCTAGTTTGTTTCCTCAAAGAGTATTTATAAGATTACAAAATGTATGTGTGTGCGTGTGTGTGTGTGTGTGTGTGTGTGTGTTTGCATGCATGCATGCGCATGTGTATGTGCATGTGTGCATACAAGAGCGAGAACTGTTTTAACATGTGGGTTAATGAAAATTAGTATATTTATATCTCCCTATATTGAGATCTGTAGTAGGTCTGAGTGCTTAGGAGCTATGTTGTCTATAGTGATTTTTAGGGTGCCCAACTAAGCTGAAATGTGCCACCCTTGAATTTTGATAGCAAAATAAGAACCATAAGAAGTAGCCAACAAATAGAAGCTCAGATCATTGTTATCTGCTCCTTAGTCTATGTTGCTATGTTTTTCATAGCCAGGAAATACTGCTAACTAGTAAGCTAACTCTAAACCGCCATGAAAAACATCTGGGTGTTCTTCCCAATAATTCTGCATCCTTAGGTTTTGTCTCTGATTTTCACAAATCTTTCCATTTTGAGCTCCAAAGTATGTGTCATGGTAGATAGACACAACAACAAGAAAGAAAGAACTGTATGAAATTTTTAAAAGTGGGATTAGAGGATCCTAAAACCTTGCTAGAATGTTCTGCTGTTGATTTCTCCTAGGAGTAGAAAATACGTGGCAACTTCTTCAGAAAGAACTTATTAAAGTTGAAGTATAAGGATTTTTAGATCAAAAGGATAATGATTTTTTAAAATCTTTACTATGTGATAAATTATTCTGAAGGCATTATAAAGATGTACAAACTTGCACCAGGGAATAACAGAGAAAGTTGGTGGTGACTTTGAAATTAGTATAGACATAATATGAACCTTCTTCCATCCTTGGCCAAGATTTTATGGCCAAGATACTATTAAGGTTTTTTTTAAGTATTTTTTTTATTATCAAAAAATTTTCTGCTTCATTTGTAAGTGATATGCAGAAGGATCAGTGTGTGTTCTGAAGCCCACAGTGCAGAGTGCTCACAACACTTTTCCTCTGTATGAAAAGAATGGTCTCCTGGAGAGCTATAAACTAGGTCTGTCCTTTATTTCTCTTTGATGAATAAAATGACACCTAAATTTTCAGACAATTTTCTTCTCAACATGTATCATCTGTGCCTCTCCTCCTTCCTCTAAGCCAAGGGAACTTATTACCCTTGAGGGTGGCGAGAAGAGAGATGTGACAGAAAAGGTCAGTGGTGAGAGGCACGGAGGTAACTGATAGGCCTTTGGCCCTGGACAGTTTTCTTGTGCATCCCCCTGAGATTTAATAATGTTGGTTTGGGTTATAAAAGTGACTGGCCGTCTGCTTAGGTGAAGATCAGCAAACCTATCATTATAATTTATACAAGATTCCCAAAGCAAATATTACCATTGACTATCAGTTGAGACCATGCAATGTGACTTCAAGCTGTGGAAACTGATAAGGCAAGAAAGAGGAGCCTCTGAAGAAAACCCTTTCAGCACAGCCATGAGCGAGCATCTCCTTCAGAGGTTGTAACAACTCTCCCTGCATGAAACTGTATTTTTTTTTGCCACATTCCTCAGTGAAAGTGATATGGTTCTGCTGATGCCTTCTGTATGCAGTAGCCTTCCTGTGAGTGCTGGTTATTTCCATCAGTGTCTTGATGCCTTTTATGCAAGTGCCTTGAATTAACTCCTATGATGTCGCTACCCATAGAACCATAGTTAAGGTACAACTTACATACTATATAGGCCTTTGGCCCTGGATAGTTTTCTTGTGCTTCCCCCTCATGTCTTTAAAGGACACAGTGCAATGCTTTCACATATGTGTATGGGATCACACAGCCATCAGCACAGCTAATGTTAGAACTCCTTACCATTCCCATGTGAAACTCAGGACCCTGTAGATGTCATTTTCCATACCTCTACAAAAATCCTTGACCCTACAAAATCAATCAATTCTGTCTCTCTGGATTTGCTTGTTCATTTAAATGGAGCCATACAGTGTACGCACTTTTCAAACTCCTTTCTTTCACTTAGCATGATTTTTGCAAAATTTGCCATCCTACAGAACATATCAGTACTTTTCTTTCTACTTGTGGACAAATAATCTCATGTTGTCCAGATCTACTGTATTTAATTTTCCACTTACTGTTTAATGATCCTCTGTTGGGTGTGCTTATGCTATTTGCCCCTTGGTATCTTAGATGATGTTTGAATGATCTGGAAAAAAGGAAACGGGCTTTGGAGTCATCTGTGTCTGAGCGCAAGGCCCAGGTTCACTGCTGATTATCGATGGGCCTCTGGTCTAGTCATATCAACTGTTGCGATTCCTTGATTTTTCCTTTTCTATAAATGGGCATCCTGTGTTGCCCCTTTGGCTTGATGTAAGTATTAAATGAGATAACAGCTGAACAATTTTCTAGTTCTTGAATAGGCAGTTGCCTCATCTGAGCCTTCCCATGGAGCTCTTCTGGATTGTACATAAAAGTAATCTGGGTAATGCCAGGCTATTACATTCTATTTTAAATCAAGCAAGTGAAGACTTCAGAGGCATCTTCTTGTATTGACAGTGTGCTCTGCAAGAGATTCAGCAAAGCTCCGCGAGAATTGTTTCTGTTCATCATTACCTAACTTGGCCTCGCCCTGTAATCCCAGCAAGTAAACCCCACAAACCTGTGCTTTAGATATGGTACAGTTCAGAAAACCCAAATCAATGCCTACAACCATCCCCAAAGACAAACTGGAACAAGGCTTCCCATTTCATAGTATTATGTGTTGAGGTAAAGATAATGTAATTGACTCACTAGGTAATCCGGAAGGTCACAAATCTCAAGCCTAAGTATTTTTCTAACTCTAGATTTAAACTGTCACTTACCAGGTGCTGTTAGAAGTTTCTCATTTCTGCCTCAACCAGAGAAGGATGTGAAGCATATAAACAGGTCCGTTAGAGAAGGCAGAGAGCATGTGTTAAGTCTGGTAGTAACGGAGTCAAAGGGACTAACCAAACATTTCTGTAGAAACACTACCCTGATGCCACTTCCAAATGAGCTTGCAAGAGGCGAATAGACTCGTGTTTAATTAAACTTACTTGTAAAGTTTGCTCAGAGTTTGTACTAATTCACCTTGTCACTTCTCATCCGGGATGTTTAATGATGGGTTTGCTTTACTTTCCAGATCAAAATCAGCTTCTCCCTCTTTACAGCCTGACATTCAGCACCCTGTGGGAATTGCATTATTCTCCACATGCATATTCATAGAATTAAGTATTATCGATGGACTTAAAGAGCTCAATTATTTTTTTTTTTGAATTGCATGCTTAGTTGCATATGCTGAAGTAAAGTAGATTGAATATCTTAGGGCCTGGTCAAATATTCGAAATGTGAAAAAGCATCAGCAGGAAACCACCAACCTCATTTTATCAGTTAGATTTTTAAGACAATTAACATTAATATTATCCAACGGTTTATAGTTCATGAAATGTCTCTTATTATAATGAACAAACTTTTTCCCTCTCAAAGTCTGAGAAGAAAAGCATGCCACAGATGAGGAAACTGACTGCCATGCAAGAGAAATGTGTTATCTAAAACCTTGCACTGAAGCCAGATTAAAATCTAGAGATGTTTAACTCTCAGTGTTTTAGTACTATATCCAGTTCTTTCCCAGGACAGTCATTTGTTCCCGTATCTTTAGGTCTGTTTTAGGCTTGAAGATATCCCAATTATACTCTCAGTTCAATTGTCTGATTACTGTTTTTGTTTGTTTGGTTGTTTGTTTGTTTTGTTTTTAGGTGTTTTTTTTTTCAAATTTTTTTTTAAAGTGGACAGAATGCTGCATTTCCAGATACTGGTATAAATGCAATTCCTGATTAATAATTTAATAAAAAATAAGGTGTTTGTTTGCAGTATTAATTAAACATGCAAGGAAAACACACACCAGCAATTCATTTGAGAAAACACTGAATGCAAATAGGAAAAAAAAAAAAAAAAGAAATGAGAATAGGTTAATTCTATATGCATTTGCAGTACGCCACCTGCTTTGTCCTTGCTGCTAGGGCATTCAAGTTTATTTCTCTTCAGGGTCCTTGTCATGGTATGGATTATTAGTACAGTTTGTGGAGAAAGAGGCCTTCAGAGCAATAACCTCAAACTCGAATGCTTACAGGAACCAGGAAGAGTATAAATGACTATGCACATAGTCGTTAGAGATGTACACGCAGGTACTCTGCAAACAGTAGGGAATACATAAGATTGGGACATGCATATTATTCAAGGTGAAGAAATAAGCTTGGGCCACTTGCTCCCACCTTGGCCTTATCTTTTGATTTTCTACATCAGGGCAGAAACCAATACAGATGCTTCTCAATTTAACATGGGATAGGATCCAATGAACCTGCTGAAAATTAAAAGCACCGTAAGTAAAACATGGGCTATTAGCTTGCCTACTCAGGACAGTTCCTGGCTGCTTGACCTCATGATGTGGTAGTGTCATCTACAAACGTGCTGGGCCGCCTTCAAGACTCTCTTGGGATACCTGCAGCAGGCCACGAGTTGGACATGTAAATTCCTTTCTTATTGCTGTGAGGAAATACCTTGAACAATAGCAACCTAGATGAGAACGAGTATATTTGGTGTAGGGTTCCAGAGGAACGGGTCTGTAATGGCGGCGAGGGAGGTGTAGCCGTAGAAAGCTGCACCCGGAAGCTAAGAGGCAACATCTCCTCACACAGGAAGCAGGAAGAACAAACCGGAAGCGGGGCAATACTATAAACTTTCCAGCCCCCAAAGGCCTGCTTCCTGCAACAAGGCTCCATGTCCTAAAAGTTCCAGAACCTGTCTAAACACCACCACACACTGGGGACCAAGTGTTAAAATAAATAAGCCTAGGAGAGACACGCATGTCTTATTCAGACCAATACATTCTACCTAAAATGATTTTAGAGCATCAGAATTTTCTCCTCCTGGTCATTGATCGACTAGGCCCGGCAGCTTGCTGTTACAGCTTAGCACCATAAGAGTGTTGTGCCTCATGGTGCTAATGCAGAAAAGGAAGAAAATGCAAACTTGCCCTATAGTCTCTAATGAATGTGTATTGTTTCCATACTGTTGTGAGGCTAAACAATCCTAAATTAATCTATCACGACTTACACACAGCTGGTTTCGTAAGGATGTCTCCAAATATATGTATGAGTTAATTAACTTGAATGTTATAGAATCATGTAGAGGACAAGGGAAAAAAAACAAAAAACAAAAAATCAAAAAACAAGGCAAAAAACAAAACACAGACTTGCCCACAAGTCATTTCTCTCTCTCTCTCTCTCTCTCTCTCTCTCTTTCTTTTTTTGTCTTTCTTCCTATATAGGAAAAACCATTTCCATTTAATATTGAGGGGAAAACAGTGGAAAGAGCTTTCAATGTTTACATTCCAGCCAAGGTAGTCCTCAGACACTCTATCTGAGAAAACACACTTCCCCAAACTGACTCTTTCTGGAGAAATGCCTAATCCTCATTATTTCTCTAGTTCATATATGGTCTATTGCGGATTTTACATTATGCTTGAAGACATCAGAGAACAAATATACCATGAAAACCCCACATATTGGAGACAAACCAGAGAAACAAGACAGGAAAAAAAAATCAGGTGCAATCTCTCAAACCATTTGTACTCCTAAAAGTATGGGGCAGCTTGGGTCCAGAGGCATGGGATTATTTATTTGGAAAAGCAATGCCATTGACATACGTTTTCCCAGGAACACAGCATTATGTACAGGAGTGTCCTAGAGTAGTGTCCTAGAGTAGAGTACTCTAGGTATTGAGCAAACTGGGATTCTCTTGGCAGGAGGGTTGAGGAAATGGCTAATCCTACTCTCATTGTGATGTTCAAGGAGTACCTTCCCCCTCCCCCTTCTTGATACCATTTCTGAGGTGCCAGAGATTCAGATGACAAATGACATTTTTATTCCTGACATGCTACTTTTTATTATATCATTGAGAAATAAAGTTCAATAAGTGACTTCTGATAATACTTTACTGCAGTCTTTATGAAAGATCGATTCCATTAAGTAGGTACATTTCAGTTGCTATTACTTCGAGTGATGCCATAATGTACTTGAAATGCAGTCTTTAGTTAATAATAGCAAGCTTATTGAGTGTGTTAGAGATGTGCTAAAGTACTTACTTTTGGACCAGGTACCAGCCAAGAAATAGCATTTTAGACCAGCAGGTTTTCTGTATATTTTCCCTCCGAATCCAGTGAACACTTACCTACAACTTGGAGAATACAAATATGTACATGGTTGTTTTATAGCATGTGCTGTCACATAAGTATTGCATTGGAGTAACCTCACTGAGGAAGATTGAAAGACACCTTGATTTGGTCTTCTGAGAAATGTCTTCTAGGTCAAGCTATTCACAAAAACTTCAGGTTTACCTATGAAGGAATTCAGAGAACTTTTTGAAAAGGATCAGGCAACGAGAATGAGAAACAAAGCCAGTCTGTGCTAAACAATGAACTATCCTATGAAAATGAGTTAAAAACTATGTGTGGTAATAGGAGACTTATGGGAACTCAAGACAGAAACTTGTGTTCTCTCATAATAATCAAACAATATAAATGTCTAGCCCAAACAAAATAAACTTACAAAAAAAAAAAAAGTAATGAAATACTTCAAGAAACTTGGATATCCAAAAGGAACAATTATTTAAAAGAAAAAAAAACTGTGGAATTTTAATAATATAGGGAAGTGCTTATTCATCTATTGTTAAGTTAATAAGCAGTCTAAAGCTTGGCCTACACATTATAGAATCAATTATGCTTTCGAGAGAAGGATAAACTCACATAGCAGACTAGAAGTGTGTGCTCAGAAATATTGACAGCAGCATGCATACATAATAAGATTACAAAAGACACTGCACATTTGCCTAGTTTTCTGATGAATTAAATAATAAAAATATAATTTTTAGTTACATCAGATGTTCTCAAGCAATTTTTAGTTTGTTTTTGTGAGCGTTATGAACATTTGTTCAGCACATTGATAATGGGGAAATACCAACTATATTACTAATGCTTGAAAGAATTCTTTTGAGTCATAATGGGTATCACATGGTGAAAATTTCTTAGTTTTGCAAACCTTAGGTGGGAATATTTATGTCATAAGTAAAGTATCAATAAAAATGGGAGGGGGAAGAATTTTATAATTAATGTTAATTTTTTTACTCAGACAAACAAAGGACAAATTCCATTATCTCATTGTATTATTGCTTTATTATTTTTAAATTTTTCTCCCTAGCTTTGGAAAGTAGAAGTCCTGTGTGTTTACCCGAGATTGTGCAGGGATATTTGTGGACAGCATGCAATTCTGACAGTGATGATACCAGCAAACCTATCCAAGATAGAATGTCAGTTTGAGTTAATCAGCATGTTAAAATACATTAGGATTTATCTTGATTAGGAAAATAGCAATCAAAGCATTGAAATCTTTTCACTTGTTGAGACAGATGGCCTATCTTTATGAAGGCAAATATCCAAAAACAACAACCCACTACCTTATCTTTCAAAATATGGTGCTCAGAATCATCTTGGGGAAGAGCTATTTAAGCCTAATAAAGCCATATGCTCAATGAAGTGATTTATTCTGTGCCATAGTATAGACACAAACTGCTTCTTTGCAATGCCTTTACCATGTCTGCATTCTTCGGTGATTCATTTATGAAAATTAACAAAGATTCCAAATAAGGGATAAGTTGAGATGAGAATTCAGCATTCAGATTTTAAAAGAAACATTAAATATATTTAAGCAAATGGCCTCTGATTTAACAGCAATCATCCCCATAGAGTTCACCCTGTGCTTGAAGATCAGATAAACTGACAGCCTCCTTGGTGTACATAAAACAGGTCTAAAATTACTCCACAAATTATTCTTCAGAGGAAGGCAACTTGCTTGCTATTCTTATTTATTTAAGTTAGAGAGTGAGCATGAGGCCGGCAGAAATGCACAGTATTTCTGGGCTCAACTTTTTAATTTATGTATTTTAGAGGGTTTATTTTACACTCATATGTGTAAGGTATATTTCAGCACATTTTACCTAGTATTGCAAAGGATGTTCAACATAAATTCATTCAGAAGTTTCCTGTATACATAATACAGTAGAGACCCAACCTACGGCTCAATCCAGAAAATAAAGTTCAAAGTAGGATGGGCATTTCTTTTAAATATATATATTTATAATATATATATAATATATTTATTTACATACATATATGTAAGTATATAGGTATGTATATATTTATGTATGTGTGTATTATTCCTTTGAGAAATTCTGAAATAGTGTGAATTCTTTGAGAAAGAACATGAGCTTTATGTTTAGATGTAGATACACTCCAAACTGAGTCATGGGAATCATTTATTTGGGTGACACAAGGCAGGTTACGTCAACACTAGGGGAAGGTAGGACAGCATGATGAACAAAGTAAGCAAATCACATTAATTTTTTTATTTTTATTTTTATATTAATCACAGATTATTTACTTTGTATCCCAGCCATAGCCCAGTCCCTCATTCCCTCCCAATCCCACCCTCTCTCCCTCATCTCCTCCCTGCCGTTTCCAAGTCCACTTATAGGGGAGGTTCTCCTCCTCTTCCATCTGACCCTAGCTTAGCAGGTATCTTCAGGACTGGCTGCAATGTTCTCCTCTGTGGCCTAGCAAGGCTGCTCTTCCCTGGGGGGAGGGGGGCGGGGGTCACGAAGGTCAAAGAGCCAGCCATTGAGTTCATGTCAGAAATACTCCCTGTTGTATATATATTTTTCCTCAGCATTTGACTTCTACTTGCATAATTAAACCTTAGTTGGTCACATTGAGGTTTTAACTGAAAGAGATGGACCATTATTACCAGAGTTGAATTCAAAGCATGATCAAAATTATCAGATTTCAAAATACAGTATTTACTGCCCCATTGTGTCCAAATGTAAGTACATGTCATAGTGAGAAGTAACTGAACAACACTCAAAATATTACCACCAGATCCCAGGAGACTTGAAGAAATTTGTTATATAATATTCTAGAAAACATTAGTAGAATTCTAATATTGGAGTGTCAATGATATTATTAAAGCTCTGGCAGTTTTACCAGTAAGAATCCTCCATGCACAAAGCACATATGAAATAATCAGTAGTTACTATTTTCCTCTTTCCGTTATTAAATGCTCTGTTTATAGTATCTGCATTTTCATGTAACATGTACATTCCTCATACATCTGTTATGACTAGCTGCTGATCAATGTTTGTGTGTGTGTGTGTGTGTGTGTGTGTGTGTATGTGTGTATAAAGGAATAAAAGACAAACCTGTAAATGTAAGTAAAACATTTGCTACTTACATGGAAGTGCTTTCATAGGAGGCACTGTTATAGCTTCCCATAGAAATGCTGTCTACATGCCCAATTGATACTTAAGTCTTAAATACTTAAATACTGTCACATTAAGTGTAGATAATTGGACAGTTCACCTGGAAGTTATATTGAAATTTCACTTAGCTCTTTGAGACTAGGGGGGTTGGCTTTTAGAATCATCAAAGCCCCTTCATCTAGACCAAGTATTTTCCAGACCAAGTATAAACCAGGCTCAGGCAGAGCAGCAGAGCAACAGAGAATGTCTGGGAAGTGATTTGAGCAATGGTTCTTGAAGTGGGGTCTCCTCAACACTGGCACCACTGTCAAAGAGGATGAATGGAAGGCAGAATGGGGACAGGGATTGCATTACATTTCCGTGCTCCACTCCAGAGGCTTTGAAAACAGTAAGTAGGGTGAATAACACATATCAGCCAGTTCTGCCTGTGAGTGACCTCTGAGTATGTTCTACTTTTATGGGGACTACTGATTAGGATATTACCAATCTTACGAAACAACTAAAAACTTTGAAAACACCTTTTCAGGGATAGTTTACCAGACAGACCCATGAAACTCATTACAGAATTTTTTTTTTCTGTGAGAAAAGATGACTTCTGCAAATTTATTACTACCTAAGTTTATGTATAAGGCCACATTTTATTTATTTATATCTTGTCATGAAATTTTCTTTTCATGAATCTTAAAAGTGGCAAAAGAAAACGTGTAATGCTTTTTAACCTAAACATTTGTGATAATAAATATATAAAAATGATAATAAATAATAGTCCAGAGAAAATAGAAAGGTTTTTCAGTTTGCACTTCTTAATAATTTGTAAGAGGAGAGAAAGAAAAAGAAAAAAACATAGTAACTGTTGCTTTATCGCTAAAGACTGCTCATTCAAAACTGATGAGAATTTTGGCCCAGCCTCACATAATTCTCTTAGAAATGTTGTCATGTCTGACAGTTTACTCATACTTTAAGATGTTACATGTTTGACTTTGAGAGATGCATGCAGAATCTGAAAATATGTCATAAAAGCAACCTATTATGATTTTAAGATGTATATTTAGTACAGGGACTAAACTGGAATCATCAAGGCTCGTGGCTGTTTGAGATCTTGCCAAGCTTTTCCTTCTTGCAGAGCTAAGCATTAGAAATCTACCCAGCCCGCTACCTAAAATTTAGCCAACGAATGTCTCTTAGAGGGAAGGTGTGTTTTACTGCATCTGATCTTTGGCTTTCATTTGCCAAAGCCTTTACTCTAGTGGTTTTGTTTGGTTGGTTCATTGGTCACATTTTTTTTAACTGGTTGTGGTAATCATTATTAGTCAATTCTTGTCTTCTCCATACATATATTGTACTGTGTGACACTCGGTATATTTCTGTGTTACACCCCAATTCATCAGTTTGAGGAGTTGTGTATACTTGGTTTTTTGTTTGTTTGTTTTTGTCTCTAAAATATACAGTGCAGACTGAATGCTATTCTCACCTGTCACACGCACACAGTTTCACTCCTGTTTCAGTTAACAAAGGTTAAACAAAGGCATGTTTGTCAGCAGGAACATGCATCCAAATACACACACACACACACACACACACTTTCCTCCATTGCATTTTTAAGCTATCCTCACAACTTACAATAATTGTCAGTTTTCTGAGCTACTTTTCACTCCCTCCTGTTTGTGTTAACCCAGGTGGAGGAGGTGTGTTTGTAAGACTTAACAGCAGAGTGAACACAGATGAACTCTGGTGAGGTCAAGGTCCATGCCACTGAGGGTCGTAATGTAAAAGATTGTCAGTTTGTGACACGTTGCTGTTGCATTCTCACCATAGCCTCTGCAGGACTGTCTTCCATGAATTGTCTCATTTGAATTTTCTAAGGCATGCCTTCACTGGTTACATACCTAAAGTATTTATCCAAAGACACTGTAGGTTTACCTTCCTCGCCCATCCATTCATCCATCCATCCATTTCTTAGAAGAGCAATAAAAAATCAAGCCAGGCCCTAGGCCTCACGTATGGAACCAGTATGATTTACAGCCAGGCTGAGTCTAAAATCATAAAACTTTCAGTACGTGGTTAATATATAACCATCAAAATAACAGAGTGCAATTCTAAATTTATGAGGCTTAACTTAACACTGAATATCAAATAAGAATCACATTGATCTCTGTAGCGGATGACTTAAAAACACATTAGGTGGTATAACGGCAAGACACTACATTGATTTAGGCATAAAATGCATAGCACTCAATACTTTACCACCCAACGTTTCCCAGTGATGAACAAAGCTGTTGTATATTGATGGAAGGAAAATTATTTGTTTTGTTATATTACACTGCTCATGGAGGTGCCTTGCATTTAGGCTAAGTAAACACGATTTGAATCACATTTAGCAAAGGGTGACATTGCACGGACATTTTTACCGAATTTACACTTGAGTCTCAAGATAACTAACAGAAACATTATCATGATGGGAGTTTTCGCTTTTTTTTTTTTTTTTTTTTTTTTTGTAACGGAGGAGAGATTTCATGCCAGGTAGTTACTGACTTTTGTGGAAGTACACATTCCTGTAAAATTCTAATAAAAGCAATGCCACAGAGAGGTTTAAAGTCACAGCCTCTAAATATATAATTCAGTCTCATCAAATTATTAATCAGAGTAGCAAAAAGCACCTGTAAAAATTAAGTATTGTGATAAACATGCTGCATAAATTTTCCATATTTAAAGAATCTTTGTTAAAAAAAAAAATACAGTGACTTGAGAAGAATTTGGAGAACCTGATAGCCACAGGTGTCTGGAAACTGCAGGCTTAAAATGGATAAAGTTGGTTTTGTCTGAGATGAAACACGGGAGGCAACAGTCAGTGATACATGGTGATTTATGAGAGGGCTAGGGCCCTTGCTGCCTGGGCGGGGTGCTTCCCACTTTGAGGCATCATGTATGTAATTGCTATGTCTGGGTGGATAAAGATACTAACCAAGGTGAACTGTAGCGGATGAGAAATACAGATCACTGAGGTCTCTCTGTGAAACGTTCTAGTGTGGTGAAATATAGGCCAATAGGTACACTAAATCTAATCCATGCTAAGGTAGTTTTCGGCATCCACTGCTGGTTACCAGTTTCTCATGCCGGGCTGAGAACATGGACCCTGTGGAAGAATAAGCATTAGCGTGCCTGTGGTGGGGAACGTCAGAAAAAAAGAACGCGTACTCCGATTTTAGGACTGCCCACGGAAAACCCCAGCTGAGTAAATATCGGTTAATGTTTTACTAAATGGACCCTGTTCTGGTTTAAGTTACCATCAGGTGGCCGGTAACCGCAGGACTGGCTGCACTTGCAAGTGAGTGCAGGTGAGGTAGGTTGCCAAGACCCTGGGAGAAGCAAAAACTAATCTGCCTGTTAGTTTTACAAAACAATGTATGCCGGGAGTGGGCTGCGAAGCCCACTGCGCTTGCCTTCTCTTTCTGCCTCTGTTGCAACCCTAGAAGAGATAAGGAATTTTTTTCTACAGAAACACCAAAAATGAATTCGTATAGTTATTCTAATAAGTAAATGGAACTTTAAAAATACTAAATTTTTAACACTACAGTTAAGTGAGTGACTCAAACCTATGTGTAGCTTTTATTTTTACCTAATGTGCATTTTATGGTATTTTGTTTGGAGGCATTTTTTTTCTTCATAATAAATTACTTTATTCCTTTTCGTGGAATGCAAGATAGACTGTGATGGTAAAGAGTAATATTCTCTAGTTGTCATTGGTAGTTGCAGCACAGGTTATAACTTAATGCAATTTGTTGTCCATTTTGAACGGCACGCTTTGTACTTCACCATGGAACTCTGGGTTTCCTGCTACTCTAAAGAAATCTTTTGAGTTTCATGTCTAATTAAGATACACACACACAAAAAAAAAATACAACCCTGTATATAGAAAGAATCAGATTGTTCCTCTATTGATATGATTAATATATTATAAGCAATAAAAAGGTATTGATTTTGAAAGAAAATTCCATGACTCCAATGTTTCTGTTAGGATGTTTGGGGGTAATTCCCCCTATTTCATTTGCAAAAGTGACTTGTGGAGGTAAGGAGGGATAGCAAGAAGGTGGATAAAGATACTAACCAAGGTGAACTGTAGCGGATGAGAAATACAGATCTACAGCACGGTACATCTCTAGTAATGTAATTTGAAGTGCTAGGGCCCCTTGCATCCATTTCAGAATCTATTATTAGTTGATTAAATTAACTGGCTGGATCAGTACAGTGAGAAGAGACGCAGTAATGATATTATAGAATTAGTATGCTATGATGAATTGTCGGGAGAAGTAATTGTGACAGCCTTGGGGCCATATGCACTTAGCCATGCAATTTATAGTCATTTGGAGAGCCAAGGACTTTTCAGTTTGGGTTAGGAAATTTGTTCCTGCTTTTGACATAGTTTGAGGGATATGCGTGTAAGAGCGCGTACCCGTGTGCAGAGGAATGGGGCAGGGTGGCGCTCAGTGGCAGTTTGGGGAAGAAATCAAGAGTCCCTCTTCTTGGCCACTGGCGTTTGGATGGTTTTCAAAGAATAAGGCAAATGGAATGGGCGCCATTATTGCAGCATTGGCAATTTCTTTGTATAGGTTTACGGGACAGCCCCGTGTTGTTACTGTTGCAGACAGTAATCGTACTTTCAGTGAGATAAAAGTTAATGTGATCTGGTAGCACAGTTCCCTGGCTAGGGAACACTGTAATTCTCCTCTGTGGATTGCATTCCAGCAATCTGGAAAGCAGTGCTGGGGCTGTTTTGATTTAGATACAGGCGGGCCTCCTAATTACCAGTAGTTTTTAAGCAACACAAAGTGC
The DNA here is from genome assembly GCF_030254825.1 of Meriones unguiculatus. Taxonomy (NCBI): domain Eukaryota; kingdom Metazoa; phylum Chordata; class Mammalia; order Rodentia; family Muridae; genus Meriones; species Meriones unguiculatus. The sequence goes on from NC_083359.1 coordinate 32,879,644, forward strand.
AACAATCTTAATTTTTCCCCCCTTACAACTATTTGCAAGATAAACAGACTGTCAGATACCTCTAAGAGGCTCCTGATGACGGTAGCTGGCAATGCAAACACTAGTATTACACAGCATTAAACCAAATTGATTGCAAAATTACCAAAACATGTATAGCCATGAAGTCACCTCAGTACGGTAGGAGAATCACTCCCATTTTGCTCCTTGTTTTGTTTTTGTTTTTGTTTTTTTTATTTTTTTTTTCTCTTTATGATTGCTGTGCTACAGTCAGAGTCAGAAGCATGAAGAGCATGGGTGCACTGTAAGTCTGAAGCAGAATCACGTAGAAAACTTCTTCTCGTTTACTCACTTCTTAAAGCGTGCTGTGTATTAGCCCACCTCATTTTACTTCAAGCAGGATCTATTGCCTGATCCCAAAGCAGTTGTTTTCATTTGAGTTTTCCTCTCTCTTGTGATAGCCACCGTTTTCATCAATTCGTAAGATCCTATCAAAGTTCTAAAGCTGAGTCGATGAGAAACCGTTACGTTCAGGACTGTCCGTCTCAGCCCCTTTCTTTGGCTTCTAACACAAATTACTCAGAATCACAGCATTGGTAGAGCAGAGTCACTGCCCCTACGGGGGGTCACCATCCTTCCCATCTTCCCATCGCCATCTCTGCTGTTCTCCACCTCCCTGAAGCTCCCACCCTGGAGTTATTTTTTACTCTCTTCTTTCACCTTCTGCATCCAATTTATCACCAACACCTGCTGCTTCTTTTCCAGCAGTCCCTCAGATCAGCCCTCCTTCCATTGCCACAGCCTCCCTGCCTGCCTCCTTTCATCCCTCTGATCCTGGAGTGATATGCCCTCTTCTAGCCCATCTCTGTGCCACCTCTAGCTCCATGCCAACAAGCCTATATACGAACCTGCCAGGTGGATAGTTTGAATTTTGATTATATCTGTTCCCGTTGCTTCCTGGTGGCATGGGGGCCTTTTGTTGATACATGTTTCAGCCTCCAAAGCAAATGTACTATTTGTCTCTCCTCTGTGTTGTTCTTCCCTGGCACATTGAATTAGCTGGTTATAATTGTCATGTATTAAATGGCGTGCCAAGCACTGTGCCGCAAGGTTTTCATACATTATATGCCTTAATTCATGTGGCATGCACAGCATGATCCCCTCATTGCTGATGAATCATTAAGTGTTAAAAAAACAAAAAACAAAAAACAAAACAACAAAAAAAAAACTTGCCCACTAATCTGAAGGAGAGCCAGCATTCAAAGAAGTGCTCCATCCGATTTCAAAGAAGCCATCAAGCACCATGCAAACATGAAAACCTTGGGACTCACTGCATGTGATTGTGTTGCTGTTACTAGCTATGGACTAAATCAGTATTTATTTTTCTGATAATTCATGTCCCTTGTCTTCTTTGTGTACACTTAGAGACTGACCCTACCTTTTGCTTGGCACTTATATATTCATTTTTACTGCATTAATTTGCATTGAATAATGTATCACTTAATACTTATGCTTATACTCAGGCTTCTTCACCAAAACCCCAATCCAATTAAGCTACTTCACAGAAATAAATAGAATCAAAATATTATGCCTTCTGCAGTGCAGTATTTTGCTCCCACAGTCACATACCTACATCCAACAACCCAACTGTGGCCCTTGTTATTGGTGGCTTTGCTGCTGTATTCGTTTTGCATGCTTCTGGAAAATTATGTGAACTTATCTTGTATGGACTAAGAAAAACAAAATGTTACAAACAAGCTCCTGACCATCTGGCCATATTCAGAACAATGATCAAAGCATGCATGACGCAGGAGCATGACCAATTGGAAGACACGGAGCTTTGTCTGCTTTCAGACCACCGTATAGATAATACCGGATAAACAGTTTGCTCCACAAAGTATTCCAAGACTGTTTTAATACATTCTTGTTCCTTTTTAATAGAACTTTAGGATACATGTATTTTTCTTTTTAAATTTTGAAAATTTTGTAGTTGTACATAATGTAATGTAATTATGTCCCCCTCTAAATTTCCCTGAATCTTTCCCCACATGTCCCCCTCTCAACCTCAAGCCCTTTAAGGAAAAATGGAAACTAACCTGTTAAGTTTAATTTGTGCTCTCCATATGTGCATTAGTGTAGGGCCAGTCCCTAGAGCATTAGCTACCTATGAGTGACTACATCCCTAAAGAATGATTTTCCTCAAAAAGCAACTTCACACTGGAGTGGCTATTCAGCTAGGAGCAAGGCCTCATATCTTTTCTAGAAGGGAAAGGTTAATACTTAATACTTTGGTTTGCTTTATTTTGAAAGATTGAGGATGAGAAAATAAAAATTGGCAAAGGCAGCGTGCGATGGGAAGAAGATAGAAGTGATGAGGTGAGACTAAGGGTGATGGGCAGAAGTGAGGCTGGGTGGTGGGAGTGAGGATGAGGGTTGGAGTAAGGATATGGGAGTGGAGTGGAGAAATCAGACTTCTTTTTTTTTTTTTAAGCAAGCATGAATGGACATATTGGCAAGTGTAATTTGCTTTGTTCATTTTTTAAACTACCTTGAAACACGTTTTAGAACATTATCAAGAATAAAATGCTTCATTTGAAACTAAGTCATCTGAGTACTCTAGATAACCCTGTTAATTGATCCACACTTAAAATTATATACATGTTTGTGTTTTAATATTATTAAATATACCAAATCTATATGTGAAACATTCAGATACAAAAGGTATAAGTGTCTTGCAGACAGAAGACCTTCAAAGATGAAATTTTATGAGCATTATTTTGCATTTCATTTATGTTTCTGAAAAGGCAACCTGAGAATGTCTGAAACAATCATTGACACTGTCAGTGACTCTTTGTACTTTCATCCTAACTCCTGACCAACAGTTGAAAAGGTAAACTCATGTCAGAGACAGAATGTCCTAACATACCATATTGAATTTACTCATCCCTTTTCAGTTTGAATAAAAATAAAATTTTCAGTGTTTTAAGACTAAAAAAAAAAATTCAAGGATGGGAATTGCAAATCAGATTTCACATTCCAAGTTCAGTGAAAAATAAACACTCCGAGGACTGATGAGAAGGCTCAGTCTAAAAGGATTTGGCACACACTCATGAGGTCCTGATCTCAGATCCCTAGCACTCATGGGAAAACCTGGGCATAGCCAATATGTCTGTAGACACAGCACCAAGGAGACAGAGACAACAGGATTTACGTAACTTGAAGGTAGCCAACCTAGCTAAATCCATGAGTTTCAGATTCAGTGAGAGAATCTGTTGAGAATAAATAAACTAATTAAGTAACTAATTAAGTGGAGTGTGATTTAAGAATATATATTACAATAGCATATACATACATATAACATACACACACATACACACACACAATTCTCTACCGTGCAATGAAAACTTCCATCATGAAAATACATTATTTTAGACACTAAGAAGAAAAGCCATGCATCTAATTAGAACCCATTTTTGTATTTTTTTCTGAGATTATGTTTTAATGCAGTTTTTCTCCCTTCCCTTTCCTTCCTCCAAACCCTCTTCAGGGAAGAACACACAGTTTGGTCTTCCACTGTCAAATGGTCAGTCCTGAAAATAGACATATTTATCTGGAATATATATTTTATATTTCTATTTTATATTATATGACTCAACAAGTTATAGCTGGGAATATAATATATACAAATATATACATAGATACTATTTTTACTGAGAAAAGGTAAACACAGACTGTTAACATTTGCAATTTGCTTTTATTCTTTTGGTTTCTATTTATCTACTTATTTATTTATTTATTTATTTATTTATTCATTCACTTTATACCCCGACTCTTTTCCGGGTCCCACCTTCCCACTTTCTTCCCCGTATTTCTCCTCCCCTAGTCCTCAGAAAAGGGGACCCCCACCAACCCATCCAAGTACATCAAGTCAGGAGTTTTTAGTCTTGCCTGGCCATTTTTGGAAATAGTCATTCTCCTTTCTCCCATTTTATTTAATAATAGCCTTTGTATTTGTTGTGCTCTACCACCCTCTAAAATGCTACATAATTTACTTTATAGTACAACTTTGAGTATCTGTTTTTTGTTTTGTTTTGTTTTGTTTTGTTTCTCCTTGGAATATAAATGACAGGGAGTGAGGCTATGGGGTGAGAGTGAGCATGGTGTGTCTTTTTTGTTTTTGTTACTACGAACTGGACCTGGTTTATTGTACACATTCAAATACATGTTTCATAAATAAAAAACTAAAGGAACAGAGGGATTCAGTTATAGTTTAAAGGCCATGGTAGAGCTTGAGTTGATTATTCCTGTCTGTAATTCTGATCCTTGGGAAGCTGAGGCAGGAAACTCATGAGTTCATTGTCAATCTAGGTTACATTGTGAGACCCTACCTTAAAAAAACAAAAAATAAGAACATAGAAAATATGGTTATATTTCTGAAGTACAAGGTGGAACTGAACTAAATGAACCAAGGTACAGATAATCTTCAAATTTATGAAGACAAGATCCAGGGTAAAATAACAGAGAAAGGCCACCAAATTGTAAAACTACTGTTGAAGTTCTATTTTTTCAGAATACTATTAATAACAGAATTTGTATTAAATATAACTATATCATTATAAATTATATCTACACATACACTCAATCTTTCTGAAAAGTATGCTTAGTGGCTTTAATAGGAAAACATCATTGACTGACATTTTTTGTTGTGATGATGGTATTTGGATAGAAATAACAGAGAACAATATTCTCTTTTATTGGATGTACCCCAAACTCTGGTTAAAAATAAATAAATTTATAGATAACAATTTCACAATTGAAATTGAAAATAGTTTAGAGTTTTCCACAATGCAGTTCAACATAAAAGAATTATCATTTTCTTTAATCAGTGTTTCAAGACATATCTATATGGGCAAATCTACATATCTATGTGTTAAGCTGTAAGCCTTTAAACATCTCAGTGCCTGGATCTAATATGTTAAATGATGTAGATCTAATGTTTCAAGCAGTTTTCAATTCTTGGTTTATTTCAAAAGTATTTGGAGGAATAATTTATGTGGTCATACCTCTGCTCCTATTGCAGTGTTTTAATATTTTTACTTTTGTTTTTATAGATAGTGTAAGATAGCCTAACCTGCAAACTCAGAATTAGCTGAGCTAGAGCTTGAATTTCCAATTTCCTGTCCCAGTCTGCTCATGTTAGTTCTGATCCAGTGATTGGAAAGGCTCTTGAGAGACTTATTTCCCTTCTCTGTTAAAAAACAACAAATGTGGGCTCTTTCTCATGGTATGAGTCTCAAGCTGGGCCAGTCATTGGTTGGCCGTTCACTCAATTTCTGCTCCATCTTTGCCTCTGCACAACTTGTAGGCACAACAAATTGTGGGTGGAGATGTTTTGTGGCTGGGTTGGTGTCCTAATTCCTTTATTGGAAGAGTTGCCTGTTTCAAGTTCCATCTCCTGTAGTGATACGAGTCTTAGCTAGGGTCACCCTCACAGATTTTTGGAAGTTCCCATTGTTCTAGGTTTCTAGCTTGTCCCAGATATGGACTGTCATCTGAGAGTCTTCACTTCACCCAGCAACTGATGCAAACAGATGCAGAGACCCACAGTAAAACTTTAGGCAGAACTTGGGGAATCCTGTGGAAGACAGGGAGAAAGGACTAAAGGAGCCAGAGAGGCCAAGAGCACCGTAAGAAAACTTACAGAATAGACTATTCTGGACCTATAGGACGCCTCAGACACTGAATTACGAACCAAGGAGCACGAATGGGACAGACCTAAGCCCTCTGCACATATTTAATAGTTGTGCACCTTGGTTTCATGTGGGACTCCTAATAGCAGGAAAAAGGGCTGTCTCTGACTCTGTTGCCTGTCTTTGGATCCCTTTCCCCTAACCGGGCTGCTTTGTCTAACCACAAAAGAAGAGGAGGCACCTAATCCTACTGCAACTTGATATGCCAAGGCAGGTTGATACCCATGGAAGGCTGGCCTTCTCTGAGGAGAAAGGGAGAGGAATAGGGAAAGGGGAGGGGAAAGAAAGGGACTGGGAGGAAAGGAGAGAGGGGATGCTTCAATCAGGATGTAAAGTAAATAAATGAATTAAATAATTAAAAAGAGAAGACAACAGAGATGGGTAGAAACAGGGGTTACTGGAATACTTGTAGTTTTCTGGAGTGATGTGAAATGAACTATCTAAAATCTGAATGTAAATATCTGGACAAGCCCCTAGTATCTCTGTGAATCAGGATGCCCTTGCAGCAAGGATCATACCCTGGAGGTAAGGAAAATGAAGACCTCTCTGCTTTCAAATGTAAACACCCCGCTCAGCAGGGAGTCCAGCAAGATTTGTTCAACTGAAATGAGCTTATAATCAGGCTTTCATCCAAAGATGGGGAAAGACAGCATCTAGTAGTTTTATAATGCATCTTGCCAGGGGATCACAAATAGATTTCTCTGTGTTGTGCAGCTTTGACTTCTTTTCCGCATATTTCAAACTGTAATCATGAAAACATTCCATTTCAGACCGCTAAGAAGAAAGGGCTATACATGAAACTGGATGCTTGTATTTTCTGCCTCCCCACCACCCCGACCCCCTTTTCTTTCTTTTTGTAACAAAGACCAGGAGATTGTTAGAATTTGACATTTTCTTTTCTTTTTTTTTTTCTGTTTATTTTTATGAGTCGGCATTCTTCCTAATACAAGCAGTTATTGGAACAAAATTATCCTAGCACTTTTAAAACAGGGGTCGTGGCTGCATTTACTCAGAGAAGTTAGTCGGCCGAGAGACACAAATTAACTGCTAATCAGGACTTAATAAGCGCTTTGCAGTGCCATGTTTGAGTACTTGTGTGTGAGTGTATCGATTAGCAAAGCCACCTTTTGGACCGACTGTTGGTAAAGTGGGTTGATTTCTAAGGTGGATAAAATGCATGGCTAGATCGTCATCGGTCCGGTGTGCTGTTGGCAGGCTGTTGTTTATCACCAGGTTTTAGTGTTCTTAATGAACTGTTAACAAGCTGTCAATTACAGTGTTTATGCAAATTAGGGATGAAGACACTGAAGGATTGATGTGCCCAGAGTTTAAAAAAAAAATGTCTCCTTGAAATATGACAAAGTAAATAATTCCCCTTTTAAGTCTTTGGGTATGTGCTCTCCTTGGCCACAGAACCACTCTCTGGAACAAGATGGCTGGCACCTTCTTCCACTGTGATGCGGGCAGATCAAAACACAGCTGTCTCCAGGATGTGCTGTGCTCTATGTTAGCCATCCTGGAATCATTTCTGTTTACCCTCTGCCATACGTGAAGTTCAGTTTTAAGCATTCTGTAATCCACAGGCAAGTGTGACTTTCATTTAGGTCATTCATTTTACTTTGTTTACCCCACTCACAACCATCTACCACCATGAACACCAACACCACCCAGCCATCACTCAAGTGTCTTATACTCCATGTTTGTTATAAATCATTCTGTCTTAAATAAAGCTGCCAAATACAAATGCTTCATGGCCTGAGTGTAAAGGTCAGAAGTCTAGTGGCTACCAAGAATGCAGAAATCTATGGACACCAACTCAAGTAGATTAGGATATATTTAACTGTAGATATTCTTTTAAAACATTCCCCCACAGAAATACGCCGTCTGGGGCTAGTGTAGCCACTCATTTTCCACCTTGCTTAATTTTTTTTGTTCTTAAGCTCTTGAATGTATTGACCCAGTATACCCCTTGCTTTCTTCAAAATCCATGCAACTGTACCATTCTCTAGGTGCCAGAGAGAAGTAATCAGTTTCTGCTTGCATTATCTCTAAAACATTTCAAACCAAGCAAGCATCTTTCTTCCAATGCCCTCTATCCAAATGACACATGTAGCAGTTAGGACTTGCTTAGAGCTTGACTGGTGATGTACACACTTCCCACTGTGAGAAGTGAAGACACTTTGGGGGCACTAATAAAGGTGGTCTTACACTTATATCTGACAAAGCTTAGTAACTGGTCCCTCTGATATGTAGAGCAACGGCACCTTTTCTGTAGTCACTTTTATTTTTAATTACCGTGATCAGAATTTTACCCAGACAGTAACTATAGGAGAGCAATCCCTGAAGAAGGCTTCACTCTTCAGTATAATTAAAGTAGACATCCTACAAAAGCTTTTAATATTCCCCCCAGAAATGTGAAATTACCCTGTGTTTTGTTTTGTGAAAGTCATGTTTTCATTATATGAGATTGATATTTTATGTAAAAAATTTGTTCAGCTTCAGTGTAGAGATTTTTTTGCACTTGTTAACATATTATTCCATAAGTATTGAAAACATTCTTGCCATTTTAGGAATTTTTTTAGCCTCATACTCTCAGCTCTGGGAGTTATAATGGTTCATAAAAGAAGTATCATAATCCGCAAAAATCATATGTGCATATCTATTTGAAATGATGGATTAAGCTGTTTTATTATAAGTATATAAGAAATGCCATAAATATTTGCCAGTGAAATATAGTTATCATATGGTTTTGCACAGTGCAACTTGAAGTTAATGTCCAAGTGGAATATAGATGGCTTTATATGTTTGGCTATAGCACCTGCACTGCAGTTTTAGAAATTCATTTGTAAGTGTTGAAAATGTAAATATGAGGGTTGCAAGCATCTGTGGGTTCTTTCCAAATACCATTTCACTCCTCCCAAGACAGATGAGGGCAGAGTTAAACTGTAATTCTGTTGACTGATAAAACAAGCCAGGCAACAACCCAAAAAACTACAATGAACGTGTGAGCTGAGCTTCGGAAAAGCAGAAAGGGATGCCGGTGTGAGCATGGATTCTGAGATTAACAAGTGTCCTGACTCTTGACCTTCACCTGTAAATGGTAGAGCTAATAGGCCCTAGGACAGCCTTGCTCATTAAATTTAGGTTAGGGGTGTTGAACAAATACAGCTCCCTGAGAGCTTCCTAGTAGGCACTAGTCTGACAATCCATCAGCTTCAGGGCCATGCTCTCTTCACCACATCCACCTTTTGGTGCTTGATGTGTTTTCCCGGATTTCCCCTTTTGCCCGTTGTCTCTTTATTTGAGAATTTGTGCATTTTATGTAGAAATAAAGTACAAAGTATACTGTTAGGTTGCCATATACTGTTATATTATTATCTGTTCTGGCTTTGAAGCTTAGGAACCTTATGAACTTGGAAAACTCAAGCTTGGTTTCAGCACTGTGATGACAGTGACTGTGGTGATGGTTAGAGTGATGATGATAGCAGTGGTGGTGATAGTGCTGACAGCAGGGCCTTTTCCATATGCTTTTTCACAAGATTTATCGAGTTATTCCTTCATGAAGACTGAGCATGGGGCCTGGAACCTAGTGAATTAGCTGCCTTTATCATCTTAAGTAGTGCTGTGTCCATCACTACTTTTACACTTGGGAAAGATTGTGTTACTTCTGGAAGCCCTGTCATGCATGAAGAATCATGCTAACCCTGCCCCTTTCACTATTGGTAGTAGGAAGGCCCTTCAGTAACAGTAAGGTCAGACGGCCACCTTCTCTTTGCCCAGTACCTTAACCCTTTAAAGGTATGCCTAGACGATGCCAGCTTTACCATTTGCTTCCTCCACTCTCTCTATGTGCTTCAAGATGGGGTGTGTGTTCACGTGAACTCCTGAACTGAGGCACCTTTGTTGCTAACCCTAGAGCAGAGTCTGAAAGAACGGCACTCCAGCTGAATGCTCTGGAATTTTAGTGAGTCAGGTTAAAAAGATGTTTTTAAAACAATTTTTTTTCTTCTTGAATCCTAACGTTAAACATGCCTAATGAAGGCAACACCATGGCTTCAATTCGAATATGTGAGCTTTTATTCGAGATAATATTTTAAAAGGAACCTGGCTAAGATTTTATTTAAACCTATCCAGACTTATTGCTAATGCTTTCATTTAACCATTGCTTTCCAAGGCTCACTGCAATTTGGTTCCAATTTTTGTTTGGCTACTGTGATATTCAACCACACGGTCTTCTCATATCTTTCAAGATATAGTTAATTGTCAGTACATTTCGAGCTTTCTGTTTGTCATACCTACATTTTTTGCTGTTTAGAGATTTTTACAAAATGTCAAAATAATAAAAAAAGAGTTGGCCATGAGGGAGATTCTGAGAAATATATGCTGTGCATTTATTTAGACACATAATTGATCATCTCAAAGATGATTTCACTATGAGTATGTCATGTAAAGAACTTGTCCTTTCAATATCCTATACTAAAATTCACAGGGACAGATGTGTTTGGGATGTGGTATGCTAGGCAGAAAACAGTGAGGAATCTGAGGGTGATGGGGATTTCATTAAGCCAAAATGTCTTCATCTGTTCAACCTTTATTTTCCTTTTAATTAACGAACACTATTTAAAGACAGAGAGGGGATTGGAAAATAGACAAAGAGAAAGAAAAATGGTAGAAGGAGAAGAAGAAAGGAAGTAATAAGAGAAAGAGACCAAAGAAAAGCAGAGAAAGCGGAAAACAGAAGGGAGGGGTCAACCAAGAGTCAGATCCTGGTGTCAGTGTCTACTGTGATGTCCTGTTCCTTTCTATAACTTTATAATTTTCTCTTCATTTTTATTTTATTGCCATTAATATTTACATGACTTTTAGTATTTATATTCTAAGTAAATACTCTCTTCTTATAGAGGACAAAATGGCATAAGAACACAAGATAAGTCTTCACAAAGATTATGTATGTGTAAGGACTATTATTATTATTATTACTATTACTATTACTATTATGACTTCACTGAAATAGTAGAAAACAGGTCACAGAATCTTCTATCATCATGAGGCTTGAGTACATTAATCAGCGTGCTCTGTGAACAGTCACAAGCAGAACACAGTCCATAATTTTTTTGTTTTTGCAAACTTTTCACAGGTTAGTAAAATTCTTACATAGTTTTGTTGCTTTTCACTTACAAAATAGCATTTTGATCTTCAAATGTGTTAATAATGAGACACCTCTTTTATTATCTAATGTTTATGTAGATAGATGTGAGGTTTTCTTCATTCTTTTGCCTCTTCTGGACACCACACACACACACACACACACACACACACACACACACATCATATCACATCACATCACATCCATATGTGACCACTTCAAATAAGTTTTGAAGTTGGAAAAAAAAAAGAGTTTGAAGTTTTACACCTGTCTTTGCAGAAAAGAAAATGATTAATTTTCCTGGGATCGTTTTCCAGTGTGTCATGTTGAAGGCTTGAAGGATGTAGTTGGTCATATCTCAAAATGGAACAACCTTGCTTTAGTATGAAACTGCATTATTGGGAAGAGGGAATAATTTCTTTGTCCTTAGTTTTCTTTATAAGTGATATCCACCTTGAATAATTGTTCAGTCAAAGCTAGGCTTGTCACACAGGCAGGGTATTTCTTTTCCCCAGTGGTGGTCAGACACTCACTTAAGAGATGGTGTTTATGCTTTGTTCAGTGGGATCCTTAAGCCCCGGGTAGTTCCCATTCCTCCACTATTAAGAATAAAATCCTTCTTCATCACTTATGCTCTAAAAGTGTTAAGCCCGTCACTTTCTGCATTCCACAAAGTATTTTAATACACATGGAAACTTTTTTTTTCTCGTTTCTGGCAAGTCTATAAATGGAATTTTTGAATGGAACCCTATGATATAAATACCTTTTAAAGCTTTTTCATACTTTTACCTGCTTTGCAATCAGCCGTCTTCTCCTTCAAAATCAATGCCTCTCATTAAGACAGCTTGTGGCAGGGATGAGGGTCTATCGTCAGTGTGTAGAAAAGTGGTCATGATTTTGCCTCCGGGTTTGTTTTAATTGTTCTTCTCTGTGCAGCAAGCCCTACGGTATGAGTCGTCAAGAATTCATTTGTAAGCTCACCTCCTCTGTTACTCCAAAGATTGTTGTGAGGACCGAATGAATTCATCCCAGATTATTTACTAAACACCTACCCAGTGTGGCAAGCTACTCAGCTGCCCAGACAGCAGGCCCCGTGTGCAGCAGAATTTGATCTTAGGGTAGGGGAATTGACCTGGGAAAGAACACAAGAAAAATTATGAGTGAGGAGGACTGCAGAAGAGATAATTGCAGAGGTAGAAGAGGAGAGATCTTCTTCCAAAATGCCAGGGAAACTCTCTCTGAAGATAGATCATAAGAGTTACTGAACATTTCATAGGATCAGCATGTCCATGTGTTGTGAGAGGAATCCATGTACGATATACATAAAAGGAAACTCTAGTATCTAACGATGTAGCTGAGCGTGATGCGCGACACAGGTAACACTGTCAAAAGCCATGATTTATGAGGAGCATCTATTCTGTGTCTTTGAGACTCCTTTGGAAGGATTTTTAACAGAGGTTGATGAGGTATAATTGACATTTTAATAATGATAATTTTTGTAGAAATCTGCCGAGATTGAATGTTGACACTGCTGCTTACCTTCCACAGGCACTGTTTTCTTATCTATGAAATGGGTATTATCGTGGTCATCGTAACTCATTGAGTAGATTTTAAATAAAGATAATCAGGTGAAATTTTCTGTTTACAGTATACATTCGACAGAGGACTGTACTCATTTAAGTCTTTTTATATGTCCCCTTGGTTTTCTGACCTAGACCATTCATTATTTTGTGCTTTCCTCCTCTCCTCTCATATCTGAATTTTTTTTTTTTTTTGACAATTTTCTCTGAGATTCCTGGCATTTGGACCTCTGGAGATGGCAGGGGGTCTAGTTGACTGTCTGTTAATTTTAGCTCTTCTCGGCTGGAGGTGCCATCACAAGTAGAATAACCAGGGAAAGTGTGAGGTGGTGCAGCCTATTAAGTGGCCCCATGGGGCTGCCCTCACAGCAAAAATCAAAACAAACAAACAGCACCCCCGAGCACATTTGGGCTTCAGGGGTTTTTTAAGATGGACATTCCCCCATTAATAACATACCTGTTAAACGCGAATGTGACAGCTCTCAAAAAGTTCCTTCTAATAACACCATTGTTAATCCAGAATCACTCACCTCTGGCAGGCAGCAGCCACCATCTTACTCGGTGGAGAGTTCTGAAAGCATCTGGGTAACAGCAGATTGAAATCAAGTAACTCCCCGTTTTGTATACGTCCTGGGTCTTTAAAAGCCAACTGTTTAATACAACCTAAAAGTTTCTCATATTTTAATGATTCAGAATATGTAATTGAATGACTGGCACAGAAACTGTATCCAGATAAATAAGTGCATTCTGTCCTTAGTTTAATTTGAGAATTTGCAACCCTAACCTCTCATATTTAAAAAAAAAATGGAGTTAAGCCTTTAGATATAAAACAAATGAACAAGGAAACTTTATTGTTAGGCTAGCCATAATATTACTGTGAAATTTTTATAGAGAGGGCATAACATTTAGACTGCAGATCATTAAGACAATTACTAATTTCTTTTTATCTGAGCCGTTACATTCAGAGGCAAATGATACACCTTATTTTATTGCTTAATACCAGCCTGTGAGAAATGAAGATATTTTTAGAAGAGAATTATGAACTAGTTCAGGATGTTTCCCCCATATTTAACTTAATGGCAAAGGACAAAAAAACTATTCCCCTTGGAGTGTTAAGCCTGAGATCAAAACATGCTCCAAAAGATAGGTGAGTGGAGGAGAGAGACATTTGAAAGCCTTGCTTAGGCATGGAAGAAAATTACTTGAATGAAATAAGACAACATCTTGGCAAGGCAAAGTTTAGAGGAAGTTTGTAAACTGAGGCTCCTTTGGGTATTTTAGCTGCTGCTTTGAGGTCTCCCTTGTCCTTTCTGTGGCTAGTGTCCCCTTTGAAACGGGCATGTGTACTTTCCTACCCACCTCTGTCCCTACAGGGGACTGCTTATATGTCACTGTATATGTTTATCACAGCTGAAGTGGGACAAGACTGACTCTTTTGCCTACTGTTTACCATTTTTAAGACTTTTTTTTTTTTTTTGGTTCAGATAGAAAACCTGAAAATGTTTTCAATATGGTGTAAGAATAAAATTATTTAACTATATATATATATATATATATTTGTGTGTGTGTGTGTGTAATCATTAGGTTATACTTAAATTATAGTTCTGAGATATGTTTGCATTACATAAAATGTAATTTTAATGCTTACTGTAAACAGAAATTGTGAGTGGATATCTGCACTTGAAAGTGGTGGCTAATGGAAGAGAAAGTATATAGATATCAAAGTCAGACTGATGTCCTCACATGAGAATAAATTCATCCCTTTAATCTGCTACTCACTGGCCACCATTAATTTTATTTTTATCCCCATCTATCTATCTATCTATCTATCTATCTATCTATCTACCTATCTATCTATCTGTTCATTCATTTATTCATTTATTTATTTTTTATAGTTTTGGAAAGAACACTGATTGGTTTATAGTCACAGAAATATTCTATCATTGACATGAGCTAGTACTTAAATCCAAATCACTAGTTTTTGAGTGTTTCAGTATGAGGCAGTGACAAACATGCAGTGATTTTAAATGTCTCTCTATATTAGCATTTCCAGAGACATAGCTTATAGTGTTTCCTCTTCATTCCGGAATGTAAGAGCTGGTTAAGGTGGCTTCGCTGTGCAGTTTTCTTGTGTTTGTTGTTCTCTTCACAGTCGGGAAATGAATCGGCTTTGCTAAACACACTCATTAATGTCCAATTTGTTTCTCCTCGTCTCTTCGAAGAAACCTCACGAGCAGTTGGAATGCTTATTTTATTTTGATTTTGCAGTGGAAAATTGTATTCACATAAGTAAGCGTATACCAAACAGTAATAAATCATTATTTCTCAGATGACCAATATCAGCAGGGATCTCATATACTTCTCTGCTGGAGTTGATTTCCAAATTCATTGAATAATTATTGGTGCTGCTTTTCATAAGTGGAAAACATTTTTTTTATTTCTGCTTTCTATTCCAGTTAAATTTTAAATGCTCCCTTTCTCCCTCATTTCCTCCACACTTCTGTGAATTATTAGTAAAAGAAAGCAAAACATCAGATTTGATGTTTAGCAAATGTCAAGAGGAGGGGAGGAAGTGTAGCTTGTGATTTCTTACCACCTCATACAAGCATCTAGTCTCATATTAAGAACATAGGGATGAAATTTAAATCTCAGGTGAGCATTGAAAATGAAATAAATAAAAATTAATACTGATCTTTTAAAATAAATCCCGAGTAGTTACTAGTGTGGTAGATTATTATTAAGTTGTGATTTTAATATAATTTATATTATAATATAATAACACCAGTGTTAATTAATAACCAAACATTTCTTTTTACTGGATTATTACGTTTCTATTTTCTTTTGTTCTCCATTGTCATTTCCCATCTCAGAGTATTAAATGAATTTTTGTAGTAGGCTTTCATTAGAGTTTTAGGAATGTGCTTATGATTTTTATCTATTCCTATCTTGACAAAATTTACTAACATCAGCAGGTAACTCATGCATTTTGTGCTAAAAATGAATTTTTAAGACATTGATTGGCTTTGAATCAATTTAAATACAGATTAAATATGGTGGAAAATCTGAGAAAGTGAGGTTTGTGCTCTGTGCGGATACTTGAGCCAACAGTTTTAGGCTGCATTATTGTTTGGGCACTGGGCACAGCTAGGTGCTATTATGAAGAAAACAGCTATTAAAAACTTTAAAACAAACATCACAACTTAGACTTGGTAAGGGTAACAGTGGCAGGTTGAGGCATAGGCTAAGATTTATTGAGTTTGTTTCTGTTTTCAGTTCTTTTTCTATTTGTATTTTTTGGTCTGCTGCTTTAAAATTTCTTGATTTTTCTGTTTGTAAGCTAGTGAAAGCAACATATCTCTAACTTTAATTCATTTATTTTCTCCTAGTTAGATTCTAATCAAAACTAATATCTGAACACAGAGCAATGTGATATTTGTACAAGTGATGTATTTCTAGAAAATACATAGTTTTTATGTATCTGTATTCAGTTGATCTAATGTGAAAACGTGCTAAAAGGAGCTCAAATTTACATAATATTTTGACAGAATTATAATTGAATATTATATGTTATGAGAAAATCCTTTGACTTGTATATTTGCAAAACAGGTACAATTTAATGAAAATTGTTGAATCACCCAAGGAATACTGAAGCATATTTTAATGAAAATATCTTATTACTAAGTTATCAATGTGATACCATGTATGAATTATTTGTCTTAAGATCTCCTTATCTCTTCACTTAAACATTTAAACATGGACTTCAGTTTTAATTAAGCTGATGGGAATTTTACCTTTCACACATTTTAAACTGTCCTCACGTAAACTTATTAAAGTAGAAAAATATTTAAAATTAATTCATTAATATATCAAAATTAATAATATATTGAAATATTTCTAAACTGAAAGATTTATTTTTTTCATTAGTACATTAGTCTCAAAATACCAAAGCCAAGTTACTGTTAAATAACTCATAATTTCCTGCTTTAGATGTAATCTCAAAAGTGAATTGTGCTTTGATTATCCATCTTGTAAATTTCATCCAACAATTAGAAAGATATAACTTATTCACAGGGGTCTTTATTTTAAAATCATCAACACTGTGTTACCCTTGAGTTTTACTGGATTTATTATAATGAAGATCCTAGAAGTATTTGACAGACACCGTATTCATGAACGTATGGTAACAAAGTCGCTAATGTTTACAATATTAGAGTATATTACCATAATTTTTAAATAATTGATAACATTTACTCCTGCGATGATATCGCATTTTAATTCACATTCCATGAATTTCTTCTCTCTATGGAGAAAGAAATAATATACAGTTGTAGATCTACATTTTGATTAATTTTAAGGAAAAGCTGGTTATAACATATGGCTACATAATCGCATTATAGAGAAAAAAACCAAACAGTAGCTAGAACCACTTGCCTGAAACAACTTTCCAGCAGTTAATGTGATGTCATATTTATCTAGATGAATTCTTTGTGTACCTCGTGTATCTATCTCACACCTCTTTCCTTAAATAATTCTTGAATAGTTTACTGATGTATGCTTTACTAGTTTTTTTTTTTTTTTTTATGGGAAAAGAGGTTCATATAATCAGGAAGTCTGGGCTATAAAATAGCTAGGCCTTTGAATACAATTGAGTCCTCACTATTCCAACAAAGAAAAAGTGTGCCTTCAGGTGTGTCTCTGTGTCTTCAGGCATGCCACTTACTAATATTTACTTAATATGTGATAGGATAGTAATCATGTGATATCCCTCCACATAAATGTAGCCTACCTTTACATACCTGATAATTAAGATCGTTTATAATCTGCCTTCATCATTCCAAGTTCAGTTACACCAGGAAAAAAAACATCTGCATTCTAACTGCAATGAAATGTATCCTTTGCTCTGCACGAATCTTCAAGTTGTGCATCTCTTATTATTATTATGCTCTTTTTCGTCTCCCTGACCATTTGTTGTCCCTTCTTCTGACTTCTCTGGGTTCCAAATCTAGTATACCATAGGTTCTTTACAAGTATGCTGAGTGAAGGACTTGCCTATGAAGTAACAGCAGTGTCGGGGGACAGCTATACAACTAGCTCATTCGGTGAAGCCTGGATAAACTCCCATGCAGTGCAGTGTGAGGACAACAGCCAAAGGATAACCTGTGGAGCGTGTGAGAGAAAGCCTGGAGCTTTTCCAAGGATGCAGAATGCATCAGGGTAGATTAAGAGGGTAGGGTGTGAAGTATCCTAGTGAAATCACATTTGAGGATAATTTTTGCCAAGGTGAATAGCTGTTGCAAGTAGAATCGGGGGGACTTTCTCTTCCCTTGTTGGTAAGACTTGCAAAAGATGGGGTGTGATTTATGGAATTAGATGTCAAACATGCTCTCATGATTAAAACATGTGCATGGCTTTAGGCTCCCTACTAACTTGTGATTTAATGTCAGAAACCACATCCTAAATTACTTCTTGTCTCTGCTTATTGTGATGGTAGGAACCTGAAATCCTTTCTGGAATGCTTGCTTCCTCTGAAATCAATAATAAAGATAATGATAATAACAACAACAACAACAGTAATACCAAGTTTTTAACATCTGTGAATGGGTTAAAATTATGTATGAATACATAACAGAATGGCATGGAGAAATGTTTTATTGTAGAGAAATAATTATAACATGTTCTTCCTTTTTCTCATACTCCTATTTTCTTCACTAAGTCAAGAATAAGGCACAGGTGTTACACATGGTCTTATCCGATAGCTCTGAAGCATTAACTGTATTTTTCTTGGAAAGTGCTAAATTTTGTATCATTGCTGACACCATATTTAAATGATAGGATTTTTTTTTTCTGAAACTCACTGCCGCCAATTAAAATTCGGTTATAGTACACAGTAATTGCGTGGTTGTGTTTTTGCCTTTGACGGTCTCCTACAACTAGAAAAATGTCTTGACGTACATGGTAGCTCAGACCTTCCCCCAGTGTCTACAGTCTGGTGTTTTCAGTCATAATTTATCTGCAGCAAATAGATTTTATTTAAAAATTGTCTGCCAGGCCTTTATAGGTTTTAACTGGATCCTGTTTTAATGAGATAACTATAGATAACATGGTCATAATTTTATGTCTCTTCAATAATATATTGAGATGGTTCTACTTATAACAATTTAATGAAAATAAATGATTTTCTGTTATTTAATAGCTTTTCCATAATACAAGTTTCCCAAAATAAAAATTTCAATGCTGAGTGAAATGTAAAACTGGAACAGTGACATTAATGGAGAGATGGCGAACATTGTTTGATGCAGTTTCTTGTTCTAGCTGCTGGAAATGGTTTCCGAGGTCATTCCTTCTCCCTCCAAGCCTTCTCATACATCCCCTTGATCTCTGTCAAATTCATGACCGCTTTTTCTTTGATTGTTTTTTACATTCATAAGTAGAAAAATACAACTTACTCAGGCTATGTAATGTTGCCTGTGTGTATGTGTGTGTATATGTTTCAGAGCTATGGTATTGGGAAACCAATCAGTGTGGTCTTTCTTGAAGAAGACTATTTTCAAATTTCTCAGTTATTTGTAGCTCTTTGACAATGGGTGAGGCCTCATAAGCTTTCCCTCATGCATATGTGCTGATGTCACCTTTATTCAGATCATGTTTAGGCAGCCATGTGGGTGAGATTTCATGAATGTACCTTCTGCCTCTCCTAGGAGACATGCTATCACAAAAATGTCCCTATTCTTCTGCCTCTCAAAATCTTTCTATCTCCTCTTCTGCAATGATCCCAAAGCCTCTGTAAATGCAGAAGAAGGAGAGGGGAGGGTAAAATAACATTAAGCTATCTCAGAAAGTCATAATGAACCATGCTATAAACTAGCTCCCTAAAAATACTTATAATACATGTAAGGTGGTGTGTGTGTGTGTGTGTGTGTGTGTGTGTGTGTGTGTGTCTGTGTCTGTGTGGGTGGTCATAGTTTAAATGAGATTTTTCTCATATAGGCTCCCAATGTCCCCCCCCCAAGAGCTGTAAACTATTTAACAAAATCCAATACAAGGCATGAGACTCCCTCTTTTGGACTCAAACTGAAAGTCTTCTCCTTGAGGACTGACTTTTATTATTTATTTTTTGTTTTTCTTTTCTTTTTCTTTTTTGTAGAAATAATTCAAGTTTTTTTATTAATTTTTATTTATTGCCATTTATTCACTTTGTATCCCAGCTGTAGCCCCCTTTCACATCCCCTCCCAATCCCACCCTCCCTTCCTCTTCTCCTCCCTCCTTTTCTCCTCCCATGCCCATTCCCCAGTACACTGATAGGGGGAGGTCCTCCTTTGCTTCCATCTGACCCTAGCCTATCAGATCTCATCAGGACAATCTGCATGTCTTCCTCTGTGTCCTGGTAAGGCTGCCTCCACCTCAGGGGAAGGTGACCAAAGAGCCAGCCCCTGAGTTCATGTCAAAGACAGTCCCTGTTCCAATTACTAGGGAACCCATTTGGAGACTGAGCTGCCATGGGCTACATCTGTGCAGGGGTGCTAGATTATCACCATGCATGGTCCTTGTTTAGAGTATTAGTCTCAGAAAAGACCCCTGTGCCCAGATTTTTTGGTTATGTTGCTCTCCTTGTGGAGCTCCAGTCCCCTCCATGTCTTTCTATCTCTCCCTTCTTTCATAATTTCATCTTATACCCATCAGAATGGCTAAGATCAAAAACTCAAATGACAACACATGTTGGAGAGGATGTGGAGAAAGGGGAACCCTCCTCCATTACTGGTGGGATTGTAAACTTCTACAACCACTTTGGAAATCAATCTGGTACTTTCTCAGACAATCAGGAATAGTGCTTCCTCACGATCCAGCTATACCACTCCTAGGCATATATCCAAAATATACTCAAGTATACAACAAGGACATTTGCTCAGCCATGTTTTTAGAGGCTTTATTTGTAATAGCCAGAAGCTGGAAACAACCTATATGTCCCTCAGTTGAAGAATGGATACAGAAATTGTGGTACATTTACACAGTGGAATATTACTCAGCAATTAAAAACAATGAAATCATGAAATTTGCATACAACTGGTGGGATCTAGAAAAGATCATCCTGAGTGAGGTATCTCAGGAGCAGAAAGACAGACATGGTATAAACTCACTTATAAGTAGATATTAGACATATAATATAGGATAATCATATTAAAATCTGTACACCTAAAGAAGCTAAGCAATAAGGAGGACCCTCTTTCAGAAAGACAAATGGGATAGACACCAGAAGAGGGTGAAAACAAGGAAAAAGGCAGGAGCCTATCCACAGAAAGCCTCTGAAAGACTCTATTGAGTAGAGTAGATGCTGAGACTCATAGCCAAACTTTGGGTAGAGTGGAAGACTGGTATCGGAAGAAACCATTTAAGTTTCCAAAGGAGATAAGTCTCAATATCCCTACTCAAATATGCTATCTGTGAACTCCAGAAACAACCAGCATGGCACAGCAACCCTAAGTGTGCAATGGCACCCATACTTTGGCAGTAACCAGTAGTTATGTAATTGGACTTAAGAGCTATCCAGGCAGAAAGAAATATGCTCTTACCAGAAATGTAGCCAACTACACAGGGCTAGTGAAGTCATGGATCTTGGAGGAGAACCTGCAACTGCCACTTTGCTAAATCAACAGAATTCCAAACAACATTATAAATCTTTATCCTTACGCCCACAGTTACGTGTAGTCCTCGCCCCTCATCAAGTACACTTCTCTTTGCAACAGATGGAGACCATTACAGAAACCTACAACCAATCAAAATGCAGAGCTGTGGAGCCCACTTCCAACTGCTCCATCTTCAGTCTCTCTTATCTTGCCTTCTCTCTCTCACCAGTGTAACACTGTACTTAGGTATCAAGCCAGAAGTCCAGGTAAGCCAATAGTGTGTGGGTCATTAAAACAGCAGCACTGTTGGGTTGTATTTCATTGGTCATTTATAATTATTCATGCTCACAAGCAGAGCTCCAGCTAGCTTTTCCTGACCAGCATATGGATGTTCCCAACTGCTACTTGATACCCTCTCCCAGCTGCCCAGCAAGCTAATGACCCAAGAGATATTTTTTTTCCCATCCTACTCTTACAGGTAATGGGGAGCAAGCTGCTTTAGAAATTCTTACCTGTTCACCCACACATAGGATCTCCCCAGGACTGCTCATATACATGGAGAGTTAATTGCCCTTTGGGTTTCATGGGTATTAATCTAACATTTACCTGAATATTAACTTTTTTTCAGTCTTCCTATAGGCAGTTTTTTCCTATAATGCTGACTATATGCTAAAAGGAAAAACTCTAGTTTGAGTGGAAATGAAATAATATTCTAAGGAAATATAGTTTTTGCTGCTGGCCATGGGCTGTCTCTATGCCAGCCAGAACTGATAATAATTTTCTGTCCTTTGGACTCCTCCACTTCTTTGTTTTTGAAGTGAAATTGCTGCCCAGCTTTACTGATGGATGCCTTTGGAACTGATTCCCCAGACACCTTGTACATGGTATCAGGCTGTGCTTCATTAAATGTAATTTGGGTTTATTTAGCTGTTTTTTTCTTCTGCTTCTCTATCAACTGAACCCCAGAAATCCCCTCTTATCATATTCTAATGAGAAAAATCAATTGCAAAGTAATTTTGTTCTCAACTTGATCTGCAAATACTTCCTGCTAGGTGTAGCCCGGTGGCACGGGCTTAACCCTTTCTCTTGGGCAGAAATGAGAAGGGAGTATTATCTCTATGGGTCATATAGTGGGTGGGTGAATGGTGTGAGATACTGTCTATTAATGAGCATGTTTCTTCAGCTCTCTTCTTCCAAATCATTTTCTTTTTCCCATCTGGAAAATAGTTTCTGTGATCTCTTTCACAGGGCTGGATTAAGGCATGGAAGAGCATTAGATTATTTTTCTCCTGGAAGGCTGTTGGAGCTCCAGGGAAGGGGCACAGCTGGTCCATCAGTGGCTAAGTTTACCTTGAATCTGATGCCTTCTCTGCCATGTACCTGTCTGTCTCCTTGAGTAAATCTTTTAAGCCTTCGGTTTTGGCTTTAAATTTTTAGTTATATCGAAAAGGAAAGGAAGAGTCATGCTTCTTTGAAGCAGGGTGCTGTTAGCCATTTTCCTACACTCTGAAAACTGTGTGTGTAAACCCAGCCTGTCTCTATCATGGCCATGTCATTTTCTGACTTATGTCCTTAACAAATGCTGTATGCTAAATTTTGTCACAGTGCTGCATAGGTAGACTTCATTATTTTTAACCATTTATGGCATTGCATTATTGCAGAAGTGAAACATATTAGTTATTTGCTATTGGTATATTTATTTCCTTTAGAAAGGCTGATGAAAATCCTTGTGTACCTGTATGAGTGGCTCTCTTAGATTAGTAACTAGAACTACCTTTCATATTCCTTTACTAAAATGTTCCCATCTATTTTTATATAAGTCTATAAATTGAACATATTATATTTCCTTTAAATTTTTATAAAGGATCAATAACACAGATTGAAGACATTTCAATATTTTTTTTATTGTTTGGCTTTTCTGGAGATCATTAGACAGGATGGAAGAAAAATAGCAAATGTGTTCAAATGTTCAGTGAGTGTTCTTGCCCTTAGCCCCATTCCTGCAAGAGTTCTGCTATTTATGTAAGCATCACTGTAGCACTTGTCATGGGTCAGTTCTGAAGATTCAGGAACCCTGCCCCAGTTATTCAGGTGTCATTGCCCCGGCCCTACACAGTTTGCTCATACAAGAATGAGTTGCTAAACATTATTCTTTCTAAGCTAAAGATGAAGTTGCTGTGTGTACATATGTTAGAAAGTGCATAAATGGTCGCTTTCATTGATGGCCTTTGAAAATTGGCTATTTGTATCAAGAAGGACATGGCTAGTGACATAGCTGATTATTCCATAGTATATTCTTTCGAGTGGTAGGGACCTCTCAGAAGCACATTCTCTCCACTTGCCCTGTCCTTTGAAATAACGAGTCATGATACCCACGAGTGTGAGTGTCTGTGAAGTGATGGCTGGTTCCATGTGGATTTAATGATGCTGGCCAAACCATGGCCAGTAAATTAGTGTCCACGTACTAAATTGAAAAAACCAACCAACCAACCAACTAAACAAACAAAGAGTTTTTGTGAGCAAAAAGAAGGCTTATCAGAACAATAATAACATTTTTACTTATACATTAGTGATGCCCTTTAAAGGCAAAGGTAAGATGCTGAACAGAGCTTGAGGTATTAAAATGATGCTTAAATTTTAATTTATTCTTTCCAAAACGCATTACCAGTCTTTAGTCTTGTTGCCTGAAATCCCCAGCAGACTGCATGTTATAAGTTAGATTACTACTTGATGACTAGGTACAGAAACCTCATGTTTTTATTTCATTAGAATTCCCAAAGAATGTGTAGCAAGTTCCTTAGCAGAGGGTTTGTGATGGCTTAGACACTAATAACAAAACCCTAGCTTTATAAGATGTTTTTGTTTGTTCTAAAAGAAGTTTTATGGGCTAGAGAGGTAGCTTAGTCTAATTAAGAGCACTTGGTACACTTACAGAGGATGGTGGTCCAGTTGCCAATACCCCAATGGTGGCTCACACCATTCTGTACCTCCAGTTGTAAAGATTCTGTCCCTTTCTTCTGGCTCCTGCTGGCCCTGCGTTCACACTCTGCACTTAAGTACAAGCAGGCAAAACACGTACATGCATACAATTCATTTAAAAAAATCTAAAATAATGAGCCAGGCATGGTGGCACACACCTTTAATCCCAGCACTCAGGGAAGCAGAAGCAGGCAGATCTCCACGGGTTCAAGGGGAGCCTGGTCTACAAAGTGAGTCCGGGACAGTCAAGGATACACAGAGAAATTCTGTCTTGAAAAACCAAAAACAAACAAACAAAAAATCTAAAAATAAATAGACAACTAAATCAGCATTATAACCTAAGCACTTTGGGAAATATTTTTCTTGACTTGAAGTACTGATTTAAGCAATATGTTTCATTTTTTGTAGTTTCCACTATATTATTCAGATAACATCTTTTTGACATAAAAGTATGCTCATCTTAAGTAGTAATTCTTTAACTCTGAAAATAAAAAAGACCATTAAATTATGGTTTATGGATTGTGTAGTGTTTAATTTAGAGGCAAGAAATCTGTCATAAGATTACTCAAAACATCTGTCTTTTCAGCCTTGTAAGTTAATTCATTAAGTTCAAAAAGATTTACTTAAGATAGCATTAAAATACTAACATAATCATTGGCACATAAATGTTTGATAATTGTGTTTTGGAGTTTCGCCAACTCATGGTGACTGGTATTATGATCTTAGGTAAGACAGTCTTAATATTTCTGCTAATTAAAAAAAAAGCAATCCTCTAAATTTTTGTGTGTGGAGGGTATAGAAAAACTTGAAGAAGCAAATAAAACAGAACTAGAGTGTTTCAAAAATTCCTGCAAGTCTCCAACTTCAGTTAGCTCTGATCACATTGTTTGAAGTAATTTTATGCAGAGAACACACTAATAAGAGATTCTGCTGACCAGAAAGTAGGGTGGGAGTGCTGAGTCTTTTCCAACATATAGTCTCAAAGCTTGGCACAGGGTTGAGCTCACTAAATGTTTATAATAGATGAGCATGTTAGCAAATATTAAAGCTAGTTACTATACTAAAAACATAATCATGGGAAAAATAGCCACAAGATTACTTAGTTTAAACACAATACAGAAACTGAATTGTGTACAAAATTTTACCACTGATGGTCAAAAGACTACTCTAAAGGCCTGGCCCTCAGTTTCCCCATTTAGAAAACTTGGGTGAAATAATGTTATGTATAGGGCAGAGGTAAGGACTGAGCCTTAAACATGTACTTAGAAAGGCTTGTTTTCCATCCTTGTTACCTGGTTGTATTTATAGTAGCTGTGGAAATTATAGTATTGTTAGAGAAAGTAGTCAAAAGAAATTTTTTTTGATGCTCACACATTTAACTTAAATGTAAGAGCAATGTTTAAAATTACGTTGTCTAAAGTCATTATTGCTAGGAAAAGAGTCCAATCATTTGTTCAGTCTGAAGATACTTTATGTTAATGTTAATATATGTTATAATGTTATATATTATGCTTTAGGCTTTAGTCTACCTTTGGGCGTGTAAATTAAACATGAATAAAATTCCATTGCCTTTGCTGATACTGTTCAAGTGTTGGAGTAATTTCAAATGACATAGTAATTCTATCCCAGATAAAACATGGAAACAAAGAGCTAAAGCTGCTTTGAAGGAGCCCCATATACACATGCTATCCCTCTGATAATCCTGCCATGTCATTTATTATGACCTTGTACTTATGTTACATATGGAACTGTCTGAAAGGTTATATCCCATGCTCAGAAGCAGCAGACTGGGGTATGATCTAAATCTTCAGTCTCCAGTCCAGGGATTTCCCAGCCCTCATCTGAAGCTTCCCGATCTGGAAGACACAGGGTGTTGGCTGGGGTGACGCTCACTCCATGGTGGGGCTGTCCAAACTACCTCTCGCCTGGAAACCACAAATGGAGCAGAAAGAAAAATGGAGCGTGGCCATTTCATTTTAGGACTCTTGACCACAGTCTGTTCAGCCTGGCCTGCTTTCTTCTTGGTGCAATGTCCATGCTAATTGCCATGGCTAAATGGTGTCATGGTAAATAACAATGCTGTGGTGACATGTTTAATCTTCCCTGGGGTTGGGCAGACACCATCAGCTGCTGCTTTGGTCTGGGGGATGGAAGGGCAGCTGGTGCGCAGCACAGTCTCAGATTCATGTCTTTGTGTAATCACTCATTGGCCAAAATTACGATTTCTAAAATTAAAAAAAAGGATAATGGTTACAATTGGAATACAAAAGCGTTTATAAAAATTTTAAATGCATTTAAAAAATCATCTTGAACTCATCTTGGACTTCATCTCGATGAAGATGCTAGACAGATGCCCATTTCTTAACTATTGAAGTGTTAGATCCATCCAGTCTAGACAACCAACATTCTGAGCACACTCAAAATTCCCTTCAAACCCAGGCAGTTATATAAAAACAATTGCCTGATGGCCCATTTTCTCTGTTTGACATTGGCTAAGTCATATTACCATCCAATATGGAAAGATAATCATTTATGGTTGTTTCCATATATCTGAGTCCGTTGAAGTCTACTAATTTCTTGCATTGTTATAAATGTTTATCTTGGAAGAGATATACTGCTGTCCATTACTAATGAGTGAAATCTACCTCCATTTTCCCCTAATCAGTTTTTCTGGACTTTCTTTTCCTCAATGTTTTATTATGAGACTCTTTAAACCTGTAAACATTTGCAGTGAATGACTTATAAAAAGTTGGTTCTAGTTTGATGTCAAATCTTGGTCACATAACTAGAGTCCCCATTTTTCACTTACCTCATGAAATGTTTTACACACAACATAGGTGTACATATATACAACTACTGGAGATTAGATACCGTAGAGTTACACACAGTGAGGGGATTTCAGAATCCTTTTTGACCTAAGTTTAAAGCTCCCTGTGTATCACTAAGTAAATTGCAAACCTGTAAACCTGTCAGTAAACGTCATTCATTCCCTACTTCGTGAAGTGGGGACAGCAAATTCCACACCTTATGTTAACATGTGGATTAAAGAGAGTAATGGGTGTAAGAGTCAGGAGATCCAAAGCACAGAATCACTCCAGATGCCTCTCAGTGGAGGAATGTATGAAGAGAGCGGTGTGTGTGGGAGGAGCATGGAGTTTCTGAATGAAGGAATTATGTCATTTTGAGGAAAATATGTGACTTTTGTGATTGTTATGCTGACCAAAATAAGACAGAGTCGGATAAGCAGCAAATGTTTTCCCTCATGTACACGGCATAAGTTTAAACATACAGATAATAGAAAGATATAAGGAGAAACATGAGGGAAGATGAAGAAGCCTGAAAGAAGAAGAGTAAATCAAGAAACATTTTCTCTCATATTTTGAATCTAGATTTAATTATCTATCCCTATTATCTGTCTATCTATCTATCTGCAATTAACGGGAAAAGGTAAGAATTAGAAACACCGCCTAGCTGTAAGAAGTACTAATGGTTGACAGCTTTCTCAGTTATTACTCGATGGCATGTATGTACCTAAGCAAGTTGGAAATACAGTTAAATTATTCTGTATTTTGTTGAGGCTAATTTTGTTGGCATTGTGGGTTTTTTTTTTTTTCCGTGTTTACTTTTATCTACTCCCACTCCCAAGAATTTAGC
Organism: Meriones unguiculatus; assembly: GCF_030254825.1. NCBI lineage: Eukaryota > Metazoa > Chordata > Mammalia > Rodentia > Muridae > Meriones > Meriones unguiculatus. The sequence continues at coordinate 32,907,372 of NC_083359.1, forward strand.
TAATTTCCTTGGTTCTTGTGAAATCACCAGGTTATTGCAACTCAGACTTGAGCCAGCAACTTAATTGAGACTGAGCCAGTAAAGTTTCTTTTACAGTCAAAAGGAGCGCTCTACAAATAGGAAGGGGTAGCTCTGACCCTATTCACATCTCGGGGAGCTGCTTCCCCATGGAAATTCTGGGCTCTCTCCCAAAAGCTGTGTTTGAAGGTGAATGCCTTGTAAAAATGCCACTATGTGCCTCCCTCTCGCAAACAGTTAATACTAGATACCAGAAAAAGATCCCCTACCCATGCTGTCTTTCTTAATGAATTGTGACAGTGCTCTAATTTAAGCACAATTGGCCCAGCGTCTCTTACGGCGACAGAGGCGTTTCCACAGAGGATAGCAGAAAGGGTACTCTGAGATCGTGGGCTTGTCCAGGGCTGAGTTTGATTTATGAAATGAGACCTAGGAGCCTGAATTGAACAGATTGGCTTGCAAGAGACAGCTGTACTGGAGGAGCTGCTGCCAGGTATGGGAAGTGGAAATAGAGAAAAATGAACACTGGGATGAAAAGTCCTTTCCCAGTCTGTACTTATCAACATGAAACATCTGTTTCAGCTACAGCGGTTCCCAGTGGCAGTCAGAATTATTGATACAGCGAAATCGCTGCTTATATGCAGCACACTGGCATGGCCCCCACCCCTGCCCTCACTGGCTGCATTGTAATGACTCATTACTTTACTAGTGTGACCAGAGACACCATGCATGTGAGAGCCGACTTAGTGCCAGGGTAATTGTGCAAATGGGGCGGGTGGCAGAAGAAAATTTTCCCCAGGAGCAGTACGTTTCCGCATGCTGTTCTGGTTTATTGTGGCTGGAACACAGTGATTATACTGGTTGGAAAATAAGCAATAAGGTTCTGTCTGTCTCCAATTGTTTTTAATATTCTTGTTTAATGAGAGAACATAGCTTTTATTTAAACTAAACATAATGGATGCATTTTAAGATTTGGATCCATTTAAAAAAAACATCTTGCTATCTCATATGTTATGTAAGCACATGCTGCTATAAATAGGAAAACAAATATGCTTAGTTCAGCTTTTTGTTAGATAAAATTTGATTAGGGATGTGCAAAAGCTGATGCTGTCAGCCAACACATAGCACCAGGGAGCAATGCATACTATGTTAGAATGAAAATTAAAAGCATTTATTATCAAAGAAACTGGTTTTGTAGAAACATTCCAGGAAAGTTTTACATGTTCAAATAAATAGAAACAAGAATTTCTTAATTTCTGTAATATCGCTTTATAATGCATGATGGTAAACGCAATTTCCATGGCAGCTGAAGGATGATTATAAGAAGATTTACTCAGCCAAGTTCTTGTAAGAGGAACAGAACAATGCAAAAATACAAAGGAAAGACAAGAACCTGCAGCTTGTAAGGACACTTATCTTTTATATGTAGCTTAATCATTTTGAAAGCAATTATATTTGTGCCAAATTATGTTCATACTGTTGCATTTATGTTTTAAGGGTTGATTATTTTTAAAAAATCGAGTATAGGAAAATTCCAAATTTCAAGCTCAGTTTCTCGTTCTAATACCTGGCCTGTCTAGCTGTGAGAAGCTAAAGACTGCAGGTCGTTGTGCTGTTTCTCAGTCCTTTTCCTAAAGTACTTAGCAGTAGTGCTGAAGAGGAAAAGGAAGATACAGTGTGTTCTGATAACAATGAATGGAAACACTGGTTCCTGTTCAGATGATACCTGACATCCTGGCACTGAAGAGGTTAACAGGCTGCAACCATGGCAATGAGAATTGACGGTGAGCGAGAAGTGAAGGTTGGTGGGTGCCACCCAGCCTCCCAGGTGTGGTGGCTCCAGGCCCTCAGCAGGAGTGAAGGTTATCTCCTGGGTTGTCATGACAGCTGATGTTGGTTCCAGTGATGGCTGATGTGTGAGCACTCTATAAGTAGAGAGATGGGCAGATTGGTAAACTGACTGACTGACTGACTAACGGCAGTCCTATCCTTTTGTAGCTTACTATCTTCAGAGCCAGTATAAGAGAAAATAAATAACTTCGTGTAGTATTCAGACATCAAATTGGAAAGTGGATGAATGGATGGGTGAAGAGAAAGAGAAAGAAAAGTGAAAGGGAAGGAGGGAGGATGGAAAAAAGGAGTTCTAACTGCTGCAAGTTCATGTTAGTTCAGGAACTTTTTTGTGCTTGATTCTTCTCTCTTCCCAGAATTTGCAGAAGCATGATGTGAAATCCACTGAGCAGACAGGTCATATGTATACCCCTCACCTTTCAGTATAGCTCTTACCACAGACACCCATGTTTTTCTTACTGCTGAGATTTTGCACAACGTTTTTGTTTTCGCGTTTAGTAATGCCCTCTCCTCTGTAAGAATACAAGTCCCATGAGAGCAAGGGCTTTGCCTAACTTCCTGTTTCTGTCACCCCAAGCACCCTGTGCTTCCTTTGATGCTTAGACAGCAATTTGTTGAGTTCACGATGGGCGGATAGGGAAAGCAAGAATATTAGAAATGTAAACATATTGTTTAGCTTTTCCATATGTGGGTGTCTATATTTGGAGGTTCATGGATTTGTCTGTGTTAGATAGTGTTAAGAAACAACACATGGGGAGAGCGATACAGCACATGGGGAGAGTGCAAGGAAAGAGGCGTAATAATGGGACCCAAATGATCTCTGGGAAGGTTCAGGTCAAACCAGACTGTGTGTTCTCAACCTCAGCCTTATTCTCAGTTGGCACTAACTCAGTTTGGTGCTCACAACTTTGATTCTGTGCTAAATCAGATACTTTCCTTGGTGGTATGACTTAATAGTCAAAATCTAAGGATGTTTCCATTTAGGATATTGCTATTCATATCATATTTCACCGCTCTGAGGCTTTCATGTGATGATATTCATTGTTAATATATTATTTCTTAAGATTACACAGCCTCCTGTTTTTATTGTAAAAATCATGTTTAAACCTTGTTACAGGTTTCTACCTTCATATCCTAAAATGAGTCACTGAATAGTTTCATAAAATGCATTTCCTCCTCTATAGATGACGTCAGTGAAAAAATAAGCATGTTCTTGCAGTAGAAGTATTAACCTGCATACACCAGATATAAATTAGTTCTGTTTTCCCTGAGGAGGTAAGTTGTTGTGTCCTTTTTTCTCATATTAAAAGTGACTATAGATATCTTGATTATCAGGAGCTCCCTATAAGACTCAGACACAAGGTTACTCAGGAGGACCCTGGAATGAGCCCTCTGCACATACTGCATGGGTTCAATTATGGTTTTATGTGACTCGACAGTGTGGTGTCACACAAAGGAGGATGAGGAGCAAGGCATAGGGTCTTTGTCGTTGTGGGCCCTTTGTCTGCATCCCCAGCTTTCAGAATTAGCTTCTTACTATTCTTTATATTTATTCGATCTGTGTGGTGATTGGTCACTGTAATTATGAACTCTCAGTTTAAATAAAAGATTCTGGAAAGAATAGTTTAGATCCGAGTACCTGTCCTGTCATGGTTTTCTGTGGAGTTTTGACGCTTATCTGGGCCTTCTAAGACATCATTCCTTGCCTTGTGCTGTGCACCCACTTGTGCTTTTGAAGACACATCAGTGTAGTTTTTCTCAGAGTTTTTTTTAGAGGATATTTGGGTTTTGTTGGCTTTAAAAGAACTACACCAGATCATTTTGTCTACATTCATTTTGGAAAGTGAACAGTAATGATCTATGCAAAAAAAAAAAAAAAAAAAAAAAGACTTGTTTTGTTCTTTTCGTTGTTGTTTGTTAATTATATGATTGAATAGTAAATATGGCTTCCTATTAGTTATGTGCTTGATTCTCCTAAAGTTTTTTAAAGGTTTGAGGCTGTATAAATATATTTGCATTGAACGTTAGAGGGTAAAGGCACTCTAGATGAGAAGGTTCGATGAGGGAAGACTCCATAATGGCACCCCTGCCACCTGTAACTGGTGTGAAGAAATACAGGCTTCTTCAAAGAGTCGTCAGAATTACGAGCAGATTAACGTCCAGCTTATGCTTTTGTGGCGAAGGATGAAAGCTGTAGTCTTCCCAGGGTGATAGATTCATTCATTGGCTAAGAAGAACACGAAGCCTATGGTTTTCTACTGCAACAGAACAGCTGCTGTACAGTGAGGATGTCGCACTAGAGGATCAGAAGGGAGAGGTAAACCAGCAATGCGTGGTCCCAACACTTCTTTGGAGATTCTAAAAGTCAAATTCTCAGATAATAAGTTCAGATTCTTGTTGTCAGTGGCTGGCTGCTGTGGAAATATAAGTGGACTTAGGTAGTAGAGTAACGATCTGCGTGAGAAGGTGAACGTTTGCGACACCCAATAGGATTTCCCCAGATTGAGGAAGAGAGAATACAGCAGAGGAGAGATGGGAATTTGAAAACAGCACAGAGACAGTGTGACAGTATTTTGCTGCAGCAAGACATAGCAAGATTCTATTTCCTGTGTATCTGAATCAAACAAAAGCTGGGAACAGCAGGTTAAGTGGATTTTTTTTTTAAATAGCATTTTAAAAGGTTTCCAGTTCATGTAGAATCTCAAAAATCTTCTTTCTACTGCACGTATTTTCTTGAAATAGCCCAGTCCTTCTGTCTCAGAAAACACACCTTCCACCTATCTGCCATCCTTTCTAATTGAAGAAAGACATGGTTAGGCATGCCTAGTCACCATCATTTGAGGAAAAGGGATGCATCATTTCCCCTTGGTAACACCACATAGCATTCAGAACACCCTTGAATCTCATTAGAGTAAAAGACAAAGTTCTGGATGACTCTGTCATTAACTCTTTGTGCACCCTTGGGTAAAACATGAAATCTTTGCATTGCTCTGTTTCCTCATTTCTAAGAAATGTAAGTCAGTTAGACGTGCAGGATATCTCTCCTTTAATCTCATGCAGTTGATATACCAGAGAGAGAAAGCAGGCCCAAGAGGCCATGTAGGCCCTTAATTCAGTATCAGATAATTTGGGGACTGGAGTTATGATGTATAAACTGAACCAATGTAAAAACATCAAACTCCAGTTAAGCTGTCCACTCATCGAAGCATTCAATTTTCTTCTGTGTAAATTTCAAAAGAAGAAATGGCCCTTTTGGTAGGTAGGAAATCTGCCTCATCTTGGAATTCTCACTAGTTGAGTCATGCTCCAACCAATTGCTGATATATTTTAAAGCCTTCCTCCATCCCTGTCTGAAATGTTTTTAACCGTTATAATTTGCCATCTTTTCTCCGCTTAGGGACATAGGTAATCAATGAAAATGTGTATTTCAACAATCCGCATGTCCCCTAGTTTGCAGTTTATCAAAGTCACTTTGAATCATTCCAATTGAATTTTCACTTCTTATAAATCATCAATGTCTATAATCGTATTACAAGGGTCACAGGGGATCACCAAGAAAGGTATATTAATGGAATGGCTGAGGAGTCAGTGCAGTTGCCCTTGAGTCATTCCTCCATAATGTACAAACAGAAGCTGTTCTTAGAAAGCTGGGGAGAGAGGCAGGAGAGAATATTTTCCCCCTCCAACAGGCATTCCACTTGTCCTCTAACTGTATAACTGTAGCATCGTGGGGATTTACTGTTTCAGATAAGGTAGACTGCAGGTCAGAACAACAGAGGTGTAGCAGGAAATTTGTTGGCTGACATAGCTCTGAAGATCCAGGCATGAGAACGGATGACTTCGGAGCTGGCTCAACAGGAGGTTCACAGAACAATGACACTAGCATCAGTCTCCCTCTCCATCCTTCCCTTCATCCCCCCAACCTACTCCTCCTCTCTGTCACCTCCCCTTATTTTCCTTTTTACTCCTAACTCATGTATTTCCTCCCTTTCCCTCCTTTCTTCTTTGCTAAATATGTATTTTTATTTTTTGTGTACTCCTGTGTGTGTGTGTGTGTGTGTGTGTGTGTGTGTGTGTGTGTGGCCAGAGGGGTTATCTTGTGGATCAGGAACTACAGATGGTTGTAAGACACCCAGTAAGGATGCTGGGAACAGAACTTTGGTCCTTGAAAACAACCCTCCCTGCAGCCCTCTTACTGCTTTGTTTTCTCCCTTCCTTCTTCACCTGCCATTTCATCCCAACCAAACAACTATTGGTACTATTTTCTTTCTAGAGCAACTTGGCCTTCCTCAGGAAGTTTAGGCTAATAACATTAGGCCTATACTCTACTGTTTTGGAATCTTTGCTGATGTTTCTGTTGACACTGTTCATTTTTTAACCACTTAGGACACTGGCAAGTCAAGCAGGGAAGTTGGTGTCCATGATGGCAGACTGGGTTAGTAAAGGGAGCTTTCTACAAAGCAATCAACATGCTACAGAAGGAAAAGGGGACTGAGCAGTGAGCGGATGTATGCATCAAGTTTCATTTTCCTCGAAACAGGAGTCTGTTGGTCTTGGTTGACAGACATGTGTATAACAGTAATGCAGGAGTACAAATAGTCTGTAGGTTACTTTCTGATCATTCCGGCGTCTACCTTTATCTGTTTTTCCTATCTTTATGTCCTTCTTCCAAGTGGAACATAGACCCATCAGTTTAAATTGCTTCTAACTGTCATAGGCCTCACTTGCCCCCTGGGTACCCATGCATGTGTGTATTTTTCAAATATACCTCCGGGAACATTACAATAAAACATTTCATTATCCATCTTCCTTTTATTTTTTTCCAAGCGATGTCTCTGCCAGATACGGAATGCATGTAATTCACTGTTGCTTTTAATTTGTCAGTACATTAATTCTAGTTGATAAAGAAGTTAACTGGATCTGCTGTCCCAGTTATCTTTGATAATTCAAGTTCATGTGCCTCTTGCCTTTAAAGGCTGTTCTCTGCCTCCCCAAATCTCTCTGGGTTTATATAGCTTTTAAGTTGTCATTGACCCAAGAGACCATTCAAGGGTGATTATAGTTTTCAAGCTTGTCTGTATGCAACTGCCATGACCTTTTCTCTAAAGACACCCAGCTGCTCTTAGCTGCACCTTGACCTCCAACAGACACTTATCACAAATCAATTTCATAGATTCTCCTGAAATAATCCAGAATGTCTCTGGTAGGAAAATGATGAAAGGTCACCAATTTATAGTCCTTTGGAAGTTAGAAAAAGCAAAACAATCATGAATTTTGAATGAACCTCAAGTGACTCTATTAATTTTTTTTTCATGGGTTACTTTCCTCATACCATCATGCCTTAAATTTGGGGACTAACTAAGTTCTTGAGGAGATGTCTGGGTACAAAAAGGAAGATGTGTTCTCTCTTTGTTGGCAAATCTAAAATCACAATTTTCTGTATAGAACAGGGTGTGAGTTTGTAAGAGATGACCCCTGGCCTGATGTTTATTTACATTTTAATCAGATGGGGACCCCAAACACTAGTGAGCATTCTGAGGAGGTCAGAAGATTAAAATCTTTAAGTCATTGAAGCTAATCCTCCAAGTTGTTTCACTCTATAACAAAAAATTGTACACAGTAGGTGCCTAATAAGTGCTGATAAAAATGAAATGAGTCCAACCTCAATTATTTCACTGTCTATGATTTTTATTAAATCCATTTCTTATCACTGTGATACACACACAGATGTGACTCTGCTCCCTGACTTCCCTGCCTTTATTTCAAAAGTTTTAACTGTGCAGGTTAGTAAAACATCCATTTCAGAGCAAATATAGGCTAGATAGTGGAAACTGCGCTTCAAAGAGTTTGTACACTGGGATATTAATTTCCATTTCAGAGTATTTCTTTCCACACAAGATGGATGTTCTGCTTTCAACTTATTAGTTACATAAATGAGCTTATCTATTTCTAATTTTGACTTAATATAAAAAGCATCGCATTTTAGGTTTCATCCATCTAATTTTCATTTCGTATAATTATTTGTGGTAAGCTGATTTTAGTTTATGCCATCTGTTCATCAGGTTCATGCAGATAATATTAAAGGTATGTATTCTCCAATATTGGAATATCCACATTCATAAGTCACGCTGCGTTTCCCAGGGACACTGTGGTTGACTCAGGCTGCTCCCAGGGAGAGTGATGTCATCACAGCAAAGCCCAGGAAAGAGTGCTCCTCCATCCTTCCTGTCATTTCCAGTTATGGTTTAAAGCAGATGGCTGCTTCTCAGAGACCTTCCTTACCTTAGGCGAAAATGTAAAACTTATTTTGATGACTTCTTTTCTCCTTAGCCTCCCAGCCATCTTGAAAGGCTCTCTTCTGTCCTCTTTGATATCGCTGTCACTTCAAAGGAAATTGAGAGCCTCAGCTCCTTTAGCAAATGATCCAGGTAGCAGCATGCAGATCCCTCTAAATGGTACAAAGCAGTGTTGCATAGGTGAAGGCTGGTAAGATTTACATAATTCGAGTTTATTAGCTGCCTGTGCTTGAAGGCTATTCTGTGCCTCCCCAGACTTGTGTGAAAATGGTTGGATGCTATTTAAAACAGCCCAGTCTTCAGCAACTTGAAAAACAACCTACTTCATACCAAATACAGCTACAACATACAGGCCAACTTTTCCTGTTCTTTCTGTTAAGTAAATAAGCATTTGGTCTAGAGCCTTTGTAGTCCTTCCATCACTGCAAAAGCTCCCATTTCTTAAGAAACTTTTAGGCAAAATATTTACAAAACATGTATATGCCCTGAGTGGCATTTTCAAAAATGATCATCACAAACCATAATCATTTATTTATTTATTTATTTATTTATCTATCCATCTATTCATTTACTTATTTATTTTGCAGTGTTTTACTTTTGTAGATCACATAGCATTTTTACTATGGTGTTTGTCTTGCAAAAGTCATTAGTTCAAGTCTCAAAGGTCCTCTGTTATGACCTTTTACATTTCCAGCCTTTTAAATTAGTTTTAAAAAAATGTTGTTTATCTCAAAAAAATGAAAATGATAAATAATCTATTTTTCTCATTTATGATGAGAACAAACCAGTATTTTGGTCATGAATGTGAATGCTTGACAGTTGACAGTTCAAAACTGTCAAGCAAAAGAATTTCTACTCTTCATCTGTAATGATGACATGTGTCATTGGGGGCTTCTCAGCAGGATGTTATCAGTAGTAAATTTAAGAACTAATAATTATAATGAGAGCAAAAGCAACATACTCTGGTTATTACAGGACGGTTGTGCTCCTACCCATTTTATTCTTATAACAAACCCACAAAGCAAGTGCTATAAACTTTAAGTTGAAGAAGCAAAGGCTAGTTACATGTAGCCAGCCTTGGTATGTGACCCAAGTAGCCTACTGTGGGTGATAGCTTGAGCCAGGATTCCAAAGCAAGCATTCTAGTGTCATTCTCCTATCATCTTTGAAATGCCCTTTGTGTTAAAATGTAATAGCATATTCATTTTTGAGTAAAATACATATGACTTTATTTCGACTATCTTGAAGCAGGTCATTAAGCGTTGCTTACGTGTTCATTGTGTTACCATCAATACTAGGTATCTCACATATCTGGAGTCACTAATATCTGTACTTTTATGTCTAGTTTATATTGCTGACTATATTATCTTCAAGGTCCATCCGTAGCTCCTGTCAGAATCCCTTTTTCTTTAAGGGATGAATAATATTTCATTATGTGGATATACCACATTTTTTCCTTTGATCTGAAGGTGAGTACTCAAATTTCCTTTTATTTTTGGCTATTTTAAATTACAATGATTGTGCAAATACCACTTTGAGGTCCCACTTTCAGTTCCTGAAGTTACATATATAGAAGGGAACTACTGAATTAAATGGTAACTCTTTATTTCTTGAGCAACCATAGTCTTCCTTTCCATATAATTACACCATTTTGCATTCTCAGCAACAACACAGAAGCATCCAAACCCTCCTCTTGCTCATCAGCACTTGTGTAAGAGTGTCCATCCTGGGCATCTGCAGACTCATATAGGCACACTAGTTAGGGGAATGGGGGAAGAGGAGTGGGGGATGTTACTGAGATAGACTATATTGCCTGCCTTTTGATCACTTCCCCCTGATGGGACTTCCCTACAAGGCTACAGGAAAGGAAGAAGAACTCAGTCCTCATATGAATAGATGAGCTGGGGTGTCTGGACAAGGGAACTCCCCTATTCTGAAAAATAGGGGAGAGGGGATGTGGTAGGAAAAGTGGGACCAGAAGAAGAGGAGGAAGGGGCCCATGACCGAGGTGTAAATTGAATTAATTAATAAAAATGGAGTGGCCATCCTACTCCTTTAGATAGCAAACTTTCTTTCTAATCCTCCATGGAAGCTGGCATACAAGCACACACCCTGAAAATACAGCCGGCTATCTTCTTCCTGTGGATAATATGTAAATGTTGATACTTCATAAATAGATAGGAGCCAGAGCACTCTGCATTTCCTTGTATGTACAGATAAACATAACTAAATGCAAACACCTTGAGTTTCTGTCACATCAGCAAACAAGAGAAACAGTAGAGAGAGTATGTAGCGCCCTCCCTCTACCTCATAAATATGTCAAATGTAAGGCGCCATGGATAGATAGATAGATGCTTTTACATAGATGCTCTCATGTAAAAACTGAAGATACCGAAGAAACTTCATTCCACGTTGAAAAATATAGAGTCAAGTTTAGCCTGAAACTTCAGCACTTTTGCTCTCCAAGAGATATTATCAAGCATCTATATGACTCCATTATATATAAACCTTATATCTGCAATACATAGCCTTCCACACTGTCCTATAGATTTTTATAACAAGTCATCATTGCAAAATCACTTTCATTTCCCAAGAAGAGTTGAATTTTAAGCCATTGCCCACCATTTTTTTTTCGGCTATAACTTCATTGTAAGTATGTGTGTTTTAGATTTTGAATTAGGGTGTGTATTTAACCTAAAAAAATCCATAAAGGTCTTGTAGAGTTTCTCTTTGCACTGAAGATGCTGAATGTGAAAGACACAAGTTCATCTCTATAACTCACCATAGTTCTTAACATAGAGATGATGACCCTGACATGTCAGTGATATTTTTAAAACTAATGGCAAAGCATGTTTTTTTCCCCCTCTCTCTTCCTGAATACACCGCAGACAGCCACAGTTCATTGGGCTGGAGAGTTTCAGCTGTATAACTAAAAATAAATGCCTCCGTAAAACACCCACAAAGACAATGTCAGTTTCCCAACACCACTGAACAAATGTGCTCTAAAGCAATCTTCTGAGTTCCAGGTGTGTAAATGTCTATGTCTTTTGCCCTAGGCTGGGTTTTTTAGAGGAATCCTTTTATTTTAATACCATTTAGTTTTCAAATTCATCAATTGCAGATAATGCAACTTATGCACTTAACAATCCTGAAATAAACTGTAGTTCCGTTATCCACGGTCACTGTGGTAATCTCCTAGCAAATAGGCTTTCATGGGTATTTTATTTAATGTTCACAAGATATGTGGTCCTGAGATCTGTTAACTCAGGATCATATTAACGTAGATGGGCAACCAATAAGATTGTATTCAAAGTCCTATAACTTGATTTGTGTGCCTTAATTATATCTTAAAGAGAGATCCCAAATCAAAACCCTGATACCACATCATGGATGTGGATGACAAAAGACAGGAGTAACTGTATCAGTGTTCTAATGAGTAAGTTAATTTCCTTCGGGTAGTACAATTCTACTTTGTTAGTGGCTGTTTTGTCTGTTGAGTTCGCTTGAATAATAACAGAAGTTATTATTCCTGGTAATTTCAGATACTGACTATTGATCATGTAGAGTTTTATAGCATACTTGAGACTAACTTAAGCTTACCAGATGTGAGAGATTAATGGTTTGTGTAAAGCATAATTGTTGTAAGAAAGAGATAGGAACAAGTTATGTAGCTACAAAAGCAGTGGATTCTCAAGAGACAAATGCAACAACTTTCAAAGCCAATTAACAGACCAATTTTGCACACATGTACAGACATTCACAAACACATCAACTCCCATACAAGGACATATAGAATAGGGAGCTGAGGTTAAGTTATGAATACAGGGGGCCCTAGGAAGTCTCCATCGCCATCACCGAATGCAGAGCACTTACTAGTTGTATTGATATTGGAGGCTTTCTTTCCTTTATCGGTATTATAAGGTAAACCTTTTCCATGCATTCCAGATGGGGGCAACAAAACATATATAAAAATGTATTGTTTTGTAAGTCAGCAACGTATAGACTATGGGCCATGAGGAACAGAAATCTGAACATTAATTCTCTATCTCAGTAGTGCTATCACAGATTATAACTCTTTCTATGTATGCATTGCTACAGGTACATAGACACATAATAAAGACGCAGTGGCTAATATGAACTACATAACAAGCCCAATGCTGGCCCATTTTCATGAGTCTCCCATCAGCATGTCATGTTGTTTCTGTCACCCTAAAGAAGATAAGCACAAGAATAAGAGAAGCCAGTCCAACGTCACAAAGATGGCAAACGGTAGGACCAGAACCTTCTAGGTTACACGTATTAGACCCGTTTTGAGCCACAATATCACCTCAAGTAACTTTCTGAGCTCAAAACGCAAACTTCCATAAATCGGTAGGTTGGTATTTTGAATCTTAAGAGGCATTTCATTTTATAGGCACCATGCGCGTTTTATTTACACTTCACAAGAGTGTTACTTGTTTTGTACCTTTCTCGGTTATTAGAAGATCAAAGAGCTTCCTCTCATAGCAGCAAACCAAGTGTAGATCCAGAACGTTTACTGCAGTGGTAAGAAGGAAGCCCTGGAGTTTGAGTCTCACTGAAATCTCAAATTGGAAAAAGAAGACAAAGCCTGGAACAAGGGAGACGCTCCGTTATGGGGAGAATAATGGAACCCGAACCGACATGGTGGCTCTTCTTCATGCTCATTACGTGCAGCTGGCTTAATTGCTGACTAAGAGAAAATTCTTTCTTGAGAGGCTTGCTTTTTATCAGAGATGAGCGGACAGTTTCAATCTGGAAGAAAAGCACTCGTGAGTTTAAAAAAAAAAGTACCTTTGAGAATGAGCATTGTTTTCTTTACTTTCATTCCCCTTCCATAAAGGGAGTATGGAATGTTAATCAGTTAAGCCCTGATGCCATCTTCAGCCCCATATTACTGACTAGCAAATCTTCGACAAGTATGAATTCTCTTTCTACACTGAGTAATAAAAAAAAAGTTAACATCTGCTGTGATCTAATCATCCATCTAGGTACACGGTTTTTATAGCCTGAAGGGGGAAAAAAGTAAAATCCCTTAATGATGAATTGCTGGTGTGAGCCAGCATCGTGAACACCATGTTAGGCCTGTGTTTTATGTTCCTTGTTATCCAGTGTTACTTATGGAAGCCTCTGGATTACACTGGTTTTAATATTACATAAAGGATGAGAAGTCACAGCGGGCTTATTTGCGCAAAGGAGACCAAAGCGTTTCAGAATCTGCTCTGTGGACACCAGATTACCAACCCTGGTCCTTCGGTATACGGAGACAATGGCCAATTGCCATTGTGGAGAGATTGGATATTGTTTCAGCTTTCGGATCTCTTTTATTAGTATTAACAAGAGACTCATTTCTGTGTGAGTAAATTCTCAGAGAAAAGGCTCATAACTGCGCGTTTACCAGAAATGTGCTGAACTGTTCAGATTTAATTTAGATAATCAGTATGCATAGGATATACAGTTGAGTCTAGCTTATGATGCATAACATCCCCAATAAACTTTCTCAAGTTCATCATGCCACAGCGATGTGATTATCAGGGGAAGGGACTTACAGCACAGCTCCACCCACCCCCTGCAAACGGTCTGCGTCACTCTGGACAGTTTGGATAATGTTATATTGTTGGAGGGGTTTGTGATGCCTGGTGTATGGTTTCTCATACAATAAGCTGAGTTTCTCTACACATTGATGCTTTGTGGACAGGTGGCTCTTTCACTGGGTAACTGGTTAAGCCCTAGATAGGTCTCTTTTCATGTGGTTTGGTTGATGAAACTGTGAGGAGTAATTACAAGTATACGTAACTTGTCTTACTCATAAAAAAATAAAAAACAATGAAGTGGTTGGTTCTTTTTCTCTAATGGTCCATTTCCTTTCTCACTGTTCAATTAATTCAGGAGGGATTTAAAGACTAGCATGAGCTAAACCCCGGGTTCAACTTGGGTGTGGCACCCCACAATCTGATGATGTCCCTCATGCTTCAGCACCATTCTAGTTCTTAATGACACTGGTCTAAATATGACCTCTCTTCAGAAAGGTCTAATGCTGTCTGATTTCTGGTGAGACCCTCCTAATCTGGCTATGTCTTCTACTCTATAGGCTTTGAGATAGTTCATTGACATTTAAAGACAAGGTAAAGCTGGAACTTACTGGCATGTTCCCCTTTCATGGCCCACTGGACTTTTGAGGGTCTCTGAGGATAGTTGGGCATTTCACTGTTGACACCCAATTCCTCTACTACAGACGATTGCTGTGCCTAGGGGCCATGTTCTCAATTTGTCATCATAGCACAGCCACTCTTTTAAGTTCCATTGCGTTTGGAGGGATAGCTCATACACAACCTTATATCCAAAACCGCTAACAAGTGAGAGTAACTGAATTAATGCAGGCAGCCCTCCACATGCCCTCAGTATACACAGTGTGACAAATCACTGCATTCTGTTCTATCCTGTTCCTTCACTATTATCATCAGAGTAGATATTGTTATCTTCTGCCCATAAGACACTTTTCCACAGGACATATTTCCATGATGACTCATTTTTTGTTGTTATTGACCATCGGTGAAAGAGTTCATTTATAAATATATTGACTTGAAATAAATTAATGGTAAATAACGTTTCAGAGTACATATGAGTTGCCATTATAAGAATGTAAATCTTCTGTTTCACCCAAACTTTAGTTTACCTTACAGATTTTCACTTGTGGTTAACATCTAAGCAGTCATTATAGATGATATGTAAGGAGGCCTCAAATAAAGTGACTCCAAAAGTGCTTTAGAACTGGAGTCTTCTGCAGCTTTTTGTCCAAGCTGCATACTGTAATGAAGACAGATATGATATAATCCAGGAGGCATCACCCAGGAAAATAAGTCCTTATTTTCTATCAATAAAAACGTCAATGAATTTGTCTCCAAGTGATGCTCACTTTTGGTAAAACAAAATTTACACTACAGAAAAAAAATAAAATAAAAGTAAGACAATGTATAACTTTTACAGCAAAATAAAGCATTTACTACAGCTCTGAAATGCATCATTAATGGATTTTCATTGCACAAAATAAGGTCTTTTATTCTGACACTTCTCTATACATATGCAGTGTACTTTGATCATAGCAACCCTCACTGGGGGGTGGAGAGGAGTGAGCCTATACTTTTTCAGAGAGCTCTTCAAAGCCGATATTTAAACTATGCTCCAAAGAACCCCTCCTAAATTTTATGAAACCGGAGGTAGTTCTTTGCTCATTTTCATATTTGCTGTATTGTGAAGACTGGAATTACGATGCAGGAAAGAGCAGTTGTTATAGAGCACCATGATACTGAATCAGCTAAAATAAAATTTTATGTGGTAGTCTATTCTTTGGGCCTGATGTGATTTATGTGTGTGCTACATCATTTATATATCTGCTTTACAGATGATTAAATATTTGGCCAGATCTTGTATTTTTGGATATTTGTGGCGTGACAAAGTTCACCAGAATCTTGATCAGAAATAAACCCCACCACCTGGTGCTTACTCTCTTCCTGCTTGATTAGAGCATTGTTTTACTAGAACAACACCAAGCTGTGAGTACAAATAGGGCTTCTGGAAGCTTCCTAGTTCTTACAGTTACAACACCCGACTTTCCAGCACCAGAGAGCTTGTTTGTAACAGTGTCAGGATTACGCATCAACTGAATCACATATTATTAAAGTGAGGAGACGGAAGAGGAACATCCAAAGTCCTTGTGTAAATCATGGAGGGAAAAACTTGTAAGTGAAATAATGAGGGCCTGCATCTCCTCTTGATAGGAGTAAGAGCTTTTCTCATGAATGCATCATTTTTGGTTCTCATCATTCCTAGAGGAAACTCAACTCCGACAGAAATAAAAACCCACCAGGTAAACTTGTGTTGGCCTCTGTTCTTCTAAGATATATAACACTCCTTTGTTTCTGATGGAACTCACCATCAAATACAGATTCCTACTTCTTTGATGTCACTTTCCCACTTATGCAATTTATAGAAAAAGGGACAGTGAGTCACTGATTCTCCAATCAAGTATGTGTCTGTATATCTCAGCTTCCCGTGTGTGGCACTCAAAGAATTTAGCAGTTTTAAGATCTAATATATACAGGGAAAGACAAAAAAATCTCTTTTAAAATTGCAGCTTTCTTATGACAGAGAGACCTCTCTGGTGTTCAGTTGAATTTTTTTTACTGGTATTTGTTTTTTATTTTGTTTTTGGTGTTGTCTTTGGCTTCTTGAAAGGTCTCAGTCTGTAGACCTGGATGTCTTGGAACTCACTATGTAAATTAGGATGGCCTCCAATTCACAAAAATATTCCTGCCTCTGTCTCCCTAGTGCTGGGATTAAAGGTGTGTGCCACCATGCCGGCTTTTTCTGTTGTGAATGATGTCACTTTTAAACTTGAGAGTCTCTGTCCCCTAAATGATGCATAAAATGATGTGTTATATAGTGTTGACTTTCTTTTTCCATTTTAAATGTGAGCCTTGAATTTGCATAAAAACTTTAAATGCTATTGTAATCAAATTATTTCTTCACACACTTTACTGGAAGAGTTTAATCTCAACTCAGATAAAAGTAAAAGTTGGTGGATTTCTTTTTTATTTAAATCTGAAATTTGGATGATAGAGTAGTCATCAAAGCAGGAATTAGTCTTAACACGGCATCAAAACACACATTTTCATGTTTGTGTAATTAAATTTTAATAAACATGTTTGATGGTTACTTAAAAACATTTTTTTTCAATTCAGGAATGACATTTTATAAACTACAATATAAAGAGACTGCAAGACCATTTGTTTTTAATTATATTTTGATTATGATAAGCATTTATTATTTTCCCATGTAAAGATTCAATTAATGTTATAAATCAATTTTCTAAATTTGAGGATTAAAGGCAATATGTCAGACACAGCTCTGTATTTGTGTTGCAGTCAGTTTGGGTTTTTCTGACACCTTCTGGAATATTATTATGTGCAGTATTTCAATTGGGGCAGCAGTTTTGAAAGTGCTTACAAGGTTTATCATACAAGTGTTCTGTTAAGTGAGTCATTAGTCATTAACAAATTACTTTTGCTACTATTTTTTTACATTGCCAGTTAGGTTCTTATTTCATTTTTGGCTTTTTACATTTTTTAGGCATTGCCTGCTTTTATTACCAACTGAAATACTGGATTATTGAAATAGAGTATGAAATTAAGATGTTTTAACTCCGCATAAAAATACATGGCTAAAGGAAACTATAAATGATGGCAGTTTGAGATGGTAGCCATTGCACCTAGAATCTTTTATCTATTGTCCTATATAAGAAATTTTCTAAGTTCTAGTTCAGATGAAACTTAAGTAAATGATCTTTGAAGTATGTTACAGTCATCACTAAGCAGCTTCTGTCAGTCATTTCTATATCTGACGCTTTCAACATGGGAAGGAACCAAGTGAGTGCCTGAGCTTCCTGCCAGTAATGAAATTTCAATACATAAATATTGAAAGGTTTTACAGCAGGTGATGATATTCAAGATATAAGCACAGGATCTTAAGCACAGGAATTATGTTTGTCTGTGTTGACAAGAATAATTGTTTATTTCATATAGTAACAATGCAATTATAAGTGAGTGTTAAAGTTCCTCAATTGTCAGTAGTCTTGAAAATTCTAGCATGACTTTCAAAGTTATTATCAAGGTGTATTCAGAGCTCTCAGATTATACATCCAATCTTCCATTGTTGGTGGTGGTGTTGTTGGGGGAGAGCTATTTTCCTTAAAATTTATTTGTAATTTTTTTGATTCTGTTTTATTTAGTTTTCAAATTAATAAAGATGTCGATTTTCTAAACATAGGCTTTAAAAGTATCTACTGAATGATGTGATCAGGATGTAGCTTTAGGAGGGATGTTGTGGTCCAGGCTGGCATGGATAATTCAGCTGAGTGGTCTTTTCTCAGTAATCTGAAAATCATGGTGTTGTGAATGCTCCTTGGGTCATCATGGGAATGCAAGGCAATAGCACAAGCTCTGTATGCATTTCCAATTGCTAAACAGGAGTCAGGGGGAAAATTGTTAATAATAATAATAATAATAATACCCCTGAAGTTAGCAGCTGAAAGAACTATTAAGCAACTTAGTTAGGAAAACTAATGAAGGGCAGCTGCTGAATTAGCCAGAGTCTTCATCCTTCCTGCCGCTGCTAGACTGCAGTGATTTTGAGTGTGTCCTCTATAATCCCTTAACTCAAGTTTAATCATCACAAGAGATGAAGGAGTTCAAGAGTTGACCGAACTCTGGCTTCTCTAGAAAAAAAAAAAATGCAGGACTCAGAAAGCATGTGGTCCTTCTTGTTACGGGTTAGCGCCTCACAGCAGGGTCTAGCTCCCCTCCTCTGTATCTGGGTGAGAAGCCATCTTTTCTCAGTTGTCCCACCTGAGAAGCTGGGAATGTCCCAATGCAGGCTTGTATGTGTTCTCTTCTTTTGTTTCCCTTTGGGTATATATTTTTGGATGGGTATTGACTGTGTAACAAAGCTCTCTAAATATTTCTGAATAAGAAGGGAATCAGCAGAACCTTCCTAAGGTAAACTAAAATTCAAAATGGAAAGAACATGGGGGCAAAAGACCCAGGTTTGGTCACCGGTACCTACTGCAAGTAGCTCATAACCACCCGTAATTCTAACTCTTAAGGGATGCAACATTTTCATCTAGCCCTCATAGACCCCTGCATCCACATACATGCACCAAACAAGAAACACAGACATCATTTTAAAATGAAAAACGAAGACCACGGTAATGGAGAAGGAGGCAAAAAAGGTGCATTTTGTAAGCATTCGAGTTTAATCAGCTATACTGAACTTTATAAAAAAAAAAAAAAAAGAAGCTTTTAAAACTAATTCAGAGCTGGGTGCGGTGGCACAGGCCTCTAATCCCAGCACTCAGGGACAAAGAGGCTAACAGATCTCAAGGCTACACAGAAAAACCCTGTCTCCAAAAAACAAACAAAGAAACAAACACCAGAAACCACAAAATTCAGTTCTGAAGAATTTAGAATGTTAAATTTAATGAGATGCTAGTGATTGTATTATTCGAAGGTAGTTGACACCTCCTAACCGGTCAGGTGGTTGCCATCCACCTTCACCACAATGGAGCGGCGGATTATACAGCACGAGCGTGTCTCCTGACGTCTCCCCCAACTCCCCACGGCTCTTGTTGGACAGGTTATTGTGTGATGATAGGCACACCAGGCCAGAACCTGTAGCGAGGAGAGAGTCAAGAGAGATTTTAGGTTGGAAACCTAGAGGAAGAAGAAAGCGATCTCCCATTGACAACATTGCAGGGTATTTGCAAGGGAGATAGATGATGTGTCAAGAGGCTGCAGATACAGGACTGGTGCGTCTGTAAGGCGAACCCTTTCCACGTTATTCATTTTCAGATATTCTTTTCCTTCATAATGCATTTCCATCCCAAATGAAGTCCCTGGAGATAACCCTGTTGCTTACTCTTTAGGCCATCTGTGGTTTGTGAAAACTGATAATCCCGCTAAATTGAGAGTATTGAATCCTTTTTCAAGAATTGGTTTTCAGAGCAAGTATTTCTTAACCTCTATTAGTTTGTTTGAACATAGATACCCAGTGTGGAATTTCTGATTCTAAGCCTAGGTGGCCCTCCTTTGGGCATCAGTTTCTTCAGGGACATAGTAATGCATGAAGATCACCAAAGTTTGTTCCCCGAGGATTTTCATCAATTGAAGATTTGCTTTTATCACTCTGATTGGAAATTACAGATGACAATTTAGTGTAATGTAAAATACTGTCCTTAAGCCTTCTCTTACAAACATACTATTTGTCTTCATGTGGTTGTTTAATCTTGTTTTGACAGCAGACAGAGCACTAGAATTTGTTGGGCTTTTATTTCAAATTATCTACTGTCCTAAATAACTAATTTCCAGCACTATCAGGCGAAAATGGGTGTGTTTGCTTGATGGAGGATGTTAGACTATCGGCTGGGAGACACAAAAGGACTTGCCTTGGCTTAGAAAGGAGATGGGTTGGAAGCTGGAAAGTGATGACTCCCTTCCCCCCAACCCCCCTTTCCTCATATCTCTATGGTTCCATTTATCTTTTTTATAAAGACTTTATCTGAAGAAAAATTAAAAGTTAAAAAAAAATCCCTTCTTGCTAAACAGACAGTTTAATTGGTTCCACTATTTTTGGAAACTGCAAGATAAATGCTACGTGTGAAGTTAATAAACCATAATTGGAATTTGCTTAAGAGCGTTCTTTCATTCCACATGGACCCATTCACTGCAGGAAGCAATAGGACCTAGCTGGGTTGCTGTAATATATAAGCCCCTTTCCCAAGAACAACGTGACTTTCTGCATGACCTTGAGGAATGTAATAACTTTTCTAAGTCCCCACTGGACAATAAACAAATTGGGGTGGGAATTGAAGCCTAAAAACAAATACAGTAACTTACAAAAAGGAAGTTAAACAGTGAATGCTGTGTGTAAACATTTGCTGTTTCCCCTCCTCTACATCTTGCTTTCTTTCCACATAATGACTTTAATTTTATCTGTGTAACTTCGAGCTGTATAAGTGTACTGGTCCACCTTTCCTCAAAAGCTGCCTCGTAGGATTTTCATATTACCGAGTTATAAGTGACCACCCATCCACAGTATTTATGGGACAGAATCAGTATTTCTCTTGCTGTGACTTCTGTTAATGACACTTTTAAAAATGCAATGTTTGTATATTGGGAGAAGTGAACAATTAAATCCCGGACATGATACTCTCATACAACTTGTCCCTCTGGTCCATGTTACCAAACTGACCTGTGTATCAGTTTCTTTAAAGAGCTAAGAATGAGATAAACCTCATTTTTCATTTTGTCATTGTTCAAATTTTTGTTATTGTCTAAAATTTACATGTATCTCTCTTGTATGTATCGGTGCGCTGACGAGTACCATGTTCATGTACAGATGCCTATGTTCTCGTGTAAACCAGAGGACTGATTGCAGTCATCAGGTCTCAGCTTCTAACATGTGGGATCTGGGGATAAAAGTCAGGTGGTCAGGCTTGGGGGCAAGCACCTTAGCAGCTCAGCTGTCTTTTTGGCCCCTCAGTCTTCAACTTTTTTTTTTTTTTTTTACATTATAAGAATAGAATTTTACATATAAATACATAAAGTGCTTGCAAACACACATTTATTAGTACATTAGCTGTGGCAATTAGTGACTGAAAAATACTATGGATACATTAAACAGATATTGAGTTAGTCTTCAACTTTTACGAACTCTTTGAAAATGTCTTTGGAGTTTACTTTTAAAAGGGCTTTTATAAGGATTAGTATTCGAAAAGGATGGTTATTCCTTCCTAATCCAATTACATAGGATTTTCATAGAAGTGCTTACATAATTAATACAAGATTAAGGAAAAAAAAAAAAACCACCATAAACATATCTTTGCAGACTGTGAGAGGCGCCTGTGTAGAAGGTAAAGTACTCTGAAAATATAAGGATTCGTATTTGTTCTGCTGACTCTCATGTGATGTTTATGGCTTGATGTGACAATTCAATGACCAGAATCTATGTGAATAATCCTTGGACCATAGGAAATGTTAAGGAGCTTCCGTATATGGGAAACTCTGACACTACAAAGGACATGGCTTCTAATACCAGATCAAATGCTTCCTAATTGTAGTCTGAGCACATTCTCAAATTATCTTCCTCTCAAAATTTCCATCTGTAAAGGTTTTTTGTTTGTTTGTTTGTTTTTTGTTTTGTTTTGTTTTCATAGCAAGAGAAAAAATTTCATGTATCCTGGGTGTGATAAAATTTTTAAGGAAAAGTTGTCTTTGTTGACCAAAATGGTGAAACTTCCAAATTTATAAGGTATTTCCTTGCCAATCTGTAATGAGAAATTTTAAATACCTAGGTGAAATACTCAAGGTCTAAAATGTCATTATTAGTGAAGTTGGAAAAGGATATATTTTTTTCTATACAAATTATATATATATTCTATACAAATTATATATATATATATCCTTTTATATATATAATTTGTTCAAGCTGTAACAGGATCTTAGGAGACACTTGAGCTGGACTTTATATTTCTATCCCATGTGGATGCTATAGCTCAGGGCAGGTATTAGTCAGAGGACTTTGGAACATAGTTGTCTACTAACTATTAGGCCCAGTCAACTTCATTCCAAGGAACCCATTAAAGCTGCTAATTTTTTTTTCACCCAAACAAGAGGCAAATGTTTATTTTTCAGAGTAAATAGTTACTACATTGCTTTTTAGAGATGTAAACTTTCAATTGGCATGCTATTTAAAAGCATTGCAAATATTGGGAATAAAGATATAGAGTCTACATTGTTTCTACATTTTTTCTTTGTATTTTTATTATTTCATTTTTGCTAATTTCAGTTTAATAGTTGACCTTAAAAGTTTCTATAGCTGTCATTATTTGACATGTCTCAGGCTGATATATTTTTCTCTAAGCTTATAATGCAATAAAAAATAATTATGAGATCACATCATAAGAGATAAAAAGTAATATATGCAAAATCTGTTGGAGGTATGTGGCCTTTGAGAAGTTATATGTGGAAATATGCTTAATTAAAATAACAACTTAAAGTATTAAATACCCATACTCCTAAAATTTAAATAAAGAGTAAAGTATTGTTTCTTCCTAGAACAAGATTTCTTAAAATTAAAGTTGGGAGACACTTCTTAAAAATTATTAACCCAGGGAGACTTTGTTAATATGGCCTAAATTTACTAATATTCAGTATACTAAAATTAAAAACAGAAAAATGCTTTAACTCGTAATGGACTCCAGTTCTTGGGAGATAGAAGGATAGGAATCACGAATTCAAATTCAAGGCTAGCCTGTTACCTTTTTTTTAAGTTATTTTTTTAATTTTTTAATTATTATTTTTTTTATTTTAAAATAGCAGTACTATACCCATTTTAAAATAATATGTCATTTAATTTTTAAAAAGGACTTAGTTTCTAAAGTGCTTAGGGAGAACTGTTCTATTGCTTTATCTTATTCTTTCCAGGCATATGTTAGTATATAATGTAATACAGCTGAGTTTATTGTCTGGGTTGCGATCTATGCAGAAAAGTTTGCTTCCACCAATTAAGTATATAGCAAGTGGAAAGAAAGAATGTTGAACAGCCATTTCTCATGAAGTAATAATTGTGGACATCCTTTCTTGCGACTATAGAAAGCTATTAAGTGTGAGTTTCATAAAGACAATTGACCTTGTCGTGGCTTCTTATTAGAACAGGAAAATCCATTGACCTTTCTTGCTGTTGGAGAGGCCTTTTGCCTTACGCAAAATCCTGTAACACAAGACCGTGGCTACTAGAAAAATAACTGGTTCCTGAGATATGCAGATCTCCCACCTGTTGACACATTGTACTATAAAATCTCAAAAAAAAAAAAACCCCGTCACATTTACAAATATTACCATCAAGCTCATCAGAAAAGTTCTGATGTTTCAGAAAGCTGTTGTGCTCCTGATGGTAAATTTAAGCTTTGCACAATACTAATTTTTGCTCCAAAGCTTGAATTTGATCATTGGCAACAATGCAGCCATATGGTTGATTTCTTCAAGTGGCTAAGTTGCTTCATTTATTTTACAGAGAATGCCTGTTAAATACTCAAGTCTGAATGGCCATAATTGTCTTTGCATGTTTAAAGTAAAAATAATATTCCATGAAATCACAACCCAATCACACAACTGCTTTCCCACAAAACAGGGCCTGCATGTGGTTTTCCAGACTGAGAACATCGCTTTCTGTTTCCCATAACACCCCATGTTTTATTTTTGAAACTATATCGAAAGGCCATGGTTTAATAAAATTGATAATGCCGTTTTTTATTTTTGCTTCAAGAACAGCTTTTGTTCAAATTAGAATTTGTTTTCACAGTGAGTAAATGCTGGTGCAAACCAGTGTGAATACCAATGCTTTTCAGAGAGACAGTCTCTACTTCTGCCCAAGTACCATGGCTTGGGCCCATCCGTGCAAATGTCAGCACAGTGAAAAGGATGATAATTTACAAACTTTAGGAAAACAGTTTTGACATCAGAAATCTTCTGGAGTCTCAGAATCGACTTAGATGCTACAGAAAGCCAAATTGTATTATAGTTGTATATGACAGCAGTACTAGCTGACATGGCTTATTTATTTATTTTTTTTCACATGAACCACTAGATCTTAGGCTTTGTGAAACCGCTTTGATAACCAAATCACTGTGCTCTTATTCCGTGTCCCCATGCAGTTATCGGTTTTCTTAAGATAGGACTTCATGTCGGAGGTGCTCATTGGTGGGGTTCCACTGGACTTGCTGTTAAATCGGTTTTGAAAATATTCTTCCTTCCCTGTCCACTGAAACAAAAACAGCAAATACTCGGCTTTGGGGATGACCACTCAGCAAGAGACAAACAATAAGGAGGGTCATTCCCAGGCGAGACCAATTCCCTTTCTCCCACCAGTCATTAGTTGCCTAACATTCTTTGTTTAGGGGTGGGACCCCTAAACAAAGGAAATTTTCCTCCTCCTTCATTAGCATGTCCATTGACATCACCTTTGTTCTGGTCTTGTCTATGAAGCGATTTCTAGGAGAGGCTGTCTCACAGCCGACTTCCTGGATTTCTGGCTTCTATAATCTTTCCACCCACTCTTTCATGACTTTCCCTGAGCCACAGATGTAGGAGCTGTAGTATAGATGTGTCGGTGGGTTCTGGGCTCCCCATGTTAATCTCTACATTGGGTCCAGTTGTTTCCTGTGGTGTTTTTCATTTGCTGTAATGAGAGGTTTCATTGATGAGAGGTAGTCACTAAACTTACCTGGGGAATTAGGATAAGATTTGACAGAAATTAGCTGATCTATCAAACTGGTAGTAGAAGGTTCTTTTCTTTTTTTTCTTCTTCTTTTCAAATTTTTTCCTTATGATTACATTATTATTTATTATAATTTATTCACTTTGTATCCCAGCTGTAGTCCCCTCCCTCATCTCCTTCCTAGTCTACACTTCCTCCCTCACTTTCCCCCCTCATGTCCCTCCCCTAGTCCACTGATAGGGGAGGTCCTCCTCCCCTACTATCTGACCCTGATGTATCAGGTCTCATCAGGACTGGCTGGATCGTCCTTATTTTTTCTCTGTAGCCTACTTAGGTCACCTAGTGAGAGGGAGGTGACCAAAGAGCCCATGTCAGAGACAACCCTTGCTCCCCTTACTAGGAAACCCACATGGAGACTAAGCTGTCTATGGGCTATATCTGTGCAGGGGTTCTAGGTCCTCTGCATGCATGATCCTTGGTTGATTCATCAGTCTCTTCAGGACCCCCTTAGCTAGGATTTGTTTGGCTCTGTTGGTCTCTTTGTGGAGCTCCTGTCCCCTCCAAGTGTTTCTATCTCCTACTTAGAAAGTTCTTCTCTAACGCCGATGACTACACAAGTCTAGATAGCTAGGCTTAACCACCTAGGGAATTAAACTCAGAACTAACACGTGGTACTACATTAAGTATACTATCATATGCACACTATTGAAGAGGAAAGCTCCGAGAAGACAGGAAGTTTCCAAGTAAGTTTTATTTATTTACTTTTTACATATTATCAGAGGAACAAAACAAACATTGCTGGTCCTTCTTTTTGGATTTTAAACAGAATCACACCTTCCAGTGCAGTAAAATTACCCCCAAATGAAAACAGAGCTGGTAAAATTGGCTTCTCTTTCTTAATCTTTAGGTTGTTTTTACATTGACTAGAGTGGTGTGTTAACTTGCTGTAATAACCACTGCCAAGCATGAGCCTATAACTGGACTCCAGGAGAAAACTCTGCCAGGCAACTGTTTCTTAATGATACAATCTGCATATTTTAATGAGCCTGGAAATGTAGGAAACTGTGTAGACCCTAGGCTCTGTTCATTCTGGGTTTCCCCCTAGTAGAATCTACATTGTTCCCCTTCATTAACATATGATAATGGGAACTGGGGTTCGTATCAACACCTACCAGATTGATATAGCTTGACATTTGCAGACTTGGGATGAAATACTAATAACCTTTCTGTGGTGACTCCATGGTGTGCTTAGTCTAATGATTAGTCAGGCATCGAGAGGCCACCATGGCTACCAAACTGTACAGCATAATAACAAAGGAAAGCTAAGGATGACAAAGCGAAGCTTCTGAAGATTCAAGGCGCAAATCCCCTTTTATCTTTTCCTGTCTCAGTTCTGTTATTTGAGTTTATATTGTCAAGTTTTGTAGCAACTTGACAGAGGGTAGTGTCCTTTGGAAAGAGGGAACTTCAGTTGACAAAAATGCTCCCACTGAAGGCAAACCTGTGATGCGTTTTCTGGATTTATGTGGGAGGGCCCAGCTTACTGGGAATGGTGCCAGTCCTGGGTTGATGGTCCTGGGTGCTAAGACAGCAGGCTGAGCAAGCCACGAGGAGCAAGCACATCAGTAAACAGCACTCCCCCATGGCCTCTGCATCAGCTCCTGCCTCCAGATTCCTGCCCTTCTTGAGTTCCTGACTTAACTTTTTTTAATTATGAACTATGATGTAGAAGTGTAAATATTTCTTTCCATGTTGCTTTAAGTCATGCTGTTTTTTCACAGCAATAGAAACCCGAAGATAGACTTCTTAATTTTATTTGTTTCTTGGGCTTTCTCATGTCTGATCCCTCAATCTCTTGCTTTCTTTTTATTTTTTAGTTTCTTTCCTCTATTTCTTGAACTCACTACCCATAAGGCAGGTACAATACTAATCAGTTGATATCCATTATTTCATGTAATGTTTACACTATTGTAAAACAAAAACAAATATAAATTATTTCTATATTTACATAAAGGCACACATCTTCATGGGCTCAAATTCTATATATATGTGTGATATTGAAAAATGCCAGTTTGTAACTAAATATTATGGTAGGGATAAATGGGTAGAAATTAGATAAGATCATATAAATTGTATAATCCACACAAGTAATTAATATCTCAAATGGAGAGATGTTCTCTTTGCCTAAATATCAATTTTCTATGTTGATTGTTCAAATGTTTCATAATCTCTCAGACTTACTGTCACACAGTGTCTTACTCTGCATTATGCAGGTCACTCTCCTGGATTTCTTCACTGTGCCTCTTACGAGACTACAATTATAAGTTCCTTTTCTTGTAATGGAATTCTGGGCTGTACAGATTTTTTTGGAACACTCGTTGCAGTGAGTGAACTAAAGAGATATTCATAGTTCCCAAGAGAGGGGGCGGGAAACAAAGAAGCAGTCCATTCTAACAGTTTAATGGAAAGATGTCCACGTGGCTTCAGAAACAGGTATTTCAACTCACTTGTAGTGATTGTGAGTCAATAAGCCTGGATAGTCCAAGGATCTTCACTTTTCCAAATCACCAGAAACATTTGCTGCTGTAAATCAAGGAATATGGTGAACTGTTACCAAAGATTTTTTTTTTTGGGGGGGGGAGCTGGAGAAGTGGCTCAGTGGTCAAAAGTATGTGTTACTCTTGCATAGGACCTGGATTCAATTCCCAGGGCCTACCTGATGGGTCACAACTGTAATTCCAGTTCACAGGGACTCAGTGCCCACTTCTGAACTCTCCTGACATCACACGTGCACGGGGTACAAAGATATACACACGCGAAATTAGCAATACACACAAACAATAATTTTAAGAAAACTTACCGAGAAGGTTCTGATGTGTTCATGTTTGAATCCTGCTCCTATTGAGCGGGCACATGAACCACTTAACCCAGCTGTCATTTGTGACTTCTGTATTCCAACCTGAGGCTTTCCTCATGTGTCTCCCATCTCACTGTTCACTTCTCTTCTACCACTATCACTAATCCCACAAACAGTTGCACAACATAAGACTGGTTCATTGTTTTGTGAGGAATGTATGTATGCTGCTGTATAGGGTACAAAATTCAATCTCAAACCATTGTCTCATTGTTGAAGAAATTTCTATCCCATAAAGAGATAATCACGAATTATGTATGTAAATCTTTATGCTTTTGGGACAGTGACTATAAAGTGGTTTCTGAATTCCTAGTTGTCTGAATTCCCACTTATAGAAGTACCTCAGGCCTAGACGCGATGACTACTGAGTCAAGTGACCTATTTGCGTACCCAACAAAGGATTCAAATGTGCATAAATCAGACTCTTCATTTGGGCGGGACATTGCTTCAAAGGTGTGGCTCAAGTTCTGAGCCTACTGTGAAAGGCATCTCTGCTCCTCACAGCTTCAGTGACCCATTCTAATTCCCTGCTCACAACTCTTTAGAATGTGGTTGGTTTCCTCAGAGAGGTTGGAAAGAACCGTTTCATGGAGAATAAGCCAGCATAGATGCAGGGTAGAAATATGCAATGGCCCCGCGTAGTACTTATTCTTAATGTAATATTCTTAATGCTATTCCTTAAAGAAGGCATTATAATGAGTGTGTGTAGTATCATACCCAACAACCTAGAACCTCTATAGAAAACTTGCACAAGTCTGAAAGGTGTAATACATTTTGGACAGGAAAATTCGTTTTTTCTTCTTGTGATCCTATAAAGCATTTTCTTGAAATGCTTCTTCAATATTTTTCAGTGTCTGGTTGTGTGCATTCTTTAATCAGGCATAGAAAAACGAGATTGAGTAATTTTGCATAATGGTATTTTAACTTTCTGAAAAAGGTGTATGAATATCCTATGTGATGAGATTATTGCTACATGAAGTTTACAGAGGATGTATGCTTGCTTTTAAATCAGGGCCTAGATTAAAGTCCTGTTGGCTATTGGGTCAAAATTTTTACCATTGGTTAAAAATATTTTTATTTATATTTCCCATTTTTAGACTTTGTTACAAATGTACTGTTTTTCAATACTTTTACCTTCCTCTTCCCCTCAACCTCCTTTTGTGCCTCCCCAATTCATGACCTTAACCTTCTATAATAATGTTATATACCCGTGCGCGCGCGCACACACACACACACACACACACACACACACACACACACACTACTGAGTCCATTTAGTATTACTTCTATGTACACATTTAGGCCTGACTTCTTGAGTTTTGATAACTAAGGCCCCCTTGTTAATATTTTTATTTTGAAGTATTTTAAACAATGAAACTTTAAAAATATGTTATTAATTCTTTGCAAACCTCCTACAATGGATTTTGATCATATTCACCCAAAACTCTCTTTCACTCCTTCCTAGATCCATCCCTATCTCTTTATTCCCTTCCAACTTCATGACCTTTGTTTTATCTAATAACCCGTCAATTAATTTCTGCTATCCATATGCTTCTGTTATCGATATACTTCAGGAACCATCCACTGGAGTATAGTACAGAGACAAACCCCAGGAGCCATACCTTAAAGAAAACTGATTCTCTGGTGTGGATGGAGAGAGATTCCTCAGGGGTTAAGACCACTTGTTATTCTTGTAGAGAACCTGGGTTACATTCCTAGTACTAACATGGTAGTCCACAACCATCCATAATTACAGTTCCAGTGGATCTGGCAACCTTTCCTGGCCTCTCTGGGCACCAGCCACTCTTGTGATACACATATAAATATGCAGGCAAAAACACCCATACCATAAAACAAAAAATTAATAAAACCAGAAAAATTAAATAAGAAAACTATTTTAAATCACCCAGAGGCTACACTTTTAAGTGAACAAAACATCAAAAGTGGAAGAAAGATTTGGATAGCTAAAAAATAATAATAATTTAGATATTTGAAATACATAGTTTGATGTACCTCGAATCAACTTTTCTTGACACGTAGCTATGCCACTAAGGTACATGCTGCCTGGGGCAGCTTTCATTTTACAGAGGCATAGTCCACAGTTGTGGCTGAGATCTGACTGTAGCCTCCCCTCACAGCTGGTGCCACAAAACTTAGAGCAGTGCAGTAAGAGCACTTTACTTGCCACATGTGTTCTCTGTGTGTGAAAAGCCACACTGAAAGATGAAAGGGTTAGAATCTTCCTGTAAGGTAAAAATCAGCGCTGATCACTGTGGACCAGCATTCCACAGGGAAACATCTGACACTAATTCTCATGGCAGGGACCCCTTACTTTGAACCCAAGTTAAGTACAAAGTTAACACACACATGCACAAAGAAACCCAGAATTTTTATTTGTCGACATGTATTGCAAAAGGTTTATACTCAGCCATTAGCATTGCGTTTTGAATGCCCTAAGTATACTTTTTGCTATAAACTATCTACTACAGACATTTGATTTTGTCACCTAGTTTGCAAGGTCTAAGATGGTTGTGATTTGAGCCTGTACAGAGAAAACATGCTGCCAATTTTTATAGATTATTGAATGTATACAAATCACGAAGTAGGTATTTCATTGTGGGAAATGTGTCAAGGCAATGGACTTATCTTTTAAAAATAAGATTTTTCCCCACAGGGGAAGAGGATGCAGGCGGTCCAGATAAGACTTGATAGGATAGGATCAGATGGTAGGGGAGGAGGTTCTCCCCATTCTGAAGACTGGGGAAGGGGTATAGGGAAGGGGGAATGAGGATAGGACTGGGAGGAGACAAAGGAAGGTGCTACAGTCAAAATGTAACATAAATAAATTATAAAAAATAAATTTAAATTAGAAAAAGAAAGCAAGTTCCATCCATTTACTGCAGATTTCATGATTTCCTTGTTTTTAATTGCTGAGTAGTATTCCATTGTGTAAATGTACCACAATTTCTGTATCCATTCCTCTGTTGAGGGACACCTAGGTTATTTCCATATTCTGAGATATTACAAATAAAGCTGCCATGAACATAGCTGAGCAAATATCCTTATTGTGTGGTTGAGCATCTTTCAGATATATGCCCAGGAGTGGTATAGTTGAAGTAGTGCTATTGCCAGTTTTCTGGGAAAGTGTCCGATTGGTTTCCAAAGTGGTTGTACAAGTTTACATTCCCACCAGCAATGGAGGAGGGTTCCCCTTTCTCCACATCCTCTCTAGCATGTGTTGTCACTTGGGCTTTTGATCTTAGCCACTCTGATGGGTGTGAGACAGACTCATTAGAAAAGATCATCCTATGTGAGGTAACCCAGAAGCGGAAAGACTCACATGGTATATACTCCCTTATAAGTGAATATTTGCCATATAATATAGGGTAAACATACTAAAATCTACAGACCTAAAGAGGCTAAACAACAAGGGGGAGCCTAAGGAAGACGCTTAATTCTCATTCAGAAGGAAAAACAGGATAGACAACTGAAACAGTAGACGAGAGGGCACAGGATGGAAACCTACCACAGATGTCCTCTAAAAGAGGAGTCTCAGCCACATGAGACAAATTTGCTTTTCAGTCAAGCTGATTAAACTAAAAGGTATGTGTGTGTGTGCGTGTGCACATGCACAGAAGTTTGAGGCCAGCAGCACAAACTCCATTCTATGACTACTTTGGAATTCTTCCTTTAGTACCTCCTATTGAAATAGTAAATGTTATCAAAGGAAATGTTTAAACAAAGCACTGTTAGGTTTTACTCTAATTCCTTTTATGCTTCTGTTTAATTCAGACAAACTGGCTGAGTTCATTCTTTTTCTGCTGTTCCACTTAAAATGGTTACAGACAAATGACCTTTCTCACAATCTGTAATCTCCCTCAAATTCATTCCTCGAGAATATTAGCACACCTTATTTTTTAAGGAAAAAATAACACCCATTATAATTTGTTAATCTACCTCTGCTGCCAAGTTGGCTATTTTATTTAACAATAAATTGAATGCAAAAGTTCCCCAAGGTAGAAAGCTGAGTTTCAAGCTGGAAAGTTTGGCAGTTTAATTGACATTTTATAGTGTCCCAAAGCAGAAGCAAATTTCACTGAAGGCTGTATATACATACTTCAGTTGTTGTATACATTAATGTACATGTACATACATACACATATATATCGGTCTTCAGAATTATACTTCAACTGGGCTGAGTGAGTTTTTTCTTTAACATACACTCATGGATGCATAATAAAAATCATAATATGGAAAAGAAGTTAATGATTAATGATTTGGTAGAATGTTAGTTTGGAAAGAAGTATATTTTTATGTTACATTAATACCAACAGGAAAGACAAATATTCTCTTATGGTTTGAATTGCATAATTACATACTAATTTATATATTAAAGTAGTTACACTTGTTCCTTAGGAATGTGGCATTTTAGGCCAGTCTTCACAAAGTTAACGAAGGTAAAGAATTAGGGTAGACTTGAATCCAGTAGGTTGTTGTCTGACAGAGAGAGACAGAGAGAGAGAGAGAGAGAGAACATGTTGTGCCAAGTAGAGTGGTATACATTTTAGGTCCCAACACTAGTAACAAAAAAAAAGGCAGATCTCTGTGAATTCCAGGCCAGTCAGGGCTACATTGTGAGACCCTATCTCAAAAAAAAATTTAAAAAGGAAGGAAGGAAAGGATGGAGGAAAAAAAAAACAACTCAGGTACATGGATATATAGAGAGAGGAAGAGGTGACAAAACATGGGGCAAACAACCCAAGCAGAGGCCTTCCTCTGGGATTCTTTTCTTCAGTATATAAACAGTAAGTATCTGTCGTTTTCAGTATGTGATTACAGTTGCCCTGGTAAAGTAGTAAACATTCCTTTACAAAAAAAAAATCTTTATGCGGTTGTCTACAATGAGCATGGCACAGAGTGAGAGAAAGCGAAAGAGAGTGTGTCCACATCTGCAAAGGGACTTGTCTAATATGTGTAAAATTAGACATGAATGCGTTGTTATCAAAAAGGCCCCGTTGGAGGGTTTCAAAGCCTTCGTCATCCTACATCAGAAGTTTCATCCCTCATGAAGCGCTTAAGATGAGAGGGATCAAGGACAACATACCAAATGATCCGGCATTCCTTTAAATAAGAAGAAAACTTTGTTGTAGATAGGCTGGATTTTATTGTACACACTGCACTTCACTCATTCTATCAAAAACTCCCGATGTACAAAAACAGGGAGATTATGTAACCCGACACTCACAAGTTTCCTGTCTGACACTTGGGTCTCCTGAAATATCTCTCCCAGGGTTGAGGTCTTCCTCCAGCTGGTGGTCCTATTAAAGAGGAGACCAGTAGAATAGGAGGCTTTAGAAGTCCTGATGCTGTCAGGGCTGGAAATGCATGGGAAGTTCATGCAGAAACCATGGAGAAAAGCTCAGAGCCCAGGGACAACTGAAGACAAGAAGGCAAGAGGCTCTGTGAGACCCAGATTAATCTTCCCAGGAAGGAGCAGAGACACAAATACCTGAGAAACATAAAAACAGACTGCAAAAAAAGCAGTGAGAAAAAAAAAGTCACATTATAGCTTTTACTTATTTTGTTGGACTTTTATTTCCAAATCACACGATTATCTGAGATGATTTAATGCATAATTACATAAAAAATGAAATTAACATGGTTTTAAAAGCATAAAAGCAGCTGCTAAATAAAGCCATAACATTTTTCTCTGTGCTACCAAGATAATGAACCGTATTTTTCATCTCTAACTGTGCTTCTGTGTCATGAGTTTGGAATTTGGGGCAGGAGGGGGGCAGGGAAATATACCTCTTCTACTGAGAGACTGTCTCACAGCTCCCTGGGAAGTGGCTTTTGTCACTTCCAGAGAGCAGTGTATTGAGGAACAGAACAGCAGGCCCTGTGGGGAGCTTTACCTCCAGGATGCTGAATGCCTAAAAACTCTAACAAGTGCAGGGGTAAGGAGGAGCAAAGTGGGGGACAGTACAGCACACACTGTGAATCTTGGTACCTATTTGGCTACATAGAGATTAGTTCTGATTCACAAGGATTCTCTTTCTTGACATGGGATAACGCTTGGAAACTTTGTACATACCTGCACAGAATGTGTAGGAACCCTGTCAACTGTGCACACTCATGTAAGTTAAACGTACATGAACATATGCATTTATGCGTGTGAGAATGTGTGTGTACGCAAACACTCAGGAATATTTTCCTAATTTCTGTTGAAATGCCTTCCACTGATCTATGTATCTATCTATCTACCTAACTACCTATTTATACTGTAATACATAATACCTATTAGTATCTGTATACTGACATATGTTATATAATTAATATTATATATTAGTAAATATTATATGTATATATACACAGGTATATGTATATAAACATGTCCAATTTTCTTAAGGAGAAATTGGATCAAATATTTTCAGGATGAATTTATTAGGATCATCGTTTTATGTGATAGAATTATAATTTTATTCAGTGATTGAATAAACAGAAGCATGTAGAGAGCACCTCCCATATTCCAAAAGTAGTGCTCACTTTGGACCGAAAGATAAATCCAGAGGGATGGTGTTTTGCACTCAGGGAGCAGAGACTCTATTATTATACTACATTTTCTTATTCCTTAGTTCTGATGTTTGGGTGTAGGCCAAAAAACAAACAAACAAAAACAAAACAAAAAAGTTGCTAGAGGGAAGAATGCAATTCACTGATTTTTTTGTCACCAGAGACTAATGACTAAATGTCACTTAGTTGAGGAGCCTATAAACATGTTGGTGGCAGTCCCATCATTTATGTATGTTGCCTTAGCAAGAAAAAGTGCTCAGTCATATTTCACATCTTTTCTAGGGCAACTTTATGCCTATGTGTAACAATCTAAACATGGTCTGAACCTAAAGAGAGGGAGCATATACACTCAGGGTGTATATGATGTCACGAACTGGAAAATTTACTGAAGCAAGTGTCGTCTAAAATGGCAGAAATGCCAAATAAGTACAGTGAGAATTTTGGTTTCTTTAAAAACATAAAAATGTTACATGATTTTTTTGTTGTTGTTTTAATGCCAGCTGTGGGATATGGAGCTGCCTCAGACTGACCATAGCAGCTATGACTTTTCTCATGCTATGTCAGAGGCATGCTTTTTCCAGATAAAAATAGTTTGCATTTGGAATTCTGGGGACTCTTGAGCCAGGATAAAAGGTATAAAAGCAGGAACTCTGAGAGGGCCTGTGGCAGCTGCTGCTGCCACTGTTCCTGTTGCTGTTTTGCTGTTTGTTGCTGGTTCCTGGATTGTTACTGGTTAGAGATATCTTGACATTGAAGATCATATTTGCCCCAAAGAACTCAAAGACCCTAATCAGCAGAAAGTAGTCAATGATAACAATGCTCCCCTTTCCCCTTTATGCTTCCTTTTCATCTACCTAATGTTGGGGGAGGGAGTGGAAGAGGTAGGGGTGGTGTAGGGAGGTAGAAAATAGAACACAATAAATCGCAAAAAGTCCACCTACAAGTGGCATCCAGATGTGCAGCTAGACAGAATGGAAAACCTGATTTCTAAAGCCATAAGGGAAATAGCATGGGGAAAAGAAATGACTATTCTGTTTCAGGATGTCAGCAAAAAGTTTATGAAGACTGCTGTCACTAGGTTCTTCCAGCTATACTCCCAGAGGGAATTTTCTATTTAAAAAAAAAAAAAAAACCTCCTTCCTATATTCCATTTCAAGAAATGTTGGGAGAACAGCTAAGCACTTCGAAAAATTGCAGATAAAAATGAAGGAATATGAGAAACAACAACAAAAAAGGATGAAATGGGAAAATTAAAAGGGTCACTCTATTTTCTCATCTTTGAAAAGGTTGAGAGTTGACTATGCAACTGGAAAAATTATGGGTAGAGGTGAAAGCTATTGGGAAACAAGCAACCCCAGAAAAAGATAGAACAAAAGTGCTCAGAACTGGTGACTGAGCAAGAGAGCAGGAGTTTTTTGCAGGACGAGAGAGGAGAGAAAATTGGGATAGAAAAGAGACTGCAGGCCTATCCAGTGCCACAGACTTTTGGTTTTAAGTTCCCACAGCTTCCAGGTTGGGCAGGGAGCCAGGTGTGTGGCTAGGAGAACGGGGAGACTACATAAGGCAACACAGTTAAAGAAAAATAGCTGTTTTCAAGAGTAAGGGTCAATCTTGAGCCAACTGCATAACCAGAGGAAGGGTGGCCTGGGATAATGTGATTATGATAATATAATGTAGTATCCCATAGAAAAGATAGATCTGAGGAGTTTTAAAGAGGCTATGATTTCCTATGTAATGCATTCCCTTTATGTAAAACAAATATTAAGGAACGAGGCTACCCAAAATAGAATTATTCTCCAAATTGGAAGGGTCTGATAACAGTTGTGCTAGAGGCAATTGGTAGTCACAATGGTTAATGTGGTAGAGGGAGAAAGCCATGAATATAATGGTGAAATAAGACAAGGGGAATGAATATTGTTAAAGATCAATTTCTTGGTGAGAGGTCATTCTCTGATTTACAAGTATAGGCTTGATTTGATGATGCCTTTATAGAACAATGTTGCTTACCTCCTTTAAGAGCTTGAGACAAGGTTGGGGAGCCCTGGAAAAGTTCTCCCTCATTGCTAAGACTATTCAGACCGTGGGGAAGCCCTTACAGAGTTCTTACAAAGATTGGTGTCGGCTGTAAACACAGGCATATCAGACCCTGATAAGAGACAGGTGTTGATCGAGACCTCTGCATATGAGAATGCAAATACAAAGAGTTATTAGACCACTAAAGGCAAGATCAGCACCAATGGATGAGTGGATAAGGGAAATAACTGATCTTGTCTCTCAGGAGCATCATGCTAATATCATAAAACAAGCTGTTGCTAAGGGACTTCAATATTAACATGCCCAGTGCTTTAATTTATCTTTCTACAGAGAAACTATAACCAAGCCACCAAAAGCCTCAGATCTCAAAATGCCTGGTTTGTTAACTGTGAGAAACAGAGCACTTTCTGCCACAGAAGTGAACAAGCCATTTCAAGCAGCAATGGGATCTTGAGCTATAAACCAGCAAAAGAATGCCTAGGTTTCCCAGAGTTTGCAGAGGTTGTGACAAAGAGAACCATTGGACCGAAAGTGTAAGCTCAAGAGGGACA
Organism: Meriones unguiculatus; assembly: GCF_030254825.1. NCBI lineage: Eukaryota > Metazoa > Chordata > Mammalia > Rodentia > Muridae > Meriones > Meriones unguiculatus. The sequence continues at coordinate 32,944,457 of NC_083359.1, forward strand.
TCCAAGGCAACTTCTTGCCAGTGAAATGGGGAAGCCCATTTCAAAGCCCCAGAGCAAAATATTCAAGCCCTTTCCCTTTGATCAGCCAGGTGATAGCAAGCAAGCAGAAAAACCACAACTAAGTATTGCCAATCTCATGCAAGCCACTAAAGGCAGTGCTGCTCTAGATTTGGGCACTGATAAACCTCTAGGCCTGTCTCCCAAAATTACAAAATAACCACTGGCATTTTGGGGTATAATCCTACAGGACAAGCAGTGTAGAAATATAAAACTTTAAAAGAAATGCTTATAAAATAAAAAGGAAGAGTAAAGACCCCCAGAGATAAACTGAATAATGCTTTATTAACTTTAAGCTTTCTGAATGGTAATCAAAAAGGAAAAATAGCAGCTGAGAGACACTGGGTAATAGAAAAAAAAAATCTGTGGAATTAAATCAGTCTATATGCCCTAAGGATGTGTTAACATCAGAATGGAAGCCTGCAACTGTTTTGCACTGTGGTCATGGTTTTGTTTATGTTTTCACAGGAAACGAAAAGGTATTAAAACTTACAAAGATTAGAATTGAGGAGGAGAAATCTGAAAACCTTGGCCACTGATCTGAAAAAGCATTTAGTTCATTGAAAATATCTCTGTTTATAATTTCTCAGTAAACACAGTACAGTTAATTGGCTTAAAATAAAAAGGGGGAAATGAAGTGAGGATTTTGGTTTCTTTTAACACATAAAAATGCTATGTGACTATATTTTGTTTTAATCCTAGGTGTGGGATATGGGGCTGCTTCAGACTGACCACAGCTTCTAATTATGATTTTACTCATACTCTGTCAGGGGCCAGCTTTTGCCAGATAAAGACAGTTTACATTTGGAATTCTGGGAACTCTTGACAGGGTATAAAAGAAGAGCCCTGAAAGGCCCTCTGGCAGCAGCTGCTGCCCCTGTTGCTCTTGCTGCTGTTGCTGATTGATCCTGCTGCTATTGCTGGTTGCTGGTTAGAGATATCCTGACCATGAAGATCAAATTTGCCCCTAATCATCAAGAAGTAGTCTAATGATAACAATGCACCCTTTCCTCTCTATGCATCTTTCTCTTGTACCTAGTATTACTGGGGTGGGGTTGGAAGGAATAATGGTGGTATAAGGAGGTAGGAAAAAGAACCCAATAAGTAGCAAACAGTCCAGGTACAGATGGATGTTCCCAACTTGAGCAGAAAGAGAATTAAGCAAAAGTTACTCTGAGCCAAAAGGTACCTGTTTTATCTCAGCCTGATACCAGGCAGGGAGAAATGTTCCTGGTGCTAGGACCAGGCCGTGCATCTTTACATACCCTTCTCATGATTTAGTCTACTTAGAGTTGGTAGGGAACTGTTTGAGGAAACAAGAGGAGGGTTGCCCTGAGGCAAGCATTGTGGTTATGACTCAAGATGGCAAGTGTGTCAGTCACACACATCTATGAACAATATTAAGGTTTATGTGTAAATGTTCATGAAAATATCCATCTGTTCACTCATAAAAAGGAAGATAAATGCATCTCAGTAAAGGAAAACATGGCACTGTCTTAAGGCTTTGGGTGATGGCACTGGTACCTTATCATGCCATACGGAGGTACAAGGGGTCATCTGTAGAGAGTATGTGTGTCTTAAAGTCACAGGCCACCTGTAGCCTACTCCAAGTTACTTTTGCTTTGGGACCTATAATTTTGTCACTTGAGAAGTTCTCTGTACAGATTTAATTTATCCAGACGGTGTCTTAGTTTGCACATCCACAAGAAAAATTACCTATATGAAGAAGTCCGCAAAGAAACAAAAGGATTTCAGCTTGATTCAGAAATAGAATGACTCAAATGTTCTATGCCCAATTATACACTTATGTGCCTGTTTGTATTTGTATATAATGGGTATGCATCTCAATAATATGTAGACTGTTGATATATATAATTATATGTGTATGTCTGGTATACATAGGTGCATATTTTTAAGCCCTGTACATGGAAATAGTGCTTAATACTTTTCCAGCCATTTTGTCTTCCAAAAACAAATAAAAATAATTCTGCTAAATCATATAGCAGGTTGACCACCAAGCATCAGTCTCTTTTAGATGTAAAATACCAGCCAAGTGCAGGGGCATCCTTTACTCATGTCACCTTGAAAACTCAGGAGGAATACTGCTCCCTCATCTATGTGGCCAATGTACCCTTGGTCCATTTAGCTAGATTTGTGTGTGTGTGTGTGTGTGTGTGTGTGTGTGTGTGTGTGACAGCATGTTATGTGAAATTTCTACAAATGTTCATTGTTTTCTTATAAATTGTTAACCTAATATTTTGTGCTTATAAAAGGTAAAATATCATAAAATATTCTGAGAATTAGGTTACTTGAAACCTCATAGGATCCCCAGATGGTCTTTGAATAGGCAGGCAAATTACACCCAGTGGATACACATTCCAAGGCTGATTTGTATAATGATTTTCCTCTTGCCCTGATGTTCACTCCAGGAATTCTATTCTCTCCATCATAAATGCTTCCCTCTTTCTTAAATATTGACAATAAAATTATTATATTATAATATAAGATATTTTAAAGTTTGTTTTGTATTCTGCTCTCTAGCTATGACCCTGACTCTCCCTTATCCATCATGAGACCACATTATTATCTGAGCCCACTGTTTTCTGTCTCAATGTCTTGAAACTGCAGAAAATATCAGAACATGTTATTCCATTAAAAGTGACTTTTTCGATGTTAATAATGACCAGAGCTAAATCCATTTGTTCCTTCTGTCTCTTCTTCTAGGACTTCTAAGTCACATGACCAATCACATCACTTCCTCTCCCTTGGAATAAGTGTTGCCTTTTCTCAGCTTCCAGGATGCTGTTTGACCATGGCTTACTGAGTGTTCTTGCTCATTTTCTTTGGTTAATCCCTAATTTTCCCTTTGACATTTTCATGCTAACTATTCCTCATTTGTTAGAAACATTCTCTGCACTGAAAAAAACCTTTTTCCCCAGGTGACCTCAGTCCTCTCCATCTACTTTATGAGACCCACCTTCACATGTGATTGCCCCTGAACTTCAGACTTAAATATTCAACTGCTCACTCAATGTGTTCACTTGAAGGATAATCAATATCCCACAGCTGACACGTCCAAAATTGAATTCTTGCTTTTACCTTCCAAATGGCCCTTACTATAGCCTTCTCCATCCAAGTTAAGAATAACTTCATCCTTTTGTTTTTTCAGGTCAAAATCTTTAGAGTCCTTCCTGATTCATGACTTGCCCTCAAGCCAACAGTCCATATCCAGTTCTCACAGTTAATATATTTTAGAAATATTTCAGGCATTTAACCACTGCTGACTAGGTTCCCTGCTCTTCCTCAGTCTAAGCCTCCATCCTTGCTTCTCTGGATCATGCATAAGCCTTTATCAGCCTTCCCAAGAGGTTGTCTTATTTTGACCTTTGACCCCTGTAATCTCTATTCTCAAAAATGGCAGCCAGAATGATCCTCTGAAAGGATAAATCAAACCCTGTCAGCCTTCATTTCAAATCTCTTCAATTGCTCTCTGTTCCACTCAAAGCAAAGGTCTAAATCCCTACAGTGACCTGTGCAATCTATCACCATTGACCTCTTACTCTCCTTCCGTCTATATACTGTTCTAGTGTTCCTCTGTCCTTGCTGGCCCTGTGATTCTCTACCCAGCACTCACACTGGCTTTTACCTCCTATTTTCTGTTTTTGGATTACTTCTCCCCACCCCCACCCCCCTGAGGAAAACTGTGACTCCTTTTCCATGTACTCAGGCCTTTGATCAGTTATTGTGTTGCTCCTAGAGAGCTTTTAAAAGCAACTAAAAATCACAAAACCGGACTCTAGCTTATCCACACCATCTCTGCCCTGCTTCGTTTTGCTCTGTGATGCTTAGCATCTTCAAACACTCTATGCAATTAACTCACTTATGTTTCTTAACCATATACTTCATCAAGGCAGAAATCTATTATATTTTGTTCACAGTGATCTATAACCTGAAGGCTGAACATACATGTTCAGCATACATTTTTAAATGAATGAATAAATATAATCGGCATTGTAGTCACGGTTTTATGTGTTAACACTTAAAGTTTGTATTTAATATCCGAGAAGGTCCACATTTTTGTCAAGCACCTGTGCCTACTCTAGCATGGCTTCTGGAAGTGGGATTTGTTATTTGTGCTGAGTTCATTCTCCTGTTTCCTTTTTGTTACTCATAGGTCTTCTCTGACACCACGTTGCTTGTATGTCATTTGCCCAGATTTTAATGTATGATGTGAATGTTGATGAATTAATATTGTCTGTTTTAAATATAGGAGACTAAGATCTATTGAAAGGAGCAATCATGTATGCCCATAATCACAAAATGTCTGTTGTATTATTGATAATTCTTCCAAAATTAGTAGAGGACATATGATAAAATTGTTGCATCTCTGTAAATATTTGAGCAACACTGATATATAACATCTAACAAGCATAGCATTTAACCAAGATTAATTAAATGCAAGTTATTTCTTGATTCATTACTTAAGTACCTCTAAATTGAAAATGACAAAATTCTAACTCAGTTTGAACAAAAGCAAACATAATAAATTTTGAGATGAAAGGGAGCCATCCCAGCATATGGTAGCTAATCTTAGGAACCCAGTGTCGTCCTTTGGACTTGGTATCTCTCCTTTTCTCACATCTACACATTGAGTTCTATTGTCACGATATGCAGGATGAGCCGGCCATGGTGGCGCACTTCTGTAATCCCAGCACTCAGTGGGGCAGATCTGTTAGTCTGAGGCCCGCCTGGTCTACAAAGTGAGTTCAGGACAGCCAAAGCTACACAGAGGAACCCTATTTCAAGCAAAGAAACAAAAAACCGAAAGATATCCAGGGTGGTAATGGAGAGTTCAATACCCATGTCATGGGTCAGTCATGATAACCCAAGAAATAAGCTGTGACTATTGGCCTCATCCAGAGGCAGTTTACGCACACAGAGAGAGATGAAGTTTAGGCATGAGACTTGGAGAATGTGCATCTCTAGAAGTTCTGAGCTGTTAATGGGGTGAGGTTGAACTGTCTTGGAGGTAAACAGCAAATATCTGTTGTTAGATCACCTTGCGATGCCTAGGAAACCTGTGTTCATGTCAGAAGAGGACATACAGTATCCCACAACTGTCCCGAGAATCACTCTCCATTGCTTGTCAGTTAAAGCAAAAACAGTTAACCCTGTTTTATCCATGGAGAGCTCAGTCAGTGATATCTAGTCAGTGATGCAGAGTTAATGGGTACTAAGAGTTCATTCTTATCCTTAGTCACTGATATGTCTGTAGTGGGGCTGCTTCTAATAATTACTCCCAAACACACAGAAAATGTAACACTCAAACTCATTTTTTACCCTGTCCCCTCAGCCTTTGTGCCAATCATTTGTGTCCTCCGTTCAAGTGTTGTAATGATCCAGTAGCAGGGGTACATTTCCCAGAAACATTTCACATTTCAAGGCTTTCACCAAAGGGCTGTTAGCTGTTATCCCAATGATCTACTGCTATGATCTCCCACTGTGAATCTTCTGGTTTTTCTTTTGTTTTGTGATATACCTAGACTGTTGTCAAGGATACCCAGCTCTTCACTCTCTTGTTTGAACAATCCACAAAGCGTTCTATTAAAAGTCCCAATTAAATGTGTACAGCCATTCACCTGTCTGCTCATCCCTTCCCTCCCTTGCCCACCCACACATGACCAACCACCTGATTAAAAAAAAAATACCAAAGGTCAAAAGACATCAAGAGAATGAACACAATGCCTGGGATCATTTGGTATCATATAATAGCCATGGTAATGCTAACTACATTATTGCTGCCTTAACAAAGCAGAATAAACCCAGATTGAAAAGATGTAAATAACAAAAGAAAAAGAAATCAAGGGAAAGGTGTACATTTTTAAAGTTTTATGGCTGTGACATTATTAGTATTTTAAAGATTAAAGCCGGTTTCTTTTTTTTTCAGCATAAAATTTATTGTTTTCTGTACAGTGAGAGACTGAGATAAGTGGGAAATGTTTTAATCATGGTACAGTTATACAAACCCTTGAATTTTGAATTGCATCATATAGTTAATCATTTGTCCATTTTGTATAGTTAGCTCTATATTTCTGAAATATTGTAAAGTAATTAATATTTAAGAACCTAGACTTTAAAGGAAGGGAAGCTATAATGATTATCATTATGGTTTTTATTCTGGTTTGCTATTAGAATGTCTTTGAGGGATCCAGAACATTATTGGAACTTGGTTTCATAATCTATAAAGTAAAATTACTAAAATCACTAACAATGGCGCCTGTGCCATGATATCTGGCAAGCATGCAATGGGATAATGCATGCAATAATATGAGCCCAGCTTTGCTTAAAGCAAGAATCAATGGATATTAGCATCCATTTAATAATATATATTGCAATTAGGGAGATTGTTAGCAAATCATTAGTTATATTTTATATTTAGACTCATATAACATTTGTTTGACTAGTTTTAAAACGTTGCATAAAGGTTTATATGTGTCCAGTATGCTGTCTTGAGTATCAGGCAGAAATATTATTGTAGGAAAAAAAAAGCCTGGTGATGCTTCACCTACATAAAAATATGCTCAGTGAGCATGGTGTTGTCTATAACTGTCTATAACTATAAAGGAAACATGTTTCCTTTATGACCTCACATGGAACAGAAATTGGTGAACATTCAGAATGAACATACTGAAATGGACATTCAGAAGGTTCTAGAAGTTCCAGTTGTTTGAGCTATCCAGTACTCAGTTACGGAAATTGCTGGGAAGACCCCTACTGCTGGACAGTCAGTTTCTTCTGCCTGGAAGTTTCCAATGGGAGCAGGGAAAGATCGTAACCAGGAAGCAATAGAAGGAATACGTTCAGAACGTGGACTGAGCATAGGTTCATTCTATGATCTGAGCGGTGAAAATTTTGATTGCTGGGATCCCATGGTACTTATTTATTTGCAAAAGATTCTTTTGTTTCATATTCAATAGGTCATCACCTGAAATGCCTTTATTGTTGCAAATGCCTCTTTTTGACCTGAAGCATTTATTTGGCTCATTGTGGTCTTGGGAAAACGACTTAATTTTTGAGCAATTATTTCTTTATATGAAAATAAAAGAGATCACAATCTGACCTTTAGAATTCTTATAAGGATCAAATAAAATAGAACTTGAAATACCTTTAGCAATTGGTGGCATCTAATAAGCACTTATTAAGTGATTGCTACTATGACTATTAACATTTAAAGATGAGAACTAGGAATACATAACATAGTGGTAAGAAACTGCCTAATGTAGGCGATGCCCTAGGTTCAAATCCCAGCCTGGAAAAAAAAAAATGTCTGTGCCCGGGGATACAATGAATGAAAATAGTGAAATATGAAGGAACAAGGATGAATCACTTGATAGAGGAATTTTTTTTTCCCAATGAGAAAATACTGAGCATACATATCTGTAAAATAAGAGAGTAAATAATGTGCGCTTGGGGCTTGGGATCCAGCAGGAGTCTATTTGTTTGGCATGTATGCATATACAAAAAGAACAGATGTGGTTTTGATATAGTGTTATTGTGGTGTTGAAGTGTGAAGGAATGTCAACAAACAATATAAAACATGGATATGGAGAGTAAGCAGAGAGCTACCTAAGAGAATGGCAGAACTTATCTGCAGGAGAGAGTGATATTTATATGTTACTTTGGTGATGAATAAAAGTTCAAAAAAAGGAGAGATGGTGTCTGCCTGAAATAATTAGGGTGACTCCCATCAAAAAAAAAAAAAGATTTTAGGATTTTAAGATGGGTAGAATTTAACAATCCAGCCATAAGTTGATTCAACCAACTGGTACTTAATGAGTAAGAATCACCATAATTAATTTGGAAACACAAGAAACTACCCAGCTGCTTCCAGTAGGTGAGAATAATAATAGTGCTATAACTAAGAAAATGTACTTTTTGCAGGAAAAACTGTAGCTGAAATTTGAAGTTTACATTTTTTTCTTTAGGCTGAGAACATAGAATTGTTTTCATAAGATAATGAGGAGGTTGTTGCTATAAATTTCTTCAACAGAGGGCTGGAGAGATGGCTCAGAGGGTAAGAGCACTGGCTATTCTTCTAAAGGTCCTGAGTTCAATTCCCAGCAACCACATGGTAGCTCACAACCATCACAATGAAATCTGGTGCCCACTTTTGCCCTGCAAGTGTACATGCAGACAGAACACTATACACAATAAATAAATCTTAAAAAAAAATTCTTAAACAGGAAAGCTAAGAAATATTTCAAGGTTTCTGTATGCCAGGTTTTCTTTTTATTTTGTTTTAAAAAAAAACTTTTGACTATGTTTTATTCTTCATTTACTCCTTTAATTGTTTGATAAATAGTTTTCCTAAGCATACAATACAAAGACATTGGGGGTGGAGAGGTGGGATGAGAGTTACGTATAGAAAGAGATATAAAACAAAGGTATTTGAAGCCAATGTGTGAAGGGAACTGTGATTTCCAATGAAGTAAAAGTTTGAAGAAATAACTGTAAATGTGCTTTATCTGTTCTCTGTTAGGAAAATAGAAGATTCTTTTTCAAAATCAAATTATGCCATTTTTCCATCTACCTTAGTCTGTTATGAGCAAGACTTCAAGTTGGACTGAACAGATGACCCAAGATAAAAGCACCAGGAGAAGAAAAACTGAATACATTCAACTAAATGCAATAAATCTTATTTTTAAAGATTTCATTTAGACTATTATAATAATTTTAATATACAGCCTCTAAATTTTATGAACTGAACCTGGATGACATTTTCAGTCCACAAAGGCAAATGAATTTATTTAGATGATATACAATCTTTCTAGTGGAGGAGCTTTTTAATATGAGGTATTTTACTAGAGCCATTTAAAATGAACACCACACACATTTGTGGAGAAGGCTGTGAGGTTAGCATTTTCCAGTGCTACCATTGGTTTTGTAAGCTAAGGCCAACTTTACTCCTTTCATGTAGCAGGAAAGGAATCTTGCTGTTTCCCTTAAAAACTCCCCGTATTGTAATACATTACCTTAATTAAATTGTATGCCATTGAGAGCCCACATGGCCAGAACTGACACAAGTATCAAGGTGATACTGGCAAGAGCTAAAAGGAAGCTGTGCTTCAAAATACATAGAGGTGTTCCCTCAGCCCATGAGAGTAAGCCTTTCTTTAGCATAGTCCGTCACTGCAGAATTGCAGGGTTGAACAAGAGAAGTCAGCCACGGGGCGCTGAGACAGATCGCTGTGTAAAGATGCTTGCCTTGAGATCCTGAAGTTGTGAGTGTGGTTCCCCAAACCCACGTAAAAGTGGAAGGAGCAAACTAAATCCAGAGACGCTCTCTGACCTCCACCTGCAGAATATGGCACATGTCAACACACAGGACACTTACCCACACAAGCATCACACACACACACACACACACACACACACACACACACACAGAGTATCCTAATGTTTAAAATGGGGGAGTGAAGCAGGTTTTATGAACCCACCACCCATGTAGGCCACAGGTAATTAGAATTAAGAATGAGATGAGTGACCCAAGCTGAGTTTGTCAGAATGTAGCCGGGGTTCCTCTGGAAACGTTGATCATGAGAGTTTGATGAGGGAAGTGTCAGGAATAACTCAGCAGTATGCCACAGAGCGCCTGTATTTCTGCTTCTCCACAGATCCTTACAGTGATCTCTCTCTTATATGGCTCTGCCGAGAAGCCCAGCAACCCTGCAATGAAATTTTTGTCTTGTCAGTTTGTATTAAAATGGTTTTCATCAGATGCAGCTTGAAAAGAAAGCAAAAGCACTCGAGGACTGCTTGGTTCTAGTACAATTGTAGTGACTATAAAAACAAAGAAAGAAAAATTGAATTTGAAAACATATATATATATAAGATATTCATTATTCATTATGGTGATTTTCAGCTTAGTTGTCAATTGACAATGGACTCATATTTCTAACTTGAAAGCCAAGTTTAACTTTATGGTGACTTTAAGATTTCCCAAAATATTAAATAGGACCTCTTGTTCTCCCTCCACTATGTACAAACAAAGAATAAAGGGAATTCTTAACCCCCCCCCCCAAAAAAAAAGATCTTGCCCTCCAAATCAATTGCAATGGATTTTAAATGCGAGCTAGGAGGAGTCCTTTTAGAATGAAGTTAGGGCACAAATGGTTCTTCCAGGGTAGCCCTGTGATCGCGACGTGATTCATTTCGGCCCGTTGTTCAACATACTCACAAATTCTCCCTCCTCATTTAGCTCTCTGAACTGTTCAAGGATATGTTTATCAGCGGCGGGGAGAAATGCCGGTAGCTGCAGAAGATTGCCTTGTCTCTTTGTATTACTCCTTTCAGCTCTGATGTTTCCTTCGATTTTGAAAATGACACCGAAAGGATCTGCAGGTTGAGATGGATTTTGGTAGACAAAGTTAATGGTACAGACACCTAAACTCAGCTCAAAAAACAGTGAGGCGTCCCTTTCTCTCTGTCTCTTACAGGCCGTCCTGTTTTCTTTAGGAAAACTTCCTTTTTCAGAAGAGATTAATGGTCGTCTCATGATCTTCACAGAGAATCGACTTTTCTTTTGGTAACAGGTGCAATTCAAGAAAACTATGATTCAGAAACCTCTGAGAAAAATGCCCCTTTCTGGTAGGATGCAGTGGCGAGATTCTGTTACTGTCTATTAATTGCCTGAGCTGCACTGTCACGTGACGCTGTTAGCGCAGACCCTCGATTGAGTTACATTCTTGTATTCAATTAGAGAGTGCGCATTATTGTACATGTTAACATTGTAGAGCCACAGATGCTAGCCATCTGTAGATTTGATTTCCCCCCTCATAGTCTTCAAAAAAATGGAGCAATTTAAATCAGCACTCCTAGAGAGACTCGGAAAATAAACTAAGCCCATAAGTACATCAGTTGCAGATTTCAAAACAAGGACAGCGTAAAATTTAAATTTGAAAGACTCTATCAAAAGTATTTGCATAATTAGAATCGCCGGGCATTTTTAATCATTGTAGGTGGTCACTTATATCTGAAGAAGAGTAAGATCAGAAATAAAACTGCTTTCTCATGTTGCCACGTTTTTCCTGAGATTAAGCTAAAGTCAGTGTTACACTGTTGTGAGAATATCACACAAAGTCCAGGGAGCCCAAACTTCCCAGGGGACCAGGGGACCAGGTGGTAGCATCAGTAACAATGTAACTTGATCCCCAGGTTTTTTCTTCGTGTTGGGTGAGCTACTGATAGCTGCCAGGGCCCAGCAACTCTCCACTGCGGAGAAACACAAAGTAAAAACACTTGGCTTACACCGGGGGTTTAATTTCTCAGGCTCCTTCTCATGAATTATTCTAAGAAGATGATCCCCTATGAAGCCGATTCTCACGGAGGTAACGCAGTAATGCATTAGAGTAGTGGGCAATCATTTACCTTTGACAACCTGACATTCGCATGGTCAGTTTTGTCACTTAATGTCAGCGTGGATGGAAGATCTGCCTTGGTGCAATCATGACCTCCTCCTTAAAATCAGGAGGCACACACCCCATTGCTTTGGCCAAATTCCAGCATAGGTAATTACATTCTGTTACCTAAAGACCCCCTGTCATTTCAATTAGAAAATTCGTTTTGCCTGCCTCCTCTACCTGTGGTGTGTATGGGCAGGCACTGCGTTGCTAACCTGCAGACTTGCCTCACTCCTGAAAACGGTTCTCTTCTTTGTGGTACTTAATTAATATTTATGGTGTAGCCACAGGGTGAATGGCTTGGGACAGGGTGACTTGGTAATTAAGTGTCCCCAACTGGCAGTTGTTTCTTCAGAAAGTACAGGTGGAGAACCAACCAAAGTTTGCCTAGTCCTTATCACAGGAATGACAAATATGTTTGCAACATGACCCTACTACCTGTCCATCTGGTATGACTCTAATCAAAAAAACGTTTGTCTTTAGATCACTGGATCCTGAGAACATCAAAATTCTTTGTAGCAACTAACCAAATATTGTAAACTCTCCTTTTAGATTGCATCAGTTCCAAATGATGACTCTCTCTTTTAGGAGAAGCACGTGGGTGGCAGAGGCACAGGGGTGGGAGGAGTCTTCTTGTCCTAATAAGGCTATACTGTTAACCTGTTAACTGTTAACCTGGAAACAGCTCTTTTCAGGAGTTCATTGGTGGCTGTTATATCTGCTCCCTCCAGCCCCCTGCCTCACACACACACACACACACACACACACACACACACACACCTTTTTTTTAACTTTACAGCTGTTTGCTGGACAAACAGACCATGGAAAGTCTTAGAAGGAATCTTTTAATGTTTCCTTTCTCCTTTTCCTGACATTGTCCTGCTTTGTAACCTGGCTTGAGATCCAGTGACTGCCTTTGCAATCTTTCATTACACTTTCTAGTTGTCCTGTGCCTAGATTCAGACTCTCGAGATTTCATGTCTTATGTCATATCTTCCAAAAGGCTATGAAAATACTGTGAAGAGTATTTCAGGAACTGCTTACTTCAGCAAGAGACTCACCCTTCTCCTTGAATCACTGGCCTTGACCGTCTTCTCTAAATATTGTGTGCTGCGCAGCTGTTGATTCCTGCAGAGATATTTGCGAGACAGAGGAAACAGGCAAAGAAGCTCTTCTCTAGATGAAGAGCCCTCCCCACAAAGCTTCATAGAAAGCTTTCAGTTTCTCTCAAAACTGGTCACAAAACATCAACTAGAAAAAAAAATCTTCCAATGTTTCTTTTTTTCAGGCATTACTCCAGCATGCTAAATATTTCCCTATCTTCTTGGTTTCAGGAGAAACTGACCTGTGTAGGAGCATTGTTATGGAGACAATGGAGATTTTCTCTCTATTAGAAAGAAAGCTTATTTTAAAACATCCCATTAATTGTGTTTGTTTTAAAGCCAAGTAGAATTTTCAATTGGAACAGTTTTGAGAAAGTTTTAGTGTGGTTTTGTTTTGTTTTGTTTTGTTTTTTTCCTTGAAAGTTCCTAAATTATGACAAAAGTATCTTGGCTTTCAGAGCACAGAGACTTTCATTCTTCTCCCTGCTCCCAACCCCTCTCAGGTCACTCAACTAATTCCCCTTTCTGGTCCACCAGCCTTTATTCTTCTATTTCTTTCATATTCTTTTCCTAGGACTCCTGGGACATTTTTTTTTTCTTACTGATATGACACATATTTGTTTTTCCTTAGCATTTTCTCAAGAAACATTCTGTCCTGCTCAACCATCAGATGAGTGAAAGCTCACATCTTGTCAGGTCTGTTCCATGGTTACAAACAGCCTAATAGTTCAGGGGAACTGAAAAAGGGGAATTCACCCTAGGTGACAGGAAGCTAAAAAGATTTTTAGGGCAAACTGGAAAGCAAGGGCTAGAAGTGGACAAGGGGAAGATTATTCAGAAAAAAAAAAGAACTTCTGTTCTAGAATAAGTTAATGAAATATTAATGCATACAGTGACACCTTTTCTAAACTTTGTTTCAAAATTCTGAGGTGTGGAATTAAGATACAAAGGACTAGAAAAGAAAAATGATAGTCCTCAACTGAAGAGCTTTCTAGCTGGATGGTGAACATGTTTGAATTCATTCCTGGTTCTCTGTCTATGAGGGCATCTTTGAAATTCCCATGAAGGAAAAAGTCAAGTTAAAAGATGATGCCAGGACGGCACTCCCAAGAGCTTTGTGCCACCTTGAATTAGCAGAGCTGTCACTGGAGCAGGTCTGACCTGATCTCTAAGGTGGTTAACCTTGACTGGCAGGTTTTGTTTTTACCTCTGCCTTGATCCAGCCAAGTGTGTATAGGCTAAAATGTATATGCATGTGGGCTCATGGGCAAGTATGTGTTCTGTGAAATGTGTGTGCTCTGAAAGAGCTATGCGTCTCAAAGGTGCAGATGTCCATGTGTTCTAGGGGTTAGGTGTTAGATGAGGTGCTGAGCAGACTGTCATGTGTTTGTCGGATCTGCTGTGAATGCTTATATTCTAGGAATTGTATATGTGGGGAGGGGTATGCAAGAGAGGCAGAGAGGGGAAAAGAGTGGAGAAGTTGACAGGAATAAGAATGGAGAGAGTGAAGAGAGAGGGGGAAGGTGCCTGTGTGCAAGGCCTGGAACACAGGTGACAACACTGAAATGAGCTTGTCCTCTGTAGAAAGTCATACTTAGCTGCCGCTATCCTACTGTGCCTTTGAGAATTTTGTCACATGAATGTTAAATCCCAAGTATAAATATCTGGTTCTATACTTGAGTATTCTGAACATTGCTAAGCAATACTTTTTATGTTCCTTATCAGTGCAGACTGATGTAAAATTGGTCCATGATACGGACTGTCACTAACTTTTTCATATAATGTAAACTTTTTTTTTCTTTAAAATCTGTAGAAAAAAAATAATGAACAGTAGACAAGAAGACAGTAGACAGAAAGAACATACAACTGCCAAAGAACTGAGTGGTCAGAACATGGGAGGAAAAGCGAGCAGACTTAACCTCACCTTTTTTCTTTGCTTAGGCTAAAGTTAGAATTCTAGGCAGACAGTGTATGATGAAGCTACTCTGTTTTTTTCCTGCCTGGTTCCTAGTTATATCTAGAAAATAAGGGGGAAAGCTCTGGGCGGGGGGGGGGGGGGATGGAAATAACCATGGTGAGATGGTGAGATACAATGGGAATTTGAATAACCAGAAATGATAACTTCACCTCCAACTGAGAAGGCAACTCATCAAGGGAACTTTAAGAGGAGATTTATGGCATTTGGCAGAGGGGAAAGAAGGAAACTGAGTGGCCCGAATATTAAAATCTTCCCCATTTTTCTCCAAGGCTCGTAAGTGTTCTTTTTTTTCAGCTTTAAATTTTTTTGATAGCTTCTGCTATATAGATGTAACTCTTTATGTTTTAAGGTGATATCCAAACTTGGACCTTACTAACCGGCCTAATCTCTTTTTTACCTCATGGGGCCATTTTAATCCCCTGCAGGCCACTGCTTACAATTCCCCTTTGCCCCCAAATAATTTCCATCTATCTGTTCACAGAGGCTGTAGACCAAGATTCTCCTCCTGGAATTTTCTTCTTTACCATAACTTGTTTCAGCTTTCCATTATTATAACAAAATGCCCAAGAGAACCCAAGAGGTAATGCTGAGCTCACAGTTTTGGAGTTCTCCATCATTAGCTCAGTTGCTTTGGGAGACATGGTGACTCAATGCGTCTTGGAGGGAACCCATGCGGAAACATGATGCAGGGCAAAGCAGGATGTAGGGGGGCAAAAAAAAAAAATAGAGGAGAACAAGTTTCTATAATGTCCTTCAATGACACACATCCAATGACAAAAGGTCGTTTACCAGTCCCTATTTCTTTTTTTGTTTTGTTTTGTTTTTGTTTGTTTATTATTATTATTATTATTATTATTATTATTATTATTATTTTACACTTTATTCACTTTGTATCCCCCATAAGTCCCTCCCTCCTCCCCTCCCAATCCCACCCTCCCTCCCCCTTCTTCATGCATGCCCCTCCCCAAGTCCACTGATAGGGGAGGTCCTCCTCTCCTTCTTTCTGATCTTAGTCTATCAGATCACATCCAGAGTGGCTGCATTGTCATCTTCTGTGGCCTGGTAAGACTGCTCTCCCCCTCAGGGGGGTGTGATCAAAGAGCAGGCCTATCGGATTGTGTCGGAGGCAGTCCCTCTTCCCATTACTATGTAACCCACTTAGACATTAAATTGCCATGGATTACATCTGCACAGGGGTTCTAGGTTATCTTCATGCCTGGTACTTGCTTGGAGTATGGGTTTCTGGGAAGACCCCTGTGTTCAAATCTTCTAGTTCTGTTGCTCTCCTTGTGGGGTTCCTGTCCTCTCCATAACCTACTATTTCCCATTTCTTACTTAAGATTCCATGCACTCTGTCCAACAGTTGGCCATAAAGTCTCAGCGTCTGCTTTGATAGTCTGCACGGCAGAGCCTTTCAGAGGCCCTCTGTGGCAGGTTCCAGTCCCTATTTCTTAAAGGACCCAGCGTCCTTCATTAGTGTTGTGGCCTGAGGCCCAAGCCTTAAAACCTACACTTTCGGGGGTACCGATAATACCCAAGCTGTAGCATTGTTTTAATTTTGTTCTTGTATTTTTCTTTTCTTTTCTTTCACCTCTCCCCCAACCCCCAAACTGCTATGATATGTGTAGCACCATGCCCTGTATTATTATTATTATTATTATTATTATTATTATTATTATTATTATTTTATTCTGTTCAAGGCACCAGTTTCCGTGATCTGGCCTCTTGGTGTACGGGGTGTTAAAGTCATTGTGAGCACTTGCCTTTCAGACCAGACCTTTAAACTTGGCAACAACATCTGTACATCTTCTCTACATCATCACAATCATCACTGTCTTCTATAGTCATCACTAAATAAGCGATATCAGGTGACCACAAAGTGTTGACTCTGACCAGATGTGCATGTTTGTCACCCTTCTATGCGGCACTAGTATTTGGCTCAGGTCACTTGGAGATTTAGTTTGTACTTTTTAGTGGCCCTAGGTTTACGTTCTGTGCATTTTTATCTATCACCTACTACACACTTTGCTCTCCCCATGCAGACATCCCACATCCTTCTTTCATGTCCTTTTCCCACCTACCCTCAGCCCATTTTTATGATACTCATTTGGCTCTAAAGGTGATGCAGGCTCCATGGTTGTCTTGACCACACTGAAGCAGTTGGAGAATACGTTAACTCAACCATCTTCTTCTTTCTTAGGAAGTTTTGGAGAAACCGTTAAGAATTTGATTTTTCTATACCCTCTATTTTATTTTGGTTTTGAGCATTAATCTTATGAATATTTATTAAGTTATAAAATTGATGATTGCTTGGTTTTTGATATTGTTTCTGTAATTGTCAAACTCCCTAAGGGGAGGCAGTTTTCTAAACTTGACATTTGACAAAGATGGTGGGGAATTTGGAAGCAAAGATTGTATATATTACTGGGTGATGGTGCTTGCTCCAGATATTTTTGGTATGGCTAAGATGTACTAAGAATATTTATTTTGAGATGAACCCTAACCACCTTTCACTTGTAATATGTCCAGAATATGTATAGTCACCCAAGATCGTGTCAGACTGTGAGGGCGGCTGTGCGGGAGATGGTCACTACACAAAGGTTGCTGAGTTTGGTGTATCTGTAGCCTGTGGTGAATGAACCTCAGTGACCTGCCTCTTCTCTCTTGTTCAAGAATCAGGACTAAGTGGTCAGATTGTGAATGGGCAACTAATAGGATGAGTGGATACAGGAAAACAGCAGGCAGCAAAGTTAATGAAAGAAAAATGTAGTGTATACTCCAGACACAAATAAAATACCACTTCCGAATTACAGTTTTTCCAATCTATTTATTTGCTTCATTTTCTCTAACTGTTCTTTCACTCAGCTACAACTTTTAATATTCATTGGATAAACAACACAGAGGAGCTTCGTTATTTTCATTCCTTCCTTTAGCTTCTTCCTACGTGGTTTTATGCCTCTCCGTAATGGCGTATTTAAGTCATAATAGGACACTGCAGTTTGCATGGTTAGGTCGGTTCTCCTTTCGGGTTGTCTACGATCAGGCTGGAAAGGCATGCAGCCGGATGGCTGGTTTTAGTTAATGTCACTGATGCTCCGTGAGGATCCACTGTTTTATAAAGTCTTGTCCTTAGATTATTCAGTCTTTTTCAGGTGAGGATTCCTGCTATGTATTTCTGTGTTAGACATCGACATGTCTGCTAAATAAAGAGAGAGCCCTCAGACTTCCAGAGTGTCTGTGCACTGCCTCTGAGGGCAGCTGGAACAATACATCATTTATCTAATATGTGAAGAGATAGTTTTTTTTTTTATCAACGTAATCTGTTTTTTAATATCTACAGTGGACTTAGATTTTGTTTGTTTAACCAAATTGTTTTTCAAAGTCCACTTCCCCTCTTACTAGCCACGGGAAGCAACCATCCCTTTTCTCGCGGTTCTTTTTCAGGCTTGGTGTTACACTCAGCTTCTCAAGGCTTCGTTCCTGCACCTGTTCAGTCTCCTTTTTGTTTCAGCTGCACAGTTTGGCTCACTGCAGTTATGGATGTCACTCTTTCCTTCTTCTGAACAGATGTCCCGCTGTAGTGCAGACCACTAATTCATCCCCAGCTCACCGTCCTTCATCCTCAGTTCCTGAATTAAGTAATTCCCACTACTTCGCTCCATGCAGGCTATATATGTAAGATACACAAGACTGTATTGTATCCTTCATGAATTTCTTCTCTTTTTTTTCTTTTTGTGACAGGGTTTCTCTGTATAGCCTTAGCTGTTTGAGACTTGGGTGCCTTGAACTCACAGAGATCTACCTGCCTTTGTCTCCCAGAGTTTACAGGCTGGGATTACAGGCATGCTCCACTGTGTCTGGCACAGGCAGACCTTGAATTTATGATCTCCCTGCTCTGACTTTCCTAACTAGATTTCCTTTCCATTCTCTCTTTCTAGGCAGGAGCAATTGCAAATTTAAGCTTAAGAATGATATTTGGGGGTTTATACATTGTTGCCTTTCAGTAATCAAAGTAGTCTGTGTTATTGTTAGACATTTAGAAGTACGAAAAGCAGCTGGAAATTTAAAGTAAGTCTATGAGGCATTCTGGAGCACACCTCTAATCTCAGCAATAAAAGGCTGAGGAAGGAAGTGAGTTCAGGAGAGTCGCAGCTACATGTTGAAATCCTACGTCAAAAAATGCTTCATTTTAAAAGGGGGGGGCGACCCTCTCCATGTCCCACTCATGGCAATTATCATAAATTTTTATTTAAAATGAAAGCATTGATGGTGCTATCTGCCTTCTATCTGCCCGTGGCCTATCAGGTCTTATCAGGAGGGGCATAGGGAGAGAAGACAAAGGGTGGGTGAAGCTGGGAGGAGACAAAGGAGGGGGCTACAGCCAGGATACAAAGTGAATAAATTGTGATAAATAAATAAATAAATAAAAAGATAAATAAATAAATAAATGGATAAATAAAAGCATTGAATGAAGAGTCGTTAGGAACACATGTATTTTGGACCTTTATTTTTCTCACTCAGAAATTCTTCACCCAGACAGTACCTCTGTGGAAACTGAGTCCCTAAAGAGTAGTGAGAGAACATATAAGAGAAGGAAGAGGAAGACAAGAATTGTGATTGCAACTTAAGGGTGGAGACAACCATTCCAGTTAGGAGACTACATCCTTCCTACTGCGCATGTTAAAGACAAGAGCTGACTATTGTTGAAAATAATACTAAATAAATGACCAACGGCACTGAACCTCACCATCAAAAACAAACTGTTTCCAAGTCTTGGCCGCAGCTTCCCACTAGGCTTCAGAAGTGCTCAATGCAAAAGCAAGGGCCCCGAATTTGATCACAGGATTTGCTGGCATGTTTTGCTAGGGCTCCTTTTGTTTTTCCTTTGCAAAGTTAACCTGGGAACTTCTGCACATTTGCTTCCTAATACAGAACAGATGCAGCTTCTGTCAAATGGAAGAGGTACTTGATTTCTTCTAATGGAAATTATTAAAGTGCAGAGGATTCCTATTCTGTTATTAGGGTTATATTAGGCAACTGGCATTATTCATTATTTCTAAATAAAGTGAAATGTGGACCCCCATGCATGAAGATATTTATTACTTATTGATATTTAAAGGTTGTTAAATTAATCTTATTTAAATTACTTTTACTGCCAACCAATGTTACAATAATTTATTATATGATATTACTTGAGGGTTTTCTTTTACTTTAATATAAAAATTGCAAAAGCAATATATTGCCTGTAGATTTTTCCTACAGTTCATTGTAACTGTGACTAATTCATCACAGCTATTTAGACATGCAAAATCTATAATACTTCACGATGTTGATTTTCTGTTTCTGTTTTCTAAGACGAAAGCTTGATTTGAAACCATATAATGAAAAATTACACGCATCTCACTGGAAGAAATATTGCTTTAACTACTGGGAGATGGAAGAACTTAGAACACTGAGTTACTCTGAAGATAGGGGTGTGTTCATAAAATTCTGGCCACTTTTCTGAACCTTGCTGCCCCTGGATAATGGAGATTAGACCTGTCTCTACTTGCTGGGCTTAATCCAGAATAAATGCCACCATGTTTCCTGCTACTACAAACTCTGCTAGGTAATAAAGAATGTTTTCCAAATGAAATTCCCCACGGGGTCTCTCAGGACGTATTGATAGAATCTACACATTACTCTCTGGGAGGTTTCCATCTCATTTAATTTAATTTTTTTTTTTTTTTTCTGTAGAGATTCAACCCAGGACCACACACACGGCTGGCAGGTGTCCTGCCATAGAGCAGAATTCCCTTTATTTTTCCTTTTTTAAGCTTCCAGCGAGTCTTCCTGAAATGCAGAGGCTGGCCTCCAGCCCATGATCCTTCTACCCCAATCCTCCGACGCTGCCATCCCTTTCTTCCCCCTCTTTATCTTTTGTTCTTTTTCTCTGAAGGACATTCCTCATATTCTTTTAGTGACCACAATGGAAGGGGCCAGCCGGAGGGAAAAAGAGAAGTGGCGTTTTCATCTTTCCACCTTTTATCAGATCTTCTGGGGACTGACGGGAAGAAGGAATCGGAGGCACAGGGAAGCTTTGCCTTTATTGGTGGGGATGATTGTATCTGTTCCATTAGCATGGATGATTGAATGCTGCCTCGCCATCATTGTGTTAGATATTCAAACTGATGCTATCATTTTCTTGCTTTGCATGTGGAAAAGGCTGATGAATTATTAGTTACATCAAATCTTTAACATGTGCAAATTACTCAAATGCAAAACATGTTTATAATATCCATGATTATTCTTCCATTTATATTATTTTGTGAGGCTTCACACGAGAGCAGAGAATATGTGATGGTATCAACTATTACTTAGATCTTTGGAGGTTTACTGTTTAAAACCCAGGCACTTAAAAAAAAATGAGAACAAGGAAAAGCATTGCTTTGTCAACCAGCTGAGAGAGAATTTAAAATGAAGGGTAAATAGGTTATTAGAAAAAAAAAATGTCGACATGTATTAGGTCTAGATGTGTCATAAGATATGTATGAGGTGGGTGTGACATGAACTGAGCATTCATTCATTCACTCATTCAGAAAATATTCACTTCCTATAAAAACGTATCAACCCACAGGCCAGCAGACATAAATTTCAAACCCAAGTAAGATTTGAAATTACTAGTTTTCACAGACTCTGTGAAGGAAAATGAAGGAGGGGGTGAGAAATTGTTAGATCTCCTACAGAAGTAATATTTTTATAGGGAACTGATGGTTAAAATCAAGCTGCAAAATTTTGAGTGGCATTTGTCATGGGACAAGTGAAAAGAGGCATTCCAGGCAGAAATGACAACACAGGGGTGGCTGCTAGGGACTGGAATCCTTTGGCATATAGGACTGCCTCCATCCTGTGTTCTTCTGCTAGTGTGTGATTTTCCACATAGAAACTCTAGAAGATCTTAGGATCCATATAACCAACTTGATTATTAGAATACGGTCAGGATAATGATAACGGGACCACTGAATTTATGCAATTGCACTTACTCTTTCTGCCTGTTTGTGAACATCTCTGTGATTCTTCTGGGAAGGCTGCATTATGCATAATTTAGAAAAGATCGATCTAACTACAACTAACTGTGAAACTTGGTTTTCAGTTCAAGCTGGAAACACAAACTCCTGAACCACATGTCAATGCCATTCAGGAAAGGAAAATCATTTGGTATTTTACTCTTACAAATACACTGATATCTGAAGTTGTATTTAAAAATATTTTTAGTAAATAATACTCAGCAATCCAGTCCCATTTGCAGTCATAGAATTCATTTGGTATAATGACACGTAAGGGTTGCCTGACTTCTCTTCCATTTTCTAGTGTCCAAATCCCATCATTAAAGTAAGCAAGTGTAGAAAAACAAAAGAAGTCTTTAAAACAGTC
This sequence comes from Meriones unguiculatus, assembly GCF_030254825.1. NCBI lineage: Eukaryota > Metazoa > Chordata > Mammalia > Rodentia > Muridae > Meriones > Meriones unguiculatus. The sequence continues at coordinate 32,966,467 of NC_083359.1, forward strand.
CATTTAGCTGCTTCACTTCATTGAATTCTTAATTTCTCATTATAGAAATTAATTTAATTATAGAAATGAAATTTTTAAAAATATTCATACAGAAGACCAAGTGCATTATAGTGTTTGAAGATCTTTCTGAACAGGAGTTCCTGCGATCAAAACTTACCCACCATCTTGAACTCACTGCTTAAACACATCTAAAAATTTTTAAATTAGTTTTTTAAAATTAGTTTAAAAACAGATTAGTTTGTTTGTGACTATTAAATCTTTCTTCACATAATTAACCATCAGACTTAAACAACTTTCAACTAGAAAACATCAGTTAATTATTGTTTCATACTGCTAATGCAAAAAAAGACCAAAACTGCCAGGAGAATTTTTTTTTCATTGAAGTAGATTAGCATATATTGTCTCTAAGTGTGAGAATTCACCTATTGATTTTCCACATGCTATGTATAATCTTGCCAAATATGTCTTGATTTCAGATAAATAGAATAGCAACTATATGTCAGAAAATCAAAAGAAAACTCATTTTAACCAGAACCTACTCTTCAACAACATCACTTACAAATAATTTTACTCATTTTTTTTTTCAGCCTAAGCATCTCATTAGGTATGGGCTGTAGATTTAAGCTCTGCATCACTAGCCATTAAAACAGGGTTTCTCTTTACTATTGTTTTGTGACTATCATAAGTGCAATTACTTAATAAAATGTTAAAACTGCAGTGTCCTCCAGCAAAAATGTCCAAACTACATATGCCACCGCACACACCATTTACATAAAAATCTCAACCTCTCGGAGTATAGGAGGTACAGTAAAGCAGGATTCAGAATTACCTGTCAGCAACTGTAGAACCAGAATTCAGAATGAATGTAGGCATCTCATCTCTGGCTAGGCCCAAGCGGCATCATGCAAATGGCGCCATTAGTGTCATCAGCAATGATGGCTGCCCCTTCAGTTCTGTCAAACAGTATCAGGCTGCTTAGCCAGAACTTTTGTTGCAAACCTCAAGGAAAGCTCGTGGAAAACCAAAACAATGAGCAGGTTGCTGTAGATGGTTGGGTAAAGAGGTTTTCTGATAAATAACAATTACTGCAACGGTAACGCTAGAATCCACGTATATGTTTTGTTTTAAGATGAAATCCATAGAGATTATTCCTGTGTAGACTTTATCTTTCAACTATAAAATTAGAATTTGTCACTCCACTATGGGACTCTCTGGCAGTGAAAGATTAGTGGGATGAGAAATTACTACCCACAGCAAAAGCCAGTGACTCAGCAGAAAGAGACCCAAGGCCAAGCTGACTAAGGAATTCCTGCGGAGCGCTTGGGGAAAGGGTAGGCAGATGTGATGCTCTGTGCTGAAGTAAGGAGCCAGCCAGTGTGTTAAACTTCCCTTAATTATAGGAACAATTTTCACGTGAAAGTTAAAAACAATTGGCCTAAATGCATTTCACTTTAAGCATTTTTAACTTTGAAAGGGGATTGGTGAATTGGATTAAAATGGCTCCCCACACCCTCTGCGGGTTCTCCATTTCCCTTTAATGGAAAAGGGGTGCTGGTGATATCGAGCTATCTTGCTAGTACAGCTTCAAGTACAAAAGAAGGACAGTAGGGGTGGTGATTTTAATTATCTATGTAAATTAAACCATGTGCTACAGTCCTGTGATTGAAACTCATTACTTTAACTTTATTGTTTAGTTATGAGTGTAAACCTCAGCTCAATTAAATTATGAACCACATCCTAATGGCTCCACATAGTCAGTCTTTGAAAGGAGAAGGAAACGAAAATAACAGAGACAGGGGGAAAGAGTGGGGCAAACACACCATTATGAGGCACGCACTGTAAGCTGTCATTGTGTATGAGAAATAGGCCATAATTACGGGCTGTCACAAATTAAACTAAAAAGTGTCGGTGGATGCTTCCTTTTATTTTGTCCACTTTACCAAACAAATTGTAGGTGCGTGATTCTCTCTCTCTCAAATGTATGTGTATGCCTTAGTGCCACAAGCACAAGATTTCCCTAATATGTGACATTTTCTTTTAATGTTCAGGGAGTTTTGTTTTCCATTATGGCAAATAAAGGTCATTCTTTTCTGTTTTCCCCACCTCAGGAGATTGCTCGTAACTGTCAGATTGTGTAATATCTATCGACTGTAGACTAATTGTCCTTAAAGTATGTATATTAAAAATCCTAATTGTAGTGAGAATAATGCTTCATTTCCCCTTGAGTCGCCATCAAATCTGTTTCCTCACATGGGAGATTTATTTAGAGATTGTTTTCCTTTACTTGGAGTAATTGAGGACATTCAAAATGTCAGAATGATGGGATTAACTTGAAAAATTGCATTCACTCTACAGGTGGGTTTTAAGTGTAAGTTTTAAGGTAGATACTTTAATTGCCACTTAATTAAAGCATTTACTCTGGGTCGATTCTTTCTTGGGGTTATATTTCTTAACCCGCTTGTGATATTTTGATTGGTAACAATTACACACAGGAGAATCTAATAATTTGAAATTTAATGGGTAATTAAAGATATTTGACTTTTCTAGAGGAGGTCATTACTATTCGTGATAACAGTAGCAAGGGGAAACATCCATTGAGCACTTATGTGCCAGGAACCATGCTACGCCTTCTGCAGGTATTACTGTACATAATTTGAAACAATGAGGCTATTAAGTGAAGATGTTCTCATTAGGTATTGCTTCATTCTAGACTTGGGGATGGCCAGTAGCCGCACATAGTCTCAAAGCTACTGAGCGGCAGAACTAGGATTTGGACCCAGGTTGATTTAACTCCAGCACCCACATGATAGAATTGATAAACCAGGAAAGCAGTGTGTGACAGTCAAAGTTGAAGCAGAAACGAGGGTGGCAAAAGGACGATGCTTAGCTTCCATGACACCTATCTGTCTTCCCACAGGTACTGAATCATTTGCTAGATTTTCTAAAGTAATCCAGTGGGTCAGGTTGATTTGCTTCTACAGCATAGCTGAGCACAAATTGGTTCTCAATAACTATGTGTCTTGTTTAGTTTAATTGATGTTTACTTTTTTAAAAGCAAATTGCATCTCTTTAATTTGAAATATCTCAGATATATACATATACATATATATATATATTACATGCACTCTTATATATGCATATATATGCAACTTCATCTTGAAAATTTTCAAAGTTACGCTTGCTCTTTCTTGCACAGCAGCACAGGCTCATCTCTTAAAAGCGTGCTACTTTGCTCCTGCTAATATGAATTTTCTTGAATATCGTATTCATGACCATCCCTGTGGTACATTGCTCTGTATCTAGTCAATTTTTAAGTTACATCAAAGCAAGCAAGCTATCATTAACTATGTGTAAATCTCACTTTATTCAGTACAAAAAATGCCATCACTTCTTGAAGAACACTTTGAGTGGGAAAGAAAATAAGCAAGGACCAGAATTTGTGCTTTATATCATAAAAGCTTCTCGATAATTTTTTGAGAAGCTGACATCTTAATTGACATTAGTTTTGTATTTTGTTTAATCTTGTTTTGTGTTTGGACTGGGGAAATTTACCTACAGTTAGATTCATATTGTCTAGATAGCAATAGCTACACACCCAACATTTTGCTACATTCATTTGTAATCCTCTTTTCCATCATGTTCTAAAGTACCAATAATGAAATCATAATTTCTATCATCTCTCACTTGTGATGAGATGGATGCCATGTGATTCTGCTGTAGGATACTAAAAATGTCTTTAGAGAAGGACCCACGGTTCTGTTTGAATATGACATCAAACCAGTGATCGCATCTTCACCATCTTCTGTGGTTTTATCTGTCATTTGTCCCATGAGAAAAGTGCCTTACGAGAAAAGTACATAGGTGAAGAATTAGCATCGGTTCAATGGTTCAAAACCTAAGTCCTGATGTAGTACATAGTCTGGTAAAGTAGAAATAAAGCCTGCGCTAATCAGCATTGATTGTCCTCCAAAGAAAAAATGAAAGACTTGGAAGTAGGAGTGGAAGGAGACACTTGAGATTGAGAGTAGTCCAGAGTGTAGACATTTTAGTAAGAAGGTGTAACATGAGTTAAATCGTTAGGTGGAAGTAGGATCCTCTGGCCCTGAGATGGAATGCCCAGGAACAGCTTCACACTGATGATTTCTTCTTTCTCCTCCCTAGGACAGAGCCAGCGCCCTTTTCATCGCTAATCAGTCTTACTGCTTCCCTTCCACCAATTCCAACAGCTGTTTAGAAATCGGAATGTGATGGGGGGGGATTTTCAGTGAATGTAGCAGTCCAGGTGATCACTAACTGTGTTTGTAGCAGAGAGAAATTCACTTCTCCTTGTTAAATCTCAATCTTCCCCTCTACAGAGAAGGAAATGGCCAAGAATTATGATTGCAAGCTTCCATTCAGGGGTCCTAACTCTCTTATGTGCCTGGTAGGCTAGGCACGGTCATTATAAGATGAACTAGGTAAAACATAAGTGGTGATCAATTAATTATGCCTATCGTGAGCCTTAAAAGAAAAGGAGAGAGGGTACACGGGCTAAATAGTTCCAAACACATGTTTAGTCCATTCCACTAAAGTGAGAGTCAAGGTTATTAAATGAAGAGGGAAGCCTCCACCTCTGCCTTTACTTATGAGGTGTGGGATTGAAACAGAATTTCTCAGTTGAGGCAGCAGTTCATAGAAGCAATTCTGGAAGTGAGTCATTGCCAGCCTCTACAGGTACTTTGAATAATACTTCCAATAAGGCATGTGATCAGCAGTGTGTCAAAATAGTTCATTTTGTATGGACACACTCACATAGGATGCTAAGGGCTATGGCAGTGTGTAATAACTGTCATATCTATTTCACATTCTATAGATTATAAACCCTATACTCGGCCTGCCCCAGACTCATTGTCTAGAACAAAACTCATCATCCATCCTGTTCAGTCATGTAAATAAGCAAAACAAAAAAGAGAAGAGAGAGAAGAGAGCTTTTTGTTTCCTGATCTTTCTTTGGCAATATATTTAGCTTTCTAACTACATTTCTTAGGTTCTGAACATAGCTGAGATTTGTTATAAAATTATTTTTAAAATATGGCCTATCCATTGCCCTCAAGTGGCACAGATGTCAGAATGGAACCCCAGTGAAAGCAATTTAACTTTTTTCTCTGTGTCTGAACCTTTATTGGTGTCTATTTTTATGAAGTGGTTTTCTTATGTTTTTTTTTCTCTTTTATAATTTTTAAATGGCTAAGTTGCAGTATTGTATCTTCTGTTGAAGCAGGGATGATAAGAGCAATTGCAAGGCAGTTCTTCTGGTTGTCAGTACCCTTAAATGATAATTGATTAGTACACGAATAAAGATGTGATAGAGGATTGGATTTTGCAAGAAAATGGGACTAGGTGTGACTGGTTTGAAGATAGGATTTTACTGTGGAAGAGTTGAAACACAAAGGTTTCCCTGAAGTCTCATTTTTCATAGGCATGAGATACAATCTGTAACTCATTCCACTGAGGTTCAGGCCATTTGTTGGCTTTAATTTAATTTGATAGAAAGCAAAGAATAACGGTTTACTTCGAGCACTCTTTTGTCTTCCTTAGTAGCATGTCACTTATATGACCCAAGGACTTGGGGTGGGGGCTGGGGTTGAAAAGGCCTCTTTCAACTATGCGTGTACCTACTTGGACATTAAAATGTGTTTTACTTAGAGATGTTCAGAGGCATTGAATACTATTTCAATAAGAGTCAGATTCAATAAAAGGATGGTAAACAGCAAACACATGCTTAAATAAAGGTACTAGAAATTCAGTATTACAGTAAGTATGTTATCGCCATTTGAATATGCATATCATCTGCACAGACTCACTATTTGCTTCTTAGTGTTCTGGCGTGTTATACTCTGGCTTTGGTAGACATGCCAGTGGTAGAAGCTTCTAGAAGGGCTATGTTAGAGCAAGTGGGTGTGGACTGAGTTTGTTCTTCATCAGCTCTGATAAAGCATACTTATTCTTAGCTGGGGAAGTCAGTGATGTCCTGTGATTCCTCCTCATCCATTCCGCAGAGGCTCTTCAGTTTCTCAAAATACCACACCGTAGACATTCAGGAGCCACATCTCTGGGAGGAAAGGCAGTTTATCCTTCACTGACATCCTATTGTTAGCTATTGTGTTGACTTAGCCGCAGTCATCGGCCTGCTGACTAAGCCCCTACTCTCCTGGGTGTCTCTGTAGTTGAATCAGTGCTAGAATTCTTTGGGTAGAAACACAGTTGAAGCTCTTGTGTTCTCTTAGCCATGTCTTTGCTCCTCTCTCTTAAGCTCAGTGGCCACAAGGCCTTGCAGAGTATGTCTGAACATTTTCAACCCCAGTCTCACCTATTACTCATCCAAAATTTCCCTTGGGTGTCAGTGCACCTGTCCAAGATATTATGCAGATTCCTGAAAGTAGAAAGACACCATCCGTTTCCTCTTCAAAGGATACAGCTGGTGTATAGAGAGGAGACAGAATCCACTGGCTTCCTGGAAGAACTCCTCTGAAAGCACTCTTAAGTTCTTCGGAACTTCAGGAAATGGCTGTTGCAGGTATGATACAAAAAGAATTCCCAGAGGTGCATCCAGGTTTGAAATGTGGTGACAAATGCAGTATTTCTGTAAGCCAGACAATGGCAGTAATTAATACTAAGACCTGGCAAGCAGTTATTAGGAAAGCCAATACAGGGTTGCAGAGGAAGAAGAGAATTCTTTGAAGGTGTCTGAAACATTCCTAGAGAAGTTGTGTGACCCCAAGGACTGACAAGTTGAACTCACCTTGGCATGGACCCAGAGCAAGTGCAGTGCCTACAAACAGGACAGCATGTGCTATTGTAGCTATGTGCTTTGACTAATGTGCTGAGGTAGGAATGTGATCTGTGTCTCTGTGATAGCAAGGAAAACACCCTGAGCCAGCAACAACTTAAAAGGAAATATAAGAATGAGAGTAAAGTCGTTCTGGCTCCTGTCCACATGAAACAGAGTTTCTTGTGAATCTGGTAGATAATGTCATTGGCAAAGGGCATCTAAGCATGAAACTTAAACACAGCTAGGCTTCAGACTGTTTGCATATGAGCACATCTGGAACAGTAATGATTCTGCTTCTGGGGCTCTCAGGGTGTAAGCTATAGGTAGAATGGACTGGGATCTTTGTAACATAAGGAATGGGAAAATAGGAATTTGTATCAGAAAATTAAGTATAGGTTATATTTAGTATTGATTTATTTACAAGTCTCATATATATGTTTGTATGTGTATATATATAGAGGCATAATTTAGGACACATTTTGTAGTGTGTCTTTTTGTGTATTTTTATTACTGTTTATATTCAGATGTCCATATCATGTCTTGACTGCACATTCATTCATACAGTTGGCAATGCAGATCATTTTATTGGATATGGAGACAAAGTGCTATGCCACAGGATACCAAGAAGAGAGGATTCAGAGCCTTGCTCTAGAAAAAAATAAGTCATTGGAAAGAGATAGATAAATCAATCATAAACCAATATTTGGTTTCTTCTACAAATACTTGGGAAAAATAAAAATGTGTATATTTCAATTTTCTTATTAATTGCATTCATCTGGCCAAAGGGAGTTTTATTCATTTGAAAACTGTGTTTCATAATTTTTGTTGTAAAATAGCTTAAGTACTAGACTCGGGGCACATTTTTCTCCAGTACTGTATATTGATAAAGATTGAATTACATTGGCAAGAATGTACCAAAATATCTGTGTACTTACACCCTTGATACAAATAAAACAGTCTCTAAAGAGAGGGTCTCTGAACAGGCATCTCAACAGTTATGGGGACTAAGTACCTAGGTTCCATTCCTCAGCACCTGCATGACAGCTCACAATAATCTATTACTGTAGTTATAGAGGTCCTATGCCCTTCCCTATTCCCCGTGGGCACCAGGCACACATGTGGTACACACACATACTTGTGGTCAAACCACCCACACATAAAATTTTCAAAAATAAAGTGATGACAGAATTACAGTAATCTTATGTGATCCAGATATCTGTAGAAGGAACTAAACACTGAATGAAGAAAGATGTTGGCAAGGGCATTTCATTGCTTGATGACAGATGCTGAAATACACTCACCTTTCAGGAATGAGCTTTAGTAGGAGAGAGGCCTTTGCCCATGGGAGCCATGATAAGAACTAGAGGCAGAAGAGTATTCAGATATTCCATACTTCATATCAAAGAGAGCATTATGGGGTCTTAAAGGGAAGGAGAAGCTTCCCTTTAAAACACAGGGAGGAGCTTTATTAAGAGATATTCACACAAGAGTAGAGGGGATAGACAGCATGGCAGAAGGACGCAAGCAGACCTAGAAGAGAGTCTCAGGAAAAATCCCTAAGAGGAAAATATCTGACTTTTATATCCCTTTAGGGAGCGGTGGGAAGTCCTCCACTAGGCCTAGATGACAAGGAAAATGAAGGAGCCAGGGACCAGGCAGGAAGATAAATCAAAGCCTGCGGAACCCACAGTACAGGCGGATTCTTGACTGTAGTCGAAAGAGAGCTGCAGACTGTTTCCCTTCCTGCCCTGCGATCTGTGAGATCTGGCCACTTAGAATGACCAGAGCCTCAGTGGGCCAGGCCCATAATCGAACATAGAACAAAATTTCATATTGTTGATGAAAAATGCCACTTAGTTAAGAGATAGTCTCCGCTTCCTGACATGGAAAGAACTTTGAGGTGTGTAGTCTAGATCTTACTTTTGAAATGTCATCACACACTCAAAACAAACGTATTCTAAATGAATTTCACTGAGGTGTCTTATTAAGACATTTTAATGAGAAAAGGCAGAGGAGTGGATTCCTTACAGATCTCTGGGTACAATCCTGATGAAAGAAATGGATGGTAATGTTTTGATGTCATGCTCCAAAGCTATCCCACATCTGTTATGAAGTGCTACACCTAGAGTCCTGGCTTTGGGCATGATCTTGACTAAGGACGTAACGTGGCAATTAAAAAGCGTTCTTCCTATATTTGCATACATACAAAGACTTGGGCATCCTTTCAAATGATGCCCACCTTCTCCTGAGGCTAATGCTGTATTAAATTGCATTGAAATGCAAAGGCGTCTCAATATAATGATTTCCTGCATCCCATTTACTTGTTGATTATTAATGAGTGCTTCCTGAGTTGTATCCCTGTGATTTTTTTTTTTGTCTTGAAGACTACTTTCAGGGCTTGAGCATCACATTCAAGAGGCCAGTCAGAGTTCTGCATGAGCAGCTTCATTAAAATTCCGTCCTGCACATCATCTGACTCACACTTTATAATCTATCAGAACACCTGTTTCCTTTCTAATGGCCACGAGGCAGCTCAAAACAGGGTGGTATTTAGCATTTAATAATGAGCACAAGATATGTATTTTTGACACTTTAAATTTTCTTTAGAAAAGTGCACAGGAAAAAAAAAGCCAGGCTTGAATGAATTATCTAAACTTTTGCAAATTTCATAACAGGAATCTCAGCAACTTCTTTTAAGCTGCGGATCAGACACTGCCTTCTCTTCTTGGCAATCGCCATGGTGTGGCTAACCAGGAAGGGACAGACTGGGAAATGACTTTAAAATGTCACCACATAAACTAATAGTGATAGGAAAAGTGTTCCAAGGAGAGTCTGCATTAATACTCTCCCTGTTTACACACTAGTCTCACAGATGCGCCATTCTTTTTTCCTGCAAGAGGAAGCTAAGAAGCCTAATGTCACCGGTACTACTTAGATATGTTTATAATTTACTGACTTAAGTTAGTGTTGGTCACTGCATATATTTATTTCCTTTAAGTTTGGTCATTTAGACATGTAATTATTAAATGGCCCTCAATGTAATTGTATCTATTTGAAAGACTTCCAGGGAGGAACTGGGAGATAATGGATGGTCTCACAAGGGTGAACGTCTCTCACTATATTATGTAAATGAATAAATGTCTTCTAGTGCTTATGAACTGCTATAGTTGCAAGCATTAATAGAGGATATACTGAAAGTTGATTATTATAATACTGCAGAGTTATCTAATCAGTGAATGGATTAAGGGAGCTCTCTATTGAAGAGCATGATTAAACGTCTTCATTTATACCCCTCTGGGTCACTGGCAAATAGAAGTGTTTTTTTGTTGTTGTTGTTGTTGTTTTTGTTTTTTCTGGAAACACTGAAAAACTTATACAGTAAAACAAATGTATAGGTTTTTGCTTTGTTTCATTCCTTGACTGTTTGGGCTGCCTCACAAAGGTTGTCAGGGTTCAACTTAGCTGCCAGCTGATGTCTGCTGTCTCCATCAAAGTGACAGCTAGGGATATGTAGTGGGCTAGACAGAAGGGGTCCTTTCAAACGTGTCAGACATGGCCTCTATCTAAGAACTTCAATCTAAGTTCACGCCCCCCTCCCTCTCTATCTTGTCCAAATCCAGACTTGCACTTTCTGTCTGATAACCCAATTGTAGTATAAATAAAATGTGTCTGCATTTTGCGCTTCCCTCCTTTTCGCCTCCACCTAAGGTCTGGTCTGTATTCTATCCCTTCTCCATGGATACATCTTCAAAAATCAAAAATACCCATTCTGGGATGTTTAGGTGCAGTACAGAGTGCTCCCTGGAGTTAGGAAGAAGGATGGGTAGGTTCACTTTGTGGGGCGGGAGAATGCTTACACGTTCTGTAGAATACTCCACAAATAAGCCAGGGACCTGTATGGAATATGTCATTAATCGTCTACTAACTTCGCAACCAATGCAAAAATTCAGACCAGAGTAAGGTGAAAAAGTACAGTGACCATTAGTGTTGAGCTAAAGTTGTCATAACATTAAGAAAAAAAAAACATTCTCTCTATATTTTTGTTGGGTACTAATTTTTTATTTAAAAGAAGAAAAGACTAGAAGCCTGGTGCACACCTGTTATCTCAGCACTGTGGGAGGTAGAGGCAGGTGGATCTCTATGAGTTCAAGGCCAGTCTGGTCTACAAGGTGAGTCCAGGACAGCCAAGGCTACACAGAGAAACCATGTCTCAAAAAAACAAAAACAGAAAACAAAAAAGACTAGGCGATTAAAAATGTCAAAAACAAAAGAGTATCTGTTTAAAATATTTTGAGAGAGCAATGTAAATTGTTCCCACAAGGGTCCAAAAGGTTGAGCACTGTACTCCATTCACATGAAACTAGTAACAAAGAATCCTGGGAAGATGAGGAGAGGAAAGTTCTTTGGGGCTTAACAATTACATGAGGAGCAGCAGCCTGGCTGGGATTATGTTAAGTCTTGAAAAAGAGAAGTCATATGGACTACCCTGATGATGTTTTGTAAGCTTTATTTGTCTATTTTGTGTAGAAAAACTATATGAGTATGGAAAAACCTAATGTGTTCATTCACACTTTGCTCATTACGTACAGGACTCAAGTTTGTCACATTTTCTCCCTCCTCTGACATAGAAAAAGCAACCTGTTTATAATAAATGAAATCTATTTCTTTACATTCTAGCCTATGTGGTTGTGATATATACAAACACATTTCTGTACACACACATCTATGCATACACACATATACATACATACGAATGTTTATGTATATGTACACACGAACACTGTGTCCTCATCCAAATTAAAGCCTCATCTAACACACATGCACTGCTCTCATGGCGTGTTTTCCGCTGGGTTTATCCTAGCACTGTGCACATAGCAAGTCACTAAGCACCTGCACTCTGGTTCATCACGTAAGATCCTTGATTCTATGTTTTGCGCCCACATCTCCACTGATGTTTGTGTGGAGCAATAGTGTCAGCTCAGTTAGAACTTCTAAGACACTGAATCCTTCAACGGAGAACACCCTTGCTAATGCCCAAACCAAACATTTCATTGAATTAGGATTCTGTGTGTGGTAGGCTAGGTCCCACGGAGATGTATACTTTAAGATACTTGCGCTACACATGTTCCTAGCACATCACCAGAGCAGTCATGAAACAGCAGGCTGTGTCCTGCTCACATGCTGGCTCTTGGAACCAGGAGCTCAACAGTTACCACTGCTAAGTTCTTTTCAAAATTAAAGGCTCCGTGGTGTCTTAAGATCAGTGATCTCCATGTCCAAGTAAAAGCCTGAAATTGCAGGCTTGGAAAAAACAAAAAATGGAAGCAGAGCAGCCAGTTTAGCCAGCTGTAAAACTAAAATCATTATTTTTGTTGTGATTGATAATTTTTAAATTTTTTTCTTTGTTATTATCATTTATTACAATTTATTCACTTTGTATCCCAGCTGTAGCCCCCTCCCTCATCTCTTTCCATTCCACCCTTTCTCCCTCTTCCCCACCATGTCCCTCCCCTAATCCACTGCTAGGGGAGGTCCTCCTCCCCTAGTATCTGACCCCTAGTCTATCAGGTCTCATCAGGACAGTCTGGATCCTCCTTCTCTGTGGCCTAGTAAGGCCAACACACCAGGGGGAGATGGTCAAAGAGCAGGCAACCGAGTTCATGCCAGTGACTGCCCCTGTCAATTTTTAAAATGTGACTATTTTTTTTTCAAACATACATCTACACACCATTTGGTTTTATATAGAGGCACTCTAAGAAACATGACATGAAGTTAAACATTCAGCTAATGTTATTTGTGACTTTAGTATGACATATGTTCTTTAAGTTGTGATGAATTAGCTCATTCAGGTATGTAACACTACATAGACAGTGTTCTGAAACTGAAGAATCATGTTTGAAAACACTGGAAATGAGAACCTTGGCCCACTGTTTTATGAACATGGGCTTAATGGGGCCTAAACATTTAATTGAAGTTAATATTAGAGTTAATGGTACTAGATATTTCATCAACCAATACCTTAAAATACCTAGCAAGAACCAGGGAGGAAGCATACACTGGAGCTTTGGGGTATTTTGGTAGTCTCTGTCACCAGTGTATATCTGAGCTAGGCGAGGTCCCATTGAGCTGTATGCGTCAGCACGCTCCTGCTGAAGATAACATAACATCACACAAAGTACTTATGAAACAGCAGGATCTCTGCAGGAGGCAGGGAGATAGCTCAGATAGCACATTATCAAACCTGGTGAATGGTGCAGCCTTTTCAGAGGGATGCTGAGTTTCTAGCTAATCTCATACCTGCATTTGAGAGACAAAGTCTTTGTGCTCCATCCGTAAGGGATGGGAAGACTTCTGTCTTAGAACAATCTATAGAAATTTATGAAAAGTCAATTCATTATACATGAGGAAGATGAAGGAAAAAAAACATCATAGATACAGTTAGTATCTTCTAAAGCTGGATTGTTCCAGACACCAAAGATTTACACAGATCTTTGCAAAACAGACCCCGCGGGGTTTCATCCTGGTGTTCTGTCTGTGGTATGTGTGGCTTGGCTGCTGTGTGTGTTCTGTTTGTCTTCATCCTTTTGCTGCTCAGTGATACTATTTTATGACAATTTTAGGTCGCTCTCAATTTGACTTACCCTCAGTGCTAAGTTTTTAACTGCTTAATCCTTTTCTAGTATAAGCTTAAGATCCTGAAATACTGGCTTAGCTCAGTTTTCTATTCTGCATGTGCTAAACTATGACTCATTTTGATTACCTGTAAGTCAGGGCTCACTCTCAAATTAAGAGCCCAGTCTTGCTGAGATGAAGGTAAAAGATGGATCATTTAAGCAATGACATGTTCATATAAACCAGATTGTTCTGAAATGATGAATATTGTGGTTTCTATTGCAGAGGACATTCTGAGGAATTATAAGCCATGACCTATAGGCTTCAGAAATAAATTAGCAACATCCAGGCTATACATAAATGAAGGGAAGGCTTGCCAAAAACTACCTTTCAACTTTTCCTGTTGATTGGGTTAACCCTTGAGCATTGATTGAACCAAGATCAGGCAATGATGTCACCATTCATATGTTTGAGGCAAGAAATAGTTCTATTTTAGTCCCTCTGAATCCTAGACAATATATGCTCAAATGAGATTCAAATTTTGCATTAAAATTATATGCATTGATAGTAAAGAGAAGTCTGTAGCATGGCTAGAAGTACAAGTGGCAAAGATAACAGAGTACAGCCATGAACTATATGGAAACGTGTCACATGCTGGTTTACGCTGAGTCCTGGAGAATCAGCTTCTGACTGGTTACCAAAAAGAAAAAAATCGTTATTTGCTGAATTAGTTACAGCAATACAGGCTCCATGAGTTTCTAGGGAGTCCTGTTATTGCATTAAAGAAAATAGTTCTGTTGTGTTGGAGTGTGAAATTTATTCAGAGTAGATACCAAATGTGACTTGACCCCCTGAGGCTCAGAAAGGTGTAAAAGTTTGCTAATATGACAACATATTAGGCAGTTCTTCTCTTATTGAAGTGTCCGTGATCACTGTTAAAAATCACTTTTAGAAATAAAATTTAATCAAAAGCCTCTCTCCTTTTTTCCTCTCTCTCCCTTCTTTATTTCCCCATCTCCTTCTCTTCCCTAAAACAAACATTGGTAGAGAGTTCTCATTTATGTTATCCTGTGGCATCTAAACTCAGTGTTAAATTTTCAATTTGTGTAGCCTAATTATTCAGGTTTTCTCAAGGCCTTTTAATCTTTTAATAAATGGGTTATGACACATTTTCTAGCATTTCATCTCCTTCAAAAGTCACCAGTTGAGCTGTTCTTCCAATTTTTATTAATATCTGTACTCTTTACTGCATTAAACATTACTTACTTCAACCAAGGACCATGTATGGATATAACCTAGAACCTCTGGTCAGATGTAGCCTGTGGTAGCTCAGTAACCAATTGGTTTCCCAAAGTGAGGGGAACAGGGACTATTTCTAACAGGAACTCAATGACTGGCTCTTTGGTCTCCCCACCCCCGAAGGGAGGAGCAGTCCTGTTAGGCCACAGAGGAGGGCTTTGCAGCCAGTCCTGAAGATACCTGATAAAACAGGATCAGATGAATGGGGAGGAGGTCCCCCCTATCAGTGGACTTGGAAAGGGGCACGGTGGAGATGAGGGAGGGAGGGAGGGACTGGGAGGGAATGAGGGATCGGGACACGGCTGGGATACAGAGTTAATAAAATGTAACTGATAAAAAAAATAATAAGACCCGTCCGATACCTTTTTCTCAGAGGCGGGACCTGGGGCATCAACCCGCATGCAACCAGACATGCTCTTCTCTGGGTCCAAAGCGGCTGACCCTGAGTGCAGTGCTTAGCCTCGCATCCTGAGCATAACATTTTAGCTTTTTATGGTATCCAACCATGCTTGGGGAGAATGTCCTGCTTCAATGGCTGTAAAGGCCTGAATGATCAAGGCTGCATCACACTGTTGTGAGACTCTAATCTTGCATATATACCACAGGCAAACCAAGGAGACCAACACCAGAAGGCCTGCTAACGCTCCCATGCCCGCCCATTCCTTCAGATGATTCATGGCTGCAGCAATCCATGATGATAATCCTGTGGCTAGTCCTGTGTCCACTCTGGTAGAATTTACTGTGACAATGGCCACTCTCAGCTGCTCCATCGTAGTATCGAATTCTCCAGTCCAATTACCTAAAATATAGCTCGACAATTGTTTAGACAGATTTGCAGCACAGGAAAAATTCTCATGTTATATGCTAGTGACTCAAAGTCCAGCATATTTTCATTGACAGCCAAGTTGAGCGATTTGCCATAGGGTATCAATTTGCTCCTGCAAGAGGTCAATCCTCTGATTGAACACCATCAAGCCTCCTTTTAGTTGAGCATTAATTCCTTTTTGTACAACTAAGGCATGAGCTACATTGGCTAAATGATTATTCAGGGTCTGAGCAGTCTGTCCAGTATGACTCATGGCTAGTGCCCCGGTGGTAGCTCCAACAGCCGCCAATGAGATGGCAGTAACAATGGTGGCTATAGTTCCAAGATTCCCGGACGGGTCTGATGCTCTTTGGGTGGATGACACCCAAACGAACATCGGTACAAAGTCCCAATTTATTTCTAATATCAGAGATCAGACCTCTACTCTTGCCTGATGCATCTAAAACAAAAAGGGGGAACTGTAGAGAGCTGCAGAATGCTATGCCTTAAAGATGGAGCTGGTTTCCGCCTTCCACCTTCCCGATGGTGAGTGTTCTCTGTCACGAACAATTCCACATTTGGCTAAGGCTGAGGATCTGGCTTGCTTCCATGTATGTGGACCTATCTGCATTGCCCACATGGCATGCCTGGGTTGGCTACCCAGAGGCTATTTAAGCTGTGGGCTGGCTTTCCCCAGGGACCGAGGATTGTTCAAGGTTTCTGAATAAACTGCATTGAAAAAAAAAAAACAATTTTTCAAAAAAAATAATAATAAAATAAAAAAAACATTACTTACATCATGACAAGACCCTTTTATAGTTAAATATGAATTGACTTAAATGTCCTGGATAAATTAGTTTGCTTAGAAAAAGTCATATTTGGAGATGGACTTAGAGTATTTCCTTTGATGGATTGAGAGAATGTCCACACTACTTTTGAACAAACATGATATTCCATTGCATGCATCCTACGGTACACTTTATTTCAGTAATCAAAGAAGTGTGAGTAAATGCAGTGATTTTGAAAGGTGTAGAGAGAAAGTGAAGTAAGTAATGAGCCAACAGTGAGACAGTTTATCTTGATTCTGCTCTGAATATCTGGATGGTCTTGGGGGTGTCCTCATTTGCTCTCTCTGGGCTGTACATTGCCTACTTATAAAATGAAAGCTGAAGAGTACACAACTTTTGGGCCTTTTCTTTTTATTTTTTTTTATTTATTTTTTATTTTTGCTTATCTCATTCCTGATAGATATTTCATTGTTTATGGCATTTATGAAGTTAGAGAATAATCTCTACATTTGAAATAAAAAAGACAAATCTATCCAAGAATCCATGCTTTTTATATTAAGATAGCGGTGCTTCCGCAGAGCAGAGATTTAGAAATAAATGAGTGATTCTAACCATTTAGAGTGACTCTAATATATCTGGGTTTGGAGACCTTAAGAGCCTTGGAAGATGCCATTTTTGCCCCAAAACTACATCTCTGGGGGATTGCACCCTGGTAGAAGCAGAGGTCTTTGTGTGTAGGCTGCTATAGGACAATCTTGGCATGGTATACTGAAATGAATTGCAAAATATTAGGTGGCTTTATACACACCAATTTATTCTTCAATCTCTGCCAGGAGTATAAAGCCCAGATGTCCTCAGAGAGAGACTCCCTCATTAGTCTATGGAGGCAGAGTTCCCTTGTGCTCCCTTCCAGATTCTGGGAACTGTTGGTATAATTTGGGTGATGGTGACCTCCCTCTGCTTCATTTTATTTCCTCTTATCCTGTGTCTATCTCAATCTTTCTCTGCTTTTCATACACATATACAGGTACCAGCATCGCAGAGCCACCCAAATAGCCCCGATAGACCTTTCTTTTCAAGATTATATCTATTTTACCTATTGACTAATAAGGACTCTTCACTTTTTCTGCATAACAGTTACAGATCCCAGGGGTTAGAAAGTAGACCAGTTGGTCTCATCACTGGTACAGTAACAAGCACCTTTATTTATTTGTCTATGGCTGTGATAAATAATCCCAACAAAAGCACCCTAAAGGAGAGAGGGTTTAGTTTGATCAAAGTTCCAGATCACAGTCCGTCAGGTCAGGGACACCAGGCAGCTAGACCTTGAAGCAGCTGTTCATGTGCACAGTCAGAAGAGAAGACTAGGGAGTAAGTGGTTCTGGGTTTCTCCATATATATACACGTTTCAGGTGAAAATGGCACTCACAGCAGGTGGGTCGACCCGCCTCAATGAAGGTGATCAAAATAAACCTCCACAGTTGCGTCAAGAGTCCCCTCTCCCAGATGATTCCAGATTCCGTCAAATGGATGATTAATACTAACACTCCAATAAATGAATGGCAAGAGGCGCTGTGGTTTTGGGGGTGACACCCAGACAGAGTTGACTGGGTGCTGCACACAGAGTGCAAACTCTCCTCTCTGTTTGGCCAGATTTTGCAATTTAGGAGAAAGAGATATAAATCTGGATGTTGCATCTGGATGCTTGTGTTGTACCCTGGTGTTTGTCATTGGCTTATTGAGGGAAATGTACATGTGACAAATAGGCACCATTCCCTGCAAGGGCTGCCAGGATGCAATCTCGGAAAAACAGAATAAAATTACCTTTGAGAGAGCACTTTGTATCCATATCCATTAACTCAACAAATATTTCTTCAGTACCTAATAGAATAATATTTATTTTGGATTGACCAGGGGGAGACCTTGCTGCTTTGAGAAAATAGCTCCCAAAATGCATCTGCCATATCTCTTAAGAAGGAAAGAAAGCATTAGCCCAAGGTTTCCATTGATGGGATGTTGCCTCTGACTTTATGCTCTCGTCAGTGAGATCAGCTGTGCTTCATGATCATGAAAGGAAGATCTGAATTCAAAGTCTTAAATCTCTGTCACTTGAATAGCTTGGAAATAACGGTTGCCCTGGGGTTGCCTAATATTTCACAATTACTTTGTATGCATTTGACTATCATTCTTTATGGGGCGGAAGGCAACACCATTCATGTTCCCTTGACCCTCTTATCACTTGAGTAAGGACTTTTGAATTAGACCAAAATGTTTGACATAAGTCCCCTCTGTTTCATTCATCTTTGGCTGTTAAACTACTGGCTTAACGGTAGAAGGCGTTGCAACTGTTTCTTACCAATAACTGGCCTTCAACAAACTCAGTAGCCTCAATTGTCTCATCTCAAAGATATGGTAATTATATTACCTTTCCCCCTATGTATTTTGATACTTAGAAGGCTAAATTGTTATGTAGGGCTCAGAAGAGGATGAGTGCCTAGAACGTTCTAAGTGCATCATAATTATTATCTCACAGTAATTTTTATCAATGTTATCTTTATGATTCCCAATATTTGGTAAAATTTGCTCTCATATCCTTTCTTTATAGTAAGACTTCTCAAAATGTAATGTGTCGTTCGTATGGGAATCCTACTTACATAGAAGTTTGGAGCCATTGGGTCTGGATGGGGCTTATTCTGTATTTTTAATGAGGAGGAGGCTGACTGTCTGAAGGAGTCCCTTGAAGTAGCAAGATAGATTGTGAAGCAAATTACTGTGGGAGGCTTTCAAAAGTGCCATAGCATTCCTGTAGCACCCCCCACTCCCTTAACATTTAGATCAAAGTCCTGGATAGTGGACTCTGAGGCCATTGCTAGTTTTCTAACAGCTACTCATGAGCATCTCATCTGAACTGCAGCTATCCTCCCGCAATCTAAAACTCTTCCCGCTCTCACAAATAATGCAAAGAGCCACGTCTCTCGGCTATAACTTCAACCCTCACCCCACCTGTGAGGAGCTAGCAGCATAAATAATAACACGTGTGACGTGGTGCCCACAGCTAGTCTTGTAAATATCTTCTGGGAAACACGGTGTTTTGGTGTTCCCAAACCTGGTGCTGTTAACAAGAATCTTCCCTTGTTTGTGTTGGTTAATCATCTTGATGAGCAGTTTCTGTGCGGATCTTCCCAAACTGTGTTGGCCTGTTTCCAAATGAAGTGCATAAATTACACACTGCCCTCTCTTCAAGCTGCTCGCCACCCTGGAATATCAGGAAGGTTTTCATCTGAATGAGCAAATCTGCATCCGTGGGTTTCTTAGAGGAGCGCTTTGTTTGGAAGTGGTCTGAGGTGACACCACTGTCACAATATTATGACACTGCGATGACATATTTTAATGTCAAGGAGTAATATTTTGACCAATATCCAAATGTCAGACTTCTTTTTTTAGGTCAGGTTCTCTATATAGAATGGTGCTTCCTAGGGGAGTTATTTATAGGTCTTGAGCCTCAAAGTATCAACTATTCCAACAACCAAAGAGGAGCATATGGCCCAACTCCACTGAGACTTGCTATCAGAAAGAATTTGTAAGTGTGCCTTAACAAAGATTAAGGAAAAGAAGATGCTTGTGATGAGGGAATTTCCGTGTGGGTTACTTCCCTCTGTAAAACGCACTACAGTACTACTCAAGTCCAGAGCCTGAGCTCCTGAGAACCACTTCTAACCTTCCCTCCACTTCTTCGGGCATTGACCATGATTTCACACCAAGTGTCTCTAAAGTGACATTTTTTTTTTATATTCTCACACCAGGAAGTCTACTATAGAAATCATCTAAGTTTTGACACTTCTAGCTGGCTATAGTCATCTTAGAGCATGGTGAAAGGAAAATGGACAGAGACACTAATATTGAAGCTGGCTCAGTCCCCAGAGATTAATCTCATTTGTTATAGGACTCGGTTGACACTCTTAGATGAATAAAGAGTATATTGTTATATTGTTATTACTTGCATCAGCATCATTATAGACGACAAGGTATGCATCTTATCTCCTAATTATCAGGAAACACCTTTTGGGAGTGATGATATCCTTATGCATATTCACAAGACAGCCTGCTTGCCAGTGGTCAAACCAAGAAAGGAGGAAATATATCGATGGTCCTAAAAAACCACAAGAATGCAGGAACAGTGCTGAGCATTAGCATGGTAGCATCTAGTTCTTTGAGCAACCGAAAATATCTATTGCTGGAGTCAGATATTAAAAATGACTGAGTAAATAGAAAGAAAGTTGAATTTAGAACTGTGATAATTACATAAAATCTGAGCGCATGCAATCAGTTACCATTGTAAAAAAAATTTACTGTCTACAAAAAAAAATAATATATACACCTACAAACACAAACATAGCTACAGGAAAAAAGACAGACTATTCTGAAAGACTGCTAACAGTTGGCTGGTAAGAATACATGGCTCCCTGTTAGTTTGCATGTTTCATAACAAACCCACCTCACTGCTTATGTAATCAGAAAGAGTAACAACAACTGTAACTTTGAGAGTACTGTGTATGTTCCTTTCTGAAGCTTGTTGGTACTTTGTGATTAACTGGCAGCCAGTATTTTTATTTTTATAGTTTCTAAAGGTTATTTTATAAATACCAGTATACTTCACCCCAAAGGTTGTCTTTCTGCATCTTTATCCCTAAAAGGTTAGGCTTTCTGCTTCCTGTGTATTTTGATAGCTGGCTGTATTTTGCCTTTGCCTACACACAGCACCATCTTCACTGGCATGTATTTTCATACTATTTATGTCTAGGATAACATTCCGGCTAATAAATCTTTTAAGTATAGAAAAATATGTTAGTTTTGCTGAAAAGTTTTAACATAGATTTCTAGGGACTGCATGGTATATCATTATGAAAATCACAATATGCCATGTTTTCCGGAGAAATAGAAAAAGGTTTCTGCCCTGTCTGAATTCCTGTCCTGACTTCTTTGATGATGAATAGCGATATGGAAATTTAAACCCAATGAACCCTTTCCTCCCTGAGTCGCTTTTTGGTCTGGCGTTTCATTGCCTCAAGAGAAACCTGGACTAAGACAATATCTGTCCAGGGGCCTTTTCTCTAAAGAGAAAAGGACATATAAAATTGATCTTTGGTGTGTTGGGAGCAGGAGTGTCAATAGTTTATCTTCTGCTCTATACAAACGTCTGTCCATAACAAGACACTGTATCCCTTCCCTGAAGCCTTTGGACAAACCTCTTCTTTTTTGAAGGGAGGTTACAGGGAGCATAAGATGTGTGAGTTCAGGTTCATTAAATGCTTTTAAATAAACCCTTAGAAGGCATTTGACATTATGCTTTGATCACTGTATAAAGTCATCTCTCTGACAACTTTTATATTGCCTCTTTTTTTAAAGATAAATTTCAGTAATTAAGGTGTCCAGTGAAAACTTGACAATTTGGAGGACTGTGAATTAGGAACCAATCCTGAGTGATGTGGTATGACAGTTGTGCTTTGTAATGGGAAATGTATTCATCTTTGATAAGAAAGGTCATCCCTCCCAGTGCCCCAGCTCATTTAGAAGTCAAAATGAACTGCAAGATTTCATGGGCCAGGGATGGACCATATTTGGCTGAATATCCTACCCTTTGCTGCCAGGTGAAAAGGAGTATTGGGGATCAAATGTGGTGTCAAGAATAAAATACGGGGGGCACATTGGAATCCCACTTATTAGATCATTGTGTCAGCTTCGCTACATTTTAAAATCCTGGTCTGTGTAATTTCTTCTTGAAGCTTGAGGTATAGTAGTTACTACTTTAGAAGCCTGTTTGTTCCATTAAATTATGTCATACGTGTAGCATTCTTACTGTTTTATCTGTCATATACAAAGTTAGTTAGGATTCACAGGGTGCTTTTTCTATGTCTCTGGAAGTGGAGAAAATTATTCACCATTCCCAAGTTGTATTTTCCGAACCCATCACACACCATACAGTACTTAGTATCCAAAACACAATAAAGACTCCATAGGCACAGTTCAATATTACATTACCTGTAGTCAGTCTCTGATAAAATCATGTAATGGATACTCTAGAGCTCATCAAACCTTCGCTTCTCCTGACTATGAGTAGAGTGAGAACACTAGCTACCTGTTGACCATTCTTTATAACTGAGAACTGTGTTAAGGGTTTTGTTTTTTTTTTTAATTCTGTGCTATATATTCCAATATTATTTTCCTAAAAATTTCATTTACTTAAAATTTACTTGTTTATTCAGAGACTGGTAATAGAAGTTCTTTTAAAGAAAAAAAAATATATATATATACAGGTACCATTGTACAGACTGAACAAAATGTATTTATACATTTAAGAATATATATTTGTATATTATATACATATTTACAAGCATATACATATACAAGTATATATATATATATGTATATATAAAAGGCATAATTTTGAGAATGCAAGGAGGTACATGGAATGGACTGAAGAGAGGGAAAAGAAGGGGGAAATGATGTGATTATAATTTCAAAAAAATATTATAAAAAAGATTTCTCTAATAGCCCCCTTTAAAAATGCCAATGATGATAGTGACCATCAGTGTGTTTAGGCCAGGCTGCTCTCTTCTCATCTAGTGATATATTCCATCATATTCTACATCATAGTACAGGTCTGGGTTACTGGGTGAGTTAATGGAAGATATACTTTCCAATTCTGAAAGCTGGAGGCTGAGGTTGAGAGGATGCGAATAATCCAGCAAGCATTTTCTGGTCAGAGGCAGGCCCACTGCATAGGGAGCCAGTCTCCTCTGATGCTTTTCATACTTACATGTGACAGAGATGAGGCCCAGTCTTCAGGGGTTGCTTGAGGACCCTTACATCTCAAACAGTATTGCTGGACTGCACGGGGACACATCTACTGTGTTTTTAAGTCGTGGGGCTGGAAGATGGACCAGGGAGTAACAGTGCTAGTTGCACAAACTTGAGGACCCACGCTAAGATCTTCAGCACCAGCGTGGAAAGCTGTACACAGTTGTGATGCCAGGCCTGTCAGTGGAGTGTGCTGGCTGCCAGTCTAGCCAAAAGACCCCACGGCAGTGAGCTCCCGTTTTAATGGGTGACCTGTCTCACATATTAAAGTGGAGGGTGACAGATATCCTCCTTCGGCCTTTGCATCCACACCGGTTGCCCTGTGCACCTACAGACTAATGTACACATAGGTGCACGTTTGCGTACGCACTCACGGGTTCTCGCACACACACACAACTCTCCCTCCCACACACACATTCTGTCTCCTCCAAAATTCTATATCGAATGTGCCTCTTGCGATGGTATTAAAAGGCTGACAAAAGCCTTCGGTGTGCAATGACTGTGGCCACCCCTTGCAGATTCTCTGACAATCACAAACCAAGACGAAGTGAAGAGAGCAAGGCCACAGTTAATCCTCCAAAACTAAGCCAGTTAAAACGTGGTTGTCTTAGTGTCCTGTTGCTGTGGAGAGACACCACGACCGTGGCAACTCTTAAAAGGGAGAGCATGTAGTTGGGGCTGGCTTACGGTTCAGAGGTTTAGTCCTTTGGCATCATGGCAGGAAGCATGATGCCAGGAAGGAAGACGCGATGCTGGAAAAGTTGCTTGAGAGTTCTATATCTGTATCTAAGGCAGCAGTGAGAGAGAGAAAGAGAGAGAAAGAGAGCCCTGGCCTGGCTAGGACTTCTGAAACCTCAGTGCCCACCACCAGTGTCACACTTCCTTCAACAAGGCCACACCTACTTCAGCAAGGCCACACCTACTACAGCAAGGCCACACCTACTTCAGCAAGGCTGCAGGTCTTAATCCTTTCAGATAATGCCACTTCCTTTGAACCTAAGGGGGTGCATTTTCATTCAGAGCACACCAATCGTATTCTAAACAGTTTGATCCATACACATTATTAAAAGAAAAAAAAAATTATCATTGCCATGGCTAAGGCCCTCCGACAGAGAATGGTGTAGAATGTGTCCCAAATAAGTTTGATGGCCTGTCCCTCACTAAGTTACACAGAACAAGTCAGAGATCTGGGACCATTCTAAAGAACACTACATTAATACAATGGATATCATTTTTTTTTTTAACTGCTTGTCTTTACGTCCAGTTGTTCAATGGATAACTGGGAAGGCTGCGGTTTTAGTTTTTTGTTTGTTTGTTTGTTTGTTTGTTTGTTACATAAGCAATAAAACCCTTGGGAAGGGCTACTCAGGAAGTGGCCTGCAAGTGTATGAAGCTGAGTTGTGTGAAGAACGTTGCTTATCCTTTCCTTAGTTCTAACTTTTTAGCCACAGCGTCTTTTAATTTTCAAAGACCTCTGTGTGGAAGGTCCTTGCCTGGTCCTTCTCCTTGGCACAGAGTCGATTTCCTCATGAAAAGGTAGTTATCAGCAGAAAGCCCTGATTAAAGCGTTCAGTCTCACTACATCGATCCGTTACTGTCAAAATTGACTCCGGATCCTTGAAGGAGGTCCCTCCACATCCTGCGAGCTCACAACAATCCTGTGCCTCGCAAGAGTCCCAATCAGGTGTGGTCCAGAGTGACACAGCCTCGCTGTTTACGAAATTGACAAATTCATGGCCGGTTGCTGGCTTCCTTTTCAGCGGGAAGTGGGCCTTCTCTTCCGGCAAGCCGACTTAGATGTCTGTTTACTATTCCCTTCAAATGTGAGCGCTGCTGGTGATGCACGTCGCAAATGGAAGTAATATCATTTGAAGTGGTCCCGCTAGAAGCCCACGAGCAATCTAACTGCATTAACTCCTCCGTCGGAGTGGAGGAGACTGAAGAGGGTACACAGCTCGGCTGAGCTGAAAAGAGGGAAATACAGCGATATACAAGTCCATGACTGTGAGCGGCACAGGCGCCTAAAGAGGTTTCACTTACTGCCTTCAAATAAATGACACCAGGGCATCGCAGGACATCTAATATTCTGTTTACAAATCTTGTTAAACATTCGAAGTGGCTGAAACAGTGCCTTCCTATATTTCTGAGAGGGCTGTATACTTTTTCCCCCCTTCTCCGAGAGTTCCTAACTTTATGTACAAGAATATACATGGGTTTACGTTATAGCTCATTGGCGGAGTGCTTGCCTAGCATGTGTGAGGCTGTGGGTTCTATCACCAGCACTGCAGAAACACACACACACACACACACACACACACACATTATGTATGATCACATAATCCTTTGGCAAGACTATGGTCTCTCTTGAAGTTGTTTCTAAAACTAACAATCTCTAATTTCTTTTTTTAATGAATATCTGATTAATTAATTTTTTGCTTTTCATTTTATTTTATTCACTCAGCTTTATTAAAGTATAATTAACAAATAAAATCAGATGTATTTACTGTACACAATATGGTATTTCAAGATGTGTGAATACTGTGAAATGGCCCAGCTCAAACTAACTGGCATAAGCATTCACTCACAAATGTGTGTGTGTATGTTAGATCCACTCAGCCATATTAGAGTGTGTATCAGTTACTACACCCTGCTGTGTACAATAGATTTTCAGAACTGAAATGCTGAGCTGTCTGACCATCCCATCTCCATTTCCAATCCAACTCATCCTATCTTTATATTAGTTGAAATGT
The DNA here is from genome assembly GCF_030254825.1 of Meriones unguiculatus. NCBI lineage: Eukaryota > Metazoa > Chordata > Mammalia > Rodentia > Muridae > Meriones > Meriones unguiculatus. Next base: position 32,992,390 of record NC_083359.1, read on the forward strand.
TTAGCTTGCTCATGAAAAGTGGGTTTCTTATTCGTATGTAAACTAAGTTTCATTCAATGGATTTGTCCTCCCTTTCTTTTAGTAAATAATGATCACTAAGTTATCTTGTGACAGCCATTAGAACTCATGTTTCTCTTCATACGTTGAACACCAGTAAGCCTCACTCCACGGCACACAAACTCACTTAGACTATAAGTTAGGTTATGTCAGATTCTGAAAAGCGGCAGAACATTGCCTCTCAACACTATCTGATACACATATGAACACAAAGAGACCCTGGTAGCATAGAAAAGACCTGTACAGGTTCAAGGAAGATGAGGTCCCAACACTGAGAGTGGGACATGGACACAGGTTAAGAGGCTATAACTACCCATAACTAAGAGGCTATTTGAAATTGATACTTGCTGGCAAAGGGATGATCAGTTTTCTCTAATAGAGTATTGGTGGGTAAATTAAGAATATCTTTACTTTGAATTTTCTTTATACACAGCCACTCAACTGCCTAGAATGGCTTTTATGGTCCCAGTCCATCCTGTGGCCATGACATTAGGTAGGAGCTAATATTTTCCTGCTTTTAAGATAAAAGACTGAATATTTAAAATGTTAAGTGACTTAACTAGGTGTGTAGGACCATGAAAGTTGTTCCATGTCATGTTAAGGCATCCAAACTTGTATTACACCACACACACACACCACACACACACACACACACCACACACACACACACACATATGTATAATATTCATTTTATACACATGTGTAAAGTCCCCTGCAAGCCAGTAGATGATCTAGTCCACATGATGTGATAAAAGAAAAATGTGCAGTAGCTCAAGCTTTCAAAGACTATCCAGTAGAAAGATAAGATGTGTATCCAATAAAGTGAATGTGCAGCAATATTACTCATGATCAACTCTGAGGTCTTCCTTCTAAACCTAAGACCTAGCAATTTCTCATGAGAATTATGAAAAGCTAATTATAAAATAGTAGTTTGTGGGTAAAATTTAGAAACCCTTAACTATTGAACATAAAAGTAGATGATCCTAGTGGAAAAGACCAGTGAGTACAAAACTGGAAATATTTAAAGCTATGGATTAATCGAAAGGGTTTAATATTAGCAAAAAAAAATGATAGATTGGAATCAGGAAATGGGCCTCTTTAAAATGAAACAATACACCTATAGCATAGTCATTGCTGAATTTGGAGGGACTGGATTCAAAGTTTTTTTGTTGTTGCTGTTCATATTTTTATTTTTTCAGACAGGATGTCTCTGTGTAGCCTTAGCTGTCCTGGACTAACTTTGTAGACATGGCTGTCCTTGAACTCACAGAGCTCTTCCTGCCCCTGCTGGGATTACAGGTCTGCACCACCAAACCTGGCTTACAGCTTGCATGCAAAGTGTTAAGAAGGAATCTTTGACAGACTTGAGATCTGTGCATGGAGGAGATGCTTCTAATGCTATATGAAGAGGAACTGGGCAGATAGTGGTTCTTGGTCAGCAGAGATGGAATGAAGGACAAGGAAATGAAATGGAAGATCTGATGTCTCACACACATTGATGGGAAACTGAGAAAAATCGACAGAATAGCATTGTAATCCAAGTTTGCATTTTTGTTCTTGTTATTGTTGTTTTTGCTATTGTTGTTGGCTTTTGTTTGGGTCGTTGTTCATTTGTTTTTTTGAAATTTGGTCTCATGTAGCCCACTTGAGTTTTAAACTCACTGTGTGTTTGAGACTGGCATTGAACTCTTGAACTACTTCTACTGGGATTAGAGGCATATCCACCAAATACTGCACTTAACATGGTACTTAACAAGTTTTCAAACTCTGATTCTGTCATTTGCCACACTGATGATCTCAGACAAAGAATGAACCACCCAGAGGCTGGAAACGGCAGGCCTTGCAGAATCAACAGGTATGCCTACAAGACATTTGGAGCATGACTGAGTGGTCGGGCAGGAATAACAGCTAGGTAACTAAAAGTTGCACTCTGCCATTTCTGTCAAAATGTTTAGGAAAAAGTAATGGTTATTTGTCACATGTCAAATGAGAATAGTAGGGATGTCTCAAAGCAATAAGTTCTCAGGGACTAAGACTACTCTTTGGAGGACTGGTGGAATAGTACTTAGCTAAGTAGAGAGAGAAAAATAAGAGACGTGTTCGGGAGGGACGTGGCAGGGTGAGCCAGGTATAGGAACAAGAAAACTGCTCCTTCTGTATTTCAAAGAACCTGAAAAACACTTTAGAGAAATGTACAAAGATAAAACTTAATAGGCAGATTGGATCTGGGTGAGGGATGCCATTGAGTTTGTAGATTTTACGAGTAAAACGCAACATGCCTAAATACATTTGATTTTCATATAAAGAGCATGTTTGTTTGTTTGTTTGTTTAGTGTAAGTATGTTCCAAACAAATTATTGTTTATCTGAATTTCTAATTTACCTTGTGGTACTTTGGAATCTCCCTGCCATGTGTCAGAGGGAAGCAACAAAAGTTCATTAACTTTAAGGGAGAAACATATGAAGGATACTTGAATAGTAAAGGCACATGATAGAATTCTTTTTAAAAAAGCATGACTGCTTTAGTGTACAGAATAGAAAATGTCTCAAGGAGTGCTGTGCTAGTGTATGCTTAACCCTCATTAACTAAATACATTTCCATTCAGTTCCATTTGTTTCTCTAATTATTTGTTACCCTTGAGTCCCTGTCCCTGATGTCATCTGTACCTCCTGTAAAACACGTGAAGACCAAAACCAGATCCTTTAATCTAGCATTTGCCTGTGCCTTCGGATTAATTCTTTTTTCTCTTAGTGTATGATTCCTTCTGTGTTTGACAAGTAACAGCATATCGTACATTCAACAATTTTAGGTTACATGAATCACCTCATTCAAGAAAATAGCTATCTGGTTTTTGTTTACAGATATGTACAATGTGTGAAGCTCCAAGCCCAGACAACTTTCTATCTCCTGGTTCTGGCTGTATCTCTCCATGTAATCCCAGTAAGGACCGCCAGATTCGTTGCTGATAGTGTTGAGTGTCAGGAGTTGCAAACATCTAATCACTTGATAGTCAAGCCACTTGGTAGCTCAAGCATGGCCAGTAGAAATTGACCTTGCTCCTCTTCTGTACCTCAGAAAAAAGTTACGAGTGTCAGGGCCTTGGAAAAATTAGGAAATAAGAAAAAAAATATGGTGAATCTAACAAAAAATGGTAGTGAGGCTGAAAGGAAATTCTAACACTGCTTGAAAAGGCAAAGGCATGAATAAGAAGAGTTCCAGGAGAAAACACAGGTCATTTGCATGCTCACTTAGGAGGTTCACTGAACCCATGTTTGGATTTAGATGTATGCTCCTTAAAATTCTTGTTGAAACCTAATTGCCATATGGGGATATTAAGAGATGATTTTTCTCAGGGGAACTGTCATCTGGACTGAGCCCTATCAATGGATTAGTGCATTTAAGAAGAACTAACATAGATCCTTTTGTCCTTCTGTTTTCTGCCATGTGAATGTCCATTGTTTAACTGATTCAACAGGCAGAGCAAAAAAGCACCATGTTAGAACCAGGGAATGAGATCCTCATCACTCATGAAATCTGCCAGCCCATTGATGTTGGACTTTCTTACGTCCAGAACAACATGACTTTCTCTCTCTGATACTAACTGTGGGTACAATTATAAGTCTTTTCTAGCTCCTTTATCTTCTTCCATCTTCCCATTCATGTTTCAGAGAATAAAGTTATGGTTTCTTCTGGGAGGAAAGATGCTATTAGGTCCTGGGTAGGTTTCATAATCTTAGAATGTAGATGGATTGAAATTGCAAATGAAATGAAGGCTTTATTGAAGAATCAGGTATTGAGGACACTACGTTGGTCCCATTGAAACATACCTCTTCAATACATTTCTTGCAGACAAAAGGGACAGATTACAAAGCCGTGATATTTGACTGAGCTGTAAAACAAGGAGTTAGCTTCCACTTTAAGGAATGGAAGAATCTTTTCAAATATTTCAGAATCAGAATATGGGACAATGTAGGAGAATGGGAAACTTCTAATTAGGTGGCAGAAATTATAGTCCAAATCTGTCACTTCCTATCTTGCTGCATTGACAAATGGGACAATTGAACCTGACCTACCTAATAACAGAGTTTTTTTGTTTGTTTGTTTGTTTGTTTTTTGCAAATTGCTTCCAGGTGAGTATCTATAAGTCTGTGATGATGATTTAAGAGCCCAAAGTCCATAAATTGATGAAAACCAAATTTTAAATTATATGTATAGTTGAGAAGGCAGTTTCAAATAATTGAGACACATTTAGCATTGCTGTTTGAAATTAGATTCGGATTTCAGCTGGAGTAACAAGTCTCATTATATACTTTGAACCTGATACCATTTAAATAATCTCATCTGAGCAAAGTAGTGAACATGGTTCATTTCCCAAGTTTAGCCAGGCAGCCTGCTGGATTGACTGGTGATGTCTTGATTGAGTATGATTCCCCTTGACTCATTTCTCTGTTGTTGGTAATTAAAAGCTGTCTGGTTTTATTCTCATTTAACGATAAGTGAAACGGTAATGTCTGCCAGATTATTCCCATTCGCTTGGTGTCTACAACAGTTGAGAGCTTTGGGATCATCACGGATTTCACTGAGCATCCTGGAAGCCCCAAAACAGATAGTGCTCTGGGATTTTGCACAGGGGAGCTGACCATCAACCTCAAAGCCAATCGGAAAACAATCCCCAGTGCAAATGGGTAAATTGGCATCGATGACCTTATCCTCTCTTCCCAGCTTTGAAAAACAGAAAGTTGTGTTTGTGGATAGAGTGGGCTGTCTATCAATTGCAGTTTCCATGGGTCTCTGGGACTAAGGCACGTGTCTCATTCTGTACTAGAAGAGAAATCATACTGATGCAGGAGAGAAAATGAGAGCTCAGCTCTGACTCTGTTCATCTTAGTGTGATCTCTGTTCTGTAGATTTTGGGGCTCTTCCTCCATTACGGTGTTAATAATCTCGATCAGCGTTATTATAATCACAAAATGTCAGCCTAGGAGAATGATAATCTCTTCGTCATTATGTTCCAATGTCACCTTTGTCAACTTGAGCTTAGCTATCATTGCAAATTACTGTATCAATGCTGTAATTAGATATAATTTGTGATATGACCAGCATTCACAGGTGAGTTGCTTTCTGAAAAAAAACTCACACTGACTGAAATAGTTTATTATTATAGGTCTCCTTTTTGGAGAACTGGGAATGTTTAATGTGGACTTTCACTTGAGCAATATTCCAAATCAAAATGTTACATTTTAAGAATACAGTATGACTTAATATTTATGACTTAAATATTATACCCTGCATGTGAGACATACACACTGACATCTCTATTTGGCTTTTATTAAGCTTGGCATGTGGAAGTATTTTTAGGATTGTCCTCACGCACACAATTAATGGAACTCAAATGTCTCTCTTTTACACATTTCTCATTGATATTGACCATTCTACAATGGTCACAGCACAGAAGCACAGGTTTAAAACATTTTCCATTCTGTTAAGTTTTCTTTAAACCAAGGTAAGATTAAAGCATATGAGAGGAAGAGGCCACTGGCTTGAAGAAAGGTTTTCTTACCAATTTTGTGGGAAGAAGAAGCCTATGTTTAAAAAGTAGGATTGGATGATCAAGCATAAAAGTGATTTGTGAAACATGACATCTCTTTAACATTGAGGGAAAAAAAATGTTTTCCTTCATTGAGTGCTTTCTTCCATATGCAAAATATTGACACATCCCTATTATAGCGAACAAAAGCCTTCATTCAGAGAGATAATTTTATAGAGCGGCTGGCATCATGTGATCTTATTAATATTTATGAAATATGATAATAATATGGAAAAGGGGGAACTGGAATATAGCCCTATCTTTCTAGACCCTATTCATTTCAGCTTCAAAATGTTTTTTCATTTCACACATCAGACGCTAATTAGCAAATATCTAATTAGTGTTAGAAGATTAATCGCTCATGGGAGTTGCTGAGGCTTTGAGCTTCCATGCATGCAAAAACACTGCCACTTCCGGTGCATTTGTTAAGGTACAGTAACTTTAAGTGATACAACTTTTATTTTTCTTTGTAATAAATTTAAGTTACAGCAATGGAGGAAATTTGGTCTCTAGAACAAAAGACAGCAAGGAATGAACAGTTGAAAGGAGGAAAATGACAGTGTGGAAAGCTAGCTGCTCAGCTGAGTGACCAGATGTTTGTGAAGACCATGCTCCATTTTGGAGATGGTGAGAGACCCTCCCAGGGTTGTTTGCTCATAAAGGTTAGCTCATGACCTCACCACACTTAAGGAATTAACAACAGTGCTTCCAATGCCAGTAGGTCCATGGCAGATTTGAGTGTTTTTATTTGGTCATGTGTGTTACCATTGTATAGCTAGAGATTACAAACATTATTTTCATTCTTAAATGATCAGGTAGAATAATGAATCCTACATATGAAAATTCAATTAAATTTGGGTTTTGTTTTCCAAAAGCCTAAGATTTACTTGTATCCAGCCATTATCATGTGTTTATGTTCTTTGTGAGGCTGCACTTGTGGTCCAGTGGTGGAGCTGAACAGAGCTGACTGAAGCCTGTATCCCTCTTTGCCGACAATGGCCCTTTATAGAAAAAAAAAAAATGTGCCCATTCTTGAACAAAAGTGAAATATCGGCCTAAAACAGAGTAGCTGTTGGAATCAAGTGGGCAGACATCAGTTCCTTCATTTGTTGCCTGAGACTCTAGGCAGTGACTTGACATTTCTGAACTTCCATTTATAGTGAAGGAATTATGAATTTCTTCATAGGCATAAACCAACTAAGGCCTTTAATAATGAATCAAATTACTTGGAGAAACTCTGTCTCCTGATGTCTGACTCACAGTAGGCAAATAGTGTTGCTGGTCTTATCCTTGCCTAGATGCCAAACAAAGGTAGCTTTTTTTTTTCCTTGAAATTCTCCTTTCCCCCTCCTCCCAGAGTTTTCTAGGTGGACCAGTGAGTGCCTCTGAAGTGGGAAGAGCAGTAGTTTCCACACATATCATGAATTAGATGGACAACAAGATCAATGACACTAAAATAAAATCATCTCAATGGAGATTTTTTTTCCTGATAGCATCATACTTCATTCCATCTTGTCCCCAAATGCCCCAAAGCATCTCTTCTCTCTAATAAAATGAGAAATAAATAAGTAGTCAGTAAAAATTATTGCTAATGGAAATTCCAAATATGTTATTCTTCCTTTCTCTTGTAAAAATCTCTGTTATACCAAATTTCTATTTACAATTCACAGCTGTCAGATCTAGCATTAAGTATATACATATTAAATTTGTTGATTATATCCTGTGGAGCTGATGGTGGGCAACTCATTAAGTCCCACAGGGAGCTTATTTCTTAGAAAGTTAAAAACAATTAGAGGCTGAGGTATTCTTGGAGGACTAAGTTGGAGCAAATTGCAAACTTCAAAATTTCTTCTCTAAATAAAACAAATTCTCTGGTTCAGAGAGGCAGGAAGTTTAATCAAAACCTAGAAACAGCAACACACACAAATATACACATACACACGCACACACACACACACACCAAACTTCAATGAGGTAAATAGTAGACTTGGCTCATAGAATCAGTATATCTGCATCGAAATTTGCTCATACTTCAAATTGCATTATAGGTTCTTGGGAAACAATGCTGCAAAGTATTAAAGAGATTGAAAATAGGGCTTTAATGGAAGACCTAATGTTTCCTATTTAATTCCTCTGATGGCTGCAAGCAGAATTAATATATTTTTCTCTGAAACAATAAGCATTAGGAAAATATTTTTAAATTCTATTGATTTTGCATGCCTGAAACATAAGTCAAGAGTAATGGCATCACAGGAGTATGTGATCATATACTCTCAACTATAAATAGCAGTTGTGCTGGGTGATGCTTATGGGGGAGAATAGGAAAGCTGGTGTCCTGGAAAGTATGTTAGTCACTGGCCACTCCATGTACTCATGGATGCCCACTCAGCCTGAAACTAACCAGGGATGTAGGCAAGCTGTATTTCGGGAAGATGTGGGTGGAGACTGACCTCCAAGCAGATGGGAGGGTGTGCTGCCAATCCATGAAGTAAGCCAGAATTCCTTGAGCTCTCTCACCGGGCATGGGGGTTCCCACCATACTGGATAAAACCCCTATGTGAAAGAAGTGAGAAATTGAATATAACTCCAAGTAGAGGAGGCCAGTCACAGGAAAGGTTCTGCATATTAAAGAGAGGCTGCTAATGCACCTGTTTCAGGAGCATCTGCACGTCACAGCACACAGGTATGGAGACATGATCTCCTCGGCACCTTCCTATTACTTCTACCTGACTTTAAATGTTACTGTATTTTCCAGGTGATTCTTAGACACATGAAAGTTATCTTGGGGTCATTGCCATATAGGACCCTGTATTTTAGCTCTATTTTTCTTATATTTTCTCCCTTGCCCTCTTGTCCTCTCTGCCTCCCCCCCCCCACTTAAATAATCCTGTTCCAGCCCCCTCTCCACCCTGCCACCCATCTATCCATAACTATTTAGTTTATTTTTTTTCCTAATGAGATCTATCTGCCCCTCCTTGCCCCTTACTATATACCTGACCTCTGTGATTCTATGTATTGCAGCTTGGTCTTCATAGACTTAATATCTAACATCTACAAATAAACAAATACATACCATATTTGTCTTTCTGGGTCTGGGATACCCCACTTAGCATGACTTTTCTAGTTCCATCTATTTACTTGTGAATTTCATGATTTTATTGTTTCGATGTCTGAATAATACTCAATTATGCAAATGTACCACATTTTCTTTATCCATTCTTCGGTTGAGGAACATCTACTTTGTTTCTAATTTCCAGATACTATGAAAAGTGCAGCATCGAACATGGTTGAGGAAGCATCTCAGTGATAGAATGAAGCATCCTTTGGGAATATGTCCAAGAGTAGTATAGCTACTACATCTTGAAGTCAATTGATTCCCATATTTCTGAGGAACCACTACACTGATTTCAGTAATGGCTGTACAAGTTTGCACTCCCACCACAACAGATGAGTGTTCCCCCTATTCCACATCCTTACTCACATTAGCTGTCACTTGTGTTACTGATCTATTGATCATAGCCATTCCTACAGGTGTAAGATGAAATCTCAAAGTTTTGATTTGCATTTCCCTGATGACTAAGTATGTTGAACATTTCTTTATGTGCTTCTTAGCCATTTAAGTTTACTCTTTTGAAGATTCTCTGTTTATATATGTACCCCCTTTTTAAAGTGGGTTATATGCGTTCTTGAAATTACTTTATTTAGTTGCATATATATATATATATATATATATATATATATATATATATATATACATTCCCTCCATTGAATCCACAGTGGGTTAAAAAATAAGTCTTCCATTCTGCAAGCTGCTATTTTTGTCTGCATGACAGTGTCCTTTGCCATGCAGCTACTTTGCAGTTGAGGTTCCATGTATTAATTGTTGATCTTAGTGACTGTGCTAACAGCGTCATGTCAGTGAGTTCAAGGCTATTCATCACATTCTCTTCTACAAGGTTCAGTGTGCCATTGTGTGTTATATAAGGTCATTGACACATTTGGATTTGAATTTTTCACAGGGTTTTAAGTACGGATCTGTTTGGATTCTTCTGCATGTAGCTATTCAAGTTTGACCAGCACCATTTGTTGAAGATGTCTTTTTCTCGGTGTGTATTTCTGGCTTCTTTATCAAAAGCTGGGTGTGCATAGGTACTCAGATTCAAGTCTGGATCTTCAATTTGATTTCATTATGATGTCTTTGTCTGTGTGCCAATATTGTGCTGTTTTTATTACGGAAGCTTTGTAGTACACCTTAAAATTGGGATAGTCATACCTCCTACACTTCTTTTATGATTCAGAATTGTTTTAGCTACCTTGGGTTTTTTGTTTCCATATGAAGCTTTAAAAAAAATGGTCTTTTCAAGATGTGTGAAGAATTGTTAGGATTTTGATGGGCATTGACTGACTCTGTACATAGATTTTGGTAGCATGAAGATTTTTACTCTGTTAATCTTACCAATCCACACTTATGGATTGGTATATTCAGATTCACATTCTGATATCTTCTTTAGTTTCTTTCTTCAATGTGTTAAAGTTTTTATTATATAAGCCTTTCCCTTGCTTGGTTAGAGATACCCCAAGATGTTTTATATTATTTGAAATTATTGTGAAAGGTGTTGTTTCCATGATTTTTTTCATTCATTTGTTATTTCTAGATTTCTCTCAGTTGGGTTTTCTTTATTGATTCTATTTCCACGTTCAGGTCTTGAACAGACTTATTCATTTCCACTGCTTGCTTATGTTTTCATACATATCTTTAAGGTTTTGTTCATTTCCTCTTTAAGGATCTCTATTATATTCATAGAGGCTATTTTAAGCTCTATTTCTCGTGCTTCAGCTATGTTGCAGTACTCAAGGCCTGCTGTGTAAGGGTTGCTGGGCTCTAGTGGAGACTTATTGTCCTGGCTGTTATTGATTGTGTTTTTATGCTGGCGTCTAAGCATCTGGGTTTGGAAAGGTTGTAATTCTAGGTGCTGATATCTGTTCTTGTCTTCATTAAGTGAATGGGTTTTTTGTTTGTTAGTTGTTTTTTTCATTAGTTTCTGTTCCCCTCTCTGGTTCTTAGGAGAGTGTGGCTGCTGTGTGTGGCCTGGTAGAAAATACTTCTGGGATCCTTATAGATATTTGTAGCTGAGACTTAGAAATAAGCATAGGCTTAGTGAAGGGGGGCATCAGGTTCATAGGAGGGAAGGAGAGCAAAATGTTCTACCAAGATCTTCTTTTTTTTTTTTTTTTTTTTTTTTTTTTATATTCTATCAGCCAGGAAAGAGAAGTACTTTATTTATTTATTTTTTTTCAATGCAGTTTATTCAGGAACATTGAACAATCCTCGGACCCCGGGGAAAGCCAGCCCACAGCCTAAATAGCCTCTGGGTAGCCAACCCAGGCATGCCACGGGGGCAATGCAGATAGGTCCACATACATGGAAGCAAGCCAGATCCTCGGCCTTAGCCAAATGTGGAGTTGTTCGTGACAGAGAGCACTCACCATCGGGAAGGTGGAAGGCGGAAACCAGCTCCATCTTTAAGGCATAGCATTCCACAGCTCTACCAAGATCTTCTTAATCCCTTGGAAATCAGGGCAGAGAATGACAAGAGGCCACGTCAAAATGTCTACTATTGAGGTGGGAACTATACTGGGGCCTGGACTTGAAGTAATGGAGGGAGAAGTGAAAAGCTGCAGTTAGCCTAACTGCTTGCTTCCCTGGGAGGAGTGTCCTGTCAGGTCCTAGGGAGTGCATGCTGGAGTTTGGGCTGATATCCTCCAGGAGGTAGGAGGGAAGTTTGGAGGAGGAAGATCTGTGTGATCCACAAATGGCTGGAAAGTTGGCCTCAGCGGTTGGTATGTTACAGAGCTGGGAATGGATGATCAGATTTGAAGAAGCTGAGGGAGAAATAAGGAGCTATAGTTAGCCCACCCACTTCTTTGGCCAGAGTGGCCTGTGGGTTCCCACGGACCATAAGGATGAGAAGGGAAGGTGGCTGTAGCAGGCTGTCTACTGCAAATCTGGAGATGTGACTGGGGGATTAGTTTTTGAGAAGCTGGGGAAGAGGAGACACACAGCTCAATCTTTTTCATATTTTAATTGGCTTCAGTAACTAAGACACTTGCCATTATAGTCTTATTTTTTTTCTTGTTAATCTAACGAGGGCTTGCGTTGAAAATTTGGATGGCTAGAATGACTTGAGTTTAAGTTTTTGGGTTTTTTTGTTTTTTTTTTTTTTCTGTGTACTATTAGTTCACCAACTCAGAAGCTTTTCTGGGTCAACAGAGCAGTTATTTTACTGGTTTGGGATCAATGGATGACTGTAATCCTCTCTGAGCTTTATTAGTCAGTGATTGGTTCAATGTAGTAGTTCAGAAAGTAACGTCACTGGAGCTGCATGACTAGCATCAACAAGAAAACAACAAAGATGCCTTTTCTCAGATGTCATCTAGTGCCTTTTCATCAAAAGTCCTGAGGCCAGGCCAACAAAGCCCTTTAGGAAGAAGCTCTGTGGTCTACATGGGTGCATATATAGCTTCAGAGTTCAGGCTTGCTAAGAAGCATGAAGTAGTTGGCTTTTGTTTTTCTTTTCTTTTTTTTCTTCTTTCTTTTTTTTCTGTTCCACATGGTGTCATCATCATAAAAAATGGGAAAGAAAGCCTGGATTATTGGTACCACTTTTGGTGGGGTAAACATAACCCTAAAATGCATTTTTGTCTTCTATACACAGTGCAGTTTCTATTAAATCAATTTCCTAGGGTGATCAAAATAAAATATCACAGAATGAGGAGATTAAAGTGCAGAAATTTATTTTCTCATAATCCTAGAAGCTAGAAGACCAAAGTCAAGATTTCAGTAGGACCATGATCGCTTTGAAGTCTGTAAAGGAGAATCCCTTCCTGGGCTCTGCCTGGCTTCTGGTGCTTTGTTGCCACTTCCTTGGTGTTCTTTCAGCTTGGATTGTACTATTCTGATCTATTTCTTTTGATGGCCTACCTGTGGGGTAGTCTCCTCCTCTACTGTCATTGTATGATGACATCAGATATACTAGATTAAAGGTTCGACCTCACTAGTGTAATCTTACTTTAATTGAAGTAACTGTGTCTATAGGGGTTCTATTTCCAAACGAGCTTACTTTATAAGGTATTGTGCATTAGGACTTCTACTTCCACTTTTGATAGACAGAGATCCATGTACAAAGTCTACCTAGGTTTCAATCTATCGTGGCTCAGTAACTCCATCACAAAGCTGAACTTGCCCCTGAGGTCATGGTTGTAAATACTTGACCCTCTTGTGTGAATAGAAGCATAACTGTTTGCTGGTTTAGTGATCTTCTGGACATGGGGCCCAGGAGACAAGTACATGTGTAGAGGTGATACCTCTGTAGGTCATGATGGAAAAGCCACAGAGGAGGGTGTCTTCCTGGGCTATGCAGCTTAAAGTATCCTATTACATTGAAAAAAAAATCAGTGGTGCCATTTAGCATAATAATACCAGAGGCACATTTAAAATATCATATTATAGCATGAAAATATTGATAGCTACAATGGGGTGTGTGTAGTTTCAATTGTGGAGAGGGTTGATTTTACATCATCTGCCCTGGAACTCATCAGGGGCACTTTTATTCTATTATATCTCTTGTGTCATGAGGCTTTGGCTTTTAAACCATTTAGGCCTGTCTGCGTGTAGTTTATATATAGCTGTGCCATGTCTTCATTCATTTATTCAACTTTCATTCATGCTTTCAGCAAATGTGCACTGTGTGCCTATGGGAAGACAGCCACTGGGAGTCCTCAGTAGTAAAGCAAATCCCTGCCCTCATATAGCTGATATTCTGTAGGGAGACATAAAATGCTTAAATGAAAGCAGATAGAGCAGCATAACATACAATTGCAAGCAGTAAAATGTACTGTGAAGGGAAGTGTACGGAGTTGGAGAAGAGAATTAACATGTATTCAAATAACTCTGTGCTCCCTATCACAGGGTATTTTACGAAAGGTTAGTTCTCTTGATAGGCTAGCACCTAAGCACCTCACCCATCTTGCACAATATGATACGGCAATTATTCACCGCCCCTTTGAAAGTTAGGACAAATATTCTCTAAATGCTACTAATTGACTTTAGTGCCTGAGCTTGGTATTATCGCTGTACACAATGTGTAGGACTTGAGGCGCGATGAGCCTAGGTTTAAACCAAAGCGAGATGCTCTGGTTATTTATTCTCTTTGAGTTTAGTAAGTGTCTCTAGTAGCCAAGCATAATGATACTACTTTATAGGTCATCCTAAAGCTTATATGACATGACATTTGACAGGCTGACCTGTAGTTTAATGCTTAGCACATACTGGCATGTATTTTTTTTTCCTGAGGTTTAATTCAAGCAATTTGGCATTTTGATAATCATGTTAAATGGCCACCTTAAAAAAACAGTATTTTGAGCAAAGATCAGCCAATATTTTTAAAATAGAATGCCAAAGCACCTGAGGATACAAAAGTCAAACATGGAAAAGAGGAGTCTTACCAAAGAGTCATTTTCAAAAGAATTTAGTTGGAAGCATTTCCAGATAAAGAAAACCATCACAGTTCATTTCAAGAACATATGATAATCTGATGGTGCATTATACATCAAATATAATAAAAAGACATTAAAGGAAATCATGTGCACTGAAATCTGATTTGTGCTTTCACATAATATTTATGTTTTTCTGATTTTATGTGAGCATCCCAAGTTTGTGAGCTTTTACTAAGCCTTGTTTAAATACTCCACACTTAACCTGAATTTGATCCCCCAAATTCGGGCATAAGCATCCATCTCAGTTCTATCTACTGCCGAGGCTGCCGGTCAGAGATGGTTTCTACATTTGCTGTGAGTAAATTAGGCCCATGTGCTAAAGGTTTGACAAAGTATCTATACCCTTGATAGAAATAATACTGTTAAGGAAAACCACAGACTGCCATGGAGGAGAGGAGAGCAGTCACAATGTGAAATAATGACTGTAATAGAAGAAAGTTAGTGGGCGCTTGTTATGTAGAAATCAATTTATTCATTGTTCGTAACACCCGAACGCGTTAGGAAGTACAGCTGCATGTTACAGATGGCAACGGAGGACTCGGAGAAACGAAAGCATCTAAATTCATGGGCCAGAGCCTGGTAAATGGATTCGAACCCCATTATTTTCCCTCCAGACTTTATATACTAACCCGCCATGCTGAAGTAGAACACCCAGTGAAGAACACCTGAGAGAGAGGTGACTCCTCACGTGTGCTGGAGAGTTAGACATCTAAAGTCCTCTTCTTGTGTTGACTCTCAGAACTACACATCTGACTTTCAGTATTTCTGCATGCGTGGGCCATTGCTTCCTAGAAGTATCTGCCACAAATGACATGATGTCGCCAGGAACCCTAGAACATGAGAGTCTGAGCTGAGGTTAACTCCACTTTCCCTGAGGATGACTGATGTTAAGCCTTTTCTAACTGCTAAATGGAACACTGAAGTGACAGAAGGTAGCACAGAAGGTAAATATTCTTTGAGATGTAATCCTCAATTAGGAAAGAGCGGGTAGGATTGGTCGTGAGTGGGTGCCTACACTTGATAGTGTCGTGATTTAGGTGTCCTATGGAGAGATGTTGGCAGGAATGCCATTAAAACAGAGAGGAGGCACTCTTTAAAGCAGAATAATGACAACCTCACATCAGATATCCCCCCAGCCTTTGCTTTCATGTTCAAGGACGATGCTAACTTCTCTGTCAACTTCAGTGTGCTATTAAATACCTTAGACTCATTGAGCTCATATTTCTGTCCTCCTTCCCCATAAGTGACAGCGCTCTCATCATGCTGGTCTCGCCACCTGGATAATGTGAACATGGAAGCTCTACAGCTTCGCAGTTACATGGTCCATACTTGATACAACCACAACTAAAAAGATGTTCAAAGCACACGGTCACTTTAATGGGACTTAACCTTGAGGTCTGTCTCTGTATCGGCTACTTTTATTGTCACTGTTAGTTTTTGCTATTTATTTATTTACTTATTTTGGTTTTTTGAGACAGGGCTGTCCTGGAACTCACTCTGTTTCAAGCTAGCCTCAAACTCACAGAGCTCCACCTGTCTCTGGCCCCCTGAGCGCTGGAATTAAAGGCGTGTGCCACCACTGCCCAGCTGCCACCGTTAGATTAAGACACATCATAGGGGAGAAAGCATTTCCTTTGGCCCTTTGTTGTGACGTTTGTGGGTGCTTGGTTCTGCTCATTTGAACAGAAAATGGTGGTGGTAGAAACAGGTGACAGAGAGATTCTCCATGTCTTAGTAGCTGCGAAGCTTTACAAAGTTAGGGTTATGCCTGGCTCAGCTCTTGGCTGCTGTCTTCATTCAGATGGCACTGCTCACATTCAGAGTGCGTTGCTTCTCCCCAGTGTGATCCTGTCTAAAGACACCCTCAGAGACACAAGGCGAGCTGTACGTCCACAGTCTCTTAGACTTCTCAAGCCAGTCAAGTTCAAGATGAACCATCTAATAGTTTTGGTTGTTGTCAAATCAGCATCTCTGTGGCACTGGCATATGAGCCAGGGTATTTTCTCTTCAAAGAAATGAAAATATGTCTGGCTTCATAAATGCTTCTCAAGTACACTTTAGTTTTCAGAAATATTTTGAAATATTTATCTTAATTTTTTTTCTTCTTGATCATAAATCAGATTCATGCCAAAACATCTTAATTCTTTTCCTTTTTGATCATAAATAACATTCATGCCAAAACATAAAACAAGTTTGGCTGTAAATTTGGACACACATACACATCATAGAACCTCAGTGTTTATATAATTTAACCTTATCTTTACCTATACCATAAAGATCTTAGGTTTAGTTCAAGGTCACATGGCTTAGTATAGTGCCTACTGTTCTCTAAGACCTGAAGATGTGAAAATAACCACCAAGCTCATCCTTCTGTTGCCTTTGAGTTACTTCTATTTTTCTCTCTCTCTCTTTCTTTATTATACTTCCAACATATTCTTCAATCCTTCCAATTTAAGTGACAAAAGGGAAGGGTGGAAAGGATAGGAGCAAGACCATGTTGGCATATATTAAGATCATTTACACCAAATCAAAACCTTACATTCAATTCATCTCAGCACTCTCCCAGAGCGAATCAAGGAATGTTCCCCTAAGTAATTATAATGCAGGTTAAAGGAATAAGGACTGTGGTCATTCATCGATTCTCGATTTTTATTCCCAGACTTATCACTGCTTGGAATAAGAAGGTTGAAAGAATAGATACATTTGTAAAATGACTAGAATAATTTTACCCACCTCAGGGATTCAGTGAGTGTTTAATACCATAAAGGACTTTGAGATAGCCACATGAAAGGTGCTTCAGAAGGCAGACATGATTACTGGATTAGAATTTCAGAGAGGGAGAAAGGGGTCTTTTGTGTTGACAGAATTTTTTATTCTTTTTGTAGTCCAACAGCAGCTTAAAATTTTTCCCTACCAATTTTTTCAATTTCAGATCATGTCCTTGACTTGGTATTTCTCTCCTGAGAGGGAGTGTGTGTTGGCGTAAACTGTCTGCCTCCCTTTTGGATTTTGTTTTCTAATATGCATCTTTGCATCTTTGAATTCACAAGGCTAATTTTCTACATTCCCCATGGTTGGTTGAGATGTTTGTAAAGTAAAATGGTTATCACCTGGGGATGGTGTTCTGCAACTCGGTGTTTATTACATGTCACAGAGGCACATGCAGGTGCGTGCATACACATACACACACACACACACACACACACACACACACACACTATCCTCGTGTCGAATTGTTTGGAGACTAGACCAATTTTGTTTCATTCTCTAAAGGTTGCCATAATATCATTAATCTCTCTCAGCCCTTAAAGATGGCCTCTTGCCACATTCTGTCAGAAAACAAGATATAGACCATTTACTTTAAATACCTAAGAATGAAAAAATGCTGAATCAAATGGCTACACACTCACCCAGAAGTGTGTTGGGCATCTTGCAGTTGTTGGGAAGCTGGTCCATTGCACAGAGGGAACAATGAAACTTTGGGGTTACTGCTTTATTATATGAGCAGTGCATGTTCCCTGCTGCGAAAATAAGTAGCGCTAATTAATAATCCCATAGAACGGCACAAAAGCCTTTGAACTGAAGAATAGATCATTAACCATTTGGAGTAGAAGTCTGCCTTCAAGTCCCCACCCCCACCCCTGCCATCCTCCCTCTTTCTTTATTTTCTAGAAGAGTCTGCTGCTGTAGGAACTGGGCTGGGGACCATGCTGTGATGGTATTTCAGCTCAGCCAATCACAGCAGAGTGACATGTGGACCCTCCTAGCGAATCCACCAAGGAATAAATAGCAACATCTCTTAGACATGAAAACCCCAGATCTGTAAGCCTTTGTTTTGTGTGTAGGACTTCCTCTCTTTAGGTGCTGGTACCCCTGAACCACACAAGACTTGAGTATTCTAAAAATGAAACGCATCGAGTCCAAGAATTGAAAATATGACAATAAAATCCAAATTAAATTATGTTTAATTATCTAAACCCAACATTATGTTAGGAGTGAACCATTACTCCAGTGGGCTATTCTTCAGCTCTGTATTAATCAGGTATTTACATGACTCTGAAGTATTAGGTTCATGCACGCACAAATCTAATGTGGCTGTGTGTGTCTTTACAGAGAGAAGGTGCCTGAGAACAATGGGTCTTAAGTTATCTTTCTTGGGTAGATTTGAACTTTCGATTTGATGGTCTTGTGTGATCTATTGACAGCCCAAAGGTCCCCGCCCGTTAGCACGGGGGTGTGTTTCATCACACGGTAACTTTGTGATGTGTTAGCTGTTTTCTTGTTGTGAATACATTTCCTTCCGTGTTCTCTCTCGGCTGAAAAGTTGCTGTGAGCTCTTTTTCCTTCCATTATACCTCCATGCATTCATGGGCTCCGCCTTCAAAACTATTGCCAGGTGTTAGCATCTTCCCTGGGTAATTTCAGGCATTTTCCTTTGAATGAAAATGGCTCACTTGGAAGGTTGTGAAAGGCAGATCCACGTGGATTTGAGAGGATTTTGTGTTGCGATGTGGTGGGAAGGCTTGCCAGAAATTGCCCGTTTCAGGCTGATGATGCAAAACTAGACATCTGTTAAATTAACATCTACCTCACGCTTTGCCTTCAGTCAAATGCATTTCTTAAAAAATTAAATCTCTCCCACTCCATCCTGCTTTCTTTTTCCCCCCACTGTCAAAACAATCTGTCACATGATATTTAATTTCTGTGTAATGGGTTACTTAAAGGAACTAGCATATGGTACAGTGACTATACCTAGCTTTGAGATCCAGTCAAGTGTATGTACTGTCGGTTGACTACTCTCCTGAAGCTTATTGTGCACAGCATAAGCTTTGGTGTGCATTGAAGACACTGGGCTTTGAACCATGACACTGCCAGGCTCTCTGGCAAATCTTGCCTATTAGGAGCAAAATACCCAAGTCAGTATTCTTATTCTGCCAACAAGTCAGAAATCACTTTCTGTTTTGGTTAAGTGGTGGTCATTTATGGCTCTTGAAGTTCCACTGCCACTAAGAATGAAGGGTGAGCAAGAATATGGATTGCTTCTTGAAGTATATTCTCATTCCTATTAAAGGGCACAAATAGATAAACCATTTTTTAAAAATGTTTGTAAATTATTTTAATCATTTATTTATCCAGTAACATATCTACCTATTATCAGTAGTAGATAATAGTAAATACGGAAATATGTATGTTATAGTTTTACAATAAATTACTAAGAGAATCTATAGGCAAATTATTAGTTTATTGAATATTTTATATCCCAAGAAATTAAAAAATTCTCCCATATGGATATACATACAAGAATGCACACATTGAATACAAAAATAAATCTACAATATACAACTGGGAAGGAGATTACTGAGTCTCCTCCTCAATTTATTTATTTTCACAGAGTACTTGACATGAATTTGGGGTAGGTTCAATGGCTGGCCCCAGCTACTCTTTTGTGTACCTTTTCCGGTGGGGGGAGACATAGGGTTCATTTCTTTGAAGTTTTCAGGGTCCCGTGATTGCCTTTGTTTGGAACTACCAATGGAGATGCCTGGGGCCTGTTTCTGAGGGCTCCCAGTTTAGTTGACCTTTAGGCTTTTAGTCAGGGAAGCAGGATGCTGTAGCTGAGCTCTTATCGGAGAGACACAGGAGGCAACAGACACTTGGTGACTGCTCCCAGATTGTTCATTCACTGAACAGCCATGTTGAGAGTTTCTGGGAAGAAACAGAATAGCACCTGCAATAAATCACTTAAGTTTATTATTTATTAATCGAAATTCTCAAGTGCACTAGAAAGTGTCTCCAGGACATCATCTGAGCAAAGCTATCACAAAAGAATGTGCAAGACTAGGCAGAAAAAAACAACAACTTAGCTTACGTGTCTCAAATAGCCTAGAACAGCCATGATGTTAATCAAAGCAGGATAAAGTCCTGAAGCACCCCCCCACACACACACCATGAGCATAAATTTTCTTAGCCATACATCAGGCAGAGTCACAGAGACATGGTATTCCCGTTGAGTTCAACAGGAAGTTTCAATTGTCATCATGTGCCTTATCATTTAGTGTTATTTTTGAGAATTATGGTTGTTTCTCATGATTTTTGTCTTGATTCTCCGGACCTTCTAATCTCAGTCTCTGAATTTCAAAGCATGGCTCAGGCAGCCACCACAGTTAGCCAAGGCTGAATGCTGCTAAGGGCAGTGAAATCGAAGATGCTCTCTGGTCCTTGTTCCCCAGCTAAGAGGCCA
Organism: Meriones unguiculatus; assembly: GCF_030254825.1. Classification (NCBI taxonomy): domain Eukaryota; kingdom Metazoa; phylum Chordata; class Mammalia; order Rodentia; family Muridae; genus Meriones; species Meriones unguiculatus. Next base: position 33,012,831 of record NC_083359.1, read on the forward strand.
GTGTAGCACTGGGCAGAAGCCTGTCAGCAAGAAGGTTGTCTGATGGCCAGGAGCATTGGAGGATGATGCTTCGTCCCAGTAAGATCACCTCATTTGTCTGTTTAAGCCTGGTTTTTTACTAAGCGTGCAATAAATATTTATTGTATGTAAGAAATGTCTTCTTTTGCTATCTCTAGGGAGACCAAATGTGATAGATAAATAGGAGCAATGCATTTTTTGAAGATTATTAACAATTTAACCCTTCATGGTGCATGAAAGTCACACATTTGACAATGTGTGATTAGTAAATAACTGTTAGCGATTCAGGCACCATGACAGATGCTGGCGTCAGGTATGCCAAGATGAGGATGAGTGAGTGAACCAGGCGTGGCACAAAAGCAGGATCTAGAAAAAGAACACAGCATTAATCATACAAAAACAAGGAAAGTATCACCACAAGCTGAGGAAACAGTTCTCAAGGACAGGAGCTCAGTTCTAGAAAACAAACAGGATATGACCAGAGATGGTTTCTCTAAGGAAGTTTGAGTCATGAGCTGAAACCCAAAGGATGAGCAGCATAAATGTGTGAAATGTAAGAGGCGTGGGGGCTGAGCATCGTGGCAGCAGGAAGCAGAAGTTTCCCCATTAGCTGACGGCAGGTCATAGTGCGAGAACTCGGGGCTGCGGACAGGGTGGTAGAAACTGCGTTGGAGTGGCATGCGGGCACCAGCACATGGGAGACGATGTCAACCGACAGCCCCGGGCTGATCAAAAGCAAACTCTTACTATATGAAGGGATGTGTTGGGGCATGTTTTGGAGAGCGCTAGAAATCACCGAGCCTCACACTGGTATGTAGAACTATGCCTACCGAGTTCTGGGCTAGGTAATGAGACAGGATATGGGTACACCGAGCTTTGCATGCACCACAAGCTAAAGTGCAAGATAATGAACCTTTAAGCAACGTGGAGAGGCTCCTGAACATCCTAGGTGAGGAAGAAAAGATTGGGGGCAGGGGTTGGATCGGACTCTCTCGGGATCAGCATGCCTTTTGCACAGCTGAACAGAGCCTGGCTAATTTCCCTTTCTAATGAGACTAACACAAAATCCGTCCATTTAGACTATTCAGCTTTTCGAAAACGGACCAAGCTGTTGGGGTAGAGGGGAAAGAGGGGCTGACATTGATGGATGGAGTTAAATACCAGACTCTCCTTCTTCACACAGACTTTTCTAAAGCAGTATTGTGAGAGAAAGGGCCTTGGAGCTCCAGGTGGGCAGGGCAGGCTGGACAGAGCCCAGTGTCTCCCTGAGACGAGGAGGCAGAGTGCGAATGGGGGATCTCCTGTCAGATTGTCAGGGTTCTCTTCAGGCCTGACATCAGGGTGGCATGTGGAGAGGAGGTCCCCAAACAAGGCTTGATTCTCATGGGAAGCAGCTCCAAGGGGTCATTCAATGGGACACGTGGTTTCCCTTGGAATAATTTAACTCTTTGTGCAGAATCACCACCAGAGCTGTATCCGTTGCTCACTTCTACCCATGGTACCACTCTCCAACTCTTTATGGATAATAAATGGCCATTTATCTTGATTCTGAACTACAAATGGCATCACTCTCAGCCCATTTTAAACATGACTAACTCACAAAAGGAAAGGTTGCCACTTCTGGATGCAAAAGCTAAATACGCAGATATTAAAGATGATGACCAAGCCAAGCGTTAGGAAGATCTGGGTGATGGCTTTTAAAGGAAATTGGTAATTGTTTTCCTCAGCTTTCTGACGGTTACCTGATCAGATGCTTAGGTTCTACAGCCTCCGGATGAGGGTGGACTCACCTAGATGACTCTGAGGGGCACAGGTGACAGGCATTCAGAGTTACTATGGGGTGACGAAAGCATCAACAGGTGCATGCCGAGACGTGATTCTTAGGTGTGAAGAAAAAGGGTCTAAAGTACTGACAGTTCTTAGCAACTTGTTAGTGTGTGCCTCTTGTACGGGGTAGAGTTTGTTTGTGTTTCCTTTGCATGCTGTGGATGAGGAAACTGAAGAAAACATAAACTGGAGTCATTTTCCAAGCCACCGAGCTTCTAAATAGAGGGCCTGGGATTCAGGTCCCAGCAATCTGGCTCCAGAGTCTGGATTCCTGACCATCACTGATAGGAACAAAATCATGGATTGGGCTAAGAGGGTGGCAGGATTTAATAGCAGTTTACTTTTAAAGGAATCTCTATCTCTTTTTACCTCCTCCTCCTCTTCCAACCTGTTCCAACTGCTTGTAGAAACAGATGCCTGGGGGCTGGGGGAGCGTGAGTGGCAAAGCAAAGCAAATTCTTACAAACGATTTTTTTTTGTTTGCTTAAATATTCAGGATCAAACCCCCACATTTCTGGGAGGAGTGGTATCAGCTAAAACACACATTGCCCCTTTTCCTGAGAACACAGCTATGGGTGGGCGTGAGCACAAACGGACATGTACAAACACATTAAATGCGTACATCTGTACACACATATACATGTCCAGAATCAGGTACAAACACGTATGTAAACATGTGCCAGTCCATATAATGCCTGTTCATGTACAGTCGCTTTTAGTGGCACACACACACACACACACACACACACACACACACACACACAGCCTCCACAGCCCTTTGTATTTTTCCATAATTTTGGGCTGGCTACAATAACCAACAGCTCTCAAGAAGATCCCAACAGTTTGGCCTTAAAAATAGTTTCAGCAAATGCATTTTGAAAAGCCATCTGAGAAATACAGACCGACCAGCTGCACCTTTCTCTTTAAAAACTGAAACACTGGTCTTTGAAGTATTTTTACACTCTCTTCCCGTCCACTTTCATATAATACTTTACATATTTGCATTCGGTTATATTTTATCTGATAGAGATTGTTGAGCATCCTGATGCCCGACCAATGGCAGACTGGCGCCTCTCTTGTAAGCTATTGTCTTCTTTTTTTTTATAATTCTGTTGTTCCAGCAGCATATGGGCTTATTTTCTACTTTATGTTTAAAAACCCTGACTTCCACCCACAGGGTGATTGCTGGTGTAGAAAAAGCCAGCTAATGTCACCTGAAAGAACAGACAGGGAAAGAATAATCCAGTCAGTTGGCATGGTCAACTGACCCCCAAGAGCCGAGTTCTCCATTTTGCTCCTGAGAAGAAATGCCTCCTGAACACACGCGGCCTCTGCAACTCCTGGAATCAGCAAACACAGCCAGGGCCAATCTGACTGTCGATCTTAGCAAAAGAATTTCGGACATGCTGGGGTGCACCAGACACGTGGCATTGTCTGAATTGGAGTTTGGGCTAGCCTATTAAATTCCGTAAGGAGCAAAAGCAGCCTCAAGGACATGATTGCAAAAGGAAGGCAGAGGAGAAAGAAACCTTGATCTTCTCCTCCCGGTCTTCAGCATTAGTGCTGAAAGCTGATGTTTGGGGAACCCCTAATGGCTAAATGCACACGAGCAGAAGCAAAAGAAAATGCTGTGATTCCATTTGCTATGAACATGTTGAATGGTTTCCTTTTCTCCCAAGTCTCAGACTTGGGAGTCGTTTCGCCCCTCTCATCTGTTTCCAGCTTGGTTGAGGTTTGACCAATCAGATCTGAGGAAAATTAGATTTTAATGGAATATTTGATTTTCATCGCTTAATTGATTTAATTGCAAGTTTCTATTTCAGACTGGTAGGAATGCAAAGACTTTCGGTCAAATGCAGACAGGCTCTCATTTTTCTGCGTTCGGCAATGACAAACTTAATAAGGCAACGTTAGCCTTGATTCTGGGACTTTGGGGAAAGGTTTGACCAGCACCTTCCTGAATTGTTATTCATAGCCTGTATTTGTTTCTCTTTCATATGAATGCATAAACAAACATACATAAGTATACATATTCCATGTCAGAATTGTGTGTTTGTATTTGCTTATGCTGGTTTTATTGACTCTGAGTCTTAGGTGTTTTTGTTTGTGAAGGGGAACAATATATGTGCTTATATAAACTTACACCTTGTTTGCCATAATGTCAAAGACCAGATTGGTTTTTTTGTTTTGTTTTGTTTTCTTCTGGGAAAGGAAAAGACAGCCAGGAAGGTCAGTGTCTAGCTTGCAGTCAAGGTCAGTGGGCTCTGATGTTGTCTGAGCTTTCCAGAGTCTTAAATGGAGGCTCGTGTGCCAATGACGAGGACAGACTGACTGCCTAGGACACTGAAACGAGAAGACTCCATGGTACAACAACAAAGGCTCAACACAGGTGAGGACGTCAGAAGTCTTTCTCTCATTGTCTGTCTCTGTCTCTATCTCGCTCTCTTTCTTTCTTCTCTCTCTCCATCTCTCTCACACACACAGACATACAGACACACACACACACACACACACACACACACACTAGCCTATTCTAGTCATCATCCCAATCACCCCAGGTTTAGACAGCCATATCAGCAACCATATTCGACCTTCCACAATGACTCTCTACCCAACAGGCACACACCTTTGTGCAATATTGTAATCCCCTAAATTCATTACAGCACTAGCTAAGGTCAGGAAAACACATTTTTCTTTTCTTGTTTTGGTTTGTTAGTTAGTTTTGTTGTTTTTGTTCTCGGACTGCCTTGAACTCTTAGACTAAAACAATACTCCGCTTTCAGCCTCCCGAGTAGCTAGAACTCAAGGCACACAGCAGCACCCTTCCTCCAGGTATATTTATTTTGACATACATATTGACTTTGCTGTTTTTTTTTTTAAATTTTACCAGTTCTGAGAAAGATATAATCTCTGTATATATTATGAAATTTTGTGTACTAGTGTATGTTTGCGGAGGTACCAATGCATACATGAAAGATCTGTGCATATGTGTTTGTATGTGTGTACAAACCACTGGCAAATGCAATGCTAATTACAGATGGCCTGTACCTAAGTGTGTTTTCAGGTGCCTTATATATTTCATTGTTGGTCTCTTTATTTAAAACACAACCTTCAATATGGAAATCCTAGCCATATTTTTGAGCTATAAAATTTTTCATCTTCCTCCTTCTCATTGCTAATTTCTGAGGAGACTTCCCCCTCTTCAGCTGTTAGGATACAGAAAGCCTGGAAGTATGGACTCTGAGAATGTGGCCTGGCATAGAATCTTAGCTCTGCTTGCGGTAAAGGTGGTTCACAGAAAAGTTATTTCTCTTCAGATACTTCTTTTTCTCATCTGTAAAATGGGAATGTTAGTGAGTTCTAGCTCCCAGCATCATGTAAATGTTCACTGATAAGAGTAAGCTTAAAGTTCTCAGGGAGACATCTAGCATACGTTAATTGCTTAATAAATGCAATGAACAGTAGTGGGCTCTGAGAACATGCCATAGGCTAGCCTGAGTTCCTTGAGGGCTTTACTTCATTTAGGCCAGTTATACTCGACAGAGAGTGAGTCAGCTCACCAGAGAACATTATGCAATGTCTACTGGCATCTTTGGTTGTCACGACTTGGGGGTTGATACTGGCATCTAGTGGATAGAGGGTGAGGCTGCTTGAATGTGCCATACAATGCACAGGATTGTCACCCACAGGATGGCAAGAGTTTCGTGTTGAAAAGATCTGACTTAATCTGAGAGCTACGTACATTGTGCTCATTTTACAGAAGAGTCAGAAGCCTGGGGAAACTATAGCATTTCACCCTGCAGATTCAGTGTTCATGGCCACCCTGCCAGACCTCTGAGACAAAAGCACTAGTTTTCTTTTTAATTTAACTACATGCGAGATTCTGCAAAAGCTCAAGACGGAATGCTTGGGTGGTTCGTTCAAGCAGAACAGTAAAGGAATGGATTCTGGCAAGTTGGAACAGATGTTGTCCAAAATACAGTAGTAGTACAGTGCCGGCAGAGTGAGCCTCTGCCAACTCCGACATTTTTGCATGGTTGGGTCGTGAGGGAGTCCTGGTGGCTTATCTAGCATTGGCTGGATGACAGGAGCCTCCCCTAAACCTGGAGAAGGCACTGTCTTTCAGTAATCACATCCGTCTATTTAAATATTGTAGCCATCGGTCTGTTCAGCCCTGAGAAGGGCTCTAAACATACAGTTTTACAGATCTCGCTGCTTAGGAGGAAGCCAAGAGAAAATTGCGAGATTAATAAAAATATTATATATCAAGTAAATGTAATCAAGTAACAGAAATAAATACCAAGGTAGCCAATAGGAGGCTAGTCTTCTAAATACCAAACAAAGGCATGATAGCAGTTGCTCATGAATGGGAAACATTTTATCTCAGGTAAACTTGAGAATAAAGAGGCAAAGTGTTGATCGCCCAGGGCCTGGCACAGAACAGATGGATAGCTTACATTCGCAGGCAGCACTGAGTGCCGTTTGAGTGGCAGTGATACCCGTATCCTGACACACACACACAGTCCGGTCCTATTTAGACCTCCCACTTTACATCTGAGTAGTAAATATTAGCAGTAATAGGGCTGGTTCCACTTCTCAGCCTCTCAGCCTTTGCATTAACTGTGGTCCATTTCTACATCCCAGCAACTCTTCCTCCGTTACAACCCCTTTGCCTTGCGTGTAGAAAATTAGCTGGATGTGTTCAGAGAGCCAAGTGACTCAGAATGCATCCCCTTCATTATGACCTACGGTCAAACCCAGATGTCACAAAACAATTTGTGATCTCCAGCGGTCACTGTGGTCTGGGCAAAGAGGCCACAACCATTAGTAGAGATCAGTTCCCAAACCATTTCTTGGTGAATGTTTATTACATGACTCCATTTCTGTCTTTTTAAGCACAGCTAAATTAATGGCAACACAGTTTACAGTCCTCATAACTGTCATTTTAATTGTGACACTCGCTGGATTAAAAGTCCTCTTGCTTTTGGCCTCCCACATGTATTTTTTACCCCTGTTATACTGACTCTTAGATAGAGGCAGCACAACAGTTATTTTCAAGTCACAAAGAATGTGGAGGGTAGAGATGAAAAAGAATGGATATATATATATATATATATATATATATATATATATATATTGAAGAGAAAGAAGCATTGTCTTCCGAAACTATAAAATTGGCCATGAAATATGTTTGCAGAAACCAGTTATGTTTGGTGGGTGGGTGTTTTGTACTTCAAATTAATATTTGTCCTTTAAAATAGCAGATGTTTAGCTGCGTATGTGGGCAGTGGGTACAAGTGGGCACAGCATAGATGTTCCAAGTGAAGGGCTGAGAGACAAGTGTGGGTCTCACAGCCAAGGCAATCCCTGCCTCCTCCTCCTCCTCCTCCTCCTCCTCCTCCTCCTCCTCCTCCTCCTCCTCCTCCTCCCCCTTCTGCTCTGTGTTGCTGATTTCTTGGCATCCCAGATACACACTGTGGAACCTCACTTTTCAAAAGCATGAAGCAACATTTCCCAGTGCGCTCAAGGCTACATGCTTAGAGTGAGGTCTTCTAAGCAGCACCCTTGCCCGGGGCCTGGTTAGAAAGTCAGAAACCCAGGCTGCATGCAACTCACACCTCGGGGATCAGAACCTGCACTCTAATAAGACCCTGATGATTCCAGTCTCATTAAGCCTGAAAAGTGATGGTCTAAAACATTCCGAATCTGAACTCTCAAGTGCCAGTTATTTATTTCTGTATTATACTTTTTTTTGCTTATATTACTTTAGGGCATGTATCTTCCTTTTTCTAAGGGGGTATGTTTTTGTATATTTATCTGGACCTGTTTAGCATATAGGTATATTTCCTGAACCAAAGGTACTCAATCAACTCCTAATAAATATTATTTTCAAACTCAGATGACCTCAAAGACAGTGACTAAAACAAAAAGTAGAGATTACGTCTACCCATTTGAGCATGTCTACATTTTCAGCTGAATGCTCTTGAGTAAATTATTCACATCCTTGTCCACTTCATTTTCTTTACATATAAGTTGCAAGACATAATTACTGTCACATGGGTTTATTAAGAGGATCAAATGAGATCCAACATTGAAGCCCATCAGCATAGTGCTAATTGGTTTATGGTGAGTTCTTGATAAATATTGGCTACTATTATATTAATTATCATTTGATATAGTGGGTTCTAAGCAGAGTATACTTCTAAATGGGTATATTCCAGACCTGCCTATCCCCACTCCATTTTTTTATTAGGCTCATGTTTTTCAGTTGTAGCAGATAATATTTCCTGAGACATGGCATTGGGTAGTCAAGCTACATTGTCATTCAGCAGAATGGGTAGAGGAGGAAGGAACTATTTTTGGGCATCTAATGGATATAGAACCATTTTGTTGTTACGTGTCCTAGGATATATGAGATACCCCTGCACACAAGAACAAAGTATGATCTTCCCCAAAATGTCAATAGCACTAAACGCTAACAGACTCTCTGCTACCCATGGAGGAGTTAAGGTAAGCAAAGTAATTGTGTTTTCTTCAGGATTTAGACACCAGTATATAGTCATTCCCTCAAATATTAATGTTGAGCCCCTTTGTCAGAATCCATCTACTGTGAGGCAAATCATTTCTTGTGGAACGAGTCACACAGTGGAAAACCTGATGCAGCCTGATTAACCTATTAAAGGTCATAAAACAATAACAATTACATTGCACATTTTATTCTTTAATATCAAAGAGAGCTAGGCTCTTTGAAATGTAAAACATCATAAGTGAAAGAATAGCGCCTTCAATTCCCCCAGGAGCTCAAGGTCATTGTATAAATAACACACTGGTTCCCCTATTAATTTCACTCCATCTAAGTATATGCAGGAGGCCAGAAAAGATGGGACAGAGGAAAATCTGGAGAAGGGTGAACTCCTCATGCCTGGAAACTGAGGTCAAACAGTGTACCCTCAGTCCACAGTTTAACACAGATGCTAGAAATGTAAAATAAATGTCCTTGCGACTGGTAAAGGGATACAGCATGAAATGTCTAGCTTTCTTTTTTCTCTTAACAAATCAGAAATGCTGCAGGAACTTCCAAGGACACATTAATTTCCCAGGTACTATTGCAAAACCAAGGGTGAGGAGGCGAGTGTTAGGTTCTATTCCTACTGTGAACAGATTAGGCAGACACCAATTTACACCTCATTGTTAAGAGAAACTTTATTCCGCAAGTGAGACCACATTTACATCTTTGGTAATTAAGCTAAAAGATTTTTTTTTTAATGACATTTCCCCCACCGCAAATCCTGAAGTAAATATTGTATGTTAAGTGGGATCAAATGTTAAAATATATACATTAGAACCGTTACCCAAATCTGAGTCCTGGCACCATGTTTCAGCTTCATCATTTGGCTAGGTTGAAATCAGAGCTGTTTGGGTTTTACAAAGACCACGATTACTAACTGAAGCAGCTGAAGTGCTGGGGAGGGGGACAGAGATGTGCTTTTGGACAGGACTGGCTCTTGCCCACGCTCTGAAACAGTGAGCCATGGTAGAGTTAGCAAGTGCTCCCAGTAATTCAGAGGGCTCCATCCATCAGCCTGTGTGCCAGGCTGCAGCAGCGTCCAAACATACATCTCCCACATTCTTTGCTTCTTGGCAATCTTCATTTTTAGGAAAATTGAACATAGAGAGCTGTATATTAAGAGCTCTAAGAAACTAACATCCTTTATTCTACATGCAGAAGAATTTGGTTGACCTAAAAGGCATTTTTCCCCTCCTAGCAATTGGCATGGTTGCTATAAACAATACAAATATGGTCCTGGATAATATATAATTTCTAAGTATCAGAGGAAAAAAAAATGAAGTATGGGTCATCAAGAAGACACATAATTTCTAAAGAGATGTGCACCCAGATAGAGGCTGTGAGGTAAAGCTAAGCCCTCCAGGGTCTCATCTGTTCTGCACTAAGGGAGGCTATCTATGCTGAATGCAGAATACTGCCCAGCCAGGATGAACTTCGTGTATGCTAGAGGGGTATCTCCTATGAAAAGAATACAAAGTAAAGTGTTAAAGAAGAAGCAAGTAGCTGGTACTTCTCCAACTTCATGGTCAGTCAAATCAGTCAGGAGCCCACTTCTAAATAAAAGAGTGAAGAGCCTTGTTGGTGTTCATATGAGTATAAATCGCAGAGAAGTGTGGCCTTGCCACAGGGCTATGAGTGTTGGCTTGATATATATTCTTGCCCTGATAAGAGCATGAAAACACGAAGCTTTGGGTATGTTTCTTTTGTATTTTGGAGAATTTGCTGGAGTGGGAGGTACAAACACATAACAAACTTTCTATTCCAAAAAAAAAAAAATATCTAGCTTAGCCTTTGGGAGCCCCTCTCATTTTGCATCACTTGAGTTACTCCATAGCCTTTCCCACAAGGCTGCACTGATGCCAGGTTCTCAAAGAATCATCTTGATCCTGCCTTCTTGCCATTAAGGTTACTTCTGTGTCCTGTCAAGTAGTGTCTGTGTAAGATACAGTATCTGGCTACCCGTCTAGAACCTAGGTGTTCTCTACCCTTATCACTGAATGAATTCCAATATGTAGCTCTGGGCATATTAACCTAAAAGAGCTTCCTTTGTGATTTATCAAATACCTGGCAAATCTTTCATTCATGCTACCCAAAGTTCTAGGTGTGAGCATCCATTAGGAAACCATCTTGGAGTCTGCATTCTGACGAAAGCAGTCAGACATGGAATAACATTAGTCAGCTACATAATGGTTTGAAAATATCAAGTCTGTGGAGCACATGTTATATGCAGAGGAGTTGTGGTGTGGGAGAGACATATGATGTAAGTTTTAACTGGCTGATTGGGGTAGCCAGTAAGAATGACATTGAGGGAATGCATTAGGTCCCAGCAAGAGTGATCCAGATTCGGGGAAGCTCTATAAACTTGTGCAGCTGAGTAGAAGAATGTAAAAGACAGATAAGGTGGCCATACACCTGGTAACACAAGGGATGATCAGAACAAGTCTTTGAAACATTCAAGAGACTGAGGACAAAGGAACTCTTGGCTCTCTCTAGCAGAGGAGTGAGAGTATCTGATTCTCAGTAGAAAAAGATGCCCTGCTACTAAGTGGCAGCCAATCACTAGAGGGCTCCTATCAGTTATCACCCCTAGACACCCAACTACACCATAGCCCGGTGGCTTGAAATAGAGCTGATGCATGATTCCGATTCTCAAACATTGGTGTTTTCCCTCAGCGTGTCTTTTGCTGGTTTTGCCTTTATTTACCCAGTTCTTATCCCGCTGGTGGGTCAGGTAAGGGATGCATGCCATAAAGAAGCTGACCCTCTTTCCATATTGTTTTTTGTCTTTTAGGAGACAAGGACATGGCAGTTGCCCCATTTCCACAATGGAGGTCCAACTGCTCAAGACTTTGCCATGCCTTTGCTTGTATTACTCCCCATTTACTGAAGCTTCCCCCCCCCCCAGATACAACCAGTGTAGGAGAGAACCATACAAGCGCACAGATAGAAAGGGTAGGATATATTTGAGTCATAACAAATCAGCCCTGGGGAGCCGAACATTGGCAATGGAAGACAATTGGAAGGCTTTAGAATAATCTAGAAAAGAAAGGAGAGTGGGCTGCACCAGAGAGGTGACAATGGAAATGTTAAGAGTATGTAAATTCTGATTTTATTTCCCCCTGCAGTCTGACCTTATTTTTATTCACCCAAGTCTTGAGGAAGGACAGGGCTATTCCACTTCTAGAGCCGGGTAGTGTTCTTACTATGCATGAGATGATATCATAGTAAAGTAAATGAGGTCAGGGCGAGGTTTCTTTTCTTGCCAGTAATTATTCAATGAGTTTTCTGAACAATTGTAAACTTGGTAATTCTCTCAGTGCTGTGGCTGTACATGGCACCCTGTCAATATCGTCAGCAGCGAATATTTATCGAGCGTCTTCAGAGTACATGCTATTGCACTCAGAGCAGCAGAGGCGAGCAGTGTTAATTCTCCCAGCCAGCCCACGACTACTGACTGCTTCATTACATCACTCTTATTAATTGATGGTCGCCGTCTTCAGAACGCTTGGCATCTCCAATATAGTTTCTGATATTTATTTATGTTTTCTTGAAGTACATGTAGACTCTTAACTGCACAAAGAGAGGCTTAAGAGCTCTGCCTTCATAAGCATGCCGATGCATTTTATTAACCGCATCACAAACTGAAAGCTAATAGTTCCATTTATTGGATAGAGAGGTTGAGAAAGGTGTAAAAATTTGGACAGTGTCATATATTCAGATGGTGCCTGAACGGGCGTTGAAATACAACTTTTTATTGCACTATGCTGCCTCTCAGTGGTTCGTGTTATTCCCACTTCTTTCATGCAGTAATGTGTGGCTATAAAAAAAAAACACCCCCCGTGGATTGAACCCATGCCTCTGCTCTTTAAGGTGTATCTATGGCAGTAGCCTTTGACATTTGCATAGCTTAATCACTAGAAAAGTGGATTGTTTGTTTGTTTGCTTGTTTATTACCAGTATAAGCCCCATTTAGAGATTTGTCAGCCATTAACATCACTACTCTGTGTGTGTGTGTTGGGGGGGGGGGTATGTTAAATTCTCACCAGAAAGATGTTACTTTCATAATGCATCTAGAAAGAGATTTACGAGTCTGCTTGTGAAAGAAATTATTTGAGATCTTTGCACTCATTTTCTTCCGGAAACAGTAATTTGGTGATTATTGTTTTTGATGGATAATTCTTAAAAAAAAAACTTTCCTGTTTTTTTTTTTTTTTTTGGAAAGAAATATTTAATGTAAGAGTTAAATTCAGGGCCAGAGAAACTGAAGGAAAAAGGGCAGTCTAAATGCAGAGTTTATTTGCAAATCTCCAAAGCAGCACCACAAAATGCCATATACCTGGGGACGCACGAGAGTGTGCACCTTCCAGGATGTCTGTCTGTTGTAATTCCATCGCGTTACAGATTTTAGTGCGTATCTCGCCTGCACAGCTTCCAGAGCGTTTCAGATATTCAACATCAGAAATTGCACTGTTTTATCCTGGATTTTACAAATAGCAACCAGATTATTGTAAAACAGAACTATCTGATAAGTCGGGTTGTGAATTGCTTTTGTGATTGTCATGGGTGAGAGTATTGAAGAAGCTGGTAAACAGCACGGCACACTGGTTACGGGGAAAAAGCGAGAAAACCCATAGCAGTGAATGCGGGTTTTTTTTTTTTTTTTTTTTTTTTTCTGATGAATACGTTCAAGGCTGTGATCATTGTGAAACTTCTGGTTGGATGCTTTCAAATGTTCCGTATTGAAAAACATCAGTAACAGGAACTAAACAGTCCACCAAAGCCTGTGTTCAACCCAATGGAGAGGAACATACATTCTTACTTGAGTTCCATTGAGGCCATCTCTATTTGGTCCACCATAGGAAGAAGAGATTTGAGCTTCTCTCCTGATTGGCTTTTCCATTTTTGCTTTATGATTAGGAAGCTGCTACTTTGGTTTTCCCCTAAGGGCTTGTTCAAATCACCATGCAAGACAGAAATGGAAAAAAAGGCAAGACAGACTTCTGCTCCATAGACAAGAGCCAAGAAGCCAGAACATGGTAATTAATGTTCACTATTCTATAAGCAAAATAATTGCTTTTAATTGGCTAAATAAGATATGACATAATTACAATTCAATAAGCTAATTTAAGAAAACTATTTATAACACAAACCTTTAATTATGTTATGTACTCATTTCTATTTTGTGAGCGGATATGAAAATGGACACAAATTATCTTATCTTTATGAATAAAAATACATTAAGGACATTTTTGAAACTTCAAAGGTTACATTCTATTTTTGTTTTGTTTTGGAGAATGCTTGTTATTTTCATTTTGAAAAGCAGTCATTTATAGACACTTCCACTAGCAGAGTCTACAGTGACTACAGACAGAAGCACTTATGTGGGTGAAGAAATCTCCCTAAGAAAGCTCTTTTTGTCAGAGGAGAAAAGGCTTGTTAGGATAGGCTTGTTTGGCCATGTTCTTTTCCTGTCATAGTCACCCTAAGGAAAAACAAACCTTCCTTAAGAGATGAATGTATAATTGGGCCAGAAATGACCCACAGCAAAGACCCATTGGAATCCAAAAACCTTTCTTTAAAGACTAGTCACTGATGGGTCAGTGTGAGCTGACTTGCAACTAATGTATAAATGATGAGGTGGAGACATGCTCTTCCAGAGGCCAACTTACTAATGCTTCCTCCATGAGAGTCTTAATTTGATGGGATGAGGTAACTATTTTGCTTTCTTAAACAGTGTTTGAGTCAAAGCATGTGCTCAAACATATACACACTGTTACCCAAGGAGATAACTCAGCTAGGAAACCTGATGACTCGAGATCGATTCTTGGATTCTACAGGGTGAAAAAAGAGAACCTACTCCTGTAAGTTGTAAATTGTCCTGTGACTAACATGTACACACACAGGCGTGCGCACACACACACACGCACACACACACACTCATACAGAGATAAATAACATTATAACATATATTGAAATAAATATTAATAAAATAAATGGACTAGGTTACCCTTAGGCTAAATCAGCTAGAAGAAAAGCTGTGCAACCTTGCTCCTATTTCCATTTTATTCTAGCAAAATTTTAAAGGCTGAGCACTGTATGATATGTTTCTTTCCATAATTTTTGAAGGATGGAATTGCATACCTATCAAGATGTTCAGTGTAAAAGCCAAATCAACGTGCTTTTCATCAGCACATCCTAAATACCCAGTAGTCCTCAAAGGTATAGCAATATATATTATAGAGAAAAGAAACCCAATGCTTTCATCCTTCAGGAAACTTGAAATCAATCTGTAGGAAATAAGATTTGAATCCAGTAAAAGTGACCTAGAATTAGTAGAAGAAAAATAGCCCACCAACAATAGAGCATGCTCAATGGCAAGGTAAGATTAATTGTGAAATCATATGTAATAAAATGTTCCAGGCAATGGGTGCTTTGAAATTTGAGAAAAGAGTGTTTATCATGAGCTAACATAATCTAAAAAGGATTCTTTGAGGCTAAGAGAATTTTATATTGAACAATAAAATAACCTGTATCTCACCAAACAAACTCTGTATAAAAAGGACAGAGTTTAGAAAGACAAAACTGGGGGGGGTATTCACTATTCGCTCATTCATTCATCAAACCTATGGGTACCTAGCACTCACTGTATGCCTCATATGAACACAGAAACGAGTAACAGTGAAAGAATCCTCATTTCCTGAAGCAGATGCAAATATTTATAGCAATGATTATTATAGGTGAGGAAAATAGAGTATTTCTTTTCTTGTTTATACACAAATACATTACAAACTGGGCTTATGTGTGTATCTGTGTGTGTGTTTACATGTACGTGTGTGTGTATACATATGTCTTAAAGCATTTATTCAACTTGTTTAAAATACAGCAATCTTGTTCAGTACCGTGTACATGAGAAAACATATTGGTTGCCTGAATTTTTTTTACATCGACCCATGTTGTTTTAGAATTATGTCGACTTATCCAGAGAGAAGATAAATGAGAAGGTAATTATTGCTTTTATTTAACAAGAAGAATTAAAGGTTACCAAATGCTGTGAGTGTTTGAGTGCTTACTCTTGACTTTCTGTGTAACCTTAAAAGGATGATTTTCAGCTATTAACCTTCCCCTTCCCATGCATGGAATTAGTGGCCTGAGGGGTACACTTTCAGCAGAGTATAAATACCACATATGAGGAGCCAGGTCCATGAACATTACTTTCCTATAGCTTCTCCTAAGAGGATCCCACTCATTTCTGTTGGCTCATTCATATGTAATGTTTGTCTTTTATATTTTTTGTGTATAATTATGATGGTGTTCATGAATGATGGTCCATGATGAAGCCATTTCCTCACAAAATAGTGTCCCTGAATTTAAATGTGGTTGAAAACTTTAATCCCTGCGAGCACAGATGATCAAGCAGGCAACAAACATTTACCAAGTAAGCAAGCTACTTTGTTTAAAGATTTATGGAAGGCAGTAAGATGCAGAGATGTTTCAAACATGAATATTACTCTCCTTTCATTTGGAATATAATTAGAAACATGGTCCACAACCTGAAAACTCAAATCATGAAAAGCTAAAGCTAACGTGCTATCGGGTAAGGTCTGCGTGCGAGTGGCACGGATTTGTCAAAACCTGAAAGGCAGAAAGACAAGGGGTGTGGCTTTGCCCTGTGCTATTCATGTGACAGCTAGCGGATTCATTTGCTAGCCCTCAGTTCCATTTCTGTCAAATGGTTCTAATAACAGCCATTCAGTGGGTTGTGGTGAGGGTTAGAAATTGGAGGTAATGAGACCCTTTGACTTAGAGGGCACTTGTATGATTGCTAACTGCTCTTTATTGTGTAGGTTCTAGGTCTAAGCTGAGACGTGTGCTCATTCTTCAGCATGGATTAGATAACAACGTTCTCGCCCTATCTTAGAGACAAGGAAAGTAAGGTTCAGAGAGGAAAGTATTTAACCAATGTTCCACAATTAAGAAGCAAATTCCAGGGTCAGGATTTGGACCTAGGGCAAAGTCCAAAGCCAAGCTCCTAATTATGATGTATGCCACCTTTCCTGGGGCCCTCGGATAGCTACTGTGATTAAAGCAATTTCGCTGCTGTAAACCGGGAAGGTCAAGGGCATCTTCTTGGAGGACTTGTAACTTGTTCTGGTCTTAGATCAAGAGGCTGCAGTTAAATAGGCTGCGGTGAGCGGGGCGGGGCCGGCATTCTAAGGAGCCCCGGGGCTTCCTGGGCAGCTGTGGAGGGCCTGCAGATGCACTGGGCTGTGGGAGACAAGATCTTCCGTGGCAGCGATAGAAGAACATTTACAGGGATGGTCGCTGCCCAACCACAGAGGTGACTCAGTGTGCAGCAAAGAAATCTGCGCTTCATTCTCTGAGGAATAGTGAACCTTTGATGATTTTTTTTTAAGCCAATACGTAAGATAATGAAATAAAACAGACTTTCAATTGGCCAATCAATAACTATTGGGAACAGATGTCACTCAAAGTGGCATTTTAAGAAGGTTATTCTGGCTTGTGAGGGATGAATTGGAGAAGAAAGAAAACCTCTTCAAATGGTTGTTTTCAATAAGCTGTGTCGTGACAGGGGGAGAGGTGTCTCTACTAACAGGGCACTAATGGGAAAGTCCTGGTTTGCCACAGATTAGCTGTTTTATATGTTGAGCTGATTCAAGGTCACACCTAGAATAATGTCACTCTCCTTCCTTGGGATCTGAAGTGCCTTCTTCAGAAGGGAAGGAGATGGTGTTACAATCTGATATAGGAGTTGGCAGGGCCCTGGCAATGTCCTCAGGATGGATCCTTCATATCTGTACCCTGCATGTGGCTCAGCACCGACAGAGAAGGGCTGCACAGTGAGAAAAAAGGAAAAGAAAAGAAAAGCAACCCTGGGACAGCACAGAATTTGGGATGGGTCTGGGGGTCTGGAAATGAAACCACAAGGCCTTGGTAAAAATGTGGGAGTGGTGTTTGGTGGGTGCTTGAAATCGAATGATTGAAGACAAAGGAAATAAGTGCAGCCGGGCTGTCTCCAAGATCTTTACATTTTACACTGATGGGGACATTTGGAGAGAAAGCTTGCTCTGAGGGCGGACTCACCAGCCTGGTTGTAGAACTCCTTGGGTTTTGAGCAAGTTATTCAAGTGGAAAGACCGAGAGGGCAGTGTCGATAACTGGATCCTGTAAGGAAGGTCAGAGTGGAAAGAAGTCTTCATGCATCATCCATTTTGAGGTGATTAAATATTACGTTTTCCATTTTAAAAAAAAATGTTAAAGGAGTTGAGAGGATTTCTTAACAATACAGAAGTTGCCATGTCAAACCATGCTCTGTGTGTGAAGAGCACACTTCACCCACAACACATGCATCCTTTATTCCTAGTGACAGACCAGGAGGCACATAGACTCCTATCCATTTTAAGATAAGGACATTTCCACAGAGAAGGAAATGATTTGGTCGAGGTCACACAGCAAGCAGGTAGCTGGAGGCTGGGATTCGATCCCAGGAAGGCAGCCTAGGTACCAAAACTGGGACCGCAAACACCAGAATACACACTGCAATCTAAGCAGGTAAGTGCAAAGCTATCCTGCAGGGAAGTCAGCCATAGAAAGTCACACCCCAGTTAGAAATAGTAATCTCTGGTAGCCCCCTCTTTCAAGAGATCTTGAATAAAAATAATATCTAACAAGCTGTAAGTGATATGGACCTACCTGCTCACTGTGTATGTGATCAAAATGAGGAACACCACTGAAAACCATTTATAGCTTTAAAAAAAAAAATTCTTCTTTGTCTTGCCTTGACTTGATTTCTTTTTATCTTTGATTGACTGTCATTTGCTTGCCCTGTTCAACAAGCCCCAGTCCCCCCTGTCCCCACTTCCATGATGCCGAAATAGATGTGTCCTTGTAGCTGAATCTTAATTTCTATTGTCAGAAAATTCTTCAGTCCACTTATTCTCTTTTATGAAGTTAATTTTAACTAGAGACCCTATATCAACAATGTCACTATGAGGCTGCTGCTTTTTCAGTATGCTCTGGAAAAATTCCGTGGAGAGTTTGGAATTCATCCCTTTCAGAAAGCGGGGCCTTTGCCGCGTCCCTTCCAGACTCCATCTGAGCACTACGTCCTCTGGCCAGCTGCCCTCTGTTCAGCCCCTGTGTGTCCTCCATTCTCTGCACTGCCTTAATGATCAGTAGAGCTTCATTCGAGTACATCTAGGATGGGGGTACTTCTTTATTTGGGTCCAAGCAAAACACATATCCTCCTATTGGCAGAGCATGAAAAAGAATTATGTTCTGGCTTTAACAAGATTAAGCAGGCCCACTTTGGATACAACATTGTGACTGGGGCAGGCAAGAGGGTTTTTATCCTTCTTGGACCAATTCTCATTCTATATCTTGCTCACACAGGAATTCCAAACTACAAGATGCTGAGGGTCCACGGACAGATTCTTATAACGTGGTAGAAATACAAAGATGGAGTGTTAGAGTTATCTTTTTATTGTTGTTTAGTTTTTTTTTTCTCTCTCTCTTTGAATTGGCAAGTGTTCTAAGTTGGGTGCATGGAATTCACCTTCTAATATTACTAAAAAAAAAAAAAGAAACAAACAAGCAACATGATTTTAAGGAGATGGTCTGTCAAAAGGTTGGGCGTCATCTGCTCTTCTTGCTAGCTCACTACTGCGTTAGCTCAGGTTACCATGGAAAAACAGGCAGTCATTTCACCAATAACTAACTTCTAGCAAATACTTGACCTTGGAATCAGCAATTTACATCCTTATAAAAGAGGTCACTGAGGGAATTTAACTGTGTAATCCTGGCCCCCGTGTGGCAGGAGAGCAGTGGGAAGGGAACAGAGCTTGTGAGGCAGCATTGGAAGTGATTTGAATGGGCAAATCATTTCTTTGCCACTTTGTTTTAAAAATGGAACCTCCTTTAAAATAGTACAGGAAGGCAGGAAGATGCAGTGTAAGTCCGTGGCAATAGTGACTCAAAAGCTCTGCCCCAGGACTCCAGAAAGCCATCAGTCATCACATTTGGAGGGAAACCAGGGAGAATTTAGGTGTGTGCATTGCTAATAGCCTCTTTGCCAATACCTTTCCTTCAAACATCATGTCTTCCCTTTTATTGTGCCTTTATTTCTAAAAACTAAGGGAGAAAAATCACCTTTTAAACTTGAGCCAAGAAACATGGTTTTTACAAGTGCTAATATTTTGGGGTGGGCTCTCTCTCTCTCTCTTTTTTTTTAAAAAGACAATTATCAAGACGAAGCATTTGTTTCTTCTTTTGTTTACCCGTGGCAGTTTGTCAGCAGTTATGGTAAGTAGACTTCCATCTGCCAGTAAAACTACATTGCAAATTGCCGTAGAAATTAGCAGCTTTCATTTTTGCCTACATAAATAAATATTCGAAATAAATTGCACACAAATGCATCCTTAAAGAAAAAAAAATCACAGGTACACTGCACAGTTAAATGCCAATCAGACAAAACCAGAGACACACTGCGATTATCTCAGTTTTCAAACCTGGAAGATACACGGATGTGTTTCTAAATGAGAGAGGCCGCGGATCATGCTCGCGGAGATAAAAACAGAAGCTGCCAGACTCCGCACTGTGGCTTTATTCTCAGAGTCCCCTGCCTGAAACCCCGCTCTATCTTTTCTCCGTGTGTGCGTCTCTCTCTCTCTCTCTCTCTCTCTCTCTCTCTCTCTCTCTCTCTCTCTCTCTCTCTCTCTCTCCTGTTTCTCCCTCTCCTCTCCCTCTCCCTCCCTCTCCTTCCATCTCTCCCTCTCCTCGCTGTCTTCCCTTGCTCATTGTTCTCTCTCCCCCTGCCTTTGATGCACATACGTTGTCACATTCCATCGACTCCTCTCTTCTCTGTTCTTACACTCAAGCCTAGCGGTGCTTTCGCCAGGCAGCAAGCAGCAGCGTCTCCTGCGAGTTTTGGTCATGTGTGCAGCTCAGCTTGATCGAGCGTTCCTTTTCTGCCTTTTCACTCTTACAAAAGATTAAAAGGTGGCGTCACATCGCTCCCCTGTTCCTTCCTGCAGGAGGGACTTAAAAGGGACAACAAAAAAACTAATCACTCTCAATAAGTATTTTTTTTCTTGCTGGCAATAAATAAATAAATAATAAAAGAACGGAGAGGAAAGAAAAAAAATAAATAGAAAGAAAAGAAAGGCAGAGAAGGGGGAAAGGCGAGGGGGTGGACTTAGCGGTGTAATTTGAGCCCGTGGTGAGGATTGGAGCGAGCTAGCGATGCTGCACACTGCTAACAAGGGAAGGAAGCCTTCAGCCGAGGCAGGTAAGAGCGCCGATCGGAGGGTTTGACCGACTGGCTTAGTTAAATTTCTGTTTTCACCCGTTTTGTAATTGAGAAAGGCATCTGCAGCAGAAGCCGATTTTTCAGTCGGCTTCCTTTTGTTTAACATAGAAAGTACCTGTATTAATTTTGATGAATTAGAGCATGCAGCAAATTCAATTGAAAATAGATTTGTATAGTAAATGCATTTATACGGAATGATTTTTTTCCTCCCTTTTATTTAAAGGGAGAGATGGGAAAGATGATTTTGATCAGTATAGCACTTTGCATTATGTTGAATTCTAAACAGCTAAGGAAAGGGGGAAAATAATTCAATTGATACTGTTTTTGAACTCCGGGACTTAAGCCCTAGGAGACAGATGACATTTGAAATTTTTCTTCATCCTGAACTTCTGATGCTTTTATAATAATTTCTCACCGGAGGTATCGGCAAAAAGCAGAGTTTATTTAAGTCTGGCTGCTTGGGTGTGTTTGGCTTTGGCTCTTGTGGGTGAGGCGCGTCTTGAATCTCCTGAACCTGCCGCAGGTTGACGGTTCCTAAATGGAGACTAACTGTTGTCCCAAATGAAATATGAAGTTAAAACATCAGGTGAGGGCATGCCTTAAAAATGCATCCAGTAAATAATTAGGAAAACTGAGTTATGGCAGTTTGGAGGGGGAGTTAACTCTGCAAATGCTGTTGAATAAAGCTTTCTGGATTTGAAACCCCTTAATGACAGAGGGGGGTGTTTATGAGACTCAAGTCGGAACTTTGATTTAGTACCCAAAATCTAGGATACCTGTAGTCCGGTCCTCTGCTAGAGGTAGCTTTTACTAGGCATTCCTTTTGTGCGCCATGAATGGGAACTCTGGATTATATTTGATAGCATTCCTCCTTTTAAAAGCTTTGGGATGGAGCCTTAAAAGGCTCCTGTCTATTTTCACGTTGAACAAATGGAAAATATGCTCTATGCTTGAATCTCTCAGCAAAGGGGTTTTGTGTCTGCAGATGTTGTTTTAAAGTTTGGGCTATTTGCCGTTAATCTCACTCTTTGTGGATTTTTGTGTCCATTGCCTCTGCTGTTAAAATAAATAAATAACTAAAACTATGGCCGGCTATGAATGAACTGATACTTGAGAATGGAAAAATAAAAATACAAATAGGGCAACTTTTGAAATTAGGTGTGACTGGAATCCGAAGCTTCCCAGGTTTTTGACAAAAGCGTTACCTGACATATGTAAGTTCGTTTTTAAATTGCTTTGGTGGGCATGGGGGAAGTGCCTTAAAAGTGTGCTGTTGGGTTAAGAGAATGCTTCTCAGGAATGGGTTATGGAAAGGTGATGTCAATGCCTGTAGGCTTGGCCCTAGAAAGAATTGCTCTCCCATGGCATTGTGGAATTAAGCACACACACGGAGAAGAAGGTATTTCATGCGTTTGTGTCCTGATCGTATGTTTTCTTGCTTAGTTTCCAAACTGGACTGGCTGTTTAGCACCTTGATCTGTCATGTTTTGTGTTACCAGACCCACGGTATCTTGTAGGTGCCCCTTGTATAGGTGCTGCTGGAGAGGACATGAGGACAGGCTCGGTACTGGCCATTGGGGAACAAGTGGACAGTGGCCCTGGTCAGATGACAACATTCAGAATTTTATTGCTGGTAGGAGTTTCCTGCGAAGGTCCTGGTGCAGGTGCAGGCAAACTGAAAAAAAAATTTTTTTTTCCTGTGGATTGAATTGCAGTGAGGGGTGTGAACCAGGAAAGGGGAGACTGCTGTGGAATGCCATGTAGACGTTTGGGTGGGCATTAGCCAATTTAAAAAAAAAAAAATAGCCTCACGGTAGCTTTTCTCCTCTTCAACTTAAGAAACTCCACAGAATCTTGAAGTAGCTTTCCTCGAATTCCACCTTCCCTGTACTGCTTTCTTGAATGAACTCTTTTCTGACTCTTGGTGCACCTAAATGTGGACGGGCTTTGTTGATGGTGGTGGTGTTGGTGGTGGTGGTGGTGGTGTTTGCTCAGAATGTGAGGATTATATCTAGAAGTGATAAGGGTTGAGAGGACACAGCCAGGCACTGCGTTATCTTTCTCACGTGTGCTTTCTACTTTTGTGTATGAAAATGACTTCTTCAAGGTGAGCCACTACTAAATTTTAAATTGTGCTTCGCCCATGTACCACCACTTGAGCCTCTGTCTCTCCCCTAAAGAAGGAACTAGAAGTAAGATGGCTGTGGAGTTACGCTGTAGCCAAATGCAGTTCAGCTGGCATTCTTTAGGTAGATGGCAATCAATGGTATCCCTACTCAAACTATCTGATTCATATAAATAGCATTTTTCTGGCTTTTCCAGTAGATGTTGCTGGAGAGCAAAGAAAAGATTATTTCCCCCCACAGGAAAGAGAAGAAAAACAGTAGACTTATAAAAAGCAAAGAAACAGAGCCCTTCTCTCCAAGCTAATTTGCTAATTAATGAATGATATTGAATCATTACCTTTTACGATGTCCTATAGAAAGCTATTCAGACTTGATTTGGATTTGGAAAGGATGATATTGTTCTCCTTGGCCCCTATATATAATGTCTGTTTGCTGTTTTCTGTTTTTTTTTTTTTTTTTAAAATCAAGTTAACTGCACATTGCTATTCAGACCCTTCCATCCCTGAATGCAAAAACCCTTTAACATGCAAATATGATGTCAGAGGAAGAACTGAAATAGAATACCCCGAGAAGAGTAATGATCAAACGCATTATAAAAATATGCACCAGTTGCCAACAAGTAATGAAATATTAAGAAATTAAAAGCATGCAACCTCTAAAGTAATAGAATTTCATTGCTCTGAGACTGTTTTCCCACTGAATATTAAGTTCTTAATAGATGCACCAATTTAAAAAAAAAAAACAATCGAAAACATACATGGTTTGTCACTGAAGTTCTTTCATTATATGATGTTGAGAAATTAACCCAATAGGATTTTCCTCAGAATGGGAAATGTAATTAACATTGGATATTAAGTGCCAGACTGACAAAGCAAAAGCCACTAGGCTTGATGGGGAAAATAGAAATGCAAAAGCAAATAGAAGTGCTAGGAGCTGAGGGGACCCACACTGGAACAGCTCTGCTGGTAATCATTCTGATAAAATGACAAAGACATCCCAGGGGATCCCAGGATTCTAGTACCCAGACACGAACTGATGCAATTTCAAGCAACCAATGACCTCTGTCTATGGGAATATTTATTTTTAGATATGATCAATTAACCAATTTCAATTGAGAAGGGAAGTGTATTTTTTTTTCTCACATAAGACGAGTGTTGGGCATCACAAAACCACTTGCACACAGAACCACAGCCTGACCCACATTGGATAGCTTTTGAATTTTGTTACCTTAGGCCAACTTGGCTCTGTGCTGGTGGATTTTCCTGTTGCATTAAAGTACTTCTTTGTCAGTTTTCATTCCTAAGGTGTGAAGTGGTCCATAGGATGTTTTAATATAACACACACACAGTTCATTTTTCTTTTTTCTTTTCTGAGAGAAAAGAGTTTATATTTAGAAGGCATGAGTGTCAGCTACATCTATTTTGCAATTAGCACCAGAAGTCCATTGGGGTAAGGACATTCCAGCTCTCTTTTCCTTTGATTTAAGTGCATATTTTGTTTGGCATGTAGTAGTTGCCTTATTTCTGTCTTTAAAAAGTAAAGCCTTACATTTTGTGGGTGACTGTATTTTCTGGTTTTGGTTTACTAGTTGTCTCTCTCTCTCTCTCTCTCTCTCTCTCTCTCTCTCTGCCCCCATAGCATCTATAAAGTGCTTCCTATATCTAAAGCACTATGAATAAAATATGCCCAGTGTTACCATGTTACCTCACAGTGAGAAATGCCTGCCCCTCACTGACATCTTTATAGAAATGGAATCAACAGTGGATGGAAAACCCTGGTGGATATACCAAATAGGCCCTCCCTCTGTCCCTCAGCAGAGTGGGCAAGAAGAAGCTGGTGTGGGTTAGGTGGATATTTTGAATTAGGAGAGAAGATGAAAAGATGAAATCATCATCGGGGACAGCGCTATCATATGAATCACATGGGAAACAGAGATCCCAGACAATGGTGGGTGTACTAGTTCAGGAGTGGGCTTCGAAGGACCAGACAAATTCCAGATACTCGTGGGAAAGAGATCTGGAAGTTTGTAGAGTAGCGGAAACTTGGTAGGAGAGTGAAGAAGGAGTGAAATTGTGAGTTCACACAGCAAAGTCTTCCCCAAGATTCTCTAAAACCCCTGTCTAGATGACCTCTTTTCTCCAATTACATTACAGCCTTCTGGAGCTACTAATGCTACTTCAGTATTAGCTTACGTTTAAAGGGATATTGTTGAAAAAGGAGGGGAGAATGCCTGGCCTCAAAGCTGGAGGCCATTGCATATGGCATTAGCCTAGCCACAGGTACTAGAGTTGAGAAATACTGTTGAGAGGGCTGAAAGTGAATGCTATTGTAATTACTGCAATTTCTAGTGTGCACTGTAGATGTCATGGCCTCATTAAGACAGATTTGGTAGACGTATGTTTATATCGTACCCTCGTAAGGAAAACCTTCACCATTTGTTAAAGATGAGGCACACAGGTTAGAAGATGTAAGGTTCTGTCTGGGCGATTGCTATTTGGATACAATCCACGTTGGGTCTATCTCCAGTTTCCTGACATTGATTATGATGGATTTGTGTGATCTTTGAGAGTTTCCATCTCTCTGAAAAGGTATATACTTTATTTATTAGAGTTAATTGCCTTCCCAAATTGCCTGTGTTGTCAATGGCTATCTGTAAACTATGAACACCTCACCTTGAACTCTTTGATGCCTAGTACACTTGACTGACAACCACAGTGATAGACATTAGTCTGACTATGTCATGTAAATTTATGTGAAAACACCGATAAGGTGTTTTCTTGGTGTTCAGCAGACTTCACAATGAGAGAGAGCTAAGACAATCATTACTACAATTAAAAAAGAAGAGGGCCACACCACTTTTTCTCAGAAATACTGCTTTTACAAGCCTGTTTAAGTAGAAAGGGCCGCCACTATCACCTCAGAATCAAGCTGCAGATGAGTGACTTCTTGTGTCCTCTAGCCACTTTAATTTAATTTGTTCCATTTGCTTTTCCAAGCTTTTCATCTTCCCGCCATTTTAATACCATCAGAGATGGGGGGCTGCCCATGACATTCACACTTGACATTATCAAACACAAAAGGCATCACTCATACACTTGAGTGCATTACAATTCAAGGGAAAAAATATATCCCAAAACCTTAGAAATTATTGTCTCATGCCTTCAAGGTACATTTTTTTTCACCTCTGTTCTCCTAGATATCTTATTTGACTGTTCTGCTTCTGCATACTTGTATAGGATTCTAAATTGTCTAGAAAGAAAGTCAGCAATCAAAAAAAAAAATCCATGCCACAACATAAGCAGCCTTGTATTCACTACGTGTATTACCTTAATACAATCCTATTATTGTTATTTTATTGTTAAAGACTCATCACATTTCCATGCTTTACCAAAGTTGATCTTTGCATTTGAGGTGAGCTACATTTTCTCTGTCGACTTCAGTCTGACAATTTTGGCCGAAGCTTGTCCTGCTCACAAGTCTATGATAATTGCATTTTTCTGTTACTGCTGGGTGAGTCAGAGATCTATTGATATCCACTGTAGACCTGCTTCCCTCTCTCTCTCTTTCTCTCATTCCCTGTGTGTGTGTGTGTGTGTATGTGTGTGTGTGTATGTGTGTGTATGTGTGTGTGCGTGCACCCATGTGGTTGTGGTGCGGAGGGAAGGCTGCAATTTGGGGAAAATATTCAAATAAATAAAATAGGAATTTATCCCTAGCTCCTTTTGCTTATTATTTTGGACCTCCTTTTGAAAGGCAACGCCCCCACCCTCACATCCCCGCATGCCCCGTGTACGACAACCCTTGTGATCTGAACAAGTAGCATTATCAGATTGTGGTGAATTGCGTCGGCAGCGTTACACCATGCCTCTGGATCCTGTGTGCTGTAGAGCTCTGTAAAACCACCAGCTACACGATACCCTGCAGATTTAATATACTTCTGTAGCCTTGTGCTTGGGAAGGATTTCTGTAATTGGAGACAATCTAGTAAGGAGAACTTTTTAAGCCATCGGAGGCCGAAATACAAGTTTTTGAGAAATGTGACTTTGCTGGCTTGAAACTGAATGGATTACAAATTTCTCTTAACTGGACAGAATCCTAATTGCCTGTACAGTACAGTCCTGATTATCCAGGGTTTGATTTTCCAGTACAGGGATTATTCAGATTTCTTCTCTGACGCTGTCTTCTCTCTAACTACCTAACGTGAAACACTTGTCTAATCATTAGCGCCTCTGCTAATGATATGGAAGGGAAAGTCCAAGCCACTGAATATCATTCAAAGATGGAGGGTTGTAAGAAAGTCTACTTTTTAAAATTAGCTACTAAAATTGTCTGCTAAATTTCAGTGTTGGGGGAGATCACTTTCTAGCTACAAATGATAGCTTACTTTATCTTTTTGTATGCCACTCTCGTCTCTGCCTTTTAAAGGAGCAAAACACTAAGATGAAATAAAACAAATCAACCAGTCCTAATAGGATCAAATTTCTGGGAGTGTCGTTTTTGACTTATATAACTCCTCTCCTCTCCCAGGAGGCTAACTACCCATTTTAATTAACTAGTTGGGAATTGGGGTGTGCGGGTCTTTTAAAAGGCCACATGGATCAAGCAAAGGGTACCTTTTGAATTAGATCAGAATTTTGATTAGCATACTTTTCTTGTGTTAAATCCAAAAGTAGGTTATTGGTGCTGATAGCCCAGTTACCCTCCAATACTCCTTCATTTCCATCACTGGCAAGACGCTAGTTATTTCTCCATGAATTATTTTTTATTTTTTATTATTTTACAAGTTAACCTACTGTCAGCCTTACTACTCCTGATGGCCTCAGGGCTTCTGGAATATGACGTTGGCTGACATGGTGAAAAGATGGGTATTGGATCTGCACCTCCCAGAAGGGCCTAGTCGTAGACCTGTTTTTTTGTATGTCGCAGTGGAAGTCACCAGCCAGCTCACCACACATCTGTAGAATGGAGTCAGGATTCTCTCTAGTGGATATTATCATGAAATCAGAAGTCAACCCCCGCCCCAGCCCCACCACTACCCTCTTCTTTTGTAGAA
The DNA here is from genome assembly GCF_030254825.1 of Meriones unguiculatus. Classification (NCBI taxonomy): domain Eukaryota; kingdom Metazoa; phylum Chordata; class Mammalia; order Rodentia; family Muridae; genus Meriones; species Meriones unguiculatus. The sequence goes on from NC_083359.1 coordinate 33,040,748, forward strand.
TGGACACTTTCCACATCTTACGGCCACATCTCCTCCTGTCCCATACTCTCTCATGAAACAATGCCCAATTTTCTTATGTCATCTCTCGTAGGACATTCAAGTCTTAACAACTGGTAGTGCTTTGAGGCACCTCATCAAAATTCACAAGCTCTTTCTAGTTATAAATGTATAATGCTGTGTAAGTGATAAAATACACACTCTATAATATAATTGACACAACAGGCTAAAGGGCACGAAGTATATTGTCTCCTTAGTGCTTTAAAAACACTCTTTTATCTCTAGATTAAAATGGACTACGTTAGAAAGAAATTTGCTTTTGGTTTTTAAATGTTCGTGTGTAACCAGATGTAGTACAAATAGTCTTCCATGTCTCTATTAAATGAGAATTTAAACAGCCATGTAATACATAAAGTTGAAGGCATAAAAGAATTATTAGAAAAAAAAGGTTGTGGACTGTGAAGGTGGATCAGGACAACGCAAGCTCTGTGAAAACTTGAGGACCTGAGTTCAAATCCCAGGAACCCATGTAAAGCTCGGTGTGGTAGTATGTGTGTTGGTAATCCCAGTGTTCCTACAGTGAGTTGAGAGAGAGGAGAATCTCTGAAGTCCCCAAGCCAGTTGGCCGAGTGTGTGTTACAGTCAAGAACAAAGAGACTGTATCTAAAAACATGATGGAAGTCAAGAAACAACAATCCAGCTCATAAGCTTTCAACCTGGGGGTCGTGACCTTCATGGGGTTCATATATCAGATATCCTGCCTATCAGATATATCCTGCCTACCAGATATTTACATTACAAGGCATAACAGTGACAAAATTATGGTTATTAAGTAGCAACAAGATACTTTTATGGTTGGGGTTACCATGACATGAGGAACTGTATGTGTTAAAGAATCACAGCATCAGGAAGCATTAGGAACCACTGCAATAGGTTGTCTTCTGACCACTATAAGCATGCTATGTATGTGAGTGCCCGCTGTTAGCTACATGATCAGGCACACATACATATATGCATATACACATAGTATACACACACACACACACACACACATGCACAAAGAAAACCAATGGCCAAGCTGAGCATCGTGTTTTATACGCAGCATCTTTAGCAGCTACATTTTATTTATATATGTGCATATATAACACATAATACATGTTTATATGTCTACGTCTGTATTTAATTTCAGAGAGTGTAGACAGGGAGGGAAAGACGGCAGAAGATACGGGTATAGTTCTGGATAATACTGAGGATTTTTTTCTCCTAACTGATATTATTAATACCCCACAATTTGTTCCAGGTATGCCAAGATGAATAAGGCATAACTGTTTGAGGTAGGGTTACTGGGAATTGAATCCAGAAACTTGTGCTTTTGAAATATGTCACATAGTACTAGCTCTACCCACAGATCTAGCCTGAAATTTAAGGGTTATTTTGTGTTTGATTTTTTTTTTTTTTTTGGCACATGTCTAACAATAAAACAAGGAGAGAAAGCCAAGGCAAGCTGCCTGAGCTTCATGAGGTACCTCATATTTTATATTCTTCCTGTGTTCAGGAAAGGAGATTTAAAAAAAAAAAAAAGATAACAGCACCTATGATATGGGGAAGATTTTCCCCATAAAATGACCTAGTCCCAACTAAAAATAAATCTGGCTTTAAGAGAAATCTAGACAGGAGAATCTGGATTCTCTATCACATCCTCTGTTGACGCAGGTCACAATCCAAAGATCCAATCCAAAGACCAGTCTGAGGGTCACTGTTCTGAGATTCCTCTACATCATTCACCCACATGAAGCACACAAGGGTTGTCTTGTGAGCATGCTTGTCCCCATTAGAGGGACAAGTGAAAAAAATGTGCTTGCAGGGGATAGGTTCCAAAGCTGAAGATTGACATATTACTCCAAAATGAAATGGGTTTGTGTAATCAGGTTCGAATCGTTACCAATTAGTGTGGTGTTTGTGAGGAAAATGTATGTGTTCACAGTCACACATTCCACCAGCCTGCATGATTTATATACACATCCATGTAGTCTCTAGAGGTCAGTAGAATATAAGAAATGGGCAAACATTCATGTTCTGAGGAGACCCACAGACTCCGGAAACCATTTTTCAAATAGCAAAATGATGATAGTCGACTAATGACATTAGAAACTGAAGTCATTAATCGGTGTTAACAAAAAAGTCATGTCATTCTTGTTCATGAAATGAATCTAATCTATTTGTTTTAAGCAAATTTCAGATAAATGAACATTTTACATGGCAAGAACCTTGATAGAAACCCAAGCTCTAATTACTTTATTATTCTTTATTGTAACAGGCTGTGATTCACTCGTCTTAACTTTTTTTTTAAATGTTACTAGAACAGAAGAGTAAATTGTTTTTAAACGTTGATGGTTACACCCCAAATACTGTTTCTACTTGAGCTGCCATGTCAGTCCCCTTTATTTGAGAAATGGATGGTTGAGTGCCGCAGTTTTATCTGTTATTATGAACTAACTGTTGAAGAAAGCATTAGAAAATTACGATTTATTTTTATATGAGGCTGCACTTGTTAACAGTCCAGGGTATTGCTGCTTTGCTGAGCATGCCGCTCAAGTTTGACTGTGGATAATTCAAGCTCAAAAGGCACAGAATGTGAAAGGAGGTAGCCATGAACTCTCTGAGAGTGAAGTTGTCACTACCTTTCACACATCATCCATATACAAGAAGACAGTGCCATGCAGATTCACATTTCTTCTGATTTTGAGAATGAATGATTTATCTTGTGAGTTGAGGTTATATGTCTTGGCTTAGAACTTAATATGTCTTACAAATGTTTGACCTGGAACCAGCCTCTCAGTAAGTCTGTTTATTTGTATTGTGGTAGACTGCATTCCTAGCTCAGTCTCCTCTGTAACGTATCCTAGGTCAGGGTTTGAAAGCACAAATATGGAAGAGGGTGTGGTCAAAAATGATGAGATGCCCCTTATGGATCAGGGGAAGAGGCATTGGGGTTAATATATGCATTCATGGAGTTTTTTACTGCATAAGAAAAAGGGTTTTGATAAGTGCTCGGAGAGTGACTCTGTACAGTATTTGAAAGCATTTCAGGCATACAGCGGCTTCAGTCGCCACCCAGGCATTGCAGAGAGATGCCAAGTAAACCTCAAAGGAGCACTACCGGTGTCCAATTTACTTATTTTGCCGGCGATTATTAAATGAGGACACACACACACTATATCCCAGCCTTGAAGAGTTTCCAGGAAACCTGGATGCCACTTATCTATCACCTCCCATGCCTGTGGGACGCTTCGTCTGCCCTCCAAGATATCTGCATTCTTTTTTTTTTTTTTTCAAAGCAGTTTATTCAGGAACCTTGAACAATCTTCTGACCCTGGGGAAAGCCAGCCCACAGCTTAAATAGCCTCTGGGTAGCCAACCCCAGCGTGCCACGTAGGCAATGCAGATAGGTCCACATACACGGAAGCAAGCCAGATCCTCAGCCTTAGCCAAATATGGAGTTGTTTGTGACAGAGAGCACTCACCATCGGGAAGGTAGAAGGCAGAAACCAGCTCCATCTTTAAGGCATTACGCAGCTCTCTACAGTTCCCCCTTTTTGTTTTAGACACATCAGGCAAGAGTAGAGGTCTGATCTCTGATATTAGAAATAAATTGGGACTTTGTACCAATGTTCATTTAGGTGTCATCCACCCAAAGAGCATCAGACCCGTCCGATATCTTTTTCTCAGAGGCGGGACCTGGGGCATCAACCCGCATGCAATCAGACATGCTCTTCTCTGGGTCCAAAGCGGCTGACCCTGAGTGCAGTGCTTAGCCTCGCATCCTGAGCGTAACATTTTAGCTCCCATGCTTGGGGAGACTGTCCTGCTTCAATGGCTGTAAAGGCCTGAATGGTCATGGCTGCATTACGCCATTGTGAGACTGATATCTGCATTCTTTATCCCACCTCCAGAAGATCCTCAGGACGTGTTAAGTTCAGAAGCCACCAATGGTGCTCATCCTTTTGGTCTTCTCAACAGTACAGCTGGCTTCTACACAGCTCCTCTGAGTTCTCTCTGTAAATGTCCCTTCTTCCTACAAGTCTGCCCTGACTAGATCTCACCCACAGACGTCCATTCGGAACAGTTTAACAGTACATAACTCTCAGGTTGGCTAACTGTCCTTGGTGACTAGCTGTGCACTGTGGGGCCACAACCCTCTAGCTTCGTAAAGGCAGCATAATGTTTGTTTCATAGATGACTCGACCAAATAAGTAATTACATCACTTCTATAAACTCAACAGTAAGAACTCATACTAAAGAGCCTAAGAGGGAGCTATCCCTGTGTTTGTTCTCAGTACTAATTTCAGGGGAGGTTCAATGAATCACAGGTCTTGCCTTGTGCTTGCCTCTTCATATCTACCATGAAATAGATCCTCAACCTCCAGAATACACCTGTGCTATTAGAGGGGTAGATACACTCACTCCTTGAAATCGTTATCATCATCATCATCATCATCTTTATCCTCATCCTTTGATCATGTAGCTTGTGATAAAAGATAAATCCCTTTGAGCAGGAAGAGGAGCCTGAAGGTGGTGGTCATGTCTCCCAGGCACAATGTTCCAAGTTAGGAGAACAAATCATGGAAACCAGAATTCCTGAGCCAAGAATACCTTGGACTCTGGCTACGGTAACCACTTTTAGACATGTGTTTACTCGATCAGGAAGTTTGCTAGATACTCAGAGTTACAGAATGATAATGGAGAAGAAATGTATATTGATTTTATTGTATTTGGGTCTGGGGGAATCATGTCACTTACTGTACCTCTCACCACACCAAATGTCATCTGTCTTCTTTCCTTTCCAAACTTATCTCTCAAAAGTTTCATTAAGTTCCTTGGTTTCTTCCTGTTTGATAACATGCCGCTATCCCTAGTTGCTTGTAATTTAAAGACTGTAGTCGATGTAGCTGTCAGGTCTCTTTTGAATGCCGTGCCACCTGCGTCCTCGTCCTTCACATGTGATTTCCCAGAGGCCACATTCTCACGTTGTAAATGGCATGTGTAGGCAGCTCAGTACTTGCATGCAGCTGTTTTCAGAGCACCCATCCCACATTTGGCGCCTCTGATCTTTAAAAGAAGCCATTTTCCTTAAAGCCACACCCTTTTAAGTAGAAAGCTACTCTCATGATAGTTGGCAAATAGTTCAGAAAGACCTTGGAATTAAGACACGGACAATTTTGATCTTTTAATGTTTTTTTTTTTTTCACTCAGCAACATTTTTGCAGGGCTAAGGTGTTCCCTGAGAGGCACACTGAAGGGGGAGAAAGCATTTGGATGCACTGTCTTCATTTCATTGTTGTTACTTTAATCACCTTCAACATTCTATGTCACGTAGCTCACACTCCTGTTTCTTGTTGATGTCTGAAGGTATATTTTGTAAAGAGTATAAAATGTGATTGTCCCTACCTATTTATATGTTATTCATGGAAAGAAACTTGAACATGTCCATCTAAGCTCAAGGTTGGAAGCATTTATTATAGATGATCAGGGATTGTATTTTCAGTGTTATATCAGAGGAGTCAAAAAACAGAAATTAATAGTAACTAATGCTCTTTGTCTATTAGAATGTTTCTCTGAAAATCCATTGTCTTTCTGTGTTATAACCAATACAATGTAAAAGTTGATTCAATGACACAATAATTAAATTATATAAACAAACTCAAAATTTTTGAATCTGAAAAAGGGAGTGATAAAAGAGGGGGTGATACAGATGTCCATCAATGAAGGAATGGATACAGAAATTGTGGAACTTTTACACAATGGAATACTACTCAGCAATTAAAAACAAAATCATGAATTTTGGAGGCAAATGGTGGGATCTAGAAAAGATCATCCAAAGTGAGGTATCTCAGAAGCAGAAAGACACACATGGTATATACTCACTTATATAGACCTATAAGATAGGATAAACATATTAAAATATGCTATGCGCACCTAAAGAAGATAAACAAGAAAGAGGACCCAGAGTAAGATGATTGATCCTCACTTAGAAAGACAAGTGGGATGGACATGGGAAGTAGGAGAAAACAAGTAACAGGACAGGAGCCTACCGCAGAGGGCTCCTGAAAGACTCTATCTAGCAGTGTATCAAAGCAGATGCTGAGACTCATAACCAAACCTTCGGCAGAGTGCAAGGAATCATACAATAAAAGGGGGAGTTAATATGACCAGGAGAGGACAGGAGCTCCACAAGGACAAAATATATCAGGGCATGGGGGTCCTCTATGAGACTGTTTCTCCAAAGGATTATGTATGGATATAATCTAGACACCCTGCTAGGATGTAGCCCATGGGAGCTCAGTAACCAAATGGGTTTTCCCTAGGAAGGGGAACAGGAACTATTTTTGACATGAACTCAACGACTGGCTCCTTTACCTCCTCCCGACTCCTACCCCCGATGGAGGAACAGTCTTGCTAGGCCACAGAGGAGGACAAGGCAGCCAGTCCTGAAGATACCTGATAAGATAGGGTCAGATAAAAGGGAAGGAGGACCTCCCCTATCAGTGCACTTGGAAAGAGGCAGGGAGGAGATGAGGGAGGGAGGCTGGGGTTAGAAGAAAATGAGGGAAGGGGCTACGGCTGGGATACAAAGTAAATAACCTGTGATTAATATAAAAAAATTAAAAAGAGGGGGTGATAATAATAAGAGATCAGAGAATGGAGAGGAAAGAGTAATCAGAATGCATTATACATGTATGAAATTGTCAAGTAGCTAATTAAAACAGCAAAACAAAAATAAAAGAAAACGTGAAGGGCCAATTGGTTTATTCTTCTCCCTACAATATGCATATCAAGTGATTTAAGTAATTTCTCTTTTGATCTTGACACACATCCCTTCCCTCCATCTTTGCTTCCACACAGTATCCAATAAAGTTCCTTTCTCCCTTTTTTTCACCTGTGTCCTGACGAATCCTCAGTCCCACATTACCAGCAATGACTTAACACCGATAGCACTTCTTAACTATTTCTTCTGTAGTAAGAGAATGTTTTTTAAAGAAAATAATAATAATAATTATTATTTAAAGGGAAACTATAACCACCTGAACAGATATGCACCATTTTAGAACTACAGACCTCCTTATAATAAATCACAGTATTCATTTCCGAACATTCGGGAATGGTTAATAATCGATACTAAGAGCAAAGAAAACATTCTTTCCATGTATTTAAATGATTTTACTTCACAAAAAATATGCACAGCTTTACAAAATAGACCTTTGACTTTTAACAGAGGAGTACTTTGCGATTTTGAAAGCACTTGTGGATTTGTTAATGTTAAACTGGTAATTGTTGATCTCTTGGGGGGGGCACAGCAACTTCGGTGTGGGCTTATTACACTGTAAAATATGGATTGCCTTTACCCTAATGGCCTCTGAATCCTATTACCATCCCATTAGAGAGTGTGGGATTTTAGTAATTCTGTTGTTGTTTCCAGTGGGCAGTGAATATAATAGGGAAGGGCAGGGTTAATGCAATTCATCTCTTTGAATACTTGTAACTCAGCTCCCTTATCACTCACCGTGGTTTCATTAGGGCTTTCTCCCCTTCTTTCTTTTTCTCTCCTTCAGGCCCCGTAACATTTCCATTGGCCTCTGTTAAGCTTGGAGCCTGTGCTGGGGCATTTGATGCTTCCAACATTTAAAAGAATCTTGGACATTTGCTTTTCATAAACTAAAAATAAATAAACAAGGTGGGACATTGGCTTGCGCTGAGCCAGGCTGAGGCTTAGAAGCATTTCGGTGACTGTCACTGCCAAGAGGAGTATTAGAATAGCTCTTCAATCAAGGCCATTTATGAGGCCTTTTGAAAGGAGAAGTGTGAGTTCAGAGGGTCAAATTAGTGCATGCCGGTGTTTTGCATACAGTGTAAAATATGCTCCTGCAGACAGCTGGGTCCTGGGTGCTAATCATGTAAGAGAGAAGAAACAGGAAAGATTCAAAGTGATGGGGATTAGATGCCTTCAGAGAGAAATTTATGCATTAATTCCCAACACCTCAGAATTCTCAGCAGCTATACATGCCTGATTATAGATCAGTAGTTTTATGCATGGAATTTGTTTTTAGCTAATACAGTCTTTTCAGAATAAATATGAACATCAGATCACTTCCTAGTGTGTCAAAACAAATTAGTTCCCCACAGTGATGCAATGAAAGGTGTAACTATTTTCTCTTTTTATATGTCAGAAAGCATTACCAGGAAAGGGAAATTCCCTCTCCCCCACCACTCCTGCCCCCCCAACCCCTAAACTGATGTTGGACAAAGGTCTGATTTCATGCCTGCGCATGGACCCGGGGCTCCAGCACCCACTTCTGTTGCCAGTAATGAGAACCACAAGCTGAGACCAGAGAGACAACTGCATTCCTAAAAAGGCAGAGAAAGGCAGGAGGTGATCTGACCGCTTCAATCTGTTGAAAAAAGCAGATAAAGGCAGGAGGTGATCTGACCGCTTCAATCTGTTGAAAGTGAGTGATATTCCCAGGTCTGTTGTTCAGCATCACAGAGAATTAAGTTTCCATGTGTTTCATCATAAATAGGATGAGTGTGCAACACGCCTACACTACGAAAACGTGGACTGGCTGATACACAGGAAGGCCGGTGTCTGGCCGGGTGGTTTGTCTTATAGCCTCCGTACCGCACTTCTCCACCTGTTCAGAACGAACACAGAGCCCGGATGCTGCTTTGAGATAGGATAGTTTCTGTATCTATGTTGAATTTATGCATCAAGTTTCCTTTTCGTCTGCAGTATAACTTACCATAATTCTAGACAGACTGTGTGAAAGTATTTTTGCCTTTTCATCAAGTCTGTTGTTTTGAGTGAAATTCATTTAAAAGGTATCTATGCAGCTACAAAAACAATTTTCTTTGTACCGCTAGATTGATGGAAGAAAGTGTTGTTATTGAATGAAACATCCTTTGGAGCCTGGGCTATGGACTATCTCTTTCATCTGTTTCTGTAATCACTTAGGGAGTGATTACAGAAAAAAGAAAAAGAAAAAATAAAAGGAAAAATGGGTGGAGGGCAGCGGTAAGCACATACTAGTATAATTCATAATTTTTAAAAAATATATATATGCATATACGCAGAAACTTCATCAGCAGAGAGTAGATGAATTCATGGAGTGGGGTCCTGAAAGATTGCTTCTTGCCTTGTGAATGACAATCAAGGGACGGCTGGTTATTCCACACTGGAGTGTAAGCTTCTGCTTCTTTCACTCCTGGGTGGCACTGAATTCATTGTGCTCCTGTGTTCTTGAAATTTTCCTTCACACTTTCAAGAAATATAACAAACAGAATAGTACTAACACTTCTCTCCATGAAAGGATGTACGTTGTCTTTGCCCCTGTCTCAAAGGCACAGGCCTGTCATCTGTTGTGTGTATGCAATGTTCCCTTAACGCAGAGTAAAAGGATCGCTCGCTGATTGTTTGACCCTCATTGTATTGGTGATGAAATTGGACTCGTTTTAAGGCCAGGTGTCTGTGAAAGTTGCACCAGGACTCCAAAAGGAATATGAGTTGTGTAGAAGATGATAAACACCACCCTTTTATATAATAATATACCCAGTGTTTTGTGGAAAACACACAATAGCCCTTTCAGTAAGCAATGGACATTTGGAAAACTCAAGGAAAATGAAACAAAATTAAAAATCTTCCAGAAACCTATTTGGATTTTTTGGGTTTTATTTCTTTGTTTTGCTTTTATTGTCTTTACCAACATAAACAAATATTTTTAAATTGATATTTACTCCTTATATTTATTGATAGACTGTGTAATTTCCATTTACATGAAAATAATACTCAAAAACATTTGATTAGTATTCTTCCTAACTATATGTCTTTTAAAATGGGGAGATGGTTTTTAAGCTTAAAAATAGTTTTTATTTCCTTATAAATTCATAATTCCAAAATTGAGTTCTGTTATTTAGAAATAGTATACCAATAAAAGTAGAAACATTTTGAATTGCCAATATAAAAGATAACACTTTCACAGTTTCTGACATTTTGTCATCTTTGCTGACATAAGTAGTAATTGTAGTTATTTTTAAAATTTATATTTTAAGCTGTGTGTAATGATGGATACCTATAACTACAGTACTCTGGAGGCTGAAAGTCACAAGTTCAAGGTGAACTACATAATGAATCCAAGGCCACCCTGTGCTACATAAGGAGACCTGTTTGTGTGTGTGTATCTGTTATAGCTACCATATTCTCCTTAGATGCTTTACCTCTAATTATTCACTTTCTGCTGAAATTTCTTCATGATTATGCTGTGCTAGAAGATCTCAATTGTATTCTTTAAAACTATTCAACAACTTTAAATTGTGCAATCTTTTGCTGATCAGATTAACTGCTGATATCTTTCTTCAATAGTTTCTTAACTTTTGTTTTTCACATGCAGACATTTTAAAACTTTTAAACATTTTAAGACATTTTATATAGCAAGGCAGTGGTGGCACATGCCTTTCATCCCAGCATGTAGGAGGCAAAGGCAGGAGGATCTCTGTGAGTTGGAGGCCAGCCTGGTCTACAAAGCCAGTTCCAGGACAGCCAGGTTTAAAAATAGAAACCCTGTCTTGAAAAAACAAAAACCAAAACAACAGCAAAAAAGAAAAACAACAACAAAAACATTAAAACTTTATGCAGTAAGATCTTACGTTTTAGAGGCCTTAAATGGTACTCAAAAGTTTCCATGAGTTATCCAATAGATACCTACAATACTCTTTTTCAAAAGGGTGATACTATAGTGTCATTAGCCTTTTGGAAACATTTAGAAATATATGTGCATGTGTGTTATAAAGATGTGTTTTCCTGAAATAGATTTTTTTTGTACTGTTCTTGCATTATTTGGATACCAAGAGTTTATAGTAGTTTACAGTAGCTTAATGTAGCAAGAAGTTCTTCAATGTATCTTCTTTCAGTTTTCATCCATATTATTCTGTTCTTTCTGTTTGAATGTGTACAAAAGTGACAAAATGATTCTATCTTCATAATATTTTAGGGTAGATTTTGTATATTTTTAATACACAGGGCAGTGTTTTTATTTTTTGAACATATGAGTTTGGTGTTTCCACCAATTTCTCTTTGACTTGTCCTAGTCTGTCCTTGTTATCTAGAATTTTATTAGCAAAATTTCCTACATCATTCTTTCATTTTCTCCTTCTGCTTCTACCTTCATTTTTCTTTAACAGTGCTACCAGATCATGCCTGCGGCCTACATGTAGTAGCCAAAAATCTGCCACTGTACTGTCACTAGTCTTTCTTCTAATACTTTTCTAAATTACCTGATATTTTTATTTCTTCCCTCTAGCCCACTGTGTGTGTGTTTATGTGTCTATCTGTCTGTCTGTCTGCGTAACTAGCAAAAATCAGTTTCTACCTCTATTGTGTAGGTCCAGGAAATTAAACTCAGGTCTTGGTGGTCTTAATTTTTACTTCTAAGACAGGGCCCAACCTGCCCTTGAATTCTATATAGACCAGAGAGGACAGGAACTTGAACCACCCCCACCCCCATCACCTCCCAAGTGGCTGACATCATAGCTCTGAACCTCCTCTATCCTCCAGTTTCTTTTCTTCTAGAGAAATCAAAACACATCCCTTTAAAGGTACTCATTCATGATACTATCTGATATGTAACTACGCAGAGTGAAACAGAGATCTCCCGGAGGCTGGGCTTCACACACTTGTGCCTGTCAGTATGTATGGTAACTAGCCCGAAGACTCCGAGAACTCTGACTTCCCATGGTAAACTTTGAAAAGACGTGATCCACAGCAAAGCAAAGTAGTAGTACGAAGTCTGGCAAAGGGGGAAAGGGTTCCTCCGTGAAAGCATCTGAGAAATAGTTCTGACACTAGCCTTCTCTTGGTACCTGATAATAACTACTGTCATGTAAAAAGCTTTCACCAGGTTCACAATAAACTTGCCTGACATTTTGAACTTTTCTTTTTCCAGATTTAATCAGCTACATAAACATTTGCTCCATGGTGTACTTTTTTTTTTAATAATTATTGTTTAATTTCCCAGTCATAGGGATGATTATTTGATGCAAGGGTATGTATTTTATTACAGGGCATATATGACAAGTATTACTCAATCCTTTGACTTATATTCAAATATTCAAATTGGCAAGGAATCATTCCAACCAATCAGAATTTTCAGTGAGTCTTTTTTGTTTCTTATAGATGGAGGACAACCATACTCTGATCTCAGGTGACAGTCTTGAAGGCTTCTTACTAGCTGACCATTTACTCAGTGATTGGCACTAGCTTCAATAGGCAGTATTAGACAATTAGGAATATATCCTCATGACCTTTGGCAAAGAAATTTTTCCTTTGGCTAATGGGACCTTGTCAGATGTGGAGAATACCTTGCAGGAGACCATGAAGTACAGAAATTACGTATACGAAGCTTTTTGTGTTATTTCCATGTAGGCAGCCCTTTATAAAGTAAGAGTCATGATTGCTCTTAAAAACCATTTACAGAAAAACTCACGGGATGTATTTCCTGCTTGGCTTCACTGTGACAGTGGTGCAATGAGAAGTAATAATTTCATAATGCTTAGCAATTTACATGCTTTTTTATGTACACTGTTGGGAGAATAAGCATACAAATAAGCAGGGGGAAAGATGAAGTAACCAAAGTCTAGCCATACAGAGCTTTACGGAGCATACCAGCCCAGGAAGAAAGATGTCAACTCTCCACCTGAGGACATATCTAGGTGGAGCACTGCAGGCTGTCACACAGTCTGATGTAACCGGATCAGAATCACATCAAGGTTCAATCCCTTGGCCTCAGTGCTTGCTGAGTTAGTCTTCCTTTCTGATTACCCTTTTATGGAATGTGATTTTAAAAGCATCCCAAAGTTGTAAGTGCCTTTGGGTCGTGTTGACATCTGATTCATCAATGGGTAAGCCCCCTGTGATTGTGACTGGAGCATCCTTTCATGCTTCTGGAAGCGAACCCCCTGCTCAGCAAGAATGATGTGGAAATGTTGGTAAACCCCTTTATTACTTTAAGTCTAGACTACTGTAATTCTCCATTGGTGGGTCTCCCTGACTGTGCTATTTATAGGAATCAACTTAAGATATAAGGCTGCCCAGATCCTCCCTGGCATCTTGTCACCTCAGCATATTTAGAACCATCAATTCAATCCTCATATCGGTTACCCATAAAATTTCACATTGATTGTGCAGTTGTTTTACTCACATAAATGGTGCCTCAGAGATGTGGTTTCATTCTGCCTGTCTCATGGATTTTTCTTTTACCAAACCCAAGTCACTCATATAGACTTAAATTTGGAAGTTTTGATACTTGCTATACACTTGATGAAGATGTATTCAAAGTTAGGCTTCCTAATTTTAATTTTGTTTTATTTTCATACTTTATACACTTTAAACAAAGTATATATAGAAGTTGAATACAAATTGTATCTTTAGGTTTCTGTCAAATCATAATAGACAAGGCAATGGAAAGTATGTTAAGATATTTTTCTATATAATGCTATAAAAGTTTAATATGATAAGATTTATGCTTATTGCTCACTAACCTACTTTTAAAATTGGTGCGATCGTGGTGCTTTTTCGTGCTTTGAAAACTTTATTTTAGTAATTGTGTAGTATTTCATCAATTGAAGTGTGAGATTTTTTTTGATGCACTTAGCAATTATTCCTGAAGTAAATAGCTATCTACCCATGGTCCCACTCCAGCTTCTGAAGAATCAAAGGAGATGCCAAACTTGCCCGTATTGAATCAGCTCTGCTGTTAAAACTGAAGTTTCCTTTACATGCAAGCTATTTTAAAAATGATAACTTCGGGTTTTAATTGAATCACTAAAAATCGTTTGTCTACCCCTCTCTATCTTTTCATGATAAAATTATGAGTGTTTTCCTGGAGTGTGAGGGCAGGCCTTGGAGGGGCCATCAGTCCTCTGCTTTATCTTGTAAACCTTCTCTTTCTAGTCATCTACTCTAGTTTCATCATTTATTTCCACACAGAGATTCCAACTCTCCTCTTGGGCTTTGTCTAATAGGACTTCATTTGAATTTCATTTTGTAGCCATGAGTCCTATCCACTTTGTAAACGTACCTGTAGCTATGCGCCTAGCCCAGAACTCGACACTTTGGTTCATATTCACAGCTCTAGGTTTCCCTTAAACTGAGAGAAGTTAGAAGTTGGTAGTAAAAATAAAGATGTAAATATTGGTTGTCACCTTCACTTTGAATTTTAAGTTTGCCTTTAGACAATAAGGTACATATGATATTATTTGGGTTTGCTCAAAATAGAAATAGAAATACTCTAGAGGACAGAAAACACATCACTGGCACAGCCTTTTCTTCTAGATGTTGGGAATATATTGCTAACATGGATCTTTGCATTTTCTTTTCACAACCATTCCTGGCATGCATCTTGGTATATTTAAAAGGAAAAAAACTTGCTTTTTTTCTCATATCTAAGCAAAGTACTCATGGTGCCATAGTGCTGGAAACCATTCTACTAAAACCATGCATTGTCATTAGATAACAACAGTTCGATGTACACAGAAAGATGCAGGGGTGTGGTCCTCATTCCTCATTTGTACTTATACTTTGTATACATGTATTCAGCCTTTAAGCGTCAGGCTTCCTGCATTCAAAATGGAACAATGTAGAAAACTGGATCATCCCTGAAATCTCATACTGGATTAGAAATCTACCTGGATATATTGCCTATTAAAATTAGGGCATATTAAGACTATATCATATAAAACTAGGTAGCTGCTTTGTGTTTCCTTCTGTCTTTAGCAAACCCATATAGACGTTTTAGTTCCTGCTTAGAAAAAAAAATAACTGTAGACTCTGAGCTTTAATATATTACATGCTAACTTCAGTAAAACAATGCTACTTTAAATTAATCTTTAAAATATAGAACCTATACAAATGTAAGGCTTCATTTAACTCATGTGTGCATATAGCACCCGACTATGGTTCTAGAAGTCTGGCTGTCATGATGTAAGTCCTTCTTACAGTTGCTAGAAATCAAATTCAACTAAGATATTCAATCCAGAAACAATATTATAATTTATATATGTTTTATATGTAAATTACACTGTATATTTCAGTATTTTTCACATAGAAAAAAAAAACTAATTCCAAGAAGTGATTGGCTCCTGTCATATGTTTTGCTGATGACTGAGAAGAAAGTCTGATCAGGTCACCTGTGGCTCAGAATTTCTGGTACATCAGAACCGCTGTCATTTTACTTACAAATACAACCGGGAAAAGGAAGGGTGATTGTCTCTGGCAGGTGGAAACGCATTATGTTTGTTCTGACCCCAGCTCAAATGAAAATAAAATGGTTCCAGATCTTGGAATGGTCCAAAAACTAAAATTGCTCATTTGAAACTGCCAGAAGGGAACAGGACAAAATTGAGAAGGATTTTTTTCTGCATCTTTCATTTGGAGAGCATCAATTCCAAGGACCAGTAATCAGATCACCTAATTATCAGATCCGTCTTCCTTTACCTGGGCAGCCACTGTGTCGTACGACATCCTTTCCCTTCCCCATGAAGGGAAGTAGAGAAAAGCGATCAGGAGCTAAGGTTGTCAAAGGAGAAATTAGTAAAACTCAATCAAATTGCTGTAAGAATAAAATTACATTTCATCTGTTTTAGTCACTTGGAATCAAAGGAAATCTAAAGTGCCAAGAAATATCTATCCCAATGGAAAACTGAGGCCCAGAAAGCCAAACCTATTTACTAACTAAATTGGGGAAGATGACACATGATCAAGAATTTTGACATGAAATACATCACCATGATACACAGCAAATAGACATATCCCGAAACAAAAGGTTAATTTCCAAACAAATTACTTTCTCAAAAAAAGAACTACTGGCCCTCCAGCACTTGTGAAATATCCCTTGCATTGCTGCTCTCATTAAGGAGAATAAAGAGAGAAGCAGTTGGGGTTCTGGAGTCATTTAGTATTCCTTTAGCAGCTCCAGACTTATTTGTGTCTGAAGAGGGAGTCTCTTAAATGGAAACATGACATATAAACTAACGGCTGTTTTTGACATTGAACTTCAGATGCAGGATAGGTAGGAATGTTTGCACTTCATGTTTGTAATATACAAATAGGAGCTTGTTTAAATTCTCAGCGTGAACAAGCTGGTGGTTAGCTTAATTCCCCATGTCTCCCTTCACTCATTCGCCACAAAATAAAGGATGGAAAGACTCCACTACAGTTGGCCGGGTGTGGGGATTTTTGGAAACTCAGGAGGACTGTTAGTACAGTGTTCAAACCTCCCAAGAATACTGTTAATAGAAGCATCCCAGCCCACTCCACCTTGTCTAATCTTTCCCCTTTGACTTAGCTGTTTTATTGCAACACTGTCCAGCATTCCCTGGTCTTGTTTTCACTCTTCTTTGGGATGTCAAGTTACAGGCTAGGAGACTTGACAGCTATTGAGAACGATAGAGGGATGGCAGCACTGAGCATGGGCTGGTTCTGTATGAGACATTTACAATAAGTGGACCACAAGCCACTCCAAAAAGTTAAGATGTTCCTTATTTCAAGTTTAGGAAGTGGTCTATGTGTCTGTGGCACCTCCCAGTGGCTATGGCACCCCAGAGTCAGGGGTGGGAAACTTGACTTGGACTCCCATTCTTCTTGTTGACTACTCGCTTCACTCGCTTCCTCTGAGTACGCCAATCCAGCAGTTTGGTTGTGAGATGTAAGGTTCTCTTGGACTTGTTTCTGCTGAGTTCACTGAACTGCTCTTTACTGATTCCTTCTTCTTTGTGTATTAGGGCGGGGGCAGCGTTTCAAGACAGGGTTTCCTAAAGGCTGTCCTGAAACTTGCTCTGCAACCAGGCTGGCCTCAACCTCATAGAGATCCGCTTGCCTCTGCATCCCAAGTGCTGAGTTTAAAGGTGTGCACCACCACACCCAATTTTCATTATCACTTCTAGTTGTACCTTTTTCTCTGGTAATGGCAGGAAACATCTAAAAGTCTCTCTCTCTTTTTCCATCAGATCTTTTGCATTCTCTTCTAATGGAGGAGTCTAAGCTTTACTCTAAACATCAGTTCACCTGCAAAAGACACAAAATACTTCTGTAACCAGAGGACTCTGGCCCACATTTGAAGGTCCTCTCAAAGCTCAGGCAAATCTAGTTTACAAATTAAAAGAAAGCTCACAGACTGAACCCTCCAGGTTTCAGCCTATACTCCTTTGAAAGATGTGAGTGTGTCTTTTAGCTGAGGTACTGAGAGTTGAGCACGTGCCTATAGGGTACCAAATGAATACCTAACACATCTTTGGATGCTGGGAACAGTTCCATTACACCAAGGAGATAGGGAAAAAAATGCTCTATATAGAGGAATAAACAAAGAAGAGGACAGTGGGGATAGTTAAAAACAATGGTCATAATGTTATCAAGGCATGTATAAATTTACATGTGTTTTATGTTATATGCTATAATTATATGCTTAATGGGATAATTTATGTTATATTATATACTTAATGATATGATTTTAAAATGTTTTATGTGCATATATAATAAATTCATAATAGTACATTAAAACCTATTATGTGAGATATTGCTTTATGTCTAGTTCTAGTTTTGCTTTAAATCAGACTGATACACTATTGCTTTTAAGGTTATATGTCAATATTATTCTTGGATATTTCTATAGCACAGGTTATGTGACCCCCATTTGAAATATGTACGACCAGAAATGTTTCAGGTTAGATTTCTTTTTTTTTTTTAATTTTACATACACACACACACACACACACACACACACACACACACACACTGCTCCCTCTCTGTAGCATCTGTGTCATTTTGGATACGTCACTTTTTTTTTCCTTGCCTACCACGTTGGGGTAGAGAGAAAATGTTGAGAGAAAGAGTGAAGGAACAAACCCATGAATCGAGGGAGACAGCGGGACTACTCCCACATTCCATGAGTTGAGAGTGATTGGTCCATGAAAAATCGGTGAGGCACGATGGAGCGAGGGAAAGCTGGCACACAGGCATCGTATGTGGGCCACTGTCTGTTAACTTTCCATTTTTACTTTACGTACCAGGAGAGCAGATTGATATTGCATTTTAATTGTGTATATTAGAGGGAGGCATATGGTTACAGCATTTTCTTATTTACCTTGTGTAACGTGAAATTTATCATTTTCTTTCCAAATTACAGGATTTAAGGGAGCATGCCTACTTTTCATATGGGTTCAATTCTCTCCCATGCAAAGGTCTCCTGAGATGTGTGGCAGGTTGATGCCAAGATGATGCTGGCACCATTTTCTTATTGCCATGGTGATCCCCAGCTCTCCTGAAATCTCAAGAGGGACTATGATATTTTAAAAGCAACTTGAATTTTGGTAATTAAAAAGGCTGGAAAGAATACCCTCGCTACATTTTTGCCAGCATGGGCAAATAAGGATAGAAAAGGATGTCTAGAGAAGAGGGATGTGACTTGGGCTTTATCGGGTGGGATAAGCTTGCATTCTAATTTGAAAAGCCTCTTGTAAGTTATGTATGGGGTATTTATGGAAAGTCAGAGCCCGAGTGTGGATTGTGAAGTGTGTCGAAGCCTACACTTCCTAGAAACAGCTCTTCTCTCTCCCTCAGTCACTATCATCTTAACTTAGAGCTGAAGGTATGATTGTCAGCGTATTTAAACATTGAAGGCAGTGTGTAATGTACATAAATGTTGGCAGTTATCGAGGTAAAGCAAAAAGAAAAAAAAAGTGATCCCCTCGAACAGGAAATTAAGGTAGACAAGCGTCAGTCACACTGCACGTTAATCACATCCCAGGCTGTCTCGAAAGTTCTTACAGCAGCGAGTTATTTTGAACTTTGCCTGAGCAACTGTGCTCTCCAGGAAAAAGCTTCAAAGATGTGAGGGCTTTGTTTCACATTACATGAAAAATTTTCAGACATTGTGTTGAGCTATAAAATGAACAAATACTTGACGTAATAAACCCTGAAACAAACACTCAAGAGGGAGAGAGGGAAGAAGGGAGATAGAGAGATTGAGAGAGAGAGAAGCTCCAAGCCAGTGGCACCACAATGCTGGGATTTTTGTGCCTTACCTGAGAGCTGTGTTCAGAGAGGAACTTGGTCAACAGTAGGACTCTAGTGGTTTTGTTGTTTGTTTGTTTGTTTGTTTGTTTGTTTGTTTTTAGCATTCGTCATCCTATTAGGGCTGCAAATCTTTAAGGGCACAGAAGGAAGGGTGGAGCAGTGTTTCTTATTAGGAAGTTTACAAACAAATGTAAATTTCCCATTTACAGATGGGCATTTTAATTGAGTTTTTACAAAACCACCTACAGCCTAATGTTTCACAGTCAAAAAATAAACCAGAGGGCTCTCAAGTGCCATTTCTCCCACATAATTCAATTGTTAATACTCACTGGAAGTTGCTTATTTTCTATAGATCAGGTTCTACTGGTGAAAGAATGACAGGAGGTAGAGTTTGTTGGCCCTAATTTCTTGTAAACCAGTCTAGTTAAGAGCAATTACTGCATTGTTCATAATCTTCTTTTAGTGACATTTATAGCTGCTATGACCTAAAATAGAAATGAGCCAGATGGTTTTATTAAAGGTTTTTGTTTATTTGATTAATTTTGTGTTATGTTTGGCAGGGATTTGGTGGTTTTATTTCTGTTATTTTTCACCGCATTTTATGATTAGTGAAGTGACTTAGTGGTAGCTGACATATGACTTACTGAGAACAGAATCTCAGGGAGATGACTGAGACTCATGCCTAGCGCTTCGTCATCTGTTTGCAGTCAACGTGTATCTTTTGAAACAGAAAAATCTCCTCCCATGGTGATTTCATTAGACATATATTAGTGTTCAGGTCTGTGATTTTTGTTTTTCTTATATAATCTTTCTGGTAGTGTCTTCATAACTGCAGTATTTTTTTTTAACCTCACTAAACCTCACTAGACAATTTTTGCTTTCTTATATTAAAATGTTCCTGAAATTAAAGAAAATTAATTCAAGTGGCATGATAGAAACGCTCTGTTAGGTTTAAACAAGTATTAATTGTGTTTGTTTGTTCTATGTAAGAGAGAGTTTTTTCATAATTTCACACACAGTTCTTTTCTCTGAGAGAGAGATACTACTTAAAAGGGAACATTCCAATCCCCCTCCTGAATCATAGTTTCTCATTTCCTGAAAATAGATTCACAAATGTCATAAATTAGTCTGTAAATTTTACCTTATTATGCTTCCTCCTTCAAAAATATGCAGGAAAGTGATTATTCGTGGTGTTCGACTCCAGACTGATGAGTCGGTTATAATTATCAAAGCAGACATAATGAAATGAAAACAACTTTCTCAAGGGCCTCTGAGTTTTCAGTCACCATCATCACCCTGTCAAGCTGGGTTAACTGTTTTCTGCCCAAGTGGATGTCAACACAATTAATTTCACAGTTTCTTCAGCTGATGGACATAGATTTCATTTGCTCATCTAGGCAAAAATCTCCACATATGTTAGGGTGTAACTGGTTTCTGGGTTCTCCATGGGCAGAAAAAGGAGTGGGGAAAATGGGCATTTGTCTTTACAGATAATAAGTGGAATTGTCCCTCTTAGTAATTTGTAATCCATTTGGGGCAAGACATCATTAAATAATTACACCAGTAGGTCTACATGACTTAAAATAGGAAATAATTAGAAATTTTTTATAGTATCTTTATCCAGTTTAAACTGTTGCCATAGAAAAGGTTCAGTAGGTCTCTCTACCATGATGGAAATAGCTACATTGTTCAAGATGGTACAAAGCCTCACCTGACTATCAAGAACTAGAAATGTAGTTACTGTAACGGAGGGGTTTCTAATTATTCATAATTTTAATCAAATTTACATTTGTATTTGAACAAATACACATGGCCAGTCCCTGCCATGCTAGACAAGCTGTTCTCAAAATTATGGTGCTGTTAGTTATGTCTACTTGAAATATATATGTACACTTGAAATATAGTTTCATATATTCTGTTACAGCATGAAAATGGATGATATGTGTGTGTGTGTGTGTGTTTATTTTGTTTACACCATGAACTATAAGCAGCATTTTCAAGAGTGAAAGAATCCCTGCAGGAATGACTGCATTTTTGCATATTTGATAAGAAATGATGAAATAATGTCCTTGATTTTAATGTGTGAGTAGATTACAAATTAATCTTTAATTTATGTCTGGATGCCTATACCTGGCTAGGATATTTTTTAAGTCCGATTTCTTATTTGTTATTGTTACTCTATGAATCATTTAAATGATATATTAATTTAGTTGATTAATATGATTCATTACCATAAATCATCTTCTTTAGCTCATGTTGCTGCTTAATAAAAACTGCAAACACATTTTCCCCCCAGAGTTGTATTCGATATCATTCCATAGCAACCAATTTTTCATTTCCCAGCATGTATGTACAGATCGCTTGATGATAAGAATTGGGAAGGAGAAAAGAAACTGGAAACTGGAGTCTGGAAAGGATGGATGGAATAGGAGAAAGGGAGAGAGAAAGAAATAGAGAAATCAGAAGAAGAAAGTGAATGGTACTACTGCAAAGGAACAACAGGAACATGGCCTTTGTTGCCAGGAGACAGGGGGATCCGCCATGAATACTGCTCTGATCACGAAAGTTCCTGTCAGCTTTTCTTCCTTTAACATTTGAATCTCATGTCTTCTCTCTCTCTCCAGTTCTGTAGTAGTGAGGGTAATCTCGTGTTTTTAGACTCTCCGTTCCTCAGCTGCTTCTTGTTTGTTTCTTAGTTTATTTCCAGCCAAAGGTAGAGAAAAGAGCCTTCTGTTCCTTCTTCTCCCCAGCCATCCCCTCTCTGTCTTGAACAGTGACATGTATGTGTCTCCTCTCTATTTTAGGTTCACATCTTCCGATTTCTATTTTTTTTTTTAATTGATGAGGGTGGAGCAAGGAAAAAGTATTTATCAGTATCTGCTGAAGACTGAGTGTTAAGTGTCATGACTGGGTCAAATAAGCTTTGGGACAGATAAAAGGGGAACAATCAGCACTGTTGGGAACAGATGACTTGTTCAAGTCTATCCATGGGGGAAGAGATATCCCCACAAATGCATTTAAATCCATGCATTATTTTCATTGACGGGAACTGAATATATTATAGACATTAGAGTTCTGGTTTCTGAAATGGGGACAGAGGAGAGAGATAGAGAAAGAAGATAGGGAGTAATATAATCATATTATGAGTGAGTGAAAACACAAGACAGACAAAATAAAAATATCAATAAGTGGGGCTAATTCCTTTTGGACACACCCACTATAAGCAAGGACATTGGGACCTACACCAGTATCTGGGACATGACAGATACTCTGCCGTGAATTTTTGTGACAGGACTTTTTGAGGGACATCAGGAATAAGGATTGTGAGGTGGGGGTGACTCTCCCAGAACATCATAAAGAGAGTCATCTGAAGAGATAAGAAGAGTGTAAGGAGATTGCCAAACCCCTAATGTGCAGTCTCATTGCTTAGTCGTCAGTTAATAGGTCATAGGGTTCTTAAATTTCACTGGCTAGTTTAGGCAGCAATATTATTTCAGGTTTTATGGATGAAACTAAATCCAGAGGATTTCTTTCATTTGTTTAATGTCACCAATTGGCAAGGACATCCATGTTGGCTTTCACATGCTCTTCTCCATTTCTTGGATATAAAATAACATCTTGTTTCAAAGATATTCAAAGGACACTCAAAGAGTGTGCTTTTAGTTCAAAACATGGGTATGGTGAGTGGGAACAAAGCTGACCATTACCTTTGTGCTCTCTTCTTTACCATGAGTAATGTGAAGCAGGTAGGAAGTCCTTCTCACCCCAAACCTTGCTGAGGGAAGACACGTGTCAGTCAGAAGAGAAAGAATAAGAACACATGGAAATGAAGAAGAAATGGCTATAGAAGCTTTTTGTTTACTCTAACACACCTCATTCAGCCAGTAAGATGTTTCATGTGACATAACTGCTATATCTTAGACTGTAGCTCAAGGATAAGACAGGAAGTCTTATATTTTTGTGACCCATTACATGAGGGCATGCATAAAACTAAGTCTGCTAATTACAGCAAAACAAAATACATTCTTATTGCTGGTTTTCATTAAATACCTAATACGAAAATAACTACTAAACGAAAGGAAAAATGAGACATGAGAGGCCGATATTTTAATTTTGTGTATTACTAAAACCATCAGTCATATAGTAAGTACCCAGGAGATGTTTCTCAGTAATAATAAGGATGGAGGCAGAAACCGATCTACACTCAATTGAAGGACAGCATGTTGTATAAATGAAGCCTCACTTTTAGGTTTCAAATTCTATTCTCATAGTTAATATTCAGTGAATTGCCATTTCACTGATAAACACAGATCAGTCCTGAAGATCAGCTTTGCTTGGACTCATCATCCCAAGTGTTTGCCTTATGTGGTCTCAGTCCTGTTGTTGTTTGGGGTAGCTTTCTTCTCATCCAATTATCTGATAGACTTTCATGCCTGTGAGTGATATTGTCTAAAGGATTCTCATAAAGTTTCTCATATTTAAGAAAACCCCCTACTATTTTTTTTCTGTTTGAAAAAGCAGTCCTCAACAGTGCATTCCTGACTCTTGGGGCATAAGAAGGTAAAGAGACATCAGTGCGCTTATTCAAACTGTCATCACTGTGCATGTGCAATGACCCAGGTCTTGTGGCAGATGCCAGGCCTGGAAAGCCAACTTAGGACCACATTTCTAGGGGGTAAGGTTCACATTATTAGGAAAACATGGGTGGCTGTTTAGTGCTGTAAAATGATGGGAGCACCAGGAATGAAATCTGTGAGCAGTGCAGAGGGAGGCAGAATGATTTGTTCTACATGGGTAGATTAAGAACGACTCCAGGAAGCTGAATTTTGAAAGATATTTTGGGAGCAAATAGGAACACGATGTTCCAGGCAAAGGAAAGCAGTCTGATCAAAGAATAGAAGGCATACAGTAAGGTTTGTTACTTGAACTGTAATTAACGACAAGGTCATCCCCTTGTCAGTGTGATGAGAGATGGAACCTAAGATGTAGTCTAGGTCAGACCATGCATATGCTCCTATGGTATACTGAGTACTTTTTACTTTATGCT
Organism: Meriones unguiculatus; assembly: GCF_030254825.1. Lineage (NCBI taxonomy): Eukaryota > Metazoa > Chordata > Mammalia > Rodentia > Muridae > Meriones > Meriones unguiculatus. The sequence continues at coordinate 33,064,906 of NC_083359.1, forward strand.
GCAGGCTATGGGACACCATCAAAGGACTTTTAGTAGGAGAATATCATAGTTATACGTTCATTGTTATTTCCTAACGACCATTTTTTGATGAAGTATGGCAAGAACATACTAATAAATGTAGTTAATTTTTAAATTTCTTTTCAGTCATTCAAGACTGAATATTAAGAGCCTACGATGAATCAATCAGCCTTTGTCTATATTTGATATAAAGATATGAACAATGACTGTTCATGTGTTCAGTGTTGAGCTGAGTGACTCTCACAGGAGTTGCATAAAATAAAGTCCCATTATCCAAAAAGGGCCAGTGAATAACTATTCATCCCAAAGTGCTCCCATTAAATATAGCCCTGATATCCCTGCTGGGAAGTGTTTCCCTAGAGTCATTGTCGCTGAGCATAATTAGGCCACTTGCATGAGTGTTTCAGGATTATGTGTTGAACAAGTATTGCTCTTCATTGGGTCAAATAGGTATCACCCAGGGGTCATTTCCATATCAAATCTAGTGCAAATATCTAATGGGAACTCAATCTTGGAGTGTATGGACACACGTGCTCAGCAGAGCCATACCCTTTTACTAGGTATAACTACATCCAGCCAGATGCCAGTTATGGTAACTACTGTTTTTCTTTCTCCTTTTGCTGTATTTCAGGAACACCCAGGATTATGAGTTCTTATGAGGATTATGGGTGTTCTTTGTTTGTCATGTGAGGCTATTTGTAATTGCAAATTCACATCAAGGTGCTAGGGGGAAAAAAACTCTTTAAACACATGCCTTTTGAGATGTCGCTGAAAAGATTTTGGTTCCCAAGTAAGTACAGAACTTAGAGACATAGTCAGTGTCAGAAACTCTTCCCATTCCCTCCCTTGGCAAACAAGTGTTACTGATGCTCAAGGTGTACTTCAGTAATGGAGCACTTACCTAACATGTACAATCCCGTGAGAGGGAGACAGAGACAGAGAGAGACAGTGACAGAACCACATGTTGTAATCAGATATTTCTTGTAACACAACTAAAGCCTAAGTGTTGGAGTCTAGACTAGAAGCCCTTCCTTCGGGGCACATTCTGATTAACTGTCACTTTCTGTGTCATTCCAGCCTGGTTTTCGCAAAGCATGTGTGATTTGATTTGAAAGGTGAGGAGGGAGGAGGACCGCACCCTTGCACCCTTCATTGTATTAGTCACCTCAGGTCACTGGATGGTTTATCAGTCAGTGCTTTTCACAGTTCAGGAAATCAGAAGTCTAACATCAGAATGGCAGGGAGGGTGCTTTCTTAAGGAAGGCCTTTCCTGTGGCTGGGGAAGGGCTGCACACTTACCATGTTCTTTAAGGTCAAGGGGTGGGGGACTGGTGTGGATAGTAAGGAGGGACCAGAGGAGGAGAAAGAGAGAAAGAACAAGCAGAGAATTGTTGATTCTCTTGGGCCTCTTTCTGAAAAGGCACCAATTTCATCATAGGCACTCCATCCTCATGAATTTGTAGAACTTTTATTATAACCCAAAAGCTCCACCTCCTAATACCATCATCGCACTCAAAGTGAGGTTTTCAACATAACATTTTGAAGAAAACATATCCACACTTGATGTAAAGGTGTGGATCTCAAACTCTGGCAGGGCATTAGGGTTTCTTAGAGACTCTTCCTAGAGAGTCTAGTCTTTTGAACTCACTTTAGGGATTTGGGCCTAATATCTACCAGGTCTAATTCCATCCTGCCAGTCTTAGAATTTCACCTAAAGCCTCATTTTTTCTCACTGTAACATGGAAACAGTGTTACCATGCCAACAAAGACAAGAGATCTCACGTACCAGAATGGCTAGCCATCTCCGAAGTAAGGTAACTGTATCACCTTTACCCTAATTTAACTTTGTTCTGTAAAGTAGTCTGGGATCTAAGTTTTGTTTATATTAACTTTTACACTTATGTATTCTGGTAGACCTGAATGGAAACCACTGAAGCCTTGAATATGACAGGGTCACAAAATTGAGCAAGACAGTGCCTGCCCTATATCTGCTTCTGGTCTGTTCCAAGAGACATGCCAGTATACTAAGAAGAGCCTGAAAGAACATGGTGAAAATATGTGGCAAAGCGATCCAAGGCAACCTCATCAATATATAAGCTTCATTTGACTAATAACAAATACTTTTCTCACCTTCACCCACATTTTTTAATTGAAAAGTGTGTCAACACATTGAGCCAACTCTGTGGGAAGACATCATCAAGCTTCATACTCTTACCACACTTAAGAAATATGTAATGCCCAGAATCATGAGAGAAAACTATAGCTCACAATGCCATGCAATGCTCAGACTAATATTGCCCACACTGTATTTGAGATATGTAAGATATCATAAACTTACCCTTCCAGTCACCATCCATGTGATCTGTTGGTTTGTACAAGGGTCCTGGCTTTCATGTTTGCTATCCTAGTTTTTGGCGTTCCGTGATGGCAAGTGGCATATCCAGAGGACCGAATCTTGTCGTGGACCTCTGTCCAGGGAAGTGTCTCCCTGAGCCTGTGATGGTTATCTGTTAATAGAAGGAAAAACAAGTTGTGAAAGTAGGCCATGCATATCACCGATAAACATGAAAATTTCATTGGCGAGAGCCCTCCTCTCCTTGCCAAAGTGACCTTGGTTGGCGCAAAGATGACAGAGTGCTTCCCTGCCTGGGTCTGACAGCATTGCTATCACAGCACGTTTGACAAATCGTTCACATTAAATCGGGGGGCACTTTCGGCAGCGCCGACGTCCCCTCTCCATCACTCCTGATTACCACACAAACGTCAACCATGGCACCAAGCACATTTGTCAGAGGGAGTAAAAAGCAGTTGTTAGTAAGAGCACTACCTGTCATACTAATAGGCTGGAGCGTGTTCCTTTGTGTCCCACAGGAGTCTATGGATTTGCAACAACAACAACCAAAAAAAAAGAAAAAATGAGGTTTTGCATAGTTGTCCAGTAGTCCCTAAAATTGTTTTTTGTGCTTTTGTATTGTCCAAGGCATAGGGGAAATGTGTGGAATGGGACACCAAATGTCTTCTCTGAGAGGGAAAAATATCCAAGTTCTAATTGTTTTAGTTAGTGACTTTGTTATTTAGTGGCTGCTGTCACTTCTTGGTAGCCTATTCATGGATAGAGGAAATGTATACACGAGCTTTAATTAATAAAAAATGTACGGAATAATTCTTTGATATTTGATGTGAAACATAGGAATCTTTGGAAGGTGGTAGGCTCAGTTTGTTCCTGAACCTGCACTGCACCCATATGGAGCCATGATTCACATGTGTTGTGTCACAAGGATTTCTTGGCAATCCAGCTGGAGGAAACCTTTGGGAAGACCATTCTCCCATAACTAACCCCATTTTGTGGAATGACTGTTTCCCTGGGTTGCCTAAGGAAGGTCATGTTCTAGTCCAGGCCTTAAGTTCACTGTATCAATAATATTTACATAGCCAGTAAGGAATGTACAACTAATTTAAATGGCTCCGGTGTTGGTCACGCCTTGCTATTTCCCAAGTATATCCATACTATTTTTCTCTTTTTCTTGATACTTCAAGGGTCAGTGAGGATCTTCCTTTGTTTTTCTCCCTAATATGATAATAACTTTAAAATTAGTGAGAGAAAAGTCTGGAGAGATGGCTCAGTGGTTAACAGCACATAGTGTTCTTATAGAGAACCCAAGTGTGTTTCACACTGCCTACAGCAGGTAGAACACAACTGCTTCTAACCAGTACCTTCTTCTGATGCTTCGTGGACCTGCTCATGTGCACATAGGTACTCACAGATACATACATGAACCCATAAGTAAAAATAAAATAAAACTTCGGAAATTAGAAATTTTACATGTAGGTAAAAAAATTTACCTATAGGAAACCTTAGAAATAAAGTCAAAAGAAAAAAATTTTTAAGTTCTTTGTTGGAAATTTATTTTATATGATAGGGCACTTTAAAAATAGTAGTCAAGCATACAACTTCTGGCATTGCCAGAAACTGTATGTATGAAAGCACACGTTCTGATTCAAAAGAACCATCACTCATATGCATATCCATCTATCAAATTTTATTGGATACTTACTGTATGCCCAGCATTGAACTAAACCTTGAAAAAAGACAAAGGAATTGGGATCTCAGGCTGGTAAATTTGAATTATTTTGTAAGCCAAAATAGTCCTCTGCTTTGGTATGTCAGCTTAGCTGAACTTTCCAAAGCATCTACGCCCACCACAAATATCTTCTAGCCATCATTCTGCAGATTTCCTAATGTCAAATCATTCAGTCTTTATTCTTAGTCATCCACTGCTTATCCTATAACTCTTTTCAAATCATAGTGAAATTTAAGGTTATCAACCTGCTTAATTTGGGGGGGGGGGCAAATTTTCCTTCATGCTATGAGGTAGTTTAAATGAGAATGTTCCCCGTTGGCTCATATGCTTGACTATTTGAATGCTTGGTCCTCAAGGGGGAACTGTTGGGAAAGACTACTAGGTTTGGCCTTATTGAAGAAGATTGCCACTGAGTCACTTTAGAGTAGATTTTGAGGTTTCAAAACCCCATGCAAGTTCAGCCTCTTTCTCTGCCTGCAACCTAAGGATCAGAAGTAAGCTCTCATCTACTATTTCAGGGCTGTTCCTTCCTGCCTGCCAACATAGCTTCCACCATGATGGTTATGCGCTAACTCTCTAAAACTGTAAGCAAGCTTCCAATGAAATGCTTTCTTTAAAAGTTGCCTTGACCATGGTGTTTACAAGATTACAGGAACAGAACAAGTAAGGCATGCAGTGATACATAAATCAGATCCAAGAAGATTACATGATTGAAACAAGGATGAGTGGGCATAGGGCCCATTTGGTCAAGTTGCCTGTGTGCCTCCCTGGACCTGATGATAAAAGATAGAACATCTTCATTCTAGGAAATCATCTATCTATTGCCACTGAAGAAGGTTGAGTCTATATCTGAGCTATCACCCTCTGATCCTGACTACTGAGCAGCATGTTAGGTTGTAATGTTCTGGTCAAGAAGAAGAATAAGTTTTGTCAAGAAGGTCTCCATCTGCTGTAGGCTCCTGTCCTGTTACTTGTTTTCTCCTACATCCAGTGTCCATCCCATTTGTCTTTCTAAGTGAGGATTGGTGATCTTACCCCAAGTCCTCTTTCCTGTTTATCTTCTTTAAGTGTATAGATTTCCATATATTTATCCTATCTTATAGGTCTATATAAATGAGTATATACCATGTGTGTCTTTCTGCTTTTGGGATACCTCACTCAGGATGATCTATTCTAGGTCCCACCATTTGATTGCAAATTTCATGATTTCCTCATTTTAAATTGCTGAGTAGTATTACATTGTGTAAAAGTACCACAATTTCTGTATCCTTTCCTCAACTGAGGGACATCTGGGTTGTTTCCAGGTTCTGGCTATTACGAATAAAGCTGCTATAAACATGGTTGAGCAAATGTCCTTATTGTGTACTTGAGCATCTTTTAGATATATGCCTAGGAGCCTACAACAGAGGGCCTCCAAAAGACTCTACCTAGCAGTGTATCAAAGCATATGAGTCTTAATAGACTCATAACCAAACCTTCGAAAGAGTGCAGGGAATCATATGAAAGAAGGGGGAGTTAGTAAGATCTGGAGAGTACAGGAATGCCACAAGGACTAAATATATCAGGGCACAGGGGTCTTTCATGAGACTGTTTCTCCAACCAAGGACCATGTATGAATATAACCTAGAACCCCTGCTTGGATATAGCCCATGGTAGATCAGTGTCCAAATGGGTTCTCTAATAAGGGGAACAGGGACTATTTCTGACATGAACTCAATGATGAGCTCTTCGACCCCCCCCCCCCACAAGGGAGGAGCAGCCTTGCTAGGCCATAAAAGAGGTCATTGCAGCCAAGCCTGAAGAGACTTGATAAGCTAGGGTCAGATGGAAGGGAAGGAGGGCCTCCCCTATTAGTGGACTTGGAAAGGGGCAGGGAGAAGATGAGGGAGAGAGGGTGGGATTGGGAGGGAAGAAGGGAGGGGGCTACGGCTGGGATACAAAGTAAATTACCTGTGATTAATATAAAAAATAAATAAATTGAAAAAAGAAGGTCTCCATAATATTTGAGGACATTTGCCATAGGAATTAAATGATGGCTTGGTTTGTAGCATTACAATGAAATGCCATGTTTCAAATGACACTTAATGGTGATAATTTATTTCTTACCACTCTGGAGACTTGGAAGAATAAGATTAAGGCGTGGGCTGATTTAGTATCCATTCCTTGGCTTGTTTAAGGCATTCTCTTGCTATATCCTCACAAGATAGTGGCAGAGGGATAATGCGGTATGTTTTTGTTTGTTTGTTGTGTGGGAGTTTGGGGAGGTGCTATTGTCTTTACTTGTTCATTTAGGGGATGAGGAAACTCACAAGTCTCACCACAGAGGTTACTTCTTTTGTAAACAAATCCCATCTTCTAATTCTCTTGCGTTGGAGATGAAGTTTTAATGCATGAACTTGAAGACACAAGCATTCAGACCATAGAAAATTATACCAACTTATATAACATCCAAATACTTGAAGGCAAATTTTATACAAATTAACCCCTGCCGATGCCTATTTGTATGCTGTGAACTTTTCTCAATGTTTTAATTTTATAAATGCAAAGGGAAGTCACAGTATAAGGTTCAGTGTAATAATGTATCAATTTATGATTGAAGCCCAGACTGGAAAACAAGTTCTCACCACCTGAAATGCTAATTTCCAGTACATCCCCAATCACACACATTCACTCACCAACACATGCTCTTTCACACAGCCACACAACAGCTTCCTAGTCTGTACCATCCGTTGCACTCGGCCTCTGTTCATTCCAGTATCAAGGACAAACAAACTTGCTATAGACCCTGGAATGAACTTCTACCCTGTCTTCCCCGAAAGATCAAAAGATGGAATTTATTTAATTTCCAAAAGACACGTTGCCTTATTTTCTTGGCATGTACGCATATCGCATGATTGTTTGAAAAGCTGGTGAGTGTGGCCCCGTGTTAATTACCATGGCTACAAACCCGATCATCCAACAGTGGCTTAGTGGCGTACGACGTATTCAATACATCTTAAGTACTGCTGCATTTAAAAATAACTTTAAAAGGTTGTAAATGTCAGGTTGAGATTTGAAATATGTCAGATAGCTGTCATTTTTACACCCTTCATTAATTTCAATAGGACTCAGTGAATTGAATTTGACAAACTGTTATTGTACATTGACTACACGCATGCTACACTTGTGGAGCCCATCCTTGATGTACAGAGTGTTTTGAGGGAAAACTTTAATAGTTGACTTCTTTTTGACCTCCTAGATGACATGAGGCCATCAGATGACAAGTGCGGCAGCATGCAACTCAAAGGTTTTCCAAATGGTGGCATTTGGAAAATCTTCAAAAGGCTTATTCAGAAATGGAAGTGTCCACTGGAGAGTGTCCAGCAACAAAAATAAACACATTTGTTCTAGGTGTATAATTGCAAATTTTGGACTGCAGCTAAGGCAAAAAGGGTTGTGAATAATAATTTCAGGTTGGCAGATCTGAGAGGGGGCTGTGCATGGAAGGCGAAGTCTGATGTAAAAATAATATGATGATTACTAAAAGTGATAGTAACTTCCAAGTATCTGATGCCAAAAAAAAACACTGACATGATGCTTAAACTGCAGGTTTTGATGTAAGATTCCACGTGTTCTTTTGCTAACCCCTCTACTTGCTGTGCAACCCTAGGCACATCACTAATGATACAGGTACCTCAATGGTCTAGTGTTTAACATAAAATTATGTTATTTACCTTACAGGGGAACTATACGGATAATCCACATCCAATGACGACTATTGGCTGCTTTTATTGAGGATGTTGTGCTGGGTGCTTTTTTGGTTTTATAGCAACACTGAAAGGCAAATCATTCTGGTATTATTACTCAAAAATTATGAAACAGGCTCCAAAGGATGTTTCTTTCAGTTAGCATCCTCCAACTAGTAAAGGACAAAGACAGAAATCCCAGTAACTAAGGAGATGGCTTTGGTCATCTTATCCATCTGTAAAAGGTAGAAATTGAACTAGACATTGCTCAACATCAACTGTTTTTCAATATAGTGATACAGGAAGCCAACTTGTTTTTTTCCTACTAAAAAAATAAAGTCTGAACTCTTAAGCCCAAGGTCACAGAAATTAGACTTGGTGCCGTGTCTAGATCGGTCAGTGGATTTTAAAAGCAAGCACATCTTTACACCTCCTCCTTGTTTTCCTTCAGGAAGAGGAACTGCTGTGTTTTGAACATAGCTTTAGAGAGGATGCCAATAAATAAAACATGTGTTTATCTTCAAAATATAAGTGAGGTGATCACTGGTTTTCAAGCCCTGTGTGCCTCTAAATAAAGAGACATCACAATTTTATTTTATTTTTTATCTTAAATGTATGCTAGGCACACATTTGAAAAATCAAAAAAAAAATGAGTTAGACTGTTTCAGTGCTGGAAATATTTTGACAGCGTTGGATCTAAAATTCTCAGATTCCCACCACCCAAATGTATTTGCCTTTGTGTGGACAAATAAATGACATGATCAGAGTGAGCTGATGGGCACCTGCTGTCCCTCAGCTGCTGCAGAACATGCCTGAGGGAATTCGGTCTTCTGCTTCAAAACACACACACACAGTACCTGATAGGAGAAATTTCACATTTTCCCAATGACATTAACTAATTCAAACCAGGAATGAACACCGCTGTGAGATAGGTGGTACCTGTCAGCAGGTCATTTTTTGCCCAGGGGGCCATTTTGTTGTTTCAGATCCAATGTAGTTCCTCAAATTTTGCATATGGGCAAACTGTCAAACAAAGAGAAGTTTTAGGTCTACTTTTACCTCTTAAAGCCATTTGTTGTGGTTTGACTATTAAATATCCCCTAGAGGCTTGTACAGAGAAACCTTAGTTCCCACTTGCTCATGCTCTTTGGGGAGATACTGACTGCTTTGGGCCATGATGCCTAGATGACAGACGGTTGTGTGTATGTGATAGAGGTCTCCATGTAGGCTAGCATGTGTACTATACACTCCTCATTTTCCTCTGCTTCCTGGCCACCAGGCAGTAACTTTGCTTCTGTACAGACTCTCCTCCTCCACAGTGTTCTGACAGCACAGTCCAAAAACCATCAACTCCAACACACTACAGACAGAAACCTTTTCATTGCAATTTCCTTTCTAACTCCTGTGACATCGTGACTGAGAAGAACCATTTTAAAGAAGGAAGGGTTCATTCTGCCTTATGGTTGAAAGATATGTATCCCGTCATGGCGGACCAGACAAGGTGACAAGAGTAGGAGGTGAGCTGATCACATCACGTGTTAGATCAGAAAGCAGAGAGTGAAGAGGGAATGGAGCTGGGCTGTAAAACACTAAGGAACACCCTTCCAGTGACGCACTTCCTCCAGCAAGGCTCTAGCTCTTATTGGTGCTACAACCTTTCAAAATACCTCCAGCAGCTTTAGACTGTGTTCAAACACATGAGCCTATGGGAGATAATTCATGTTCAAAGCTCAACAGACTGCAAATCATGAATGAAAGTAAATGTTTCCTTTATGTTATTCTGTCAGGTATTTTGCCACAGGACAGAAAATATGACTGACACACGCAGGGAAACATTAGCAATGTAAGAGGAGAGCCCCGACATCTCGTCTTGAGAGCCTTGGTTAATGGCACGATGTTACTAGGTCATTTTCACTCATGAATATAAGGGCAAAGTTGTAGAGTCTGTTAATGAACATAAGAGAGGAGACGTTTTACTTTGGCTTTGGGAGAGTAGAAAAGACTTTTAGGCAAGGGATGATGGGAAATCAAAGAAATATGTTCAGGCCTGTGATATTCTGGAAAAGAGAAATGCATTACAGCCATTAAAGATGATTTTGGGAAATGTGCTCTGTGTGGATGAACAAGGAGCAATAGAGATTTCTGGGTGAAATGAAGCAAGTCAGGAGCAAACAGATCTCCTAACAGTCAGTTTCTTTCTTAAAGGTGGTAAGTCCCTCAGCCCCTTTCCTTTCTCATTCCCCATAAAGTAAGCCAGAACCCTTATAACTTAAGAACAAGTGTCCTTTCTGCAGTTGACTGTCATTGATGGGTACAGTTGGAAGCAAATGCCGCTTTATTTCACTTTGGGGTTCAGCATCCTTCATATTAGACTTATTTGTGCCAAGGAGAAGTCTAATGTGAAATGATAATTTATGGGAATTGCTTTTAACAGTGCTCATAAACATTCTAAGCACTGCCATCTCCTCCCCAAACTAAACCAACATTTTTTTTCAACAGACATAAATTTTATTTTATTTATTTTACAGTCTTTCTATTTTGGAACATCACGGGGTGGAGTGAAATTTTCACTATCTCTAGAAATTCGTGTTTATCATTGTGATTCTTTCTTGCTGATTCGTGGCTGCGTAAACAATGTCCACATTCAGTCATACCAGTTGGGAAATAGTAGCCTTCAAAACCTCGGTGTTATTTGTGTTTTTGATTGAGAAATTCTGTTTGGTTTTGCCTTTGACGTTGTAATTAGCAAGTTGTCGACTGTCAATGCTGAGACCAGGCTGCTTGACCCATTTGTCCTCTATTGAGGTAGTGTTTCTTTCCTCTACAAAAAACACACAGTGGTGAGTCCTCAGTCAGTTCACAATTTGAGATTACAATCAACGCCTTCTACAGATTGCATGGGGCACTGGGGAAAGAGAAATTTGGGTATGTGGCATGGCGGTATACCAGCAAACCTTTAGAATAAGTATTGAATAATCAGAATGTCTTAATTATACTGAAGTGAGACAATAAAATTGCCAATTTTATCCCAGTAAAATTTTTTATCCCAATAAAATTGCCAATTTTATCCCAATTTTATCCCAGTACACATGAGAATAAAAACAATGGCAAGAAACACTATCCAATTATTCCAAATGATCATTTCTCTCAATATTTGTTATGCTTATGGCAGGCTTAGAATCCAAAACCACCTCTTTTGCCCCTTTATTCCATATCTACTTTTCTTAGGGGCAAAAAAATCACCTTTTTTTCCCTAAGAAGTATCTGAACAAAAGGCCATTAGATTGAGTCTTAGCTTCCAGATTTAAATGTTCATCCAAGGATAACGGGGCTAATCATCTAAGCTTGCAAAGAATACACAATCATAAAATCATTTAATTAAATTCCATCAATGCTGTTTGTTTTGGTGCCCATTTGGGTATTAATAACACCGTTGCTGTTTTTAATGCCAAAGGTTTACCACTTAATTATTATCTTTGCTTATTGGAGATGTTAGCATCAATTTGTAGGGTTCCGTAATTGCACACTGGGTGCCGCATCACCAGACAGAGCTTGTTTCCAGAACCGGAAGGTTCCACCGCCTGTGCCTGAGCTGAAGATGAAGTGGTAGAAATCAAATGAAAACATTTGTTAAATTGTACAAATGTAACACAAGAAGTCAGAGCGGTTATTCAGGCTGTGAGTAAATTTGATGGGGTGTGAACTGATCACTTTATCGCCCTCTGTTTATAGCATCCTCGCCATTGTCTGAGAAGGCAGCCCAATGCATTTCCTTGTCTTAATTAGATTAAGAATGGATTAGAGGAGCCAAATCTATTATTAAAAAGGCAATTCTGCTGTGCTCCTGAAAACCTCCTTTTGGTTTTTTAATTTCTTAAATTCCACTGATGCAAAATAGCAAATGCCTTATTTGTAATTATGAGTGCGCATGCACTCATTTAAAGGGCTGTAACAGTATTAAGAAAATCAGTTCTTCAATTGCTTTCAAAATTATTTCTCAAGAAAGAAGACAGGGAAGAGAGACTGGGAGAAAGAAGGCTGTATTTCCTTATGTGGTGATAGGAAACCAACACTGGGATGGTTTTGTTCTTGTTTTGATTTACTCAAACACTTAAAAACATGCATAGATGAACTGAGACTTTTTCCCAGACTCATTTGTTTTGTAAATTTACATCCACACCATCCACACACCCTGAAATACTTGCGAATGTGAGTTTCGCTCCTGAGTTAGACGGAACATTTATTTCATGGGAAACCTTCCATGATGTAATCTCGTTTTGCATTTTTCTATCTGCTTCCATCCCATGCGCCTATGTTAATGGGACTGTCTGTTCTAGACTCTATAGAGTGTGCTCTGAACTTTACCAAAGGACTGCTTTGCACTTCAGCTGGAGCCAGGCTGTACAAATGTTTTGTCTTTGAGCAGGAGCTGGATTAAGATGGTAGTTTTGTATCTTCTCTGTATTTTAAGACGCTATGGTGACATGTAATGACACTTTAACACAAATACAAATGAGTGCACGTGGAAACTGGTGGCATTCAAAAAGAGTCTGTGGTTGATTTAATATTATAGCTAACAGGGTTAGAGTTCTGGTTTGTGTAGTGTGCTGTGGTCATATAAGGTGAACAAGCTTTCTTAAGGAAGCTGAGGAAAGGCTACATGAGGATGAATATTTTGCAACTCCACATAGTCATTACATTCTTTCAAAAGAAAACATATATATATGTAAGTTTTAAGCCGTGGACTTCTACCAGCACGTCATTCCAACTTTATTCTTCACTGAGTTAATTTTATTTGGATAACTGAAACAGATACCACTAGCCTTTTCAAGGTTCATTATTGTCTTCTTCTACCTCTGCATAGGTTGCATGCAATTCATTCCCTCTCAACTCTGATATTTCTAAGTAGAAAGCCCACATCAGAATGGTCTGTTTATCCCCAGAGCCTAATACTGTGCTTGTATCATGGAGCATGGCGTTCTCCATGCTTTCGATTGATGAGAATTCAACTAAGACGTTAAATCATAGAAGAATGTTTGGTACACAGTAAGTGCCGTATATATTCTGAATGAAGCATTTGCTACGTACATGTTCTGCACCTTAGCAATTATTTAGTCGCTTGTATTATTTATTTATTTATTTTATGTAGAGGGGCATGTGTATGCCGGAACACATGAGTACAAGTTATAGAACAACTTCCTGGAAATTGGTTTCTGAGGCAGGGTGGTTCTATGCTTCATGCTGTAGGCTGCTTAAGCTTCTAGCCAGTTCTTCTGTCTCCACCTCCCATCTCCAGCAAGAATGCTGAAATTACAGATGCATGCCACCACATCCAACTATTTACGTGGCTTCTGGGGATTGAGTTCAGGTAGTCTGGCTTCCACAGCCATGCCCTTACCAGCTGAGCCATTTCACGGGCCACCACTGGTTCTTTTGAGTACTGTGATGAACTGTAAGTCAGAGATTGCTCACTAATTGCATTGCCTCACCGCAGTGCTATGCTTGGCATAGGAAGTCTTGAAGAGATACCTAAGAAGCATGTGACAAAGTTTATCTCTAATTACCTGTCCCTCAAATGGGAATCAACACCATTAGCAACAGGAAATGGTGACAATAATACTTATCATTTACAAAGCGGTTAGCATTCTAAGCATTTCAGATGTATCCCCTCATCTTAATTTTATTCCATTACCAGCTTGGAGGTCAGAGAAATCACTCGTCCAGGGTCACCCGTGTGGCTTGTGAGTGGCAGAGTTGGTGCATGAACCCAGGAGGCCTGACTTGAGACAACATGCTCCTGTGTGTCTGCTAGATACCCTCCCCCTTCACACTCATGCCCTCATCCTTTTAAACACCAAGTGGCTATCAGCCTTCAAGACATATACGAATCATCCGGAGACCTCTTCTTGGACTCATTCCCAGATACACTTATTTATTTTGTCTAGGGTGGGCATGCTGTAAAGCTTGCAAAACAATTCGTATGTGCAGCCGTGGTGAGCATCACACGATTAGCCCACACGTCTGAATGCATTCAGTGTCTGTGACTAGTGGGAGCTACTTATTCCAAGTTCATTAAATCTGTGCATAAATATAGCAAACTAGAATGGTTGAACTGGCCACCGTATCTGAGAAGATGCTGCTGGGAGCCTAGCCCCTTTCCAGGCAATAAACGTCCACACCTTTTGTCAAGTATATAAAAGAGATTCTATGCTATCCCAGGACACTAAACCATACCACTCTGGAGAATTAGTCACTGTAGGCAGATGAGGGAACCATACACACCTCCGTGAATTGAACAGAACAACTGAGCTTGTTATCCCAGCAGCGTTTGGACTACAGTCCTATGAAGAAGCCGCACAGAAATGCTACCACGTATTTGTGAGTTTCTAGAGATTCAGGAGACTCCAGAAGTCTAATTTTTATTTGTTTTGCTTGGTTTTACTTTGCCGGTCAGTCGTGAAGTTACTGAAGATATGGTTCAATTTACTTTAACACCACGCTCACCAATCAGCATTGTACTGGTGATAATGGTATGAAAAGTCTTTTGTTTTCAATGTCACTAACATCTTCATCTTGTTAACCAGGAGCATTCTATGTTTACAGTGCTGACCTTTCCTCTCTGACTACCAAAAGTATCCAGTTCTGGTCTTTCTTGGGAATTGGCATCCTGACCTTAGAGGCAGTTTCAAGTTTTGTGAACTCTGGTCCCTCATCTGTCAAGTTGATGTTGAACCTGGAATAGAGTACACAATTATAGCCGGTGTTAAAAGCATGATCTCTTGAATAGAACCAGTTTGAAAGGATCAATTTGCAGCTACTCACCAGCTCCAAGACCAAGCAGAGAACTAAATGAACCACAACTAATCTTTCCTCACCTGCAAAGGGAGACTTATGATACCATGCTCATGGTGGTCCAGAGAATTAAAATGTACCTGCAAAGTGCTTAAATCTAATGGAGGCCTTGCCCAACCTATGATAAAAGCAATGATTCCCATAAGCACAGATCAGGCAAGCTGTCAGCTAGGACTCTTATCTGTTGCTTTTGTTGGCCTTGAACTTGAGCAGACCTGATCACTCTGCCTTTGCTCCTCATTCCATTGATCTGCTAAGACTTTCCCCTATTATGCTCACCTTTCAAACAAAGACTGCTCCATGGGAGATGACCAGAAATCCAGGTGGTACAAATCTCACTTCCTCTAACATGGCCCATATTGCTCAAGAACTGTTGCATATAGAGCCAGAGAAAAATCTCCATGGGAGAATTAGAAGCAAAGTATGATTAATAATGAATATATGTATGTATTTTAAGAGTAGGGTTGGGCTAAATGTGAAGAGTCAATAGATGTCTGTTAACCTTCTTTGAGGCCAACAGTCGGTCAGTGGCTGGTTATACAGGGCAGCCGGGGCACCTGCAACCTCTTCGCAGCTGCCCTCCAATCTGACAACAGCACATGAATTAGGAAAATGTCTCTGTAATAATGGTAATCGGTGTATACCATGAGGACAGGGCACAGCTGTGGGTGCACATGGAAAGGGAGAGAGCAGAGCGTGTCATCCCTTCCTGGGGAAGCAAGCCTGCAGCGAGCCATTTGAAGAACATTTCTGCAGCACCTTTCAGGCCCACCTCCATCATAGCTGACTTTAAATGAGTGCATGGCTCTCAGGCCAGAGACTCTCTGTGATTTATTTTTGTTGTTGTTACCTTTTCCATCATGTTTATTCATTGTCCATTCTAATGATGCGGTAACCTACATATCTAAAAAATGATGTGGGGGACAAACTTTGATCTGGGGCATATTTATTTATTTACTTACTTTTTCATCCATTTACTTCTGCAAAACTAAGCTCAACGGGGGTTAGAGAAAAGTTGAATCTTTTCAGGCTATATTATCAGCTTAGCTTCGCCTCACTTGAAATGCTGATGTTTGTAAGTGAGAGAGCTACTCATGTGGATTTGTAGCTCTTCCTTCCTCTTTCAAAGCTGTGGAGATATAAACTTGAAGGCGAAATGTAGATACTTGTCTCTGACCTTGGAATATATTTTATCCTGCTACTGAAGCTTTGTATCCCAACTTAGTCTGTTTCTGTCCCTACCCAATTTCCTAACCACTTAAGAAAAGAACTCTCCCAGCTTTTTCCAGTGAAAAAAAAAAATTGTCTCCATTCACAACTAATTCTAAATAATTAATGAAGATATTAGTGTGGGAATATTTTACATTGATGATGATTATAGATTTCTAAGCCCCTTATATGCCCATCTTCTTGCTGACCCCAATATCAAGACTAAGAAGATGAGAAAGAGAATGAGCAAGACCCTGGACAGTCCACTATTCTTTCATTTATTCAGCAAGTGTTTGAAAGTTCTCATGTGTATTTGCTATTATACCAGGAACAATGTTTACTACATCTAAAAGTAAAGCCAGAGCTTGGTGTGCTTTACAGGGATAGTCAGGTAATGATTATGTAAATGAGTGAATGGGATCATTTCAGATAATAATATTACTATGAAGAGACTGAGCTAAGATGATGTCTTGGAGACCATTGACAGTATTTGCTATAGTTTGGGCTCTTAGAGAGAAAGTTGGGCAGCGGTGATGGTATTCAGGGGGAAAGCTGCGTAAAAGAAGCCATGGTAAAGCATAAGGGAAACATACAAATCCAAAAACCTTGAGAGCGGCATATTGGGACAACGGCAGCAGATAGAGGGATGGATCATTGTGGGTTTTTTTGTTTTATTTTGTTTTTTTGTTTTTTTGGTTTTTTTGTTGTTGTTGTTATTGTTGTTTTTATCAGCCATGGTAAGAGTGTTCCTTAGAACTGCTGCTGTAGAAACTGCATTATGTCCTCCAATTCATTCCCTAGTTAGGTTTGGAAATGGAACAGGACTAGAGTGCATAGCACCTGAGATCATGGAAGAGAGGCACTGCCTCCTTTGTTGGGGTGTTCCTGGCATAGTACCTAACCTAGGGGTGAAATAAGCAGGAATGACTGATGAGCTGAGATTTTTCTCATCGTGGTAATGGCTGAGTATATCAAGATCATGTAGAGGTGCACATTTTAAAAATGCAGAATCCCAGGCCACCTCCACAGAATTCAAGTGGGAACTTTTGATACTGGAGGTGTCTACACTTCCAACAAAATTCCTGAGGTAACTTCTATGTTCAGGAGATCTGAGAATAGGCTTCACCTGCAGTTCTCCGAAGAACCCCGTACTATATTGTAAAACTCTTAAAAACAAAATTATTTTGGTCAATGTAAGCATATGTTTGTAAGATGCTTGCTAAAAGTGACGTGGTGGTCCAGGTTTTAATAACTAGATCTTACATAACTAGAATCTTTTAAAGTGTTTTATTTAATTTTTTATTCTTGCACGTATTCCTGTGTGCCTGATTGTATGTATATGCACAATTTGTGTACAGATATTAGTGCAAGACAGGCAAGGGTTTCAGATCCTCCGGCCTTTATGAGCAACTTAAGGTGAGTTGTGTGAAGCACAGCCAGGTCCACTGAAGAGTACTGGATTAGATCTTACCAGATTATAAAACACATTAATACTTTTAATATACTTCATAATTTATCTATAGTAATGCAACTTAAACCAGTGAAATAATTTGGGAATTGATTATATTTTTATTTTCATTTCATTCCATTTATTTTTAATGATTATCAAATTTGTTTTTTTTTTTTTAAAGGAGGGTCTGAAAGATTGTCCAATGGTTAAAAGCATCTACTGTTCTTGCAGGGGACCCCAGGTCCATCCTTAGTGCCCATACAGCATGGCTTACAATTGCTTATAGCTCCATCCCCATAAGGATTATATGTCTCTGGCCACTCTGAACACCTATGCTCAAATGTGCTTATCGCCCTCACATACACATAATTTAGAAATTTAAAATATATTTTTAAATTAAGTAGACCAGCAAACTTCTGAAATCTAACTGCTGAAGACTGAGAATTCTGCTCTCCGCTAGCAAAAAAAAAAAAAAAAAAAAAAAAAAAAAAAAAAAAAAAAAAAAGACACACCTGAGTGATGCATTTTGGCATAACTTAAAGAAAGAAGAGTCTGATAAGATGTGAGTTGGGATAAAGAAAACATAGACCTCTTACTAAGAGTTCTATCAAATATCGGCAAAAGTTTAGGTGTTACTATGCTTTTCTCTTGCAAGAGAGAATCAGAGCAGAAGTGACCGCCTCCTGATATGTCATATCATTCCAGTGAGAGCAAGTGCTGCTCCATCTCCAGGTCCACTGTTTTCATGAAAATCACACAAACCCTGCAAACACAATTCTTTAAAGTAATGTCTCCATGGTGACAGTGGCTGACCTCTAGCCGAAAGCGCAAGAATGGACTCAAAGCCTTTTGCTCTATGTATGTCCCTGCCTCATCAGTTAAAGAGGAGACTGAGACGATAAAAGTATCTTTTCCTTATAATTTTGTTCAGATTTTTTTTTCTTTCAGATATTTTCATCTTCCCCCATTTTGACAAAGCCAAATTATTTGTTATCATCAATTCCTTCTTGCCACTAATTGTATGTTTTTAATAGGAAATACATGGTTGTTGATACCTGTGCCAAAGAAATACAAAAGTCACTTAAAAAAAAAAAAAACAAAAAAAAAACAAAAAACACTGATTTCTCCAAAAATCTTATGCCCTCCCCCAAATCCAGTATCATTGTACTACTCAGTAGCGGATGGCACTGCTTTCTGGTTAAACTCTTGTTTCCTACAACAAAGCCAGTTCTCTTGAAAGAAAGTCCCCTTCCATTCCCTTTAAAAAAGAGAAATGGCATTGATTTTGTTTTCTAAGCTCTGTTAATTATTATTTTTGTTGTCCTGTTTTATTCGACGGCATTATTTTCACAGAAAATTCCAGAGTCCCCCCTCACACCCAATCTTGTGGTTAGATTTGTTTTTCATTTGTTTTCACATTCAGGTTTTCTACCTTCACACCACTTAGTCTGAGCAATTTCCCTTCCCTCCCTCGCGCGACGCTTATCACAATGCTTATGAGAGCAAACTAAAGTCATCCAGAAGTGTCCTTCCACAGGCTCCTTCATGTCCAGCAGGGTTTTGAGTACCCAGCACAGACTTTCTCTTTACTTCTGGAATCTCAGTGGCTCCCAACTAATCACACCTTCCTCACATCTGGGTGATACGTACAGAATTCCAGGAGGATAATGTTTTTTTTTTGTTGTTGCTGTTGTTGTTTTGTTTGTTTGTCTGTTTGTTTTTCAGTACCGGAGTACCTGTTGAGTTTGTTTAATTGGCATGCACTTTTGTGTTTGTTGTTTGTATATCTAGAGGTAGTATTGCAAGTGTTAGACTGTGGGTACTGGGTGAGAATGTTGTATGTTTGATATGTGGGCTTTCATTGCATGCCTTAGTGATTTGTATGTTAGGTATGCGCGTATATGAACGCTCAGATATTTTTTGCTTTATTTTGGCTTGTCTTTTATTCCCCGTCTCATTATAGTCTAGCAAAGTAGACATCTTGGGAGACGTCAGTAATTATTTAAAAGCTAGGTGATTTTCATCTGCTCCTGACTAGTCTGCGCCATACATCTTGCGTAGTGCCTCTTAACCTCCTGAAGACAGAACTCCTGATATAGCACGTTACTCGTAACGTTGAGAAGAGCGTTCTGAGTCTTGAGTATTTGGAGTCCCTCAGTAAAAAGACTGCACGATTTAGCAGCTTTTACTCGACAAGAGCTGAAAGTGCTGTTTCGCTTAGGAATTCATCACCAGCAGACGTTCTGGGAATGACAGCATATATTTGATAATTTGCTTACCAAACACTTAGTTGCGGTATTTATCTGCACCCATAGAGCATAATAGAGCTATAAATTAGGTGCTCCTTGTAGTTCACCTATCTTGATTTCTCGAGAAACTGTCTTCCCACTTCACTGGGTCCACAGGTACTTTTTCCTCACGTACCTTTATTCCTTGAAGTCTTGTTCAGCCAACCACTTCCTTGAGTCATAGAAAGCTGCCACATGTCACCTTTACATAGGGAATAGGCTCTCACTTGTGGGCTTTATCTTCATCAGCCTCATGCTAGTCCTTACTGCTGCTGTTTCAAATTTGCCCTTTGGCAAGTCTAAGACAAGGACTAAGTTGATTTTGTATCCAGCTACTACAACTGCTTACTATTAGCAATGCATTTGATTCCATCTCCCGCAGTGTGGCTCTGTACAATACATGACTACTTCCTGGATGTCGTCTCCCCTCCTACTCACATTTATTCTTTAGTTCATGTTGACCTTAATTCTTTTATTAACACATACCATTTCACTGAAGCCATCCAAAATGCTATTTTTTAAACATCGCTTATCAAGATTTTTTTAGAGACTATATTCACAGCACTGCTTGCAAGTTATGAAATATTTACTGATTTGGGCGATAATTCCATGTGCCTGTGTACCTCAGATAAGGAATAAACAAAGGTGGAGGCAAAAAATAACCATAAGCCAGATAAGAAAAGTCTTTACGGGCGCCTCACTTATCTATTGCTCTCTAACAAATTACCTTAAACTTCGTGGTTTAAAACAACATAAGCATTTCATAATGCACTCATTTAATTTTGTGCCTCGGGAATTTGGAAATGGATCAATTGGGTAGTACCAGCTGACGGATGTTCATAAGGTTAGAGCCAAAAGGTCTGCCCAGCGTGGATCAACAGAAGGTTTTACTGGGTGCTGTGGTTTGATTGACTATGTTCCCTAAAGTTTATGTGTTAGGAACTTAATCTCCTGAGCAGTGTTGAGTTGGGTCACTGGGTGATAATTAGATGAGGAGGGCTTTATTTATGAATGGCTTGATTCAGTTTCATAGGACTGAGTTAGTCATCAGCAGAATTGATTCCTATAAAAAGAAGTGTGGTCGCCTCTAATTCCCTCACTCTCTCATACTCTTTTGGCCTTGCTCCTTTCATGGACTGATGAGCATGAAGGTCCTTATCAGATGTGGTCCCAGATATTAGAATTCTACATCTTCACAAATGACAAAAATATGTAATGTTCTTGGTAAGTAACTGAGGCTTTAGTATTGTGTTTCAGAGGCTTTAATGAGCTCAAACACTGGGGCTGATATAGCTCTTCCCTGGGTGGTTGAGTTAAAATTGCATTAAGATTCCTGTAGCATGACAATGTGCTCTCCTATCTTTGAAGAAGGTAAGATCTTGTTGTGATGAGGTGAAGTTTTATTATTTCTGCCACATTTTCCTCCTTAAGACACAGTCATTGAGTTCAGTCAATACTCAAGAGACATGCCTTTGACATGAAGTTTAGATCCAACAACTTCACATTTCTTTAACTTTATAGTAATCATATGTTTCAAAACTTGAAGTTGCTGTCAACCTTTTAAACTATGCTTCAAGTAGGATCAGAAGGGCACTATAGGAAGCAAGGTTCTTTGTACATGGAATGAGCTCAGACTGAGCAATAAACTGGTTGATTTCTATGCCATGTTTCTATCATAGCTTCCCAGACTGATTGTTTTACTTAATACACTTAAACCCATTGATTGGTGTTGTATAGGAAACAGCTCCAATCCTCCCTGTTCATTTGGTTAAGTGGCTCTTTTTAAATCGAAAACAAAAAGATGACTGTTTGTTCCTTATAAACTTGAGTTTTATATATGGCTCACCTGAAGCTTAAAAAAAGAAATGATGTCTGGGCATGAGCCCAGATCCACTAAATCATAAATTCTAAGGAATGGGTCCCTGGGAATTGTTGCATTTTAATGCTCCAGGCAGTTCTGATAGAACTAGTTATAACAGTGTTTCATAGATACTGCTGAGCATCATCTAATCTGTCCACCACCTACAACAAGTAGAAAGGGACAAAATCAAGCAAAGGAGGAATCATTTATGGTCTCATGGACAGCCTCAGAAAAAAGAAAAGACTCAGCATTTTTCTTCCTGAGCCTCTTGACTGATAAGGACACACTGCTTGGACAGCAGATTTCCATCCCAAAAAGTGAAAGCCCTACAATAGTGGCTCTCAAAGGATGGATCACGGAGGTAGTAAAATTACAGTAATGAAGAAGAAACGAAAATAATCTTATGGTTGAGGGCCGCTACAAAATGAGGAACTGTGCTAAAGCGTCACAGCATTAGAAAGGTTGAGAACCACTGCTCTAGGGGCTACCACAATAGTAAAGCTGCTGGCCCAGAGATGCATTGTCCATGCATTCCCAGAGACAATGACTCTGTTTCGTATTAGAGCTGTCCTTCTTTTAACCCGAAGGCTTCCAGAGAAACTAAGGACCATAAGGATGGCACAGGACTTAGAAGGAAATGTCTTCATTGATTTTTATTTCACGAATTGGAGCCTCCATAAAAATGGCACAGACTTGTTTTACAGTGTCAATTTGTGGGATGGAGGGGCGGGCTGTTAAAACCCATCCATTTTCCCAAAGTTTAAGCCACCCTAATGAATTAATCCATAGATAATGGATTGAATTCAGTGCAATTACCCTAGTAAGTAAGGCTTGTTAAAAAGAGATAAGGCAACTCACTAAAGAAAACAGCAATTTCAGCTATTAACTGGATTTCATCTGGGCTCTGATAATTCAGTCTATAGGTTTCCTTAAAAAGAGAGAATAGAAGGTCTCATTTT
The DNA here is from genome assembly GCF_030254825.1 of Meriones unguiculatus. Classification (NCBI taxonomy): domain Eukaryota; kingdom Metazoa; phylum Chordata; class Mammalia; order Rodentia; family Muridae; genus Meriones; species Meriones unguiculatus. The sequence continues at coordinate 33,087,350 of NC_083359.1, forward strand.
CAGTGCAATGACCAGGCGTTGCTGTTTACCTGTTGATGTTATGATTAGGAGAGAAAATGGTGGGTGGTTCTGATTATCATCTTCTCAAGTCCTCAACATACCTAGATCGTTTCCCTGAGGAAATCTGTACAGACAAGAGCCTTTAGTTCCATAAGATAGAAGCTTATACTTGTTCCAACTCTGCTCCTATCACCTTCAGTTTTTCAGTCACACTTAGGAGAGTCATATCCTTTTGAATATGCTAAGAAGACACAATTTCTGTAGATACTGTGCAAACAGGGATGACTATGGTCTTGCCTTACATTTAGGGCTGGTCAGGCATGATTCAGAGGTCACTCTTCACGTGCCACACATGTGTGCCCATATTTGGGGAACAGTTTCTTCACATCTTTAGAGGGGTACCCTAATCAACCACGACTGAGATTCTGTAGTAGTTCATGAGCATGCCCTGTTAGGTTTACTGTTGCTATTGCTGTATTCGGGGTTCTGTTCCTCTTTTTCTTGGGCTTTCTTGGGAACGATTCTAAGTTATTTGTTCTTTCTTTTGAGTGGCTTATTCCAGAGGCACTTGTCTCCCCCCGCCACTTGCCATATGAAAGGATTTTGCTTCTATTATTTATAGGTATGACCCAAAGGCCAGAATTTAACATTGAAGATCCTGTCTCCTTTTCTTTACATTTCTTTCCAACATTAGAAATGTTAATTCTCAGATGCCCACTCCCACTTAGCTAACAATCTGGAATTTTTTTTTCCTGTGGTAGCATCCTTTCTTCTGGCATTCTACCATAGTTTCCACTCAGTTCTTTCTCCTTTCTAGAATAGTCCTTTTCTTCTCTCGTCCACAGTTCTGTCTCTATGTCTCTGTATGTGTCTCTCACACACACAGACACTCGAACACACACACACACACACACATCTTTACAGTTCTATGAAGTAAGGAGTGCCTGTAGTATAATAAGGTATAGGGAATGCTGGCTTCTTGCCAATTGGTCCTGGTTTAGGTTATGCTTATTATATTTATATTACTGATTGTAAACAGAATGAAGTTTTCAGAATATGATAAGGCTTTAGAACAATGTTATCATTATTAACATTCTACAACTGACTGCTTGTCTCTCTTCTGGTATATTCTTATTTTGTGTTGTTTTTGTTACCTTCTAAATATATGGGCAACCATCCAAAAAATGTCTGTGCCTTTAAATCTTATATAGTTGAAATGATAATAGAGCTGCGTATGAAGTCATAGCAAGATGTAATTATCACCATTCATTAAGTACTAGTCTATCATGAACCTAGCACTCTGCTATATTAACCTGATCCTAAACAGTCAGTGAGGTAAATCCTATAATTATCAAAATCATTTTCTACATTCAGAAAGTGATGCCTAGAGATCCAAAGTCAGAGAGCATACAAGCAGTAAAATAAGATTCTGAACCAAGCAAAAGGATTCAGTATTACAATTCTGAGTGCTACAAGACAGAGTCGACCTGGATTAAAATACTAGTTTGGTCCTTTCTCAATGTGTAACTCAATGTGTACATCCTCATGGCTGGTGCCTCAGTTTTCTTATCCATGAAATGGAGCATTTGATATGATTCCCCTCTTAGAGTTCTCCTGAAGATTAAATGAACTAACCCGCGTTAAAGTCCCTGGCAGATTCTAAAGACCCCATAAATGTTAAGTATTAATATTTAATTTGATGCCTGTAAAACCTTGGGCACTTAAATCTTAGGCACACGGCATTGTTGGTATGTATTTTTCAACTGATTATTTTCACATCACAATCTCCGTGGACCAAAATAGTTTAAATAAATCATAGGAAATGCAGGACTGAGCAAGTACATGAATCGACTTCACACTAGAATATAAAGCAGGATGGTATTTTTCAAACTCTGAACACTTCCCAGGCTTACTGATGGGGTGATAATAACATTCCACACTCACCTTTGCAGTGGCCAGTAAACACGCACAGCTGGATCTCTCCTTGTCAAGTAGGCAGTCAACTACATTAAGCCCACGAAACTCACCGGGATTTGGGGGGATTATTGCACTTCTTCTGCCTGATGTCACCACCCAGGGTGTGTTATAATCACCCAGGAAGGCACTGCTTGTTGCATCTTGTTGTTATTCTGTCTCTATTAGGAGAAAAAGAAACAGAAGAGAGACTAAATGCGACAGTGCTATAGGAAATCCAAGTACAGTAGACTGGGCATTGTCAAAGGTCGGTGATATGTGCTCCTTTCAGCAACCATCAGTCTCCAGTTGAAACTTTAGCCTTTCTGGCATGTTTATTTTTAAAATATAATCATTCTATATAAGACATTTGAAACCAAACTGGAACAGAATTCAAGGTATGCAGCTTTGGGAAGTGTTATTATTCAGAAGGGAAATTAGCAAAGCAGACCCACATGGAGCTGTATCCATGAGTGGCTTTGTTCTGCTGGGAAAGCCCCAGAGTGGGAAATTGTCACCTGAGGCAAAAATATGAAGAAGATTGATTTATTTTCAGCTTACCTAGGAAAGTTCTCCCCAGTGTCCATATATTGCCAGCAGGGTTTTGGATCACTGGCAGAGATTGCTCTTGTATTGCAGTACTTGTGGTTATATATTCATTTATGCTCCCATTAGTTATTCATCGAGGGTCCTCTGTATACTGTACAGTGCTGTGACTGTTTGGGATTTAAGATAGGTTTGATCCCTGCCCTCACGTTGCCTGCGTCTTGTACTAGGGGAAATAGGAAGGAACCTGGGAAGTAACATCCTAACTTCTGATAGCGACTCAACCTGTATAGATATAAAAAGGACGTCAGGGCTGTGTGGTAGAGGGCGGTCAAGGAGAATTTTCCTGAATTACGACACTTGAGCTATGGCTTAAGCATTGGGAAGGGGCAGCTGTGGGAAGATCTGTTTATTCCAGAAAGAGGAAGTAGAAATCCCTAAGACATGAACCTGCGGGAAGTTTGCAGAGACAAAAATTGGACAAGAGTAAAAAAAGCCAGAAGAAAAGGAGAAAGGATGGTGTGTGGTATTACAGGCTCCCCTGTAGGGCGGGGAGGCTGCAGTCCTGCCTATCCAGTGGGCATCTTTAGAAATGAGCTTCATTGACTACTCACAGCTGTACTTCATGTTCTAGCGTAATCTCACTTTGCCCTAAGAGTTTTCTTTCCAATTTCTTACACTTTGGCCTTTGCTTACTAATTTCTGTTTCTACTGAAATATTTGTTTTAGAATTCTGTTCTTTAGAAACTTCCTTCCCAGCCTCAATTCCTTAACCCCAGGCTGGGTCAGGATATCTGCCATCTCCTTTTGTAAACACTCTGAACTTTCCTGACATAGTTAGGTTGTGAGCTGTAAATATGCCTGATGATCTGTCAAACCCTCTCTTGATGGTGAGCACTGTGAAGTTGGGAATGGAGCCATCATTGCTCAACACCTAAGCACATAAGATGATGCCAAGAAGACAGAATATACTCAAGAAGTACTTACTGACCTTGCCAGGATATGTACTGCCCAGAGGAAGTAACTACAAATGAATCTAAATCTGCCCACTCAGAAGCAATGATCATGTGGGGGCTCAAAACGCTGTCTATAGAGTTGCTGTAATCAGTCTCTCTGTCACCAAAGAGCACCTGGTCAGGGAGCAGCTGGTCAAGAGGTGTCTGGGGCTTTCCTACCCAGAAGTGCCAGAAATGGAGCTCTTTCACTCAGAGACCATCACTGATCCCAATGATTTGGATGGGGTCTATGGAACAAAGAATCCAATGTGCCAGCAAAAGTTCTGAGAGAAAATTGTTCTATATTCTACGTAATAAATTGTCCAATTACAAAATATATGAATACATATACACGTAATAAAATGCCCAAATGACACTGGAGTAGAAAATCGATAAATCTACTCAGCACTCCATATTGAATTGGCTCTTTAATGAATTTTTGTAAGGCAGCCACTGGAGCCATATTTAAATCTACCCAGTTGAGAGAAATAAATCGATGATGAGTTCTGAAGTGATTAAGCTTTTTACCATTCAATTCCGAAGGAGCCCCTTTATTTATTTTGCTTGAACTGTGGCCTATTCTAGAACAGGTGACTGGCATAAACATTCAGCAGAAAATCTACCCCAAAGCAGGCACCATCTGGTTGTTTTAGTAAACTTATTTTTTTTTCTGAAAATACTTTCTGAAAGAAAATGCCCTACCCTGAGTTACATTGACAAAAATTGAAAATGGAGAGTTCATGTGACTTGACAAACATATTTTATTGCCCTGAAATGGGATTTTCTTTCATTATCTTGTATCATTTTTCTGAAATACAGTTGACCGAGTTTATAGAAGAGCTAGCAGAGGGAGAAATTGAGGATGTGTGCAAGGTTTCTAGGTTATATAATAAAAAATATCAGTGAAGAGTGAATCTAGGAGGAAATAAAACTTAATTTTGGGTATTTTGAGTTTGAAGGGTTGGTGATACATCTCTGTGGTTACACAAGTCGGAGTGGGGAGGTGCATACTGGGGAATGTAACTCACTTTGTAAATACAACTGGGTAAAAGGCAGGGGCTGACTGGAAACTTTGAGTGGCTGGAAATATTTTTTTATTGGACATGGCTTCAGTCTCTCTCAGTTTACACTCCTCTCAGATTAAGATGGACTTGTCAACACTTGTAAGTTCATAAAGTTCTGAAAAAAGAGAAATGATTAGAACTAGAATAGTTGATAAAAAGTCTCCGGAGAGGGGGGAAAATACAGACTTGAATTAGCCCTTGAAAAAATATGAGGGAAGCTTCAGAAAAGAACGTTCTTAGAATGCGTTCAGGGATGATTGGAGCAGATCAGTCAAAATATTCTTGAAAGCACGTGACCAGTGCTGAGCTTAATCCAAGTGCATTTTCTTCATACCATCAAGTCGAGTTTCACTTGAAGATTCCCCCATCATTGACTTCAGGGTTCTAAGGCAGAAGTGAGTTGGTTCAGGTGGACCTAACCACTGAATGCTTCAGCTTAGCTCCCAGAAGGACAAGCGAGAAAGCACGTATTCCCTTTGTTTCCTCTCTCCTTCTCTTCTTTTTTTTTTTTTTTTTTTTTCATCTTTGTGCCCATATCAGTCAGCATGTATGTTCTGGCCCCTCTTGTAGGTGTAATTCTACTAAGCAGAGATTTGGTCAATCGGTGAAAGATTGACTGGAAACGCCCAAAAAAAACATCATGGATCCTCATGAAGTTCCTATGTGAAGGGCAATATTTTATTACCAACAGCAAATTTGCCTTGGTCCATTGACTGGGTCTCAGGAGGGAATTTTCCTTTGGTTCTCAGAAATGGTTGGGAGTTTCCTGAGGAACTGCTTGGTTTCTATATTGTGAATCACATTGGGCTTTGCAGATGTGTCACTTCCTCTTCATGTTGGTTGCTGGAACCTGAACTTAAAACAGGTTTGTGTTTCTGATGAACTGAATCGTAAGGTAAATGGATGAGGCATGAAATTCTAGAGACGAGAACATGACTCTGAGGATCCAACATGCTTGGAAATCGGGGGAGGGAGTGGCTTAATTTTATTTGTCATGAATATTTGGCCAGTGACTACACTCTAGTATAACTTCAGGAAGCCTAAACTCTGTACTGTTGTGAGCAAGAAATTCTATAGGTGTTTCATATAGATTGCAAATAGTTAGATGTCGATCATCTGTAAAGTTAAGGAAAACATGCACCAAGTTCTGAAGTCTCTTCTTGGAGTCCTTGTTTGTGCGTCAAAGAATTTGGGTTGCTTATTCCCATCAAGATTTCTCGTTCTGCTAAGCACACAGAGTTTGCTCCATAAACATCTGAGGAATTTAACTGGTTTCTTTTAAAGGAGACAGAGAAAAGGTCAATGATTTGGTCAACATCATTTAACCACTTAGAGGAAACCAAAACCTGAGATAGGGCTGGAGGACTTTGATTCTCGCTTCAGTGTTTCCTCTGCGTTCCCATCTTTATTAGCAAAAGTGATGGCTCCGTAAACAATGTTCTTTAGCCATGTGCTTAAGTGTAAGCAACCCCCCCTGAACATCCTAAGCTTCCCAGTGTTTCCCAGGGGGAACAACTATTAACCCTTTAACACATTGGAAGCCTCCCCCAAAGTTCATTCATTTTGGAAAACTTACCGTTTTGCCTGAAACCATAAAGATAAGCTTTCAAAAGAGAATTTGATGAGAATCACTGAAAAGTGACTTGTCAAGTGCTAATTTCCACTGATGAGCCGGTGGTCCAGCACTTGACATGTCATTATGTCAGGAGAACGTGGCACAGTGAAGCCCCAACTGAACAGCCCTGCACTCTGAAGTGTTGGCCTTACTATGGAGAGCACTGTTGCTCAAGTGTGTTCTAGCAAGAAGTGAATATCCTGTAAGTTTCTCACATCCTGGTAAAATGGCATGGGTGTTTATTAGCATACAAAATTGGAGCATATGTCTATAATCCAGCAGATATAACTTATAAATAAATTTGTATGATATAGATTTTTATAGCTTAAAACCATCTACCATCTAGATATAAACTTAGATTTTAAATGTCTCTTTTTAAAGATCATGCATGCACTGATCTCTTAGTCACCAACCTGAGGGGCTATTGGAATTGCTAGGGTTTTTATGAGGTAGAGCCTAGTAGGAGGAAGTTGAGTCACCACAGGGCGTGGCCCCATGGGACTGTTGGTACCTTCTCACTGCCTCCCAATAACCACAGAGCTAGCTGCTCTCTATGCTATGGGCCTCACCATGATGTTCTTGCTCTCCAATGGCACAAAGGCAATGCAGTAGCTCATCAGGGTCTGAAACCTCAGAAAACATGGGTGTAACAACAACAACAAAAAAAAAAAACCTTAAATTTCTTTTCTCCCTTTATCTCTCCATCTCACTCATTTTTTCTCTCCCTCTCTAAATGTATGTGTATGTTTCTATGCATCTCAATCTCTCTCTTTTTTTGTGAATGTTCTCTGACATTGTATCTAAACCAAACCCCACGAATAGTGAACGAATCACCTGTCACCACACTGAAGGTTTCAAACTCAGTATCTATCAACACTTCCTATCAAAATGATCTCTACTGGAACTGGATATGTGGCTTATCAGTCAAGGACACTTATTGGTCTTCCAAGAGATCCAGGTTCAGTTCCCAGCATCACATGGTGGTTTATAACAGTAACTCCAGGTCCAGGGAAGCCTGTAGGCAGCAAGCATGCTCACCGTTTACATATGTAGATGCAGCCAAAATATTCATCTACAGGACATAAAATAAGAAGGCTTTTAAAAATATTTTGTGGAATGTCATAAATTTCCCAATATTAAACTACTACTTTTATGATCACATAACTACCTTTATACACTTGGCAAATGGGTAAATAGGGTTTAAAACTATTTCTTGTTCATGTGATTTTAATGCATATTTCAGCCTACTTCTTAAAAAGTCAACTTAATTATTTTTTAAAATGTTGAATTCACCTTCTCACTAGAGGATTTTCACATGTTTAAAGCTTTTTATCTTTAAAGAAATAAAAAAAAAAATCTTTCAGCTGATTATGGGAATTTCTAAGTATACAATAATTAGATTTCAGAGGATTCTTTTGGATATGCAATTTAACAATTCCAAATGCATGATACACACTTCTGTGAAAAGCATAATAATCACCTATACAATTAGCTAAATGATTCTCTTGAGTTCAAGAATATAAATTGGTGAGTGGCTATCTGCATTAATCAGATAATTTCCATGTTTTACTTCAGGATGTAGACTTTTTAAAATATTGCTTTGTGAGCTTTACTTTAAATAATAACTCATTGAAATGGAAGTGGAAAGGTTGATTTAATCCATGCTTCAGTGGCTTAATATTTATCTGATTTGGGGAGGATTTAACACTGTTCCCCTGGGAACCATTGGGGAGAGAGAAAAGCCCAGCCGAAAGCTGCTTGGATTGCTTTGTGCATTCATTTATTCATTCGTTCACTTTCTGAGTGTTAACTGAATGTTTGTTTCTGCACCACAATCATGCATAAGGGTTACAGAAACACTCAAGAAAATCAAAACTGCTTACTTAACACAGTGTCAACCGAGATGGACATTTGACATTTAATAATCATTACCTGTAGCTTGCTTTAAAACTATTTGCGTGTGTAGGACAGTACAATAACAACTTATTTAGACTGTGTGAGGCCCTATTCTAGGCACTAGTCTCTCCGCTGCTTTCAATTAATTATCCTATGAGATTAACTCACAAACTACATTACCTAGGTCCAAGCTCTGGCTTAGCTTTGAGACTGTTTGATCTTTCATTATCTCTGTCATTCATGTGCATAGTGGAGGAAGTAAAATCTTCTATGCCATAGAACTTGCTGTAGAGAGTAAAGAGAGAGGAAAGGATAACACACAAAGAATTTAGAAGATTGCTTGACAGCAGTTAAAAACAATATGTATATTGTCACTATCTTACTATTGCTACTGGCATTTAAACTGACAAAAAATACACTAGCATTAACCACACACACACACACACACATATACAGGTGCTGACAAGTATGTAGTAAGACAGGCCTTTTCATAGAGATATTGGTGTGGTCCTTGAAGGGTGGGTGCAGTGAAAGGAGGAGTAATGAAATGGTTGTAGAAATGATATCTAGGGAGACAGAAATGAGAGAATTGAAAGTCTAGAATGAAGCTTCTATGGCAACAAGAATAAAAACTGCAGAGCACAGAATTCTGAGGTTTGGTTTATAGGGACAGAACAGTAACACATGCACACTGAAAACTTCACTGGTGGTGGTAGCAATTGGGTCTACATGCTATTGGTTTTTGTTGTTGTTTGTTTGTTTGTTTGTTTTAGTTGCACTTATTAGGTAATCTTAGGACTTATCAAAAAGATCTGAAAGGGATAACAACAGAAGATGTCACACAGCACAAACAGTCGCTTCACTGACATCTAAAGCAGGAGAGCAGCCATCAGTTTCACAGTACAAAATGTAGACTGAGATCCAAATTACTGATCCGAACACAGTATTAAATCTTCTGATTGATGGTGAGTAAGGAAAAAAAAAAACAAGTATTGGGCAAAGCTCCAGCTGTATTTCAGGCACACTGTATATTTCTCCTAATTTATAAGGTATAATAAATGAATCACTAGGAAAGATCAGTTGTCAGCTCTGAGACAGAATGTGAAGGATGCACCACCCCTGTCTCCTCCTGACGTCAGTTGATCTATTAATTTAACAAGCATATAGATAGATTATTTAAAGATCAATTTAGCCAAGAATTGCTTTCAAATGAATACATCAGGCATCGAGCCTGTTCCCTAAGACGGTTTTGTAATTGGGATACATATTACCCGAAACTTCTCATCACAGGGCTCAAATGGTTTCAATCAGGAAGCTTCACTCTTTCTGCGAAGCGTGTGGAAATCAAAAGTGAGCAGATCCCCTTTTTATAATGAGGGGATCCGTAGTTACTCTGGAAGCAGTCACCAAACAGAATTACTGGGGAAATGCTCCATGCTCCCATTGCTGGCACAGGGCTGGCGCTTCTGTCTTAGAGAATCTTTTCAGCATGAAAGTTTTGGAATTAAGTTTCTAATAAACTCAGAGAGTCCAACAGCTGTGAGTAATTACCATACAAGCATATCAATCCATGTGCAAACAGACTTACTCCTTAAGCTCCAATCCTCTTGCTAACTCTTCACTGCAATAATTAAGCACACTCTAATGAGTTTGTTAGCAATTTCCATATGATTTTCCCCCCTAATTATTATTTGAGCTGCCCATGTTTATAATGCTTAGTAATAATATCCTTAAAGTATCTAATGGTGAAGACACAATTTTGGCTGGTATATTAATTTCTATTTTCTCATTCATATGTTAAATAAACTGGGGAAAACAGTCATTTAAAGGTCAGACATTTTAAAATTGGTTTACAGGTGTGTGTTCTCATTTTTATATATTTATTGTCACTTCGCATGGAACTGATGTGTCATTTTCGCCAGAATCAAGGTGCCTCATCTGATTCTTACCGGCTTCACCATTCCCACAGCCTTCTGTGATCAGCCTCCTGGCACAGTTCTGATGTAAAATATCAGCATTTGTTTCCTCCCATCCAGAGTACTAACCATTCTCTATCTTCTCAGATGAGAGGCAGTGGGTCACACCACAGAGCCTTTGTATCCCACTGAATAATAGTCTCTCCCTTTCGCTTTCTACAAACGGTTTACTTTGGTCATTATGGGGTTCACTCAGATGCCCATTCATTAGGGAAACCTTTGACTTCTAATGACTGTACATACTTCACCTAGACAATTCAATGTATTAAAATGCCATCACTGTGGGGATGGACTAGTTGGCTGTCCACTCTCCTCTCTTACTCATAAAATCTAACTTTCAAGACATGTAAGAATGTTGTAGCATATACATTGCTCATCTCTTCAGTGTCTAAAAACAGCAGCAGATGTTTGGTGTTTGATGTGTGTGTGTGTGTGTGTGTGTGTGTGTGTGTGTGTGAGATGTAAGGACACAGGTAGCCTTCTCTATCACTTTTTTTCCTCATTCATATGAGACAAGTGACCTATGATTGAAACTGGATCTAGGCTGGCAGGCACAAAGCCCCAGATATCCTCCTGTCTCCGTTTATGCCCCACCCCCACTGCCAAGGTTACCAGCATGAATACAACCACAGGGATCTTTCTGTGTGGGATCTACAGACTTGAACTCAGATCCTCATACTTTCATCATAAGTATTCTTGCTTGCAGAGCCATCACTGGCCACGAATTAAAAATTATTAATCACTACCCGCCCGATTAACAATTAGATAAACTGGTACAAAAGAGGGTCTCCAAGATCGATCCTCTCTACTACTCTTTTGACAGATAGGTCAGCTCAAGTCTGTTTACATCTATGATTTCTCAACAAACTAACTTCCTGTTAGACCTGACCTAGGAAATTAACTACCTTTCCAACCCTAGCCAGGTGCACTGCCACCTTTAATTTTTAGCTGCCTGGCTCTACCTGTTGAGACACATATTTGCATGCATTCTGTGTTTACTTATAAAATTGAAAGATTTTAAGGTCTTCTTAAATTTAAATCACATTCTTTTAAACCTAAGCCATGATCCATTCTATCTATAAGGTCAAGCCACTTAATCTACATGGGCTTTTGATTATTTTACAGAAAGACTAGGTAGGAGTTAACTAGGAATGCCCAGTTATAAGAAGTAACAGCACGAGTAGAGAAATGACTCAGCAGTTAGGAACACTGGCTGCTACAGACTAGGAAAGGATCTTCACGAACACTATATCTGACAGAGGGCTGATATCCAGAATACATAAAGAACTCAAGAAGCTAAAAAGTAATAAATCAACTAATCCAATTAAAAAATGGGGTACAGAGCTAAACAGAATTCTCAGTAGAGGAATATAGAATGGCAGAGAAATACTTAAAGAAATGTTCAACGTCCATGGTCATCAAGGAGATACAAATCAAAACGACCCTAAGATTACACCTTACACCTATCAGAATAGTTAAGATCAAGTGACAATACATGCTGGAGAGGATGTGGAGAAAGGGGAACCCCCCTCCATTGCTGGTGGGAATATAAACTTCTACAACCACTTTGGAAATCAATCTGGCACTTTCTCAGATAGTTAGGAATAGTGCTTCCTCAAGATCCAGCTATACCACTCCTAGGCATATATCCAAAATATGCTCAAGTACACACAAGGACAGTTGTTCAACCATGTTCGTAGTAGCTTTATTCGTAATAACCAGAACCTGGAAACAACACCTGGTTGTTACCCAGATGTTCCTCAACTGAGAAATGGATACAGAAATTGTGGTACATCTACACAATGGAATACTACTCAGCAATTAAAAACAAGGAAATAATGAAATTTGTAGGCATTTGGTGGGAACTAGAAAAGATCATCCTGAGTGAGGTATCCCAGAAGCAGAAAGACACACATGGTATATACTCGTAAGTGGATATTAGACGTACAATATAGGATAAACATACTAGCTCTTTGATCACCTCCCCCTGAGGGGGGAGCAGGCTTACTAGGCCACAGAGGAAGACAATGCAGCCAGTAATGTTGAGACCTGATGGGCTAGGGTCAGAGGGAAGGGGAGGAGGACCTCCTCTATAAGTGGACTTGGGGAGGGGCATGGGAGGAGTAGAGGGAGGGAGGATAAGATTGGGAGGGGATGCAGGAGGGGGCTACATCTGGGATACAAAGTGAATAAATTGTAATTAATAAAACAATAAATAAATTTTAAAAAGAAGAACACTGGCTGCTCTTTCAGAAGACCTGTGACCCACATAGCAGCTAACCCCCATCTGTAACTCCAGCTTGAGGTCATCTTCTGACCTCTCTGGGCACAGCATGCACAGGTGTGGTGCACAGCCATAGTTATAGACAAAATGCCACATACACATAAAATAAGTAAATAAATTGAAAAGGAACCAATAACAAAATAAGAGAAGCAAAGATCACACAAAGACACATCTTGTGCTGATAGCAGGCCTGCTGACACACTAAAGCATAAAGCATAGTATAAAGCAGGAATGGATTCCTGTTAACTTCTAAGTGGTTTCCGTGCTGAGATTACTTAGAAACCACGAAAAGCTTTCTTATCCATAAAAAGTTAATCATAAACACTAAAATTATTTATTACCAATATATAAATGTTTCTTCTTTTAAAGCTTTTTTTTTTTCTCCAAAGAGTCATCCTCATTTCAGGTTTTCAAACCATCTGAAAACCTGTCAGAAATGCCAGATCTCTGGGTGAACTCAGACTCCCTGACATGGAAATGCACATATTGGGAGCACACCAAATACTCTAGACTTCATCAAAATCTCTGGGGAATCAGAATGGACACTTAAAATTTGAGAACTTCTGCCTCAAATGATTTAACAAGCTAAATGAGATGCCAAATTTTCACAATTATGATGTGTCACCATGTTGAACCATGTATTTATGGAAGGGCACCGAATACCCTAAAGGACAAGGTACATCAAAATGCACTGTTTCTGTAGTTCCGAAATGGAACCCAGTAAACTACAAAAGTAGTTATAGTTATCCATAATGAATAGAAAGCCAATAAATAATCACCTGGATATCACAGCTGGTTGCAAAAGTCCAAAAAGAAGCTCTCACCATTACAAAGATCCTACTCAGGTAGACAGGCCCATGAAGAGGTCAGTCTTAGGAAACATCTCCCAGAATTCTTGGTGTTCATCTCTCAAGTAGTTGTTTAGAGTCAACAAGACAGCAGAGTGTGCTTCTGTAATGATTTACTTACACTTTCTGAGATAGCAAAAGTTACCAAGCATCACATCCTATTTTAATCACGAAAAAAACAGAAACAAGAGTCAAATTTGGTTTGATTTCACTGGGAGCTCAGTGAAGCCAGGCTAGTTAACTTTCTTCAGCTTCCTCACCAGGGTAAAGGGAATCAAACATTAACTTCTGGGAGTTTTTACAAGGACAAAAATCAAACCTTAGCTTTAAAGCAGAGCTCCTAAAACTTCAGCACATACAACTCCTTTCACCTGAGAGATGCTTACATGACCCCAAGTACATATAAAACAAGTATATAAATCAATGTTTAATGATAATAAATCATGAGGAAATGAAAGCAGCTCTTTGGCAGGCATATAATTTTATCATTTATTAAAGATGAAAACAAATTTACATACTAATGAGATAGATAGATATGCTTATTTTTACATAAAGAATTAAATCTTGGCTGAATCTCTGATACTGAAAAGCATAGATCATCTTTAATGTTTTTCAGGTTTGATCAATATTTTGATTTCATAATTGTCAACGCCTAGAATGCCACTTCACGTACACTGCACAAAACAGTAGATATATGGTAACTTTTTTTCAGAAATTACTAGAAATTCTGCCCTGACCCCTAATCAAAATTCAGTGAAACACACACACACACACACACACACACACACACACAAAATACTAGTCAACAACTCAAACAGCAATTCTAAAACTCAAACACTGTAACACTATGCAATCCAAAGATCTACAAATTTGACACGAACTAAGGAATGACCATAGGAAAACATTTAAAGTCTTTGTTTTCTGTAAACCATTCTATTTCTGTAAGAGCACCATGACTCATAACATACAGTAATCTCAGATCTGAGCTGAGCTGATGCATTTCAGGCAATGTCCACTGGTATTATAAACCACAGGGCAAATAATATGACCAGGACCAAATGTACACTTAAGTCATGGAATGTAATAAGGACAAAAACTGTCAAAAGACACCTTGGACTCATTGCACATTTTATTTTCAATTATTTTGTTCATTGTGTGTTTGACAAGTTCTTTGCCAGCTTACTTTTTGCAGCCCCTTCATTGTAACTGTCAGGAACCACAGTTACAAAGAAACTGAGGTTTAAAGCATTCATTAGCACACGGCCACACCTAGCACAGAAAGGATACTGTCCTTCCTCCACTTCCCTCTTTTAGAGAAAATAGTCAGATAACTCTCTTTTTAACTCTATTCTTTTTATCTTTGGCTAATGCTCAAATATTTCCAAAATCCTGGGTACTGAGGAAGGGAGGACACTAAGTGTGAGATGATGGAGATAAACTCAAAATACAGAAGAGTGTCAGCACAGACGCAGTGTACAAAACGACTTCTCTGCAAATATACCCGCGCACATTGCTGGCTGAAAGACTTAAGGAGCCAGCCCGAAGACATATAAATAAACACCTTTTGGCCCTACTTCTCCCCGTTCTTGCATACAAATGTTGCCATGCATGTGTTTATAGATACATCTGTTAAAGTGAGTCTATTGTGTGCTTTTACCTAATTCAAATCCGTTGCCTTTGTAAGATTTAAAAAAAAAAATGGTGATTATCATACTTGTGAGGTATGGTCCAAATATCAAAGCAGAGCTTAAATATCAAAAGGTTTAATACAAAAGGAGCATAATGGAATCCTAAGAAGATTGGGCATACAGCATTGTTCGGTGGAGGAAGTACAATGCATGACAAGGCTTGGTGAACTGACTGAGGAGATCCAGGGATAATCTCTGGAAGTCTGTGGCTGTCAAGTCCTCAGCACACTTATGTGGCATGTAAGGAAGAGGCCCATCCAAAGGCCTCTTCTACAGGGGAAGGGCTGGAAACTGTCTCTCCAAGGAAACCACCCCTTCTGATATGTAGCTGTGCTCCATAGACAGACATAAGCAATCAAGTTCCACGGAAGATGTCCCATTTCACACTGTAGAACGGTATGTTGACCACATGATGACGTCACAGCAGAAAGCGTCACCTGGAGACAGACTGCTCTGCAATTATTTTTAAAGTATTTGTGTATTAATTGTGTCTTACAGGTTTTCTTTTTCTGAGCTTTATTGGGATATATTTTATGTATCGCAAATTAGACCATTAAAGGGTAAAATGAACGGATTCTAGCAACTTTTACATAAGATTCTTCATGCCATTTTCTAGCTAATCCCCATTCTCATATTCAGCTGTCAGCAATGTCTTTTTTCTGTCTCTCTACAGTTTCCTGTGCTTGGCATTTCCTACCAATAGACCATAAAAGAAGAGGCCTGTGTCCTCTCTTCTACCTGGCCTGGTCATTTCTGTGGTTCATTAATGACTTGACTTGTGTTAGTAGGCGATCTCTATTCAGTGTGGAAAAGTATCTAACATAGAAAGTTTGTCTGTTTTCTTAAAAGCCTATTCCTGGGGCTGTAGAGATGGCTCAGTGGTTAAGAGTACTGTCTGCTCTTCCAAACAGACCTGGTTTCAATTCCCAGCACCCACATGGCGGCTCACAACTGTCTGTAACACCAACTCCAAGAGAGATGACGATGACACTTTCACTCTAATGCACATAAAATTAAAAAATAAATTATATAACAAAAAGCCTAATCCTTAGTTTACCCTGAAAACCAAAAGGAAACTCTTTTTAAGTAATACTGATTCCAATTCAGAATAGAGTTTTGTTCTCTAGATGCCACCTGTTAAACTTAGCTGTTTTTATTTCCTGGTTTCTCTGTTCTTCTTTTTAAAGACAAACAAACAAGCAAACAAACCCTTCAGGTCACGTTTTGACTTCTATACTTCACTTTTTAAAAAACAATCATTTCATAGTAGATGTTAAACCCAGAATGGTGAAAATATAAATGGACTATCAAGACTGGAAAAACAAAATCAGCGTGAGTATACATTGGTCATTGGACTGTGCCCTGATACAAATATGTATTAGGTGAAAAAAAAACAGAGATTAAAAAGTATCCTAGTAACTGATGAGTCACAGAAATCTGAAAATAAGTAAAAGATTCGTGGCTTTTAATATTGTAAAGTAAATTAACTCAGTATCTCATGGCTTGGTTGATCTCTTTCCCCTTGACATTCCAATACTGTATCAGAAAGTATGATGATGCTTCCCGGTAGCCTTCAGAGCATGCAATTCACGGTCCACCCGGATCAATGGATCCAGTTAAATGTAACTTCACCATGGGCTCCTGTGCAAGCTGAGGTGGGACTTCATAAATGTTGAAGGAAAGCATGCCACCATGGACGCAGAAATTACACAAAAAGCTGCTAGTACACATGCTACACAAAAGTGGGTGGTATAAAGCTTATTACTTAAACCAACTAAACCAGCTTGGTAAAGGGGGTTCCACAAGAAATTCCTGGAACAGCATAAATGCACTTCGCAACCTGAGGTCCCAGCTGAATGGTTTATTTTTTGTTTGTTTGGTTTTTGTTTTTTGTTTTTTTTTTTTTTTTCTCGTGGAATTGTTTGCCCCTTTCCCTTTGCCCGGTTGTGTTCTGCATGGAGCAAGTGTTGTGTCATTTATTTCTCCTGAGGATGGAGAAACCCTTGCAAGTATAAACTGGATCTTTAAACTCCAGCAATGCCAGAGGGTTTTTATGAGAGGTCGGTGGGTGGATCTGCAGTAGCAAAAAATGCATTCAGTGAGGGGTAGGTACCACTGTGAAGACTTTATGCCTTTTTATTACGCATAGTCAAATTTTCATTTCCTTAACAAAACTGCCTTATGGCTAAAGTGAAATAGAATCTGTGTAAATTACCTCTTGGGACAAAAGGAGATGTTTCTAATGAGGAAGAAGTGATATTCAGACATGGAGGCAGGGCGAGTGAGAACCAGGAACAAATAGGAACGAGGCTGAATAGCAACAGGGGGTCTTAGCAGGCAGTATTCAAATCAATCTTAGAAATCAGCCTGAGCTAGCCTCCACCCACCCACTCTCCGAAGCTTTTTTGATGCCTTCCGCAATGAACATTTGTGGGCTCTTTTCCTCCTGTCAGGCTTGTGGAATATAGAAAGCAGACTTACTTTTTTATTTCTTCCTTCCTTCCTTTCCTTCTTCGTAAACACTATGGATTAAAGGAAACAGACAACAGAGCTATTAAAGAATGCTTTGCACAGCCCTCCCGTAGCTCCCTGGCAAACAAGAGTCTCACAGTATGTTATCCACGTTAGTTTGGAGGAAGAAAGGTCAAAAAGTTAAACTTGGATATCTTTATCTTTTCACAAAGGTTATTCTGGAAGAGGCTATATGTAAAAGGAAAAACAAAAAAGTGAAAATATAAATATGACAGAAAAATATCTTTTCCTCTATTCATTCCAAGTCATGGCTTTCACCTTATAGCTAGTGTTTCCAACAAAATGTTGTGCTATTATCCTTGGGCATTATTTTCCGAAGGCATCAGTGCACGGGGTCATTATCAAAAGGCTGGCTTAGTTCTGGAACATGTTATTAAATGCTTTGGAGGTATGGTTATATCTACTAAAATGTTCAAAGAATGGAGAAATGTAAACATGCAAGGGGTAGTTCCTAAGAAGTCAGGTTGAGTTTTTAGGTTTGTTGGTCTTTTTGTGGGGCTCCTGTCCCCTCCGTGTCCTTCTGTCCCCACCTTCTTCCATAAGATTCCCTGAGCTCTACCCAAAGTTTGGCTGTGAGTCTCAGCACCTGCTTTGGTCCCCTGTTGGGTGGAGCCTTTCAGAGGACCCTCTATAGTAGGCTCCCATCCTGTTCTCTCTCTTCCACCACTTCTGGTGTCTATCCTGCTTGATATTCTGAATGAGATCTGAGCCCAGGGGGTTCTGCAGAGACTGATGTGCCAACCAAGGACCATGCATGGAGATGACCTAGACCCCTGCTCAGATGTAGCCAATTAGCAATTCAGTCTTTCTGTGAACTTGAGTAAGGGAAACAGGGGCTGCCTCTGACATGATCTCAGTTGCTTGATCTCTGATCACTTGCAACGGGTGATGTGGCCTTCCCAGGCCACAGAAGAAGAGGATCTAGACAGTTCTAATGAGACCTGATAAGCTCTGGGCAGGTGACAGAGGAGAACTCCCCTTTTCAGTGGACTAGGGAAGGGGATGGGGAAAGATGGAGGGAGGGTGGGACTGGAAGGAATTGAGGGAAGGGGCTTCAATAAAAATATACAATAAATAAACTGTAAAACAATTTAAACAATATAACAGGAAAAAAGAAAAAATCAAGTTGAACTTTAAACAATGAGAGAATTGGTGTTCAAACTTTTGAGACTAACTTCTCCTTAGGGGTTAGCCTCCTCTGCTCTGGTTACATACATGCTACAGAGCAGGAGACACAAACTCAGGTGTGTAATGGAGCACAGCACAAAGTTGTGCAGTGTGGTGTGATAGAGACCTGGAAGAAAAGAGAAAGTGCCTAGATTGCCCTTCATCTTGCAGTGGGAAAAACAGTACACTTGCAAAGTTTAAAAGAGGAATACCTGAGGGTCAGGCATACATTGGGGAATGGAAAGACTATGGCAAGCCAGATGGCTCATAAAAAGATACTACTGCAACTCAGCTCAAGCCAAGTGTGTCTTCCATCTTTTTGAAAGTTTGAATCAAAAATCTATGACATGATAAAGGTTCCTTGTGGGTCAAAGAAAAGAAGTCAGAAATTAACACACCCTTTAACACCTGCATAGGCCGTGGCTGTGAGATAGCCTCCATGGTTTGCTTCTTCTGCATAAACTGTGTAGAACTCTCATGGATCCAAAGGGTAGATCAAGTGCAATTTTGAGGCAGTACAAATTACTCTGTCACATGACTTGGAAGGAGAAAACCAGCCCTGAAGCCTAGTGGTAAGTATCAAGAACAATATTAAAGATTAACGTGGTGTAGAAACATTGGAATCTACCAGAGAAGATGAAGTTCATAGAATGGATGGATTCAGAACAAAGTCAAAGACTCAAACAAACAAACAAACAAACAAAACTGAAATAGCCCTTGACTGTGGAGAAGGATGGCTCCACTGACGAAAAGAGGAAAGGGACAATGTTCTCTCGTGATGATGCTACGTTCATTGAGGATTTGTGGTGGAATTCACATGGGGAGATACACAAAACAGGGGAGCAAGAGATGCCCAGCTCACCCTGCAGGTACCCACAGTCTGGCCCTCACCTGTACAGGGGACTTGTAGGTTCAGTATTAGATGGTTTGAGCTCAAGATACTGGCAGATCCTTTCTAATTTAGAAACTCAAGGCCTGTCCTGACTTTGCCCTCTCATTTATCTCCTGTATTCCCCCATTCGATACGTTTTGACTGCAAGTCACCCTGAAGTTCTGTTTCAAAGAGTGCCTGCGGCACAAAATCTGTAAAGGCTTTGGCAGCAGATTTTCTCCGTCTGAAAGGCAGCTCTCAGGATCTGCCAAGGTGCATGTGGATGTGCACAGGCCTTTATGGAAAGCCACGGAAGGCAAGCTGTGGCAAGAATGAAAGCGTGCATGACAAACGGAGCTGTTGCATTTTAGAACATCACACTAAAATGCCTTAGGAAGTACACTGTGGGAGAAAGGCCCATTCTGGACAGATACTAGCCTGCTTTGTCATCAGGCTTGTGCTAGCACCCAGCTCCAACAGATACTCCATACAGTTGTGAGTTTTTGAGCTCAATATGCCATGCTGTCTCCTTTTATGTTATGGGGAAAAAAATACGCACGTGCAAAGTAACCTGAAAACAAAAAATCCTAAGAGCGTGTTAATGTGCAAGAGAAGTAGCATTTGCTATCAGGTAGTACATGTCAGCACTGCCTGTCTTGTTTATTATGGTGACCCTGTTGTAGAACCTTGCAGCAAGTGGGGGCAGGAGAATTGATTGTTAGAAACCTAGGTCATGGTGGAAAACCTGGGCCAGATGGTCACATACCTGTAGCTTCCTTGTTTGCTCCGAACAGAGCCTGGAAACTCTACCAAGTTATTTAAAAGTCTGTTTGATGTTGGTCTCTAGTGAGAAGCAATGTGGCGCCTCTCTCGCGGCAGCCGGATGGGATGGGTGGATGCCTGGGAAAGAGGGCGGAGGGTGGAAGGGGTGCACAGGGACCCCTCACTGCAGGCTTTGATGTGCTTTGACTCCTCTGGGATGCCTCACCTTTTGATGTTGGGAATCAGCTAATTACTAGTTGGAATTAGTTTGAGGGACGAGGAGGCAGTCTGTAGGCTCTATTCTCAGCCGGTCGGAAAGCCTGTACTTTGATCTCTGGAACTGTAGGGCACCTTTTTGGAGTATCTCGGGCAAATGAGAGGGGCTCGGTCTGCAGCAGCAGCAGTTTGGACCCCCTTGCTCTACCGAACATAGCACCATCTTGATGTGGTACATCGCTTCCCTCTTCAGATTCCTGTGGTTTCATTGACAGGAAAATGATGACATTTAGGATTGGATTGCTGAACAGCTTTCCCATCACAAAGATCATGCAACTTGAAGATTCCTTCCTTAAATCTTAATTTGAAACTCCCATTCCTCCGAGCAGTTCCTGTTTAATATTTCCGTGACTACCTCTTGCAACCTGCCCTTAATTTGTGAGTCTAAATATGAAATTAATGGGTTCGGAGTCAGACTCCCTGCCCTTTCTTTTGTTGATGCAAGTTAACATCCTCCAAGCTGACCTGAAAGGCTAAAAAATGCTCAGGGGTTTGATGGGCAGGTGGTGGCTGGAGAAATCAACTCTTTTTTTCTCTTCCAAACAAGGCAACACAACCTGGCACCTTGCCTAGTAATGCAATTCTCCTAATGAACACGTTTCCCTAGTCTGAGGCCCCTGTATTGTGACCATGCCACCGGGCTGACAAAGAGATAATTCTCAGTGCTCAGAAAACACACACACAGAGAGAGAAAACCTCAGAATGTGTTTTTTTTTTTTTTCTTATGCCATGGTCGTTACGGTATTTTTATTTTAATTGCATGTGAAACCCATTTAAAGAGGTGGTACAATGTGAGTGTTGCCTTGGAGTGATATGAATTATTTTTTAGGGAGGCCAGTTAGTTACTCAGCCTGTCTTTATGTACCTTCAGGACGCGAACAATGTATTAAGTATCTGAGTAATTGTGATGTATCTAACCCTCTTGTGCATGAATCCCCTGCCCTTCTATAAGCAGGAGATTTGTATCAGAGCATCTCAAGCAAGAGAGTACTGTTCAGCATTTGAAAGACACAAAATGCGTTATGTGTGTACACCTTAGAGTTTCGCAGATGGACTTTGAGACTTACAAAGAAACGAATGCATATACTGAAATCTGGAATTACTGAAAAGAATGGTTAAAAATGCTGGTGAGTTTAGCTTAGCTTTGTTGTTTCATTTCCATGTTTTTCTAAGAGACGGTCCACCTTTCAAACAGTTTTAGAATGTCTTGACCTCCTCTGAGTGAAAATGTAAGTTCCCAAGGCCAGAAAAACAAAGCATGAATTTGAAAGCTCTTTTTTCATAAAATAGTGTCTCTCCGTCTTAGTATTGGCAGCTTTCTGCAGGGAGCAGGTTTCTTAGCTGAAAGAATTTCTACACTGCTCTGACTTTCTCTGATGTGGTCCCTTTCTCATTTAGCAGACTTTGTTCCATATGCATAATTGGGAATTAATTTTCTAATTAGGTTCCTCACATTTATGAAGTTGTGTGATGTGGCGTCTCTTCTTGTAACATGGCCTAAAGGCTAAAGTAGAGGGAATAAATCTTTTTCTGGCTTTTCCCCTCATTTAGCCAAGGTTCCTGGGAAATAGATTTAACTTTTATGAGGTACCCATAATAGGTCTTGAATGCTGATCTACCTTCAAAAGGTTGTTAGGAGGGTGCTCAGTAAGACTCATGACCATACAGTAGATATTAGTTACAGTAGTTGCACACACACACACACACACACACACACACACACACACACACGCGATCTTAATTCTTTTGCAGCATGGATGGTGTTTAGGGCAACTGCACCCACAGAAAGAAAACCAAATGATGTGGTGAGGGGAAATGGCATTGAATTGATGCATGGGGAATAGACTCAGAGGTGACCATTAAGACTAAGGGGTCAGGTGGTCCTGTTGCTTATCATCCTCTACCCTCGTAGACTGCATAGGTGCAGGAGTACTGGGTCCATACGGGCTTGTAAATCTCCATCCACATTCATGACTCATCATGATCACTTCCATAAAGGAATGAAGTCTGCAGTTTGACTATTCTCTAATTCTTAGAAACCAGCCAATATACACAAAACCACCTCAGTCATCTGTTTGTCTGATATCTGCACAGAACTCTAAAGACAAAGCAAGGTATTTGGATTTAGAAATAAGATCTAAAACTCTGGCATTACAAGTTCTCTCTATGAACGTTGTTAGTCTAGTTATTACTGTAGATACAAAGTAACCTGTTTCTGTAAGGACAGCGGCATTGATGTATATGGACAAAAGACATCTTTGTTTTCCAGAGAGTGTTGGTAGCCCTGCTTGAAACATGGCCCAGAAGAAAACCAAAGATAAGGAATGTTGGCCTCCAAACTCCAAAATGGCACCACCCCTCACACCTCTCACCTTTCAGTTGTGCCTTGTAATCCTCATTTGAGTGTGCAGATGTTTTTAACAGTCAAGTCCAGGCACTAAAGGATAAGGCTGAGAGTGCATGATGGTTGATAGCAGATGATTCCCGATATGGGGGGAGGAAGGGATGCAATTTCTCGTTCATTTCAATTTGTTATCATTTAAATGGACCTGTAGCTTCCAGTTTGCGATTTCTGCCATCACAGATCCATGTTACAGCAAAAGCATGTGACTCTTAAGATCTCATTAGGTATCGGCGTAGAAGCAACTGTACGAGGATGAAATGGAGAGAATCTCTCTGACACATAGAACTCAGGAGAGCCGGCTTGTGTGCCCACCTGTAGCTCTAAGTGCCTATGTAGCCTCAGGCAAGCTATGGAGGTTATGGAAGTTCTCTCTGTTTTGAACACGCTTGGCTTCCAAATTTTTATCTACCATGTGCATAGTACAAATAAATCCTGGTCAGGTCACCTTCTTCAGCCATCTGAGGGGACCTACTGAGATTAGAAGAGGGGTACAGTTCTCGCGTGCAGGTCTCCTCTGTGCCATGTCCCCGGCTGCCCAATTACATCAACCTCAAGCCTGCAGCTGCAGCACGGAGTGAAACTTACTTTACCCATCTCTTTGCCCTCTCTTCCTTGCCCTAGCAGTTTCTAATGGCTGGGTTTCGCTTTGTTTTGACTTAGAAGCAGGACTTCGGCTGGGGCACGCACAGGCACTGTGGATCTGTTTCTGAGAACAGCAGTTATGTGCCCATCAGTCAGTCTCAACCCAAAGCCTTCTCGTGAATATATAAATGACGTCAGTGCTTTTGTTTCAGGGAAGCTGGTTCTTTGTGCTCTGTCATTTGTTTTTTGTTTGTTTTTGTTTATTTGTTTGTTTGTTTCCTCTAGTTTTTTGGAACGGTGTCTTACACAGCAGCCCAGACTATCCTAAATATCAACATGTAACCCAGGCAGACCTCCAACTTCTGGAATAACTCCTACCACAGCACAGGTGCTGGGATTATAAGTATGCAGTACTTCGCCACCACTATTCTTTTCAGGTTTTTTCTAGGTGCTTCCTTTCCCAGCCCGACTGCCATGCAGTCACAGCAGATGCTCTACACCTCTTATAATCTCATCACTCTCTCATTCAAGGTTCTACCCCTTGGGGTTGATATTCCAGACTACTTCTTACATTATATGATGCCTCTATGCCCAAACATTGATTAGTTGTACAACACAAGTAGCATCCAAAGTTACAAACACTGTGACGCTGGGTACTTTCCTAGGCTGCTTCTCCCTTTTCACATAAGTTTATTTATGCCTTTATGCTAGTAAGACAAAGTAACATTAATGTTTAAGATCTTGGTGACACAAAGTTGAATAATTCAAACATGAAAGAGCAGGTTGCAGGAGTTGCAGTACCATCTGGGTCCTCAGAAAGGATTTTAGGTTATCTGAATTATCTAGCTTGGCAGCAAGCACCTTTACACCCTGAGCCATATTGCAGATCGTAAAGGCATATTTACTGAACCATTAGTTTTTGTCTGCCTATTATTTACTTTCCTTGACTCTCCTTTTCAAGATGCTAACTTAGGTGTTTAAATGGAAGCACAGTCCTTGTTCCAGCAGTGGGTCCTGGGACCAAGACCTTAGTTGGTTGGACTTGTACATGTCATGTCTCTAGGCATAGAGACTGATACTCAAGTTACAGATGACATAAGGTGGGCAAACGGGTGGAAACTTTCATAGAGACCAGTAGGAAACAGTCTCTGCTTCTCTCAAATATAAACCTGAGAGAATGGAAAGTCTGGAAGTACTATAGCCATCATGGTGTGACCCAGCAAGGAGAGAAAATAATGTGAAGCTAATTATGGGGATTTTTTCTCCCCCCATCATGTCACACTGCATACCTGGAGAGTTTAGTTACATAGGTCAACAGTTTTCTTTTTTATATACTCTAAGAGAAAAAAAAATATAAATCTACAGCCAATTTCATACTCCTATAATCTAAGTATCCTTTATTAGACATTGTTAGCATTTAGATAGTTTCAGATTTTTGAGTATTTGTACCCATGTTAGCATTATTATATAAGCTATCATTAGATGTCTTGGCAATGAGATCCAAGTCTAGCCATAAAAATGTGTTCCATTCCTATCTCCTACATTTCCTTTGCTTAATCCATAGTTCTTTTTGACATATTTTAATTTTATTTCATTTTGATTATTACAATTTATTCTCTTTGTATCACAGCTGTAGCCCTCTCCCTGAGCCCCTCCCAAACCCACCCTCCCTTTCTCATCTCCTCCCATGCCCCTCCCTTCACTCCACTGATAGGTGAGGTCCTCTTCCCCTTCCCTCTGACCCTAGCCTATTAGGTTTCATGAGGACTGGCTGCATTGTCTTCCTCTGTGGCCTGATACAGCTGCATTTCCCCCAGGGGGAGGTGATCAAAGACCCAGCCACTGAGTTCATGTCAGAGACAGCCCCTGTTCCCCTTGGAGGCTGAGCTGCCATGGGTTACATCTGAGCAAGGGGTCTAGGTTATCTAGTGTACTTGCAATTTTTGCAGTTACTCATCCTATGAGATCAGGTGTGGAAATCCCCATGCATACAGCATGTAGGTGGCCCTCAAAAAAGTTTCAGATTTGGGGGGATTTAGGCTTTGGAGTTTTAAGGTTTCACATCATTGGCAGTATGAATGATTACAAGAGGACTGAATGAATATAGTGACTCTGAAAACCTCTAGGCCCTTTTCCCCAGAAGACAAAGTAACAATCTTATAAGCAGCGAGTCCAGGAAGAGCATGGGATATGGGTTTAGGACTCAGTTTTCACCCATTTGCTTAGGATTTTCGTAGCTCAGTGTCTGTTGTAGCACCTGAATTATACAACTCATTATCTAGGTCAATGTAGTGAGCCGTCTTGTCGGCACAGATGTGCTACTTTTACACTAAAATTCTCAGTGGTAAAGTTTTTTCCAAGCTGGCACCTATTATTAATAAAAAGTGTTAAATAAATAACTTATAGAAACAAGGGGGAAAAAAAGCTTAGACGATAAACGCAATAGACTATAAATATTCTTTCTTCTTCTTATATGTGGTTTTGTTTGCTATTTTAAATGATGGGAGACTGGTGGTTACTCTGTGTGGCTGCTCCTAGTTCACTGGTGTTAAGCAAAAGAAATTGACTCTAAATAAACAAAATATTTTTAGAAAATATTAGTATAAAACAAATGAATAGGTTTGGTTTGGTTTGGTTTGGTTTTTTTCATAAAGCTCTGCAACAGCCTGGAACAAGACTGCTCTGGAGAACTGGGTCATAAGAATTTATGTATAGCCTCTTCCAGACACAATAGGATAAATCTACACCAATAACTTTTCCTTGCATGAATCCACATAATTTTGTCTTTGCCTTTTTTTTTTTTTTTTTTTTTTTTTTTTGACTCAAGACTTATTGTCTGAATCCTAGGTTAATTTCTTAGTGGTGATCATAGGTCCACTTGGCCAAAAGAAAGCAGGACACCTTGATTAAAGTCCTACCAACACTACACACAAACAACAGATGTCCATCACTTTTGTACAGTTGGACTCTGAAGGCCTTCATTGTGATACTTTACACATATTCTGGGACAGAAGCCAGTTTATTTTTTTTTTTTTTCTGAACGTGAGGAAAAAAAAAATCACTCCACCATAATTCTTTACTGTAACAATCGCATTGCATTTGCTCAGGCTGGAAGCTTAAAAGATATCTATAGATGTGTAAATGAGTTTGTTAAGCAAAATAATACTTGGTCTCACCCGAATTTTAGTTAGGCTAATCAAAGCACATGGTGCCACTATAAGCAAAGTGGACTCATCTAACTCCAGGTTGTATTGAAATGGTTTTTTACAATGTGTGTAGACAGTCAGTATGTCATAGGTGGATGTTCAGTACCCCAGATCTTTCCTTGAAACCAGCCTCTTCCCCCTGCATGATCCTCAAAAAGCTGTGTGTGCAATGACAATTTCTGACTTGGGTAGTAGCCCCCTATTACCCCTGTGTAGGACTTCAGCAGTGTGGGCTGGAGCCTACAGAAGAACCCTTTCCACTCCCATATACTCAACTCCACCCCCTACTCTTTCCCATCAACTCTCCCCATACACCCACTGCTTCTACCTCTCAACCTCACACATTCTTTTATTAGCCCACTGAATTAAATTGGTGATTGGTAAGAGAGAGAATTGACTTTCTACAGGAGAACCTTATCTAGGCTTGGGCTAACTCACCTAAAATTGTTAAAATTTTGTTCTAGTTTTCTTTAAACACTCATAATTTCTTTAAACATCCATAAATTTGAAGCCAAGGTAAGAATCACAAAGACAAACAATGTGGCCCCACTGTCCAAATATCGGCTGTCCCAGTGTGCCCAGTCTAGGTCTTTATTAGGATTCAGAGCTACTTCCAAGACATCTGCACCTAATTTTGTCTCACAGGCCTACCCATAAAGAAAACAAGTACCTGGGTCATGGGTGTGGGACATATCCTAAGAGGACCAGCACACTTAGTTTAATGTACTGCTGATTTCTTATGAAATTGCCAATAGTTTAAAACCAAAAGTCTAAAGTTTACATCAGGCCTGAAATTTATGTTTGGGGAGGCAGAGGCAAAGGAAGTCAGAATAGCTTGCTATTGGAAATACCCACCTATAACCTACCATGCAGTTGAATCTCATTGAACAAACACCATCTCATGGCACTCTGGCCATTTCTAAAAACCCTAGAATCAGCACAATTGACCTTCAACTCCCTTCTTAGTAAAAGCAGCAAAGGTTAAGGAATGGACAGGAATGGCAGAGAAAACCTGAAAGGTCCCCACCACCAGAAGCTCATGCTCAGTGCACAGATTTGGGTTACTAATAAAACTAATACATGTTGATTTGTCCAGAACATCATTTTTCTAAAACCTGAAGTATTTTTTTATTGCTGGTTCATAGTTCTCTAAGGATAGCGTTAACTGTTTGCAAGAGCTAGGCTTATTGTAATTTATAAAATAACCTTTTTTTACTTCCCTAGCCTTTTCTACATAGAGCAGGGAGAGGTGTTTCCTCAGCTTAGGAGTAAGCACAGAGTGTACCAGTCACTAAGGATTCACCTAGAAGAGGGATGATCGCAAAATGCTGCAGCTCACAGCAGTGTAACTCTTTAAAACCAGATGTTGGAATCTTTTCATCTACATAAAGCTCTTCCATAGATGCCCATTGCAGAAAGCTGAATAAAAATAAAACAAAAATCCCTCCATAAAGCCTACTTATATTCAGATCTTAGTATAAATGTCACTTGCAAAGAGAAGATGAGTTTTCAAACCAAAGCACAGCTCTCTTGCTATCCTCTTTAAGGGTATCTGTTGTTTAACATTAAAGTACCTTTCATGATTTTTTTTTCATTGCAGATTTTGTGTATCTTGTTTCTCTCTTATATTAAACCTTAAACTTGAGGGAAAGAAGCAAGTATCTCACTCTTCATGCTAAGCCAAGTACTGACTATGAAACCTGAGAACACAATGAATAGCCCATGCATGTATATTGCTGTGACTTCAATATGGATTTCACCCCAGAGTTCATGCTTTGAGTGGCTTGTCCTCAGTTTTGTGGTGCAAAAGTTGAGCCTTTAGGCCATGAAGCCAGTGGCCTACAGGCTATTGAGAATGTATGCTTGACAGAACTATAGGACCTCAGCTGCTTTGGTTTCCTGTTTTGAGATAGGATTGTTCCATGCACTCCCATGGCTGCCATCTACCATGCAGTGACATAGCCTAGAAGGGTCCTTGTCAGAGCTGACACAATGCTGTCTCCTAACCTCTGAAACTATGAGCCAAATAAACCTCTCTTCTTTATAAAGTTATCCTCCCTCAGGCATTTTATAGAGTAACTCAGAAGAGACTGATGCACACAGTGACTTTAGAAAGAAAAACAAAAGCATGAGTGCACATTTCCTGTTTGCAGAGAAGCATCCAATGCAAAGATTCTGTGGCATGAACATTTGCATCGGGTCTAAGGACAAGAAATGGGGTTCACATGCCAGGGACATGGGGGACCTAGAAGGAGTCAGGGAAATTAAGCAGATTGGAGACACGTGTGTTAAGTCTGAATAGTTCAGAGCTGGATAAGAACATGGAATTGTAAACCAGGAGAGATGTAATCGGTTGAAGGCTCCACTGCCTGTGATTTACTTACTATAACACTGTAATATTCAGATACACATATTGGAGTCTGAAGCACAAACTAATATTTAGAGCAAAGATGAGCAGATATTTGCTAAAAGGGCTGGGTAGTCAAGATATGAATCTTTACCAATTGGACGTGGCCCACCCTCATTATGTACCTCTCCTTGTAGATGACAATAGCCATAGGCAGTATTTATGCAGATAAATGTCACTGTGTTCTAAGAAATCTTTTCTTAGAAAAACTGGTAGTCAGCCCGATTTGGCCCATTGGTCTGAGTGTTTCAATCCCTGACTGAAAAATCCATAGGGCCATGTGCATTTCTAATGCCTGTGATACAAATCCAGACATCTAAACCCGCTTACAGATACACTGAATCTCTGGGTTTATTGAAGTCTAAATAACCTCAATAAACAAATTGCCCACTGTAATTTTGTGCAGCTTTACGTAGCCCATTCATGCTTCTATAATAAAATATCTGAAGGTGAGTAATTTATAATATATGTGTCATTTATTATATATGTTTATTTATTTATTTATATGCATATTATATTTAAATATATATGATATATATCATAGTTATTGGGGGTAACGAAATCAAATATTAAGGGACAATACATTGGTGTCTTAAAATTGCATCAGATCTTGGTGTCTATAAGGGCTCTTTTGCTATAAACTAGTTTTAGATGAAAGAGGGAAAAGGGGGTAATGTCAGACTCTTCTTAAAGAACTGAGTCATATTCACAAGGGCCCAGCTCTCCTGTACTAATTATTTCCTAAAGGGCCCCTGCCTAATATCATCTCATTGGTGATTTTTAAGCCCATGCATTTGGAGAGGGGAAGTTTAGTCCACAGCAATGTGGAAATTGGAAAACACTGATTAGAAATCTGGTCCACTCCCTTTGGATCATTTATTAGGTAGTGAAAATTGCAACTGGTTGACTTAGGCCAGCCAGGGTATAGGCTAATTTCTCAGAGTAGAAAGCCAAATGTTTGAGATACTCTGTGTTCTGTTAAAACAGAAGCAGATAGTAAGGACCGGACTACAACAGGGAGTGGGTTAGAGTCTGAGAAACAGCATGTTGCTAGTAGCAAAGGGAGAAAGCTCTGTTCAGATAGTGCTGAGGGTACCCACCCTCCTTCTGAGTTCCCCAGTTTTAATTATTGATGCTAAAAATACATTTTTCTTAATTGTTTTCTGAAAATAAGTTAAATAAAGAAAAAAGCTATTCCATACATGCCCAGGCAAACATTGCACTCCCTTCCCATAAACACAGAGATGATGCCTCAGAGTGTTTCTATTCAAATTTGGTTGCAAAATAACACCCACAGACTGAATTTCCAACCACAAATACTGTGACAGTAAGCAGACAGCACAAGAGAGCCTGTTATGCTTTATAGATTGCAATGATTATATTGCGGAGCAGTAAATGCATTTGTTGCTGTTCATTCTATTTCACATTTGCATTTAAATTCTTGTGGAACAAAGATAAGATAAAGAGGAAAACAAATGATGCTTATTTGCTGTTGTATTGAACTCCTATTATAAGTATTGCTTTAAAGGAGGGTGAAGCTTTGCAAGAGAGCATCCTGTCTGTTTTTGTTTTTTTTTTTTTGTTGTTGCTGTTTTGTTTTGTTTTTTTATAAAACATCAGCTACACATTCAATTCTCAGCTAGAACTATGCAGAAAAACATATCCGTGAGGATTTAATAAAATCATAAATCAATAAGGAATAACCCAAAATGTGGTTGAATACAAGAAGCAAATGAAACACTCAATACTCCTTTACCCATTTATCCACATTGTATTGATACCTAGAAAATCTAGGCTTGCATCTGAATTTTGCAATTCTAGTCTTTTTATTGGGTCCATTTTTTTAAAGTGGTACACTACATGTGTGATGTTCTCTTTCAAATAATCTGTGCCATCACAGCATGATCCTTTGACAAATTTATGTAGATTAGTTCTGCGTCCAGGGTAATTCTTACTGCTCCTCTAAGCTCTTTATTTTGCTGCAATTCAAGGAAACATCCTTTTGTAGACTTCAATAGTACATCCTTCTAGGTGCATGTCGACATCCTTTCCCTATGCAGAAATAACACATCTGCTCTCATACTTGTGATGTTTTTGCCATGATAAATTCCAGAAAAACAAAATGTCATCACTTTCTCTCAAGTGATTAAATTGAATGTTAATGCCCAAGAGTTATTTACATTATTATTTTTACATGGCACATTTTGGAGCCAAGTAGATGGTTCCATGGTTAGAGTGCCTAGCTAACAAACAGGAAGGCCTGAGTTTCATACCCAGCACCTATGGCAAAAGTTGGGTGTGGCTGTACCTGTCTGTAAACCAAGCACTGTGGTAGTAGAGGCAGGTGGAACTCTAGAGCTTATTGGCCAACTGGTCTACCTTTTGCCTCAAGGTCAACAAAAAGACCCTATCTCAAACAAAAGTTGGAGAATTATTGACTCCTAACCTCCAAAAGAAGATGAACACATGTACATGTACCTACACCAACACAAATCCACACAAACATACATACAACACACTCACACACTCACACACACATACACACACACACAATAATTACACTTTATATAAATACACCTGAGATAGATAACAAACAACTCAATGATAACAATACATTATGGTGCACTCTAACTCCTATTTTTTTTTTTTTTTTTACTTTGCCACCCTTTTCCAAGGAAATTAACCAAACCTTTGTCCAGAGGTTGGCAGTCATAG
This sequence comes from Meriones unguiculatus, assembly GCF_030254825.1. Classification (NCBI taxonomy): domain Eukaryota; kingdom Metazoa; phylum Chordata; class Mammalia; order Rodentia; family Muridae; genus Meriones; species Meriones unguiculatus. The sequence goes on from NC_083359.1 coordinate 33,119,137, forward strand.
TCTTGGAGGATTTTTCAAACTGAGTTCCAGAGAATAAGTGATGTCACATAAAAATTAAGTTTAGTTTTGTTGTCAGATGCAAAAATTACATTTAAAACTTCATCCTCAGTGATCACCTTTCTTGGATGTGTGAGTGTGTTTTTATGTATGTGTGCATGTGTGCTCGAGTGTGTGTGTATGTGTGTGTGTGTGTGTGTGTGTGTTCATGTAAAGACCAGAGTTCAACCTCAGGTTCTTCCTCAAACTAAAGATGCCTACTTTAGTTTGGTTTAGCTTGAGTCAGAGTCTTTCAGTGGGACCTGGGCCTTGCTGATCAGGTTGGACTGGCTGCTCAGTGGTCAGGGAGTCCCTCAGTTGTACCTTCCCAGCTTTGGAATTACAGGTGGGCACCACCATGCCCAGCTTTTTATGTGGGTGCTGGAGATTAAATTCAGGTCCTTTTATTTTGTATCGCAAGCACTATACATACTAAAGTAGTTCTTTTCTTTTTCATGGTTATTCTCTGAAGCGTATTGACATGGTAAAGACTGTCAGAAATCATGAAAGAAATGTTTGTCTGATAGTATTGTTTTACCCAAACTTCTTTTGTTTGTATATATTTTTAATCTGATAATTCACAATAGATACTGTATTTTCATACACAATAGGAAATATGTGTTTTAGAACTCTGACATAGGAACAAACAGTAACTGTATCTCCCTACTTTTGCTAGGCATTCTAGATCCTCTAATAAGTGAAATATATGCAAATATATGTACATATGTATATATAAACGTGTATAATATCTTTTTCTGTCCTATCTGTTCTTTATCATTTATTCGCAAGCATTTTAGGACCTTTTCTATGCTCAAAACTGTAGCATTCTTGGGACACATCTGCTAGAGTGTATTTTTATTTTATTTTCAAAATATATGAAAAACTTCTTAAGTAATAAAAATAACAAATTATATTTAAAAATCAGTGTACTGCAGTGCGCTGAATATGGAATTTCAGAACCTTTAGTCAAGCGTTTAGATGAAATGCAAAATAATAGATACTTTCTCTAAGATGTCATTAGGGCACCTTGAACTGAGGAACATGGACCTTATTTATTGTTGTGACTCTCCCTGGAATGCTAACAATGATGCATTTAAATAGCTTATAGTTACAAGTTTAAGAATCAGAAGCAAATAAATTCAAAACCATTAATTCCAGCCTCTGTGCCTTAGCTGAATTTCCATTATCTACACCAATTCCTTCAAATATTTTGAAAATCAGATCATAAACAGTTTTTATAAGCTTCACAACTCAAAATATGAATTGAGAATTGCACTAACCTGGCCCATTTTTCCAATTGTAAGGTGAGTTGGGTTAGAAAAAATCTATTTTTAGAAGATGTAGGAAGCATTTAAAAAGTTCATAGCTGCTCCAAGCCTTGGATTTGAATAATAGCCCTTGGAAAAAAATTATTCTGACTCTCATTCTTGTATAGCCAGCACTACTTGAGTGATGTCAGTAGAGCTGAAAGGCTCTGCCAAGCTCATTTCGTCAAGTGCTTTCACAAACTGTACATCTTATTAATTACTCTTTTCATTTGTTAGTAGCAAAATCAAAGTTCAAAATGGCTCAAGTCAATAAGAACAATAGAAATGAATAAGTTAGTTATAAAGACGTCATTTAGGGTTTATTGTCTCCTCTCCCCTCATAGTTCAAGGTTATAATTTGCTTTAAGTTTAACTAGACACATGGGTGTGTACAAGTGTGTGTGTGTGTGTGTGTGTGTGTGTGTGTCCCTCTAGGTTACAGGGATCTCACCTATAGCTTCACTCTCACATCATCTTTATAGTCTGAAATCCCAATCACTGCTTATTTTTCTTGGTTATTCTCAGGGTGTGTTCCCACCAAATGCCTCTTTTGACTTGCTTGTTTTCTGCTGCCCATCATGATTGCATCATCAGTAGAGTCGAGCAGTCTGGATGGCCAAACTTGAAAGGCATTTCCAATCTTAGAACTGGTGTAGGTGGGTAAGAAGGAAAGATGCAGAAATGTTGGGCTGCTAAAAGCAGCAAGCTCTCATTACATTTGCTTCTCAAGTGAGCATGCTTATAGAATGACAAGGCCTACCTAAATTCATTCAGCAGAGGAATTCCCGGAGCAATGGGACAGCGTAAAGAGAAGAGAGCTCTGCCCAATCTTCCACACTGCTGTTGAAGCAGCTACTCAGATTGTCCTAGCTTGGACAGGATGATCCTGGCTTGTTATTCAAGGTGATTAATAATACCACCATTAATTTCAAAAGTATCTTAGTTTACCATATACATGTTAGGGTCTCTAGATACAAAAGAATTGATGATATTTTTAACATGAATCTAAACTAATCATAAAATTTGTTATCTAATTCAAGGCATTCATTTTGGTAATTATCCCTATATGCTGTCTGAATAATATGAACATATTGGGATTTCCAAACTCTGTATCCAGCCCAACATCCATTTTGGATGCATCTACTAAATAACTTTAAATTTTATTACTATGTTTAAAAGTTAGTATTTGTGTGGGGCATTGCCTCTTGAGTCTCCATCCATGAGGTAATTTTTTTTTCCTCCTAAACCATTACTTGGGAACTTGCTGCTCAGAGTCTGGTCCTTGGAGCAGTATCATCAGCACCACCTGAGGTATGTTGGTAACGCAGGCCCAAGGGCTGCAGAAGATTTTTCAGTTAAACAATTTTCTGAGGGTATTTTTTATCTACATTAAACCTGTAAAGAGCCTATCTTAAAAAAGTTATTTTCTACTTTGGCTATCCGTTTAAATCCCCCAGCTTGCTAAAACAGATCTGTAGATACAGATCTCTAAATAAATATATTACGGATTTAATGTATTTAAATACTGTTTTAGACAATAGATAATAGATAGAAACTTAGATAAGATACATAGATACAAAGATATGTAGATACATAGATGGTAGATGATAGATGCTTGATAGATATGATATGATAATATGAGACGATATAATAGACATACATATACGTGATAAATATAGGGAAGATGATGGATGGATGATTGGATATGCATGGGTCTCTTATCAGACAAGCTAAATTAGAGTATCTAGGCCTGGAACATCTACTCTAACACTCCTTCAGCCTAGATTTATTTATGACATACTCTCATTTTTGTGTTTGTCTGCAAACTTTTTATTATCCATCAATGAATGATAGTTTGGACCAATTATAAAATTGTAGGTTTGTGCTTATTCTCTCTCATAAGATTGAATTGATTTTACATAGGGGCTGAAGAGATGGCTCAGAGGTTAAGTGCACTGGCTGCTCTTCCAAAGGTCCTGCGTTCAATTCCCAGCAACCACATGGTGGCTCACAACCATCTATAATGAGATCTGCTGCCCTCTTCTGGCATGCAGGCATACATGCAGGCAAAACATTTTATATAAAATAAATAAATAAATAAATCTTTTTTAAAAAATGATTTTACTCTTTTTTAACTTGGGGGAATCTGTTGGAAATATGCTCTTTCCTTTTTAGGCAATCTGAATTCAACTTTCTGTACTTCTGAAGTCTCTGTTGTCTGTGAGGCTGGGCATCTTGCCTTGGTTGGGTCTAGATACATGTTCATGATTATTATCATATATAAGAATGAAGATTCATGCTTTTTCCACATTTGAAATTGTAAAGCCATAGTTTCATCCCATGTTCTGTAATTCTAAGGTTTTCTTTTTTGTTGTAAAGTTAGCTTTATGTAAGAAATATTCATTTAAATTCCTATGTGTTCTTATTCTGCCTGGCTTAATCTCTTTGTCTCCCTCTTCATCATTTTAAATAAAATCTTCATGTCTTCCAGCTCTAATCGGCGGCTGAATGAATATACATAGAAGCTTTATTTCAATGATTTTATTTTTTCCCTCCTTGAATTTTTATTTAGAACATATTATTTCTAGAAGCTCTTTTTATAATCTAACTAGTCTTTCTTTGAAACTGTCTTACTCCTTGCTCACTTTTTTTACTTCTTTTTTTAAAACAATTAAATATAGTATGTGCCCATCTGAATCTCAGAAATGTGTTACCTAACCTTGTTTTTGTTGTTGCTATAAAATGTGGTTGATTAATTCCTACTTCCTCCTTTATTTTGAAATTTGGGGAAATAAAACCTTATGTGACCTGGATTTTACCAAGAGGTAGTTTGTGAGGCCCCGGCTGAGGATACATAATTCCATGCTAGAACGGGAATGTGTGCTGACTACTGATGGGTCCTGTAGAATCCAGCTATCTCAGGACGGTTTTGACTTCTTGTTTTGATGTTTCCTGGAATGTGCTGGCTATGTAAATTTTGAATCCCCTCTCCTTGAGTAGAGGCCTGTGGCTATGAATAGTTCAGACAAGGGATTTCTCCTTTCTAGAAATCAGCATTTGACAAACAAAATTCCCTTGCCTGTCTCTTTGCTGAAACAGACATTATTTTAGTGCAGTCTCTTTGCCTGAGGAAAAGTGCCCTGTCTTTGAGTCACTCACTGAGTTGATGAGGAGAAGAAGGCTCTCTTTGGACCTGCCCTGGGCCATGCAGCACCTCACAGGCATACGTGGCAATACAATAGAATCCAAAGCTACTTGGAGTCCAGTTGTTTTCTTTCCAAAACAGAAAGCAAGCTACAAAATGCCTCTCTTTCTAATAAGAATGGCTTCAACCTTTGCTGCTAGCTGGACAAGTAATAGCAGCTTCAGGTATTCCTCATGGTTAAGTCTGATGAATTATAGAAATGGGTTACTTAGATATATTTTAAGAATCATAAGAACATAAAAAAGTCATATGGGATAAGACTTATAGTGCATACTACTCAGTACTTTGTCTTTTATAGTAGCACCAGGGGACATGGTTGTGACATGATGATGGTTGCCCTTCGTAATATTGTCCTCAAAGGGGGCATCCCTAACTGGGGGAGATCTATCATCCAAGAATTTCTCGAAAGCCTTCTTGAACTCTCATTACATTTTTGGTTTGTACAACCTTAAGGCACTGCTTTATATGGAATTGATCTTATACAAGTCAGGACATGGGCTAAATAACCCTGAAGTCTTTTTAAAATACAATTTTAAGTATCATAAATCTTGTTTTGTAAGTAGACACTGCAGGTGGAATGAATATAGTGGCTTGCTATAAAGATGAGTCTCTGAAATCAAGCAGCCTGTCTGTGTGCCAATGCAGCCTTTCTCCTTGTGCCCCAACGGCGTGACCTTGAACAAATTCTACTTTTGTAAACCTGCATTTTTTTTCCTCTTGGACAGGATGGTGATGGAATTATCGTGGGATTTATGTGAAAAAATGAACAAGATAGCAACCATGAAATTACTTAAGCTTGACCTACAGTAATCAGTCAAATAAAACTGCCCCTATTGTTGTTGTTCATACTGGCATTGTGATGAGGGAATCGATAATTTCATCATGGTTATGAAACTCCATCTCCTAAAGTATCTAGGTCCTCATTTCATATTTTTTTTAAATATCAGGAGTTATAGGCAGAATAGACTATGAGAGAGAGGGAAATGAAGCCTATACCTTACAACTATTTAAAATTTTATGGGTAACAACATGTACTAAATAAGTCACTAGCCGTTCAGAAAAATCACAGTTGAAACACCTTTGGGTGAGCTTGGCATAGTAGTCTGGCATCGCGTGAATAACAGAGATATGAACCAACCAAGTGAATAAGGTCACATCCTATAAGGTCACATTCTGTATTCTGCCTTGGCATAAACTGAGCCTGATATTTGGTCATCAGATTCTGTCAATAATTTTACTTTCTATTCCCCTAAAATACTCAAAAATCAAAAACAAAAGTAATGTTGTACATAATAACTCTCATAGTCATGAAATGCTATGGTTTTTTTTTCCTGCCAAGTGGCCTCTCTCCTCTTTCCTAAATGTCTCAGTCTGCCCCGACATTTACTTTGCACAAGTAACAAAACTCAATTTTCATTGACATTATCTTCTAAATACAATCAGATCAAAACTTGCCAGCATCATTCCCAGTCCTCTCCTGCAAGCTGATGATACAGGACGGACGGGCTCTGCTCAAGCTTCCACTTTAGTAACCCCTGATGCCGTTGTTTGAGATGTTCCCTGGGGTTCCCACTGGACCAGAGTCCGAGGTCGTCATGGAAATCAAGCGACCTCAACAGCAGAGATGCAAGAGGTGGCATTTGTCTTTAATTGGACTTTTCTCATGCTGCGTGGAGGGACTCCCAAACAGTCAGTCCCTGAGGCTGGCCTAAACCAACTGCAGCCTGTGCCAACAGGGACCCTCCTAGGCCCCCGCATTTGTCATTTTCTCCAGGGTTTGTGCTTAAATCCGTGGGTAGAAAGAAGTAAAGAGAAACGTCTAAAAAAATGGTAATGAACATTTACAGAGTTCGAACTCAGTTCACAAAAGTGTCAACTGCCTTTTGTGACACTTTCAACCTCAAACTAAACCACTTAGTCTGTTTAGAGTTAGTGACAAGGAGCAAGAAGACCTGTTGTTCTGTTCAAATGCTTAGCATTTGAGTGACTTGGAGCTTTTTAAACCTCAGTTGTGTCCCACCTGTTAAATGGGAATGCCAAAATTAATCACATTTAATTGTCTTAAAATGCTGAGCTGTTACACATAAAATTAAAGTATTTACTGATTAAAATATTAATATAATAGATGAGTAAGTTTATATCAATATAATATACCTGGATATGTATGTCTGGCCTGTGTAAAGTATTAGCTTTCCACAATCTGAAGCATCATATAAAACATGTATTATACTTCTTTTTACAAAGTCTTCCTAGACCTTCAACTGTCTACCTATACATAGAACATGAAGTGGACATTCGCAGACATGTTAAATATTCAATAAAAATTCCACATACACTTGTTAAAACCGCATATCTGAGAGGAGAAAACCCCATTGAAATATCTGCTTCACTTCTCAATTTGGGATTGAATAATTTCATGTTGGGTGTTCTATCAGCATTTGTGTGAGATTAACAGGGTTTCCTGGGTGTGGTGCTTTCTAGCATTGCAACTAAAACAGTCTCAGAGAAACTGGACAAGTTACACAATAGTACACACTATCACTACCAATGAATGCTCTAAGATATTCAGATATGATGGTGATATACTGCTAAGAATATATAGCTCTTTTGTAAAGTTAAAATACTTCAATAAAGAAAGTATAGCGGGAGAGAGCTCCGTCCTTAAAGCTGCCTTTGGTTACAAATGCAACCCACTGATAAAACATTGCTGACTTAAAATTAGAAGGCCAGCTCTGGAGGAAGATAGATTCCATATTGGTTCAGTAGTTCAACGTTGCCTCAGTGCCTTGATGTTGGCTACATTTAGAGCCACGTTGGACAGCCCAGATTTAGAGCATGTTTTTCTGGTATGACAGTATCCAAACCAGAAAATGCAAGCTTGATGGAGGGTCTACACTGAGCACCTCTCTTCTTTTATCAGAAAGGAAAATCATCTTCTGGGTCACCTGGATCGTTTCCCTCTTGTTTCATTAAACATTCATCAATCAGGCAGGTGCATGGCATCAGTAGATAATTATACAAACCCTAAGTCATTCTCCAGATATGAGAGGGGCCCACCTTCTCTGGGGACTTGTTAGCATAAAGAAAAATGAGACTTGCTAGGAAAGGAGAAGGGAAGTTGGGAAAAAATAACTCTTGGCCACTATGTAGATAAACAGTATTTGTCATGTGCCATGAACAGTAAAGAGTCTTTCTCCATACAGTCTACTATTGTTCTTAGGTCAGCCATTTATCTCTCTGGTATTAGAACTTCTTACTAACAATTCCCACATGCAGTAATATAATGACAATGGCATAGGTGATGGCTTCCATTGAATGGAGTTGATAACTAGGTCCGGGGCCTCAGTGCAGCGCAGTGTCTCTACCTGTGAACTTCAGATGGCCAGCAGCCTTTCTACAAAAGAAAACAGGAAGCATCTCTCCATTTTGAAGTTTATTTCTTGCTGCAAATCAAATAAGATATTGATCTTTCATCTCAGGAGAAAGTCTTTTATTGGCCCTTTGATGCCACAATTCTCATAACAAAGTCCCCACTGAAGAAAATATGGTCTGCTTTCTCACCTTTGAAAATCTCGATTCTGTTTGTAGATCTGTATGTGAGCTGAATGCTTATACACTCCCACCATCCTGGGCATCTTTTCTTTGTTTATTTAAGGATGCCATTTCAAGGTTGTTAAAGCAAATCTTCACTAGCTCCTCTAAGACCCCTTTATGAAAACAGAGACCCCAGGTCCTGTGCAGATGATCAAACCCTTGTTTTACAGGGACTGACTTTATGCCAAGGTTTGTAGCCCTTTTTATATACCTATGCCTCATATGAGTGTTTCATCAACTGATATATGTAGTATATATTTTTAGAAATATTAGCCCTGTGATAAATGCTTTTATTCCATGGGTCACTCCCCAACTGCATTAATATAAGCTGTAGCATCCTATGTTCTTAAACAACAGCAGATACCCCTGGTACATACTTAGAAACAAAAAAAGTTTCCAGTGTGGGTGAATTCTCCTATTTTTAAAGGCGATTCTTCAAATCTGGCCAAGAGGCCCGAAGTGAGTATGGTGTGGGAAATACTGACTTTAGGTTATACAGCCCTAACTTGTGAGGTCATTGCTCAGGACTGAAAACATGACTGAGCTGCCTACATTTTAACTTGGAGTACATTACCATGGTATGCTCTCTTCTTTGAACTTTAAAATTAAACCTGACAAAATGTAAAAATAAACAAAATAAAAATGGATGTAGGCAGGGGTACGACCAGGCAATCAAATATGATTTGGGTGAAGGCATAGTTCTCAGAATTTTGGTGGATACTATCTTTGTTGCCTTAGGTATTTTTTTTTTCAGTAGTTTGTATTTACACTTGAATGCACAGGGGGAAAATAGTTTAGGTGTGAGAAATTAGAAACTTTAAAATTTTACGAGTTTTAGACTGAAGGTGTATGTGTTTCTCATCGTCTTTGTCTCATTTTATTAGTTCCTTCTTTAGGCTTGAGCTTCATTCAACAAATCACAATCTTTAATAAGAAATTAAAGTTAGAATTTTTCATGTAAATGTGAGTGAATATAGCACTCATTTAAAAAAAACCCACAGGTAATCAGATTTCAAAAATTTAGAAATTAATGAAGACAAACAATCAGACTACTTGTTTGTTTGCTTGTTTTCTTGAAAAGCATTAAGGCCAAAGAAACATAAAGGAAGGCTGGGGGAGGAGGTGGCCCAGTGGCAGAATGCCTCCCTAGCACACACCAGACACTGGGTTCCATCCGCAACAGAGAAGCAGGGGAACAAGGAGAAAAGAAAGAAAATTAAGCAGTTGCATATTCAGTGACACAAAGGATTAGTTTAAACGGAGCTTTGAACATCCTGCTCACAAATATCCATAGCGGGTTTTTTGTTTTTTTTTTTTTTTTTTTTCTCCTGTGCTAGCCTCACCGCTCCATCTCTTCCCTTTTGGCCGGTCTCACACTTCACCTGTGGAGTTTTATTAATCCAACTCCGAAAGGCGAGAGCCTAGACTTCGTGACACTCTGTGGAAGCAGGGTGCTGTTGGAGGCGGGGAGGGGGTGTTGTAATTAAGCACGGTGGTTTAAAGGATCACTTTGAAAAGATGAATATTCTCTCACAAGCCAGTGGTTGTAGGTCAGAGGCCATACTTTCCCAGCTAATAATTGTAGAATCCATCACTGTCCCCTTTTGAGTTTTTTTTTAATAAAAGACTATTAAAACTGAATAAAAGCTTAATAAGTAGATTAGTTAGAACAATAGTCCTCATGAGAATGTTTTGATTCGGGGTATAGCTGCTAAAGATAACCCTAAATGCAATCAGGTTGAGCTCCCTGCCTGTGTGAAAGGAAGGTAATGCCCTCAGAGATTTGCCAACAGATGACATTATTTTTTAAGTGTCTCTTTCTACATTTAAATTAGTCTTTCCTCTGGGCACCAGCAACAAAACCTTTGTTAAGAATCACCAGAGAAGTGGAGCTCTGAATAAATGCTCAAAGGAAAATGATTTTTGAGAATTTGCTTTTCAGATGTTTCACATCAAAAAGATGGATGGCAGTGCATCCAAGAGGGAGTGCTTTGTGATCCTTCTCTGTCCTCTTTGTAATTTTAAGGATCAAAACTCCCAAGGTGGCCTGAGATAAGGACAAAGGGAGCGGCGCGATTTCACTAAACACATACACATTGTAAAGGGCAATGTGCTCCAATGTCACTGAAGGTGTGTGCCCACCCCATCCTCTTTGTTTCATTTTATTAATTTCATTCTTTGGGATAGAGATTCATATTCGCTCTCCTCTCCTCTAATACCACAGTTTTCTCTGTGTGTGAAAAGGAATGAGACTCGGGGAAAAAGTCATTCAGACTCGATTGTTCTAACGACCATGAATGCTACTAGCCAGCCAAGTTCTTCAGAGGAGACAGATATCCATATTGACATTCCGCCTTCCCCTCTGTGACACACACCTTTGTAGGAATGCTGACCTCTGTTTTCCACCTCTGTCCTTCCATGTCTTCTCCAGATAAGCTCGTCTCTGGCATTTTTCTATGCCAGTCACCTTTAGCTTATGCGTGCTGTCTCAGCAGCCTAAGTTAGGTAACACTGCAATCTTTCAAAGAAATCTTGGGCTGGCCTTTTGCCATCCTCTGGGCAGCCACCGCAGCCCCTCCATTTACCCTCACTCTTTATTGCCTCCTAAGCCATGGCAGTCACTGAGAAACTTACTGCCTCCCTAAGAGAGACTGGGAAACCAGGCCCACTCCCAAGCGTGTAAGCTTTTGAAGGATCCTGTCACTAGATTAATCAAAGGGAATCTTTCCTCTTCCTGTCTGTACTATTCAACTATATTAACAAACGTTGAAGACTGTAGCATTTTCTTTCTACACTTTCAATGAAGACTTTTGCCTCGTGATGATCAAAATCTTAGGGATTTGTATTCATAAAAATGCCTTGGTCTCAGATATGTACCCCAGCCCCACAGCCCTGTTGCGGTTACTGGTAAATCTCCATTTTTTACAGTTAATATGAATTAGAATGGTATTGCTTCTCAGACTGTTTAAATATTTAATGGTATCTCTGAAATAATTGAAGAAGCATTTGGGAGTCTGTTAGCCAATGAAAAACTTTGTGCTTATTGGCACTGTAAAAAAGCAGGCATCACTGAGTGATTCTGATACTTTATTGAATGGGAATGTTATAGCCTAAGGTTATGAAATGTTTCTTGAGATCATCTAGAGCAGTGGTTCTCAACCTGTGGGTTGCAACCCCTTTTGCAAACCTCTGTCTCCAAAAGTATTTACATTACGTTCATAACAGGAGCAAAGTTACAATTATGAAGTTACAATTACAAAAATAATTTTATGGCGGGGGGGTGGTCACCACAACATGAAGTGTACTAACGGGTTGCAGCATTAGAAAGGCTGAGGACCACTGATCTAGCGTCTAGTTTTCCTGGAAAGCTTTATATAATCACATGGGCTGGTTACTTCCCTAGTTTCCACATCAGCAGCTTAAGGGAGTCCCCAGCTGGTGCATCATCATCATCATCATCATCATCGTCATCATCGTCATCGGCCTTGGTGTGGGCATCGGCATCATCATTACTAACTTTGTGGCAAACAGAGCAGTGGGTTTCGTCATGGCATCTTCATGTATATGTGTCACCACACTTAGTTTTCATTCATTCTCCTCGCCCACTGCCCTCTCTCCTTCCCACTACTGCTAGTAGGTTTCGGTTTCGTTTTTTTAACATTCTCCCAAACAATTCTGACATCTAGTCAGGCTTGTCAGACCTTGAACTAATTTTATACAAGTAAATACTATTTTAATTGAAATAATTATGTATGTGGCCTGGATAGGCGGCTGGTTGTTTAAGAGCACCAGCTGTTCCTGCAAAGGACCCAGGCTCAATTCCTATCACCCACATGGTAGCTTATAAACCCTCTGTAAGACCAGTCCTAGGGGTATGATGCCCTCTTCTGGCTTCTGCAGGCAGTGCAAATACTTGGTGCACAGGTATACCATACATGTAGGCCAAACATTAATATAAAGAAATATTTTAGATGTTTATATATTTATGTATGTATACATATATTTACTCCTTATCTTTGTAAAAACTCATTTACCATTATATTATATGCATTCCTTGAGAACATCCATAATAAATGTATAAAGTCTATAGTTAGTAAAATATTATAGATGCTAAAAAATATTTTTCTAAAATTTGTACACAATTACCAAACTATACATTGTACTTGTAATTTGCTAATTCTCTGAGATGTAAACATTTCAGTAGTCATGATAATTATCCTTTATTGAGCTCACTGAGCACTGTGCTATGATCCAAGTTTTCGTTGCATTATAGAACTGATCTCACAACAGATCTATGAAGCTAGTATGAGAATGTTTGTTCAACTCTAAGCCACACATTCTTTAGAAATCTTGTGGTGTACAAAATCGTGTGATAATGCATAAGCTTAGTAAGTCAGGCTGACCAGAAGCCACTCATTGCCTATTAAAAAAAAAAAAAAATGACAATCGTTTTTTGGTTCTGTTGCTCTCCTTGTGAAGTTCCTGTCCTCTCCAGATCTTACTACTTCCCACTTCTTTCATAAGATTCCATGCACTCTGCCCAACAGTTGGCCATAAGTCTCAGCATCTGCTTTGATAGTCTGCAGGGCAGAACCCTTCAGAGACCCTCTGTGGCAGGTTCCTAGCTTGTTTCCTGTTTTCTTCTTCTGATGTCCATCCTCTTTGCCTTTCAGTATGGGGATTGAGCATTTTAGTCAGAGTCCTCCCTCTTGATTATTTTCTTTAGATGTACAGATTTTAGTAGGTTTATCCTATATTATATGTCTATATGAGTGAGTATATACTGTGTGTGTCTTTCTGTTTCTGGGATAGCTCACTCAGGATGATCCTTTGGGGTCTTTCCAGAGACTCATACTCCAACCAAGTACCATGCATGCAGATAACCTAGAACCCCTGCACAGATGTAGCCCATGGCAGTTCAGTGTCCAAGTGGGTTCCATAGTAATGGGAAGAGGGACTGCCTCTGACATAAACTGATTGGCCTGCTCTTTGATCACCTCCCCCTGATGGGGTGGGGAGCAGCCTTACCAGGCCACAGAAGATGACCATGCAGCCAGTCCTGATGTGATCTGATAGACTTAAGATCAGAAGGAAGAAGAGGGGGACCTCCCTTATCAGTGGACTTGGGGAGGGGCATACGTGAAGAAGGGGGAGGGAAGGTAGGATTAGGAGGGGAGGAAGGAGGAGTTTATGGGGGGATACAAAGTGAATAAAGTGTAACTAATAAAAGTTAAAATAAATATATAAATAAATAAATAAATAAAATGGCCAAAAAAAGAATGGGAAGAAGTATTAAAATGACAATCAGAATGTTTACAAAACAATGACTTTTATAACAAAACAAAAACAGACACCTCTAATTCACCTATGTCTATATGTCTTTAATTTTAAAGTTTGGAGGTAAACTGATTGATTATACCGTGGTTCAGTGTCTCAGATTTATTTTCTTTGACATAAGATGATATCCAAGTGCGTGACCTTGTGAGCTAACCTCCACTAAAAGACCATGTACCACACAGAAGAGTTCTCCAACCCATTCCACTCAGCCGGGCTTTGAATCTCATCACACCTGATCCTTTCCAAAGAAGCCCCTGCTTCATGATAGTCTAGTTATTGAGATCTGTGGCACCTGAGGAATCAAGCCAAGTGGCAGTGTGTTTGCTTCCTAAATGAGAGTTTATCTGGACAGGTGTGAGTGGAGCTATCCATCCTTGCATCCACACCTGTTCCTCTTAGAGACATGCTTTAGAATCAACATTGACCCAAGAATGAAAGAATACGAATCAACGATATAACAAATTATTCTAACATTGAAAAATAACTCTTCTATGAAAGCTTAATGAAATGTAAGAAGAAAAAAAAAGTCCTACCCTCTCTGGCAGGAATCGCAGAGAGAGAAGTCTGAAGTCTTGCCTCGCTGGCACCAACAGAAAAAGAAAGAACTATGCTGACCCAGCACAGAGACATATACACGTGCCTGACACAGGCAACAGAGGCAGCCATAATTCTGTGTGTGACGATCGTTGAACGAATGATATCTGTTATAATGCAGAGCCATTTTACCAATGGGCAGCTTCCACTTAAAACTTTTAAAGTTGTCATCTATCTATGAGTGTTTTGCCTGGATGGATGTCTGTGCACTTACGTGCATGCCTGGTGCCCACATGGAACGGAAGAGGGTACTGGGTCCCTCTTTGAAATTACAGACAGTTGTCCGCTGCCATGTGTGTGCTGGGAATTGAACCCACATCCTCTGAAAGAGTAGTCAGTGTTCTTAATCACTAAGCCATCTCTCCAGCTGCATAATTACACTGTTTATAAGGTCACTTTTGTGTATAAACCCACTAGCAAGACTTGACAGTGTGATTTAAACTATGTTTTGTTGTTTAAAATTCTTTGTGCTTTGGGTAATGGAATTTTTTTTTCTTTTTGGTATTGTTTCAGATTTTTTTTTTATTGTGTGTATGCTATTTAAAAATCACAAAGTAATTAAATTATCTGATATTTAAACAAAAATTAGCTTTCTCTTAATGTTTTTACTTGCCTCCTATCAAAACAAGCTTGTTCACAGCCAATTATAAGCTGGAGCTGACATGGTGGTATCTGACTGTTCATACTAAGAAGGTTGAGGGAAAGGTTAGCAAGCTTGAGGCTAGCCTGATCTACACAATAAGATCCTATCTCAAAAATAAAATTGATTTTGCAACCATAATGTGGCTGTTCTCAATGTCTGATTGCTAAGGGAGACTTTATGAAATACTGTGTTATCTCTCTCAATTCCGTACCGTTTGTTCCCTCTACTAAGATGTAATGAGCACATACCATGTATGCTGTTTGCCAAGTATTTGAGATTACAGTGGGCAGGCTTCATAGTTTAGCATAAAGGATGTTCGTGGGAGCATTAGAAAATAATATTCAAGCACAGGAAAGAATATCCAAATAGTAGTTAAAACACTGATTTCACGTTGGTGGTTTTGGATCAGGGGTAAAGTTGAGAGACCACAATTGAGTCTACAGCTTTTATTAAAATTGAACCCTAGAGACACCTTCTAGCAAATACCTTATTTTTTGGAGCATAGAACAATTCATATTTTATGTACCCTTCTATTGACCTGTCTCTTTGAACCCTACAGGCACTTGATAACTAATGAATAAAATAATATGGTGTGCTCTTGGGCTATTGCAGACCCTTTTGTATCTATAAAAGCTCTCATTTCTCCGACATATGGGAGAGGATGCAATAGAGAGAGAGTTTTGTATAGAATAACTGAGGTAGCATGGGCTAAACCCCAGGGGCACTAATGACATTGTATCCACAGAGCAAAGTTAGTGTATTCTATAATGATGTCATTAGAGTCCTGCAAAAGCTAACCTATTGCTGACTCAAAATTCTCTATTCCATTCTCTTTAAAAGAGGAATGAACTCCAGGGTGTGTAACTACGCGTGGGTATTGACATTGAATATCTGTGCCTCCGGTCACTCTGTTGAAACAGGCTGACCTTCTTGCATGCCGTTTAGTCAACTCAGCTGCCCTTTTGAGGTAGACAAATGAATTTCCAGGATTATGCAGGTCAGGTCACCTGGGGTCAAAAACTGATTATTCAGTCATGCCAGCGCCTCTGTTCTACCTGGGTATCTTTGCATGCTCGTTCCTGGGGTCTTCACCTTTGATTTAGTGCCCCAAAATGTTTATTCCCGGGAAACTACATATGCAAGTCAAATGCAGACACCCTCGACTGATGCCCGTTACACATTCAAATCCTTTCCCCTGGAGGAGAGTCTGCAAAAATGACTGTCCCAAACATTCATTTGAAAGGCAGAATGGGAGGAGTGATGAAACCTAATTATTTTTGGAAGGACATTATACAAATTTGAGTCCAAGGTTGGATACTCATTATTTGACCCCAGAAAAGGCATGTCTCGGTTTCCTCACTTGTAAAATAGGGTGGGTAACAGCACCCCTTGCTTAGCGTAGATCAAGTGAGCCGGGTATATAAATCTTTTAGTAATACTCACCGTAGAGGTAACATTGATGAATTCAGGTTCAGGGTTAGCCATGTCTGGCAATTTATCGGAGGAGCATCAGTTGAACAGAAATGCAATCTCTCTGAAACCCAGAATGTAGATTGTGTTTGTGTTTTAGCTGGTCACACTGGCAGCCGTGAGGCTTTTATAAATGTCTTCCTATCAAAACAACACAATCTTTATGTCCCTGGGTTCTGTCTAAGCTTTGGCCTCAGACAGCTCCAAATTTGCATTCCCTGAATATGCATTCTCTATTTCTCTGTCTTACAAAACAGACCGCACAAAAGTAAATCTTCAACTTAGAGTACCCATTCTGCCACACTGATGTGCTGTCCATTGAACAGTGGGGAAAAAACCAGATCACACGGTCTATAGAAGTTTTATATGGAAGTTCTCTGACAATACCAAGAAAACCCAATGCCCATAAGATACAGTGGTATTTTTAAAACCATGTTATAGTCTAACGAGTTTGGCATGGTTTATTAATGGCCTCAAACTTTTGAACGAGAAAGAGAGAGCATCTTGTAGCTTGCTGTTTGGTGTGGTACACAAAGAGTTTTTTGGATGCTGTCTGACATTTAAATAGCTCTAAGGAGGTAGAGTTTGACAGTAGATTGGGGTTCGCAACCAGAGTGTGTTCACTCAGCAGCGGTCCTGCTCTTCCATTAGGAGTCTTTGCCTTCCGCAGTCACACGCCCCCACAGTGCAGCTCTGCTCCTCGTGTCTGTTCTGCACCTTGGAGGGCCAGGCCTGAGTGATGAAGTACTTGCTGTGCTTAAGTATCACCAAGACTGCCCTTCAATCAAGGCATCGCTGGAGTCTCGGGGAGACAGCTCATGCTTACAGTAGTTTAGGCCATTTTCTTGACCATACAGTTCGACAGCTTTGTCGGAGAGGTGGTCTAGTGGCTTCATGGGGTGAAGGGGGAATAGAATTCCAGCTCCGCTGCATAGAACGGTGTGACCTGATTTAAGGAACAAAGTGCCTACCTCAATATGATGTGGGAAAGTAACAGAACATAGTACAAAGGGAATGGGTGGGATCTGTTACGTGTATTTAAGACGCAATAGCAGCTATGGCAAATCAGGGAATTACATTTTCCTGTATTTGAAAATACAGGAGAGATACTGTTTCTTTGTCTCTGAGCCATCTTCCCAGCTCCCCCCGCCATTATCTCATGATAATGATACTGTTACAGGAACTTCTTAATTCCTTTCACCTACACCCACCCTCCATTATCTCATGATTATATTTCTTAGACCTGGCTTTTAAAGAATGTCAGTGACCAGTTTGATGTTTTAAACTATAGCAGAATTTTAAAACATTGTTATGCTTGATAGCAACCTGGAATAGGTTAGGTTAGGTCTCAAGTTCATTTACTGGTGTAGACTTCTTTAAGTCTCTGCACCGCACATTTTTATGTTCATGTGTACATCATGGGTACACATACAACACACAGTCAGCTTTTCCAAGATATTGATGTTACCAATATTGATGATGTGGAGGCAAGACAAAATGTTTGTGAACAATGGAAATTGAGCTATCGATTTATGTTCTATTGATTTATGTATTTAGCTATGTAATTTTTATATTTAGATAAGGTCTTAGGTAACCCATGCTGGCCTCATTTTCACTGAGTAGCCGAGGAGGCTGGTTTTGAAGGAGGAACCCTTCAATTTTCCAAGTTCTGAAATTACAGAGATATGCCACCAAGCCTGGCCTCATTTGTCATCTTTCCAAGAAGTCTTTTTAGGATAACATGCCTCAACAATGACTACTTTTTTCTTGGGAAGAAGCCAATGTATGCATTGTATGTTTGACAAAGAAGTTTTACAAGTGTTGTATAGTTGACAAAGAAGTTTTACATGTGTCATGTTGCTTAAAATATGGGCCCAAGCTTACTGGTGAGCTCTCAGAAAATTTCAGAGTACCAGGAATGGCAAATAAGTACAAGCAGATGTGTAAGGGTTCTTCCTCTTCAGTTATAATCCGTTTTCCTTAATGAACCAGGAATGATGTCTCATACTCTCCTTGTTGAGTAATAAAGGGCTATAATTTTAAGTGGAGATAGAGGGTGTGGAAAACATGTAAATAATCAGATATTAATGGAATGAATCATCCTCTAACGTAGTAAGGTTGATAACATTTAAGTTTTGAAAAATATACGTTGACCATGGGTTGAATGTGTGCTGAATACAAATGGAATGAGCTCTTGTCCCTTAGAGTGCTTATGTGGAATTTTCTTAAAAGTCTGTGTCTATGAGAATGGACTTCAGACCTCACCTTCCCTCATGTAGGTTTCCTTTAAAAGTAGCTAATGAAGGTGATGAATGGTGGTGCACACCTGTAGTCCCCCCGCTTGGAAGGTGGAGAGAAGTGTAAGAGCAGGTCAAGTCCATCACCTACTACATAGTGAGAGTCAGACCAGCCTGGGGTAAATGAGACTCTGTCTCAAACAAAGAACTAACAGAAACCACGGAATGAATCTGTTCCAGAAGAGGGAAGGGTGCTTCGGGATGACTGCTTTGAAGAACTGGTGTCTCACCGCAGCTTTATTCTGCATCAATAGTGCATAGTATCTTGTAAATACTATATTGTACCCTTTGCGAGAACAATTCTCTATACAGCTAAACCTATCTTTCTCTCACTCCTGGAAATGCTTCAAAAAAGTTTTGGTTTTACTAGGTGTGTGTGCATGTTTGTTTCTGTGTGTGTCTGTGTGAGTGTGTGTGTGTGTGTGTGTGTGTGTGTGTGTTTATATGTGTCGTCTGTGTGTGACGCTTTTTTGTTATCAGGAAAAAGTCAAACTAATTAAACTATGTGAGAGCAGCACACCCGAAAATGACCTTCCAGAAGCGGCTGAGGTCTGCAGGTAGCTCTCTCAGCTAAATGTATGCATGTTGTACAATGAGGGCACTGGGCGGACAGTGGCCTTTCCCTCGGAGCTCCACTCAGCCTCTCCCAGCTGCCTTTCAGCATGCAGAGGACAGTGCAATGTCACCGGATCTTCTCCCTGGTGTCAGCCACGGACTCTAGGCCCTGGTTTAACAACGTTCCAGTGTTCCCAGTTAACTCGGGGGAATAATACACTTAAAATCATTCCCTAAACATGGCTTGTTTTAATTGTTCTTAATGATAAGTAAAACCGCACCAAACAACTCTAAGCCTGTAACTGCATTTACTTTCACTGTGTTGTTAGCATGTAACACCAAATATAGACAAAAATTAATACACTCATGCACACACACACACACACACACACACACATACATGCACAAATGCACACATGCATACACATGCATACACATGCATACACATGCACACACACACTGATTTACTGATGCAATAGGTGGTTTAGGGAGTGATGCTTTTTTCTTCCTTTTCTAGTCATTTATTTCATTATTATTAGCATTTTTTTTTCTTGTCAGTTGAGAGGAAAATCAAAGCTAATCTCTTCTCCTCTACCAAAATCTATAGCTATTCATGACTGTGATTTCTTCATGTTTTTAGGTGTTGTTTTATATATATAATATATATATCTTATATATATAATATATATTATATAAATATATAAATTATATTATATATAAATATATGTATTATATATCTTATATATATATCTTTTATATATATCTGCAGGAAACTTCAAATGTTTGTAAATCTACATACTATAAAATGTGGTATAAAATAAGTAAAGAAAATCCTGTGAACATATTTGTTGATAGTACCAGAGATTTTAAGATAAACTTTAAGACAATATCATCCAAATTATTAATCTGTCTCTTAAATGTACCAGGTTTAAGATATTTCATTATTCATAATATGTGAGCTAGAAATATTCTCGCATTTTATGATGTGTGTGTGTGTGTGTGTGATTTGTGAAAATGAAGCGTGTATGCCATGGCATGCTTAGGAAGGTCAGAGAACAATTCTAAGAATCAGATCTCTCCTGCTGCCTTGTGTGATCTAGGGATAGAACTCAAAGTATCATATCAGTGTACAAGCATCTCTACCCACGGAGCTATCTTGCTGGCCACAAGATGGAAATCAGCTAAATGTTCAGACAATTGCTTAAATAAGTGGATGAATTAATACAGTAAGATGTGGCTGCTGAAATAATGATATAAACAATACAGAGAATAATGCTGATGATGTGCTTTAATTTTTACAATTAATAACACATAGATGTTCCTATCTGAGGCTATTTTTGCTGTTTACAAAAGTGGGTCTTAGCATATACAAAAGATTAGCTATATTAGCAATGCAATGTGACCATTTCCAGACAATAGCATCACAGATGGCCTTTCTATTTTTTTTTTTCACTTCCATAGTTCGTAATGTGCCCTTTTGGGTTCTCTAAAATAAACAAAATCTTCTATTGCTAAATAGAGATACATACGTGTTTTTAAGAGCCAGAAATAACTCATTTATTATTCTTGAGAAGATGCCTGTCTTGAAAGAAGCCATCAGGAAGGATTCCTTTGGTGGCAGTGGTACATTTCCAGGATGCTGGTAAAATAGCCCATGGGAACATTCTGCACAAGGATCTGCTTTGCCTTTTCTCAGCAGTCTGTGCCTTGTGACCTCTGACATTGTGGATTCCAGTTACTTGTTTAACCATCTTTGCTTTCAGCCCCAACCTACACTACCCTGAATGGCATTTGAGACAAAGGTGACTTGCTTGTGTAGGCATTCTTCCCATCATGCCTGTGCAGTGTGAATGAGTAAAAGCAGAGGCAAAAGAAACCCTTCCTGCCAATCAGGCTGGCACGGCAGCAGACAAGATGCCCTCTCTCATAGTCAATTTTCTTGGCTGACTTTGTCTGTATAATTGCTTCAAATCTGTATTTCCTTTACCTATCTTGCTTCAGCTTAAATGTTGAATATTGTATTTTCCCTCAAAGAATGTCAATAAAGATTTTATTTTTTTTCAATTACTGTTGCAGAGAATGTTTTCCTTTAGGAAAACTAAAATTTAATAACTTTTCTTCGGCAAAGTTGACGATCTCTTTATTCTCTCCGTGATGACTGTAGTCAATCAGCAGTCAGTTGGAAGCCAAGCTAAACATAAAGTGATTAAAAGAAAACCAAAACACAAATGCACCCTCTTGAAAACCTAATCACATTATGAAGCTCTAAGCGTGAGTTATGAGGTAGCTGTGGCTGGCTGGGTTTGATGAAGTACCTATAATTTCCTATCAGCTGCCACAGGACTCTCTGACTTTCCTCTAACTTTAAAATGTGATTTACCCTGTTATCATCTATTTATGTGCTCTTCAAGATCTACCCAGGAAAAAATAGTATTAATATTATGTTAAACTGGATTACTTTAAGAGTTTCAATTTCTCACATTCATATGGTGAAATGGAAGTGATAAAAATAAAATAGGTAATTCATTAGACTTCAAAGCTCCGGGTGTTAAGGGGAGAGCATTTTTCCATTTCAGGAATCTGCATGGATTCATGTTATCTGTATGTACTATGTATGCACTTTCAAAAATACTCTTTAAATTAGGGCACTTAGAGTTGTTTAAAGTGAGGGAGGGGTGTGGTGGTGATTAATTTCAATATAATTGATTCATACTTCAACTCTTACCTAGTCTTTTGTATCGGTGCTACATGCAAATTTTTTACTTTAGAAATGGTAACTTAATAAGGAAACCTGAGAATCTAATTTCTCAGGCTGCCTTCCTGGTATGTGTTATTAGAAATTGATACTGTCTGACATTATAAACTTTGTAGATTTTTATGCTGAATCAATATTCTCCAGAAATAATTTGATCATATTGATGAGTTTAAAGTGAAGTCTGAGGCTCTAGCTGTAGGAAAAGGAAAGCTGAATCTTTGCAGTGATCACCTGTGCTGGGCTGAGAGATTACTCTTGAATGACTAGTTCATTCATGGTTTATGCTTCATCATAGTGGCAACTCTTTGACTGACCAGAGAAGACTTCATTCTTAAGAAATGTGCCTTTTCTAACCACATGGCTCAGCACCCTGAGTCTGTCTCTCTATTATCTTCCCTTTCTCTTCATCATTCTTCAAGATACAGGCTCTGGAGAGTCTATGCTTCAGGCTACTGTGGACTTTCCTAGAGAGTGTCCTCCTAGGCTCTTTGCTGAATGAGTTCATTAATCATTCTCATATTATAATACATAATTAGTCTGTTATATGCTAGATATAGGAGTAGGCACTGGAGAGGTGGTGATTTAAAAAAAAACTGTCTTTAGATTGCTTATAGGCTTGCAGACAAAATTGAAATAGATATACATATATATTGGGTGCCTTAACTTAAAACAATTTCATGGGAAAGGGAAGGGGAAGAATTTGCTCTGCAAAAAGGCATTATTGAGACATTTGAGGCAAGTGAGAGAGAGAGATGATTCAAAAACCAAAAGCCATAGGTAAGAAGTTTGTTTTTGATCTTCTTTTCTGAAAGCATATCATGTATGATTTTCCACTTAGAGCATACAATCCCAGTTCTTTTAACAGCTGCCATTAATTCTAGGCCTAGAAGTACAGTGCATTTTATCAGTCCTCTTCCTATGAACATTTAAATTATATTTATTCATTGTCATGCAGAAATAGTTTCTTTGCATATGTGTATGTTTAATTTTTATAAGGCAGATATCTAACATTAGGTTTTCTGAAACAAAAGACCTATGCAAATGAAAAGTTTCATGTACACACTTGCGTGTTTATATCCATAGCGTATTAATGTGTTTATACATGGGTGTACACATTTGTGTACCTATGCCTGTATATATAATATGTGAAAATATACACTTATATGGCTTAATCTGCTTCCCAAAATGCTGTTTGTTCACCCACAAAGACTGTAGGGACACTCACTTTTCCAGGTTTTTAACAATAGTAGCCAAAATGAAATGCATTTTCTTTTTTTTACTTTTATGTCAAACCCTGGGGTGTTGATAGTCTTCCATAGTACATATTTTCTTTTCATCTATATTTATTTTGTTACTGAGCCTTCTCTTTCTTAGGGACATGCACATTTTTTGAGAGAGAAAGCACACACACACACACAAATGAATGCTTCTTTATCTAACCTCTTCTTGTGAATACAATACCTTTGCGCTCCATTTGGTTAAAATTTATCAAGAATTTGAGAATATTTCTTTGTGGGACTAGCAAATTTCTGTTTATAGTACTGATATTGATATTCTTAAAACATGGTGTATCTTTTTGAGTCATTGTGCGGTATGTGTGTGAGCACATGCGTGTGTGTCTTGGATTAACCATGGTGTAGAGCCAACAAGTTTGTCTGATGCTAATGAGGTTCTGTTTCACTGTGAAATAGCTCTAACGTCAGTGCTGAGCTAACCACGGTGCTTGATGATACAGAAGAGCCATGCCCTATAGACAGCGAATGTCTGGAACTGTCCAGCCTACTGGTCACGCCACGTAACAATGAGACTTACTATTCTAGATGCATAGTAAAAGAGAACTGGGCTTTGTTCCTAGCTTTCATACAAGAGTAAGTTTATCCGTGCTTTGTTATTTGTAGCCTTATTAATAGGGTAGCAGTAACAAAAAATAAAAACAAGGAAACTTACATTTTCTCCAATGAGAACACTCACACAGGAACACAGGAACAAAAAATAAAAATATGGAACTTGCTTTTTCTCCAGTGAAAATGCTCATGATACCGATATTGTAGCATTTTTTTTAAAGTAGTCATAGATTAATAGATGGTGAGGATAATTTCCGAGAAGTGTGCCACTGGACGATTTTGTCATTGTACAAATATCACAGAGTACAGTGAAAGCATCCCAGGTCTAGATGGTTAAGGCTAGTCACTCGACATGATGCAATCAGAAGGTACAATTAAAATGAGATATTTGAGCTGTTACCTGCATAAGAACATTCTGCTTTACAGTCCACCTTTGTTCTTATAAGTATAGAAAACACTGAAGTAAAGATTTAAAAAAAAAAAACACATAGTGCATATGCAAAGCAGAAACAATCATTGATCATCACCAGCTGTTTCATACTATCCCCCAAACATGTGCTAGACTGTTAGAAGGCTGGAGCAGAGTGAGTTTACTTACATCATTGTCACCAAAAAAACCCAGAAATAAAACCTTGATCCGTGACTTTATGGCAGTTGCATCACCAGAAAAGAAGACTTTTTATGTTACACTTTTGAAGTTACACTAGGAACGAAATGTAGGTCTTTATCTATGCACCAATGCATCCCAAGCCCTTACCTATGTTACACTCTGATGGAGCAACTATCATTCAGGTGGTCAATTATTGACCCCAACATCATTATGCAGCACAAGACTCTGTCTTAGGTATCCTTCCGGCATTAAAACTCGTAATGTTAAGTATTTGGGATATGTCTCTTACCATAGTCTCCTATTCTAGTTTACCGTAATAGTAATGATTTTCCCATTTTTTCTGTTGTGCTTGCCATAATACGTGTTATTTGTATCTGTTGGGCTGGGTTTTAGTTGCCTGCTTCCTTGGATAGTACTATACTAGGCAGGGCCATCTGTCTCCTATTCACTTTTTAATAGAAATGTCAAAAAAAAATCAAGAAAATAGACATGCCTCTGGATCAGATCAATAGTGGACTCTAATGCCTCTTTCTGGGACCCCAACTCTTCCATTTAAGAATTTTACCTATCCCTTCCTTTTTACCCATCCCTTAGCCTGCTCTATAGGTTATCTTCCTCTCTCCCTCCATTTGGTACTCTCATGTTGCCATTTAAGGGCTTTTGTCAAGGGCTTATATGTTGCGCATGGTACCTTCCCTCATTAGTCTCTCTGGGACCCCAGTTCTGCCATTGTGGGATCTGCTAAGGGATAATATGCAACACTGCTAGCCCTCACCTCCACTTCTCTCTGGCACTCTAACCTTATCTTCAAAAGATCCATAGAGAGAGCTGGATGAGCAACAAGGGGCTCATTCTACTGAGAGCCTGGCAATAAGACTGGAAGCCACACCCTTCCTTACCTGAGCCAGGTAACCCAATTGTGACTCAACCCTGAGTAGCCACAGACTGAACTTCAAGAGTCACTCAGGTGACCTAAAGCCCTGGGTAAGAGCAAATAAATACAAACTCTCATTCAACACAGTTGAGCCAGTTATCCATACCAACAGATGCAACCAACTTCCCAGCAACAGATGCTTAAGTTCCATCATAAAAAAAAAAAAAAAAAAAAAAAAAACAAAAACAAAGCAAACAGCATGTCTCTCTCGATTCCTTCAATGGTTCACAACTTAGATGACACTCAGGACAACAAATTCAAAAGAACAGCTAGAAACATGTCCAACATCTCAAAGAGAACATCAATAGCACTGGAATGAGGGCCAAAAACAAACAAACAAAACACCCACAAACAGAAATATAATTAGGCTATGTAAACTGAATTTGATAAAGAGATGAAGATATTGAAGAAAACACAAACTGAAATAAAGCCAACCACTCTGTGAATGGATTTGAGTCCCTACTCCACAAGAGGGAATTCACAGCTGGTACTCCAAACCCAGTCAAAACTCATAGGTGAAGAGGCCGGAGTCCACGGCCCTAGGAAAGGAAAACTTTTCCCTAAAGGAAAAGTTGTTGTCTAGGTGAATTGTCAGGGTGCCAAGCCTCTTTCTAAATATTTATGTTTCTTAGCCATGAACAACTGCTACTCTTAGCCTTAACCAGAGAAATCCTCTTTATTAAGAACAGCAGTGAAAGAGAGGAGGGCTCCCCTATCAGTGGATTTGGGGAGGGGCATGCATGCAGAAAGGGGAGGGAGGGTGGAATCGGGAGGGGAGGAGGGAGGGGCTTATGGGGGGGATACAAAATGAATAAAGTGTAATTAATAAAAGTTAAATAAAAAATTTTAAAAAAAGAACAGCAGTGAAGGCGGGGACACATGGAGGTTCAAGGTACTGACAGTCCGAGTGCTCAGCTGTTCACAGGGCATTTGTTTCAGCCTCTGTAAGGCTCAAAAACATTGCAAAAGAGGGGTGAAAAGGACAGGAGAGTGAGAAGATAGGAAGAAAGATTGTGAAATGCTGTCTTCTGGCCATAGCATACTACCCAGTGCAGTTAAAACCACACAGGACCTGAGGCTATCTACTGGACAGATACAGACCTGGACCTATCCACAAATATTTATGTACTGAAGAGGGTTCCTAGAGCCCTATATTTCTCCTAAACTCTTGGTTACATATGGAGTCTGGAGGATGATCCATCATGGTCTTCAGCTGTGTACCTACTAAGGCCCTGACTAAGGCGCCAACAGATAGTTTCAAACCCTTTGTCAGGCAGATTATCCTAGTTAAAACTCAGTAGCTATCTCAGAAACAAGCAAAACAACAATGAAACCTGATTAATGTAAGAAGGTGACTTTTAGAGGGGAAAGGACAGCTAACAGAGATGAGAGGGAAACTCGGGAAAGGAGGAATTTACATTAATCAGAATGCATGTTTTGCAAAATGTGAAACTATCAGAAAACAAACTCTCTAAAAGTTTTTAAAAAATGAAAGATAGCTCTAAAAAAAAATGAAAGATAGTTCTTATGATGTCATCCTGTTTCTGTTGTTGTTGCTGGTTTTTGGTGTTTTTTGTTTTGTTTTGTTTGTGTGTGTGTGTGTGTGTGTGTGTTTGTGCGTGCAAATATTGTTGGCCTCTTAGGAAAATACTGTTTATATGAAATAGAATAATGTTCATTATGTTTATCATTAAAAGCAAGAATGTGGTGGTGTTTTATATAAACATCTGGTTCGACGTAATGGAGTCCCAAAAGCTGTTGATAATTGGGTTTGGATGAGAGAAAGAGCATAAGCAGCATTAGAAATAACATTGTCACTTTCTCCATGGCCCAAATAGCATGGCTTCCTGAGATAGGGAAAACCATATTTGTCAGACAGGAAATTTATGTCCCCATGAAAGGGGCACCTGACATTATAATGAAACTCACAAAAGCATGTAAAGAGGTTTAGAAGAAAACAAAACGTTCCAAAGTGCAGAAATAATTGATGGAATCATAATAATGCTAATTTTAATAACAATCAATCTGTGAATAGTCTGCCGGCTT
This sequence comes from Meriones unguiculatus, assembly GCF_030254825.1. NCBI lineage: Eukaryota > Metazoa > Chordata > Mammalia > Rodentia > Muridae > Meriones > Meriones unguiculatus. Next base: position 33,146,364 of record NC_083359.1, read on the forward strand.
CACCCTCTAACACATTGTGCTCTTATTTATGATCATTCTAATGTAATTGGAAGTATTTTTCAATTAAAAATGCATGTAGTACTTGGACAAAAGAAATGCTTCTTAGGTGGCTGGCTGGCAGTTGTGCTTGCCTCTGGTTCCGCTAGCTTTCAAAAGGCTGCATTGCAAACTCGATAGAGAGGTAGTAATGGGACAAACCAGAGGGCCTTTACCTGCAGCTGGCAAGGGAACTCCCACGGCCAGCTACTCCTCTCCTATCATAATCAGTAAAAGAATCCTTACTAACACTCACAAAGTACACACTGAGGCTTCTCGGATGAGGTCTTTCATGCTCACTGGATGCTTCTGCGGGAGACAGATGGTCTCAGCCTTGCCCACCTGTCCCAGTTGGTAGATGCTCTTTCCCACTGAAGCTGCCTGGTGCTTGCTTCTCATGTGGGTGAGCACAGGGTTTGCCTGTGCCTTGTGTTGAGAGAGAGAAAGAGCAATGAGGCTTTTGCATTCTGAAAACCCAGTCTATGTACTCTACCTTAGCACGACAGTGTATCTAACTCAGCAAGACTGACGGCACACACTGACCTTTTAAACATAGGGTAAGAGAGCAATGATACTAGAAAGTGAGTCAGGCGACAGATCAGAAATTATGTGCCTTTGATAGAGAGAGCCTGGACCATATGTGAGGAAGGATTTTCACCCCCAAAGCTCTTGTTAATTATTCTACATTCTCTTAGTGAGAAACATAGGAAGAATTTGGTTGGAGTACTATATTTTATGAATGAACTATGCCATGGAATATACTCTTTTGTAAACATTAAATATTTTCCTTGCCCCACAAGGAGACCAACAAAGCCAAAAGAAACCTGGGCCCAGGGAAGACCGCAGAGACTGATGCATCAACCAAAGACCATGCATAGAGAGGACCTAGACGCCCTTCTCAGACATAGCCCATAGACATCTTGGTCTCCATGTAGGTCCCCTAGTAAGGGAAGCAGAGACACTCTCAGACATGAACTGCTCCTTGATCACTTCTTCCTCTGTGGGCTGACCTAGCCAGCCCACAAAGGAAGAAGATCCAGGCATTTCTGATGGGAACTGATAGGCTAGGATCAGACAGTAGGAGGGAGAGGAGGACTTCCCCTATCAGTGGACTAGGGGAGAGGGATAGGGGAGGAAGAGGGAGGAAGGATGGGACAGGGAGGAAATGAGAAAGGGGGCTACAGCCAGGATACAAAGTGAATAAATTGTAAATAATAATAGTAATAATAACAATAATAATAATAAAGAAAATTTTTCTTCTATTTTAATAAATCCTTTTCTCACTGAGAATGACAGTAGTTGTTACAGTTATCATGAAGAAAATACGTACCTGAAAAGAACACCTACTATAGAGAGTATATTAACATGTGAAGTCTGTGACAGATCTACATGAAAAATCTGTGTCATGCTGAACCAATGCAGTTAGTCTAGGGATGCATGGCTTTCTATTAGAAAGGCCAAACTTGAGCACAAATGTAAGATCTTGTGCCATCTAGACCTCCAGCCTTCAATTTGTACTTAAAGCTGTCTCAGTGGCTTTGATAGTAGGGTGATATTTTAAGAAGAGCCTCTGAGGGGTTCCCGTAGAGTTGATAGTTGTCAGTGGATAATCCTCCCTTCTCGTTGCTCTCAAACCTTTTGACCACTTCAGAAAACAACTTGAACAGAGACTGGTGGAATGGCTGGACCGCTGAATATAAGTATACTTTGGAAAGGCAACTCAAATGTGCAGTTAAGGGAAGCAATGGGACATCTGTACAAATTAAAATTTCTCTATTCCTTTTATGTCAAAGCAAGCTCTGCCCTCCTGGTACGTAGCACAAATTCATCAAACTCTAAGTTGCCGCATGCTGTCTTGGCTCAAGTACCAATAACCCAAGCAATAACCTCTTACCCTCCAAAAGCCTACTTCCTCTCTTTCTCCCGTTCTTTCTCTTCCTTTTCCTCTAATTAGCTGCATTCTTTCTTAAGGAGTACCTGCCATGGTCTTTCAAATGCTACAGGTAAGAAATGTGTATTTTTTTTTTTTAATTTCAGAGGTTGGTGCTATGGATTCATCCCGGCACAGGAAACTTTTACTCTTACACTTTATGTTGACTCTTGACGCTGCTCACAAAGATACTGGTTTTGAACACAAATGTGTAATTGCAGCAGCTCATGACAGACGTGTTTTGTGTGCTGGTGCTGCTATAGCAAAATACCATCTACCCAGTGGTTTTTAAAGAATAGAAATTTACTCAAGAAATTTCTTGAGTTGGAAGGCTTACAACTGAGATTTTGGCAGATAGAGATTTGGCAGGTATCTCATGAGGACAGGATTCTTCCTCCTCAAAAAAGTCACCATTCTAACGAATCCCCCATACTTAGAGGACACAGTCTGTCTTCTCATGGAAGATGATCAGAGGGCCAAAGGGGACTCCAGATCTCAAGTAAATCTTTGTACAAAGTACTGGCCCATTCATGAGGTTGGGACTGTTGTGACCTAAAGAACTCTTGAAAGATCAGCATCTGTTCCTAAAATGTGGCCCTACTTATGGATAGTGAGTAAAATACAAGGTATGTTTTAAAATATATGTAAAAATCTGTACCTTTGCTGCAGGGGGCAAGTCACATTTTGCATTCAAAGATGGTTGGGGGAATAGAGGGGCTACTACACCAAGGACAGATGAATCACAAGGCTTTCTCAGAAGTGTTACACTTGGTTGCCAGCTTATTTAGTCAGGTAATTGCCACTTTGTCCATCTAGATAACATGAGTTCCAATCTAGCATGGACCTGATTAGTAACATTCTCTCTAGTGAGTTACCACCTTGTAGCTTCAATTTCCTCTTCCGTAAAATGCAAACACTGAAAGTATGATTCCCATAGGAGTGTTAATGGTTTGATACAATAATGAATTAAAGCCCTTAGTGTCTGACACATCACAGGACTTGGAACCTTATTGATTACTTATTAGTATTCAGCATGTTTCATTCTGCATCCTACAGCACAAGACTCTTTTAGTCTGTGAGATGCATGGAGCACATGCATGTAAGAAAGCTTCACCATTGCCTTTTTGAATGAGTGAGGAAGGCATATTCATGCTCAATGACCAAAATGTATGATCATTTCATACAGAGGCCTGGGCCGTCTGTCCTTAGTCCTATAAAGTAGGGATGGGAGAGTCAGCTATCTTAGGTGAATAATGATGTGCGTTCTCCTGACTGAAGTGTTTGAGAGAGCATCAGCATATTTGTTGAAATTTGTTTGCTCACGGTCATCTCTTCTGCAGCTCCAAAGGTTGCTGTGTGTTTACCTGGAAGACCTCCTTCCTCCAGGTACTGTCAGCACCAGTCTCTTGGCTTCTGCAAGGACTTTAAAATGGAAACATGTTTACAAAGTAAGAAGGCAGGTAGTTCTCAGCGTAAGTGGGGCCTGATGAGTTTCTATGGTAACATCATTCAATATCACAAGGGTCAGTCCTACAGAATCAAATGGTGCTCAGAAGAAATGTTCTGAAATTCTCTTAATGGTCAACCTGATTATTTGTGATTTAAAACAACAGACAAAGAGAGGATGAGCACACCACAATAGTTTAACCAGACTTCCTGGGACCACTAGAGCAGCCAATGATATAGACATTAAAAAAAGACATTAAAGAAGACAGGACCTCAAGGAATGAGGACATTCCCTCAGTTTAGAGTCCCACTTTCCATTCTTCAGTTACATGTGGAAATACAGGGAGAAAGAAAACATCGTGGTCCAGAACGGTCCCAACCTCCTTATCAGGTAGGCTCCTCCTGATTGATATATCTGCTATAAGTTTTTTTAAACATGTAGTCAAGTGTGTGTTCTTTGAAAAGCATGTCTAGGACATGGGCGTGGTGATATCGCACTTTAATTGGATCATTTGACGTTTTGTCTACCCAGGGGAGCCTAGAAACAGCTTGCTTTATTTCCGTTATTTTTTAAGCAAAATGGCACCTGTGTCAGAGCTGACTCATTTGCATCTGAAGGCCTACATCCCTAGGTCATCCTTCTGTGGCCACTGTTGCATTCTGAAGGGGAAGAAAAATGACCAGAACAGGGAACATTCATTCCACAACGCATTAATCATTTTTTTTATCTATTTCTCCATGTTCTTAGTGTTTGCACTTCTTTGTAGCTTCGCATTGATTGATATACAGTTATGTTCACTTGTGTCCCAGTATTGGGATCAGGAGTTCACAGATGTTTCTGTTGAGGTGTTTTCAAAGAAATACTAAATGATTAAGGTACTTTGAGCATGAAACAAACAAAAAATAATAATTTTTATCAGTCTAATTATGTACTATTTATAGCAGTAAAATCAAGCACTGCAACAACAGGTGAGATTTTTTTTTCCTTCTCATTCTTCTCCTCTTCCCCTCTTTTCACATGGTACATTTTTCTATGTGTTGGAAACATCAGAATAAACAAATAAGCCAAGAAAAAAAATAACCACTGAAAATTGCCTGCAATTTTACCATTTAGCAAGACTCACTGTGAACACTGTGAGAAAAGTGCTCTGAGGGCTTTCTCTACAATAATACATGATACAATTTAAAATAATAATATTCACATAGCACTCCCTGTATGCCAGGCACTGTGAAAGACACTGAACATTTAATCCTCCATAAACTGGGGACACAGTTAGCAGAAATTGGCTTTAGTGGGGCTGTAAAGGCACTCAGCCTGAGAAGGGGAGATTTACTTCGTTCCCATACAGTATGGCTTAGGATTCCAATCTGTACAGTTTCTTGTCTATACAGCACCCCACGCTAAGCAAACCATGTAGCTTTGAGCTACTTTCTCCAACCCTTACATCCTTTCAGGGGAACTTCTCCCTGTGTCTTGGTGAAGAGTTGGTATCATAAGGCCCTTGCTGCCTACTTCAGTTGTTGTACTGTGAACTTTGCTGCCGTGTTTGTTCTTAGGCATTGTAGTGTGGCACCATTTTGGACAATTTCTTACGTGCTCCCAATAAGAAAAAGGCATGTAGTAGACATGCTTAGGGATCCCACGGTGTGGGCCATGTACACTGCAGCACTTTACAAAGTGCTTAATTGAAGAATCGCTGCCTCCATCCTCAAAGCACTACCGTTCTGAAGAGCTCCTGGACGAACTTTGTTTGAAAAAACAAAACAGATTGCATGTTGCAAGACAGAGCTGCTGGCAAAATGCTCCATCGTGTCAGATTTATACAAACCCATCTCCTGTGTATTGCACCATGTCCTAGAAAACTGAAAACCATGAAAACAAGTGCTCATATTTTAAGGAACTCAATGACAGCTGATAAAATATTGCATTTTCTCTAGCAGTTTTTACATAAAGCTTCCACCTTAAAGAAATGGATTTGATGGGACTAGGTGGTAATTTTTTAACACAAGCAGTGACAAAATAAACACCATCTGTTAGTATTGACTTATTCCACAGCATTCTCAGGCTGGGTGATTTTATTTCACGTTTTTCAGAAATGGCTAATGACACATCTGGTAGTCAGTGAAGGTACACTCTGGGTGATTAAATGTGGTCATAAGTTTACACAAAATGCTGACAGGACATTTTCCCCCTTTTCATTATAACCAATGGGGCACGTCTGAGTCCTAGCTAGCTCCTCATTCTAAACTCTGTGTAGAGTTATCTATTTGACAGTTAATGGACTTTTGGAACAATGTTGAGGTCCTCTGAGAAGTAGGTCTTAAGACAGAGTTAGGTATGGGAAAGATTTGGTGGGAAAGTGTCTATGAAGGCTGAAATAGAGGTATATGATGGGAGAGGACCTTAGGCCACCAAGGTTGGCAGCCATGTCAGCAAAAGGGAGTAGGGGAGAAGAGGGCTGTGGGGAAAGAATGTCAGACTGTGGCACACTCTAAAGCCACATTAAGACATTGGGATTTCCAGGAGCCAGAAGGGCCCCATTGGAGATTTTCCACACACCATGGAAACAGGCAACCATGCTCACTCATTGGCTTAGATCAGCCAGTAGGAAACCCCAACCCAGCATAAATATACTGATGGAGGTGAAACTGAACAGCAGAGGTGACCTTCCATGAACTTTGTTGTCACAGCAGGAGACCTAATAGGTGTATTTTCATGGCTCCTGGGAATTTGTATACAGGTGGTAACAGAGATGAGCTTTATTTTCCCTGCCTGTATTTATCTCCAGATGTCCTTTAAAAAGAAAAGGAAAGAAGAAAGAAAGAAAGAAAGAAAGAAAGAAAGAAAGAAAGAAAGAAAGAAAGAAAGAAAGAAAGAAAGAAAGAGAGAGAAAGAAAGGCAGACAGAAAGACAGACAGACAGAAAGAATGAATGAAAAATGAGAAAATGTAAGCACCCACCCTATAGAAATATTTCAATCATTGAAGCATTATGGGGCCCTGTTATCCAATAGTGTCATGCAGTCCTGAGCAGTGTTTATGTAACATAATTGTAAAAGAAGCTCACTGCATATCCAGTCATATAGAAGTATGTCACATGTACTCATTCATAGCAATCATATTTAATAAGGATAAATATGACTATGTGACAGCCTTTGATAGATTTTGGTCTTTTTGTTGTTGTTGTTTTTGTTTTTCTTAGAAGTAGGGACATGAGGTTCAGGGACATCTGTTGGCATTTTATTGGTCAACACCTTAAAAGGACAAATCAGGACATAAAGATATTTTTCCCTGTTTCTCTTGAGTTCAAACACAAAATACAGCAGCCAAGAGTTTCTCCATTTTTTTTAAATCACATTTTTTTTTTTCCATTCAGAAAGGATTTCTGCTATTGATGGGTAAACCTGTGTCCTGAAACAACACTGAACAAACACCACATACTGTCACCATCTTTGCTAGTAAATAGCTGTGTTACTGTGAACTCATCACTTTACTTCTTAGGATTCTATTTTTCCATCTGAAATAAAGGAGATTTAGTTAGATGCTATTTACCACACTTCCTATTTCCTAGCTCCACGCTTTTTCAGCACATCTGTAATAACACCTGTGATTTAGCTACGTGTGTCATATTTAAAGCAGTGTTTCCTTGAAATTAAGTGTTTCTAAAATGAAAATATAGAGAAGCTAGCTAGAGGGGTATGCCAGCATGAAATAATTATAAATTAATAGACATTATGATAGTAATGAAAGAAAACATAAAAAGAAAAATAAATCAAGAAAGATGATAGATTAGATAGACAGCTAGATAGAGATAGATGGAGGAAGGAAAGAAAGAAAGAAAGAAAGAAAGAAAGAAATAAAGAAAGAAAGAGAAAGAAGGAAGGAAGGAAGGAAAGAGACAGTATGATAGCCTTTGCGTCTGTGGACTCCACATTCAGGACTAAACCAAACAAGATTGGATTTGTTTTAAATTGTGTCATAATCTCGTTTGTATAGGACTTTTTCTTTGCTACTACGATATACTAGAAGAACCATTTATTTAGGTTCTGCATTGTGTTCGGTAGTATAAATAAATAATCCAGGGGTGATTTACAGTGAACAGAGCACTGTGTGTAGGAAATAAGCAAACACTTCACCATTTTACATGGAAGAGCTAAGTCCTCCAGAACTTTGGTATCCCAGTAAAAGTCCTGGAAACATGCATACATGCATACAAAGGAAACAGACACACACTTGTACAGGCATATGCATGTGCACACATACACATGCGTACATTCAAGCTCACCTGTACATACACACACTAGAGTGGGTGCTATTAAAAGCATGCAAAAGCATGCTAACAACTAACAGACTTTCTACCTCGAGCAACTTTGATTTCAGTTTAAGAGACGGTCTATCTTTAGTGGAAATGTTCTAGAGACCCAATGTTAAGACTTTGTCACTGATGTCATTGGGTGGGTGACTGGTGTTCTATATTTTGGAACACACTGGAAACAAAGATTTGCACCGTTGTTTCTATCTTGTGCTCTGAGAGTTGCATTTCTCCATGGCCATCTGTTTCTTGGGACCACATTTCTCCTCACTCTTTTAGCTGCTAAGTTAGTAGAAGCATCATTCCTGTGACATCAGGAACTGACTTAGTCAGTAAAGTGCCTGCTACAAAAATACGAGAATCTGTGTTTATATTTGTAACACCACATTAAAAAAAAAAGTCCTGGGTATGAGTGTTCATATCTGTAGCTGCAGTGCTCAGCTGGATGGAGACAGGTGGATGGCTGGGTTCAGAGACCAGCCAGCCTTGAATTGATGAGCATATCTCAAAAACTAAAGTGAGAGGGCTCCATGCTTAAAAGTATTTGTGGTTCTTGGGTTCTTGCTGAAACCTGGGTTGGGTTCCCAGAATCCAAATGGCAGCTCACAATTGTCTGCAACTTCACTTCCAGGAGAACTGACACCGTTTTTGGACTTCTGTGGGCACCAGGTATGCAGGGAAAAACATTCAATAAATATAAAATAGAACAAGTTGATCTAAAAACAAACTTTACAAAATAAGGTAGAGAGCTATGGATGAAAACACCCAACAGCAACCTCTGGCCTATACGTGCTCACACCCACTCAAATGCGTACTTACACCACACATACACAGACAGACACACACACAAAAAAAAATACTCTTAGCACCTTGATTTACAAGTAGAAGACCTATATAGAACAAATTAGAAGAATTCATTTTGGTTCTTCTGTTTAGCTTAAAGGGAAAGAAACAGACAATGCCACGTAGGCTAAATGAAGCCTCGGGCCAGACATGCTGTGTCTTCTGCACCATTTTACTCAGTTAAAATTAGCTTAAAAGGAATAGCAAATGAATAGAGAGGAGTAAACAGTGATTTCCCGTGTCTCCGATCTTATCTTATGGCCTGCCCTCCCTCTCCAGATGCTAGTGACCACTATGTCTCACTCTATGGCATTTTGGGAAGGACATGCACTCTAGGCCAACCAAATATGATTCCAACTCGTTTTCTGTCCAGACACCGGGGTGAAGACGCAGTGGCGCTTGGTTGCTTGGGAGATCTGAGGTTCCCCGTGGGGGTTCTCAAGGAATTGAAAGATAAACTGAGAGAGGTCCCTTGCTCTGGGACCAATCCAAATGTTCTTGAGCATGTATCCTTGCTGAAAGCGTGTGATATATCAAAACTCTCCGGAAACATGAAAATGACTGATAAGCATCTCACCTGTGCTTTCACCACTGTTTTAAGAACAGGGTACCTCCCTGACCCTGTGTGGCTGCAAACTGCTGGCCTCACTGTATCCCTGCTCTTAATTCTCTCCACCCTTAGGCCCTAATTCCTACCCAAGAATCCAACTCCCTCAAATGCTCTAGGCATGTGTCTCTCTTCAGATTGCCTGTCTTCACTCATCATATTGTCAACCTATGACAGGCCTTAGGTGCCCTGCTCATAGCTGGTTCTCTGGGTCTAGAAAAGTGCTTGGCACACAGTAGTAGGTCAATAAATATGGAAAAGTCAAATGAATTGGCCCAGAGCAATTGCCCCCATTCGCTCTAACTTAGCAAATTAGTTCCTAATTCTGGCTGTGCAGTCAGTCCTGTTACCTGGGGTTTTGTTGGTAACACAGTTTTCCAGATCATCACCCAGAGATTGTCTGATTCAGTTTGTCTTGGGTGAAGCTGAGGAATCTGTATTTTTAATTAACATCTCAGGTGATTTGGACACAGTCAGGACCTAGGCTGATATTTGGGAACTGTTCTCAGGGGGAATATTACCGGAGACAGAACCTCACTGTCTGCGCCATTTAAACCATGCTGCCTATGTCGTAGGCTATTCATTAGCTGGATAGCCAAGATTTTCAAAACACGGAGTTCAAGGGCTCATCCAACTGGGAGTTGTGCTTCTGGCAGAAACGGCTGTGTTTATTCAGACCCAGATAGCACTAAAGCAGGAAAATGAGCTATCCAGTCAGGTGCTTCCACCACCCCTACCCCCAAAAGAAGATGGATTGATGAGCTTAACAAATAAAGTGGTGAACTGCTGAGACACTGCCCAAACGGCCTTTGGGCTTTCTTCTTGAGCAGCATCAATCCGCTGTGGAATTGTGGCAGATGGACAGTAGTGTTGCATGTGTTCGTGCTGGGAATGAGGCCATCGCTAGTTCTTCTGGTCCCCCAAAGGGCTGCCTGGTTGGCTTTTGCAGCTCAAGTTGGCAGAGTGCAGTGGAAATTGAGAGCCCAAGCTTTGGAGTTAGACAGCCTGGGGTCTGAAACACAGAATGGTCACTGATTAAAGTCTGACATGGGACATCGTGCATAGATAGTCTTTATGAGACTTGAATGTTTTATCAGTAATTAGGGTTGATATTAGCTAACCTGTGAGTTCATGAGGACTAACCAAGACAGCACGGCTGGCGTTTTGTATACCTGCTACCAATAAACAAAAACACCATAACCTTTGGGAAGACTGATTTATAACATTCCCACTGTCCCAAATTGCCCTTCCAAATCTCCAAAGTCTGGAGAGAGAGAGGGAAAAAAACAGCCACATTGGTAAAGAGGCTAAGCCAAGGTATTTGGTTTGAAACAAAAACAAACAAATAAACAAGCCCCTGAGAATAGTAGAATAGAGTTTAAAAGTCTCTCATCCAAACCCTTGGTACATGTATAGCTCGGACTTTCATGGCTGATTTTTCCCTGTCACGCTGGAGATAGAACCCAGTGCCTTGTGCATGCTGGGTAGGTACTCTACCACTAAGTTGCAAGCCCAGTATTTAGTATTTGGTTTTTCAAGTCAATGTTTTACTATATGGTTTTGACTGACCTTAAACTCACTGTGTAGCCCAGGCAGGTATTCAACTCACTGTGTAGTCCAATCTAGCTTCCAACTCATCAGTCGCTCAAGTTCTGGGATGACAAGTGCGTACACCATGTCTATCTGATTGCTGATTTTTAATCAAATTACATAATCCTCCTGAAAATTGGATTAGGTTTCCCCTAAAAGGTTGGGCTTGATTCCATTTTGGCGTAGTTCTAAAAACTATTCTTCTAAGGAATAAATACGCAGGGGAGTGGTTATTGGAGGACTGAGTAGCTGTTATTTGCCAATATTTGATGTTCCTTCCTCAAAGAAATTTCTAAGAAAATATAGCATTGATTAAGGCAAAGATTATTAAGCATGGATAGGAGTGACAGGATAGGTGATAAAAAAAAATGTATCTCAGACAGTTCTATATCTAGCTGTAGATGTACAGATAGATCATAATGTCAAAAGACTCTGCCCAGAATGGCATTTGTGCTGTAGTGTATGTATGTATGTATGTATGTATGTATGTATGTATGTATGTATCTGCACTCCACTCAGTATATATATTACCTGTATATAATCTCAGGGCCAGCCATTTCATACAGAATAACCAAATGGAACTGTTCCCTGGGGACCACTATCCTTCTCTCAGCATTCTTTAGTTGCCTGTAGTTCTTTGTCTAGGGTTGGGGGTTCTTGTGAGATTTCCCCTTTCCATATTAACATGTCTATTGGTATATCTTGTTCAGTTCTCGTTTGGGCCATCATGGTGATGAGAACAAGACTTCATGGGTGTAGCTTCTCTGACACTTCTAGAAAATGAAATCTCACAGCAAACTTTGTGCTCCTCTGGCTCTTAAACATCTTTCTGTTGTCTTCCACTGTAATCCCTAAACCTTAGCTGTAGGACTTGTGTTACAGATTTATCTGTTGAGACTGGACACTGCTCAATCACTTGTTTTCTGTGTTTTGATCTGTTGCAGTTTTCTGTAGTGGTACCCATCTGTCGCAAGAAGACGTTTATTTGATGAGAGGTGAAACCTATACTAACCTAAGAGTATATGTGAAGCTGGACCAAGTGAGGTAGCTGCTTTGACATTGTCTTGGAAGCAAGTTATCCATAGTAGCCCACTCCTTTCTCCCTCCTTCTAGTGATCTCTTCCTGCCACCCTCAAGCACATGAAACTTGGCTTGCCTACTTCTTTTATGCCCTGTCCAGGCTGTGGGCAACTTTGTTTAGCCAATCATGGGTAGTTTAGGAGGCAAAGTTTATACAACATCATTTTGGATACATGAGAACTTGCTCACAGAACAGTTAGAGATCTTAGGGAGCAAGCAATAAACATTTAAATACACAGTAGCTCCAGATGAACCCCAACACTCAAATCCAATTTTTGAATGGGTGGTTTGCTTTTTTGACTCAGAGTTCTTCACATATTCTGGATTTTAAACCTATATCAGACATTCAGCTGGCAAAAACTCTCTCCTACTCTGTGGGCTCCCCTCTTTACTTGATGGATTGTTTCTTGAGCTGTTAAGAAGCATTTTATTTTTATGAAGTCCCCCTAGTCAGCTGTTGGCCTCAATTCCTGGGCAAATACACCAAAGACTCTTTCCAGAAACACTGATCTCATGGATTGACATGATTGTGGCCTGGAATATAGGCTGTTGAAAAGCTCTTGTTAGCCATGTTCCCAACTCCCTACTAAACCTCTTCCACTAGATTATAGATTCTCCTGCTCTCTTGTCATCTTTGTTTCAACTTCACAGAGAGCTGGAGACAATGATGAGTTTGTTCTGCTACATCCTATTTTATTTAGCATGGCTTCTAGTTCTATCCATTTTGATGCAAATGATACAGTATCACATTAATCCAAAATTAATATGTACCCGTATTAACCCAAAATTCAAAACGAATTGTCAAAAGAGACACAAATGCTAACTACCTTGATTTGATCATGACACATTACATACATGTGCACAGTCGTCACTCTGGATCCATAAAGACACACAATTAAAGCTGTGATCATAATAAAGCTTCTCAGGTGATTCTCACGCCTAGCCAGTGTCCCGAGCTGCCATTCAAGGTGGAAGAGAATCCCTTTTCCCAGAACTGGAGGTGATTCAGCTGTATTTTCTGTGCCTGCCTTTGACAAATTAGTTGCAAATTACGCTCCTGACTGCTTTTACATAACAATTAACGAAGACTTGTTTTCATGGGAGATGCCTCCATGATGAGCCTATTCACTCTGTCATAGCTCTGCTTTGCTTCCTTGCTGTGTTGTCTTTTAAATGAGCTTAGTGGATGAAGTCTTGTTGGTGCAGAAGGCCTGCTAATCATTTCTTTTCCTTCTCAGACTTTTGAGAATTGAGTCCCAGCTCTTAATCTCTGGGTGTGCATGAATAGTTCTCATTAGTCGTGGTAAGTGCATTAAGTGAAACTAACTAGAGACGCTCTCTGAGACTGGACCGTGTAATCACTTTGCTCATCAGAAGGGATTTTTAATGTTTACATGCAGGGAGAAACAAAAAAAAAAAAAAAAGGATCGTCCCAAGTACATGGACAGCCTATGCTTTTACACTTCACTTACTACAAGCAACAACAAACAACATACCTCTTCAGGCATTGCAGGCTAAGTGTGAATTAAGAGGCTTGTAGTAGTGTCTTATGTACAATATTTTTCTGTGCTTGCTTCTGATATAGTCATTTCCCTTTGGGCTAATGGCGTCCCTAAAGCTTTACTGCTTTTTCAGGAAATCTCACACCCCCTCCTCAGCTATCCTCATTCACAGAACAGAATTTTCCAAAATATGACAACGTCTGTTAGGTGTATACCATAGGGACTGGACGGGATTATAGGCACAGCACCCGTGTCTATCGGTGATATTTAAATAATTTATGCTCACATAAGTCTTTTCTTCAATGGGCCAGAAAGTAAACACTTTCATAAGCTCTTCAAGTCATAGAGTTTCCCCAACACAGCCACAGAAACACTGAAGCACCTATTGAAAAGCGGGATATGCTAGGTTTGCCTCCACAAGCCCTTTTTATAAAACATATCAAAATGTGTATTTCATATTGTTTTATATGTTGCAAAATATTCTTTTCAAGTTTTTCAATCTTTGAAAAGTATAAAATCAGGTTTAACTCCTATTTGTAAAAGCACGATTGTCGGACCAGTTTGCTGACTTTCTCCCAGAAGTAGCTCCTGGTTCCCTGCCAGATTTTTTATAATACCCCTTTAAAGATGAGGAAGATCTAGCTGAGTTGAGGCAGAGGTTTCCAATTTGTCCCTGAACCAGACAGACATACTTAGCTAAAATATAATCACATTCCATTAAACTCCTTCCATTATAAAACAAAAATAATGTTGAATTGTTGAGTTGTGGCTGAATGTGTTTTCCGTGTAGAAAAGAGATGTAAAGCAAAAGGTTGATTTATAGGAAATTTTGAGGAAATGAAGCATCCAGTGACGCAAAATTCTTGAAGTGGAATATCCACATGACTGGTATTCAGGCCATGGATATCTCCATATGATTCTCAGTTTTCTTCCTGGGAAGTCTGTATACTGCAAATTTGAAAACAAAATTAGCTCACAATGTTTCACTACAACTCATGATACCGATGAAAAACAGAGAGCCCCAGATCAATGCACTAATTCCCCAGCCTCCCACTCACATGAGAGCCAGACAAGGTGTGAAAACACAAGTCAAATAAGGCTACAACTTGAGTCTTGAAATGCAGGGCGATGGTAAGATCATGTCTCCCTTAACCATCAGTGCGTCTCACATAGCTCCTGCCAACACCTTTTTGTTTTTGAGAGTTTATTCTGCAGTATATATTAAGCTTGCAGAGAACTGGCTTTCATTAGGACTATACAGTGCACGCAGGCAGTGAGTGAGTGTGCTTTGGTTTCATTCACCCATGTCTTTCCCATCATTTTTTCTCCCTTTCTTCTTCCCTCCGTACAGCCCTATCAATCTCCCTGTTATTTTCATATTGTTTTATTTCCACCTAAATTCATCAAATGGTGGGAAAAGTGGGATGCTTCTCTTTGTGAGACTGGCTCAGTTTGCATGCCCTGATGAACTCCAGTTCCATCCAGTTTCTTGTGAAAGATATAATTTTATTTCCCTTTATACCTCAGTAGTACCCCATTGTGTACATATGCCAGCTTTTCTCTGTCCACTCAGCCAATGCTGGAGATTGACACAGCTGTGCAGGGACCTCTAAAATAAGCTACTTTTGAATTCTAGGGATATATACCCCCCAAAATATATATTAATATATATATATATTAATAAAGATAAATGGGAAAGGAACTAGCAGAATAATTGGGATGTATTCCTTCAAAAGAAACAGGAATATATACATATATATATATATGTATATATATATATGTAGGTATATGTACATGCATGCAGTGTGCATGTGTGTGCACGTGTGTTCGTGCGTATGTGTTTGTGTCTGGGCTGTGATCTGGCTGCAACATCTGTCACCTTATTGATTGTTAGAGCTGCTGCTGAACTGGATGGCTTAGCTGGTGTCCCCTTCCTCCCAAAGCTATGTGCTCATGCTCAGCCAAAGAGGACAATCTTCTCCCAGTAGAGAAATCTCCAGTCTTCGGCAAGGACCAGTCTTTGACAAGGGTGGAAGGGTAGCTGTGATCTTCTGCTAGAGCCTCCAAAAAAAGCTCTGGGAAGGGACAGGACTCTATATCCTAGGTTAAAATGGCCCATTCCTCTTTGCTTACGAAGATTCTGTTAGCACTAAGGCTGGACATGCTATAGTCCATCCTCTATCCAAGTTTTACTTTCTACCATTTTAGTCACTGTCATCCAACTCTGGTCCCAACGTGTTGGATGGAAAGGTGCCGAAATAAACGGTGTATCGTAATGGGAGTATTGGTTTCTTTGTAAACTCAGTTATGCTATGTAAATATGTTCTGGTTTTCATCCCAAGCATGGGATTTTAATTGGGCATAGTCTATCCACACCTGTTAATTGTCTCATGTGGGTTATGGCTGTTGCCAGCTGGAAATGGCCTTTCACGTGCGGCACGGAGATGGGTGTGGTCTAGGGCTCTGAGGATATAAATTGAGAGCATAGAAAGAGAAGTTGTTGCACGTGGGGTTGGCATGTACCAAGTGGTTTTGGTGTGTGGTCTGTAGCAGTTTGGAGAGACCAGAGAGATGGATGCTGTGGCAGTTTGGAGCAGACACACAGAGAGAAAGGCTTAGGGGCACAGCGACTTGGATGAGACTGCTGGCTCTGTTTGTTGTTGATGGAGGTTGGTACTGCCCTAAAAGAACTCCTGGACCCTAACTATCCAGGAGAAGTAAAGGGGTCCCTTATCCCCACTAACCTTTTCTCTCCTACATAGGGTTGGGAGGTTGGAAGGGAGGTTGAGGCCTAAACATCCCACATAAAGTAGAGTTTTAAAAATGAGTGCTACAGTGTATGGCTTTTAAACCTTATGTCTGTCTCTCTGAGTGGTGTAATGGTATCATTAGCTAGATCTTCTCTGCTTGAGGAACATAATCTCCCCTTGTGCAGTGTATCTACTCTGTATACCCTACTTGCCTGTAAGTGACTATGTAGCTTGGTTTCTCAGACATGCTTCCTTTTTACTTAAGGACAGTCTGTCCTTCCCTCTCCTTGGTGTCCTTCAACATTGGCACTGTTGATTCTTGCTGATGGCAAGCTCCTTGTACATTGGAGCACATTTGGCAGCATTTCTAACCTCTGTTTCTTTAAATACCAACAGCACCACTAGTATCCCGGATTATAACAACCAAAAATAGCGCCACTGTTTCCAAGTGTGCCCCAAAGATTAAACCATTCTTTGCCTGGGAGCAACGGCTAAAATTCAGAATACCTCAATGTCTTCCTCTTTCTCATGTTTTAGCACTCAGTGTGGATGCCCCGTCCACATAGCTCCCCACCCCCGTCCCGGTGTCTGCTCTTACAAAGGCTCATCTGGTGTGACCCTTGTGTGAACCTTTTGCTGTCTGCTTCACTTTCCCATCCAGTCTCCTCAGGACTCCTAACAACATACACAGAGAGCATGTCTCTCGGCCCCATGTCTGCTCATTTGGCAGTAAGCTCCTTGAACACATGCTGGCTTCTGCTTTGCTGTGTTTCCTACCACGGGATGTGGACAATGCTCTGTGTGAATACGTAGATTTGAACCACACAGAACCATTTAAGTCATTTTTTTAGAGTCCTCTGTATCCAGTTCCATGGGTCTATCTCTAGCTACTATGCCTTGGCTTCCTTAACAAAGAACCATCCCTGAATGAGTAGATTTGGCTTTTATTGGAGGTCCAATACTTCCTTATGCTCTTGACAATGAATTAAAACTATCTTCAAATACCACAGAGAGCAGTTCTCTTCCTCCCTTCTTTGATTGCACAAGTCTGTCTTGTGTCCAGATCTGATTAACCTTACCAGGTAGCCTCCGCATGCAGTAAACGTAAGCTATATAAAAGGCCTATTCTCTTTAATATGCCTTATCTCAATACCGTCCTCTTGCTTTGGACTTTGGACTTAACTCTTGAGTCAAGATGTGTTGTTATTGTACAAGCATGGCTACCAATCATCTTTGCCTTTCTCTCTCTCTCTCTCTCTCTCTCTCTCTCTCTCTCTCTCTCTCTCTGTCTTTCACTTTCATTGTCCCTCATGTCTGGTCCCCATCATCTGTGCTTTCCTGCTCACACTGACCTGACATCCTCCGCAGAGAATCAGAGTGTTTCTCCATGAGCTTTAGCCACTCGTATATTTCTGCTCTAGGATATTCTTACCCACAGCCTTCTAGAAGTAATCTCTGAGTCCCCAGGATAGATTGGACATCTCTACCTTCACAGCCCCTTGCCTTTCTCAGTGGCCTTGTGATACACATGTCCTGTGACAGGTGTTTGTTTACTTGCTTGACAAGATAGTGAGAGGAATAGAGAAAAGCTTCCTAGACTTACTTATTGTATGTGCGGGTGTGTGTATTCTTGTGTATGTGATTACCATGTGTGCCCACACACACTCTCAGATGCTTGACGGAAAAAGTGTGCTCGTAAAGACTGGAGGACAACCTCGTGTGTCAGGTCACACTTCCTGCTTTGTTTGAAACAGGCTCTATCTTGTTCATTGCTAAGTCTGTCATCCTATCTGGCCCACGAGCTTCTGAGGATGCTCCTCTTTCCAGATCCTACCATAGGTGTATGCTTGGATCATAAATGCATCTACTACTGAATTTGCCTCTGTTTTTTTATTTGTTTGTTTGTTTTGTTTTGTTTTGTTTTTTTCACGTAGATCCTCAGAATCTGGGTTTTTTGGGTTTTCCAGTTTGTACAGCAGTCCTTTGACCCACTGAGTCATGTCACTAGTCCCAGAAATGTTTTCTAAAAGAATTAATATATTTCCTTTTTAAAGGTGTAAATCCTTAAAGCTGAGAATGAATTCTAAAATTAGCTATGGAAATCTGGAGGAAACAGTATACAAGACAATCAAATTTTAGGCTATGATTAATGAAAACAAAAACATGTGACTATGAAAAAGATGGCCCTAAGTCCTTGAGATGTTTCAAAACAGAGGTGGGAAGATGTCAAATCTTTGAAATCAAAGCTCAAAGAGATTATTGTGGCTCAGACACTGGAATACTTTGCTAAGGAGAATGTTAGGTCTCCTCTGCACTTAATATAAAGACACAGTAGTTCTCCTTGTCCATGGTTCTGCCTTCTGGGATTTTAGTTTACGGAGAATCTGAAAATATTAAATGGCAGCAACCTGAAAATAAGCAATGCCATGTTAAGTAGGATGGTACCTCAGCCCATCATCCTCTCTCTCTCCCAGCTCAGATGCTGATCAGCCTTTGCCCATGGTAACTACACAGGCTACCCACCTGTTAGTTACTTAGCACTGTGTCAGAGCCCAGCTGCCGCCCTGTCACATGATTGTTCATGCACTATCTGCAGGCTCACACCTCTAACTGGGGCTCTTGGAACTCATCCCCTCCCCAAGGTAAAGGGCAGATCCTTGCAGTATGCTGGACTGTCCTCGAGCACGATAAATAGCAAGCAGGGTGCTCAGTGGTTTGACATCGAACATAAAGGAGCAAGTTAAAAATAAAGAGGGAATCCCAGATGTCTGCTTATTTTACTTTATTTTGCCATCCAAGAATCATGTCTTGGAAGCACACACTCGATCTAGCTGCCTTCCTTTATAGATGAGGCAGCTAGAGTTTGCAGCATAAATATGCTGAGCAGGTCTCTCTTCTAGCAAAGATAGAACCAGAACAATGCCCTGCTGATTATCTTTCTAAGAATTCTGAACCCTGCTGAGTTCATGGGGCAACATTCTTGTGCATGGCTTGCAGCTTAAGTGGGCTTCTGAATCCAGCATCCTTCAGATTCAGTGGGATGAGGGAGCAGGCGAGCAGCTAAAGGAACAGTGTAGTGAGGATTTGTTTACTGTCACCCAAGCGAAGCTTTTGCTGAATATGTTTGCTATCCAGCATCACCCCGCCCACTCCAGCACTGCTGTATGGTAGAAATTATCATTGTCTCCAATACACGCATTTGAAAACCTAAGGCCTGTACGACTAACTAGCCTGAGAAAATCCCACAGCAGAAACAGATAGATAGGCGTTGGCTCTGCCCCAGCTCTGAACACACTGCTTGTGAGTACAAGAATGTATCAAAGGTTAGAAGACAATTTCACACAGTGCTTCTGAGGACAGTCTTGAGTTCTTCACAGACATGGTAAGTGTGGAAACAGAACAAAATTTCCAATGACACTTAGTGTCTCTGAACAGACAGAACAGCAGTAAAGAGCACTTAGCTGAAAACATGTACAAAATTCCATCACTCCCTTGATGGAAAACTCAGATGAAACAGAAAGCACTTTCATGAAGTACTTTCTTAAGATAGTTTAAAAATTGGAGTGTAAAGATAGAGGCCGTGTGTGATGTATATTAAGACAGAAGCCATGAGAGCTGTAATTCTCCGGGCACTTACTATGTGTTAAGAAAGAGACCACGCCATTTAGAAGCGTGGTCCGCCAAACAGCTAGCAACACTTAGGAAGGCCTTCCATGTTTGAGTTGTGCCCTTCACCACTCCACGAGGCACCATTCATACGGATTATAACAAGCCCAGTGGCTCTGAGAATGGGAAAGTGCAGCAACCCAAGACTGCTACGAGTATCCCACCCACTCACTGAGAACATTACAATTTGGTGATTTGGTTCAAACTTAATGCAGTTAAGTGAGCGTAGAACTGGGATATCACCCAGAGCTTCCCCCCACCCCTCCACCCCTTAGAGTCCTTCATTCTTCTTTTGCTGCTCTTGGCTCGCTCTGTCCCAGTAAGTATCTGCTCTCAGGGCAGAGGAGCAAGCTGATTAAGCCTACAAGGCCGCATGAGCCTAGTTTATATGAAATCTGCCTTCACGGGCAGCTCAAAGCCAGCCATTTATGATTTGGTGCTATTAGCACTTTGATGGTGGCTATCACAGTCCAGTCCATCTTGAGCAGGATATGTTTTAAATGCAAAATAAACAGATTCCATCAGAATGCACATTGATTCTCTCTTCAGTACCCTTATCCATCCTGTTTGTCCAGCATGTACTAGAAAAATAAAATTGCTTCTGAGAAACAGTACTTGGTTTAGCCTGACTACACTGAGTTGTCTCTATCTTCATGGGAGGAAAATTCCAAGTTTTTCAGGGGAACTCTAGCAAGAGTAGTGTGCAAATTAATTTTAGTTTCAAAAGAAATAGCAGGAATTATTCAGGTAAAAAAAAATGCTTATGTTAAAATGATGCAACTGGCGCATTTTATCAGTGTGACCAGTTACGTTTTCTAAACAACAGCTGCTAGAAAAATGTACATAAGAAATGTGGCAGACCTGAGCAAGATGTAATTTCTGTTTCTAGTCACTGTGTGTGTTTTTCCTGGTCATTACATCTCTCCAACCACCCTCCCCACCAGGATGTAAGGTTTTGCTTAAGTTGCAATGTCATAGTTAAATGAGGCACCTGCTCTTGCTTGACTGAGCCTGTATGAGCCCAAGCTATGAATATTCTCAACTAGTTTGAGAGGCGGCATTGTGAATATTAGCCATTGCTAACATGTTTTCATCTACTGGCATTAGCACGGGGGGAGCAACTATTTATTCTTGCATTTTGTGATACCATGTTCTAATGACAGGGAGCGAAAATGACATAGTTCTGGCATGAAGAAGACCTTGGCTTCATACCCGATAAGTGCATGTGAAACTCTGGGCAAAGAAGCTGAGCTCTGGTTGTCCTTGTTTTAAAAAATAAGAATGATATTTAAATAATAAATATTATTTAATTAATTTTAAATAAATATTATCTAATTAAATATTAAATAATTTTTTAAAGCTCAAAGATAGTTCAGAAGGTTCCCTAAGTTATTATGTACATAAAATATTTGGCAAGTCTTTTTCTTAGTGGACACTAAATTATATATATATATATATGTGTGTGTGTGTGTGTGTGTGTGTGTGTGTGTATAACAATCATCATCACTATTATCATATTGCATTAATCTAGGCTGTGCCCTGGACAAGGAATGATTTGCCTATATAATTTTACTATTTTAAGGCTAGCTGGTGATTTTGCAAGTGACCTTTGGTTGTGACAACTAGTGTATATGTTATAACAGACTCAAAGAGCTAAAGGTAAACTTGTTTCTTTGAATGTTAATTCATATCATTTCTTTCCAGAGAATTTGGCTCTGGTGAGTATCTGTGTAGCCCGCTTTAATTACCTCATTAGGCTCATTCAATTTGAGGAATTTTCACACCACTTTGAAGATGGCAACAGTTACAGAAAACTGTAAGGTGTGTTCCCTGCCTTCAAAAGGAGCTGGGAAAGGACAGGATTTTGTTTGTTTATTTTCTGGAACAGTGCTGAAATACCAAAGGAAATACGTCTGACTCACACATTCCCTTTGGGCTTCTTATGAGATAATCTGTCACCCCCATAAGATTGAGCTGAGGGCAAGCCTATAAGGCATTTTTTTTTAATTAGTGATTGATGGGGAAGGGTCCACGTCATTGTGAGGGGGACTACTGGACTAGAGATCCTGGGTTCTATAAGCAGGCCGACCGAGCGAGACATCTGGAGCAAGCCAGCAAGCAGGAGTCCTCCATGACCTCTGCATTAGCTCCTAACTTACCTCAGTCATGGACAGTGATGTAGAAATGCCAGCCAAATGACCTTTTTCTTTCTAATAATAATAATAATTTAACAAACAACTAAATAAATAAAAGGATAATCAGTCCTCTTCCATCACAATGAGGGGAAGATGGAGTAGTGGATCCCAATGTCAGCTGGAATGGAGAAGGACAGGGTTGGCTACTTCACAGCAGAGCCAACTCACCAGCCCAGCCATTCATTCAGTTACAGGGAGGAAGCTGCCCCTGAACTGTGTGTGGATAACCAAATTCCAGGCAGGGCAGCTTGGTGTTTAATATCATGCTGTTTCTCTAGAGGGTTCTACTCCCTTCCTCCCCCCTCCCCTTGTTCTATTGTGCAACTCTACTGTCCATCTCTGGCTTGACAAGGTATTTGTTTCTGCACTGATGTCCAGGTTTGAGCCCTCCCTCTGTCCACAGGACACATCACTGGGTGAATTTTCCATCAACGGGGAAAAGGCTGCTTTCTCAACAGTATGAGTCTGTTGGCTAGAAAATGCTTTAAAGAAACTTCTGGGTTCATTTTCTTCCAAACTCATTGCTTGCAGGCATCTGCTCTCATTCTTTCTTCCTTATGCTCCATTTCTTCTTGTTTCTGTATTCTCTATTCCAGACTACCTTAAGTGTGGATGTGCATACTCAGACAGGCCTGTTAGCCTCCTAATATGTGTATACCACAAAGATTTGTCCAGAAAATTTCCAGTCCAAAACCCTGCGTAATGTTTTTTGAAAGACACATTCAGTGTCTGGTTTAAAGCAATCATGCTACTTTAAATTTAAGTGGAAAGGAAGTTGTATGTAGTCTTTCCTTTTTCAACAAGGAAAAATCCATACTTTAAGTATTTTACATAAAAGCAGACCTATTTTTCAGCAAATAATAATAGAACGCAACAAACAAATAGCTGAATCAACACCAGTCAAGTCTAGTCTCTTTGACATATTCATTCAGAATGAAATGTCATCAACTTCCTCTGCGATACAGCAAATAGCTTTTTTGTATTTATGTAAATGTATACATATGTATTTTTTAATAAAATGTAGTTACATCACTCTCCCTACCTCTGTCCTTTCTCTACTACCTCCCATGCACCCCACCTCCGTCTCAAATTCATGATCTGTTGTTATTGAATTATTTTTATTACTATGTATGTAAATGAATGAATTTATGCACACAGACTGCTAAGTCCTTAGGGTTCCTTGTATATATATATATATGTGTGTTTTTAGGGATGAGCACTCGGTATTGGATCACAGGAGGTGGGCCCATCTCTGGTGAAGAATAACTTTCCCTCTCATTAGCCATTAACTGCCTATAGTTCTTCATCTACAGCTAAAAAGCTGTAAGATTCACCCTATCCACACTGGCATGTCAGTTGGCCTTGAAATTATTCAGATCTTGGTTAGGCAGCCATATTGTTGCGAATTCATGGGTATGGCTGCCTTTTCCTATCTATGAGATACAATCTCACAGCAGATTTCTGGGTCTTCTGCATCTTACTCTCTTTCTGCCCCCTCTTCTGGGATGTTCCCTGAGCATAGGGAACATAGGGCTTGTGTAACAGAAGTACAAATAATTTTTCTTCTTGATTCAGTGAGAGATTAAAAAGAGACCTTTTCTTTTCCTCCCCATCAAAGTATATACTTTTGTTTGTGTAGTTGTTAGTGTTTATCGTTTTTTTTTTTCCTAGCCCCTGCTCATAGCCTGAAGAAAGTGGGATAGAAGGAATAGAGAGGAAGAGAACAATGACTGAATACCTTGAAGGTGAAACCTTACTTCCAGGCAGTTTTGAAGAAGCCTACGCATAGGACTGTGTGGCTGAAACACATCCCTTTATAAGCTTCTTGTTTGAAACTTTTAGATCCTCAATTGAACAACTTCACAGCGTAGGGTGTCAGGGGTCAGTAGAAGGTTCCCTTTGGCCCTTTCTCCACCCACTCTCCTAAACCACCTTATCAGTTGCTTCTGCAATCTGGGACTCTCCCTGTATAGATAAGTGATTTTTGTCCCATTAGTTCATTTCGCTGCATGGAAGCCTGGCCACAAGTTTCATTTAACCACATTATTTTTATAAGAGCTATAACCTATGCATTACAGAACCAACCATATCTGATCCAGCTAATGCATTTAACACAAAGCCTACAATACAGATATTAGTACTTCACGGGAAGGCGTTCCACGTGGGCATAGTAAGCGTCTCTAATAAAACAGTGCTCTGCCCTCACCCAACTCCACAATGCAGAAGATAAAGTATATTCTGGCAGAAGTATTAAATGGCAATATTATGTGCCACATGACTGAGTACAGTAACAGCAGTGACAAGTGGGAAGAGGCCAGCACAGGCCACAAAAATCAAGGACAAAGGAGGCTTTGAATAACAAGTGCCTAGAGTGACTTTGAATTGTTAGTGCCCTTGTAGAGGTTAACTGGTTTTGCGTCTTGCTTCCATGTTGCTGGAGCTGGAAGATTCGGCTCTCTATTTGCCTCGAGTACTGTAAATTTTATGTGTGTCTTATCTCTAGGTTGTGGTTCTTCCTACTGAAAGAAAAATATGTTGCCTTTTTTTTTTTTTAATGTGGGCGAGTGGCATTGTGGGTGCAGAAACAAAGCATGAGTTTGGAATGCGGGAGTGGAAGGGAGGCAGATGGGGCCGGAGTATGTTTATTCCTTCTCCGTGTCAGTACTCCGGAAGGCATTATTGACAGTGGAGGCTGAACAGTTTCAAGCTGGTAAAAGTCATTGTCAAGTTACGTGTTGCTCTGAGTTTGTAACGCCCTCGGAAGACAAACCCTTGCTGTGCTCTGCATACCTTTTTGCGCACTGGCATGAGATAAGAAATGAACTGTTTTCACGGCAAATGTTGAAGGAAAAATTTTGAGCCCACGCTCATCCTCCTAAGCAAATACGGTTGTCATGTTTCTGTGGACATAGGTGTGGAACACTACTGAGCACAAAACAGGCGATCAATCATGTAATATCGATATACAACCATCGGATGGATGGACAGGTAGGATAATTATTGACACCACAAAGTTGACTCCTTATAATATTATGTCTCAAAACTGTGAATAAGAGGGATAAATAAGGCTGAGTGTGTCTGACTTATTTCTCTGACTGTTCTAGATAGAGCTTCAGACTATGCTCATGGCTTTTTCTGATGCTGGCGCCCTCCTTATGCCTTGCCGGCCTCTGAAATTCATTTCTGGATATAAAGCTCAGAGCAGGTGGACCGTAAAGCTTTGCTTATTAGCTGCAGTGGGAGGGAGAGTATGGATGGCCCTAGCCCTCAACTAGAAGTTAGTCCATCCAATTCAGGACAGTTCCCCGGGGGCTTCTCTTCATCTCAACCGAGAAGTAACTTGGATCTAAGGAAGAAAGCTGCTATTAAAATGCACCAGGCTTCACAACTTGAAACACTGTCATCTTCGTCAACAGCTCCCATTTCTCACTCTTTCTTGATCCGACTTCCTCTGCTTCTATGACCGTGACTACTTCAGATATGTTTTATACAAGGGATCCTGTAATATTTGTACTTCTATTTCTGGAATAGGTTAGTATAATGCTCTCCAGGCTCATCCAAGTTGCCATAAATGACATAATTCCTCATTTGGGGGTGAATAAATATCCCATCGAAGCATGTACCGCATTTTTCTTGCCATTCATGGGCTTTTAAGTTACTTCCATATCCCGGTTACTATGAATCATGCTGAAGTAAGCACAGGGGTACAGACACCTCCTCAAAACCCTAATCTGAATCTTTTTGAATGCATTCACAGAGGTAGGGTCACTGTATCACGAGGCAGCTCTACTTTCAGTGTTTGAGAATTGCCAATTTACATTCTTAACTACAGTTCACAAAGGTTCTCTCTTTTTTGTAGCCGCCTCTAAATTTGTCCTTTAAAAAAAAAAAAACCTTCCTACTTAAGGAGTGACACCTCATTCTGTTTCCATTTACATTTCTCTGATGGATTAGTGATATTTGGTCTCTTTTTGTGTGCCTGCCTAGAATTCGTGACTCTTCTCTGCACAAACTCCTCTTTGATGCATTTACCTATTTCTTCATTAGGACATTAAGATTCACATTGCCATTGAGTTATGGGATTTGCTTGTATTCTTTTTTTTTTGTATTAAGCCTTTATCAGTTGCATGTCTTATAAGCATTTCCTCCCATTTTTTAGATTGCATTTTTAGTGTGTTGATTGTATATGTGGAAGCTTGCTAACTTGATGTATTTGACTTGTCTATTTTTTGGTTTGTTTTTATTGCCTATGATTTTGGGGCCATATCCAAGAAATTGCTGCCAATATGTTTAGAGTATTGATTGTAGTGATAGTTTCACAGTGTAGACCTATTTCCAAACTCATCAAGTTGTGTAAATTAAATAAATACAGCCTTTTGCATGTCTCCATACCTCAGCAACATGGTTTCAGAATGCACTAATAATAACAGCACGCACTTAGTGTGTAGTAAATGTTGAGAAACCCAAGAACCTAATACCGAATGCTGCCTAGGATCCCCAGCAATCTCACTATCATGATCCATGAGGTCATGGTGTCAGTTGCTGGGATAGACCAAAGAGATATATATATGCACATGAGCAAGTTTCAGACTCTTCAGTGGCCTCCAACCTACCTCTGTTGTAGCAATGGCCTGTAAGAGCAGATGCCAGCCACACAGGAAGATAGTATCCAGAGACTTATCAAAATCAGACTATCTTCAACAGTGTTTCATAGAAACACGTAGTGCCTGGAGTTTTCTGGTCCCTATTTATGATCAGGACACCCTTGCTGTTTTCATATACTTCAGTTCGTAAGATGCCAAAATGTAGTTTAGGCTGGGTAAAAAAGTCAATCGTGTCTTCAATTAGTAGAGAATTAATTGGAGATGAGTATGACATCATGGTGTCTTATCCCATTAACATAAAGAGTACGAGAAATATAAAAGCACATTTAGACCTATCTCTATCATTTTATATTTCTGAGAATTACTTGTGTAAGAAGTCATGGTTTTGAAAACTTGGAATGTCAGGATGAAGATGAAGCACGGATAGCAAGAAGTAAAGATGATTGAGGAGGAGGAGGCAGAAAAGCATATGTATATTATAATCTATTACCATAAATACTATTTGCTGTATAGGTATGCACTGAATGTTTAATATTTGCACTTTTAAGTTGGAGACAGTCACCCTGAATGTAGAATTTCACAGCGTAGACGCCAAGCCTGTGTAGTTGTGCACCAAAGCATTTCTCCTTTTTCTTGGGGAGGGCTGCTGGATCATAGTTTCAGGCCACTTGACTTTCAAGCAGACTGGCCAAAAGTCTTCATTTCAGCCAGCAGAATGTACGGTAGAAATGGAACCCATTACTGCCATACATAGAAAATAAATCTTCACCCATGATCACACACTCTGTGTCTCTATGCACCAGCATCATGGCTGGTGAACATTCAGGTAAATCACCCGCCAGGGAATGGGGCCCCTGGAGGGAGCCTGGGCCTCTGAGTGCTTTTGTGACCCAGAGGTCTCCTCTCAGCCTAGTCCCCTTTGCCTACCATGACTGCCCTGCAATGGACAACAAATGCATGACTGCTGTGTTATGCTAGAGAATTGAGGTTACTGGCCTTCATTGACTAAGACCCTGCATGGCAAACATTTTATATGACCCGAAGCAAAATACAAGTGTAGATTATAAATATAAAAAAAGAGTAAAAACATGATTTCCTCTTCTGTACAAATGCTGTGTTTTTGTGCTTGCTTAGCACATAGCCCTAAGCATTCTCTGTCTTCCCTGAACTGGGTAAATGGAGCACTTTCCTCACCTCCTCAGAAATCAGGCTTACTACCTCTGTGAGCCCTATGCATGCCTCCCCAATCCTGAATCCAGTGGTAGCCCTTAAACCCATCCCCAGAGTTCTAGAGGCAACCCCAGGGGTGAGAAGAAAGGAGATATTCCTCCCTGACCACACCCCCTACTCAGTCATAGGTACCCACGACTGAGCCCCTAGCCTGCTTTGTACTCAGCCCTCTCCCTCAATGTGAGTTCACTGTGTGGTCTTCTTTTAGCCCCAGGTTATTTGATTTTCTACTGTAATTTTCTCCCCAGCACTTTCCTATTTGGTTTTTATAGAATTTATTTTTCCTCTCCTAAGTGTAATTTTTTTTGTATCTATCTTATTTGAATTTCATTTCATGTAATCCCGTCAGTGCATCCAGGCCATTTTGGATGCTAAGCGTGTTGTCTCTTTCCTGACAGCTGGGTATTCATGGTAGAATATAAATATATACTTAACTCCAATGTCCACAACACTTAGAAGAGTAAAACGGGAGTAAAAGCCAGGAGAGGAGATGGGAGCTGTCCACAGCATGGCTCTAATTGGTGCTTGTTCTTGCATCATGACAGCTAGAGGGAAAGCTGGCATTTGGGACAAGCCCTCTGTCCGGCTGCCTCGGGATGCCTTTATTCCTGTGAATCTTCCTCCATCTCCTTTCTTTGTAAAGCTACTTTTTTTGGTCTATGGTCCACCTGGCAGGATATGCCTATTGACTGCCCACAGTCAATGACTATTAGGAGTGGTTCAAAATAAGAGAGAAAACAAGGGCAAGAATGACAGAGATAGTGAGAGACAGAGAGAGCAAATGAGAGGAGGAATGGAAGAAGGAAAGAGGGAGACAGACAGAAAGACAGAGAGAGAACGACTCGTTTGGGTCCAACAAATAGATTTCAGGGAAGAAAGCCAGATGTGTGAAAATGAGGCTAATGGCTCTCAAAGTTCTAAGAAAATCATTCTTATCAATTACACCTCCCAAAAGATGCACTTGTGGCAAAAGTAAGTTAAACAAGGACTTAAAAACATCAAATGAAAGAAGAGAAAGAGAGGGTAAATGGTTATAATTTAACTTTTCTCATGCCTAAAGTCTGTAAGCGATAATCACTCAAAGAGCGTAATGGCATCATTAACATAGTCTCTTGAATTCAGTTCAAATACACAGTGAATTCACACTAGTTCTCATTTACTATACAAGGTCCCAGAGCAGCCTTTGTTTTGAAGACGTTTTTCAGTCTCTGAGAAAGGAGATATACAACGCTCACACACACAGAGCTCAATGACCACACGAGTAAAGGAGATAATAAGAAGGGAATGCAAATGGCAGAAGAGGCTTCAGCCTGATGAAAGGGGAATTCCAGACCCAAAAGTAACCATGAGAAGCACTGAGGCCTTCGGGGAAGGATCAGCCCAGAGTTGCTAGAGCATGGAGAAGAAAGTAAGGAAAAAAGGGAAGGGTAGGGTTTTCAAGAGTAATAAATCAAGACATTAGCCTGAGAATATTGGAAGAACTCTGAAGAGTTTTCAGCAACTGTATGACATAGCTAAGCTTTCCAGTATGGATCACTACAGCAGACATACAGCAAACAGGTTTAGGATGATGACAGACTAGGGATGGGAAGGGCATGCAGGAGCTACCACGGTGATCTAGTGAGATGATGATGAAGGTCTTAACTGGGTGGAAAGAGTAACAAACGATACAGCACCCAGTTAGCTAGGAATCCAGCATTGGGGATGTTTCTTATGAATCATAAGTCATACTGGGTGCTTCTCCTGGGCCATTTTCTTCATCCCCAGAGGAGTCCCATAATATCAGGGACCAATGGTACAGATGAGGAAACCAGTTTAGAGAGATGAATTTTTACCCAGCCCAATGTTTCAGTCAGTAAGCGGTGAATGTTGTACTCAAGAGCCAAGACAAAAATGATCTTTAGTAATTAACCAACGATTCAGTGGTTGCAGCTCTGGAAGTGAGGAAACGCAGATCAGAATATTTCAGAGGCCAGTTGTTGAGCTTGCTTCAGTAAGTAGGGGAAAGAAAGCATCCGAGATGACTATGAAGTTTTACGCACAGGGCTCCAGGGTAGTGAGTGAAGAAGGATTAGATTTTTGTCCATATTAGAAAAAGCTCTCTGGCATTCATTCCAGTTGAAGCGTATTACTGGAAGATCCAGTCCTTTGGCACCATGGTTTCTAGAACACTGGCCCATGCGTGCTCAGCAGCTAGTTCATCTCTTCACCTCTTTCGGAACTGGGCCCTCAGCCGGTATTTCCAGCTGCCTTCTTCACAGCTGCTTTGGTCTCCATCTCCTGACTTTACGTCATATTCACATTGTCCATCCTGTTCCTTCCATCAGGCCAGCTCTCCAGCAAGGATTCAGTGCTGTCTGTGAAAATCAGCGGGGCCTACCTGCTGTTACTCAGCCTTGTTTTTTTTTTTTTTTTTCTTTTTTTTTATCAGTTACATTTTATTAACTCTGTATCCCAGCCATGTCCCAATCCCTCATTCCCTCCCAGTCCCTCCCTCCCTCATCTCCACCGTGCCCCTTTCCAAGTCCACTGATAGGGGGGACCTCCTCCCCAATAATCTGATCCTGTTTTATCAGGTATCTTCAGGACTGGCTGCAAAGCCCTCCTCTGTGGCCTAACAGGACTGCTCCTCCCTTCGGGGGTGGGGAGACCAAAGAGTCAGCCTTGTTTTTCTCCTCTTCACAGCAAGCTTTCTCTCTCCTATTGTTCACAGTCTCTTCTTCAACCCTAGCCATCCACCCGTTCTTGCAGGTGGCTTTGAATGTCAAAAGAACATCATGCAAACTAGAGTTTCTTAACTGGGCTATCCACCCTCTCCATACCCTCTGTTGTTCTTTCTCCTCACTTAGTTTAAATTTTAAAAAAAAAAAGATGGTGGATCTTTTTTTCCCAAATGAATCTTGACCTATGAGTGGTGTGCCTATTTTTTTTTCAATACGTTGTTTAAAATTTATTTGTGGAACAAATTCATTTTCTTATTTCTTAATCCTTATTGTATCCAGGGAATACAATAATGCTTGTTAACAAAGCATCCTTTTATGAGGAAGACTAAACTCCACTCATCTCTACCTCAGGACAAAATGAAGTGGGTTAAGCTTCAATCAAGTTCATCTTAATTAGCCCCCAAATGAGGTTGCACTTCCATTTCTCAGCCTCAGCCAGCGAATTGCTGCATTTAAAGAATAATTTTAGCATGTCAGAAAGGCAGAAATTATTAATGTCTCAAAACTCTGTTTTTATTCTGTATTACACATGAACAAGTCTTAAGGTGTTATCAATTATATGATTGTTTCGTACTTAAGAGGTTTGGGGAGAAATTAAATACACACTGCAAATTTAATCCTGCTTTCCAAAATATTAATATGAAAGTGTGAAGGAAACCAATGGGATCTTACAGGGCAGTAAACAGGGTGCTTTTCCTCTTTGGAATAATTTCTCCTAAACTAACATGTAAGCAGTTGTATAGCTTGGTAATTTTATGACTTTTGTAATTGTGTCAAAATCTTCTCTGTTGAAAAAAATAACTGCCTTTCTTTTGACAGGGAGGTGAGCCCTGGAATGCTGGCACCTATTTCTCTCTTGGTTTAGGAACTGGCTTTGTGACTTTGCTCAGTGTCTTACTCAAACTATATGCACCGCATCCATGAAGGCTCAAACCCCAAAAGAAAACAAAAGCCCATGACTAAAGAGGCTTTTCCAAACATGGAATAAAACATGAATCTAGACGGGAGCAAATTAGAATCCATTTCTCGTGTTCTGCCCCAGTAGGAGTTGAGTGAAGAAAACAATTTGTGTGCTCTAAAATGATGGAATATTTCTTTCACCAGACACCCACGTGTGTTAGTGTGCATGTTTTCCTTATTCAGTGATGGGATCTCTGTGGATGTGGATTTCAGCATCTCCTTGCTGGAAACATCAGAGCAGGTGTACCACGCCTAAGAGAGTCTACAAAAGTATTTTTGTGCTAAAGATGCTCATAGCTTAGGTTTCTATACCTGTATGTGTCTATGTGTATGTGCACGTGCATTTATTTAATGAGAATGAAGAAGACAGGGTTTATGTTTTTCAGTAAATGTGCCAGTTCCTCATCCATGATTGCTAAAACATACTAAATTCCCTGAGCCTCAGCTCTGCTTTCTACCCCTTATGAAAATGTTATTTTCTTCTTTTCTAAGCTATAACATCGGTGTAAGGTGCCAAATCAACAGCCCAGCAGTCAGGAAGCTGCTTTTTAGCTCCGGTCCTGTAGTACTCCCCCTGGGCTTCTGTGCCAAAGCTGGCTGGGAGCCCTCTAGTTGCAGCTTCCTATTTAATTTGGCTTATACTGTCTTCCTGGTGAATCACTTTACTAGTTTGGGCATGAGTACATACTGATCTTGTATACCAACACAAAAGTTCACACAGGCACAGCACACCCACAGACTTAAGCACAATATGCATGCATTCTGTATCCCCATGCATACGAAAACATTGTGTGTGTGTGTGTGTGATATATATATATATCTCACACACACACACACACACACACACACACACACAAATATATATACCCACAAACTCAGGCGCACAAATTTAGGCACATACTTTTATGGTCCATGTATATAGAAGCTTACACGCGTATATAACACAAACCTCAAGCACGTAGTCACTCTATACCCCTATACATATGTACATCCATATATGCACATGCACACATACAACTCAAGTGCACGCGCACGTGACATCTTCACGATTATACAAACACACATGCGTATGCACACCCATAAAATGTGCACGCACAACTGCGCATAGATACATTCTCGCCACAAACATGTGTACGCACACGTTTGCACATGCATGAAGGCATTTCCACACACCCTCGTCGGAGCCCTTCTCGCCTCTCACCGATCTTCTCATTTCCTCTCTCCTCATCCACAGTCCTAATACCGAGGCCCCCAGGGTATAGTCCAGAGCTGTTATGGATATGTTGTCTCTGGTGACAAGGCCTGGATTTATCTTTTCACAAGGTGAATAAACAGTGCTGTGCGCAAGATGTGGAAGTTTTCATAACCTGACTGAGCAGAGGAAACATCAAATCATTGAAGCTTAACCCTAAGGAAGCAAGGGTCGTCTTGGCCTTGCCTTCTGACACTTTGCTGCCAGTGTTGTAATAAGTGAGGGGCACGGAATTGAACATTTCACAAAGCCTTCTCTCCACCAGCAGGGCTGTAACCGTATGTAGGGATTTCCATGTGCTCCCAGACACCTTTTCTCTATGGTTACTTTGTGAAAGAATCGGGGTTTTTCGTGTCCTAGCACTGAGCCACAGTATTCCGCAGTGCTGCCCTGTTCTTTGTGGAGAGCTGAGGCAAGGGTATTTTTTAACATTTTAATTTTTCTTTATTGTAAATTAGTGAGTTGCCAGAGGATACAGTTGTCTGTTTCCCTATAGCGTCCCTTGCCTACGAGTCAGACTAGACACTGTTTCCTTTATCTTCTGTTCCGGGTTGATTTTCCACTGTACATGTTTATTCACTTATTCACTTGACATTCTGATTGTCGCTCCCTCCCTCCTCCCCTCCTGGTCCCATCATTCCTCTCTCTTACCCCAATTCTCCCTCTCCTACTCCTCAGAAAAGGGGAGCCCCAATAACAACAACCCACCCCAGCACATCAAGTCACATCAGGACTGAGTGCATCTTCTACAGTGGCCTGACAATGCAGCCCCACCAGGAATAAGTGATCAAAAATGTAGCCTAGTCCATGTCAGAGATAGCTCATATTTCCTTCCTAGGCGACCCACGTGAAGCCTTAGCTGCCCATCTGTCACATCTGTGTAGGAGCCCTAGGTCTAGTCCATGAATGGTCCTACATCAGTCTCTGCAAGCCCCCTTAGGCCCTGGTTAGTTGGCTTTGTTGGTCTTCTTGTGGAGCTCCTGACCCTTCCAGGTCCTTCTGTCCTTCCCTGCACTGTTCCACGAGCCTCCCTGTGCTCTGCCTATTGTTCCGCTGTGAGTCGCAGCATCTGTATCTAGGTGGAGCCTCCGAGGGCAGCTATGCTAGGCTTCCGTCTGTAAGCATAGCAAGCAGAGTATCATTAATAGTGTCAGAAGTTGGCTCTCTCCTAAGGGGTGGGTCTCAGGTTGGGCCAAACATTGGTTGAACATTCCTTCCATCTCTGCTCTATCTTTACCCCTGCACATCTTGTAGACAGCATAAATGTTGGTCAAAGATTTTGTGGGTGAGTTAGTGTTCCTCTTCCTCCACTAGGAGTCCTGTCTAGTTAGAGGGTGTCCTCTTCAGTCTTTATGACCCCTGCTACTAGGAGTCTCAGCTAAAGTCACCCCCATATCCTCCCAGAGGGCTACCCTGTGGAACTCTCCAGCTTGTCACAGAGATGCCTCTGCCCACAGTTTTTCTCCTCTCTGCAGGGCCTTTGCCCTCCTGCCCCAAATGAGGGTGGAAATCAGACCTGAGCCAAGGGTATTTTAAAGTTGCTTCCTCTGATGCCAGGAAGAAAGTGACATGTCTGGAGGTCTTGGTCCCTCACCATGTATTTCACCTCTGATCTCTTTTGCTTCTGTTTGAAGCACTGAGAAAGTTTGTTAGGTGTGTTCTTTGAAAATCAGAGCAAGGGGTCCCTGTCTCTTGACTGAGTTACTCATGTTCTTTGTGCCCAACCTTCTTGTTTAGGATTCCCAGGCTCTAAGCACAGTACTTTCTCACTAACAGTACAGAGACGAGAAACTGCTAATCAGGAGTTAACCCTGGGCTACAGCTAAATGTGCTCATGGGCCATAAGCAACACTTTGGTGCATCTGTGTGTCACATATGCGATGGTAATCCCATTGCGTTTTCTGTTTGGCTTGTATTGGTTTTGATGTTGTTTGGTGCTGGGGATTGGATCTAGGCATATGAAAAGTACATGCTTACTGTTAAGCTATTTTTAGCTACCCTCTGCATATTTCAAATTTTATGTTTGCATATGTTTTTTTTTCAGTTTCTTAAGACTGTGATAGAGTTGCAAAATGGCTTGTGACTTATCACTGGGGTGAGGTGATGTTGTCTTAATTTTGTTTCTGTTGCTGTGATAAAATTTTCATATATATATGAAAATTTATATATCAGATATATATATTTATATATATATATATATATATAAATATATATATATATATATATATATATATATTGAAGTCACCCAGCAAGAGTTTGAGATGACTGGTCATATTCAATCCATAGTCTGGTAGCAGAGACTTGCTTTCAGGTCATTTTCTATAGATCCAGTGCTTACAGAATGTTCCTACCCATGGTGGACATGCCTCTATACCTCAATTACTATAATAGAGATAATCCCACGCCCCCACCAACATGTTGACAGGCCAACCTGGTCTAGGTAATCCCTCACTGAGACTTTCTTCTTGAGCATTTCTAGGTGGTATCAGGTCAGCAATCTAGCCATCACAGATACCATATAGCACAAGGAACTCCTCCATGTCTTTGGTGGTGCTGGAATAAACACGCCTGCTACACCGCTAGCCACGTGGAAGCATAACTTGAAAGACTGTGTATAGTAATAATCTTCGATAACACATGACTGCGTTTCCGCTCTGCATTCTTATTTTTTTAATTCATATTTTACAATGTGCTCCTTCACCACCTATTAAAAAGTGTTTGCCATGAACAGTTCCTTA
The DNA here is from genome assembly GCF_030254825.1 of Meriones unguiculatus. NCBI lineage: Eukaryota > Metazoa > Chordata > Mammalia > Rodentia > Muridae > Meriones > Meriones unguiculatus. The sequence continues at coordinate 33,181,828 of NC_083359.1, forward strand.
CACGGCAACAGCATTTAGCCTCATGTGCCTTGTGTTAAGTTCATCTCCTGGCTACATCAAGAGGCCGTATGGAGTGGCTAGCCTACATCACGTACTTTTGTGTGAATTCACTCTGAGGTGGCTGTGCACTGACAAGAAAACCTAACAAGCACATTTCTCAGAGTGTGTCCTCATCACTGAGCCATGTGTGACTACAATAGGAAATGGCTTTTCTCACCGAGTCTGAGAGATGAAGGAAATCAACTTCAGAGGTAAAGCCTAGGGAATGTCTGCAAGCTCAAAATCTTGGAGGGTCTTAGGGCTTTCCTTTGCGGCCTACATCAACCCCGTCTCCACTCCCAGAGCACATCCTGCTGGAGCTCTCTCCACTGTCCAATGCTGCAGCAGTATATACAGAGAGGAGGAGGATCTAGAAGCCATGATAGGTGAGAAACTGGCTTCTAGGATAGCACACTGAGGGTCTAAGGGGTGTGCTGTGTTCAAACCTACTCCCCAGCTTCTCCAAATGTTCTTCTCCATCTCTGTTGTTAACGGACTCAGGGTGAGTCTTTAGATATGGAATAGACTAGGACATAACCCCTGACCTCAAAGATCTTGTAGTCTCAGGGGGAAAAAAAAGCTGGAGAGATTTATAGTTTCACATACCTGGAGTAGAACGGGAAATGATGGAGAAAGCCAAGGTGAGGAGACCTGGAGAAACTCAGCTTGGCACGATGAGCCAGGACCATGTTGTCTTGACAACGGAATGGAATTGGTCAAAATAATGCAACTGGGATGATGGTTCCAAGCAGAGAAGAACATTTCTGTAAAATGTAATGACCACCCATCTCTTTAGATATTTTCAGGGCATCTTCACTGGGGATGCTGCTGCTAGGAGCCCAGATGATAAAGGCCTAGACAGGCCATGGCAGCCTGTTTTGAGATGTCTTGACCCACGATGTATTTAGACTTTACAGTTGTTAAAGACAGAAATTTGTCACCAAGTTCAACAAAGATCATTAGTAGTAAGGAAGCATGTCTGAAGATACCATAGTTATAACCATTTAAAATTTCAATTAATTTCATACACTTTTCCATACGGTGGCTATGCACTAAGAATAAGTGAAGTAGCTCTAAGTTTCTTCGGTTCGTTTTTCAACTTGTTTGTTTGGGTTCTGGGACTAGACAATTAGGCCAGAGCAGCTGGCCAATGAGCTCCCTGTGGCCACCTGCCTCTGTTTTCCAAGCCCCGAGATTACGAGCACATAACACCATGCCTGCCTTTTCGCGTGGGTTGTGGAAATTGAGCTCAGGTCTTTGTGCGTGAGCAGCGGGACTTGCTTCACTGAGTGAGCCATCTCTCCAGCTCTTCCACTTCCTTAAGCATCAGTCCCTTTCCATCATTTCAAAGAGGGATCTATTTTAAAGAGGGAATATGGACATCAGTGACTGAACACATTTCTCCTCTTGCTGGGACCGAATGGGTAGAGAGCTTGGAGTGAGGGAAAATTCCTCTCGGCTGTTGAACACACCCACAGCCAACAACGTGTTGCCAGTTTGGTGGACTGCTGGCCCACACAGGAACGTGACCCTGCTCTTCCCACGTTAGCCCAGGAATACAGAGTATATGGTGATCCTTTGTAGTGAAAACAGTCACTCCTGTCATACCTCCTTGAGTACAAGGCCCGTGGGGTTGATGATAACGGGAAGCTTGGAGGGTCCCAAGCTGTCTCTTTAATATCCATGCCTTCTCTTCTGTCTGCCCCTGCTTTCATCTCCCATAACTCCTTGTCCTGTCACGTCTTTGGAATACACATCAGCGCAGCACCTTTTATCTGAGAGTTTACACCAAGACCTGAGTTTTTTCATCAGCAACAGACTAATGCCAGTTGGAATGGAATTAACAGCCATTTCACTCTTTGGCTTTTACTGTCAATATTTATATAATGTCTAGATTATGGCCCTCTGGGTCAGGAGACCCTTAGAATGCGGTATGTGCCAGGGGTGAGAAGGGTAGGAAGTGACTTTTTCCCTAAAATAAATAAGTAAATAAGTAAATAAATAAATAAATAAATAAATAGACATCGTTCTTTATTTATGTTTTTAATAAGTGAAATGAGTTGAGCGGCTTCCAGGGAAACCACCAAAAATAAAATAGAGGTCTTGGCTGTACTTGAGTCCTGGGAATCCAATGGAGAGTGGGGTGAATGGGAAGATCTGCCAACTCTGTAAACTCCCTTTTCCAAAGCAAGCCATTACCGCGTACATAATCCAGAAATCTGGAGAGACAGAGCAATAAGAAGTCCTCCATGATATCCAGCAAGTAGCATTTACATATGGCCCTACTTACTCAGCTTTTGCACGTTTTTCCCTGCCCTACCAAGACTCTGCTCCATGTTTTTTTTTTTTTTTACGTGACCTTCAACTTAGTATTTTGGATGCTTCGCAAGCTCAACCCCAAACTGATACCACATCCCTGATTTGAAATTCTCCAAGACGACTTAGAAATAGGTTGAACATATTCTCACAAACTAAAATAACCTGAGTTGCATTTGAATGATTTTATCAGCACATTCTTCATACGCTGAATTATTTGCCTCCTTGAATACTTATTCATTTCAGCAAGAATGCTATAGTTTTATGTCATTCATCTCTTTTGAGGTTTTATTAGTGTTTAAAATACAAAAGTCCTTTTTTTTTTTTCTGTTTCTCAAAGAAGCAGTACTTTCTCTTCCCGGCTGATGGACTTAGCAAAGGAAATGAACATGACCTTCAGTATGAGCACCAGATAATAATCAAAGCTGCATGACTGACAGGCTTTGTGCCCTTGGTGCCCCTCTCTGAGCCTCAGTTTCTTAATCTACAAGTGCAGATTAAAAGGAACAAAGACAGTGATGTCTGTGGGGCAGAAACTGTCCATTTGCTTACAGACACTGCTACCCTAACCTCATTTCTGAAACAATATAATGTACTCCAAGTGTGACTCAGAAGGTCTTCGCCTGTGTTTGTAAACTGACTCCCTGACTTCTTGTCTTTTGAGATGTTGGCACCATTAATCCCCAAAAGCATTTTTAGATTAAATCTGTGATTTTTCAAGGTCTAGGGCCAGTCTAAAAGTCCGAACATCTAGCATTCATGTATTAATTCAGTCTTAGATGTACTGTCACAACTATTTCCTGGCCCAGCGAGACATGTTGACCTCCTCCCTCGTAACCTGGAGACTTGAATTCCCTCTGCAGAGAAAAGCTGGCAGGGCCTGGGACTGGGTTGCTTTGCTCAGCTTATTATGCAATAAATTTTGTCCTAGTCCTGAACCTCATAGAAAGGCTGGTGAGGGACACAGTCGTTCGCTGGCTCAGTCTGTATCTCTACGAGAGGGCTCTCACAACAATGCCCTCTCGCTCTGCAAGGCAGTATACATGAAGTCACTAGGAAGAGTCTCTTGGGATGGTGACACTGAGGACAAGCGTTGGTGGCATTGCAGAGCCCCAGGCTTGCCTGATCTTCCATAAGGAACGAGGCTAACCTCGCAGTGTCCTGGACAGGACACGAGATAATTGGTGTCTCGAAATACTGTATCCATCCATCGTATGGTGGGAAAATATGAGTTTATTATATATGAGGATTTATGCAAATTTTAGGAGAAGCCAACTTTCAAGCATCATCAAGCAGGCTCCAGTTAGGAATGTGTGTAAACTACCTCTATAGTTTGGATTCATTTCTTTCTTTCTTCTTTTCCTTTTTAACCATCTGTCAATCTGGTTATCATTGATGTTTCAACCTTCTGAGTCTCAGCTTCCTTAACCTGTACCACGATGAGACTCCTCCCCTTTTCATCTTATTTGCATATGGATTCAAGACAAACTTTGTAGAAGACTAGCGAACAGTGGGGATGTGGAGTCCCCAAAGAGGTCCTGATGATTGTTTCTAGCTTTCCCAGTCCTGAGGCAAGTGGCGCCCATGGCATCGTTATGTTGTTACATTTGAACCAAAGAGAGGTGAAAGAATTCACCTAAGAGAGCAAGAACAGGTTGGAAATGCAGTGAAATGGAAGAAAAGAAGGAAACTGTCGGGGGGGAGGGGAGATCCCATTGCTAATGAAACTGCCAATAGGACCAGTTTTTTGAGATTGACTGGCCTACGTGTTTATGAAGCCCCCCGCGACACCATATTCTGTCCTTGAATCAACACCCCCGGCTTCAGTAGCATGTTGCAAAGTACTAAGCAGAAAATACGCTCTTTGGGGACAAGAATTAAGATTTTTTTTGAGATGGTGCTAGGGTATGAGGAAATGTCCTAAGGGTTTGAGTTCAGAGGATCCTGGAGAGCAGAGGGAAGCTTTGAACATCTGGAGCTGGGTTTCCAGAGGGAGAAGCTGTGTTTCTGAAGAGGGGAAAGGTGAGATGAATGTTTGATGAGCTGAGCATGAGTGCAGAATGACAGGCAGTAAATAGCCTGAGTGCGGCTGGTGCTTAAGCATAGTGTTTCTGACTAGAAGACAGTATAAAATCAAGCAACCAAAACATTTGCAGTAGGCTATGCAAAACAGAGTTTTCTGCCTGCTCGAGCAGATCTTCTAGAATACTGGTTCTCAGCCAAGTGGCAGCGTTGCCTAACCCCTAGCCACGTCCCACTGTCCCAGAGAGCTTTGGTTGTATCTAAAGGCAGTTTTATTGTTGTTTTTGAATGGCTGGGTGTTACTGTCATCCAGCGAACATCCTACAGGGAGACTGCTAAATGACCTAATTGTATACAGGATGGTCCTCCAAATCACCCATCACTGAAGGCAGAGAAATCCTGGCCCAGAAGGTCAACCATGAAGGTTGAGGAGCCTCGCTCAAAAATAGCCTCTTAAAGTGAATTCCACCGACACAGTTTTGGGTGGTATTCATGGTCGGCATGTTTGTGGACCCCACGTGCATGGATTCAACCAGCCAAGGAGATAGAAACAGTGGACACATACACATGGAAAATATAAGCATAGTACCAAACTTTACAGATGGATTTAACCTGCGCAGCACGTCTGTCACCTTGTCTTAAACGATACAGTACAACTATTTGTGTATTCATTCTGTGTTAGGTATTGTATGTGGTCCACCAAGGAAGCCAAGCTCCTGGGAAGATGCACGTCGACTCTGGGAAAATATTGTCAAGATGTTGCGCCCATAAATGTTGGTCTCACAGGAACTCCCTGGAACCAGTCCCCTACAGATTTTGAATGACTGTATTTTCTGTAGGGGATATTGATACAGTTCTTCAACAAGGGATATTCTGAGCTCGAATCATATGGTGAAGCTCTGTTTAGTCAATGTTCATAAACTTGTCTGTTGCCCAGTATTCCCAAAGGGAAGGCATTTCCAAACCAATTTTTTCACAAGGTAACTCTGCACATTACCAGTGTTCCATAAACACGGAGTAATAGCTTCTAACCTACTATTTTTCATATGAATCACTTTTGACTGGAATACTACTAGTTACTTATAAGATAATAGTAGACTTAGCCAACCTTAAGCTTGATAACAAACAAAAACAGTGAAAAACAAAATTGAACCAAGCCTATTTTTTAAAATATATGTATTTAAGATACATACACATATATGTGTGTATATATATATATATATAAAGAAAACATGGTGAAAGAGAACCTAGCTAGGCAGTTTGATGGGTGATGAAACCAAAGAATGTTCTAGTTCCTAGTTCGAGCTGTAGTGATAAGCGTAAGAGGTCTCATCTGTATGCCAGGATGTGAGTGCAGCCTTTTCCTTGGAAGGCATTCAATGCATTTGTTGGAGTGAATTTATTGTGGATACTTAAGGGAGCCTCCCCACCCCCTCTTATAAGTAAGTAGTTACAGCAGATGCCCGTGTCTGATTGCTGTATTTGTAAACGGATTCTGCTCGCCTGCATTTCTTCCTCTGAAATATTGCGTTTATTTATTTCGGTGCATCTTCTTAGCCAACGCATTCAAGAGAGAGCGAGAATAATGTATACTCCTTGGTTGAATGGGAGGCCATAATTTAAGTAGAGATGTTGGGCTAATATTAGCACTTTTGAGTGAAAGTAGAAGCTCAGAGGAGAGAAGGTGGTGATTTATTATTGTTTGCACGCTATACCACTGCTTTAAATTTCCTTAGTTACTTGCATGTAATATGCATTACTCAGAAGACTAAGAAGCCGGGCATGTGTTGTGCTAGGACGAAGCCCTACAATAAACTACAACAAATGGCAATTTGGTGGGAAACAAGCATGCATATTGAGCATATAAACCCCGGCATTTCAGTTCCCTAATTACTTCAACTTTTAAAAGCATGTTAGTATGCCAGCTTTCTCTTAATCTGCTAGGCTGTAAGACTGAGAGTCTTGCAGGCCTGAAGGCTTTGTTCATTATTTTCTTGAGGTCACACCTAACTTCAGTTTCCATGTAGAGAGAAATTCGTTCCTATAGTCCACTATTGTCATTTAAGAAAAATTATAAGCATATTTTACCACTAATAAATATTGGTGAAACATTTCAGAGGGTTTTCCATTTGTGACAAAAGCCACAAAAAATCTGGGGTATTAATTTCACCATTGCTGTTGTGACCGATTGCCACAAATATTGGCTTTAAACTATACACACCTATTTATTTGTTTGTTTGTTTGTTTATTATTTATTTAGCTATCTATTTGTTTATTTAGGTTTTTCAAGGCAGGGTTTCTCTGTGTTGCCGTGGCTGTCTTACAACTCACTCTGTAGACCAGGCTGGCCTCAAACTCACAGAAATCTGCCTATCTCTGCCTCCAGAGTGTTGGGATTAAAGGAATACACTATCACTGCCTAGAACAGCATCTCTGCCCCTCCCCTACATAAACTGGACATATTTAATGTGGTTGTGGTTCCACAAGCAGAAATGGAGTTACATAGGCCAAAAATTGAGGTGTTTGAAGGCTGTTTTCTTCTCAGGCATCTCAGACATATTGCTTTTTTTTCTTTTGTCAGCATCTACAGCATCTACATTTGTTGAGCTAGAGCCCTTTCTCTGTCTCCCAAATGCCATGAAGGCATTTTTTTTTTCCTTTGGGCTTCTGTTATTTACCGTATTTTGTTTGAATATAGCCAGGCACATTTCTCCACTGAGGAGAATACCTGGATAATCCAAGAGAATCTCTTGTCTCTAGCAGCAATACCCGTGGGGCTAATCAGTAATCAAGATCTGTGCCCCTGTTGCTATCCAATATAACAAATTCCCAAATCTACAAATGAAGATGTGGTTATATTTGGGAGTTCATTATTCTCCCTAGCATGCCTTGAGTCCCATTTCCAATATGACCTGAGAGAATGATTCCCCCAAATCAGATAAATATATTTCATAGTTTTTTTTTTTTTAGAACTGTTACCTGTGACTGCTTTAGCTTTGAAATTAAATTAACCCGGACACAAAATTTTCAGGCCCACTTTATCCTCCCCTCCCCCCTACACATCCTCACACACACTAGGCCACACATACAAAACACCCAAAGATGCCAAGGAGCTCCCGCCCCACGTCCAGTGACTGGTGGTAGACGTTAGTGGAATCTCTCCCCTCACAGCTTCCAGCTCCCAGGCCCATGTGTCACCCTGTAGCCTACATGGCTCATTCAGAGAAGCTCAGCTGTGTCACTTCTGGCTTCCCTCAGGCGCTCAGTTCCTACAAGCAGACAATTACTGGTGTCAGCAAGCATGTTGCTATGGCTGGCTGCATGATTAGCTGTTAATATTTGGGAAAGGGAATCACTCGGGCCCCATCCTTGTACCCCTCAGAGATAACCACCCTATGAGCACAGCCACTTGGGATGCCTGATATTAAGGATGCCCGCCGCGTGGTCAGAATGAGGCATTGCTTATTTTCAGGGAGAGATGGAGTGGAGGAGGGTAAGGGGGAAGAGAGAAAGGGAGGAGGAGAGAGAGAGCAAAGTAATTCCATATCATTTTTTTAAACAAGAATTTATGGACCCTTCCCTTTAGGTTACAAAGGAGTAGAAGAGCTAGGACTGCAAGAATCGAAGCTTAACTTCGTGAGTTCCTCACTACGTTTCTGTTTAGGCCTGAGGTCTTCTGCTTCTTTTCCAGTGTGGGTCGGCAGCGAAATGAGGTGATGTCCTTGGAGCAAGTGTAACGAGGCAGCCGGCTATACAACCCTCTTTGGAGCCAGAATAATAGTTTGGGACTTCTTTATCCCTGCAGGACTTGAGCGCTGTCATCACCACATCTGTCGTTAAATACACAGGAGGTTGCGTGTTAAGTAATTATAACTCTATTGGAATGCTATTTAAAAATCAGGCACCTTTTCAGTCAATGTCTTCTAAAAAGCTCAGTCACGCCTTGGACAAAAGGTCCACTCAGCACAGAAAAGTGCGAGTAGGTGGCCCTTTGCCCAAGGATCATGGATCCTAGTATCTACAAGGGGGTTAAATATGGAGAATATATTCCAGGTGCCCTACCAGGCTTAGCCCCTGAATCCTCACCCCATGCCAACCAGACCTTGCTCAGTGTTCTGGAAGTTGCTGGCTTCTTCCGTTTTCTCTCTAGACGTGAAGGTTCTATCTCCTCCTTCCTCCATACATGCATTCTCAACACGGCCACCAGAGGGCGCTAGTTACAGTCAGATTACGTCTCAGCTCTCCAAAGGCCTGCCATGTCTCCCCTGCTAAGATGGGAGGGTCCCTGTGTAACCCGGAAAGCTTTCCACCATTTGAACTCGGTTACATCTCTGACTTCTGCCCACTGCCCTTTGGTTACAGTCCCGGACCCCTCTGTGTCCTTCAGATTGGTTGAGCAATTCTTCCTCCTCCATCTATATCCTTATCCTCATTATTTCCTTTATCACAATGACCTCTCCACCTTAGATGTGTTATTCGTTTCTTACTTGCTTCTTCCGCTGTCCTTTCTGGTGCAAGCATGTAGTAGGTGCTCAGGAAACAGCTGCTGAATTAATGAAGGGCTGTACAGAACCAAGCGTCACTGCTTTCAGAGACGGTTATTGACTGTCCCACGTCGTTTCTGCTATCGGTAACTCATTGCCCTGCCCACTGCATAGTTCTGGCATAGCTTATTCAAATACCCCAGGTCTGTAGCTGGAGTGAAACGCTGACCATCGGTGTGCTCTGGGCCTCTTCCTCATTCATGTTACCTTCACGTGCTAAGATACTGTGCCACGTACTTCTGTCTTACAGGGTTCTCCACCTTCCTGATGCTGCAACTTCTAAACATGGTTCTTCACGTTGTGGTGACCCCCCAACCGTAAACGTATCTTCGTTGCTATTTCATAACTGTAATTTTGCTATTGTTACGGCTCGTGGTATACATATCTGTGTTTTCCAAAGGTCTCAGGCGACCCCGGTGAAAAGGTCGCTAGGCCCGGAAAGGGTCGCCACCCACAGGTTGAGAAGCGCTGCTGTATCCTGTATCGCTGTATCCTCAGGGCTGCTGAGGTCTGTGTCCCCTGTGATAAAGCAAACCCCACAGACCAGGGGTTCTTTCTTCAGGTTGCTGCTGCAACAGGGTCCTAGAGCAAACAATTTACTTGTTGTGTAAATGGCTGAGCAGAAGCCAGTAACCTTATTTTCAGTACTTCCTACATTCGGCAACTCTTAGAGGACTTTCCCCCCTGAGCTGGATGGCTCTCTCTCTCTCATACAAAAGAGTTAGTTCCTGAGGTCTAGGACGGTGAATAACTGCCTCACCGCTGTCCCTACCACTTGGTATGAAGCTGCCACCCAGGCCAAGCACCGTAAATATTTGATGAACGAGAGGATCCTAAAGAAAGCAAGCCTTCATTTTCCAAAATTGGATGCATGCCTCACTTGGCAAGCACGTGAAAGTAACGTTAAGAGGCAGTGTCCAGGCCCGCTGTAAACCCGTGTTTAGGTGGTCAAGGGTGACAGTGAGAAGCACAGTCCTTCGAAATGTACAGATCGCAGCAGCTTCCTCCACACTCTGTGATTGACATGGGGTGAGACTAGGGGTTCCTGATACCTTTCCTCCTTCCGTTCTTGCTTTCAGCATCTCATTGCATCTTGGATTGTACCTGCACTGATTCCTCTGCTGTTAATGTGACTGGAAAACTTGTTGCAGTACAGCAGTTAGGCTCCAGCATGGCTTCTCCTCCCCAGCGGTGGCCTGATGAACGGCTTTGGGAAAGATGCTCTGAGAACATACTGGTTTACTTCTTACTTGCTGTGTGACTTTGAACAAGCTTCTTAACCTCTCTAAATCTCCTACATAAGACTCATGGGGGTGGGGGAGGAGGTGCTGGAGCGATGGCTCCGTGGTTGAGAACCACACACTGTACTTGCAAAGGACCGGAGTTTGGTTCCCAGCACCCATTTCAGTGAGCTCAAGACTGCTTGAAACCTCATTATCGGGAGATCTGACTACCTCTCCTGAAATACACACACAAAACCACACTTAAAAATAAAAAATGACATCTTTAAAAATATGTTTAAATAGACCTTATATTGTTTTTACTTGTTCGTTCAGTGAATGTTTTTTTTTTCGGTTTTTTTTTTTTTTGAAGACCCACTGTGTTCCATGGTATACCTAGTATGGATTGCCTAAGAACAAGTATTGTGCCAAGTATCTCTAGCTTTTGGAAGCCTGGAGGGCAAGGAGGAGAAAATGGAGGAAGGCAGCTTCAGCAATTGAGGAGTCCTGCAGCAGCATGATTTTAAGCAGAAGGGAGAAGTAGACTCCAAAAAAGAAGTTGTCACTCCAGGTGGACTGCCTAGAGAAGGCTTCCTTGTGTTAATAAGCTTAAAATGCTGAACATGCCTAAACACAGAAGATCCTGATGAAAACACCTCAGGCATGGGTAATTCAGCTTCCCAGGATGGACAATGCTCAGTGGTTTGGGAACACAAGGCTTGCTGAGGCTGACACTGGAGTGACAGATGTTCCAAAGGACCATGGAGCAGTAGGCAGAGGCTGCCTCCTGGTAACTCAGCTCTTCAGCAAGGCCCAGGCCTGTGTCTTTGCACCACCATTCCTAACACCATGTAACTGTCCAGTAAATTCAAAGTTTCTGTTTCACACTTCAGCTTTCCAATTAAAGGGACTTTACTTATCCTCCAGGGAAAGAAAGGCCACAAGCAAAGTTGTGTCCCAGTAGTTTGTTGTGTTCATGCCAATTCGTGTTTCTCACCAATCACAAATTCAAATAAAGACACAGAAAATGGATTCCCAGCACATCCAATAATTCTATAGCCTGATAAGTAGCGCCGTGGTCTGGATTAAGGCAAACATAGTTCCTATGGTACAGAGTCAAATGAGTTAGCTCGTTTTAAAGGAGGTGTTTGGAGTTATGTAGAAAAGACTTTTTAAAGACAGACCACTAGATGTGATAGCGCACACCTATAATCCCAGAATTTGGGAGGTGGAGTCAGGGAGATTGTTGTGAAGTCAAGGCCAGCATGTGCTACATAGCAGGACCCGTCTTTAAAAACAATAAACAAACAGAGCTCCTTGACTTATCCGCTCTTCACAGACACCACCGCCTGTTAGCGCCCACCCTCTTGCTCACACTTCTGCAGCATGACCCCACGGGACCTTCTTGAGTGTCACTCGGGCCCTGGCTCGCCGCCTGAGCAGTTTGCTGGAGTCCCCTGTGCCCTTTCCTGCTACAAAGTTCTTTACCTCGATGTCATTCATCCTGAAGTGCTTCTTTTGCCGCTTTCTTCAGGTCAAGGTCAAACTAAACTTTCTTCCACTCGCAGTCTCCCCTAGTGCCCAAAAATTCCCTTTTCATCATTTCCAGTCCTGTCCATTTATGGCAGACTAATTTCTGCCCATCAACAAGACATCTCCCCTCCCACCCCCGGCTCAAGCCATCTCTCCTGAGGACTGCATTCATTTGATGGCCCGTCTGCAGCCTCCTCGTCATTCTCACAGTATCTTTCTGGAGATCTCAGAATCATGACACCCATTGCCGTTACTGCCTTCCTGCTCAATCGTTAGCCATTGGGGCAGGTGTTTATGACTGTGGATTAAACCATCAGTGCATGGCATACCACAAGGGTGACAGCAAGCGCTCCAAGAAGTTGTCTTGAGTTTAAAAGGTGGCCTTCAATGAAATGGCTTTGAAAGGTACTTACATAAGATACCTCTCTACTTAAGGTACAGATTTACTATCCAACTGTCCTCTAGGAGTGTAAGCAAAAGGCAAAAGGCTTTCCTCCTTCCCTTCCTTCTGTCCCTTTCTCTCTCTTCTATTCTCTTTTCAACTAGGGCAGAAACCCCAGCCCAAACTCTGCCTTCCATTCCAGAGGCCTCTGCAGGATGCCCGCACCATCTCCGCTCCCCCAGCTTCCATCCTTGCCTTGGAGAATGGGTTGCTTTGAATTTCTATCGTTGGTAACTAATTTGAAGAGTAAGTCTTCATGATAGGATAATAAACATGTTTTATTGAAGAAATTCCAGCCGTACAAATGTAAAAGTTATCCTTATTAAATTTCAAATCATTACCATCAGGAAACCCCCAACTCTATACCCAAAGCATGGCTTATAGAGTCAGTTAGGAATCCATTACTTTGTTCACATCACCTTCAGGATCCCTGGGTATCTGCTAAGTCCCTCCTAAAGCAAAGACTAAGTCATAGTCTGAAACTGTTCTGCTAAGTCAGAAAAGTAGAGAAGCTTATGGCTCCTATAATATGTCCATCTACGTCCACCCAGATCTGATTTTCAACATCACTGATTGAGGTTTGAACCTCGACCTCTCTTAGATTTTCTGCAAGCACTTGGTGCTAAGAATATGGCAGGATACTTCACAGGCGTTCTCTCTAAAAATCCTGTCAACTTGGAACAGAGGGGACTGTCCTAGTCATAGAGATGAGGGCACTGAGACCTAGAACCACTCGGACCTCTGCTTCCATCCACATCTCTGGCTGTAACCTAGGCCTAAGTCACTCCATCTCCAAGATAAAAACTTGTCTTCAATTCCCTTCCCTCCTCCGTCTTTACAGTGTGGGTGTTGCCATAATTTTTGCGGCCCCATTTCTCCTTGGGAACTTGCACTGAGATCCAGAGCGTGTCACTTAGCATGTCTCGATTTGATTTATAGACTGTGTCAGCCTTCTAGCCCCAGGATGTGTAGTAAGTAACAGTGTCAAGCTTGGATTGTTTGGCAAGAGGGTGGAGAAGGCGGGTGGGGGTAGGGCTGATGCGGGGATGGAAGCACTATGTGATACTATTTCCTAGTCTTGAGTTCTTCGCCTCTACCTCCCTCTCCCCAACTTTTTGACAAACTACCTTTAAAGGTAACCAGTTGACTTCAGCTGACTTCCCATCCCTCTGCCTACATGTAGGCACAAGCCAAGCACTTTCTTACGACTGTAGTGACTGAGGAAGAAGTGCTACACACAGGGTCCAATGCATAGCACCAGAGACCTGGGAATCATGTCACCAGCATCTGTCCCCATCAAAAATGACCTTTATGTGAGCAATTAGTGACAGTAGTAAAGAGAAGCAGCAGGGGACTCCTTGACACGTCCAGTTTCTGGCGTTGATAAAGCGATCTAGTCAAAATAAGTTATGTAGCCAAGGCCATCTCTTCCCATGTAGCAGTTTTTGAGAGAAGACACTTGTCCTGTCCCAATGTGTACATGCTCTTCAAGAAGACCAGAGTTTACCATTTCTAGAAAATATGTAACTATGGTGGCATGTTTCCCATAATTACCTGCTTTTGTGTTATAACTTCTTCCCATTTTTTTTTTCCTTTTTTAGCTGATCATGTTACACACACCAGCATCACCAAAGGCACGGGTTTCATTTCCCACACGTCAAGAGCCTCAGGGCATTGTTAAGAAGGATTCCCCTCACTCTCTCCTTCTCCCACATGGGTTCAGTGTCCAGGTGGCACTGGTGAGGCATCCTGAGTGCCAGCCATCCAGCCCGTAGCTTCCTATTTTTACCGTCTTCTAAAAACAGTATCAGAGATCCATAGTTTAGTTTTCATATGAACAGGCCACTCTTCTTCCTATATTAGCAACTGCTTTTTAAAGCTCTTGTGTTCTATTAAAATAACAATATCAAATTATGTAAATGTGCTAATTGCTTTATTGAAATTAATACCCTTATTTAGCAAGTTAAACCTTGCAAAATGGCCATTTTTATTAAAAATTACGGAAGTGTGCTGCCTGTTTAAAGGCTAATGTAATTGGGTGAACTCAGCAACTGGGAAGTGTCAATTAATGGGAGATTGTTAAATAATATTGTTTAAACAATCCATTTTCTCTCATAGTTTGGGAAATGGTCCTGGTAAAGCAATAATGACTGTCTAAGGCCTGAGGGAAGGTTTGTAAGTATTTTGTTCTGCCGTGCTTTTGAATATGTTGCATTTTGCTTTTTGGATTGTCAAACTAGGTTTTTGTTTGGTGATAAAGATAAAATTTAGCAGCTTATGGTCAGTTAGATCCAGGATTTTTGTCCTTCATGAGAAAAATCTAGTATAGTGGTTCTCACCCTGTGGGTCACGACCCCCACAGAGGTCAGCTATCAGATATTCTATACATCAGATATTTATGTTATGATTCATAGCAGTAGCAAAATTATAACTATGAAGTAGCAACAAAAATAATATTATGGTTCATGGTAACCATACATGAGGAACTGTATGAAAAGCTCACAGCGTTAGAAAGGTTGGAAACCACTGGTGTAGCTGGCGATAAATAGCCATGTGATTCTCCCACACAACAGCAGAGATACTGGTTAGAATATTTGAAGGCATTTAATTCCTTTTTTTTTGACAGTTTCTGTTTTCTTAGAGATGGATTTGAGATTAAAAGATCTTTGTGTCTCTGCCATTAGAAGTAGGGATGACTACATTCCACATGGAAGACAGCATGTGTTTCCCTTCTGCGTCTTATTAATTTCTTTTGGTGTAGCCTCAGAGTCAACACTTGGTGTAAAACCACCTTCAAATTCATTCTCATCACAATATCTCTGAACTGGAAGGGGAGTACCCCTCTTCTTAGGATAGCAATGTTCTCATTGGAGCATGCTGCAGAAACCTATTTATGATAATATCCTGTGGTTTCCAAGTAGTTGTAGAAAAGGGAATTTTTGGTCACTTATGCAATTTACAGAATTGAGGTCAAGGGAGGATGTTGGGATAGCTCTGACTGAAGCCATGAAGACAGAGGCATGAATAATACTCCAGATCTCTAAGCTCATTTCCTGTCTCACAGTGTTTGTGAGTCACGGGCTTTGAAAACCTGAACTGGGCCCCGGGCTTTGGAGTTTCACTGTAAACATCAGTTCTTGGGGCCATGCAGTATTTGAAAGTAATCCTGGTGGGTGGTGAATCGTGAATAATTCCTTCGGCTTTTGTGAAGACTAGATGGCAAAGCTCTCCGTTGTTATGTGACATGCCCCAGCTTTCCACTTACTCTCTAGCTCTACTCCCCCATCATCCTGGAAGGAAGCCATTGTAGGGGTGAATCTATTTCAGTATTCTTAGTTCACATTGGCTTTGTTCCATGGACTTCTCATGACTAATAACAAAAATTATTGGCTTTATCAGTCCAATTATTTATGAACAAAAGCTGACATTTTTATGGTACGAAATGAAAATGAGTGACATAAGACTGTTGAATTCACTTTGTCCCTAGAGGAATGTGCCAAACTAGCAGCTACATTTATTTCTTTCTACTACCAATCTTGCTCATGGGATTGACCATAGCAGTCCATTTCTGTACCTAACTATTCCAGTATAATGTTCCTTGTGACTATCCTTAATTGTGAAATATTCCTAATTTCACTATGGTTTCTGGATAGATACAGGAATTCTCTTCTAGACAAGATTTCATATATCACAGGCTTATCTGAAACTGGTTACGTATCCAGGGATGAGCTTCCAACCCTCCTGCCCCTACCTCCAGACAACAGAGCACAATGATTATCGATCTTATCATCAGATCCAGTCTATACAGTCCTAGGAGGGGGACTCAAAATTTCATACCTGAAAGATAAGAACTGTACATCAGAGCTACGTTCCAGTCAGGAATTCTTTTAATAGAAACACACCCACCCCTAGATTCTCCCCTAGATTCTATGAGCAAAAAGAGTGTGGTGATTTAAGTAAGAACTGTCTTCCATAGATTTGAGTATCGGAACAGTTGGTTCCTTAGTTGATGGGACCACTTGTGGAAATTATAAGGAAGGACAACATTGAGGGAGGAAGTATGTCACTGGGGGCGGGCTTTGAGAGTTTGTAGCCTTGCTCCACTTCTAATCTGCTCTCTGCTTCTGCTTCTGCTTCTGCGTTTGAAGATTCCATCTCTCAGCTTCCTGCTCTGGCTGGCCTTCTCCAGCGTTACAGATTCTCTACTGAGACCGTAAATCAGAATGAACAAAAGTTGCTTTTGGTCATGATGTCTTATCACAGCAACAGAAAAGAAGCTAAAACTCTGGGGAATGTATGACTAATTAAAATCCCTTAAAGATACCAACAATCTGTTACCTTTGATACTAAAATGCCACACAGAGCCTAAAATGAGTTTTCACCCTGTCGATATCTTTTGCTCAATTCAGAAAGAAAGAGTTCAGTTTTCAGTCTTATTAATAGGGCTTTGAGCATAATGGAAAATGTCCACCTGTGCCAAGGAGGGAGCTTCATGCTTTGCATGGAGCTGAAGTTTGCTGGCCCCCTATGTGTGATATTTGTCTCACCTGTGCTTTGCAAACCTCTTTTATCGAGTGCATGATAGTTTGCCCATTTGTTTGTGACATATACCAGGTCATTTGTCTGTCTTCCTTTGACTCCTAACTTTCTAAGGTTGAACCAAGTCGAGTCATGTGACTTCTGGGCCATCATGAAGGAGATCCTGTAGAACTTTCATTCTCCTGCTAACAGAAAAGTTCCTCCTACATGATCTCCTTCATCACTTGAAAGCACACTGTTTTTGTTTCTGTTGAGCATAATTGAATCTCTCTCCATGGCCTCTGGGTGGCCACTAAAGCATCAATTTCTTAGAGGGATTTTGAGATATTTAAGGCTATTTGCTTGCCTCCTAAATGGCCCCAGACTACTGTGTTTGATGAGTTTTTATATCTTTTTTTAATAGTATTTCTTTCTCAGTTGTTGCTCTCATGCTGTTACCTTGTCACAATGCCTAGTAAATGGTAGGTGCTCATTAAATATTTGTTAAATGAATAAATGATCATCACTTTTCACTTGGAATGCAGCATCTCTGGCAAAAAGCATTTCCTCTGTCAATTTCCAGATGCCTAGTTCCAATTGTTTTAGGCTTTGCATATTGGAGAGCTGTACATGAAAATACTGTGGGCAAATCAAGATTGTGTGCTATCCGAATGAAGACTTTATTGCCCCAGGCAGAAAAAGGCCAGCACTAGTTTTGTGATGCTGATCTCTGTGACGTCTGTTTTAACTACTATGAAGTTGATTTAGAACTTGTTTCATTCTTTGAAACTGAACTCACAGTCCACAGCTTGGTGATGTAGTTGAATTCAAAATAAGTAAAGTATTTTCACATTCAGCTTTCCTTCAAACGGTCATTAAAACACCTAAGAGAACTGCCAGAAGCCAGCTATGTACAAATTGCTAAGCCATTACTGTGTTCCTGCTTGCTTTAATTAGATTTCTTTTAGATTTTTTTTTAAAGCTGTCCAGGGAGAAATGTGTCCCCAGTGAACATAATGTCCATTATGTAAAACCTAAGTGCATCTAAGGGTTCTAAAAGTACAAAATTTACACTCAGGGCTCAGTTTAGTCAACACGATAAGATTTAAGATCAATTATGGGGTTGGGGGAGAACCACTGTTTTCTTGAAAACGTGAGTGATGATCAGAGCAGGTTTATTATTATATTATAACTACTACTACTACTACTATTTTCTTACTACTTGATGATTGACAGATTGTTTTTCTGATTTTCAGTTGTGTTTTCAGAGTTGCTGGTCAGGGCTGCTTCTGCCCCTTCTTTGTCTCCTAGCTCGAAGTGCTGGGAGGACAAGGGAATTTCTCATTAGTGACATGTAGTGACACTCCACTTTATTGTGCACCGACGATTTTCTGACAGAGATAGATGACATGGTTGGACTTTCCAAGAAAATGTTGTTTGTCTTTGAATGGGGAAGCTAGGGCCCAATTGTTACAATTTACAAACAGGCCAGGGATATGATGTGTCACACATCACAAGCCAGCATGGAAGCTGAAGCTTCCAGGGGGGGAGATAGGGCCTTGTGTTTTGTTTTTGGGTTTTGGATGGATGTTGCTAATGCACGTTAGCAATATCATGTTTTCACTTTTTCTAAGTAGGAGCAAAGCTATCCATCCGTTCGAATGTTTGGACATAGGGTTTTTATTCTCTGCCACAAGCATAACTTGGAGGGTTGGAAAGGGGAAAAAATGGTTTCTTCTGTTTTCTCAGGCTCTAGCAGTTGCTCAATTTGGCCCCTCAAATTGGCTTGCTGGAGTCCAGGACAAGGCCGCATTCCTACATAGAGGTGGGATACTATTTTTTTTTAATAGTATCTCTTCCTCAGTTGTTGCTCGCCCCCATCTCTGCAACATTTGGATCACAATCATTCTTTGGCACTAATTCCCAGTTCATGCCTGAGGATCCAGGACAGGAACTCACAGCGGGAGCTGAGCCCTAAGGGTCGATTCTGTCCTTCAAGCCACATGGTCCAGTTGTCTGAGCTGGGCCATCCAGAGCCTCTGAGGGCTGTTCATTAGAACTATGAGATGAGCCAGTTGAGATTGTGAGTCACTGTGGTACCAAGATGTGAGAACAGAAATCGCCGCAGGCATTTTAGCTGCTGTGAGCAAAGATGCACTAAAGATAAAGTAAGCCCCAAAAAGGGACACTTTAAAGAGTGTCAGTGAAAATCGTTGTCCAGCGCCACTGCCCTACCCTACCCCAGAGGCTTGTCCAGTTTCTGCTTTGTCCAGTATACTAAGGACATAAATGATCCTTTCCTATTCATGCCCGTTGGGTTTTTGCATTACTTTCAACAGAAAGACACCTAAGAAGCCATGCTTTTTGGGTTTTTTCATTGGGTTTTTGTTTTTCAGTCATCATGTGGTCTGAGAAGGCAATGAGAGAATCTAGTTCTGGCAGAATCTCTAGTTGATGCTGTGCTGGGAAATGATTCTGAGCGCATGAGAGGGGACTGCAGTGTAGTGCGGGGTGATTTGACTTCCATGGAGTTGATAGTCTCACTGTGCCAATTGCAATAAACCAACAGGGTACTAAATCTGGAAGTATGGAGGCCCAGAGACAGCAAACTGCACACACTCATGCTAGGCTGTACCAGAATATCACCATATATGGGCCAAGGCTGCTAGTTCTTACTCAAGATCACTATGGTCTAAAAGAGTTCACTATGCTTCCCAAGATCACAGCACTAGCACCAGACTGGCCATGCTTGGCTTCAGAAACCTAGGTTTAAATAAGCTGATGAGGTGATTTCCATCAGCTTCTGCATGTATGTAGCTTCTGTTGCCACCATATCTTTTTTTAAATCAAAGGACCTGTGAAACTGGGAGATGGTTCAACAAAAAAGGGCACTTGTCACACAGCCAACAGGAACTGAGTGTGAGTTCCCATATTGCACACAAAAACAAGACATAGTGACGCAGATCTATAGTCTCTGCCCTAGGGAGGTGGAGATAGACAGATTCCTGGAACGCAATGGTCAGCCTGTCTAGCTGAATTGATAAGTTCCAGATTCATTGGGAGGCCCTGTCTCAAGAAATAAGATGGAGGGCAATTGAGATAGACAACCAACACTGACCTCTGGCCAACTAAAGCCACACGAACACACACACACACATACACACATACACACACACACACACACACACACAAGATCAGAAAACCAAGCTGGGTGTGGTGGTGCCTGCCTGTAATCCCAGCACTGGGAGGCAGAGGCAGGCAGATCTCTGTGAGTTTGAAGCCTGTTCTACAAAGTGAGTCCAAGACAGCAAGGCTACACAGAGAAACCCTGTCTCAAAAAACCACACACACACATAAAACCCTCAGAAAGCCATCCATGTTTTCAAAAAGTGGACATTTCAGACTCTACTTCTCAGTTGACCAAGAATTCCAGTGTATCTTACTGGAAGTGGTCCCCATATTTGATCTGCTTATATGCCAATCACTTTAAATAAGTTGGCTCCATAGACACTGCAGGAAAGAAATCCCTCTTTCCACTTTATAATAGTGGGAACATAGGTCCAGAGACACAGACGCCCACCAAGCTCATGTCTCTTATCTAAAAGGGGTAGGGTAGGAACAAGAATATCCTGCCAGGTGTGTTTTGCTAGAAACAACACTTAGACCGGCTTACACTTGCTATATTATTCTGAAAGCTTCTTATGTCCGATATGCTAATGGGGGCTTTCTGTAATTTAGGAAGCACTTATGGGGAACAAATTACACAAAATGAAAGTGTCCATTACACAAAATGAAAGTGTCCACAGATGCAGACTTTTGAGGGACAGACAGGGAATGGCATCCATGATTCTGTGGCTTTCTTGTTCTTGTTTACCCTGATACGGGATCCCTTGTCTTGTCTCTGAGACTTGACGGGGATCACTTGAGACTCGCACAAAAGAGTCTGTATCTTGTTTAGGAAACTGTTTTTCACAACACTGTGAGAAATATTCACCCTCTTCAAGAAGTAATTATGAGCAATCAGTAGTTTTAAAATGTTAAGCAAGCAAAAGGGTTGCACATGTTAAATAAGTATCAATGAGAAGAGTTAATGACAACCTGGGTGATTAAAGATTGCTCCCACCTCTCTTGGAGCAAGTAGATAGCACTTCTCTGTGATTCTCATAGATCGTCAGCAAGCCCTCGCTGCATTATGTGGAATGACTCTGCAGTTTTGTGGGAGTCTCATTTATTTATGTGGGATGGTTGGCATGATCCTGACTGTCCCTTAAGAACACGGGACAATTAAACACTGAATTTGACCTACTGCCCTCTTTTGTAGAACAGAAAAACCTGCGCAGGAAAGGTGACGGCAAAAAATAAAAAAAATCAATTCTGTTTGTGTTCCCTCCCCCTCGTTCTCCCCCCCCAATCATCACCCCTTCTCTGCATGGAACACACCCAGTTTTTACCCTTCAGAGTGGATGAGAAACTGACTCACTCTGTTTCTGTAGAAGAGACACCGGGCTCTTTGGCTGAACACTGAAAATGCCAAGCAAAGGGGATCTTTAAATATCCAAGTGTGAATGTTTAGGGTGGTGGGGACAAATTAGCTGGGCATCTGGTTCTCTTTGGAGTCCTATAGAACAATGGACTATCTCCATATAAACTGAAAAATACTGAAAACAAGCAAATAGTTACTTTGAAGTTGCACTGATCACAGTTGGTTTCTTGGGGTCAAAGCTGGAATAGCATTTATAATAACAGATCTTTCCCACTGGTTCCCATATTGGGTTCTTAAAATTGGCACATGGATAAATTTGAGTGATACCCAAGAAGTTTCCACCTGCCCAAGTGCTGGTGTTAGAGTTACTGCTAGGACTCCTGGCTTTTTTTTACATAGGTGTTTGGGATCCAAACTTGGATCAATCACTTTACCCAGTGAACCATATCCCCAAACCAATATGTCAGCTTCCTTGTGGACAGTCAATCATAAACTTACCTCTGTGTTAATATAGAAGATTAATCAGTTGATATTAAGGAAATATTGGGTTTTTTTTACTGACAAAAGCTTCCATTACTAAAACACTCAGCAATCTATTTGAAAAAATGAATTAGATTTGATATGAAACATATTTACCAATAAAGGGAGGTCTAAGAGTAGGTCTTACCAGCTTAACTGTATCTCACTGATCATATTTCAGGAACCCAAACAATGCACTTGAGATTGTGGGCAAAACAGCTCACAAAACCTGTAGCACTTGGTTTTTGGATTGAGGTACATAAGGGTCAAATCCTGCCTGATCCTAGAAAATGATGTAAAGTCATTATGAAACTTTACAGTGCTTCCGCTAATGATCCTGTGACATTAGCATCCAGAACCCAGCATGATTGGGGATTCAGGGAGAATTCCTGGAGCTTTGGGTGATGGGCAGATTAGGAGTCCCTGAAATGAATCCTACCTGAGCATGCAAAGGGAGTGGTGGAGGCAGGGGGAAGGGACCCTCCTAGGGTCAGTAGAGGCTTCTTTCTGTCTATGTGAAGACTTGAAAGCTGGAAGCTACCAACAGGAAACTGCCAGTATGATCAGCTCTGAGGAGAAGCCGGCTGTCCTCAGTAGCATTCACGGAGGCTGGTTAACTCTCTCTAAGACCTGCCTGCAGATGAGCACAAGTCTCCCTCCTGGATGGCAGAGAAAATGAAGCAGAGTTTATGAGATTTGCCCAGGGCCATCGAAGCAGTCTGTACCACACCGGGGACTGGGATTCAGATCTTTCTACCTTCCAAAAAGACAACTCCTGTCTCTTTCGATCATGTCCTATTTTTAAGTTCATTAGTTAACCTCTGGGTACATAGCCAGTTTCAAGAGCCAGTGCGTCAAAGCGTTTTAAATGGACGAGCCTAAAGTGATCATCCTCTCGTTGGCTCGCTCATCCTCCAAGCCCCTGCGCTGGTTCCGTGCTTCATACAGAGGCAGGCTGCTCATCAACAAGTTTCCCTGGGAGGCGGGAAGCATCCTTCCTCTGATCAGAACAAGTCTGTCACAGAGCGCCAGCGGCTACTGAGCAGTGCCTGCTCACAGGCCCAGCCGGGGACCCCCAAATCTGTCTTCTGGCAGAGGCTTAACTGTTTGTCTGCTGCTTCAGAGGGGCCATGCTGGTACTTCCCAGGAAGAAAGACCCCAGCTGGGAAGCTGCCAGTTGCAGGCAATCTTCTCCTTCATTTCAACTCAACAAGGATTTAATGTGCTCCTGCTGAGGGTCCAGTCCTGAGGGGTACGCGGCCCTCTGGGGGTCTCCCACCATGCTGAGGAGTCCAGACACACAAGCAGGAGGCAGCCAGATGATACATCAGACTCTCTATAATTAAGAGCTCCACAGTTGGGGCTGCAGGGATTCAGGACTTGTTCCCAGGTCTTGACAGGATGCTCTCCCTGTAATCACACCACTAGCAGCTTTCAAAGACCCAAAGAAATCGCCCTTCCCCATCAAGGTTCTTTCAATCCCTTTAGGACACAAGGAACAAGACAAGAGTTGTATTGTAGTTGCGTCGGTTGGGACGAAACACCACATACTCAGTCGTTATTCGCATTTTGACCGGTTGCAGATTTCTGCAATTGTTTCCATCTGCTGCAAAAAGCAGCTTATTTGATGAAGGCTGAGAGCTGAGCTTGTCAGCGGGTTTAGGGATATGTATTTAGGATACCGTTAGAGATTATGCCCATAGGAGAAATGGCAAGGTGTTTTCCTCTAAGTTTCATGTCCTCACCAGCTACCAGAGTAGGCATGATTTCCCTCCTGCTGAACAGTCTTAAGTCCAACTAGATGTCTGTGGGTTGCCCCCAAGATAGAAGTACCACTATTGCACCATTAAGGATGTCTTGGCATGCTAGTTTATGGTGGCTTGTAGGCTTACAGCGAGGTAAAACTTTTCATTGCTCTTCTTCCTTGATAGCTTGCATAGCACCTTCAGTACTCTGAGGGACTGAGGGAGGAGGCTTCCTGGTTAGTTCCATCTCCATTCTTTCAAGCCCTTTGTCTGAAGTGGGTGGTATCTTGAGCAATGGGGTCTCACCTTCAAGCACTTGGAAGCAAGCAAGGAAAACAGCAATTGGAGCAATTCACAGAGAGGTTTCCCATGTCTGGCATCAGGGTTTTGATTAGATAGTCCATGCAACATTATCACTCAAGTAGCATAACTTCATTTAAATCACACACACAAAAATATATGCACGCACATGCAGGCACATACACACACACATGCACACATTCTATATGGAATTTTAGTGGACATAAAATAGTTTCTCTACAGCGTCTCCAAACATCCTTAGTGTTATTTATCCCTTACTCACTCACTCAGTCATGTTCTACCTCCCCATTAAAGCCCCCCTCCTCTTTTTCCATTTCCTCCCTCATAGCACCTGTGACCTACCAGCTTCCTCTCTAGACACACCCCTGTCCCCACCGACATTGTCCCTTCTTACTTTTCATCTTTCTGCAGTCACTCCAGGTTGTATCTAAAGATTCAGATCTGGGGCTCAGGGAATATCATGGAGAAGAGGGTAAGAGGCGGTGGACTGGGGTGTTTCTAACATTACATCCTCTGCATAGGACAAGGAATTGTAAAATCCTAACAGTTACAGTTGCCCAAGTAGGACCCGAACAGTGACAACAGCAGTTGATATGCCAACATGGATGGAGAAAATTTCACAAGGCTCCAGCCCTCCATTGAGACCTGTCGACAATTAATGGCTGCTAAAAGAAGAAAAGTGAATCCTTATCCAGAAACAAGGACCCTGAGAGGTTATCTAATCCCCAGTGGAAAGCTCTAAACAACAGTAAATGGACTCAACAGGTTGTATTTATATATATATATATGTATGAATGTGGGGGGAGGGTTATCAATAATGTCATGAATTTGAGAGGAAGTAGAGTTGGAGGGGTGGAAATTATGTCAATACAACGTTCACTTATGAAACTCTCCGTTTCTAAAAAAAATCAAGCAGGAGCTAAGTCGACAGCCTAATTGGTAAAGTCTGGCCCCCAAAGCACTGGGGACATGAACTCCTTCCTAGCACAGGGCTAGAAGAACACTTGCGGGTGTATCACTGAGGCTCACGGGCCGGCCAGCCCAGTCTATTTGATGATTTCCAGGTCAGGGAGAGACTCTGTCTCAAAAACAAATGTAGATGACTCCTGAGGCACAACAGCCACAGTTGACCTCTGGCCTCCGCATGCATACACACATACATGTGTACATTTGTGCATCCTCACACATGTGCCTATAAACACACAGAGAGAAATGAGGCAAAATAAAACACACGTTGAAGGGAGACGTCATGAGAAGGAATGAAGCTGCCTCGGGTAGTAAGATTGTTTTCTACCGAGTTTCGTGGGGTCCAAACCTGATCCTCATCTGTCTGAGGTCAAAGGGAAGCATCCCTTGGCCCACTGGCTGCCACTGTCAGTCAACAATTCCCTCATTTTCTTCTCTCTGTTCCTTATACTACTCTCTTGCTCTTCCCTGGTGTTCACTGAACATCTCCAGGGTTCCTGGTGCCCCCAGGAAGTTGTTGTCGACTGTGAGTTCATAACTCAGATGACAGATCGCTGGGCCTCAGTGCTTCATATCTGGAGGTGCAGTGGCATGGCAGAGTTTTCTGGATGTGAGGTTCTAGCTGTTTGCAATGGTTTGAATGTAGTGGAAGATGCTGTTGTAACAGAAAGCAGAGTTTCCGCTCCTTTAATATTCCGGTAGGTGAACTTTCACAGACTCCTGACAGCCTCTCTCTTCCCAGAAGACAGTCCCCAGAAGCTGGTGGGCTTGTATTTTAAAGACTTATCATAAGTCTAATTTAGTAAGCCTTAGTAAATATTTAGTTGTACTTCTGTCCCTCTCGCACCAATGACTCCGACGAAGGACTAACAGTCTAGAGTTTTCCTTATGAAAGCCTCCGTGTCTTAAAGAGATTTGACACGGAATGAGCACTCAACAAACATTTGTTAAAGAGATCAAATTTGGTGGGGGTGGAGGGAGAGATGTGGCAATAACCTTCCATAAGTTCAGCAGCTCTAACAACTGAAAATGGCCTCTTTACACCAGAGGAAGCTAGGAGCCAATGGTCAAGGTTTTGACAGGGTTGAGTTCTCCTCAGCCATGGCTCACAGAGGGCCTTCATCTTTATCCATCTTTGTGTGGCCTTTCCTTTGTGTTCCCACTTCCCTACAGCCTCTCTGTGTAAGAATTCCTATTATTTTAAGGATACCTCCCTAAGGCCTAATTTTAACTTGGCCACTTCCCTAAAGACTCTATCTCCAAATACGCTTGCACTCCGATATACTAGGATTGAAGGAGGCCCCACTGTTCTCTAGGGAGGGATGCTGCAGTGGGTTCATATTGTAGTGGAGAGTATTTGAAGATGAGCAGCATCAGAGTGGGTTAGCATGGTGCTCTGCAACAGCGACTCCCTTATCACGTCTCTGTCTCCCCAGGAATAGGTTCACTCTTAGCCTCATGTATTCCTATCATGGTCCTCAGCAGAAGCCAGGGCCATGAGCGCAGAGTCTTGTGTTCTTAGCTTCCAAACTGTAAGGTCAACAATTTTTTTTTTGAAAAGTTCGCCTGCCTCGGGTGTTTCATTACAGTAATGAAAAATGGACCAAGTATAGGAATATAGTAACCAAGGCAGCAGGGGGACACCTCAGCAACCTGCTCTAAAGCTTGATGTATAGTGCCGGGGCAAGCTCAAAGAGACTCTTCCTTGCCCTTTTCTGGTAACGTTTCTTATGCGCCTCCATTTCAAGCATCTAGTTGAGGCATTATCTTGAGTGGCAAACTAACACCGTATAACCACGTGCAATGTTCTCCCCTGCTCTCGGCACAGTCTCCTAGTAACGAGTAATAACTAATTATTGGCAGCCCTCTTCTTCCCTTGTTATCTTCTGGAAAGAGTTCTCTCTCTGTGTAAGAACTGGCTACGGATGCTACTAAAAGAAAATTCTCAGGATAATTAGCAGATGCAGGGGTTTCTGGGATGTTCCATTAGTGAGCTGTGTGGGTCTAGAAGTCTGCCAGCCTGCTCGCTGTGGTGAAGCAGAGCTGTCGCTCTCTTTGTTTGCATTTCCATACGTTCTTCCCATTTCCATTTACCGCCCCTTTGCCCAAGAAATCACCTCTCAGAATCGACAATGACTTTCCAAATCTGTACGTCTTTGCCTTTCCAGTTACTGCCTTCTCTTCATTTACCCAGTCACATCGGGTTATGGAAACACAAATGCAGAAACTTGCCCAAATAATTGTGATCTCAGAAATTCGAGACCATTTGCATTTCCGCCTAAGACAGCAAACAGCCTCAGAAATACACTGAACAGAACTTGGGAAAACTTGCACATCCGAGGCTGATAGAATGCTTCTCCTGTCTGCTCCTGGATTGTGCAGTCAATTGACATTTTGTTGACTCTACTTCCCTTCAATCTCCCCTTCTATATAACTTCAATTCTCCTTCTGCTAGCATTTCCCATTGCTATTCCCAGTGGCTTTGTACCTCGGCTCTGCCAGTCTTTGAGAAACAATGCCATTCCTCTTTCTTGGTTCTTTTCTATTCCAGGCCCTACTTGATCTCTATCTTACCTGTGCAAACACAACTGGGATAAGAACAACCCTTTAGCCTCAGTTACTGGGTCAAGGAACCCATGAAGAGTCCCGATACACTCCTAACCACAAGTTGGCTCTCTCTGCTTTATTCTGAATCGTTGAGGCTCAGGACAATTATTAGTCTTTTTCACTAAGAAAATGCATCCTTATCTTAGATTTATTTTTGTTTGCCTGTTTCCCTCTTGTGATCCCTATGTCCCTCTTTGACCTCATCAGTTCCCCTGGTCCCCCAGAGGGTTCTAGCCATTGTCTCCTTTCAGCCAAGCTAACGTGCCTTGCTGTTTCTGCTTCAGCACACACTCTCTCCCTGTGGCAGAACTGTGCGAGTCTCCTGAATCTTGTGAACTGGGGAAAGGCTCACAAGTTCCTTCCTCAAAGAAGCCACCCCTGGAGTTCAAACGATGCCACCCCTCTGCAAGTCACTCTTTTCTACAGTTACCATCTCTCTTTCCTCTCTCTCTCTCTGACTTTCTCTTTCTCTTTCTTTTCTTTCTTTCTTTTTTCTTTTTTTTAACTGAAACTTCTGTAAACCTCTTCCTGTCAAAAGTAAGACCCTTGGGGCTGGGATCACATGTTACAGGCCCACTTTTCTTTAGTCTTTTTAACTGAGCCTGTTAGATTAGATATTTTAAAAGTATCTTTTTTGAGGAGCTCGTGGGATGGCTCCGTGGTTGAAAACATCCACTGCTCTTGCAGAGGACTGGAGTTTGGTTCTCAGCACCTATGTCAGGTGACTCACAACCACTTGGAGCTCCATCTCCAGAGGATCTGCACCCTCTTCTGGCTTCTGTGGGCACCTGCAACTCACGTATACAAACATACACACATAAACAGATATCATTTTTTTTTAAATAAGCATTTTTAACAATTTTACTGAATGGCCATTCAAGTGAATAGAGATAAGGAGAATAAATTAGGAAGTAATGTGTGGTTATTGATCCCCAAAAAGGAAAGCTTGCAGAAATCACCGGTTTTCCTGAAGCTTCCACACTGAAGTTTATTCTTTGGGGTTAATGGATCATCTATGAGAAGTGGTGTCCATCAGCCCTTACACAAAGGACACATAGATTTAAATTTCCAGGGGTTGTACCATCCGATCAATGTCTTCCCCTCATTTCTAGATGAATCTATTGCCTTCAGTTGAACATTTTGAAAATATAATCATTACTTTGGACTCAGCTAATCATGCCAGCTCCTCAGTTATTCAGTCAATGCATGGCCCATATTCTTGTCTCATAAGAAGAAAAAAAATGAAGAAACAGACTTCACTGCTTGTCACTGTCTCGAGTCTCTCATTCTTATATGTCAGAAAGCAGTTATGTCACTTTTTAAAAAAAGAAATTAAGTAAGCATGTACTCATTCATTCAGTAGCTATTATTATTTTAACAACCTGCGCTAAGCCTGTGAATGAACAGGGCTCTAGTTTTCATGTATTCCGTAGCTGAATTCAGTGTCTTTGTTGAATGAAAAAAAAAAAAAAAAAAAAAAACAGAAAACAGTGAGGACCATCCGCTCAGAGGACCACCCCACCCAGAATCCAAGTTCTTATCCCCTTTGCCCCCCCTTTTGCTCAATGACAGTCCTCTAGCCATGACTTGAAGATTATTACCATACAAAATGTGTAAAAATATGTATTTACATCTATCTACAGTAGGCCACTCTTTTCTTCAGTTGCTATCCCCACAATGGGGAGACAATGGACAAACGGACAATTTCTGTCCCAGGAAGTATGCAGTGGCTGCCTTGAGATTTTACCATGTGACTCAAATTAGAACTTGGAATTGACATTCTTTTAATAGAATTTTTTATTTAACCTTTTCAGGCCATATTTGACCACAGGCATCTATACCCTCAGGAATTCAAACTGCAGGTATTGGGGGTGCCTCAGGAACCCCCAAAAAGTTTTTTTCGGGCTTAGAGCTTGCTAACACAATGTTACCGGAGCTCATTATAACCTCAGTTTCATCCCACTTTATTTCCGATTTTTTTCTTCCTTCCCAGCCACGCCTTTTGCCTCACCGTCCCCTTAACCATCGTTTTTGTTTCTGTAGTGCTTGACATGGAATTTGGGCTCAATATCTTGCACGTTCTTTCGCCCACGGTATCAGAAGGAACATTCTAATTCACAGGCTGAATTTAGAGAGCTGGCTCTAGAACTGCCTTTTCTTAAGTTCTACAGTTCTTTACCCAGTGAGCGATCAGCGGTGCTTGCGGTGTACATTTCTATGCAGCTAGGTACACACAGGGACCCTGTTACCGTTTTCAAATGAAATACAAGCAAGAACTTTGCTGAGAGGAAAAGCCAGGTGAGAAGAGAGCGCATGGTAGTTACAGATCTGAGCATTGGTTCTCTTTCTCTTCTGCATACATTGTCTGGGACATGAGGATGTAACACTCACCTACACAAACACACACAGGTATGCATGTGTACACATATTTAAAACACACCTTATCTTGAGCAATCAAAGTCTTTGCATTCTTCTCAACAGAAAAGGCAACGACTACATGGCCACAGGCGCTTCCGGCTCAGCATAAGGTATGGGGGCACACTTATGGAGGGCTAGCTGGAGCTGGAGTTTAAAAGTCCAATAATTGTGGACTAATGGTCCCTCAGTGGTAGTTCCGATATGCCAGTTAATGCATAATGTTGCCCTGCGTGGGACCTGATCAAAAAGCTTTAAAGCTGTTCAGCCCCTATGGTTTGAGAAGGAAAACATGGGGACAGAGGACTTCCAATGGAGAGGCCATGTGGACACGCCAAGTGACTGGGCAGGTTCTGGTTAGAAAAAGAGGCACCTTGATTTCAGAATGTTCCCCATTCCAGAGAGGCTTGCGGTTTAGATGTGATGTTTAGGGTGACTGTGAGCTGACAAAGGGGCTAGAAGGAAATAACTAACGTAAAATGAGACAGTCTTGTCTTTTCTCCATGTTTGAAAACCTTCCCATTAAAAGAAGACAATATGCAAAGTGCAGATCAGCCTCATTAGGAAGAAAGAAAACTGTCTGGAATAAACCTCAAAGAGAAAGAGGAAAAAAAAAGGTGTCATTTTCTTTAAGGACACTATTATGTTATTATTGACAAGACAAAAGAGTAATAAAGTTAAATCAGAGGGACAGTGAGGCTGAGAGTTTGGTTGGAGGGATGCAGAGAAGAGAGGCGAGGGCTCTCTGAATCTGCCTCTAGTGAAGTAATGAGGACTGACCTTGACCTGCACTGAGAGCATTCTTGAGTGAGTTCCAAGGGCAAGTTCCTTACCTCATTGATACAATCCAGGAATTTAAAAACTGGAAGTGTGCTTGAATGAACATTATGCTGCGGTCTGTCCTTTATAATCGAAGGGGCATGCGGCTGCAGCCCTTACGTGACTTGCCCATGCTCACTCAGCTTCTGGATTTCAAGGTTACATCCTAGAAATCAGCAAGAGCCAAACCTTATTTTCTCCAGAGATGCAATCTGTTTTCTGGGTGATTAGGAAATCAGCATACTAGAATCAGATTTGCAGTGATTATTCTGAACTCCAGCTAGGACATACGCAGGGAACCTAACTGCATCCTGGTGAGCTCTCGAGAAAGCAGGCTCCCCTGCGTTCCTGTGTGGAACAGACATCAGCAGGCACGGTGATCGCCATCCTTCCTCTCCTCTTTTCCTATTGACAGTCAACACCTTGTCCCCACATACTGCCCTTGTTGAAAGAGGACCCAATGCCTCTCTAGCCTGTGTCTTGTAAAGAATGAAGCTAAAAGACCCTCCTGGCCATCGGTGAGTTATAGGACTCTGCAGAACTCATGTGAGAGAAGCCAGACACCTTGGAAGTGACAAGCTTCCCCTTATAAAATATAGGAAGAGTTCAGAAAAAGGAAAATGCAATAATTCTTTAAGTACTTTGGGCCATTTCCCTTATGAAGGAGTCTGGACACGTTTTTATTTGGAAAGGTGCATCGTGACATTTTATATCATTTCGTCCACCTAGTAATAGCTCCAGGTGCCCCTGGGTACTCATTTTAGGAAACCCTGGGAGAAGGGAGACTTCCGGAAGCTGCTCTACAGCTGATGGCTTCATAGAAACAGCCGGTTTTAATTGATGTATTGTGGGCATTGGTCTCTCTCTCTCTGTCTTAAAAAATGTGGTAGGTTTAGCATGCTCCTAGATTTACTATATTCCTACGCATTTTAACTTGTCAGGTATTCCCCTTTTATTGGAGCATTTGTGTGTATATGTGTGTCTGTCAGCCTGACTGGTGGCCTCCCTGGTGCGTTTGTATCTCCATGTGTCACTGAACACCTCATGTCCACATCTCCTGTCACGTCTAAACTTCCTAGACAGGAAGTAACCAGCAGTATAGATTCTCTATGCAAGTGCTCATTGGGTGAAATTTATAATAAACTCACTGACTGTTTGTTAATAATCAGAGTGAAAGGACTACGAGAAAGGGGACTAGAAGGCGTGACAGCAAAACACCACAGTTTCTCACTTTAACATAATAATCTCAGTGGCAGCTCATGGCCTGGCCCAGGGGAGGTGGCGGTCTGGTCTTCCTAACCGGCATTACCGTCTGGCACTGTGGTATGCTTCATCCGTTGCAGTGCTGGCATGGCGCCAAGTCTACAGAGACAGCAAGATATTCCTAAGAGCCTCTGAGCACTCCAGCTATGCCATCACTGTCTCAAGAAGCCAACCCCTGGGGTGAGGGGCTGCCAAGGAGAGCTCCATCACCAGCCTTCATACTCTATTCACAGTGTCAAGTACGGAGATATTTCTCGCTACCACACTCTCCCCTGGCATACTAATGGGCCTTCGAAAAGTGGTTTTGTGAGGGATGATTCACAAGTGACAAGCGTACCTTTCTAGGAGTTTGTTTGTTTGGTTTGGTTGTGTGTGTGTGTGTGTTTGCAAATGCATAGGGTTGCATAACCATCAGCATCTTCCAATGTAAGAATAGCATGTCCGTCATCCATGAAGTTCCTGCCACCCATTTGCTGATAATCTCTGCTGCCTGAGGCCACCACTGAGTTTGCTTGTCTGTAATGTAATGTGATGTATTTTTTTCTGAACATGGTTTGTCAGTGGGATTGTTATAATACTCAACATGGAGGTCTGGAGGTGCCTCCATTGTCGTTGTATAAGTCACCCATTCCTTTTTTGAAATTTTTATTTTTATTAACACTTTTAAATCGTAATTAAACGTGCTTTTCAGACACACTGTGGGACTTACACGTACATGTAGGTAATAACAGCTAATGGTAAAAGAGATCATGACTTTGGAGGAGAGCATGGAGAGTGTGTAGGGGGGTTGTTGGAGAAAGAAAGAGAAGAAAGGGAATGATATAATCACATTATAATCTCAAAAATTAAAAAAATATTTTCAAAAAAGAAATAGGGAATGTCACATGACAATGAATACATCTGTTGGGGCAGAAGGAAATGGGCTGGTGCTCAGCTTCGCATTAAAACAAAGCCAGGGAAAACTAACATAGCCAGGCAAAAATAAAACCAGGGCCTTCTCAAATCAATGCGGAGAAGAAGAATTTACAGGGGCGCGAATAATATATCCTGATGACCGGTTAGGGGCCCAGCTGGGAAAAAGACGAGACATAGACACATTTGAAAATGGGAAGCCTTTTCTCCTATGTCTTTTGACAATACTCCGCAAATCTCTCACAAAGATGGCAATTTCCCTATCAAGGCTGGGTAACTTAATATATCAATTCTCTATTTTCCCTGCTCAACGTAGTGATAACGTATCTTCCATTAACCTATGCTGAAAGAGCCATTTCTAGTCTAAGAATCTATTTATGTTCCCCTCTAAGTTTCTTAAAGATATACCTCTAGGCTGTAATACTTACATAAGCTTGTAGGCAGCTGAACTGTGAATACTTTTGTCAAGTTTCAGTAACACTGACTGAGCCTCTTTGGAGTCACTTGACAGTGGGGGAGGTCTGCATGAGACTGTCTCATCCCAACCCTTTGGCTTGAACACATTAAGGACTGACATCGCTTTTCTGTCTCTTGCTGTGAGTTTGGTCTTCACTCATTGTATCCAATGATGTCTTCTCCCAGGCATTTCAAGAACTCTGAGAAAACAACAGGTGATCTTTGCTCTGGAGTTCTTTGAGTAAATAGGTGTGTCTTCCTGCTCTTGTTGTTGTCTTACTCTAAGTGGTAGTCTGGGCATTGACTTAGTTCCTTCTCTCTCTATCATTTCCCAGCACGACTCCTCATGAAGCCTCTTGGGTTATTTCTCATTACCTTCAGGTTGTCAGAAATCTTTACTTACATGATCTTTCCTCCTGAAGCATTTCTAGAACAAACTGAGTCTTACCTCTCTCGATCCATGCAGCCTACCTCATGGACTCAAAAGCTTGCTAGCCAGCACCACTACTGCTTCTTAAAAACTAGGTGCCTGTGTCCTTCATTTGCCTATAGCCAAACAGAAAAATTTCCCATCGGCCAATCTCAGACTTCCTTTTCCAGACTTTCTATATTGGTGAGAAAAATATATCAAATTTTGCTTCAATCATTTTATGGGATAGGTTGAAAGGTTTCCTAATTCCATTAAACTTCCCTGGCAAGCTTTTTAAAAATATACACAACATTTATCTACCATAAATCTATCTGTGAAGCCACTGTATTTTCACTAAGAACAATTACTGTGTGTGTGTGTGTGTGTGTGTGTGTGTGCTTGTGCATGTGATGCTAAAAGAACTCAATCATAATATTATGGGTATCATTCCATAGCCCTTAGAATTATAGAGAATACTTCTAAACATAATAATGGAGAAATTGAGGCAGAAGCGAAATCACATCATTTATGACAGTGAGTATACAGTATTATACTCAAAGGTAGTGAGCATGGAGTGACGAACATAATGTGGTTCCTGCCTTTAAAAGACTTACACTTTAGTAGGTTGGAGAAAAAAAGAAGAAGAAGGAAAAAAAAAAGGACGTTCCAATATCCATAATAAGGTGAGCATAAGGGAATATGGTTCAAAGGAAAGAGAGGGGTTGGTAATAGGCTCCGTAGTTTTGTGAATTCAATACTGAGTCCCATGACCCACATCTGTGGGGTCACCCTGAGAACAGTGGGAGGCACGGCGAAGTCGGTAGCCGGCTACACACTGACATTTGAAATCTGTATTTTTGAATGAGTGTCTTTGCTCTTCCCCTGAGATCTCATAAAACATGCATATCATCCGGCTGATGAGGGTCACACCTTTGGTTGACGGAAGAGAGCTGGGCAGGAATTTGGGGTCTAG
Organism: Meriones unguiculatus; assembly: GCF_030254825.1. Taxonomy (NCBI): domain Eukaryota; kingdom Metazoa; phylum Chordata; class Mammalia; order Rodentia; family Muridae; genus Meriones; species Meriones unguiculatus. The sequence goes on from NC_083359.1 coordinate 33,216,350, forward strand.
AATGGCTTCATTTCTAGCCACGTTGCCCACCTTGAAAAAAAAAAAGAGCAATAATTTTTCTGCGCTTTGGCCTGGTGACTTGGACTCTGTCAGTGGCAATGGAGGTGCTGTTTCAAGGTGAAAAGTTTAGGAGGGTAAAGGGCAGCATGGGTTCGTGCTCTCTGAGGCGTGTTAACGGACTGTCTGGGGTTGCCAACAATGGAAAGCATGGGCCACATGGGCCACAAGACCTGTAAGATAAACAGAGGCAGTGAGGGAACAGCCTAGAGCAGAGGGCCTGGACAAGACGAGTCTAACTTTTCTGCTGCCTCACCCCACCTGGCTCCAGGAAGACAGGCTGCTGTGTTCTCTGTGCTTCAGCTGCAGCCCCTGGTCAGTTCACAGAGGGTGTAGGTGTTCTCCCTGCACCCACAAGTAAATGAGCCCGACCCACAGGGTTGCCTTGACGGCTTTCTTCTGGACAGTATGTTTAGTATTTGTGGCTGGGATAGTTGTGACCATCATTCTGTCCAGGTTCCCTTCTTTAGAGCCAGCATTTTCTGAGGTTGTGGGTTGGGTTCTAAGGATGTGCTTTTTATGTGTGGTGCATTTGTAGTGACCTGACTTTTTTGCTGGGGTGACTTGTCTGCCACAGAGGCAGTTAATCAGGGAGGGCCATGGGACTTTCAAAACACACTGAGTAATTCACCTCCACTTTGATCCTCTCTCTAGTCTTCTGGGAGCCTTTTTGAATATTAAACTCATTAACCAAAGAAACTAGTATGCCATTAAAGTACACATTCCAGCCCCAGGCAAAAAAAAAAAAAAAAAAAAAAAAAAAAATTTAATAAAAATGATGTGGGTAGCTGATTCAGCATTTAGATATTTTCCCACACATCTCCAGGAATATTTCTGGACTGATACTTTACTTCTAAGATGAACTGGAATTCCTTCTTTAGTGGCATGCCTATTTAGAGAAGGTTTCTGAGAATTTAGGGCTTAACATTATCCTGGAGCAGATACATCAAATTCTGCCAGTGTATCAGAACATGTGCTGTGGGAAGGTCCTGAGGAAAATTTATGGCGTAAAACCACTGCATGTAACATCAGGAGAGCATGACTTGAATATGATATCAGTGATGGCTACAGGAATAAACTGATTAATGGGAAGAAGCCACAAGGAAAGGTGAGGAGGGAGGGAAAAGAGTACATGCTCACTAAGTGGGTTCCAGGTCCTCAAAGGAGTGTGTCGCTAGGGCAGAGACAAGGAGCAGGGAGAGTGACAGACATAGCAAGAAAGGGAAAGGGTCAGATGCACTTGGATTTCACATGCCATCTAAATCTGTAGGCACCCCGGAGATACCTCCCTGGAAATACGGACATCAGTGAGGAGAGGATCTAATGACCAGATATGTTTGTAAGAAATCATTTGCCTGTCGCATGGATAAGAGATTAGAGAGCCAAGCAAGAGTGATATTGAGAGAAGTGATTGGAGGTTGCCCCACTACAAGATGGCATGGATGGCACAGAACAGCATCATTCATCCTTGTCCCACAGGAGTTTATGATCTAGTGAGGGAGAGGACATACATACACAGAATCTCTAAAGCATGAGGAATGGTGGGCCATGAGAATCAAGCGAGAAAGAAGGAGAAAAGAGAGAGGTCACATTTAATAGAGAAAATCAGGGAAATGCCTTCTTACAGGCCGAACCAAGAGATGTGAGGTTTGCTTTGAATCATTTTTTCTCCCTTCTGGGTCGTCTGTTGTTATTTTTATTTTAGCTACAACTGCTTCCAGATTCAGAGATGAAAAGTAGCTTCCTCACTATTTTTAATCTACACATACACAACTTATATTTAGTCCCACATTATCTTTGTCAAGCAAGTAGGAACCAGATTTTTTAACTTCTTCAGAGTGCAATTCTTGAACAGCCCGCTCCACTTGCCAGGCAAGGGTTTAGAGAGAAGTCCAGGAAGAGTTTAGAGAGAAGTCTCCGGTCCTAAGGTCATCCATTTGTCACTGTGCATATAACACAGATACAAGGATGCGTATGACACTTAGGGAGATGTTTTCACCCTAAGAAATCTGGAGTTACCTGCTTTTGCAAAGAGAAACACAAAGTTTCTGAAAGCCCCCGGAACACCATTTTGTAACTTCAATTAAACTAAGGTCATTAGCTGAAAATCAAGAACAAAATATTAGTGGAGGTGCCGTGTAACACCTACTCAAATGTTTATCATTTCTCTGTGGGGGAAATGTTAAATCCTTTTTTTCTGGCATTTGAAAATTCACAGCATGTGGGTGTTATGTGTGTGAGCACTGGGATTACCACTCATCCCTGACCACACCTATCACAGTTGTACTTCACAGGAGACAGCCTGTCAGAAGTAGTGACTTCTTGTTGCTATAGATAAATTTGTGTGTGTGTGTGTACGCACACACGTGTAAGTGTGTATGGTTGCATGTGTGTGGAGGGATATACTTGCACAGGCGTGTCTGTGTATAAGAAGGCCAGAGGACAATCTTAGCCACAGTGGTCTTCAGTCTGTCATTTTATGATACAGGGTATCCCGTAAGCTTGAAGTTCGCTAATTTGTTTGGCCAGTAAGCTTTAAGAATCCTCTTGCACTTCTCCCTAGTGTTGAGATAACAAGCACATTCTATCGTGTCTGGTTGTGTGTGTGTGTGTGTGTGTGTGTGTGTGTGTGTGTGTGTAAGCACGCACATGCAAACAGGCTGGGGATCAAACTCAGTCCTCGTGCTTGTGAGCCAACCACCTCACCCACAGGACTGTTACCTCAACCCCTGACAAATCTCTTTTGAAGTCAAGGAGACAGGATTAGAAAGAAATCACAAGCAAGAACGTTGTTGATCTGTCGTGAGGACTAGAACATCCTATGCCTCCTGACTGGCGTAAGCCTCAGTTCCACCTGTCGTTGTAACTGGGTAAGTAACTTAAACTGTGCAAGGTTCCTTAGGAAGGGAGGTGTCTGAGATGGCTGGTCATCTAAATCTGTTTCAAACATCGTTCCACATGCACATCCCACTACAAGATGACCTTCCAGGAGTGTCAGTTATGTGAGGCTATGCGCAAGAGTGCTTCCCTGTGCCCTTCAGGTTCATGGCAGGAGAAAGGGGAGAGAAAAGCCACTTCTGTAAGCATTGCTGGAGCACACTTTGGGAAGGAGGGTGGGTGGATGTATGTTTGAGGATGCACTCTGACAGTACCAGTTGTGCCTGTGATTAATGCAATTGTATTTCTGGGCTTTTGAAAAAAAAAAAAAAAGTCTCCTACAGTTTCCTTCTTCAGCCACACCCAGAAATTCTCTTCTATTTGAGACTCTGCAGTTTAAGGAAGCTGACAGATCTGAACGCATCCAAAGAAAGGTGATAAAGATGGAGGGAAATCTGGGAAAGTTGCCATCCAAGAAAAAGTTGCTAAAAACTGAAAAGGTTTGGTGTTGAGACGACTTGAGGATACATTATGGCTGTCTCAAATATTGTGACGGAGTGTGTCAGAAGATAAGAAATGAGACTTATTCCGGCCCCGTGTTTCCTAATAGATGGGGCAAGCTGATAAAAAGTGCAGGGAGCTTAATTTGGGCCCAGTGCAGGGAAGAAAAATTTGACAGCCGTAAGTAGCCAAGAATAGAACAGGATTGAGTTTCCCTTGTGGAGAGGGTAATCAAAAAAGGCTGGGCATTTTTTTTTTTTTATTGTCAAAAAGCAATGTTCTACTGGATTTTGGTGATTCCATGCGAGACTTCGAGGTAGAGCTTGTAAAGGCATCTCATAGCATGGAGGAAGACCCTTTGGTGCGCTACGATGAAAGTTCTTGCATAATGGACCCTGAGTTTCTAAGCTTCTCTGTACTGCCCTATTACCTGTAAACAGATATCGCTTAGAGATGCTGAGACTCCCCGGGGCCTTTGTGAAGAGCCCGATAACGGTGATACAGTGTACGCTGCTTGATACGTACAGAATTGTGGGCTAGGACCCAGGTGGAGGTGTCTTTGCCCGGCAACTACAGTGCTCTACCCACACACAGCCATCTCATCGCCTTCCGGAACACTAGCTAGAGTTTGTGTTCACGATTTCTTGCTCAGACTTTCTTTGTTTGATAATACCCCTAATCATCACAAGATGGGGATTTGTCAGTTTCTGGGTATACATAGGCTACAATGCTGCTCTCCGGGACAAGAGCTGTTTTTCCTCTTCTGCATCACAGGCTGACCCTCACGTGGGCCTTCTGGATGTTAGGAAATAAAAGCAGAAAGGGGAGTTGCTTCCTAGTGCAGAAAAGAAGGAAGAATTCCTTTCAGAGCTGATTCCTTCGAAAGGTGATTGACCAGGAAGGACAACGGACACCATTTCCTAAATATCTGCTTTTAAAATAATTTGACAACAGGTAGTTAAAATGGACGTGTGCCGTGCTGCCAATCACATCTCGTCCTTCTGGATTTTAACGCTTGTTTTACTTGAGGGAAGATGATATTTGAACATTTTCTGGCATCCATCAACAGCACTGCGCACATGGTTTCAAACAGGGGTTTTCAGCCTTCTGAAACCAATTACTTCTGCTTAAGTGGAAATGCCAAAGCAGAGATGTGTCAGCAACTAAGAGAAGAATTCTTTTAAAAAATTAAATGCGCACGGCGGTCCTGTGAAACAGCAGAAATTGTGCAAGCACACACATACGCACGCATGCAAACCTTTCTTAAGAGAAATTTTAGAAAGTCTATGTCAAAGAATGTTAACCCAGAGAGAGGCAGAAATGTCAGACACATTACATGGGCTGGGTGTGTGGCTGGCATTTGGCTGCCAGCGGGGGAGGCGCCCTCCCGCAACTAATTTCTCAGGAACCTCACGCTGAGCCTGTCTACAGGGAAGGGAGCAGAAAGGGAGGAGAAGGAGGGCACATTTTACCTATTTTGTTTTTCCTTATCAGCTGGAGAGGGCCTTGGCGGTGTCAGACTGGGGCTGCTGATGATTTGTGTGTGTGTGTGTGTGTGTGTGTGTGTGTGTGTGTGTGTGTGTGTGTGGTTAGAAGAGAGCAGGAGAAAAAGAGCATGATCCATCCCCTTTCCCCTCTCATGTGGAGAGCAAGCAAGCCAACCTCTGTGATGGTTAGTGTGGCTGGCACAGTTGACTGCTAGCCAGGCTGCCTCTCATGGAGACTCCTCAGTGCCTCACCTCGGTCTGTAAGCTGTCTCCATGGGCAGGAGGGGTTGCAGTCCCTGGGTAAGAATGACGGATGTGCGTGCAGATGGGGCTTCGTGGGGACCTCTCCTAATTGGCAGAGGACTTGGAGTATTCGTTTTAACCCTTCAGCAGGTGTTCAGGGAAAGGCAGCGGCTTGGCAGCACGACTGCTTGGTTTTACTCTCCAGTTCTCGTAGTGTCGTCGGGAATTCTTGTCAACCTGTCGTTTCTAATTCGTATCAGGCTGTCGATCCGAATTTTGTCTGTTTCCTCCGTGAGGGCTGCCAGGTATATTAGCAGAAAAAAAATATTCTGTGAAAATAGATATAAAATGGGTTTTATTAACTGTAAACATCTGTTAAGTCAAGCATCCTAAGTCTATTGCCAAAGTACTTGATTTCAAGTTTCACCGTGTACATCTGTCACACATTTTCTGTCCTCCAGGGACCTGTTTGTGGGAGTTCTCTGTGTACTAATGGTGATGTGTGATTGGCTTTGCCCTCAACAGTAGCTCTGTGTTAAAATGTATCTATTTTTTTTAATATAAGCAAAAAGGAAGCAGGAAGAGTGATCCATTCTATCAGTCAGCCTTTTTCCAAAATAGTACCAGCTCTTTGCAACTGGTACAACGAACAGGTTTTAAAGAAACTCCCAGTACCTCCGCTGCAGGTGCCGGGCAAGCCATTTGCCTTCCCCCAGCAGGCTGCTGTCATGTCACCTTAGACAGAGCAAGAATAACCCCTTGTGTCTCAGAACAGCTTATGTTTTACAAAGTACTTTTTGTTACACTGTCTGATTGATTTGCTTGGATCATCATGCCACCACCTGTGTGGGGGGGTGTCAGCATTACCAGTAGTTCCGTATAGTGCTAATAGAAACACCGGAAGTAGAGAATTCACTCAAGGCTGTTAATCAGTGTCAGTATATTTGCCTACTTCGTGTTGCGAGGTTTTGTTTTCTTGCATAGAAAACCTCTATGTGGTAGAGTCCACTACTTATCCATAAGGGGTTTCTATGTTACAAGCTCATACGTGTATATTTGAAACTACAGATAGCACTAAGCCATATAGATGCTGTTTTTTCCAATACATATGTATGTGAAAAAACAAAACAATATTAGCAAGTAGAAAAGAGAGTAAATTTGCAATATCCTGTAATAAATTTCCAGAGTCACAACCTCTGCACTTTGGAGGGTATTATTAAGTCAAATAAAGGCTGCTTAAATACAATCACATCAGTCCATTTAATAACGGAGACATTATCTGGGCAGGTAGCATATACAAAGTGGATACACTGGACAAAGCAGTGATTCATGTTGCAAGCAGGATATTGCAGAACTACGTGATTGTATGACTCTATTCAGAAAATGCAATTTATTATTCATGACCTATTTATTCCTAGATACTTCCATTTAATGAATTTTAACGTAACTGACTATAAGTTACTAAATTATGGAAAGTGTAACCATCAATATATGTATATATCTTTTTATCTTTTATAAACATATATCCCACATGTATATATATATATATATATATAATCTTATATATGTATCCTTTATAATCCTATATATACACTGTTGTTTTTCTGTTATCTGTAACATAGAGTAAGTTCCATTAGAGAGGTGCCACATCTCTTTGACTGGCCAAACCCCTCCATCACATTCATGTACATATTCTTCAGCTGTGTACTGGGTCTAGAAGTTTGGACATGCCATAGTTTCCTTTCATTTGAGAAGAAAAAATGATCTGGTAATTGGCTACTAGCATCTTCCATGGGTCTCCAGAACATAAATGATTGATTCTCTAATTTCATTTACATTTGTTTAAATAGAAGAGATGGGAGGGGTCAGTATGCAAATCAAAAACTACCTCTAAGCCATCCCAACAGCATTTCCAGACCCCAGGCTTGAGTTACATCAGCCTTTGGGGATAAATATGTTCCCAGAAGCTAGAGGGGACAGATGCCCTCATCTCTCGCCAGTGTCTCTGTTTATTTGGGCATACATAGTATTCCCTCAAGAGTCTCAGCAAGAGACCTTAAGACCAGCAACAGTTCAGTGAGCACCTAGGAGCACATTGTCAAGGCTACTTAGACAAGCCCCATATGACTCAAGGAGGTACACTCCCTCCTCCCAGTCCCAGTGCCAGCTGTCCCCAGCCAAGGCCATATGCCAGACATACACATTCATTGACCAGCAGCAGGTGACCACTGGCTGGAGTGCCGTGATGGCCTGTGAATTACCGTTATCCAGACCCCCATGAAAACCCACAACATATCTCTGTTCTGGTTTTCCAGCGATGCCGAGTGGTGCCCACTTTGCTCTGTGCCTTTGCTTTTCGTCATAAACAGGGCAAGTGATTTTGCATTACATTAAAGTCTTCAGTGGGTCCATTTTCACTCACAGTGCCCTGGTTACCTTTTCGAACAGGCAAACGCCCTCCTACGTCAACTGCATTTAGTCCTCACACATTCACCTAACACGTGTGACACAGTATAGCATGTAAATGTGTATGTGGGGGCTGCTCCTCTGACTTTATTTTTTGAAGTTATTCTGGAGATCTCTTGGGAAGTAGATGGAGGTTGGATTCATAAAACTTTAAAATGTCAGAGCTGGAAGGCAGGGTAAATTACATGTGGTCTAATTGTCTCATTATAATGATGAAGAAATTGAGTCCCAGGGAGGGTGAGGTTTGCCCCAGTTTACCCCGACAGAGACTGCACAGCACAGTGTCAGTCTGTCCTTCACGTTGCCCTCAGACCTCCAAGATAGCGAAAGCCGCCACGTGGGTTGTCCCTGAGTGCCTCTGTCCTACAGCTACCAACAGGGTGTATTCGACGGGAAGAGGTCAGAGGTCAGGGAAAGAACAGAGGGCAGAGGGCGGGGGAAACAGGGCTACTGATTCCGTACCTGGCTGTTTCCCCCCTCTTAACACTCAGTAGGAGCATTCCTTGCTAGCCTGGCTAGCCTGGCCATACACTTCCCCCTTTCCAGATCCCTTTTGTTGCAGAACCCACAAAAGGCTGCTTCTCACTCATTGCAGCATCCCTTCCAGTTGCCCTAAACCCTGAACACATTTCTAAAGAGTTCTCTTGTTAAACTCTCTTCCTATCACCCGGTTTGGGTTTCATGTTACCACCTTGGTTGATACGGTATGGACCAGAGTAAAAAAAAAAAAAAAAAAAACTACTCCCTGCCTAGTCCTCTGTGTCTTGACCCATATTGTTAGTCTCCCGCGCTGTATTTGCTGTGGAGAGCTTAATACTCGGCATAAATATGTAACAGTTGTATACGTAGGTTGTAGTCTGCATAGGCAGGTAATCCCAGGCAGTAGGTCAAGGCTAAAAGCATGAGCCCGGACGGAGTCTTGGGTTCAAACCACAGGCGGGCTGCTCGCTAGCTGTTCGTTAACTAGCATACTGCTTACCTTCTCTGTGGCTCAGCAAAGCTGCTGTGAAGAAGCAATGGTATCCGTGCATTTAAAGGACTTGGAACACATGAGTGCGGGTTATTAAATGTGCTAAGCCCCCAGCACGGACTCTGCACTAAACAAATGTTAGCATGATCATTGTGCACTGTTAGAATTCATACTTGGTAAATGGAAGCTTTTATTAGAACTGTGATCCCATAAATGGAAAAACATGCAGAGTCATATGACAGTTTTTACACTGTCCTAAAAAGCCATGAGGATAGAGGCTTAATTTCCCAGGGACACTGAGGAAGGGAGGTTCAGATGAGTGTGGGGTGTGAGTCACGGGGATCCGAGGACAGATGGGACAGGAATGTAGACTGCACCGCACCGTGCTGGACAAGCCGGGATACGCCTGGGATCTCTGGCGTGCTGGGCAGGGGTAGGATTTAGCCCCTTTCAACAAGACGATGGGTCTGGGAGGAGGCATGGCATGGGATCTGTTGCCCCATGAGACTCCTTGAGAACACATGACCTGGATATTCCGACAGGCACGGTGACTCAATGGCTACTTCACTAGGGTGCTGATGGAGACAGGAGTTGTTCGGTTCTGTTCTTTCCATCCTAGCATTCCATGAGCTGCCTTATGCTTATGCGTGTACCATAACGTCCTCGGAGTGTACCTACGGGGTGTTTGGAAGGAAGAGAGCCCCAAGCTGGCCCACGCAGATAACCAACCGGCTAGCCAGTCCTTCCCTGATGATACCGCCCCATGCTGCACTTGCTCCTCAGTGCTTTTACCCCTTCCAGCCTCTAGGGGGCAGTAAATTCCGACGTGGTCCAGTTTCAACTCTTGTATCATTTAAACACAAGGCTGTGACATTCTTCTCTAAGAAAGAGAAATTAAGTCATCCCATCTTCTACGGCCCGGGACGGTGACAACTCTGTGTTATTACTTTATGTCAGACAAGGAAGGAATTTAATACGGTGCTGGAGAGCAGGGGAACCTCAGCAGAAGGCAGTCTTTCTGTGTAGAATCTGAGTTAGACCTTGGCACTCACACCTAAGTGCAGATCACCCTGGCCTCTCCCGGTTATTCTCTCTTTGCTTATTCTCCCTCTTGCTTTTATTAGAATTTCAATTATTGTCCCAGAAGGTAATTACAGGGTAATTAACAGGCTCTCCTGCTAGGTAGGCATTTACAGGGTCTCCTGATTTCAAATGAGTGTTACTACCCAGGGCTATCCCTGCATCTGGCTTCGTATTGTTCTGTCCACACTATAATGTCCACACCCTGATACACTGAATGTCGCCGTGGCACAGATGTTCAGGACTATTGATAACTAAGTAAAGGAGGGTGCTGATTCTTCTTTTTTTGTTTGACCTCTTTTTCAGCCCGTTTCTAAATCACAAATGCCACCATGACTATACTGTTGAAAGGTCACCCAATCTCACACACACCCCTCCATTCTCAGTATTCCCTGCACTCATTTTTTTCTCTTATCTGCCTTCCCCCAACCCCATGGTACTTAAGAGAGTCTACCATGGGATGTAATTATTTATTGAGAGGTTATCTGTTTTCTTTCAGCCACCTAATACATAAACTCAAGCAGAGCAGGAACTCAGTGTGTATTCACTGATTTACCTGCTGCCTGGTGTTTGGAAAGCACCTTTCCAGTGTTGTGCCAATTGACAAGTGTCTCAAGGAGTGTTCTGGTTTCCTACTTTGAAGAATATGGACTTTGATTAAATAAATTTACCCTGAAAATTGTATCATTGTACATAAAGGTTTTTTTTTTCTTTGTAAGTGGTTGGTATATTACTTGGGTATTGTTAACAAATTAAAAAGTGAAAAATCAAACACTCTAGTGATACTACAGATCCATGAATAGCTCTCTAGTCCTATATTGGAAGCCTCTGCCTTGCAGGGTTCTATCCCAGGACCACACACACACACACACACACACACACACACCCCGAAAGGAAACTGGAGGTTCCCAGTTAGTCTCTAAGAAGCTCCTGTAGCCTTTTTGCCTCCCACAGCAGCTGTATCCAGAATTTCTTGTGTATCTGATAGAGCAGGGATGGAAACAGACGCGGTGCCAGGAAGGCTCCATCCGACACCAGAAGCACCTGGGGAAGTTCCGTCAACTTTGACTCACCCTTCTGCTTTCACCGGTGAGCTGTTTGTGCTGTGAGAAGCAGCTCTGGACTGGAAAGAACGAGGCAGATAGGAACACGGTGCCTACTCAGGCCTTGCTGAATGTGTTGGTTTTGACTCTCACATGGCTTTTTGGAAGGGAATCAAAGCGACTCTCAGTCAAAGCGTGCTCACACACATAAACACACACCTTCACAGGCAGGCACACACAACTCAGGGTCTTCCCCGAGGGAGGGAGGTGAGAATGTGCCAGCTCTTAGGAAGAAAGTTCTCCCCTCCTGCGTGGGAGAACTTCGGCTGTCCTTATCACACGGTGTTCACCTGTGTAAAGTATTACAGTTCTCTATCAGACACAAGAAATTACACTAAAGGTGAAAAGGAAGAGGTAATGTTGCTGGCTAATTATTTTCCCAGAGATCCAAATGGCTCTCTCCCTCCCTCTCCTCCCATCCTCCTGCAATGGCTTTGCCCACACGAGACATTGTGGGGACCTACCTAAGTGCTTGATCTTTTGCAGTGTTCTGGTTGTCAGTTGGCCATGGTGAGGTTAGGGACAAAAAGCTGATTTTAGATATTCTGCTGGTATTGATCCCTGCTCATCAGAAAGGCTTCTGCTGTGCTGGCTCACGTCTGTGCGTAGGCAAAGGCGTTTACACATTTCCTGCCACGGCTTATTCAATCTATTACAAAGTAGCGTCAGCAGTCAGTGTTTTTTCGCCTTTCTTTGACCCAGTTTCCAAAACACCCAACTAAAAATGCTTCATTAAGTTTATATGGAGGTTACAAGGCAATCAGAATTTGTCCTATAGCTGTTACCAGAAGGATTATCGTAAAGACCTCTACCCCTTTCCATCCAAAGTCCCTGTCTTTTGAACCAAAAATGAAAACAAATAAAAAAAAAATGCTGACGTACAAGGAATATGTTACTGAAATACAGCTGAATTGCCAGAGTTTGGGAGGATGTTGTTGTTGTTATTTTGCTTTTGCCTTTGCTCCTTTCCCATTTTCACTGATTAGAAAACTCCACATTGACTCTTTGTTACTGGCCTCCTTACTGAATAATCCCAAATACCAGGACCATGGTCCCAAAGGCAGACACTAGCCACTCTTGACTCTCAGAGTCAGAGACTCCATTCTAGCTCTCTCACAGCTGTGAAAAATCTGCTGTGCTCACTGCCTGCAGCACATCCAGTCATACCAAGAAAGTGTTTCCAAAGGTCTTTTGTGGAGTAGAGAGATGGTTCAACCAGTAATGTGCTTACCATACAGGCATGAGAACTTAAGTTCAGCTTCCCAGCACCCAGGAGGAAGCCAGGCATAGTGGAATGTGCCTGTGGTCTTCTTACTGGCCAGACAGAGATGGGAGAATCCCTGAAGCTTGTTGGTCAGATAGTCTAGCCAAATTCCTGAGCTCCAATTTCAGTGGAAGACCATAGCTCAAAAAAAAACCAGTGGAAAATGATAGGGGAATACACAGCACACCAACTAGTACCCTGCATACACGCACAGGCACATAATCAGATAAACACACATGCCAACTTTCATAGACACACGTAAAAGTCCTTTCTCTCTGTCTCTCGTGTGTGTGTGTGTGTGTGTGTGTGTGTGTGTGTATGTGTGTGTGTGTGTGTATACTATGTGCTTACAGCTGTCTACAGAGGCCAGATTCCCTGGAGTTAGTAATACAGGAGGTTGTGAGCTGCTGGACAATGGGTATTAAGAATTAAACTTTGGTTCTCTGGAAGAACAGCAAGTCCTCTTAACTGCAGAAGAATCCTTTCAGCCCCTTCTTGGGGTATATTAGTCAGGTTCCATCTTCACCAGTAAGCTCTTTTCCTGTTTTATCTTAGCAGGACGTAGAAAAGCACAGATTTTTCCCAGCATGCTTTTCCCAGTTCACAAGTCAAAGGTCATTTTGTTCTCTGCATTAGAACCCTTACGCTGGGAGTTTGGAATCACAGCACCAAACCCCCAGGCAATCAGCAAATGTCACTACTGTAGTGTTTCCAGTGGCGTGAGGAATAGAAAAGAGAAGGAGGCATTGCAGAAGCATGTTGCCTCCAACTGCCTGGCATCACTAATAGCCAGAGCACCTGCCCAATTTAGGCATGTTTGTTAACTTCATTACCACCCAGGCCCTGAGTAAATGATAAATGGCCGTGAATACTTCTAAATTTTCATGAATTTGTTTTGATACCTAGAATTTTTCTCCCATGGAGGCTGAACTTTTCCTCACTTTAAATTGTCTGTTTACTTTAATTAAGCCTTCCCCTGGCTCGCCAACTTGTTGAACTGATAAGCAGTAATTTACAGTGGGATTCTCTTTCTCTCTCTCTCTCTCTCTCTCTCTCTCACACACACTCTTCCTCCCTCCCTCCCTTTCCTTTTCCCTCTTCCTTTCCTTCCATCTCCCTTCTCTCTTCCCCCCTCTTCCTCTCTTCTTCCTTTCTTCATATCCCTCACTCTTACTCTTTCTTCCTCTCTCTTTTACTCCCCCTTTTTCCCTTTCCACTTTTTTCCTCTCCCCGTCTCTTTCTTTCACTTAGCCCTCTCATCTTTGCCTGGTGCAGCAGCCAGTGAGCAAGCAATATGCAACATATTGTTAATCACGGCTTTCTTCTTGGGAAGCAGTCTCAGTCAATACAAGCCGAGATTTCTGAGCCATTTCTGCTAATAGTCTTCATAACCTCTTTTATTTTGGCTTCTTAGCATAGACATCTCTGGATAGAGTAAGGCAGCCAGGGACATGCTAGCAAATTCTTAATATTCCACCTGTGAGGGAAACGAGAAAAGAAAAAAAGAAAGAAGAAAGAAGGAAAGAAAGAAAGAAAGAAAGAAAGAAAGAAAGAAAGAAAGAAAGAAAGAAAGAAAGAAAGAAAGAAAGAAAAGACACAGTTGGGAGAGAAAGCAAAGCCCGTCTTCCATCACATTGTACCCCAGTTTTAAGCCGCACACTGCTGTCTGGGTAGTGTCTCTATCTTCATTGTACTACTCCTGAGAAATTTCCAGAGACCCCCCCCTCCCCTACTTCCCCATGCCACCCACAGTTAAGTAAGGTTCCTCTTCCGGGCTCTCAAGACACCATCTGTTTTTTCTTCATAGAGCTTCTTATATTCTATTTAAATTAACTTAGCAATTTAATTTAAATTGACTAGATTGTCAGCTCTCCAAGGAGCGAGATCCTGTCCTCACTCACTGTTCTATCCCACCTGTCACACAGCGGCTTCCTGAAAAAGAGGCCTCAACCGGGCTACGATCTGGAAGCCCTTTGATCTGGAAGTTGAAGAGAACTCTCCTACTCTAGCCTTTGGGTTGCAGAAGGCTGGTGGATTCACACCTGGCAAATTTGCCTGTCTGCTTAGATCTAAATAGAGCGCATTCTTAGGCAGAGAGGGAACACTTGGAGACCGTGGCGATGAGGATTTACTCTTGCCTGCTCCAGTCTATCACCCGCATGCAGAGAAGATCAGGGCCAAGATGCATATTTATGAACTCCGGATGGATGTGCCGTCCCCACCTGCCCATGGGGAGCTCTTCTGCGATTTTCCCTCGCCAGCCACGCTGCTCCGCTCTGACTGATGAAGCTGACTGGGCAAATTGCTATGCTGATGAACCGCTCAGCTACCTGAGCAAATGTTCCAGGGAGACCTCCAGGGATACAGAGCATTGGAGAGAAGGCTCCTCCACAGCTCTCCACAGCCAGGGCTGAGCCTTGTAGCCCTTAGCTAGTCGATCCTGGCCGGGTAAGGAAGATAAAAGACTATGATGGGGCTACTCACTTTTTTTTTTTTTTTTTGGCAACCAGAGCGCCTGTCCTTGGGCTGCCAAGAAGCCTTATTGAATTTTTTTTCACTTCTCCCAGAAAGTTATTCAAATTGAAACCTGGAGGTCTGGGTGTCACTGTGCTCATCAGAAGGAGGAAACTAAGAGGCTGAACCAAAAGCACTTAAAGAAGGGATGCATTACCTTAAATTATGCAGATGGAAAACTGACATGATTGTCAATGTCACAAGTCACCTTTCTGAGTAAACATTTACCTCCGGGCAAATGCAGGGATGTGTTTCTTTCCGTTTACAAATGACTGCGTATGCAAATGCAGGGAGTGAGCCTTGTGCCCTGGAACGTAGAGATGTCTTCTCTCATCTATCCATAATGAGGAACATGCAGGAATCTGTCAAAAAAGGCATCCTGGGTTTGATTTGTGTCTTCTCAATAAAGGGGATTGCACTGTTGGATCTGCCAGCTGGTTTTCTGCCTAAGTATTACATCAGTCTCTTGTATGATCTTGCATCCTGTGTAAAATGCAATATTTTGGCCTAATGGGCAGGATTAGCAAAAGCTGGGAAGCCATAAATGAAAGTTTCTTGTTTCTAGAGAGCAGGTTTGAGCTTTTATATTTGCTGCGGCAGAGCTCTGTGAATCTTAATGTATCTCTTGGGCTTTGATAATATTCGTGTTAATGTCAAAATTGATCCCATTGTTATTGAGATGTGTGGGGTTTTTTGTTTTGTTTTTTTTTTTTTTCAGGCAAAGATGCATACTGGCTGTTGCCAGGGCTGACGAATATCTGCATGGGCCATGCTCTTTCCAAACCTTTCCCAGAAATGAGTGAGGTTCTCATAGGTGGTGTATCCAACCACATTTCATTTGCAGATCTGCATTTTTCTTTAAGTCACTCATAACTTTAACATATTCACAGAGGACCTACTGTGTGCCTGACACTCGTCCTGACTATGAAGGTACAGCAAACATTATTGTAACCACGGTAACAGGATTTAGAGTCTCCCATTCAATTCTTACCTAGATACAGAAAAGAGACAGTAGATAAATGGCCAATCAAAAGAATTAGCACTGCTTAAAGAAAAAGAAACAAAAGAGAGTGAATGGTAGTGGCAGGAGGTCACTGGATGAACTATCACCAAGGGTACCATGCTATCCAATTTAGGTTTGTAATATACATCAATAATGATTGGAAGCATTAGATATCTGTACATTAAAGTTCACAACAGCCTTATTTACAATCACTAGAAGATGAAACTAGCCTAAAGCCTCAGTAGATATCTGGATAGACAGTTGTGTCATGTTCTTACAGTGGAATATTGTTTAGACTTTCAGAAAAAAAGAACATTCTGGCATATGCTTCAGTGTGGATAAACCTTGAAGATATTGTGCTAAGTGAAAGAAAAATGATGTATGTTTCTACTTCCTAGTGTAAGCAAAGTCACTGAAATTGAAGACAAGGTGTTGATTGCCAGAGACTGGAGGAGGATAGAGAGGATAGTTACTGTTTACTGGGCTTGGACAGATAAAAAAGTTCTGTAGCTAAAGGGTGATAAAAGGTTCCCAATTTGTGAATGTTCTTAAAGCCATGGAGCTTTGTTCCTGACAATGATTATGAATTTTATGCCATTATGTTTTAACACAATTTAAAACTCCCATGTCACTAATTTATTCTAGATAGAAAGGAGACCAAAGAACAACAGGAGAAGTCAAAGAAAGCTGTTTCTCCAGCATCTAGACCAAGGTCAAGGCAATGATCAGTGATCTGGTTTTGACTCAGTGGTAGGGCACTTGCCTAACAAGTTTGTGTTCTTGGTTCCACTCCCAAACACCAAACAAAATGAAAAACCAGAGAGTGGTGGTCTGGTGGCAGCAGGAAAACAGAATTTGTGGATTTGAAACATGTTTTAAAGGAAAAGCCGAGGATCTTATTTACGGATAACACTGTCACTCTTTGTAGTTTGACCTCTCATGCACTTGAAGCCAATAGACCACTCATGTAGAAGCTGAAGACTGGCAAAATCCCTTTTTCTGGCAGATGTGCTTAAGCTTGCTGTCTTGGTGCATGACAAGGAAAGCTTTATTTTTAAACTCTGTGCTCGTCTTGGATGGGTTAGGGAGCTGCCGCTGTTGACATGTGAATATTTGGCTGCACTGTCATGGAGCACTCATATGCTCAGTGTGAACACGGCTTGACTTGCAATGCACAGTGATAAGTAGCATGTGGCTAGCGTTGTTCATTCTCTTCCTCATTAGTAATGCACGTCTCCCATTAGCATATGCAACTAACTACTCCCTTTCCCCTGTACAGTGTTGACATTCATTGTAATGATTTATTATCCAAGCTAAATAACCCTCAATAAGAAACAACAAACATGCTTATGTTTGTGTTTTCCATTTGTTTTGTTTTTTTTTCCTTGCTTGCTTCCACATAAGTAGTTTTTTTTTTTTTAATATGGTAATTAGCTGATACAGAAGACCACTTGAAAGGTTAGGAAAGTTGGTAAGGTTTATTTGCAAAAATTCAGCAAATTCTAATGACATCCCACACTATGTCCTTGGAATTTCAAAAAGGAAAAAAAAAACAAAAAACAATAACGGCAGATTATTAAAATGTTTGTTATGAGCAAACACTCCATCTAGGACTTAATGATCTATAAAAGGGCCACATTTGGGTTTCCTGTGGAGCCTCCACAGCCCCCAGAAGTCTTTTTTATTTATTTGTGATATCTCCACAATGGGCCGAAATGTCAAGAGACAGTACAGATAGTCTGTGATAGAGAACAGTGACTGAGATGCAGGGCTGTTAAGTTAAACAGCCCGAGTTTACGTCTGAGCAAAGCCACTGACTGTGTGACCTTGAATGATGTATACAGTAGCTCCCCGAGCCCCAGGGGGCCTCATCTATAAAACAGAGAGAGCAGACATGCCAATCTCATGAGGTCTGTGTGACAAGTGAGAGAATACATTCAGAGCCCTTGCTGACATTAGCTGAGAATAACTTCTCAATAAATATTAGCTATTGTTATCATCATCAGTGAGCTGCAAAGATGCCCATAATAAAGACATTATATGTAAAAATAAACATGTTAGGGCATCATATAAAAATTAAGAGAAAACAAACACAGATCCTGTTATAGGAATCTGTACCTCCAGCAGTGAAAATGTGAAGCGTGTTTGGCAGTAGATGAACTGTCCTGTGCTCAGAAGGATTTGCCAACATCTCATCCTGTAGACAAGAGATGGGGCTCCTTGCTCCATATAATTCCAACGTTACTTCACAGGCACAGCCTCACTCACTCCAGTCACCCACCTGTTACTGAGTTGATGCTGCTCATTTTTATGCCTGGGACTGCAGCAAACATTATTTTGGACACTGGAGCCTTTTCATCGGTGGGTTAGTTGCTTTTGTGCGGTCCTCAGCCAACTACCCAAGAGCAATAAGACAGGTAGCTTCATTTTGGCTTATGGTTTCAGAAGTTTTAAAAATGATAGGGGAGAGAGGCATGTGGGTAGGAGGAGCTCCACATGCCCACATGCAGCAGAATTATGGAGCAGCCTTATATCCTTGCAGACCAGGAAACAGAAAAAGCAGGCGGAAACCAATGCCCATATTCCCTTTAAGGGCCTGCCCCTAGTGGTCCACTTTTGCTAGCCAGGCTCCAGCTCCTAAAGGCTCTCTGTAGCTTTCAAAATAGCAGTCCAAGGTGGAACAAGCATTCAAGATGCTAGAGGACATTTCACATTCATGCTGTAACTTGGTGAATGATAAGTGCCACACCTTGAAAACCAAATGCATTGTATTGTGCCCATTTAAAGCTGTCTTCCCAAGAATACAATGGTAGATCTGTTTTCTAAAAAATAAAATAAAATAAGAAACACTCATTTTCTGACTGTTTCCACTTAAAAACCTGAGCAGGTTATTCTCACCTCAGGCTTTTCCCCAGTAGACAATTGTTATTGATGTTTTGTAAGCGTCATATTCCATTCAAAGGTAAAAGGCTCCTTCCACTTGCCACTCTTCTGGTGATTTTTTTTTTCTACACTGTGTCTACAAGTCAACACTCCTGGGCTCAATTAAAGTATGAATTTAGCCACTGGATTCACAGGGAGGTGATCAAACTTGAATACTAATACCTTAACTATTTCTTATGAATGTCAGGAGGGGGCCCACTGAGGAATGGTTTTGAAGACAATGGCTGGGGAGCTCAGGGTGCCTGGGGATGGTTATAACTCAGTACATTGGATTTTGCTGGATTATTTTTCTTTTTTAGCAAACACAGAATATTGCTCATTAGACTAACAATTTGCTTGCAATTAGCCACTGAAACCATGCCACTTTCTGCTTTCCTAATGCCTCATTATCCCACAGCACAGGGATTAATTTTCTAGACCCCTGTTTTAAAGACTTAACCTACTGCATCATGATAAAACAAAAAAACAAACAAAGAAACCCATTACCTGTTAAGTTCTTAATATGTGTCAAATCCTCCCTCCTTGTCGGGGAAAGGAATAGACCAAAGGTAGGTATAGCTCCTCATAGAGCATCCGTTCTAAGACAATGAGGATACAGTATAGTTGAATTATGAACCAGTTCAATTGAATAATGAACTATGGAGACTTGGGAATGAATGTTTCAAACAAATTAGATACAATCTTGTAGCAAGTAGAAGCTTGGCCAGGTGAGAAACAGAAATGTAAGAAGCCTAGGAAAGCAAGGTTTAAAATGAAGCTATCGATCTAATAACTGATCCACTAACAACCTTAGCACATTTCTGGAGGCTGTGAATATCGTCTGCTTGATGTTTCAGACTTGCAGGATCAAAGTACTGAGTTAACTTCATTCTTCATCTAGGAACTGGCATGTACGGGATTTGAACCAGAGCACTGGAGCATGTGTGTAACCATCACATTGCACTTCTTCACTAAGATGCATCTCTAATGTTCACTTAAAATTCTGACTGGCAAAAGCAACATTTCAGCATTAGTGTGATCCAGTCTGATGCATAGATCTACTCTTGGCTGCCTTTATATCAGAAAGAATCTAGGCAAGCTGCTAGCAGACTAAACAAGCCATGTAGATGAGCTTGGACTTAACCATGGGCACTGGATCCTACCTGGGTTACTCAGCTCAAGGGAGGCTTAACAAATTAAAGTTAGAATGCTGTTGGTCCCATATGACTAAGAGAGGACAGTATTAATACTTTTTCTTAGCACTGATTCTGTTATAAAGCTTTAAAAGAGACCAGAAACTGTGTGATATTCAGAAATAGTTTCAGTGTATTAGAAGAATGGAAATAATCCTTTGAGGTTCAATATATACAGAAGTAGATGAGAGGAGAAGAAAGAAAAGGAAGGGAGAGAAGCTTGCTACATTGTAAGCCCACTTCAGTGGGTCTCTTTCTCTCTCAACTTTAGCTTTGAAGCTGAACACTTGAGAGATTAGCCCAGCACTAAAGAAAATGCCCTCTTTTATGTGTGAAAGCTTGGTAATTGCTGCAGAAAGATACTTAGTGGCTCATAATATTCATATAATCAGATTAGTTTTGAATCCTACCTCAGCGGACAACGCTGGAGTAATCCAATTCTCGCCTGTTTACCTTGTCAGTGTGTGCACTTTTTTTTTTTTATCCTCAGTCTTTCCTTTCTGAGCCTTGGTGGATCCTATCAACAAAGCTGTTCTAGGATCTTAGAGAACAAGTCATGCACCAAAGAAAAAGAAAAAAAAAAGAAAGAAAGAAAGGGGGGCACTCTCAAGGTTTGAAGAAGAGTCGGGTGTACTCTGTTGGCTTGGTTTTGGCACTTTGGTTGGACCATTTACTTCTTTGCTAATAGTTATCAAACCTGTGGCTTTCAGCATACACAACTGTAATTGTTCTGGGCAGTTAACATCTCAATTCATAGACACCTGTCTCATGACCAATCTTCTCTGAGCTTTGAGCATATGGCTGTGTCTGATGGCTTCACTGATTTCACGAGGGAGAGTTTTTTAAGATCTCTATTTGAGGGGCAGCCACTACACAGATGAGTGATACATGGCTGGAATTAATTATTGCTTGCCAAGTTGGAGGATTGGTTCTTTCTAAATTCAGTGCCAAACCTCATCTTAATTGCTGGCAGGCTTTTGGTTAACTGGGTCTAGCTCCCTTCCTACCCTCAACCCCATAACCCAGTGCCATTTGCATTTCACTATTAAGGATGGACCATGTATTTGAGTGTTCAAGTCTGAAATTTGCTTTCTAATTATATAAACATGAGGGTGGCCATACATTCCCTGGACTTGATAATTAAGAATGATCTTACCTTGTAATCACAGAGTTCCTTCTTTCAGTGAAGGCTTCCTTTCTTTCTGAAATGAAAGTGGCATTTCAGCCATCTGGCATGGGCTTCTGTCAATTAAGGACTCCAATCATATTTTACCCACATCATTCTGTAGGAATAATGAACTTGGTCTTCATAAATAAATGTGTGTTCTCTGGAATACGGGAGTGCCCTTCAGTATTTCTGAACTTTCCTGAGACAATATCCCTCGAGTATATAGCATATCAGCAAATATCCCAATAAATGCTGTGATCTAATGGGGAAAAGTGGTGCAGATTACAGATAATAGCTGCCAGTCAGTCTTAGAAACCACCCTAAAAGCTTGTCGGTTGGGTAAGCTCTCCCCCACCCCTCCACCCCTAACCAATGTCTAGCTGTCAGGACATCTCCCTCATGGCTTGATTAACTTTTTTCAAAGCACGATGGATCTCTAGTCGTTTTGGAAGTTATCCCAGCAGGCATTCTCCTAGGCTTCCCTGGGGAAAGGGTATAGGCCAGTGTCTCTCATTTTGTGTTAGGGCTTTGAAGTCTCACGTTTTCAATTACCTACCAGACCCAGCATTTTCTTTGAATAAAACACTTACCCAGTCTCAGGCCCACATTTCTGCAGTTCCTAATACGGAAAGCACCCCATTACTAGTTTGCTTCATGTAGATTGCCACCGCGCCAGTTTAAGCAAGGGCAGCAGCGGACTGTGCCTGCTAGCTGAAGCCAGTATCCTGAAGCGGGGGGAAGAAATGAAATCATTCTCCATTTCCTATACATTTAACTCCTTTGAAAGCACAGATAGGTCTTTTTATTTTGGAGTATGTTTTGCAGGGGAGAAGGTCTCCTAAGAGTGACTCAATTCTTTTGTTTTCACCAGATATTTTATAGCATCTATAGCTTTGTGGTTTTACGCTCCGGAAATGGCTCAACCAACCAGAGCTGAAACGTCACAGCAGAAAAAGAAGACTCAAATTATCACTGTTCTTCAAGTGAGAGCCAATTTGAACCAGTGACTACATTGAAATGTTAGAATGCTTTCAAGTTGTGTGTGTGTGTGTGTGTGTGTGTGTGTGTCCCATGGTTGGAAATTTCTGGTTCAGAAACATGCTTGGACTATTTTGAAAATTTTTAACCTGCTTAAATTGGATTTTTTAACGTGCACAAATTGATGTTCTGCCACTTGGAGAATGTTTTAAAGATACCAAGACTTCAAAGAAAAACACTGCGAGTAAATCAGATGCAAATATCCCTGTATCCATCCCAGCAAAATTAGTTTAGGGTTTCCTAGGGCAATGCTAAATTAGAAGGATGCTCCGCCATCAGGGCAAGTACCACTGGTAGTCATCTTTTTTTTATTATTATTATTTTGTTATGGTGGCTGATGGCTGAGAAAGATATTTTAATAATTTGTAGAAATTCCTAAATGACATCAACTTTGTGGATGCTTTCAAAGGATACAAGCGAGAACTCTTAGTATCACTGCTCGTGTCATGGAAAGTTGTATCTGTCAGTTTCGGTCCCTTGGAATTTGGGGTCTCATGTGGTCTTCCTTGCCCTTGCTAGTCCTTTCTGCCTTCCTATTTGGTCATCAGATATCTTCCTCTATCATACTGTAGGGTAAATTAGTCTTGAAAACAGCAATGTGTATTAGACACGATATCAGCAGCAGAAGCTAAAAGCATTTTTTTTTTAATGAAACCAGAGAGACGAAGTGATCTGCTTGATAATAAAGCTTAGCTTTAATGCCAGCTCCATGCTGTTACAGCATATTACTAAACAGCAAGAAATGTGGCACAGATGTTGTGGCGGCCATATTTTACACCATCCAAAAGGTCATGTCGCTTGTTATTACATTCGGAATCAATATTAAGTGAGCGTTCCAAATTTCAGCTGTCAGTTGAATTTATTGCTGCAAACCAAAGCTGAAGGGTTCTCGACTGTGATTCAAGCAAGCTAACAAATTAACTAATAGAAGGGCATGCCTAGAAGAAACAGGTGACCCACGTGCCAAAGCAAACGCTAGGCTCTTACATAGCTGCAAGAAAGAACTGCTTCAGCTGCCAATCAAAAACAATTGCCACCTCACTGATAAAAGAGAGAGAGGGGGGAGAGAGAGAGAAAGAGAGAGAGAGAAAGAGGAAAGAAAAGAGGAAGTGAGGTAGGCAAAAAAAAAGCAAGCTGTTGAGGGAGCAAGGGAGTCTATGCTAAATGGGTAGAATACCTGAGGAAGGTCGATAAATAAAAAGGAGAAAGAAGAAAAGGAGAGAGGAAAGAGGGAGGCTTAAAAAAAAGAGAAGAAGAAGGAAATCTCTTTTCTTAGCTAGATGGAATATCTTCAGAGTAACTCAATAAAAATAGGAAAAGAGAGAGAGAGGGAGAGAAAAAATACTGAAACAATAAAGCAGAGCTCAGCATCTGTGGATAAACTATGCTCTATCACAGCATTCAGGATGAGAACCACACACCTTGGATTCTGCTTCCATGTATAAATTTCCCTGAGATTTGGTCACCTGACCTTAACCCAGGCCTCACACATGGATTCACTGAGCTAGGGACTAGTTTGACTTTCTTCATCTTCTTTCCATATATCATCACCTCGGTTGTAGCTTTTGAGTTCTGCAGTTATCACTAGAAATGGTACAACATCTAGAATTGATGCCCATTTGGTTCATTCATAGAATACCCCCCCACACACACACCTGTTACCTAATGTGATTTATTGGGGAAAATTTAGGGATTTCCTAGGGAGTGGAAAGAACTCAAAGGTCACAGGAAATCATCAGATAAAAAGGGAGATGGCACTTTTCAGATGTGCCAGTGTCCCCTATATAGAATGACCATCCAGTAAGATCACAGAAGGCTGGTCACAGCAGGCAGCAAGCCTGTGTGACTCTATAGACCCATGACTGGCTCTGAAATTGTGTATAAAGGGTATCCTTAAAACCATCTCTATCTGTGACGGATTCCAGCACATCTGTTGAAGAGCAAATGCTGCGTACAAAGCAGCTGGTCCAAAGATGGGCTGAGGCTACTGTGGGTGCCAGAGCTCACAAGGCACCTTGCAAAGAGAAGTAAGCAAGAAGAAATTAGGTTGTGTGGTCCACTGGTGGACAGAATTTCTCTCCTGGCAACTTTCCTACTTGGAAAAGTCTCTAAAGACTTTGACCACATTAGCAAATCCCTAAACTACTGATAATGTGGGGACTAAGGGTAACTAGGGCCCTCAGGTGCTTTCTTACAAAAGCAAGGTCTGCTTTTCTATATTTCCTTCCATCCTGCGTCCTGTTCCAAATGTCAGTTATGATTTTTAATTGACTTTACTAGGAGAGTCAAAGAAAAAAAAAGAAACCCTCTGTAATTGTAGTAAATAAGTACTTCAGTCAAGGACTATTCATTATTCAAGCTTCAATAAACATTTTTTGAGTACCTACTCTGGGTACGTCCTATGTTCAATGCTCAGGGATAGAAGATAAACAAGACGGAATCCCTATTCTTGAGAACTGAGAAAGCCGCCATGTCTAAGGATGTCCAGTCCAGAGCTACAGTGTGTAGCTTAGAATGCCATGACCCAGCAGGCTTATTTCTAGGAAGTTATCCAAGGAAATAGTGCATAAATTTATGCTTAAATTGATATTAATTGCCTCATGGTAACTGACAGAGAAGTAGGTGCTTGATGATTAGTTGTTGGATAAGTAGGTATTATACGAATATTTGTATGAGCAAAATGGGGAACTCTGTGTTTAACAAGGAGGACCGACTACATGCTAGACATAACAAACTCAAACAATTTGGAAAAATAATGTTACAAGGCTTACTCTCAGTGGCACAACTTTCCAAACTCACACTGCTAAGGAAAAACAGTTTAAGTTTATAATAGGAACTTTGATTCTGTGAAAAAAAAAATAATTATACAAAAGGGGCCAGAGAGATAACTCAGCAGGTTAAGGCACTTACTGCCCAAGCCTATGACCTGAGTGTGCGCTCAGAAGCCACAGTCCTTGTTCTCCACCCATATATTGTTGCGTGCACATGTGCTCTCTAAATAACAATCAAATAAATATAAATAATTCATAGAGTAGTCTGATGGTCAAACTGACTGATGGTTGAACTGAAAAAAAAAGTATATGTGTATGTATATGTGTGTGTGTATATATATCTATATATATGCATATATATATGTATATACATGTATATATATACATATATAAATATACATATATATGTGCAGGGCATTATAAAATCAAACCATGTGTATCATACATTGTTTTATCATACATGTAGAAAACTATTCTTATCATCATTAAGCTTAAACTGCACTGGCCAAAGGGGTCAGACCCACATCTTTTTTTTCTCCCCCTGTGGGATTATGTCTTTAGGTCATGAAGTAGCATGTAGGGGTTTCTGTTCCAACACTATAAAAAGCACACAAAGACACCTGATTGGGAATCCTTCTCAACGTGTGCAGGTTCCCCCTCAGCTCTTCCAGTTGTAGCCATACCTAATTTGACAGCATTGTTTGTAGCAATTTGCATATGTTGGATTTTTTTTTCAAGGCGTTGAACTCAAGAAAGAGCTTTGTTTTTATGCTATCTCGTTGGTGCGTGCTGTATTTAACTGAATTGTGAAATTAGATTAAAGTTACAACGGGCATCAATAGGTTTGCGAATAAACAAAATTTCGAGGAGCGGGAGGGGGAGGGTTACCGAGAAACAGCCTGTGAGCTGTGTGGTGCGGATGTGTTTGTATTTTTCGGCAAGTGCAAAGTAATCTAGCAAGTCAGTCAAACAAAAGTCAATTAGGGGGACCTATGGTATGTGCCCTAGCTAGAAGAAAGGAGCGGGTGATTGAAAACCAGACACCACCATTTAATAGTGAGTTTGTGAAGGGAAAATTGTAACAGGTTTCCATACTCTCTCTTTTCCTGTATTATCCAGACTCTTTGCAGGAAATAAATGTACTTTCACGTGCATATCATTCATTTACTTAATTTATTGTTGACAGACATTTAAAATTGAAATTGCTGTGTGCCTAGCATTGTGTGTCGCTGGTTGCTTAGTGTGGGTCTGACTATACTTTAGTAGTATTCTTTGCAGCTGAACCTCCTGGCTTTGAATCTCAACTCTGTCACTTCTTACAAGTGTATCTTTAGGAACCCTGGGTACTGCCCTAGTTTGTATAACTGCAAAATAGAGATAGTAGGAGCAATCTCCAGCAACCAGGGGTTTTGTGGAAATCAAATAAAATATAGCAAGACACCAGAAGAGCGCTTCTGTTTCTAGGTCTTTTCTCTTAGTGTTCTGAAGGCTTCCAAGGGTTTAGTTTCTAACTTGTGTGCCAAAGCATATCTCTACATAACATCTGCAGAAGAGGACAAGCAAATGGCTGATTAAGTGACAGCACACACGTGATGCTACGGAAGAGAGGCTGGGGGATTATGACCCATGGACAGACTCTGACCTAATGATGCCATTCACTTATCGGTTGGCGGTGGCTTTTTATTTCATACTGCATCATCAAGCAGACAGAAAACTTAGAGCAGAGACTACATGGACTACGGAGGCTAAAGGACTCAGTATGCCTCAGAAGAAAAGAACAGCGGCTCAGCTGTTGGGCCTCTATCAAGATAGTGTCCTTGTGGGGTGAAGTAAAAAGAGTTTCTGTGCTAGGAAGAGGATTCATAGAAATCAACCCACATCACCTGTGCACATGTTATCTGAAAGAATACTAACCCAGAGCTGGTATTCTTAATTCTTATAAATTTTATATATATATATATATATATATGTATATATATATGTATGTATACGTGTATGTATAAATATATATATATATATATATATATGGCTTGGCTGTATAAGTTGTTTGTCAAGAGCAACAAAGGTACTATATGTCTAGTTGCTGAGTAACAGGGAGCTATTACAGGCTTTGGGGCATGACAAAAATACACACGACATGGCTTAAATTAGAACTCCTAACAGATGTATGTGCAGGGATTATAGACAGTAACCCTCTAACTGTGGAATAAACAGGCATCTATTACGTTAATATGGTTGTGAAGAAGCAGGGTCACAGTAAGAACAGTGGTTGGAGGAATAGAAAATTAAGTTTCTGATAGTTCTTTAATTTTTATAAAACTATTTTCCATGCTCGCATGAAGGAAACTCTATGGGTTTCTTTCCTGGGAAAAGCATAGTAGGATCTAGTCAACAGTAAAATTTACCAGAATTAGCAGAACTACAGTCTTTACAAACAAACAAGGGAGAGAGAGAAGGAAGGGAGAGAGAGAGGAAGAGAGAGATTATGACTCCAGAATGGAGTACTTAATCTGAAATAGAAGTATGATGCTCTCTTTCAAAGTCATGTGTACCTGAATGTACAAATGCATGTACACGCATGCACAAATGGGCTGCACGGGTTTTAGTGTAAGAAAACAACCCCGAAACTATCTTACTCCATCCAGATTCCTCTGCCAAAAAAAGAGAGGTCTTACCTCCACAGTTATCATTGTCTGATCTGCCTTGCTCTCAACCCAGCCCTTGGCTAATGGTGTAAGTAGTATTAATGCACTTCAGCCTGTCACCCTGAGCCTGGGCTTTCTTAAGAGTCCTTTATTGTGGTACTGAACATCATCGTGGTAATGAGGTGGAAGGAAACAAGTTTCCATCCACAAAATAAAGCGAAAGAGAAAGGCGCTCAGCGTCCAGTGCTTTGGATAGCAAGCAGCCCCCGCAGTAGAAGTGGCAGCCCCATGTGCCAGCTTGGGCCATCTCTGTATTACATCCCCAAAGGTCCCTGCTCACTGCAAAGGCCTCTTGTGGTAGGCGGACTCTAACAACTTGCAAACAAGAAACAACAGCAGAGATGACACCAGAAAATAGTCACAATCCTTCCCCACCTGGAACCTCTGTAGGATATAGGTTGGGTAGGTGAGTTAGCGAGGGATTGGTTGACCCACCACGACCAGAACCATAGGCTGTGAGATCCCAGAATGTACTAATGTGGTCTCTAAAATTCTCCAAATTAGCTAGTCACATATGCTGTGGCCTTGTTGAATGAGGTTGTATTTATTCCCTGCCATCCAATGTACCATGGTCCTTATTAGGACCTCTTCCTTTCTATTTTCAGTGTCTACATCCTTTACCGTCATACCAATGAGGGCAGAACCACTTGAATCACAGATAGCTAGGAGCTGTGTTGTTCAGTGGTCTCCCCCTTCAGGTTGGAGTCTGGAACAAAACCAGAACAAAGGAGGCTCAGAGGAAGGTGCTTTCTGAAGTGCTAGATCATCCTGGACATTGCAATAGTCACTAGTGGAGCTGCTGGCGAATTCTGTTCTTTGTAGCACCGAAACTCAGGTCAGCTTCATCTGGAGCCAAGACATGGGGTCAGCAAGGAACTTTATAGCCACATTTATGATTTGCACATTTACCTCTGACTGCCAATCTTTAAACACATTGGTCTCCTCCTTATTCATCATCTGTTGTGTTTTATGTGTCATTACTTTCTGTTTGGGGGTAAAAATGTTAAGTTCCCCAGTGCGACAATGTAGTGAAGGAAGTTATTCAAATGTGCTAATTTAAATAAGATAACTGAGTGGCTTTTAAAAAATGAATCTTTAGTAAATGGTAACACCAATGCCAATGCCGTGGCATGAAAGTCAAAATGCTATTTAAAGGAGGTCAACAAAAACAAATTGTATGGGAGCCAGGGATTGCAGAAAATACTCATTTGGTACATCCGTAGAATCTAGCTCTGCAGCCTAGAATAATTTTAATTTTTAAATTTTATTTGTTTTATTGTTTTGAATTATGTACGGGGAGTGGAGGGGTATCTCACAGAAGATAGTGGGGGGTGTCTACCGTTACAGAAGGTTGAAAGCAGGCTGAGCTGGGGGCTGAGTGAGATCCAAACTCTGGTCTTTAGAGGAGCAGCAAACATTCTTAGCCACCGAGTCATCTCTACAGCCCCAACAGCAATTGCGATGCCCACGATAAACTTGTTTGCTGGAAGTAGAAAGAAGGAACAAAGGAGATCAAGTGGGTGTATGGTAATTCTGAATATCGCTCTTAGAATTTATTCAAGAGACAGGGAAGATTAAGTGTCTTCCACGTGGATGTAAGGGTTCTTAGAAGGAACAAGCTCCGGCCATGGCTAGTGGGCCCGTGAGACAGGATTTAGCCTGTCAGTGCAGTTGGCTGTCCCTCCTCTCATAGATGTCCACCTGCAGTCCTGGGAACATAGGAAGCAATTTGCTCTCACCGCACCTCAAAGGCTCTGAACTCATCTCCAA
Organism: Meriones unguiculatus; assembly: GCF_030254825.1. Lineage (NCBI taxonomy): Eukaryota > Metazoa > Chordata > Mammalia > Rodentia > Muridae > Meriones > Meriones unguiculatus. The sequence continues at coordinate 33,245,482 of NC_083359.1, forward strand.
GTTGAGCCCTTTGTGATACAAGCTTCTTCAACCCCGACTTTATCAGAAGTACAGGTGAATGGAAGGTTTCAGTATTTAGAGAGAAGAATGTAAAAAACAAAACAACACCCCTCACACACACACACACACACACACACTACAGGGGAATAGTCAAACAGAAAAGAGAGCAATTAAAGAGACAAAAGTCCTCTTAGCTGCCTTTTGGGTACTTTTTTCATCTTTTCACTAAGGAATTACTAGCTTTTCATTTTCCCCACCTCAGCCTAAAATACTGCTCATGGAAAATAGGTCCGCTATGGAAAGGCTGCTCTGGTTTAAAAGGCAAGCATGTGGGTCAATCAACCAGCTGTCAGATTGTAGCCAACACAGACAGTCTGCCGAGCTTGGTAGCTTATGCCAGACAAGAGTCACCAAATCTCGTGACTGGAGCCTTGTTCGCCCTGCTGCTAATCATCAGATACAAGCCTCTCTGGGCTTGCATTTTTTATGATCATCTGACGCACCCGGTGCCTCCTCTGCTCAAAACCGAGGGAACAGTTTCTTCTTTGTGCATTCTCAAAGCACAAAGGACCGGTGCTTTTGGATGTGAGTGAAATAGCCGTCTCTGCTCTCACCGTGGAAGATGAAGCATCGATCAGCTCCCACTGTAGAAGGGATTTTCCCCCCTTCCCTTTTGTTTTTGTTTGTTTTCCACTCCATCCCCGCAGGATGGTTGTGTTCATCAGCGCCGAACACCGGGTTCAACCTACTTGGCAAGTCCAAGGAGAAAGGGTCACGTGCTGTGTGGGAGCTGGTGAGGGCCAGGCTGGGGGCGCTGCAGGGCAGGAGGGAGTCGTGTTTGCCGCTGACCAGTGGGCGCTGCGGGGCAGACCCACATGGCACCAGCAACGGATTCCACCACTGGGGAGCGGAGGATGACATTGCAGTAGGAAGGGTTTCTGAACCCCGGTTTAACAAGCCCTCTGCAGCTCCAGGTCCAATCCCCAGGAAACTCGTTAACGCAGTTAGTTGCCAGGGCAGTGTGCACTTAAGACAAGGAGAAAGTGCAGCCACTCCTCAGCCTCGTGGATGCCAAGGCCGCTCCTCCATTCATTAGCCCAGCCTGCTGACCTTACAAAGTTGCTCTCAGCCCTGGGAGAACGAAGAAAGGTTGGATTCCAAACCACCAGCTTGTTTCTGTTAAAATACTGTCGACCAATATCTGAAAGGGTTTTTGCTTATCGGCAAACCATTTGGTCTTGATGAGAAATCGCACAGATTCAGCAAGGCCTTAGTCAATTTTAAGGATACAGTGTGTCCCGAATACTCTGGCTGGTGATGAGTAGTATCAGTCAAGGCTTGTGACTCAGTGAGAGGAAAGCTGGGAGATTACAAAAGTGACTGAGTCAGCCACAAGGCAAAGCCTCCTGGCTCCTGTACCGAGAACCCTGTAGAACTTTCTGCAGGTGACCAGTGTCAGGGATCCAGAAACAGTAGATACACCCAGGGTGGAAGAGTCACCATCAAATTCAACTCTAAACCCAATTACTTAGAACGTTTAACTTTGGAAAAACTGCTTAATTTTTCAAAGCCTCCATTTCTTCTTCTATGAAATGGGAAAGACAGTAGAAACATAAAAACATTTTGGGTGCTCCCACCCCTCTTTTTTTTTAATTTGGGGAAAGTACTTAGGAGTATGTGGAAATATAAAATAATAAGATATAGGAGGCCAGCTTGGAACACATGCAGTAAGAGCTTAATGCTTGCTTCTTCCTCTCCCACCTCTCCTCTTCCTCCTCCTTTTCCTGAAGGTAGTTTGAGCATTTTAACACTTTTATGTAAATCGCTCACCTTTCTGTTTCAAGACTAATTGCATATTTAAATAATGTAAACTCTAAATGTGATGGCACAGCCGAGACGAAGGCTAATACGGTGCCTGCTGTCTGAAGGTTCTTTGGACCTAGTGGTCTCATCTCACCTGCTTTTAACCTTCTCTAGGGTAGAGAGTGATGTGTCTTTCAGGTGCCAAAAATATTTTCGTGCCAGCCAGCCTCCTTGCATTTGCATTCGTCACTGTAATTCTTTTGTTCCCAAAAAAGGGGGTGAAAAGAAGGTTAACAGGGATGTCACCCAGTGGCAAGAAATATCAAAATGTGTACCGCTATCTCTTCAGAGAATCACACTAAATTGAGAGCTTGCATTATTTGGGTTTCAGTTCAAGCTAGAGAATCCAAACCAGCAACGAATGATTTGTGACTCCCACTCAGTGTATTCAACTCAAAACTATTTCAATAAATCTGGGAATGCATCTATATCCAGTTAAATTAAGTTTTTTTTTTCAATTTAGAAGGAAACGGTGCCAAATTGATAAGGTCTTTTGAATTATTCTATCTAAATATACTTAATCTTCATTAATGCAGCCCTGTATGGTATTTTGAGCCAATCTGAACAAGAAAAAATTTCACATATTTAATTCTTAAAATAGAATTTTTCCCCCTCTACTATACAGCGTGCCTGCCAAGGCATGTATGCTAGAGGATTTACGTACATAGCGAGTTTTTCTCTCCCATTTCCTAAAGCCTAGCCCACCCTCATCTCTGGACACATATGATGTGATTTAATATAATCGCTAGAATGGTTTTATTTGTTCCCCTTTTTCCCTCACTGCTGTGAGAAGAGAAGTGAACCACTCTTTACTGCATACTTCATGTGGGGGAAATTGTCTTAAGGAAGTTTCTTTCTTTCCATTTTTCCCCCTCCTTTGTTGATGTAGCTAATGAAACGATATGCATTTCAATTCCAAGGATCTCTGGATTCAGACCTAGAAAGCAGCTAACACACAATTGATTTCCAGCCCTGCAGGAAAAGGGGAAGCAGTGGAGAAGTCAGATGGATTGATTGCTGAGATACAGGCCCTGTGGGATACTCCAATAGCATCCATGTCTTGAATGTATGCACAGTCCCCTCATCAATAGAAAAATCCCCAGGACAGTAACTTTATAGAGTCTACACAGCAGTGTGACTAGGTACGTGTGCTAACCATGACTTCTCCCTCTTCAAATCTGCCTGGCCGTTAGAAAGTGCCATATTTCAGATAGAGGGGGGAGGGGTGGATCTGGGAGGAGTTAAGGAAAAGAGCTGGGGTGTGAATATAGACAAAATGCATTGCACTAAATTCTAGAAGAATCAAGAAATTAGTGGTAAATAAGAGAAACTGCCATACATTATAAATTCAAACATTGGGATTAAGTTAGAGACAAAAATCATTCAATGCTGGTCCTATAACTTCCCATGAGAACTGTGGTTCAGAGACTGCAAACTCTAGTGTTTAGGGCCATGGTTCTCAACCCTCCTAATGCTGCAGTCCTTTAATACAGCTCTTCATGTTGTAGTGGCCCCTACCACAAATCTATTTGTTGCTACTTCATAACTTGTAATTTTGCTGCTGTTATGAATCGTGATGTAAATATCTGATATGCAAAACTACTGATACGTGGCTGCAAAGGGCTCTCAACCAACAGATTGAGAACCACTGGCTAAGGAGGACCTGCCAAATCTAATTTATTTCATGCTTTACCTCATCATAAAACCTGTTTCTTGCTTTGTCTTATATGACAAGCTATGCAGGGTAAGGGGGATGTTGTTAAATAAAACATATTCATGGGCTGACTTTATTCTATAGCCTTCCATTTATAGAGCCTAAATTAATTCTTTTCCTAGTTTTATAGAAGGGAAAATTCAGAATGTAGCATGCAAACTCTCCTTGCCCAGTGTACTCCAACTCTTCAAATTTTTCATTGATATTTTTCTTTGTCTCTGGTACAGCAAGAATGACATTTTTAATGTTCAATTTCTAGCTTGAAAAAATCAGCTTTTAATGCCTCTGGTACCATACCTATGCAGAATGTCTCTGCTTATCATATTAGACAGATTCTCTCACGAATAACAGTTGCTGGACTCCAACTTGCTTTAGCAAAAAATTAAGGAAAAATCATTGCCTTTCCCCCCATAACTATAAGAGTGGAAAACTCTAGATAAAAGGAAAGCTGGTTTTGAGTGTTTTGCCTCTTGGTTTTATTTTCTCTCTTGACTTACTTGTCAACACAAGTAGGTCTAGGCTTCCATAGCTATCTTTCTTAATACATTCAGCTCGGTTTTAGGGGAGCATCTATTTCTTTCCAAATACAAGCGGCATAGATCTCACAGTGAGTCAAATTGGAATAAATTAAGTCATGAGTCTTTTTCTCATTCAGTTTCTTCATCTTGGAGCAAGGAATAAACTGATCAGCCATGAGGTAGTCTGGTCACTGCAGGTCCTGATGGGGGAATAGGATAAAAATAAATTGATACCTGGATGTGGTGTTGCATGCGTTTGATCCCAGCACTTAGGAGGCAGAGACAGGATGACCACTGTAAATTCAAGGCCAACCTGGGCTACAGTGTGAGTTCCAGGAAGTCAAGGCTGTTACACAATGAAACTCTCTCTTGAAAAAAAAAAAAAACAAAACAAGAAAAGTTAAAACACAATTCACGAACGGGAGAGGGACTTAACAGGCAGCAATCACAATAGTGCATGTGGTGTCCTTTGTACCCTCTTCAGAGCGTTTCTTCCAACTGTGACCTACGAATGGGCTGTAGATAGGGTCCTAAGGCCACAACTAACAACCCTCTAGATCTATCGGAAGACAAACGCAAATCAGTACAATCTCTTAAATTTCAACTGCTAAAGATCTCTGTTTTGTCTCTCACCTTGTAGTCCCAGGCTCTTCACTAGGGATTAAGCATTGATTAACTACCAAGTACTCTGCTTGCTTTGCTCATATAACATCTACAGTTCAGGATCCCAAACCCTGTTCTATCAGGCTATATGATATTGGCAGGACTGGGAACACAGAGAAAAATTCTTCAGGCCAAGCCCTGTCTCTTGCCGAGTACTTTGTCAGGTCTTTCTGGTTTGATTTTCAAAAAATAATTTTTAAAAGGCATTGGTGCTTAACTTCCTTTTTTCATTGAGAAATCTCTTCACAAGTAATTGATTTTTTTTCCTACTTGTACCATTACCACTGGTGAAACTTGAACTTGACTTTTTTTTTTTTTTAAGGAAATGATTAGACCAAGATAATAGAGAAATTCATGGCTAGTTGAATCTAAGAGCTCTTATTTTCTTCTTTTTTTTAAGATTTATGTATTTATTATGTATACAACATTATGCCTGCATGTACACCTGAATGCCAGGAAGAGGGCACCAGATTTCATTATGGATGGTTGGGAGTCACCATGTAGTTGCTGGGAATTGAACTTGTGACCTCTGGAAGAGCAAGCAGTGCTCTTAACCTCTGAGCCATTTCTCTAGCCCAAGAGCTCATATTTTCTTCTTCCTTCTCCTCAGTCATGTTCCTCCTTTTACTTCATGTGGAAGAAAGATAGATATCTCTCATGTTTCCCTTTCTTATTTCGTTGGAACCTGACTCTCCCACCAGGAAGTCATTTGGTCTACTAGTGGTCTCAGAAACAACAGTACTGCTCTGTTCTAATAGTTCTAACAAGCTCTGTCTTCCAGCTCTGTTTATTCAGGCCTGCCTAGCATGTGTCTCCCTGAGTTCTCCATGCAGGGGAATGTCATACTTTCTTTGACAGTGAAGCATTCTGGTGTGTTCCCGTTACCTGGGAACGGAGACAGCCCTTAAGAATAACATGGTTGCAGGGGCAAGGTGGTCTTTATCCTGGCCATGGAGACTAGTTCTTAGTCTCCTTGACTAGTCTTCTTGATGAGTACTTAGACTAGTTAAAGTACACGTTGGTCCAAGTTATTGCCGTGAGACATAACCCCTAATAAAAAGCTGGGGATTGTTAGTGCAAGGTGGAGAGCATTGTGTGAGAACCTACATGTCCACCATCACTGTGACAGACATGGAGCCACACAGGTGACTTTGCATTTTGAGGCAGTGCTCTCCTCAACCTATCATATGGCATCCTTTGTCCTTGGTATGCTTGTAAAAATGGTAGCACTAAAATGAAATCTGTTTTGAATTATAGTATATGGCCATACAAGTTAGAGGGTAGTCTGTGCCTTTTCTATTGGACAGCCTTGACTTACTGAGGAAAAGTGTATGTGATTATAGTCTTAGTTTCAATGTTGGATAATATGTTCAGATTCTTCCATAATTAAGGAGCTTTTTTTGGTCATGGGCTACCTACTTTACCTTAGCTTTCCCTCTAAAGTAATTTTGGGGAGTATGATTTAAGGCTACGTGGTAGGTACAAGGTCTCAAAATAGTGCCTACCTCATGAGAGGTGACACCTGACTGTTATGCGAGTGAGTTGCCTTCATAGATCCTTCACATTATGAAATTCCTTGAAACGCATAGATCATAAATTGATTTATAGTAAGAAATTCTTTCTTAGGAAATCTACTTTACAAAGAAAAATATCTTGTTTGCCGCTCATTGTCATGGTGCAGTGTTGGTGGTATTTATTGATGGTATCTACAAGCCACAGGCACTACAGTCGAGGTACTTAGAAAGACCTTGGAAGGAAGAGAGATATCTAGGTTCCTGGAAAGTCCTGGTGGCAAATCTCAGCATAGGGTGATTCTTCTGCAAACCTTTGTATAGGCTATTTATTAGTTAAGGCAATGTGAGGTTTGGTAACAGCAAAGCCTTCATCATCAGAAAGATGCTCATCTGTGTGCTATCACGGTCCAGTACTTGGTTCTATGATAGAAGAACAATGCTTCTAAATTACAGAGCCTGGAAGTCTTACGCATCATTCCCTTTTCACAAAGAGTCTTGTTTTCTTACCTACATGCATGTGAAATTGTGAGATTGAGTTCTAGCAAACTCTATTCCTCATGGAAGGTCAGGGTTGCACATTTTGGCCAATGTGGACCTCAGCTCTACTGCTGTCCTTTGTTCCACATAACATCAAGACCTGTGATTTTGAAGATTTTTGTGTTTCATAAACACTGCATCCTATGTCAAGCATGGTTGGTTTATAAATGTGTCCTGGTTGAATGTAGGTATTAATGAAGCAGAGAAGCAGAATAGGCCTCAAAAGGGATGGCAAGGCTAAAAATTGCAATCATTTAACGTCCTTACTCTTGTTTGCCTAACCTCTGCCCAGGGTGTCTGTTGCCAACATCAAAGTGGGGTCATCACAGCTCTGTCTGGAGGAATACTCGATAACAGAACCTGAGCATGGTAAAGGTCAGTGGCTACTTTGCCCTTACCCACTTCCTGTGTGTCCACAAAGCTAAGTTCACATCTTCCTTGGCTTGTGGAGGAGAGCTGATGGTAGCCCCAAACAAGTTCAAAAGCAGATCCCGGCTTTTCTCCTCGGGCCAGCCCAGGCAATCTGGCTTACTCCTGATCCATAGAACAATCCTCTTTCATGATGGGTGGCCTCTCCCTCTCTCTCTCTCTCTCTCTTTCTTCTCTCTTTCTTTCTCTCTTCAGAGAGACAGGTTTTCTCTGTATAGCTCTGGCTGTCCTGGAACTCGCTCTGTAGACCAGGCTGGCTTTGAACTCACAGAGATCTACCTTGCTCTGTCTTCCAAGTGCTGAGATTAAAGGTGTGAACCACCACCACCTGGCTATGGTACCTATTTTCAACGCCCTGTTTCTGGTGGCTATTACAGCAGCTATGCAGTCACTTGAGCTGGCTCTGCTTTCTTTGAATACTTTTCTTTTGATTGTAGGCAACTGCCCATTAATAAGCCAACCTACTGTGTAGTTTCATTTGTGTATTTTCAAACTCAGTAATGTTCCCTCATCCTTAAGGCAAATGCATAAAACTATTTAAGAATGTGTAATATGCAGTCAGAATGGCTTCCTCCAATCCTTGCTCAGATACCAGCAGGGTAATACGGGACTTTTGAAGTTGTTTCATTTCCAGAAGGTTCTTATTAAGAAGATCATACTCAGCACAAATCCTGAAACATAATACATGCTTAATAAATGTTAGCCAGCATTGTTTTTGTTGCAATTTTCCATGTGTTCCTGCTTTAAATGTTCAAATGGGTACTCTATACCATCATAGCTTACAGATAAAGAAATAGCAGCAAGGGGTGTGAGTTACTCATTGGCTGGCTTCTTGATTTAACTTGTAGTTCAGCTCTTTGAGTATAAATTTTTGTTACTATCAGACAAAATAAAAAGCAGGCTTAAAAAAGATATGATGAAGCCATGCCCTGGCTTTGATGCCTCCATTCTGTCAGTAAGATTTCTCTGCATGGATTGATGGCAGAATGCGGTCTGTTTCTTAGACTGTTTAAAGCCAGGCACAAAAGAAGTCACACTGGCCGAGCCTGCAGCTGGAAAAAAAAAAAAAATGGAAGAGACTAAGCTGGTGAAAGAAACTGTTAATACAGACCAGAAACTTTTAAGTTATAAAAAGGAACATGCCCACTGAAATTCTGAAAGCAGAACTTTTATTTGGGAAAAACGATGTTCGGCTCTGCATGATTCCGACTTAGAAAATGCACACGCTTGCCTTCTCCAACTGCCAGAACATCAGTTTTTAACACAGAGGAACCAAAATAGAGGGAGGAATAATGGCCCTTCAGATGGTCCGTGCCCCAAAGCAAACCTAGCCACATACAAGCTGAAGTGCCTGCACCCTCCAGAGAAGAAAAGAGGGAGGCTGTGCCTGTAACCCGTGGATCCCAGCACTGACTTTGTCATCTTGCACCATCCCTAGAAGCCAGGGATGGCAGGATAGAGGGATAACGGATGTGAAGAGAAAAGGCATGGCTTCAAGTCACTGGCATCCCCCTCTGTAAGCTCCTCCCCACCTCGTGCCCACAAAGACCATCCACCCTAAGCGCCGGGCGGTGGTATTGCTACAAGGCAGCATTGTCTGTAAACAGAGCCTCTCCATCAACTGCTTTCAGTATTGAACAGAGAATGCTTCTCCATCCTGGCAGGGCAGACATTCAACGACCTCATGGATTTTCCTTTATTTGTAATCCAGTGAAAAATATGCCTTTGTCTTTCATTTTTCACCCCAAACCTTAGAACAGGACTCAGAATCGCATGGCCATTCACATCACTGCCAAAGGTTTCTATTTATCTGTGTCTATAACATATCAATAACTGCCCCCTGAGGGTGTTTTTGGCTTGGATTGTAAACCCCAAGTGTCTAAAGAGAGAGTCTCTGTAAAATCCGTAGCATTTGTCTGCTGAGGCACCACATACTTAATAAAAAAGGTTTCTAGTGATGTTTTGGCTGAAGTACTTCAGGGTTTTATGTGCTTTTTAATTCCCTTTAGTACACTGGAAACTCTTAAACACAGGGACTGTATTATATGTTCTGGGTATGTGTGTATGTGCCTTTACATACCTGTTTATTTAATGTATAATATAACGCATATTACTTATAGGATGTCTGAGCATTCCATACAGTGCATAGCAAATGCTGGAATGACATGCAAGAAGTTCTTAGTCGATGTATATGGAGGGAAGGAGTGAATGACTCGTCAGTTGCACACCACACAGACCAAAAAGAAATGGAACTCAAAATATCAGCAGCGCATCTCTAATTTATAATTAGAAACTGAGAAGGGAATTTTAGTCTTTCTCTTACTATTTAAGGGAGCACACCTGTTTTGTTGAACTTAAACATTCCTTTTAAAAGTTTGAATAGAGTGGGCCTTATTTAAAAATATTCTCTATGCCAGAATATCTGGATTTCCAGTGTTTTCGAACCAGCAAACAGCCTGACATGCGAGTTGTGCCCCTGTGTGTCTCCCGGTCATGTGGAGTGTAAGGGAAAGCAGCAGTTCTGAGGTAGCATTATATATGCATTTCTGGGAAACAGGCTTTTCAGCTCCTCATATTTTCACCTCCAAAAGGGAAGGGTGAATGCCACTTGCCACTGAATAGCAAGCTCTAAATATTGCTTTTCTCACACTGAAGATAGAACTCTTTCTTCTGCCCATAACTCTGTTAAATGAGGACAAGTGAAAACTCAGTAAAGATGGCCACAAGTCTCATAGCCTGCCTTAGACATTTCTGGGAGCTGTCTGTGTCTTCTGGTCCTGGGAATCTGTGGATCACTTCAGCAAATCCAAACCCGAGCCTTCCTGGTAGTTTCTTTTCAACTCGGTTTTCCTTTAGGGAAAAAAATGTGGTAATGGATAAGATGGTGTCATTATAGCCTACCCAGTGCCAGCCGTTCCTTAGCCCTGGCTTGAGAGTTAACTTGTGGGTGATGGCAGAGCCTAGTGGCCCTTGCTGGAGGTGGTGCCCACCCCCTCTCTTTGGTATCTCTTACCCAGTCACTATCACCTGTGCAGAAAGGTGTTTTTAAGACATAACCCAGGCAGGGGCATCAGGAGACAAGAGAGCTCCATGTGGCTCTAGAGTGTTCCTTGAAGAGAAAAGACGACATGCTCTGTCCACCTCACTGACTCTAATAGCTCCTCGGGAGCCACAAAAAACAGTTGCATACATCCTTAAGTTTGGAGACTTTCTCCTAAGCTGGCTTCACACAATAGAACATAACAGCTCCCTGGGAGCGGTTACCAGAGGTCATATAAATCTGCATGGAGGGCTTTACTGACTCTTTTTTTTTTTTAAGGTGACTTATTTTTACCCCAGGAGGTAAGAGTCTGTTAACAGGCATTTGCATGATAATATCCATGCCGACATGTGCGATGTTATGGAAAGAGTTCTGTTGTACAGCGGCACTATTTTCACGGCTTCTGCAGGAGCCTTTCTCTTCGGAGGTTTCCAGCCCTAATTGGGCTCTCCATTTTGTCTCTTTCCTTCTGCCCACTCTGCTGTAGGGAAAGCATACAGGGCAAGAAAATCATTCTTTTCTCTACACCCACGCTCCCTGGATTCTCCAAGAACATTGGGGGGTGGGGGGACATGTTCTTTCTGGCTTTTAAAAGTAGGCAGGGTGGGCTGAAAGAGCCTCTACGAGTGCTTAAAGCTTTAAAGAGATTTTTTGCCCTTCACGGGTGAAATTAAATCTGGAGTTGAAATTTCAGTTTTGTTACCTTTCCTCACCTTCTCCCCTCTTCCCTTCCCTTCTCTTTGGGGTACAAACGGAGCCTTAAAAAACAAAGGAAAATCAGGTTCAAATCTAGACCCCACTACTTTCTACTGACTGATTCTAAACAAACGACATCTCCGATTCTTACTTTTCCGTCTGTGAAATGAGGGCTATAGTAGTAATATCTTCAGGAAATGGATTGAGGGCATTTTTAATAGACTAAAGGATAAAACTGTAGTCATTACATAGTCAAATTTAATAGGTTATGACAAGCGCTTAATAAATATTTATTATTCTTTTTCAATTTTTACTTCTTCCTGGTTATTTTTTTTTTCTGTCTTTGGAGTGAGGCACATGTTAATGCGTCATCTCACCAACTATAGTTTGGCCCTAAGAAACATCCAGAAGCAAGCACGTATAGAGAGCTAAACATGGAGGAGTGTAGGGCAGCCTGCCATAACTTTGTAACTCTTCTGGTTTCACTTCTGCCTTCACCTTTCTGCCTGCTTGGAGAGAAATATTAGAAAAATGTTAATAAGCCCTAAATTTGAGAAGTAAGAATAGAAAAATGATAGACAGTGAGGAATATCGCTTAGGGCTCCTCTCCCCAACAATTATTATTCCTGAATATTTAAATTCTATTTCTATCTACCTATTTAATTGAAGAATATATTACAGGAGATATGTCACCCACCAGACCACTCTGAACCCAGATGGGATCTGAAGCTGTGCCAGATTAGGTATGGGTGACGCCAGTGCTACAAGTGGCACGTGTCTGCCAGATAGAACTCCTGTCTGAGAGACACAAACATTTCCTTTGGACTCAACAAACTGCATGCTTGTTTCAAAAGTACTTCTTTTGGCGATGAACGTTAAAGGGAAGTAAGTTGCACTGGTCCTGCTGGCTTAATTTGAAAAGTGTTCAGCTCGTAGAAAAGCCAAGCCATCAGTGATTCCTTTAGAAGGGAATGTTAGGAGAAATATATGCTCAATATTAATGATTCCCTTATTGGGGAACATTGTTGTGTCTGGGTTCTGGTTAAGGGGGTGACGTGGGGGTATCTAAGAGAGTCAAGTTAGAATGATAAAATATGAATCCCGAAAGGAAAATAATTAGGTATGTATCCTGGGTGAAGCTTTCATCAAAGGAGAATGAGGGGGGTGGGGGGAGAAAAAGTGGGAGAAAGTGGAAGAGGAGGAGAAGGAAGAGGAAGAGGAAGAGGAGAAGATCATCCTAGGAGTCAGAACCATTGCACAAGCAGGAAGTTGCCATGGAGAAAAGGTACACCTGTTCTTGGGAGGTTAGAGAAGGAAAGCCACACTGAGAAAAAGCCAGAAGGACTGAAACCCGAAGAGCAGCAGAGAAGCTAGATTCAGCACAACATCCTGTCCATTGTGCAGGTAGCATACAAATGAATGAAACCAAGAGGCCAGCCCCTGGTACTATGCATTGCCTCTTTTTACACTAGATAGTAGTTACAGAGGGAAGAGGTTTGCCTTGAAAGACTGTAGTAGAAGTTATGTTTGCATCTTTGCTATATTTCTAACAATATTCCTAAATGAAGGTTCCTTTTTTAAAATCAAATCAAGGATCCAGAACCCTGAGTAGAGCACATTATCAAGTTGACCCGAGGTCTAGGGACAGGGAGTGAGTGAAAACAAAACAAAACAAAACAAAGCAAAACAAAAAGCTAGCATGGGGAGCAGAAAGTGCAAGTATGGCAAATATGGACCTTGGTGTCAAGACAACAAATCCTCACCCTGATGGGAAGGTATTTTGTTGTGGTGGTGGTTTACTTGTTTGTTTGTTTGTTTAACAAAGTGGTAATCTCTTAGTTAAGGTTTTGAAAGATTGATATGTGAGCATATGGAAAGAACAGGAGAGACAGGAACAGATAACAAACTCAAAAGCTCCTTTCTCATGTAACCATTTTGGGGAAAGACAGTATTTTAGACCTGTTCTTCCCAATGGTGAGTCTTTTAAATAACATCATCATCTAGGTGATCTGGGGCTCATGAGTAAATTTGAGGAGAATTTAAGGGAGAAATCCCCCAGTGAGTCATGTCAGATTCTGCTTGTGGGTGACCCAGACACAGCTCCCATTGTCAGAAATCCAGAATTAGAAGTTCCAATGGATGGGGAAAGCCTTGAAGGCAACTGTGAATGATGAGATTGAGGAGCCAAGGGAATAAAAAGCCCCAAAATGAAAGGGAGGAGAGAACTCAAGGAGATGAAAGTGAGTCATGCTTTTAAATGCAGCTCCCTATTAGTGGGAGCCGTACATATATAACTGGAGATGACTAATGGCCATCAAGAGAACTGTGTCACTGAAGTGATGGAGATAAAAGCCATGTTTCCAGAAGGTTGGAAAGAGAGGAAAAAGAGGCACAAGACACACGATATAATTCTCTAGCTGGGCCAGGGCATAGTGGTACAAGCCTAATCTCAGCACTTGGGAGGCAGAGGCAAGAACATCAGAGCTTCGAGGAAAGCCTCAGTTACACAAAACTCTATCTCAACAATAACACCAAAACAAAACAGAACTAATTTCTTTAGAAACAGGGCAGACATATGAGGAAGGAATCTCTTGTGTATACTAAATGGATTCAACTACTGTCAATTAAAAAAACCTATGGCCTATGGATGAAGCAGGAAATAGGTGGGGCATCTGGCAGGCAGAAGGAATTCTGGGATAGAGCCAGGTGAGATTCAGCCAGCAAGATGTGAGAAAGATGGATGCATGGTGCCGGAGCTAAGGTAACCAGGCACGTTGCAGAATGTAAATCAGTATAATGGGTTATTTTAAGTTATGAGCTAGTCAGAAAAGAGCCTAACTATATGACCTAGGTATTTGTAAACTAATAATTGAGTTGTTATTCCAGGAGCTAGTGGGGGAGGAAAAACCTTCTACAGCAGGCATATATACAAGTAAGAATGTATTTGGGAGGGGGCATTGCCGGAGAGATGTCTCAGTGGTTAAGAGCACTTGCTGTTCTTGCAAAAGCCCTGAGTTTGGTTCCCAGCACCCACACAGAGTGGCTCACAAATACCTATAACTGAAGCTCTGAAAAATATGATGCTCTTCTAGCCTCCTCAGGGACCTACATACACGTGTTCATATGTGTACACGCACACACACACACACACGAATAAATAATTAATAAAACTTTAAAGAATGTGTTTTGCTGCTAGTGTTCCTTTCTTGTCTTTAACAACAGAGAGGATTTAACAACAGGGAGAAGCAGAGAACAAGGCAATAGGAGATGCCATGGATGCCAGTGGACTTAATGGGAAGGAATTGGTGTCCTCTGGAAACTAGAAATAGGAACAAGGGCACCTGTAAAGAGGCTGGGTTTGTCTCAACTGATAGCATCTTCTCCTCTCAGCCAGAACCAGGGCTGACACTTAACTAACACTTCCATTTTTGGTCTCTTCTCTTCCTTTGTGCACCCCTTCCCCTGAAACGCCTCTCTGAGCCATTGTTCTTTGGATAAAGATCAAAATCCTACAAGGGGTTCCGGGATATAAATTTCTCCCCAGTCTACCGTTCCAGCTTTATCTCGTTCTACCTCTTCTTGGTGTCCCCTGGTCTGAAGTACACTGGCTCATTTTCTGCTTCTTTCCATCACTCTAGTATCTTTCTCCTCCTGGTCTTTGAACACAACACCTGCTTTTTTCTTTTTCTTTCTTCTATCTTCACATTCCAAATCCTGCAGCTCTTGGCTGAGTTATCAATTCTGGATGAGGCATCCACCAATTTCTCTGCCTGTGTAACCCTTGCCACATACACACTTTTACAGTATGTGCTGTTCTTGTGAAGTGTTTGTTACAGTTTGTTTGGTAAATGTGTGAGAGAGCGAAGGGGCAGGACAGGCACATGTGGAACTATTTGATAGGTGTTTGTTTTCCCCTCAACAGCTGAGACTTCCTTGGGATTCTAAGAATGCCTTGCCTCTTCTGTATCTCCTTTGCAGCCTGGAAATAGCAACTATCATGTGCAAACTGCACGTTTGTCTGAGGTTATTAAGGTAGGCTGTCCATTTCAAGCGTTCCAATGGCATCTCTCGGGCTGGCTTCTCTAGCTTCAAGACCGTGTCTTTCATGGTCTTGAAGCAATCCTGTTCTCATCTGCACCATTAACATGGCGTTTGTCAACAGACATCATAAGCTGCCCCTACACTGGAGCCATGCAGGGACTGCTCTCCAGTTTGGCACAATTCCCTCTTGAATACTGTGCTGAGAAGTTGTTAGTGTCAATAAGGAAGTGGAATCACCTCTCGTTATTAATTGTGGCCTGACATTGACAGTTGTCTAGCCGTTTTGCCATGGTGAGGATTCAGTGATTGTCGGGTGCAGCAGGATGTTCTCAGAATTGTCACATCTACTGATTCTGTGCCAAAACCATGCCAAGCCCTCCAGCCTGCCACTTCAGTGTGGGAGGTACCACTTGATCTCCAGAGTCCTGACCTCCTTTTTCTTATCCCGTTTGCAGCTTCCTTGCATTAACTAGGAAAATGGCATCCCCTTTAATGAGCGGAAATATTTATCCCCTTTAACTGAACGGCTCTTAGAAGCAATTAGCATTTAGGGAATTTCTTGTTTAGAAATAATGTCTGCATGAAATTACCCATTATGGACTAATTTGAAACTGGAAGATAGATGCTCATTTTTTCCTGTGATAGCACCTGCAAGCATTTGTGGGAAGGGGGCTAGCTGCAGCATGATTATCCATCGCCCTTTTCCATCGCCATGTGCATGGTGGGTAAGCAGAAACCCTTTGACATGCAAGCGTTTCTGAGGACGAGGGATGTGTTCCTTTCAAGTGGTGCTATTTACCTGTCATTTCGGATCTGAAGGCTGAGTAGGCTCTGTGTGTCATAATTAATTCGTGTATTGCCTTTTGGCCACCAAATAGGAAATAAAGAGTGATGCTATGTCAAAAATGAATACTATGTCAGAAAAAAGGAAGGAGAGGAAATTTATTGCTGAATGGCAGATGCAGGGGGAAAATTTTCTCGGGATTAAAGAGGACATACGGACTCACGTGCCTATAGCTGAATATACTTGAATTGGAGCATTATGACAAGTGGGTGGCCCTGATTGGGAATAACTTTGAACACAGGTATATGGAAAAGGGTTGAACATCACCGTTGGAAAATGCCACCAGAAAAAAAATCTGAAAACCTAAAAGCATTTGGAGTGGCAATAGAATTGTACAATGGGGGAAACCTGGTAATTTTGTGTTCTATTCACTAAGCGATTAACGCATGTAAAATTACTTCGGAAGTATGTGCAGTAGATATATATGAGAGAAATGAATTTGGTGTCCAAACTATTTTGTTATGTCTGTGAAAATATTCCAACATGTGGACGGGGGTGGGAGCAGACAAATGTGAAACATTTCTGATCCCAAACATCTAGATAGATCTTCTAACCTAAACAGTGCATTGTAGTGAATGCCTAGTAATTTCAGAGGCTATGCAAAATGCCTTCTGTGGCTTATTTTATTTACTCTTCCTGATTGTCTATTTTGCTGAAGAAAGAATTGAGCCAGATGGTGATGATATGTGGCAGGCAGTAGTGGCACATGCCTTTAATCACAGCACTTGGGAGGCAGAGTCAGGTGGATCTCTGTGAGCTCAGAGGCATGCTGGTCTACAGAGAGAGCTCCAGGACAGCGGGGGCTACACAGAGAAAGCCTGTCTTCAAACTAACCAAAAGAAGAGAAGGAGGGGGGAAGGAAGGGGAGCAGGAGGACAGAAGAAGAAGAAGAAGAAGAAGAAGAAGAAGAAGAAGAAGAAGAAGAAGAAGAAGAAGAAGAAGAAGAAGAAGAAGAAGAAGAAGAAGGAGAATTGATGCTCAGAGTTATTCAAGTTTATTCAGCTAAGAAATGGAAGAGTTGAAGTGGGACTCAGGGCAACTGACTCCACAGTCATGACCTCCCAGCCACACAGATGTCACATTCAATACCAGCACGGCAAGCGGAGGCCTTCCGCTCTGAAGTGTAGTCATACTAAGCTTTGGGGAGTGTAAAGATTCTAAGCGGGTCACGGCTTTGAAAGGACCCTTGTGAAAGAAAGAAATCCAGGGTCAGCCAACCCATGCTCCACCGCTGTGTTGAGCTTCGCTCTGATTGGCTGATTCTGTACTAAGCACTTGGTATCAGGAAATGAGGCTAGAAGGCCAGCGTGGGCCAAGCAGGGATGAGAGGTGGGAGGGAAGCTTTCCTGACTGGTGCTGACTGACTAGGGTTGGCGTACTCACAGGACAGCAGCAGGCAAAAGGTATGCCGGCACTGGCACTTCGCAGACTCTGTATTTTTGCCTAGGGCCGGCCTTGCTTCAAAGCGAAGCTTCCACCGAGAAACTAAATAAAGGAAAGAAAAGCCAAAGAGAACAAATTCCCATTTAGTCAGCTTTTACCGTCCTGGGAGGCTCTGTGTTTATGCTAGATCTTAATTATGCTGCTTGTCAAAGACACAGTAAACTCCACTGTGGTTGAGGAAGCGATTTTATCTTTTTATCTTTACAGTCAGGAAAGGACTTAGTATTCTGAACCCTACCCTTGATGAGCTTCAAACCTGGAATAAAAGAACGTTTTGCTCTCCTTCCCAATTGGCTCTGCAAGCTACCGGTGAACACCTAATAAGGAAGTTTGGGCTGTGTTAAGAGTAGGCAGTACCCAGGTGGCCTGGAATGGAAGTGTAAAGTGCAAGGGGCCCATAT
Organism: Meriones unguiculatus; assembly: GCF_030254825.1. NCBI lineage: Eukaryota > Metazoa > Chordata > Mammalia > Rodentia > Muridae > Meriones > Meriones unguiculatus. Next base: position 33,263,185 of record NC_083359.1, read on the forward strand.
AGACCCTTCAACAATCCCTGCTCTTGGCCCTATTCACCTGCCCCCCAAGCATCTCTCTGCAAGGCTTGACCCACGTCCTGGAACACACCTAACTGCCTCCTCCAAGCAGGAAAGTGTGGAAAACCCTGGGGCTGTGTGTTCGGTGGTGGGGCTGTTCGTGAACGGTTTAAGGGTGCAGACTTTAAACAGATCCAGTTTACACAGAGAAGTTACTGCCTTTCCAACCCTCGGACTCTTTACGGTAAATCGAGAACATATTTTGCCTCACTGTTTTTGCTATTCTGCTTCCTTTTTTTGTTTTGTTTTGTTTTTAACCTTTCTAGCTCTGACAGATGATTTTTTTTCCCTCATGACACATACTCTTTTATCTTTAAATAATTACATCTAATGGGGGGGAGGGGGCTAAACCTGCTTTAAGGCACAAGCAAGTAAGCAATATCTGGTGAAACTTGACACAGAGTGTACAAAAAGGAATAGCTTTTGGGCAAAGTTCTAATGAGGAAGCCTTGCTTCGTGCCTCACTGTGAGTTTGTGAGCTGCATTTGCTCCTCTTTTGCAAGCATCCACATCCCCCCCCAACCTATGACTTCAGAGCCATGGAAACTGTAGCAGATCCTTGCCACAGACCCTGCAAAACAGGAACAAAAGAGAAACGCTTTAGGGCAGCTCTGCCCATCTAGTCCAGGCACACAATCTACGATGCCAGAAGGTCAGGCTCATGGAAGATTTTGTCTTTGTTTTTCTTTGTCAAAATTCAAATGCCTGGGCCCCAATCGCAGGGGTTCTGTTTTGGTAGATCTGGGGTGGAAGGTATAATGTCTGCTTTCATAACCATCCCAGATCAGAGATGAATTCTCCAGGCTGAAAATCGCCAACCAGGATTGATTCTAGGCTTGTATTTCAATCAAAAAGAGGAAAATACATGTGAATGAGCCTTGTAGCTATAAATCAGGCCAATGCAAAGAGCCCATACTAATACAGGGTACATAATGACACAACTGATTTTAAAATAAGTCTCTAAAATATCTTTCCATTTCACGTAGCCCCGTGTTCACCAAGCAACTAAGTGATGTGCCAATAGTTTTAGTCTCTCTTGACCTCAGGAAACTTATCTAGGAAATTGCAGTGATGTTTTATTTGCATGAGAATAATGTGTTTGATGAGACAGTCCACTGGGGTCCCTCTTATTTCCGGAGCACGTATGTATATCTTTACCAGGGTGGAATCAGATAAAATCCTGCTCTTACAGAATGCTGCAGGTATCATGCAAAGAACCATCCTGGTTACTGTTAGAGGCAGATCTTCAGTTGGATCTTGTTCCACGGATCAGAGGAACACAGGAATCCCTCTGTAGCTCCTTGACAGCCTGACAATGCTGCTTCCCTCCTGGATTCTGAGAAAACCGAATGTTTGTCATGGAACACCTAAGTCCGGGCGAGGTATGATTCATTTCTAATCACCACCATTATCCAGGTGACTTGCTTGAGCCTGGCTTACACAGAGTTCCCTTTCAGCCTCGGCATTTTATAACTAGCATTACCCTGCCATACTCAGAGCCTTGTGAAAATATTTTCAACAGCTAACAAGCAGAGCCTGCAGTTATAATATGCTCATTAGGCTGCATGTTAGTTTTCAAGTCTTGCTGCACATATAATCTACTCTTGATTTCCTTTGTATTTCCGTTCTTGTGGGCATCCGCCCCAGAGCACTAGCAGCCTCAGGGTTTGGCCAAGGGCTGCTGTCATGATGTGTGTTTTCCATGAGGCGGCAATGACTGGGAAATGGCACACCTACACTCTTTATATCCCAGTTACCCTTTGAGTGTCCTTTCAGCCATGCTATAGCTTAACTTGATCCTCTTTGAATAAATTCTTTTAGAAATCAAATAGGATTTAAAAGACAAAGTAAATCAGTTTCAGTAGATGAAAGGGTTGATTTCTGAAGTTTTTGTTGTTTTGTTTTATTTCTGTTTGTTTCTTTTTAAATTCATTTTTTCATTGTTCCAGGCCTTATTTCTGTGTTACAGAACCATTGCCTTAAAAACCTACTTATAAATGACCAGTTTCTGCATAAAGCCCTTTGATCAACCCAGTACAGTACTGAGCTTTTCTTTGTGCTTTGAAAACCCTGCATTTAAGGGGAAAAAATATTCTCTGAATCTGAGGTCAAAGTGTTCCATTATTATTTTATTTCTTGATAGCTAGTTATAAAGAGTAGTGTTTATTCATTTCTTGGGCAATTGCTTAGCCCCTGGAATATGCCTGTCAAGGTGTTAGACCTTGCAAACACAGAGATAAATGTTACCTGTTTCATTCTGTTGTGGAAATAACAGCTAGTGGAAAATGTCAGCCTTCTCAACTTATGTGGACACAATAAACAAGATGAGTGGCGTTAATATAGCTGTGAACACAAACTACAGGTTAGAGACGAGGAACAAACACAAAGCCCCAAGGGAGAAAGAAGGTGTCGTGTCAGGATTGAGTGTGAGTGACAGAGAAGCAGACACCCAAGGAAACATGAGTAAAGAAAGACAGGTTAGAAGCAACTGTTGGAAGGACTAAAGAGCTATCTTCTGGAGAATGACCATAATTTGAGAAGTGTACTTATGTACTCACGGGGATATGGTAGTCGGGTACATTGGCCTTACTTACAGAGCTGGATGGGACTAAGTGCTAGGTAGGAGAGAGGAATGAAGAGGGAGAGGCAAGTGTCATGAAGTCTTAGTTTACTTGTGCTGCCATCACAAAGTACCCACTTAAGGAATTCTAAGAACAGAAATATATTTATCATAGTTCTGGAGGATGGAGAAATCACCTAAGGCATGGGATCTGGAAAGGATGTGTCCCTCACAGATGTGTGAAGTTTCTGCATCCTGCAGCAAGCGGGAGAAAAAAAGGCTAAGTGGCTCCTCCGAACCTCTCCTATAAGGTCATTAATCTGCTCATGAGAGTTGGAGCCCTCCTGACCTATCGACATCTTAACGCCCCACCTCATTGTCCTGTCACACTGGGGACTAAGTGGCAGCATACATTCTAGAGGGAGCCCGAAATATTCAAGTCACATCAGTAAATATGAGACACCATTTAAGACCTTCAATGAGAAGTCTAGATCAAGACTAACCATGCCTTCACACTCAATATATTTCATTTGGCTTTTCTTAATCCTTCCTACCTCTCAGCCATGATTTAAAAATAAAATGCCTTTCCCTTTGTGCTGCTGAGAGCAATAAATGAAATCAAAGCTAAGGATGTGAGGGAATTCATTTAGATCAGCCCTGTAGTCTCAGCATTCAGAGACTAAGGCAGGAAGATTGTAATGGGTTTGAGGCTAGCTTGGGCTACATAATGGATTCTAGACCAGCTTTAGCTTCAGCTTACAAATCATCTTGCAAATTATCTTACAAGTCATCATCATCATTATCATCAGAAAAAGGAAAATAATTCATCCAGCCCACAGTCACCAAATCCCTCCGGTTGCTTAGAATGTGCAATCATTGGAGATAGAACTAACTGAGCTTTAGACCTGAGAGGTACATTTTTCTCCTCCAGTCACTTCAAACTGTTTTGTTGAATAGAGCCCAAGATGTTCTTTATAGCTTGAAGTAATTAAACCTGTTACACATGAGGCGAAGTAGACATTTTTTGATGCTGTAGATAGCCAGTTCCTCTGTTGTAACTTCTGATGGTTTAAATGGATTCTCCCTAAGTCCCATCAGAATGATAAAGCACTCATGTTTAAGTGCATATAGTTGCATTGTAGTACAACTAATGATATCTGAATGAGGTTCACACCTGTCAGCCTTCATTCTTTCTCTATGAGACTAGCAGTTATTTCCTGGGATGCCGAATATTAACTTGCATGAATCCTAGAAAGTATGACACGTTAACCCTGTATACACATGAAAATCAAATGCGTGCTTAGAGGATCACATGCCAGCTGTATAAAGATCCCAGCAGAGATGTAAGAGCTGGAAAAAGCTCAATGCCTGGTGAAGGAAGCATTAGGAAGGGCCTCAGGCACAGAAGAAATGTGACAAATAAATAATTGGCCAGTCACGTCTCTGTTTTATCAGGCTTCCTATCTCGTACACAATGAGCACCAAGGCTACCTTGCTGGACCCAATTTCTCTTATGTGATGTCTACACGGGAAGATGCAGCAGGCTAGAGAAGGCCTCATTGCCTGTGGTCAGGCATATAAAATGTCTCCAGTCTAATGTTCTCTGAGAAGAATGAGTCTCCACTCTCATTCAGCTCTGTCACCCTTTGCCTCCCTTGCTTTCTCCATTCCTTGGAATAGACACAGACTGGAGAGCAGGTACTGATAAGCGAAAGATCTGAGAAAACATTAGGGCAGCCCACAGAATGAGGGAGGAGGAGCATTTTTGTTGATGTTAAGAGATGAGTGGGGAGAATCCCGCTCTCTGCTTTTATTTCTAGGAGCAGAGCTTCTGTCTATATTGATGTCAGACATGAGTCAGAAAGCACAAGAGCTGAATAATCCTACAATGCATCAAATCTTCTGCTCTCAGAAAATAGATCACATACCTTGGGGCTTGAGAAAGTACTGTTTAGACCTTTCATAAAGACTTGTTGGAATTCCTTTCCTTCCTTCTTTTCTTTCTTTCTTTCTTTCTTCATTCCTTTCTTCCTTCTTTTCCTTTCTTCCTTCCTCTTTTTCTTCATCCCTTTCTTCCACTCTGTTCTTTCCCTCCTCTGTTATTTGTAACACCCAAGCCAGGTCTCTTTATGGATTTATCTACAGATGCAAGTCACATTCATTGTATGTGTGCTGTTGAATGACTTTTGGTTACTATACAATATTATGTAGTCATTTTTCAAATCCAGCTTCAAAATGTCTCCAACTTATCAGAAAGACTCACATGCCTGCCCACTTAATTTTCAAATCAGCATGAAAAGAAAAAAAAAAACCCTCCAAAACTAGATATTATGGAATATTTTCTACTTGAACACTAAGAAAGTCTATTTTTGTGGCTTCTTGCTCTAAAGGTATATTTACACTTACTTTTCTGACCTCTGTGAGGACAAAAATTTTTGTAGTATATAAAAAAAGAATAGGTAACGGGAAAAGATGCTCTTTGGTAGCTATGGGTTCACTTGTTAAGAGTTGCCCATCTTTGCTACATTGCTCTTCTACTTGGAAAAGTGAGGAGTAGGGCATGGGATGGATGACAAGAGGAGCAAGAATCTGCTTCTTAGTTACAAACATCTTAAGTGTTCATAATTATTAGCCCTTTAGTTGTCAGGATACTTGGAACCATGATGATTCTACTCTTTGCCACTTGTTGACCATGTATTCTGTTTTATAACCTTTCTATGTATTATGTTAGTTAAGTCTTACCATGGGCTTTTTCTGCCTTTGTAGATTAGGAAACTGTGGCTTAGTTCAATTGCCTTGTTTCAAGTCACTGCACAGTAGATGTTAAAGCCAAAGACCAGCCATGATCTGTGCCACTGCCCCGCCTCTGCTTTAAAGGGCACATTTTATCACATCTCTAGATAAGAAGGTCAAGGCCCAGCCTTCAGCAGTCCTCCTAATTGTCAGAGGACTGCTTCTATTACTAGAAGAGAAAAACTGAAAATATATGGCCATAGGGGAGAAGGCCAAGCCATCGTCAGACTTAATAGCCACCCCAAAATTGTGGGAATAAAAAAAAAAAAGAAAGAAACAACTGAAGACAACAGTGTTTATGGCTTTGGAAGTTTTGAGAGGCAGCCTTTTAAACTGTGCCAGTGTACGAGGCTGAGGGAGCCGGTAAGCAGGCCTGCGGGCAAGCCACTGCTTGACTGTCTTTGTTGATTTTCCACCTGGAAATGAACTTCACCAGAGATCTGTGGTAATGTTCGGGGAGGCCTTGCCATTTGGCGGCTGCTTGAATAACTGGGGCTAGGTCGTTATGACAGGACACTTTGGAAGGTGTAAGAGGTACATTGTCTGAAGTGATCACTCCCTTGGCTGGCTCCTCAGGGCAGCAATCATTGACCACTTGACACAACACCTTGTATTTCTATTGCGTGTGTTCTATCCTCTCTCCCCACCGTCCTCACTCTTGGTTAAGCACAACAGACGTGGTAGATGAGCACTTGACCAGGAGAGGTCCCTGCCCCCCCCCACCAGAAGTGCTGATACGCTAGGCCTCTCTGAATAATCCCATTCTGTATTTTTATGAAAATCCCCTCTGATTTTTTGGAATTAACTGAATGTCATCTTTTCTGCTCTTTAAAACTGCAAATCCAGCCAGTGAGGCAGTGAACACCTGTAGTCCCAGCACTCAGGGAGGTAGAAGCAGGGCGATCTCTGTGAGTTCAAGGCCAGCCTGGTCTATAAAGCCAGTCCAGCACAGCCAAGGCTACACAGAGAAACCCTGTCTCAACAAACAAACAAACAAACAAATAAAAAACCTGCAAATCCAAAAGGATGTGCCCTATCATGGAGCTAGAGTGCTTCGTAACAAGTAAAGTCCAGTAGATTTTGTTGAATAAGGGGAAAAGGGCTGAGCAGCATCAGAAGATCTTTGAAGTCAGTGATGATATAATTTACCATGCCCAGTATTAACAGTTGCCAGGAACTGTATCTAGCGGCTTAGTTTTCAACCTTGCATTTTTCCTTTTTTTCTTCGCTCTGCCCCACATACTCTGCCATGAGTTTTCTTACAGTTCTGAGATCTAAAAGACCAGAGTCCATTTGGTAAGGTGAGACAGTTGGCTTTATACCCGCAAGCTGGTTTCATGTTGCTTCAGAAGTTCGCTCATCCTAGATGTCTGAGGAGAAAACCAATTCCCATATTTTGCAAGTTTACTTTGCTGTAGTACAGTGAATAATTGTCCTGAGGGGATGAGATGGCATCAGAGAATATTAATCTTAGATTTTCATTTCCTGTAAAATAACTTTCCACTTATTATATTCAGTGAGAATACTTTGGGTTTCAGGAAATATGCATATTTTATCACAGACAATCCGAAGTGAGCTCTCAAATGTAGCTGAAGCTCTAGAGTTGAGAGGTTCAGGCAGTTGGGGAGACCAGACAAATGCTACAGTATCCTGAGAAGGGATAAGTGGTAAATAGAGGCAGAATCAAGTTACCCACAGTATGAACACCTACACGTCATTGTCCAGTTTTAGACGTAAGCCTTAATAAAAGAAAATGGTAATCAGAAAACATGAAAAATCAAAATTGTAGCAGTGATATGCCAATCTCAAGTCCAGGCCATGTTTGACACTACCATGCAAGCTCCTCTGCATATTTTCTACTCTAAGGAACCAGTGAGGAGGTATAGCATATCTAAGCAAAAGCACCTCAACCAAGATTAGTTTAAGGAAGAGAATAAAAACTTTCACATGGAACTCAAAATGGGTTTCATGCAGGCTTGAGTTCAGGGGCTGGAATATGAGCATAGAATTTAACTATGTGGTAGCAGAGATGAGTTACTAAACTCCCAGTTGCCTCCTCTGATGATCAAGGGCAAGCAAACAGAAGATTCTCTTTCTGCACAACCAGAAAAAACAAACAAACAAACAAACAAAACAAAAAACAAAAAAACCCACAAAGCATCCCTACTTCTGGCTGTTGACTGCAAAGTCTAAAGGTCTCCTAGACAACATCTCATCTGATACCATGTGCATCTGATGGTCCTCGAGAGCCATCTTAATTTCAATAACTTACCAGAACGAGTCCTAGAACTCACAGGAAGCAGTTATCCTCCAGTTATGTTTTCTTAAAGTGGAAAGATGCACCCTATAACCAGGCAAAGGAAGACAGTGATGTGACAAAGTTCATGGAAGTTATGAAAACCAAGCTTCCCGTTGCCCAGTCACAGACAGGACTATTAACAATGTATGGCAACAAGCACAGGGAGTTGCCGTCAAGGGCAGTTGGCCCTGGCCTCCAGGACTCTAAGTGTTACTTTGGGGCTCAAACGTATAGATGCAGTTGACCATTCATGTGTCTGATATTTTGGCACTAGCCTCTCTATGCTGTAGCTCATACAATGTGATCCAAAGCCCCCACTGTAAATTCCACTGATCCACCATCCAATATGACCTAAGGCTCCTGAGTAAACAGAGACACTCTTAACTAGTCCTGTTAACACTCATATTCCAAGAGTTTTGGAATCCCTTCCCAGGACCCATGAGCCAGGACCAGACCTCTCTTAGGATAACATTAATTCTTTCATCTACACATCCCAGTATTCTGATGAACGCCCTCCCCTCACAGGGCTCAGGAGTCTGTCGCTAAGCCTGGTGCTCTGTTATGGAGCTGAAACATGCTGTCTGGCTAGGCCTGCAGTCAGGCTATTCACCTTATCCATCAACATAACCCGAGCACTGATGAAGGTATTTCCAGGAGGAAATCCTGTGTTATCTCGTGGAAAGACTACACAGTGCAATGAAACCATCAAATTTCTCCTATTTCCATTTGATGGGATATCATTAACGAGTCCGAGGGAAATGAACTAAAGATGACTTGATAAGTGCAATTTTTAAAAATCAGACAGATCCTCTTAAGATATGACATGTGTGACTTAGAGATGAGGGAGACTAATGGGGAGTTGATGGAGAGGTTCTGTATATGAACAGTTATGCAAATTCCCCACCAGGTGGGAGATGTCTGTCTCCTTTCCCTGGAGGAGGGGGTCCCATGTGAGTCACTTGAAGAGCCTTATAGTCCTCCCATCCTGGCATACCCCATACTAATGGTGTCTAGTGTTTAAAGACCCACGGGAGATTTCCATATTCAACAATCTGGAAATTACTATGGAAGAGTTTTAGAACAACAGCAAAGTCTACCAAAATCTGGCCAGTTTCCAGCATGAAAAGATTTATGTAATTGGGTGTATGTGTTTGTACCACTAGCTGGAAATACAGCTCCAGAACCTCAATAGGATGCCATGAAAAACAAAACAAAACAAAAAACTGAGCTGTAAAATTACATTCTGAACTTCACTTTGCATGATGTCCATGCTACTGCTTGGATCTTGAGGAAATGACTTACTTTCTCTAAGGTCCAATTTTCTGATCTTCAGAATAACTAGTAACCTGCACAATGGAACTTCTGAACAAAAATGTCAGTCTTAGAATGTTATTGTTAAGAGGCAGAAACCTTGTCTTTCCCTCCATATGCTGCAGTCTTGAGCTTTGTGTTGTAGTGTTTGTTTTTAACATGTCTGTAAAGGGTAAAGAAATGTGTGTCTTAGTCAGTACTGCAAGTTTGAAGTTCTCGTTTTCATTTGAATACATTTGTCCTTTAAGCATTAGGAGTCTCATGAGAAAGCAGCCTATTCATTGTCTGTACGCTAGGAAGATTTTAAAAAAAAATATCTCCTGTTAGAAATAGTCCCTGTTCCCCTCACTTTGGGAAACCAATTGGTTACTGAGCTACCACAGGCTACATCCGAGCGGAGGTTCTAGGTTATATCCATACATGGTCCTTGGTTGAATGTCAGTCTCAGAAAAGACCCTGTGCCCAGATATATTTGGTCCTTGTGGAGCTCCTATCCTTTCCCCATCAGACTAACTCCCCTTCTTTCTTATGATTCCCTGTACTCTGCCAAAGGTTTGGTCATGAGTCTTTGCTTTGAAAACACTGCTAGTTAGGTCTCCCCACCCCCGAAGGGAGGAGCAGTCCTGTTAGGCCACAGAGGAGAGCTTTGCAGCCAGTCCTGAAGATACCTGATAAAACAGGATCAGATGAATGGGGAGGAGGTCCCCCCTATCAGTGGACTTGGAAAGGGGCACGGTGGAGATGAGGGAGGGAGGGAGGGACTGGGAGGGAATGAGGGATCGGGACATGGCTGGGATACAGAGTTAATAAAATGTAACTGATAAAAATAAATAAATAAATAAAAAAGAAAAAAAAATATCTCTACGACAGTATTTCTTCAATCCTTGATTTTTTTTTTTTTTTTTTTTTTTTTTGTATACCAACAAGAGAAGGAACAGGTAACTTGTTAAACTGTAACACCATCATTTGCACGAGGAATTCCTGCCACAGGAATGTCAATATGAAAAGGAGCACAAATAAGAGAGTCAGTGGCATGTGGTCTGTATGGTCCTCTCGGGTGTGGGCGTTAGTGATAGTTACACCGGACACCCTCACAAGCCCTGGCTTCTGGAAGAGCCCGCACCCACACTTACTTCCCTTCAGCCTTTTCTCTCCTGAGAAGAAAGTAAACTCAAGTTTAATTCAGATGAAATTATTTTTATGTCCCATTTAGATCATAAAATATCCCACGGTGCTCCGTCTTTGACCTTTGAGAAACACAATGAACTGTTTAAAGAGTCCCCGATTTTCACTCACCTTTCTTTTAAGTGACTGTGTGTCATTCTCCTTCTGGACGGGATAGTGAAAATGGTCCTCATTATTTCAGCAGATCATATCTGCCTTGCCATAGGAAGGCAGGAGGTGGGAACATAGAAGGAATTCAGTTTGATGACCACATGACCTTTCTTCCTCCAAGCCTCCCCGTTCAACTGGAGATTTTGTGTTGTGATCTTAAATAGGTCAAAGTACAAGCTGAAGAAAGGGCTTCTGAATAGAGTCCTCATTTTATGCTTACTTAATAATGTAGATATACCTCCATTCTTTTCTCTCCTTGCCTTGAATTATGCTTGGGCAGTAATGTGTTGGAATATGTATATATACATATATAATTTTTATGTATTATATAATATTACATTTATTTATTTAAAATGTGGGGAGTGGGTATAAGTGCCACGGGAAAGAAGACAATGTGTGAGTCTCTTCTCTCCTTCCACCATTAGTCCTGGTAACAGCACTCAAGTCACGATGCTTGGTATCTAGCACCTTTACACACTGAACATCTTACAACTCCTAGAAAATTTGTTGTTGGTGAACTATAACCCTGAGTAGGGAGGCAAGTTGCTTGGGGGAATTGATTTCGGGGAGAGGTAAATCATCATTCTTCGAATTCATCCCATTGAAATGCTATGTGTGTGTTTAGTTTAAGGAATTAAAATTTTAAGTGAGAGAGAAAATTATTCCAAAGAGCCCGAGAGACTGAAATAAAAGCCACTTCAAACCCAAAGGAGAATCTTCCTGATAGAGTGTCTTGATAGCATCTTGGTGGGCCGTGCTGGGACCCTGCCCCAGTGAAAAAAGCATTTTTGAAAGTAAGCGATTTAGAAAATGAATCTGCTCTAGCTTCTGGTAGGGAGATGGGTGCCAAGGTTAGATCTTTAAGGAAATAATCTTATTAGTCCCTCTTATTAAGGAAGCCTCTGCAGTGTGTAGACTTTGAACCCGCCTGATGAAAAGTAGGCCCTTGTCAAACAGCTCCCAGCTCCTAGTGAAAAGGTTGAATGTTGTTGGTTTAGATCGCCCAATCCAAATGCAAACATGTTTCTAAGCTTGTGTTTGCATACTCTGGAAGGGGAAAAAAAAGACTTCCTCATTTTCCCTGACTCTGACACTAATAGCATTCCAGGGGGATGGCAGCTCCCACTGAAATTACTAAATCACCCTGTTAATGGTGTGCACACAGAGGCAAAAGCAGCCAGCACACCTTGAAATGCAAAGGCTCTTGGATTGCCATTGTTTGGGTCCTTTTATTTCTCACACTCTCCGTTCCCCCCACCGATGGATTCCCTTCAGGTTTCTCTGCTGTTACATCTCTGTACTGACCCCGTCTGGAAGTTGTAAGACTGGAGTCCTGACAGCTTTGTCATTTTCATAGCTGTGAAGGTGGATGTCAGGCTTACAGGATTATTGTTCTCCAGGAATGCTTCAGTACATAATCAAGAAGAAGGTCAAGAGAGGTGGAGAGAGAGAAAAAACTCTAATTAAATCAGGAAGGGCTGACTTGTGGCCTGAGAAATGCGTGCAGACTCCAGGAGGGCTTCACTCTTGGATCCAAGTGCAACAATTGGCCCCAGTGAGGGGCCGCACTTGTCGCGACGGACAACAAAGAAATTGCCATTAAAGTGAGCTCTCCTTGAAGAACCGGCTTCCTTCTTTGCTTTTACCCTGTTATTAAGGCCCTTCTCAAATCAGATTAAGGAAAGGCACTGTAACACATAGTTTGATTAGCATGATGGAAGGGAGGAAGCAAGCTCCTTTCTTGTATCCGCTTCTCCAGTCCCTGAGACTAGTTTCTGGAGGTCGGCCTAGGATGCAGCGTCACCTCAGCGGTGACCAAGTACAAGGAAGGAAAATTCAGAGATGTAGGCTGTCGGGAACAGAACTGAGAAGCTCTTTGCTCTGTTGTTTGTTTGTTTATTTGTTGTTTGTTTTTCCTGGTGGTTGTCTTCAGTAAACACTTGTCATATGGAATCCTGAGACCTACTAGGTCCAACACTGAACAGAAGTGTTAATGGTGCAAAGAAGTCACGAACAAAGCTCTGGAATTAGTGTAAGAACTTGGCATGCCAAGTGATAAGTAAACATGCTGGTGGGCAATAACAGGCCTGAACAGTAATTAAGTACCTATAAAGTACACTCACTGGCCCACGTGCTCTATAGGAATCATCTCATTCCATACAAAGTTTACACTGCTGGGCATGAAGCACCAAGCTAAGGACAGTACTTTGATTGAGAGACAGAGAGAGAGAGAGAATAAAAAATTTGCTGAATAAAAGTATGTGAATGGGGCTTGAAGGACATGTAAGATTTATATCATATGTTTAAGAATATAGAGTGGAGAAAAAAAGCCTTTTTCAGCAGAACAAAACCTATAAACAGAGACTCAGTGTGTCACATATAATGAAATCATCTAGAATTGTGGAATTCCTGCCCTGTGCAGCCAAAAGCAGTTGGTGGGAAAGGGGCTGGAGACAATGGGATGAAGAGGGGCCTTTGCCCAGTGCATAATGGAGCTAGAAGAGAGTTTTGTTTGTTGTTTTTTTAAAGAGGAATGATGTTCAAATTTCTATCTTGGCAAGATCATTCTAGAGGATTATTTCTTCTGTCCTTGTTACAAGTTTGTCCTATGACCTCCCTTGAAAACATCCTTCTTCCCAAGGGTTGGCACTAACACAGAAGGGCCACCTCTTCTCAACTCTCCAATGTCAGACATTCTGACATTCTATGTGGTTGTCTTAGAATAGGAAATATGGTGAGTTCTTTATTCACTGGTAAGTGTTGCTTATGGAAGCTTAAAGCTTCTTTATAGGTCTAGAGATTCCTTAGAAAGACCTCATTTTCTAAGCCTCACCCTAGGTGAGTCCAGCTAGCGTCCATCTATGTCTGTGGGAGAGATGCTAGGTGGGAAAAGTGTACTAACACAAGCTGGCATCGATTCCAAGCTGTGTCCTCGTGTCTGAGGGGATCTGTGCTGCCTACTTACCAGACAAGGGCGTCCACCTTTCTAAGTATCGCCGGCCCATAACGGCTGAGAATGTGACTAAGACACAAGACCGTGAAAAAAGCCACGAAGGGGGAAGGGCCAGAGAAGAAGCAATATGTCTATGAGCCAAAATGATGTGGCCACCACACGAATTGGTGACCAAGTCCCTGAAATTCTTTCCACTAAGGTTCGCCATTGCGAACAGGTAGGCTACAGCAGTTACCATCATAAGATAATCTATTACTTTATTTTCTGCTTTACTATTTTGCAGGTGAGAGTCCTTCATGCTTATTTAGCTTATGTGAGGCAGATGCTGGGAGCACAGTGTTTTTGCATGCTGTAGGCGATCGCGTTATACAACTGCATGTCTCTGAGATGTGACCAATAGTAGTAAAAAAAAAAAAAAAAGTGAGTCAACCTATGTTAATTCTTTGGAAAGGCTTCCATGGAAGAGGAATGTCGTGGGTCTCTTCCACGATATTCTGAGAATGGATTTGCTAGAGAGCTTGCCAACATTGCTGCACAGTTTCATGCACATGCATGTGAACTAGAACTGAGCACCAAGAACTGCTGTGGCAGTAAGTGCCCTGATCTCTCATGTGCTGAAGGAGGAGAGGTAAGCCCGCCCACTTGGTAAAAATTCAGATAGCATAATAACATTGTCTCTCTCTCTCTCTCTCTTTCTCTTTCTCTCTCCTCCTCTCCCTCCCTCCCTACACACACACACACACACACACACACACACACACACACACACACAGACAGTAAAAGATGCTACTATACAGCAAACCTTCTGTTCAGAGTTCCCTAGGGACTTGAGGCCTTCACCTTCTGCCTCAATCTGCAGCCCAAATAGCTGTGGCTTTGACCACGTCCCATCTCTCACTGCATCTGATTTCCCGCACATCACAGATTTCTCAGGAACAAGGCCTGGCCCCTTGGTCATTTCAGGCTTGTTGAGCCTTCATAAGTCCTAACCACATACCAGCTTTCTAAATTGAGAAGGTGATGAATTTTTAAATTCCTGAACCTGCTCTGTAATAATCTTTGCTCCATCCCACACATTACGATGCAGGAAGGCAACAGATGTGTTTTCTTATGACTCTGGGAACATGAAATATTGATGGGGACGAGAGCATGGGCTTGGTATTGAGACTCCTCTACGATGAAGGGTAGCGGTTCTCATCCAGCCTTCTAATTCTCTGCTCTCTTCCTCTAATGCTTAGGACCCGAAGAAAGCCCCAAACCTGTGATACCCAAGGCTAATTCAATGGAATCTCTAAAGAGCTGTGCAGTGAAATCTGTCTAAAAAGGTCTTTATCAGTCTCCGGGGACCAATCGCTAATGCAGCTAATACACGTTTGATCTATACAGACGATTTTCCCTTTGTCCCCGAGGGGATCTTGGCAAACACTGGGTTTACGTGGTGCCAAGCCCAAGTTGCCTGTTAGAAAATAAATAGCTTTTTAACACATTCAAGCATCGGTCCCCAGGATGAAAAGTAGTGTGTGGGTCTTCTCTGAGCTCTCTAGCTGGGCTATAGGACATAATGAAAACTTCATTTTTAGAGTATTTCTTTTCCTACTGACAGTTTGCTCAGAGGCACAGTATTCTGAAGGGGAAAAGGCACAAAGTAATACTGTCATTTTTTTAATGCAGTAAAGAAAACAAATGATGAAATTTTATCCAGAATAATATTTCTAACATATGTACAACTGGATACCAATGTGCGGAAAAGCATGTGAGACTTTCTTTAGAGGCCCATGTCTCACTTTCCTTTAAACTTGTAACATTTATTTATTATTCGTAGCATATACCCCAGTATCATTTATATCGGAAACAAATGTAGACACACACAGAGCATATGTGCATATGTAGTTATATCTATAACTAGCATAGTTATAATTTTGTTGGTATCATTAGCTACCGTGAGACTAACCTGGGAAGCATTGAGTCATGCTGATAAAGAGTTAAGTGAAACATCAGATATTAATCCGGAGAGGCGGCAGCTTCAGCGGTGGCAGGAGCGGTTAGCTAGAGCAGAAATCCAGAGGGTGGTAGGAAGTGACTAACCCTCTGGAAATGCTGACCTCCCACCTAGTCAGAAGCGGAGAGGAGTCAGAGCCAGCCCCGCCTGCCAGGAGCTGCTGACAGGTGTGAGGTTGTCTCCCCAAAATGTCTGCCGCAGTAGATTCCCTGTGGGTCATGCACACATCCGGGGTACACCGGTCTTCTCATCTCCGTGTACTTTTAAGGAGGGAATTCACACGTCTCTGTGGTGCTTCCTTCATAGACGTGACGGAAAAGATTTTCGCAGGCCACTCGCAGGCCACATTTCTCATAGGGGGCTCTGCCGGGGCCCTTATCTGCAGGGGAAGGGTTTGGAAGTGTCCTGTGATACGTATGAACGCGTGATGGGAAGGTGATAGAAATCCCTGGCTTCTGCCTTAAGTATGGTCCAGGAAGGGCAAACATTCAAAGAGCAAAGTGGGCTGCTGTGTTGCTCACCTCCCTGTGCTGGTGAGAAATAGAAATCCTCAGATAGCGCTGTGGCCCCAGCCTTGCCTCATAGGTGCTAGTCATGCTCCGCAACCCAGAACCAATGCAGACTCCTTGCACATGTGAAAAGGGGGTGCCTCTTTTACAGCTCTGGCTCTGCTCACGACAGGTCTGAACCTTCGCACTTCTTTCTGGCAGCTATAAATTGTCAAAGATGGCCCGTGGTGTATTTTCATGGACAAAAGAGTGGAAAAGTAGAGGAGTGGTCAGCGTCAAAAATAAATAAATTGAAAAAGATATAAAATGATGGATGCATACAGAGACGGTAATGTCTACACTAATGTATTTTCCTAGCTGTGCCATAACACTGGGGAGTCCATTGCTTGTGTTTATTCATTGATTTCATCAATACTGTCACGAATTTGGACTAAATAAACATATAAGTTCCACTGGGACTATTTTTTAAAGGAATTATTTTATATGTATGGTTATATATGTGCCTGCCTATGTATCTGCATGCCAGTGTCCTTTGAGGCCTGAAAGGGGCATCAGATCCCCTGGGACTACTGTTACAGATGGATGTGAGCTGCCATAAGGATGCTTGGACTTGAAACTGGGTCCTCTGAGGGAGCATCCCATGCTCTTAACCACTGAGCCATCTCTCTAGGCCCTATACTGCTTTATAACTTTAACGTAAAGTGCCTCAGAAAGATAGACTGGGAAATCTCCTGGAAAGCCACAGGGAAACCATGCCTTCACAGATGACGGCACTATGCTGGCAAAGGGTGTTAGAGTCGAGTCACTGTAGTCACAGAGGGTCAAGACAAGGCTGGCAGAAGATAGCTTCTCTGGGCCAGAGGGAGGGCACATCATGGAAAGTATGAAGCCAGGCAGTACCCCGCCCCTGAAGTCTCTTTTTGGACTCCCTACCAAGAGCCCTGCACGTTCTTGCCCGGCCACATTACAGGTCATTGCAGAATAAACCACATTCTGGAGTCAGCTTGTACAGACAAGAAGAGTGCTCTGGGTCCCTTCCTTGAACAGCTTACCTTGAACTTTGGGGAATAATGATGCCTGCCCTTCCTTTGTATCATTTAAGGAAGCTATTCAGAGGAGGATTATCTTGCTTCTCCATCTTTTCTACCATCCTAATTTTTTAAAGCCGCCAGTTTAAAGATCGTCTTTGGGGATTGTTCTGTCCGAAAGTAAACAGGAACTAGCTGCCCCAAGCATTTCCTAGCTGTGCTGGAAGCAATGCCAAGGCTCTCACCTCTGTTGCCAGGGAGCACACTTGAGCCTCAGTTGTACGTATTTAAGGACAATCATAATCAGAAATAAGAATCGAAATTGAGCTCCCAGGCAGAAACACACACACACACACACACACACACACAAGCAGAGTTTAAAGACCACTGAGAATGTGTCCTTGTATATTTCCAGAGACAAAGGTAGGTCTGTGTTTTACAACTGACGTTTGTAACCTTTGCATATTATAAACCTTTGAGTGTCCCTGGGGAGTCAGAATCACCCTCAGCTGAAGTATAGCCTGTGAGAGAAGAAATGTTCCACTTACTGCTGACTGATTTAGGATACAGCTCCACGGTGGTACATCCTAAATAAGGGGAAAATAAGGGAAATGTTAGCTTAATGGAGCAAAATCATGAGTCGTATTAGAAAGCAATTAGCTCTGATCTGTGGAGTAAATAAAGCAGGACCATGTTACAACTTGATTTGGCTGATGTGTTCGGGAAGGACTAGTAATTCATGTTTCAACTGGAGAAATAGCTTCACTGGATGGTGCAACACACCACATTTTTGTTCAAGCAGCTTGACAAGGGGTGAGAAAGAAGGAGCTGTTTAAAACTCTCACAAAGGAATAGCTCTTAATGTGTAGCAGTTCAGGTGTTCAGAGGAAGAAAATGTTCGAGCATTTCCTAGCCAGAAGATGCTGTGGGATGCCCTTCCTCTGAAGATTTACAATATTGATAGCCTTTGTTTATGTAAGCACAAAGCACAAAGTGATTAACACCTCAAATAGCTGTGTGCTCAAGACCTCTCATGTTTGTTTATCCAGAAGAAGGTGTGGTTATCTGCTAACTCTGACAGTAGTGGAGAAACCTCAGAGAAGCTCACTGTATTCTTTCAAGATGTTCGTAATTTATATATAGTGTGTGAAGGTATCGCTCAGGGGCAGAATGTTTGCCTAGAACATGTGAAGCTGTAGGTTTGATCCCCAGTTGTGTAGATATTAATTCATTTAGGAAGAAAGAAAAAGAAGAAAGAAAGAAAGAAAGAAAGAAAGAAAGGAAGGAAGGAAGGAAGGAAGGAAGGAAGGAAGGAAGGAAGAAAAGTGATAAATAGATCGATGAAGTATGTAACATACACTACAGAATGTCACTTATGGAGAGCCTTACATAATTAAGATTTGAGCCAGGCATGGTAGTATATACATGTAATCCTAGTACTCAGAAGACAGAGGCACAAAAGAAATGAGTCTGAAGACAGTCAGGGCTACATAGTGAGTTCCAGGGCAGGTTTAGTCCAATCAGATGCATAGTAAATCCCCATCTGGATGGATAGATAGATAGATAGATAGATAGATAGATAGATAGATAGATAATAGATAGATAGATAGGCAAGCAAGCAACATTTTCTTTAAAAATTATATTTTGTAGGAAAATAAGTATGGTCATCTGAACAGAGTATTCAATTAGAGATATTGGGACTGGATTGAAATATTTGTTGGGCAGTGATAGGAAAACCAGACTGAAAATCTCTTTGCTTGCTTCTCAAGCCTTGTGGGAGACAGAAGGAGCGCTTAAGAAAGGACGACGGAGTCCCTTCCTCTGTCTAGCCATCCTTCTCCTTCTTTGTGCTGGTTTTGCTCAGATAGGAGGGTGAGTGCTTTGCTTCTCTGCCACTTGTGGAATGGGTATATTGATGAGAAGGAAGATCCTAGAGGGTGGAGTTCCTGGTCACTTTAATCTTCCCATGTTGAGTAGAGAGCAGACTCGTTCTGGATATCAAAACTCCAAAATCGTTTTAGCTTGTGGAGTAATCAACAGAAAGGTATCCAGTTGCTTTTGAAAACGTGTAATCTCCTTGTCAAAGCATATTTGTTGCATGATGCAAATCTTAATTCTTCCTACTTTGATCCCCTCCTTAGTGCCAAATGAGACCTCTGACATGGGGCGACGCATCTGGAGGTCACTGTAGGCAAATGATGGATCTCCGTGCTTTGTACACAGATTGTCAGCAGCAAGAGCAAACACTCAGAGATGTGGTTCAGGCATGCTTGATCCATGTCTGTGCATACTTTATGCCACTTAATTGATAGATTTTGAAAATTCTTAACAGCTGAGCGTTATTTGAGCTCACAGAGTGCCACAGTCGTAGCTGAGTATTTCATTCCTCACCAAATCCTCAAAACCATGCAAACGTCTGCAGGTAAACATGCTTGCTGCCAAGCCCGATGATCTGAGTTCAATCCCTAGACCTGGAGGGAAAGCCTGGTACCCACACACTGCTCTCTTTCCGCTTGTGGCACACATGTGTGTGAGAGTACACATACACATTAATAAATAATTTAATTTAAAAAATATTACTTCATTATTCTGTTTCCAGATAAGAAAACTGAGGCTCAAGGAAGATGGATAGACAGCTTGTCAAAGAAAATAAAGTTAACAGATATGTGGCAGGCTCGTAGACCTTCTTATACTGTAGCACTTGAGGACAGGAGAAAGGTCCTGCTGGGACCCTGGCCATAATTTAGCCTGGGGTTAACTTCAAAGTTTATTGTGACTTAGTTACTAAAGAAATAAATAATAGCATGGAATAATCTTGTTCCTAAGGAACTGCCTTGATCCTTCTTGCTCTATCTAGCTACTTGCTTCTGGAGTTTAATTGAGAAAAATTACAACGTGGTTGGTGTTTTAGAGAAGAAGAGAGCAACTCCTTCAAGCTAAGAAAACAGTTACCCCCAGGTAGCCAAGGCTCCTCTAACAACAGGTTGGCTGGCTGGAGCATCTGGGGAAATTCACATTCTTTATTCTTCTGTTGATCTGATCTTTGGGTACCTGGTTCTTCTGCTGCCTGTTGTGGGGATGGGCATGGTGTGTGCTTTTCCTGTGAGGCTGCCTTCCATGTGCTTATTGTTAAGGGAACCCTGCTGCACCGGAGCATGATTTGCATTGCTTTGCTAAGGTGTGCTTAGAGAATGGGCTTGCTCCTCTGAGCTCTGCTCCACTGACCTCCCTCTGTCCATTACTTCCATTTCAAGACAGCAACTTTCCACCCAAGATAGCTAAGTTGGAAGAAATAAGTCATCAGAAGTGGTAATTACACACACACACACACACACACACACACACACACACATTTACTAGAAAACATAGAGCTAAACTTTCAAGGGAAGCCTTTGAGAAAGGCAAGTGTCTCTTCCCTCTTTGTGTTCTTGGATGAGACAACTGACTCTCCCCAAGCTGACTCCTTGCTCAGATGAGCCAACTTAACTGTGAGGTCCTGCCAAAGGTTGTTTCAGTAAGAAGTCCCCCGGGGCTTTTGCAAAGTGAAGTCACCTCTGTTTGCCAAGCAGGGACTCTCCAGCTAGACATTGGGAGGAGGGGGATGATATTTCATTGCTGTGTCACCACTTCTCCAAAGGAGGAAGTTCCTGCCGTTATACCGCCTGTGTCATGCCACTGTAGTGTTCATTCTGCCTGTGGCTAATACACCGAGCTAGCTCATGTTGTAGTATTGAGCTACAACGGGAGAGGAAAGGGTGAGCTGAAGCTTGGAAAATTTTACTGAAGAGGAGACTTGGGGACCAAATCTCTTCTCTACTTGGCCAAATCTCCAGTCTTCCTGTCTAGAACTATGACTTTGATAGGGCACCAAGGAGCTTTTATTGAGTGAGTGCGATGGCTCTCCATCCAGCCTGCAAGGTTAGTCATGTTGTCAGTCCTCCTGACTTCCCTTAACAGCCCATTCTAAATCAATCTTCCATGAATCCATTCAAATGCTTTTTGTAGTGCCTTAACATTGCTATCCCCTGCCCCTGCCCCTAACCCAGGGAGGCTACTTGAGGAGGCTTTCACCCCAACATCACCTGCCCCTTTTCTCTCAGGGGTGTCATCTGCTCACTCCGTGATCATAACCTCCCCACCCCATGCTCCTTTGCCGTGGTAGCCATATTCCAGTGTTCTCTTGGCTCCTAATAGATGAGTTGGGACACATCTCAAAGGGCTTTTGTTTGCTCTGAAAGAGGTTGAATCAGGGAAGAGAGAGGGGGTGGGGGGGAAATATATGTGGGAACAGTTTAATTGTATCCACGAGGGTTCTTAGTAATCAGGATGCCAGTGTGTGTTTTCCAGAGCCTAAAGCTGACATAAATAATGGAGCGTACCCCGCTTTGTGCAGGCTTGCCGAGGAATGCTGATGGAGAGAAAGCCAAAGTGGGATCTGACGCGCCCGGCTCCCAGCACAGCCTTTAAAATCCTTTTATGGAGTAGTACTTTTTGAAAGTGCAGCCAGGACCTTGGCGAGCTGTATCTGCCAGAAAGAGGCCAACATAGGAGGAACTTTGGAGAAGGCTGCCTTGCTTGCCTTTCCCCCCCTTTTCTAGTTGGAGAATGAGAATCTGGTGCAATGAGCATGTGTGGCTCCGGCTAATGATTGGTTGATTTTATTTCATGTCCCCAATCCCAGAAGGACTGGGACAGCTCTGTCAAGGCCCTGGGAGCCTGGTAAGTGTGCAGCTGTTGCTAACAAGATCTGACTGGCCTCTCAAACATAGTTAAAAGCATCGTGCTAGCCTTTTAGAGTCGCTTGCCTTAATGGTAAGAGCAAATGAGCTTTGTGGGACAGCTAACCCCAAATGAAGTCCTGCAGCTTAAGCGCATTTACAGGGGAATTGTGCGTTGGGGATAGTAGGAGGGACCACAAACGCCTCTGTGCATTTGCAGGAGGGGATCAGCTGTGCTTTTGCGTGGAATTTTTACAGTAGTTGTGCCAAGCCAAATATCCAGTTGAAGCATCCTCCTAATTTTGATTCAAAATGTAACTTATGTGTAGTCCTGGTTACACACAATAGATGAACGCGAAGGCAGAGCTGAGGAGTGGGAGAGTAGAACAGGAGGATGTTCGAAGCAGCTCCCACTCCTTTGTGGTGTTAAGGGAGAGGCTTTGGGTATTCCATTAAAAAAAAATAGCGTTTTCTTTGCTTATGCTCTGGTGGTTTAAAAAAGGACCTCAGGGAACATTTGTTTTGTTCTGTTTTGTTTTCCTTTTGATTAAGGCATTTGGGGTCTAAAAAAGAAGATTAAAGCAGGATCCGTTTAATTTATTTAGTTTGCCTCACAGACATGAAGCTTCAGAATGGTAAGTGTCAATTATATTCCTACTGGTTTGGGTAACTAGTTGGGGGAAAGGATTCTCACCAGGCAAGACATGACTATCAAGCTGGGACTACCGGGAAGCTTTTGAGCAGTTCTCGGAGCTGGTGCGTCAGTACAAGAGCAGCGTGAGGTCATAGCTGCACAGCTTGAGCTTTGGAGACTTTGAACAGGTTGCCCTTTGGGAAAGGGATGGTCAGTCCTCTCTTAGCTCTCAGTGGTGTGATAATTATGGGACTTCATTTAGAAACCAGTAAGAACTCACTAAAATTCACACAAGAAGTATATATCTGTGATCTGCCAGTTTCATTCTGGGACAGAGCTATCTTTTTATTTTGGTTTGCTACATAGTTGCTACTGGGTCTTTTTTTTTTTTTTTTTTTTTCACTTAAAAAAGCATCCTCAAAATGTGTTTCGTAAGGTAGTGTTTGGATGTGTTACTGGGGGCTCTCCAAAGCATCGCTAACATCATCGTTGCATTGACAGAGAGGAGCATGTTTTTGTCTGAGTTTCTTTTCGACTCTCTGGTACGGGCTCCTGTTTCTAAGGCTTTGAGCCTTTCCATCACAACTTTCCTTCCTCCCTCACACAAGCCCTCACGCTCCCCTCTTTTCAGAAGCTTGCCCAAGTCAGACCTGTGTTTGATTTGGTTTTAGTTTTAACTGCCAACTTTTTTCTTCCTGAATAAGGACCCAAGAAGGCTTTGAACTGGGAGAAATTTAGTCTTTGTCTTAGTTGACACAGTTCTCAGCCAACCTTCCTCTTCTTGGAAACAAGGGTGCCCATCTGCAAAATGGGCTTCAGATCTGAATAAAGTGGAAGTGTTAATGCCCCTGTCCCCTCTAGGGACAGTTGCAAATATTTGAAAGAGGAAGGGGACATGACAGGCTCATTGAAGGGGCTGTCTGCAAGCAGCTTTCTGTAAGACTAGATTTAGAAATATTTTCAACCTCCCTAAATTGTGTTGCTTGGTGGTTCTTATTTGTCAGTATGCTCAGAGAAAGTATTTTTTTTAACTGCAAAGAGAAATGCAGTACCCGTAATAAACAAAACCTGAAAAGTGACCTGAAGGAATGTGAAGAATTGATGGAAGGCTGTGCTTCTCGGGTCCAAAGTCACAGCTTCATGTTTAATTTAACAAAACATTAAACATTTCATGTTTAATTTAATGAAACATTAGAGCACCAGGATTTGTCACCTTCATGACAGAGTGTCAGAACTGTGGGATAGTTTCAGAATATATGTTCTTTCTCCTGAATTCACATGCGACACTGAAAATGTCTTGTCGCTTAAAAACATCTACTCTTTTTTTTTTTTTTTCTGGGAAGCTTTTTAAAAAAAGAAATTATTTTCCTCCCTCTGATAAAAGAAAGAGAAACACAAAGCAAGTAAAACAACAAAAACAACAAGGCATTAGGCATGCACTACTAGTCTAGCTGATTTTAGGGGGCTATTAGCAGGCATTTAGGCAAATCTATTAACATTTAGCATCAGCACAAATGCAATTGCGTTTCTTCTTTTTGTGTTTCTGACAAAATAAGCAAACACTGGGGTCTTCAGGACAAGGAAAGGACGCATGTTGGCACCATTTGTTAGGTAGTAAACTTTTCATTAAAGCACTTAGGTTTTATAATGAACTCTTCGAAGGAGGCTGGAGGAGATCTTAAGGGAAAAAGTTCAGTCAGTGTATCCATTTGATAAAAATTGTTTAGCAATGGATGAGGTGCCACCCTTTGTCCTACACTGAGTGCCAGATGTTCTTCTTAGGAGAGAGTGTGGCTTGTGGTGATACTGCTACCTTGCCTTTGGCTTGTGATAGAAAGTTCCCTTTCAAAGTCCCAACAGAGAGAGTCCCTACCTCGGCCTCCGTATTTGCAGATTGGTGGAGTTTTTATTTTCAACCAGTCTTTAAAATGTTTAGCTCCTTTCATTGGAAAACAGAACGTATATTTGAGCAGTGCACGTACATATTAGTTCACAAGACATGCATGTGTTATGTATATTTATATTTATACATGCAAGGGCATACGACACCCCCCACCCCACCCCAAAACCCATTTCCATTGTTTCCTGAGCCATTCTAGAACATTGGATTACATAAGCACAGTATGTGTGTGGTGTCAGGGCTGTGAGTCTCTCCCGTGTTATTTCTCACTCAGCGCAAGCATACAGCTTCTGTGTAAACCTTGAACCTAGCTGCAACCAGATGACGGGGGGGGAGGGGGAGAGAGAGAGAGAAATGTCATGTCCGCTCAACTCACACACAGGGGAAGAGAAAAATCATTGTGACAGTTACTGGCCTGAAGAACAAGTGACTTTTTTTTTTAACTCTTAAAATATTTCTTTTAACCTTAACCTGCATAGCCACAGATGCTCTATTTAGTTGAATACTTATTTATAGCCTCTATATGCTGAATCTTGAGAAAGGATTTGCCCAAGACTGGCCTAGACTCACCGAGAGCCCTGCTTTTTATTGAGCGGGGGCTGGGGAATTTCTATTCAGAAACACTCACCCAGACCAAACTTTCAGAGTGGTGGTGTGTACCGACATCCGCCCTGGTACCTTCAACAGTCTATGTGCCGTTTCTCTACTTCCACGGTCACCTTACAGGCTTGGAGAAGCTTGCCGTGGTGCTCTCCCAGCTCCTGTCACACACTCTCATGATCTCCCCTGTGACCACCATCCCGATCTGCAGAGGCACAGAGGTGGCAAAGGTTACCCGTCCTGCTTCATTACAGATGCCTCTTTTGAACGACCCTCCCCCATATGCCCCTAACGTTCTGCCATGCTTCTGAGAGAAATGCTGGGAATATGGCCCTACCTTGAGGTTGTGCCTACTCTGATGGAGAATATTTGCCAATGAAAATGCAGGGGAGCACTTTGCTCAGCTGAGAAGCAAAACACCTCTTGTGGCCACAGATATTCCTTAGGTGTGGGGATGAGCTTCACGACCTTCCAGGAAAGTCAGAGGAAATTTCCAAGAGGTCACTATCAAGGGAAGTGGACTGGAGGTCCCATGGAATCTGTAGAAATAACCTCCCAGGCTCAGTATACCGTAGACACTTAGCAGCTCAAGGAGCTTCTGGCCTTGAGTTTGGAAGTACCTTAAAAGGTAGACATAGTAGAAGAGTGATCAGAGCTTACGGTGAATGGCTTTCTATATCATCAAGATCAAACTTGGAGGTCTATAGCAGGCTGTAGATCAAGGCGGATCGCAAAGGGAGAGCTGAGGGTGTCAGAACAGTATGGGGCCAACAGGCTTGGGCATGGGTACGGGTATGTGACTCCTATAACCACTTTAGCATTAAATGCTGATTACCTCTAACCACATCAGCATATCCCAGGTAGAACCACAGGAGTTGTTGGGTCAGGGGACTGCTGGGTCTGCACCCCCCAGGTGGTGCCAGCAGCTCTTGGGTTACAGCCTCTGGCCAGACACAGCAGGCTACCCAGAATGCACTTCACCCAGGCTAGTGCTGGCTTACCCCAAATCCAAAGCATGTTTAGTTAAGAGTGCAGCTGCATGAGCGTTTTCTGGTGTCCCTACTAAGAAAGCTCGTTGGAAGGGGAGTAAATGTGAAGGTGCGTGTTCCAGTCTGGGGTTTCTATTCGTATAGGGATGGGTGAGTTTGAATTCCTTCAGGAGGCAAAGCTGCTTTAGGTGAAATCCAAAATATGGGATGAGCTGGGCATGGTGACTCAAGCTCATAATCCCAGCACTTAGGAAACTGAAACAAACAAACAAACAAAAAAGTCATGGTTTGAGGCCAACCTGGGCTATATAATTGAGTTAAAGGCAGGCCTTGACTACAATATATATATAAAAAAAAGTGAATTCTGCATCAAAAATTCTGTAGGTTGGAATACTACAACAGTAGATGATAACTGGAGATCCACAGTACTGAGCATGACTAGCCTTTTTGTGTGGCCCATGGAATACTTAAGTTTGGATGGGGTTGTCCTGGATGGTTTTGTTTTACATGTTTTGAATTTGCAATTTAAGATTTTGTCACATGGTGGTGGCAGAGCCATGGCACTTCAGTGAGAAGGTTCTCACCGTTTTTAGGCACATATTTTAAGAGCCTAGCCTGCTCAGGTGTTCGCTTGGAATGGTGGGAGGGAGGGGTGGGGGTGCTTGAACTTGATAGAGAGCTGCTTTGCGTCTAACCTTTCATGCCTAGACTCCTCTGCACTGTTTGACCTTCTTTGGCCCCAGGTGGGATGGAGTGTGGGCCACACTTCCTGCTAGCATGGTGGAAAGAAGTAATCCATTCACCTACAGATTCCGCCCTCTGAGCCTCCAAGACTCCCTGAGTGGTACCTCAGGCCACAGTGGGAGAACTAAGCTTCCCCACAGTGGTCTCACTGTCCCCAAGTGAGAGACTGCAGGGCAGTTATCACCTATGCGGAAGGGCAGGAGTAATCAGTGGCCTAACTTCCCTGCAAAGTGAGTGGTGATACTCATCTCTGTAGGCATAAAGTTCCTGGAGATTTATTAAAACAAAGCCAGCATGTACCTCAGTCAGTAAAGAACTTACCTTGCAAGCATGTGGACCTAACTTCAGGTTCCCAGACCAACATAAAAAGCTGGGAGCCTCTTCTGTCTTGGGCTTATCGTAATCCAAACAATGGTGTGGTAGGAGGGAAAGAGAAGCAGATCCCAAAGTTTGCTCCCCGTTGGTAGTCCTCCTACTTGGCAAAGTTCCAGATCACTGGCCCTGTCTCAAAGAAAAGGTTGATGGCTCCTGAGGAATAACAGCAGCGGTTGTTTTCTAACCTTCACCCACACGAACACCCATGCACGTGTGCACCTGCACATGTGTACACACACAAGCATGCACACAAGAAGAAGAAGAAGAAGAAGAAGAAGAAGAAGAAGAAGAAGAAGAAGAAGAAGAAGAAGAAGAAGAAGAAGAAGATCTGTGGCCCAAGGGTCAGCTTATACCCGCTTATTGCTGCAAAGCACACATCTCCCAGGCTCTGTCTCCCAGGCACACATCCTGTTCGTACAGAACAGAAATGAGATCCACAACTAGGTCTGAGGGGATTAGAGGATGTGGCATAGATTTCTGTGTCTAACAGGTTAACATTCCCTCTATCCCACAAAACAAACAAAACTAAACAAAAAACGGATAAACAAACAAACAAGAACAATAAAACCCTTACACTTAAACCAGCAGAGACAAGACGGGAGGGAACACACAGTCCTTGAGCCAGTTGTTGGCTCAGACAATCTTCACTGAGCCAAACAATCTTCACTGAAAGACTGGCGTCGGGGGAACAGGGAAGAGTTTCTTGTGACGACAATAAAGAGAAAGGGGCCTTAAACCGTTGTGGGGCCACACTTAATCATTCCCTGGCTCCATCCTACCCATGGAGTTTCCAGCCTCTCGCTACATCATTAGCTTAGTTTAGTTTAGTTCCTTTACTTTCGTTTATTTTTTTTTTTCAAGACATTTCTCCGTGTAGCCCTGGCTGTGCTGGATGGAACTCATTTTGTAGACCAGGCTGGCCTTGAACTCCTGCTTCTGCCTTCCTCCCAAGATGCTGGGATTAAAGGCATGCACCACCACACCCCAGCTTCCTCGATAAATTACCCAGAAATACAAAGGTGTCTCACTGTGTCTACACAGAGTAGCTCAGCATTCCAGGCACCTGCCCTGAAACAGTTGCCATGTCAGCATTGTCCATAAGAGGAAGACTAGGGTGCAAAGACCCATCTCCCTTTGGACAGGAATCAGGTCATCCTGTCACTAATCCTCAAACCACAAACAGACCAAAATAGGTATTAGTTTTCAATACGTTTTTCCGGCATATAATTCTTTGTTATGTATTTCATGACCCAGTTCGGTATCCTTCCCATATGGTTTGACTGGGTTGACAGAAGTGTTTTATTGTAGTGTGACCTAAAATTAGGAGCAGAATTCTGGAGCCCTGCTGCTTCCTTGCTGTGTGACTCTGAGCGGGCTGAGTACAATCTCTGAGCTTTGAGTACATGGGGAGCAACGCAGGTACCTCCGTCCCTACAGGCTTGTCCTTTGTTAACTGAAAAATCCCGAACCTGCAGTAGTCGCTGCCTTTGTCTACACTCAGTGGAAGTGCTCCCCTTTGGTCCAAATTTCACGAGGACTTTCAAAACAATCTCTGTTTCAATTAAGAGAGCATTCAGGAATCCCGACACAGACCAGACTCTTCTCATCACATCGGCTAGGAACTGACTCAGCCTGCACCCTTCATCTTGAAGGCAGAAACTTGGGAGGGTTGGTGCTTTCTGTTAAGTTTAGCTTCCATTTCTCTGTGATGACCTTTCCCCTTGTCACTGGTGGCAATGGAGAGAAAACAAACCTAAAGCATTCTGGGAGAGCAGCCACAGATGGACCTTTCCGAAGCGGAGCTTAACTAGTTATTCAAGCCTTAAGAATCAATGCCCTTGGCTTCAGCAAGAACAAAATCCAATTGTTAGGGCCCCAGCGTGGGTCCTCAGAGGGTGGGGCCCCACAGGGGGTGGCAAGAAATTGTTATTGCAACTAGACTTTAATCAACAGTTTCAGTGACAATATTGAATTAAAAAGTTACTAGTTACTAGTTAGAGCATGGCTTAGCTTGCACTTGGGCAAATCAGTCATTCTGTGGTGATTAACATCTATTCAGAACAGAGAATGTATTATGGGTACTAAATTATCATAGGAATTAATGCAGTCTTTTTAAAGGGCTTAAAATATGTTAATAAATACAGTATTCCAGCACCTGCAGCTCAAGGAACCAAAGTCATTAAAGATGGATATAATTATATTTATTATTGCAGGGATCTAGGTAGGGGAAAAACAGTTTAATGAGCATGAATGAAACAGGGGTTCTTTATTTAAAACTTCTTACCTAGAAACTGTTCCCTTTGAGGAGCTGTTATGCCCTACTCACTGAAGGATTGAACTGTGAGGAAGGTTCATCAGAGATGATTCTCCCTGGTCAATGAGTTTCTGAGGTCCACTGGGGACAACAGCCTTGCTTCCTTGCCTTGACTTCGAATGAGACTTCACTCTGCCATGTGTGAGATGATTAACCTGATGCCCACCCCTTCCTACTCAAGCTCCACCCAAGAGCCACGCCCTTCTGTGATTTCTGAAACACATCCAACTCTTCCTTATGGCATGGCCTTAGCTTATGAGAGTGGGTCTGTAGCAGCATTAGGTTCATATAGAGTTACCCATATTTATGTTGTCCTAAACTAGTGGTGAATGTTAGCTAGTTTAAGAGAGCTAAATAAACTGAAGTCCATTACCTTCCCGTTTTTATGGGTGAGGAAAATGAGCCTCCAGCACAGGCTGGTTGCCCTTGATCCCACTGCCGAGAGGTTCTACTTCAAAGTTCCAGAGCCAGCGTTGTAGGTTGACAGATAAATCCCTCAACCTCTATTCACATGTTGTGTCTGGTGCCTGTGGCTTAATTCCTGTCTCCTGCCATTCTCTTTCCTCTTTCTCGATTCAGTCTGTCTGTTAAAGGTCCTATGAGCACAATTTAAACTGATTTTCAATGTACATATTTTTAGTTATCATTTTCCTCTCCTAAACTACCATCACGCTCGTGAAGGCAACAACTGTTCTACTTTGTCACTTGATGCCCCCAGTCCTATTAAAGTAACTGACACTTAATAAATACTGAGTAAATATTTGTTTAATGGGTCCTTGAACTCATGTGTTCACCATTTGCTGTCTCTACCTAGCAGAAATTATATTTTTCATTTAGACATAGAGAGGTAGAAAAATTTCACATCTCTTTGTTTCAAATTATCAGATGAATGAAATGCAGTTTTATTGGATAACTCTCCTTTATGATCAAATATTTTCTTATTTAAGGGAAACAAAAATGACAGTCTGGTAAAGCCATTTCTATATTACATTTAGGCCTTTTACATAAAAGATTAAACTAAGACTGGGGAGAAATCTTATTTGGATGATAAGGAGTCAGAGAAGTTGGGTGGGGAAGGTCCATGCTGCTACACCCAGCTGGCCGGGTGGGAGAAGAAAGTGGCAAAATCAAATTCTCCGCAGACTTGTCCCAGGGCAGTTTCCACCCGCCAGCCCTGCCCAGGCAGCCCCATGTCAACACTTCACGCAAAGAGGTTTCTTCCAACCAACTCGTCCTATTCCAGAAAATGCTGTGCTTGGCAGGTGGTAAGCAGCAGAGTGAAGTTCTCTTGTTCCGTCCTACTTTTTGAAATCGTGGGGGGTGGTAATTGAAAATCAACTACCTGTCCTCATGGTGGAGTGCTTTTGAAATGCTATTTCCCTTTATGAAGTAGAAGAAAAATAAATGCACATGGTATCGAATTTAAATTGTGAGCCTCACGGGTATGTTGAGATGCTAGCCTCACCTTCCTGCTCTGCCAGCTTGCTGAGGACCTACCAAAGTCCTCAACACAATTATTCTTTAGCCCGGAGGGGTGTGGACCACATTGATAATCTGATTTAGTATTAGGGGCTCCATGCCCAAAGAGCAAAGGTATGAACAAATATGAAGCAAGTTTCAAATCCTTTGGACAGTCTCTCATCCTTTTCATGGATCTCCAGAGGCCTGTGAGCTCCAGCTGAAGAACCCACCATAGAACATGGCACTGTTTGTTCATTATAACTGTGAATACTCATTGAGCTCCGAGTCTGTGGCAGGTGCCTGGCTAGATTCTACAAATTTTCAGTAAAAACATTGCTCTTATTTTTCAGATGAGGAAATAGAAGCTCAGGAAGGGAAAATAAGACAGGAAGAGCTGGTACCCGATGAGATGCCAGGTTGGCTGGTGCCAGACGACACAAAGGCAAGCACAGAAAGTCTGCATACACAGCCTCAGTGGCTCTCACTTGGTATCAGAATGAATCTCAGAACAGAAAATGGAGGTCAGGAAGGGTACTTTCAGGGCATCCTAAAGGCAACAAGGACCGGCAACTTCATGTCTGGGTCTCACAGAAGGCCGGCTGGGACGGTGTCTGAGTGTCCCCTTCTTCTGCCACTTGTCCTCTGCTCTAGTTATATAGAGAGAAAGACTCACTTCCTAGGGACATGACAGCGCCAACTCACTGATCTGCATACATCTGGCAGGTCTTGGGGGTTTTATTGAGCCCCTACTTGGAATACATAAGACTGGCTGCCATCAGAGATCATTGGGTGCTGTCTGACTCTGAATGCCAATGGATTGTGGACACATTTTTGTAAGAAGTCATTAGTGTGAGGTGTGTTCAATTAGTTATTTCACTCCTTGAGAGAATAAGCTGTGATCTCATTAGAAGCTGCTGGAGAATGTTCCTGGGATCATGGTTTTCTTCTTCCTCCCTTCTTTTTAAAAGAGGTCATTTTCTCTCAGGAATATGTCTTATTTATTAAGCTCCAACTATTAACTTTAATGGGGTCAAATCTCTCTAAATGTTTCTTTTTTATTCAATGGGTTTTATGTGTACACATTTAGCTCGTTATTGATTTCTTGGGGACCTACTGTGTTCTAGGACTCTGAGGGCATCTGAGACCAAAGCCAGGAACGAGCAGCAAGAGCTTTGAAGCTCCAAGGAGATTACAATCTAGGGTAGAGATTAAGGATAGATAGATAGATAGATAGATAGATAGATAGATAGATAGATAGATAGATAGATAGATAGACAGACACATACATACATACATACATACATACATACATACATACATAGTAGATAGATGGATGGATAGATAGATAGATAGATAGATAGATAGATAAACAGCACCAGGTGATATGTGATATGACATGTTTTGTGAAAGTAACTTTTATTCGCCTGTTTCAGTTGTTTTTCGGAGGCTTATTGCCTCCCGCTGCTAACCTAGGCCTAGTCCTGAAAGCTTCTAGCCTCTGTACAATCTAACCTAGGCCTAGAATGTCTTCTTTCAGCCTCCGAGAGTTCTTGCTTAATAAACCCACTTGTTCTTATTCTTTCTGAGCTCCGGGCTGACTGGTTCAACTCAGCTGTTCTGGCTCAAACTCGTCTCCTGCCTAACTTATTCAATCTGGCTTTTTTTTCTTGGCCTCTGACTTGCTCTGTTTGGCCTCACACTCACTCCAACAACCTTCTCTAATCTCCTAGCTCACTCTCATTCTCTGTCTTATTCAGTCTTCACTCAAGTTCTTTCTCTGAAACCTGCCTCTCCATTACTATCTCTATAAAACTGTGTCCTCTCTCTGCATTGGCAATTAAGCAGCTTCCCTTTTCACTTCTCTTGAGAGTTGGGCATCTCCTATTCTGTCAAGTCTTTCTCTGATGTGTCACTGTTTCTGCCACTCAATTAGACATGTCTTGCTCTGTTGTTTCTTTGAGAGTATATATGTTTCTCTTCTACCCATTGAAAGTACATGGTAGAAGACAGCTGGCCCTCCATCTCCAAAGACTCAGAAACCCACAGATTCAATCAGCCGCAAATCTAAACTATGTTTAATTGTGTCTCCACTGGCACCAAGCAGACCTCTTCTTCTTGTCATGATTCCCTAAGTGCTGCATTGTAACAGCTATTTACATAGCATTTATGTTGTACTGAATTCTGAGAGTGACCTGGGTGCGATCCAAATGTACAGGAGAATGTACATCCATATGTACAAAGAACTTGGGCATCTTCAGACTGTGGGATCCACAAAGGATCCTAGAACTAACACCTCCTGAATCCTGAGGGCTAACAATATTGAGGAAAGCGACATACTACTTATGGGGATGCTGAGCTGTATGAATTTTGTAGATGTGGGCCTGTGACCATGAAGTTACTCTGAACTCCACACTGTGGTCAGCATTTCTCTTTACAGTTTGTCATTTCTCACCAAACACTCTGGACCTCAGGATAGACAACTAAATGAACAAAGTAGCTGATTAACCGATCTAGTCCCACATATCTCTGAATTCTCTTAGCTCCTGTGGGCTCTGTTTCATATCCCTAAAGGGATAAAGAGGGAGTTGGAAGAGCGTGGAACCACCCAAGCAGGCATCAATCAGCTAGCAAACAGTTAACTGCTGTGTTTTACAACCCTGCAGCCTTTTCATAAACAGAGTCACGTTTCCGACCAAATGCGATGGAAAAGACGAACTCATGTCAGAAAACAATACCAAGTCTCTACATTAATGGTTCTTTCTCTTTCCCCTTATTCTTTTGGTCCATTTTGCCCAGGAAATAAGAACCTTGTGGACAAAAAGATCATCATTTGTCAATCTTTTGCGGCAATTTTCCCAACAGTTCTTTCAGCCCTAAATGCTTTTAAGCATCTGTCAGTGTCATATAATGGCCTTAATGGGAGGGAAAAACAACAACAACAACAACAACAATAACCGCTGAGTGAGAGGCTCAGTGCACTCCTTCCTGGACCAGTGGAAATGATGGCCCTGTCCATATGCTGATTTCCACATGCAGCTGTGCGGTTATTGTTTGCACTTAGACCTTAAGTTGTCCATAATTTTTATGTGTGCAGGAATGATGCCAACTGAGAGAGAGAGACTGGACCAAAAAAAAAAAATATTTAGCATCTCCAAGATAAGACAAGTCAATAAACAGCTTGATTACTAATTCATTCAGGAACAAAAATAATGGCTTTCTAAACTGAAACGACCGAATCCAATAACTAACTGTTTGTCAGGGCAGTAATAATGGTATTTGTATCTCTTTTAATTGGCTTTAACCTTTCCCTTCATGTGTGCAGTATTAAAAAATTAAAGAGGAAAGTATTTAGAGGCATAGATTTACGGCACTGCGTGGATTACACGCTTTTAATGAGGTCAGGACAATAAACCATCTGAGCAGAACCTGCTGCCCAATGATGAATTACTCCCTTTTACAATAGATAGACAAGAGTGAGCATGCGTGGCACATGTACGCTCATGGGCCCACAGCTTCTATAGACCAGATGAAAGGTGCTCATTTCAGCGGGGGTGCTTGCATAGGCTGTTTTCCGTTATGAGGGGCTTTAAGAACATTTCCAAACACAGAGCTGCAGTGAATTGTGTGAGAAAAAAAAAAAGAGATGACTTGCAAACAAAATAATAGTGTTTCTGTAGTATCTTCATTCATCTATGACTATATCTGTAAGGGCACATATGGATGTGTGGGTACATGAATGGATGGATGGATGGGTGGATGGATGGGTGGGTGAGTGGATGGATGGGTGGATGGATGGATAGGTGGATGACTGGACAGATGGTCAGGCAGAAAGGTAGACAGATGTCATAAGAAGGATAGGCGAGAAAAGGGGTCTAGTAATGTCATATCTGTGCTCTCCTGGAGCTAACTTGTACTGGCTTATAAAAGCCAAATCATGCCATGCAATACCCTGCCTCAATGTAAGCATATTAGTAACTCAAAACTCTAAATGGAAATAGTACTTACTCCCAGAAATAAACACATTTTACGAATCAGAGCTTTATGCATACGTGTAGACACCCAATTAATTGCTCAATTTTATCACTGTCAATACAGCAAACCACTTAAAGTGGTCATATCAAGAAGAAATAGATGAGACAAAAGGGATGGGAGGGGGAACCGGACAGTTTTTCTTTGTTGAGTAAATGTCTTTATTTGAAGTTTTTATTAAACGCTCCTTATTTATAATATGAATGGACAGTCCATTTTACTAGAAGAAAATATCATTAAAACTTTTAAAAATAAAATTAGCAATAGTAAAAGAAATAATGTTTCACTTTGTAAGTCAAGTACAGATCATTTGTTCGAGGAAGCAAATTGTGGACAAATGACAGATTCAAAGAATCAGAGAATCTAGGACTGTGTCTGAAGCATGGCCTTTCATGAGGAATGCATCCTCCATCTTTGCAGATAAAACAAACAAACAAACAAAACCATTTCAGTGTCAATTAGCTCAGGAGGAAGGGTGAACTGTTGGTAGTCAGAATCTAGTAATGAAAGCTACATTATACTCCAAGTCTGAATTCTCATGCGCATTGCTTGACACAAATGCTCTCACAGTATTTGCTCAATAAAGGGCATTAGAGGAAAGAGACAGGCACTTCACTACTGACAACCAAGCTTCAGACCCAGGGAAAATGCAGTCCTGTGACACAGCAAGTCCATCACCAGGCAAGTAAATGTTGGTACATCTTTCATGCCACTTGAGATGCTGCTGTCTCTAATCAGCCTCAGGAAGGACCGGAGTGAGGAAGCTCCCTTTGTCCCCTCCCATTCCATCTCTGCCAATTACCCCAGCTGTTTGGAATTTGGGATAGCCACCACTTTAGGTAGCATCCAACTGGGGACCTAACGCCTTCCTGCAAAAGGAAGCCTTGTACCAGGAAGACCATGCTTGGACATTTGTTGTGAACGGGTGCTTGGTGTTGTAAATGCATAGTCATGCATTACGTAAATACTCCCTGTATAAAGCGCTGCGTTGGATGTAGAAGTATGGGGGCAAACATGTCAAATTGCTGGCATCTCACCAGGCAAGGCAGACATAGACAGTTAAACCTACAGAGAATAGCGTTGGGGACACGATTCTAACTGGTGTTTTTCTTCTGCTATAGAAAGACTAAAAGAAATAATATTTCTGAGGAGGTAATGTTTGAGCTAAGATCTGAATGCTGGAAGAAGCCAGTCATGTCTGGGTCTTACTACAAAATGTCTGTGGCCAACCCTTTTATGGGAATGTCTCTGCACCTACTGAGGCCATGAAAGACAGACTCAATGATGGCTAGATGTCTTTGCTGGCTGTGAGTGTTCTCAAACTATGCAGAAAAGCAGAATCATTTGTCTGCTTGTGGGTGACTTCACATGCTGACAAATCCCTATGACTATTTTCTGTTTATGGTGGCAAACATATCAAACTACTGGCACCCCACTATTGCTATCAGCATTGTATCCAGGAAAGAAAAATCACAGACGGAGCTGTG
The DNA here is from genome assembly GCF_030254825.1 of Meriones unguiculatus. Lineage (NCBI taxonomy): Eukaryota > Metazoa > Chordata > Mammalia > Rodentia > Muridae > Meriones > Meriones unguiculatus. The sequence continues at coordinate 33,299,280 of NC_083359.1, forward strand.
GTAAATTAAGACATCTCAAGGTTGTGTCTCACAGTTTCAAGCCATCGACAGTACATGAAAAGGGGATGTTTATAGGCTTTGGGTTCAAATTCCTGCACTGCCACTTACTGTCATCTGGAACACAGTATTGACTTTTGAACATCCTGTGTGCTCAGCCGTAGCACAGATATGTAAAAATACATGCTTCATGGTATAATGGTAAAAATTAAATAAGGTCATGTCTCCAAAAATGTCTGATTGAGAATAGTCCAGAGCTTGGTCTTTCTCTTTCTCTCCCTCTCCCTATCTCCCTCTCAGAGAAGTTTCTGAAAATGTTGCCAAATTGTGACTCACCTAAGTGAGGCTTATCACATGTGGACAAGGAGAACTCATTGTCTTTGCTTCAGTCTTTCTGGTGACCAAAAAGCTGCAGTTTGCAACTTGAGGGTACTGCAAAGATCTTCTGATTGGAAGAAAAATGGAGAGGGTAGCTGTCATTCTTTTAGCAGAAACACACACACACACACACACACACACACACACACACACACACACAAAGCATTATCGTCTGTGTATTAAACCAAAAGATAAAGGCATCCCTTTGATCTTTTTTCTTATTTAAGAGTTGCCCTCTACAATTCTTGAGCTTCCTCCTCCTTCTCTCCTGTTTCTTTTCACCCTTCTTCTTCTTTTTTTCCTTTCTCCCTGGAGCACCAGAAGTCAAGCTTTGAACCACCAAGACAGAGGCCTTGAATCACACCACATGTGCAGAGAAATTAATTCAGCAGACTGCATTGCCTGAAAATGGAACTACACACCCATGGGTGAATGCTGAATGCTGGCTATATTCCTGGGGTCATGAAACAGCTGCATACAAATATATTTTTTAAACAAAATCTAAGGAGATAAATAAATAGGATAGAAACAGCAAGTGAACACTTCTATGTTTTCATGTTTAATTGACTAAAAATATCAATACGATATATTCTTTGAATACTCTTTCCGGCCTTTTTCCTTTCTTAATAGACCCAAGGAGGTGGTTAAAAGGAAGAATGCCAATGGAGTGGAAACCACAGTTAACCTCATATAATGCAAATAAAGATCTAGAAAAGCTATACGTTTTTATTGGTTGGTTTTGTTTTGAACTAGCTTGTACTACATTTTAAAATTAAGATTATATAAGTTTTTTTTAAGTTGACAAAGGAAAGAGCAGGGCTGCTTTCTATATAACATAGCTCCGTTGTTTTTAAGTAAGTTTTATTAACAAGTGACAATTACTTTTTTATGATACATTTAAGATAGTGAATTATGAATGACTGAAAAATCCCCTGCAGCCTAATTGAGAACCATTATGTCTGGTAATTGCTACTGATTTCTGCAAACAGTCATTTTTCTCTGGCCTATTAACATAATTTAAATTTTTAATTGCCCTTCATAATTGCCTATTGGAGTGAACAAACAGCCCCTTTCACCTAAGGGTTTGAGACCAGGACCAACCCCAGGGAACTCAGTCTGTCCACTTGAGAACACTAGTAGAACTTTGTGGACTGTCAAGTTGAGGTTGGGATCACTGTGACACATAGGACTTCTTGCTAAGGACCAGGCAGTTCTAGGATGGTGTGTTTTTGAATGAGTCTATCAGAGTTTGCTTAGTTTGGTATCAAGAAGTCCCATCAAAAACAAAACAGAGAAGACCATCTCACTCTAAATCTGGTTAATTAAGAACATTCTAGAAAAAGAAAGGAACACCTGGAACCACATCCATTCCCTAGAAGCCTCATATTGTAATTAACTCAGTGCCGCTGAAAAGGTATAAGATTCTCAGCAAGGTCACATATGTGGGAGATATAGATTCAAATTACAAAAGCACTTATGATCACAGTTTGAGTTGGGTAAAGTCAGATGAAAATCACATAAAATACAAGGAGACTATTATAAACACTAAATTTTCCCATGATGTGATTAATAATACATATTTATTTACAGACAGCTACATATATGGATGTTTGTGTAAATATGTCTCACAGCATATTTTCTCACATGACTTAATATTCTTCCAAAATATTATATTTAGTATCCTATTTAGTATATTGATTTACCAGTGGTTATTTAGCCATTTTGTTCCTGTTGGAGATTTAGTTTTAAAAATTACCACTATAAAAAAAGTGACGGAGCCACCTTGCATACCTCATGTATGCATCTATGACATGTAACTTAAGAAAATATCTTAAAATCTGAGTGATAGAAAGGTATGTACTCTTAAATAGTTAAAAGCCATGCAAGGAGGGTGCACACCTTTAATCTGAGTACTCGGGTGGCAAAGGCATGCAGATCTCTGTGAGTTCAAAGCCAGCCTGGTCTACAGAGTGACTTCCAGTACAGCCAAGGCTACACAGAGAAATCCTGTCTCAAAAACAAACAAACAAACAACAACAAGGAAAAGTGTGTACTGAAAAGGCCTCCGAAAGGGCTGATGAGTTTTAATATACACTCTCATTCGTGTGAGATAAGAGTCGGCTTTCTCATATTTTCTCCAGCATTAACATTTATTCAAATGTTGTCTGGTTGTTCATTTAAACAATTGTTTATTTGCGTTTTAAAGTTACACTTATTTGGCAGTGTGGAGATTGACCGCTGGAACCATCATTGAGTCCATGAGTAGGAATCTATGAATGACGCGGACACCGCACTCCACTCACTGCTCTTTCCTTTTTTGAGGCTACATCTTTCCCTTACTGACCCAGGCAAGATGCTGAAGCCTTTTTTGCTTTTGGAATTCTCTAGAGACTGTCCTGCCCAGAAGCCAAGCAAAGGCTTCCTATGCTAGAGAAGGAGGGATTGTTTGAGAAGGAGGGATTGTTTTGTTTTGCTTTGTTATCATTTGGCTAATTTTCTGCCACCTTCACACTCTAACACATTTGCAGTAGGTTGAAGGGATCACTCGTCCCTCCTAGCAGTGCGTAGAACCATAATCACACTGTCCCCAGGGCCTGTGTCACTGTCTTCCGCTTCCCAGGGTCCCTTGATTGCCATCTTAGTTGACGTCAAGGAGACCCAGGACAAACCTTTTGGGAACCCCCACCTGGCTTAGCATTGAGACAAATAGGAAATTCCCAAAAGGAATAGAGAACTGCGTCCTGGTGTGCTGTCACACTAAGTCACAAACTATTTTTTTGTGCGCATTTGTAACATCTGACATAAAGCAATATCTAACCAATTTGTGGATGCAACATTGAGGGTCAGTGTCGCAATAGGAACTGCCCAAACGGTCAGCTATTCCAATAGAAATACCTAATTACATAACTCAAATCTATTTCCAAACCTGGGAGCCCTAGGGTCCGTATAAACACCTTTGAAACAAATGTTCTACTTGAGATATTGATGGGATTTGCTGCAGGCAGCCAGTCTGCTGATGCAAGTGAAAATCCAGAGCTGTGGTATTTGTCCCATCGTGAAAACTGCCAGTCATATTTGTATGAATTCGTTCAAAGCAGCAATGACTCTTCATAACCTTTTGGACAAGTTCAACAGGGACATCAAGGACGGATGCTAAACTAATTCCTACGTGGAAGCTTCCAGTGCCCAAGTCTGCTTGTGATGCCAAGGGGAACATTTATTTCAAAATAGCATCAGTTATCATTACTGACACACTTCATGCTTTCAACTTGAAGCTAACTATCATATTACTGTTATTTCCTTCCCTCCCTTAAGAAACTCCTTTGATAGCACTTTTTCCCCCCTGTGGCTCCACTGCAGCCAGGTCTCTATGTACTTTGCATATTCAGTGTGTACTCTTTTTTTTTTTTTTTTTTTAAGAATAAAACTTGCCATCATGGCCTACAAGATTATGTAAGTTTAAAGTAACGATGTAGGTCGGGATTGTAATTTGAATGCATTTTTAATATATGGGGACTTCTCTTGAGGAAACATGGTTTCCAGAATTTATAAACACTCAGTGACTGAGATTACAAGATCTGGTCTCAGAAACTCGTTCAGACTCAGGGTTTGCACTTTCTAGCTTAAGAGCATAGTTTTGAGTTAAATTGGTGGAAAGAAACACATATATAATGATCAGTAGGTATAGGGACATGGTACATACTTGATAGGTATTTATAAAAATCATTGTTATTATTACTAAAACTATGCAAGCCATCCACTGGTTGACTTTCCCCTGCTTCTCAGCAACATCCTTCTTCCTGGTTGATTCCTAAGGGCCCAGACCTGATTTCTGTGAAGAGAGAGAGAAAAAAAATGAGATGACTTAAAAGATGCCAGATGAATCTTTGCCCTGAAGCCAACTGTTTATTCAGCTCATTCAACTAACAAATAATTTGAATGGTGATTTATAGTTTTCCTCAGTGAAATTTTCCTTCATACATCCATAATTAAGGAGGGTGTAGAACAGTAAATCGGTGAACTTGTCATAAAACATTTGTTAGCATCAGAAACCTTAGGCAGCCCAGCTTTTAGCAAAGAAAAATGAAGAGCTTGGATAGACCATGAGATATGGATTTTTTTAAACTGGCTTTTATTTTAGAAATGAAAGACTGTGGGGTACAAGAGTGTGTGTACAGAATCGAGACTATAATATAAAGTGAACGCAATACCATATCTTCCAGAGTGACGGCCTAATTTCCATTGATATTGGAAATAGGCTCGTTAGCAATGAACACATGCCGTGTTTTCAGATTCTCTTAGAAATATCTATTGTTTTCCCTTTTACTCCCCCTTTTTTTTCCTTCTGTGATAGAAAAGTTTTGCCAAGGTTGGGGAGGGGAGGGACTAAATTATTTACCTAATTCATAAGGTGACTTTGTCTAAAGTAAATCCATAAATGCTTTGCCCCTGAGAAAATACCACTAACCGTGGTTCTAGGTAAACGTTTGACTATAAGAATCCTATTCAAATCCTATTCAAGTGCAGAGGACGAAAGGGTTAACAATGACGGAGCATCCAAAGCTGAATCAGGAGTTTGGACTCTGACTTCAGCACCAAACTATCAAATGCTTTTGTAATTCCAAAGTGACATGGGACTCTAATATTGACTCTACAAAAAGTGTGAGCAAAAATTGATGGTAGAAATGAAAGAATGGTGTGTGCATCATTCTTCCATACGACTTTTTTGGCAAATGCTGCAAATACAAAAAGGGAACTTATGCCAACTCTAGTTGCAGGGTTCATCCTGGAGCATCTCAAATCTTCTTCTTTCCATGCCCCTCATGTTAACTGAGAACCTGATAAATCAGCCTAACAGTATAGAAGCCTCATTAAGCCTCCGAGCAGTGCCTCATCTCACAAGAGAATAGCGCTCGGAAGGAGACAGAGAGTAACAACAGATACGATCATGAAGAAGAAACACACAGGAATAAGAGAAACATCAATAAAATATACCATGCACCATTAAGGACCACCTCGAGATAAGATGCTCAGTATGGCGGTAAAGATCACAAATGAATGAATGTCAAGAAAAGAATGTTGAGTCTATCAGACTCTGTCAGGCTGGGTTGAAAATCACTGCTGCCTAGGGAACTGCCAAGCAGTCCCAACTCTCAATTTGAGGGGTAATTGTGCCCATGACTAAATGCTGACAGAGACCTGGCAACATTGCTTTGCTTTGCATAAAACAATTCATTAGAGCAACCCTACACCAGGGAGGCTGTCCATTTGTTTGAAGGACACTTTACAGTCACCTAAAAGCCATTATTCTCACTTCTTCGTGTCTGCGTTTGTGCTGTGGTGCTGTGTGTGTTGTGTGGGCATCTTCGTGTGTCCGAGTGCAGGCCCATGCTTGGCCCAGCGGGAGTGTGGAGCTCAGGGACACCTCAAGTGTTGGTCTGCATTCTCCTCCCCATCTCAGTAGACCTCCCATGATGAGGCACTGAGGTAAAGAAGCCGCTCACATGCACAGAGGCTCGCTGCACCTTCACGTCCTCAGGGAGCATCCCGCCTGTTCCAGCCTTCCATTAAATGCACCCTGCATAGCACTTTTCTCAAATTATATCAGTGATCTTATTTTTGAGGTGATTTTTGTTAGTTCCCAGTACCTTGACCTTACAGATTCCCCCGTGTTGACCCCTAACTTGTCCTGGATATGAATGTTCCTCCAGTGTGTGTGTGTCTGTGTGTCTGTGTGTCTGTGTGTGCTTGGTGTGAGGTGTGTCCTTCAGTGGTGACTTCTCACAAATGGCAAAACAAAATCAGAGCATAGCCCAGTCTGAGGCACTTTTAAACCCAGTGAAAATCGTAATTAGCACGAAGTGCATAGAAATCTTCCCCCCTCTGAGCTTTAGAAGATATTACACTTGTTTACATATTAATTTCAGACTGCAGCAAGGGGCATCACAAAGTACCAAACCACGTGTTCTGCGTAGTAGGCCCTTACCAAGAGTCCATTTCTCAGAAGCAGTTCTGGGAGCCTGGCGCCACCACAGCAATTAAGCCAGTTGCACGTTGCTATTTCGGGACAGCCTATATTCACCCGACTATATTTCTTTCTTAGAAAGTCCCATTTAGCCGGGACTCATTTCGCTGCCTGTTCTTAACATTTGTGGGGGTGGGGTATGAAAGAAAAGTTTGCTAAATATTCAGAGGCTGATTTATGGAGGAGTATAAAGATTATAGGTAGTTGGCAGGAAGGGAGAGGCTGGGGAAACCTTGTGAGCAGTTTGCTTCTGAGAATACCAATAGATCCAGAAGCTGCCATACGTGTCAGCACAATGATGAAACGTGTGCTTGACTCATGAAAATGGCTAGGGGCTGACACCGAATTGTCCTAAAACTCTCAACCATAGGCCTGATGCCCTAGGCAGACACTTGGGATCACCTCCTGTATATTAACAACTTTCAATGGTTTGGGATGTGATGTTTGTTGGCTATGGCCTTGCCTCAAGGTAGGACTTAACCACCAGGACCATTCACTGGTGGGATATCCCTGTGGGCACAGGGCATCTTTCATAGTGAGAATATACACTGAAATACTGGTTTTCTTCCCAAGTGCCCAGCTCTGATTTCTTGTTCTCTAGGAGGCTCGGTTATGGCTGATAATTCAAGGATGGCATTTTAGGAGATCCAGTGTGTGTGTGTGTGGGGGGGGGGGAAGCAGGTAGTATAAATGTAAATGCAAAAGATACAGCTCATTCCGTCTTTGAAATTGTTGGTGTGCAAAGAGCTCAACACTGTTTTATTTAAACAAGGTCGGCTTCGACCTTGATTGACTTGCAGTAAATTGCCTGGTACAAGAGGCAAAAGGAAGTGGAGAGAAAAATGGCAATCAGCACCAAATGTTTCACATATTGATTGACAAGCACCAGAGATGTGCTAGAGTAAGATAAATTGGCCAACAGGGCCCATCTTGACAGCTCCCGAGACGGGAAAATTGTTCTTGTTAATTTGCTACGGGAACCTTGTCATTCGTGGAGTGTCTCCTAATTGTGTAAACAAAGTTCAGATTCCTCAGCAGCCCTGATCTGTTATTGGGTTTGGTAATTTTGGGTCTGAATCACCAAGATGCATTTGTAAACGGTGTTTGGATTGAGAGAAAAGGGAAAGCAACGCACCTGCTTTAAGCTGGAGGATTTTTGTTTGTTTGTTTGTTGTTTGTTTTTTGGCTGAAATAAAACAAATTGCTTGGCAGGCCTTTCCGATTCAACAATAGATTTCAAACAAACCTCTTGTGCCTTTTTGTCCACGTCCCATGATTCTCTCTGGCATCCTCTGTCCAGTTGGCTTCCTTTGGCCTCAGGTTGGAGTTTGTGCTTTTTCAGGTATGCCAATGTCATTTTTTATGGGTTTAGTGATAGCCGGAAACCTCCTCCATTGGCTTTTCTTCTTATTGTCATTCCTTCTCCAAGTCTCTTTCCCGCTAGTCTCCTGAGTACCTTGCTAGCATTCTCTTCCTTCTTGTGCTTGCATCTTCCCATCATAGGATCTGCTGCTTGTCTGGCGCGACTCACCCTCTCCTCCCAGCTCTTTCTCTGAAGCAGCTGTGGGCCATTACCAGAAGGATGTCAACTTTCCAGACTTTAGTCCACAAGTCATCTTTCACTTTTTGTTTATCATTTATCCAACTTGGATGAAAATTAATTTTTTTAAATTTTTTTTGTTAAAATTTTGTAGAAGTTTTTTTTTCTTAATTTTTTTCCCATGTGTAAGACTTTAGTGTTATTACATTCTCTCTTTTTCTTCTCACACTCACTGTTTCATCAACTGGTTCATTCTTGACTGAGCAGAAATAATATTTGTTTATCACTAAAATGGGTTTCATGAAAAATAACACTAAGACCTGTTCCCCTTTTTTTTAAAGTAAAAGATAATTTTTTTCCTTTTTTAATAATTAATTTAAGTTACATCTCAGTCATAGGTCCCCCCCTCTTCTCCTCCAAGTCCTGTCCTCCCTCCTGCATGTCTTCTCCCTTATTTCTCAGAACAGGGGAGCCCCCTGCTACCCAGACGCCCCAGCTCATCTATTCACATGAGGACTGAGTTCATGTCCCTCCTCTGTGGCAGGTAGGGAAGTCCCATCACGGGGAAGTGATCAAAATGCAGGCGACATAGTCCACTACCCTATCTAGTGGGCTGACATGAAGTCTAAGATGCCCATCGGACTTATCTTCTTGGGGTCTATGCATTGTAGTATATCTATCCTGTACTGTATGAGTAGAATGTGCTTATAAGTGAGTATATACTATGTGTGTCTTTCTGGGTCCCTGTTATCTTACTCAGGATGATCTTTTCTAGTTCAATCCATTTGCCTACAAATTTAATGATTTCCTTGTTTTTAATGGCTGAGTAGTATTCCATTGTGTAAATGTAGCACAATTTCTTTATCTATTCCTAAGCTGAGGGACATCTAGGTTGTTTCCGGTTTCTGGTTGTTATGAATAAAGCTGCTATGAGCATAGTTGAGAAAATGTCCTTGTTGTATGGTGGAGCATCTTTTGGGTGTATGCCCCGAGTGATATAGCTGGATCTTGAAGTATGGCTATTCCCGGTTTTCTGAGAAAGTGACAGATTGATTTCAAAGTGGATGTATAAGTTTATACTCCCAACAGCAATAGAGGAAGGTTCCCATTTTTCCACATCCTTGCTAGCATATATGGTCACCTGAGGTTTTGATCTTGGCCATTCTGACAGGTGTAAAATGGAATCTCAGAGTCATTTGGATTTGCATTTCCCTGACAACTAAGGACATTGAGCATTTCTTTGAGTGCCTCTCCACCATTTGAGATTCCTCTGTTGAGAAGTCTCTGTTCAGGTTTGTATCCCATGTTTTAAGTGGATTATTTTGTTTGATTGTGTTTTATTTCTTGAGTTCTTTATATATTCTGGATATTAGCCTTTTGTCAGATGTAGGGTTGGTGAAGATATTTTTCCAATCTGTAGACTGCTGTTTCATTCTATTGATAGTGTCCTTTGTTTTACAGAAGCTTTTCAGTTTCAAGGGGTCCCATTTAATAATTGTAGGTCTTAGAGCCTGAGCTGTTAGTGTTCTACTCAGGAAGTTATCTCCTGTGTCAATGAGTTCAAAGCTCTTACCCACTTTCTCCTCTAGCAGCTTTAGTGTATCTGGTTTTATGTTCAGTTCTTTGATCCATTTGTACTTGAGTTTTGTGCAGAGTGATAAATCTGGCTCTATTTGCATTTTTCTACAGGTAGACATACAGTTAGGACAACACCATTTGTTAAAGATGCAGTCTTTTTCCCATTGTATGGTTTTGGCTTCTTTGTCAAAAATCAGGTGTTGATAGGTGTGTGGGTTTATTTCTGGGTCTTTGATTTAATTCCATTGATCAACCAGCCTATTTATATGCCAGTACCATGCAGTTTTTATTACCATTGCTCTGTAGTATAGCTTGAGGTCAGGTATAAAGAAACCTTCAGAAGTTCTGTTATTGTATAGGATTGTTTTAGATATTCTGGGTTTTGGACTTCAAGCCTTTGAAGAAAGAAATTGAAGAAGATACAAGAAGATTGAAAGATCTCTCATACTCAAAGATTGGTAGGATTAACATAGTAAAAATGGCCATCTTAGCAAAAGCAATCTACATATTCAGTGCAATCCCCATCAAAATACCAACACAATTTTTCATAGACCTTGAAAGAACAATTCTAAACTTTGTAAGACCTGTTCCTAATCACCCTCACTAATACCGTAGCTCTGAATCACTTTTCTTTTGTCTAAACAGATATCTGGATTAAAAAATATTCAGGGATCCCCTGTTACATTGTATAGTCCCCTTTAACTTAGATTCAGATTTAGGCAGGTCCTAGGAATGATCAAAGGAGGCCAGCACATGAAATAAGAGAGGGAAGTGTTGCATCCTGGAGCTAAACTAGGGACTATGTTCTCTGCTGAATTCATTCGATATTAGACTGACTGACTGACTGACTGACTGACTGATTGACTGACTGACAGATGGATGGACAATTTTATTCAAATTCTAGCTTGTGATTCCTAGCCAAAAATGACTAATTTTAGCTTTTGAATAAGCATTCTCCCCAGTTGCCTCATTTTGTCTTCAAAATAGTTCAAGAAGATTTGCATAGGTTGAAAACCCTTCATCTGAAATGTTCCCAAATCTGAACATTTTTTTCATACCAGCATGGGGCTATGAGTCCATTGGTTCAAAAGATGCAAACTTTGTCCTATGAACAAAATTAAAATACTGCTGTACCTTCAGGCCGTAAGCTTAAGGTGTATTTAAAACGTGAATAAATTATATACTTAGACTCAGGTCCCATTCCCAAGATATTTTACTTATACATATGCAAATATGACAAAACCCAACAGTTTTAGAACTCTGAAACACTTCACATTGGCTAAGGATGCTTATCCCCCTGGGGTTCTATTTTTCTAATTTTCAGAGGTACCAAAAATTCAGCTTAACTTACCAGATGGAGGCAGGGAGGAGAAGACTCTGGGCAGTTCATCCTTATTACCTCTCTACTAGCCTTCTTACTTAACACCTACTCGGTGGGATCTGAGACCTCCTTCTGCTCTAATCCTCTCACTTCTATGTATCTGATTTTAAACTTCCTCCACTTGGCCACCTTGCCCCATGCCCCATGCCCCATGTATGACATTGGAAATGGGTTATTTTTAATTGCAGTCACAGCATTGCCACGAGAGAGCTACCCATTTGCGCACCCATCCCTCCCACAGAAGCGCATCAAGGGCTGCTTTTCCTTTGGCCTTCCCTTCCGCCCGTCTTTACATGGTCAGCCCTCTGTGAATAGTGATGAGATGGCTTGGAAATGTTAGTATGGCAGTGGGCACACACTTAAGACAGCAGCTTAGAAGTCCCGTTAGAAGTGCTCCATGCAACCCCTGAGCTTTTCTCCATCTGCCTGTAACCACAGGGACTGGCAAATCACCTGACTTAGAAATTATCCTTAGTCAGAAAAGAGAGGGGATGAGAAGTGCTGGCCTGTCAGCAGCACTCAGATTGCCAGAAAACATTCGTGCCAGGTAAGCTACAAGTACTGGGGTGCCATTTTCAGAACAGTTATGTGCTGTTTATGTGTGCCAAAATTTTTTAAAACATTGAGAAGAAATGAAGCTGCAGAAGGAGAAAAAGCTCCAAATAACAGCAAATTTCTAAATGCTTGAATATTTGGGAGTCTATAACTAACAAATTAGTAGCCCAGGGAAGGCACAGGAGCTATGTTTTAAAAGCAAAGGTTCAGACACCCTTGTTGGCAGCCTTACCACCCTGAACTCTCCTAATCTAAAGCTCAGGTTCCGCAAGGATCATTTATCTACTGGGGAAAAAGCCTTTTTGAGTGGCACCCTTCTGTTTGATGTGAGTGAATTTGGTTTCTCTCTATCCTGCAAAATAAGATTGTGCAGATTAAAATCCATAAGATCACTTTCTAAACTGTGCCTGTTCTAAAGGACAGTACAGGAAAGGGACCAGAGAACCTTGCTTTGAGTCTGAAATGCAGATGTTCTTCTACACCGTTTTTTAGTTGCACATGGATTTCTTCTCTAGCATCTGCATCTAACACTTATTTGAATGTCTCTCTCTGCACAGTAAGCCCATTCCTGAACAAGAAAGCCAGTTTTATTTGCATACCAGTTAAATCCTTGGCCTCTATGGTATCCTCTGCAAATAAACAGACCAAACTCTCTCTCTCTCTCTCTCTCTCTCTCTCTCTCTCTCTCTCTCTCTCTCTCTCTCTCTCAAAGGCATTAAAATACACAAAGTAGAAAAACCTGTTTTAGTCTAGCATCAAATGAATCTCCTCGCCTTCCACTGGCTGGACTCTGCTCCCAAGAGTCAGAACCATGAGGCAAGCAATGGGCTTGTCTACTGCTCCTGTGGCAACCGCAAGCCTGTTCTCCAGGCATACTCACTGCCCAACGGCACTGCTTTAAGCTTTTCCACTGGATGGCTGCTCAGACTTTGGTGTGCTAATTGTAAACTCTTTCCGATATTACTGACAGAAGGGCTTTCAGAAAGTTGGGTAACCCAGGTGAAGACCTTGGGATCATGCTAAACAGTCTTCTGTTTCCATTCTGCTCCCATCCTCCCACTGCAGACCAGCCTAACGCTGGAGAGGATGAAACATTTCCACCATGCCATTGTGCATTTTCATGGCTGCTGGAACAATGTGCCACAAACTTAGTTTCTTATATCCATTCAGGAACAAATGTGTTGCCTTACAGCTGTGGAGGCCAAGAAGTTACTAAAGGACTAAAGCCAAGGTTTAGTCAGGACTGAATCCTTTACTGAGACTTTGAAGCGACTTCAGGGCTGCCTGACTGCCTTGGCTCATGCCTCCTCCCTCATGCCACCTCAACCTGCTTGGCTTCTGTGTTCCCATCTTCAATTCTGACTACTTTGCTTGTATCTCATTTCCATGTACCAAAATCTCAAACTCAATTGCAGAAACAAATTCCCTGTTACCATGTAAAGAACCTCATATAGATAGGGAAAGCCTCATTTTTCCTTTTCCCATGTAGCTAACATATTTCTGACACTGGATTCTGATTTTTTTTCTTTCTTTCTATACACACTAGACATAGAGAACACATCACCTCTAGTCACGTAATATATAGAAATTTCTCCCTACCCACAACCAATCAATGCTCCGGCAGACTCAAGCTGGTAGCCACTAAATCAATTCAATTCTGAAACTGCCTACTTAGAGGCAGCATCAGACCTCAATTCTACAAGGCTTCCCCTCAACTCAGATACCCCATCACGGTCCCCAGCTGTGACCCAAACTCCCAACCGACCAACTAGCTGTAAACCAGGATTGTTCTGCATCGGGTGGAGAGAGGAAACACTCCTCTGTGTCATCTCCCCTCCGCCAGATGTTGGGAGCACAAACAGGAGGGAGGGCTTCACTGAGGAGTTGACTTCTAGAGGGTTCAGGTAACACTGTGGGTCTGAGACCTGTACTAGAGCATGGGGTAGTGAGAAAAGATGAAACCTGTCTCTGGGGTCAAAGTTTAAACTTAGACATGCTTTCTTTCTTCTAACAGTGAGCAAAGTAATAAATACCGCACAAGGCTGGCAGATAGTTTCCTGGCAGTTATTCTGGAAGTTCAGGGCGGCCAGTTACATGCTGCAAGTCAGACTCTCTTCACAAACTCTTGGGCTGTGAGGAGAAGGGAGAGGCTTGGACCCTCGGCTGGTCTCCAAGAAAGGACTTCACTGGATTTCTGTCTTTTTCCCCCAGTTAGTTTGCAAGGGTTTAATAGTGGCTCTATCGAGTTCAGTCCCTGGGTTTGTGTGATGTAGTTAAGGCTGAACATTTGCCGTTGAAAATACAAAATAATTGAAACTGAGTTTTCTCATGTTCAGCCAGGACTTTGAGGTCTTTCTCACCAAGTCCTCTCTTAGCGTGCATGGAGGACAAGGTGTTTCCCCAGTGCCAGGAGGTGGATTCTCCATGCAATTCTGCAGCAAAGACTCTAGCCTGGAAACATGCTTACAAAAGAATGTGGCAGCTTTTGTGGAGGTTTCTCAGCTTTGAACCTGTTGACTGGAGTAAATGGAAGCTTAAGTGTGTTGCCTGGGCTGTTGATCATTGCTGCATCAGCTGGGTGAGGGTGAAGTGGATACACTTGAAGAGAGACGTCTCCAGAGTGAGGGTAGGGTGAATGTGCTCCATAAGAGACAACTAATTTTATTCTAGTTTGTCATCTGACTCATGAACTTGGAATCCTGTTATTAAAAATTTTATCTTTGATGAGAAGCTAAAATTAATATATGTGCATAGTCATCGTATATTTGTAGAATGCATAAGGAGTGAATTTTATGTACATAGCTATAAGAATTAAATTGCATGTGTAAATATAAGAAATAAATTACATTCACAGATGATAGATACATAAAAATTTATCCTAATCACTGGATTTTAAACAAGATTATCATAGAAATTTTTCTCACCTAGATGTCTTTTGCCTTATTGCCTTAAGATGCATATATACTTTTATTTAACTTTATTTATTTATTATTTATTTTATTATGTGTGTTTGTGCCCAACCATATACCATGGTGCTTGTGTGGAGCTCAGAGGATGGCTTTTGGGAGCCAGATCGCTCTTCCCACCATTGCTGGTATAAGGAATAAAACCCAAGTCATCAGGCTCGTGGGGCAAGTGGCTTTATTAGGTACAAGGTATATGTTTTAAAGGCTTTCCGTCTGAACCTTGGGTGTTCTACTATTGGAGCTTGTCGGGTAAGCTGTGGACCATGAAAAACAACACTGTGAAGCTTCAGCTTTGGTGGAAGACATTTCTGTCTTTATGGGAAACAACATCAACAAAAGGAGTCCTGTGGTCAAGATCAGGCTGCATTTCTGCTCAGGGCAGCCAAGAACTCCACAGGTCAAGGTTTGGGAAGGAATTGAGAAGAAAAGGAAATTGAAATAGCTGTTCTCCCCTCCTTTTTCTGTTTCTCCCATGTAAGAAGTCAAAGAATCGTTGTCTCCTTCAGAAATGTTGGAGTTATATCAACTGACACTGTTTTAATTGACCTTATGATTTTTTTGAAAGCTTAAGAAGGATGCTAATATTAGCTGCTTATTGCCTGTATCTATGCTACACACGGAATTTTCCCCCCCACTCCATAATTCTCATCCTCCTATTACCACAGCTTTGATAAACTTAATAGAGAGCCATCAGCAGGGGATGCTTGAAATGATATTTAAATTAATTGAGAAAGGCTTCCAATAAAGCTATTGGAAAATATATACATATATTTGTTAATATTATAGGTCGTTGGCTTGTTTTCAACTTTTGTAGGGTTTGGGGAGTTTAAACCACTCAAGTCAAAAGTGGAACTAATAAAAGTACAATTGAACTTAATCTCTTATGTCAAGGTTTACAGTAACAAATGATGGTTCTTCAGCTATGAAGATATCATTAAGCATATGCCAAGCAATTGGCGCATGACTGTAATAGGTTCATGAAGGAAGGGCTTTTTTTCTAATCGCATTCCGTGGTGTTTTTCCCAAGACGCCAGCAGCTTTTATAAAATGATGGTTATATCTCCTCATTATAGAATCTAATCTCCCCAAAAGACATTCAGCAGCTGCAAAACGCTAGCATCTTTTAGTTGTAAATTGTTTTTTATTATTTATCCCTATTTAACTAAAGAAGAAAAGGCTATCAGATGATTTAACAAGATGAGAATTTAGTGGTTTTAATGTTTGACAGCACCCGATTGTTAGCCCAGGCATTGATCTCTTTAGATACAGGCTTAATAGTCATTGATGGGTTTTTGTTTTGTTTTGTTTTTGTTTTCTTGCCTCAACTGTATGAGCAAATCTGCATGATTGGGTCTTTTTTATTTCCTTTTAGTGTGGAATTCAAAGTTGTGTGTACTCTTTATAGAATTTAAGGAGTGCAAAATTAGATCTGAAAGAACACAAGTGGCCCATTGAAGGTCAAATTTTATAAACCAGGTTTTTTTACCCACAAGTTGGTACAGGGGAGCTAAAGGAGGGAAGCTTCTGCCTGGGTAACTGCTTCTGTGAATTGCTCATCTAGTGACAAAAGATGGTCAATGGGGGGGAGGGAGGGCAGCACAATTATAAGAACCTTAAGAAAGTCATTGTCTGGGTGAGTAGTAGCTCAGTGAGTGCTTGCTGTTCAAGCCTGAGGACCTCTGTTCAGACCCAGACTGCCAACCACCCCTGAAAAAAGCCAGGTGCAGAAGGAGCAATGCCTGTTCCTGCAGCTCACTGGTCAGTCAGCCAGCCAACTGGAGAGAGAGAGAGAGAGAGATCCTGTCTTACTATAGTAAGGTAGAAAAGAAGGCACTCGATGAAGATCTCTGGCCTCTCCAGTTGCAAGCCACATGGACACTCACATACACCTACCCACACATGCTCACACACACAATACAAAAAGAAAAAAGAAAAAAAACAAAAAACAAAGGAAAGGATTGTGAGGGTACTGTGTGGAATTTAAAAAGAAAATAGCACTAATGAGTTTCTCATCACCCCTTTGGTAGAACTCTCTGGGGACAGCCAACCAATTTAAATAAATAAGGTCCCACAACCCTTTGGGAGCTCCTGGGGTAAGACATCTCTTTTAGTGGATACTCCCCTTGAGAAGGGGAGCTTTTCACTCATAACACACTTTTAAGAAGATGGTTGCAATGTGACTTTGTGGAGATGTCTCCTCCGTGTCAGTTTTAAGGCAAATGTTTGCATTTCCCTACAGGACTCAGCATGTTTTTCTGGAAAGGTTTAAACACTTTCTACGCCATTAATACTGCATGTCTTTCTAGAATGGCAGGTCACTCAAAACGAACTGCACTAGCTTTTCATTCTGCACATTATTTCCTTTTCACTTGTTCTATATAGATCAGAGCTCTTTATTTGTGGCTGTTTCCTCCCCAAGCTTTAGAATTTCAAGTTTTAGACAGAAATACTTCCTCCCGTTTTGTAATAAAATAACAGCAACAAAATTCAAGCTGTTAAAAAAATGGTATTAATCTTTATATAAATAGCTGTTTCTCTATCATGAAAACTACTGGGAGCATAGTACTGTGTGAGTCTACATTTCTGCTTATTCAATAATTGTACCAGTAATGCTGTTTACCATTCCATTTGTATTATTTATATGTCAACCAAAGGGTATGAATGCTAAAAAATAATTTTCCATCACCTATCTTCCATTTCTTTTTCTTCTAAACGCCCCGCAGACACAGTTCTCCTATAAATAATAATAAAAAGGTGCTGTATTAATATTTCAGCAAAGATTCCCATCTATTCATGCACACTCACAAATACATGTTCTTTAATATCTATACACACCCCTTCCCTACAAATTAACTCTGCCTGGGGCTTGCAAGAAAATCAGGTCAAGTTAAAGGAGAAATCAGAGAAGAGGACCGAAATTAATTTACTACTCTATACCACATGTGAATATGGGTTTGCTGGGGAAACGGCTTGTGTTCAGAGTCGTTCACTTGTGTGTGATGAGAGCTGCTAACTGTGGGGCACGAACACGGCCTAGCCTGGACGGAGATGAAAGTTCAATTCTTTTAGCTTAGATTTTCTTAACTGTCTTCAAATAAACCTCATCGCGTCTGTTCTTTAACAGCCCAAAGTCCTTTTGGTTGATACCTCCTCCCTAGAGCGTGATTTGGGGATAGGGGAGGAGGATGTGAATAAAATCGGGGTTTGTCTGTCTTGGAAGGGCGTTCGGGTGGGCAGTTAATTGCAGTCGTCATTTTGCCGTGCGTGGTGTGCTTCTCCACAGAGTTGTGTCTCAAGCGAGCATGAAACGGTTACAGCAACCGAGTAGGAATTAACCTCTTCAGTGTTTATTCAGCAGTCACCTTTGGCTCCTTTCTCTCACACCTACATTCATCAATCAGCAAAACATATTGATTGTTCACCTTCAAAAGATATCCATATTCTGACCCTTGTCACTTCTGTCACCGTCACCGTGACCCCAGGCCACACCCCAATTGTCTCCAACCTGAATTGTTGCCATCACCTCCCTCTGGCCTCTTCTCAACACAAGCAGCCACTGTGAGCTTCCTGAACTGTACATCAAATCATACTGCTAGGAGCTTCCCAGTGCAGAACCCCAAGACCTCACACTGGCTTCTGAAGCCTCCCTCTCCTCATTTCTCATTCGGTTCCAGTCTGACTGGCCGGCTTGCTCTTCCTGGTACACAAGCTTGCAGCCACCCCAGAACCTGTACTGTTCTTCTGTCTGAAATGCGCTTTCAAACACACTGCCAGACTCCCTCCCTCTCTTCCACAATGCTTCAGGATGAATGCAAGCCGGCTAGATGTTCTTCTTTGAAGGCCTGGAATGAAGGAGCACTTCCGTCATGACCCATTCTGCCATTTTCTATACCTCTTATCTCTCTCTATTTTTCTCATATAACCCTATGAACTCAAGCATGTGCTGTTTATGTATCTGTAAATACATAGCATTTTGTTTTACTTTTAACTTAATAATTATGTAGATGTAACCCTTATCCTGTATGTTTTTCGTAATTTTTTATTATCTATGTCTATTCTGTACGTGTTAAATATTAAATTCTGGTGGCTGTTGCCATTCCATCCTTTCATACGTCCTGCACACCCCACCAGTCCCTCTCTTTTCTGTAAGCCACTTTCACTCATTTGTGAGTGTTTTTTTTGTTTGTTTGTTTGTTTTGTACTGTGATACACTGAGTTTAGCAAGGGCCTTCTGTGTGACCAGGGGTTTCTAACTATCCTTCGGAGGCCGCTGGGCTGAGCAGAAGTAAACAGCTGAAGATAATTACTTCCCCCCTTACAAACACACCAGTATTCAAAACCCCATCAGGGTGGAGCATGGCCACATAAGCCTATCCTCGATCCATGATTGAGTGGTGACAGTTTTGCATGGGCTCGAGATTAGTGGCCACTGCTGCTATGAGACTATGATTGCAGTGGTTGTCACGTCCAGAAGAGAGGATTCCACACACTGTTTCCCCATCTTCGGTCTCCTGTCTTCTTTATGTTATCCACCAAAGTGTTTTGTTTTCTTTTTATTCTTTGAGAATTTCGTACATGCTTATAATGTGTTTTGATGATCACACTCACCCCCATTCCCTTCCCTCTAAAGCCTTCCTTTATTTCTCCATCAGATTCTCACCTTTTAAGAACTCACTAGGTCCATTTCGTATTGGGTGTATGTAGCCCCACACTGAGAGCTACATGAGTTGTTTTTTTTTTTTCTTCTTCATATTACTGAAGGAAACTGATTCTCCCCTTCCACTCAGCAATCAATTGTCCATAACTCCTGAGCTAAGAGTGAAACATTGAGACCCCTTCCTCTATCTATGCTAGGATTTTTGTCTGCCTTGATTTTTGCATAGTTCTTAATCATGTAGTCACAGCTACCATGAGTTCACAGGTGTGTATCAAGACATTATATCAAGACATACAATGAACCACTCTTGTCTGGACATGGCATGGATTTTACACTCTTTCTGCACCTCTTCTGCAATGTCCCCTGAGCTTTCAAGGCAGTAGTTATAAGCTGCATGCTGAACTGCCCTTTGTTCTCAGCACTCTGTGTTGCCATCAGCATTCTCCATAATTCCTTGCAAAGAGGGCCCACTCTCGTTGAGGGTGAACATGGGTTTTGACTATGGATATAAACCTAAATATTTAGAAGCAGTTTAACACCATGTCAGTTCAAAGTAATAACTTCTCTACCTAGGGCCTATGACCTTCTCAGCCATGTTTTCTTTCTATGTTTACAGTATCAGACATGACGTGTTGTTTTTTTTTTTCCTGTGGAGCCAGCCTCAAATCCAATCATAGAGCAGTTGGTTGTCAGCATAATTGTAAGGCCAACGTGCGTCAGTGTATGCATCTCGTTAGGCAAGTTGACACTGTAACTCACAAGGTTCACAGCTGGTTAGAACATTAATGCCCTTTCTTCTCCAACAGCCTACACAATACCCTCTGGCACTCTGAAAGACAGGGAAAAAATCATCTTGAATACGGGCACAGAAAGACAAATGCCAAAGTCTCTCTCCTATGTGAATTTTAGCTTCAAATTTTTAGATTTGTATTTTTAAACTTAGAATACCGTAATTGCTAGGGAACTAGAAAGAAGACATTAGGGTGTAAGATGCCTTAAGGGATAGAGACAGTAGAACATAGATTAAAGGAAAGTAGTGAAGAGTAATGCTGAAGGGAACGAGTTTAAGCAGGGATAAGAGTAGGGGATGGAGGAGATAAAGATGGATTGTGAGTGTGTTAACCAAAATGAAGAATGTATGAAAAAGCCATATGGAATCCAACTACTTTGTAAACCAGTTTAAAATATAAGTTAAAAAAATTACAAAGGAGCTGTCATGCCTAAGTGGATATGGCTGTTCCTAGAAGCCATGGGTTATTAAACAAACCCCAGTGCCAAGGGTGGGATATTTCCTTATGGATTGCTGATCAGGGAGGTACCAGAGCCATCTGATACCTTGTTATTCCTCTTCATTGCCCATCAGAACTGGGTGATAAGACTGTATTGCTAAAGACAAGACACAACTTCATTGCAAGATATAGAGAAATCAAGCCAGAACTTCATTCTGATTTTTATATTATCTTAGTATTATTTTTTTTGCCTTCCTCCAAAAAAAGCTCCAAGAAAGCAAAGATCAGTTTGTTTTTGTTTTGTTTTTAATGTCATAGCCTTAATCCCTACAATTGAGGATGGAATGTATTAAACAATCAAAGACTGTTTATTGAGAAGACAAAATAAGAAAGAAAGGGAGGTGGGAGAAGTTGGCAGAGGAGAAAGAGAGGGGCAGGAAGGAAAAGAAAGTAGGTAAAGGGCAGAGAGGGAGAAATAAGGGAAGGGAGCGTGTTTGTCAAACTTCTTAGACTGGGTAAGAACCTTAGTGGAAATTCCCTCGTCTTCCTTATCTTCTGTACCATCATTCTCAGCTAGGTGGAAGCTATTTGACTTTATGTCAACATCTGCCAACACTTCTCTTTGCAGACTGTACTACAGGTTTACTGAGATCACAGGAAAGCCTGGTGGGGATGGGGAGCCCACCATTCCAGTTTCTCCCCGGGCACTGCCCACTTTTTCCCTCCCACTTGCCAAATGAGGCAAAGAATGAATCCTTACCTCCCAGGTGAATGTTAATTACTGTTTGCTCCATGCTTTGAGATCCACAGATGAAAGAGGTCATAAAAGCAAAAAAAGTGTTATTACATTGAGAATGGCTACAGACTCTCATTTAGCTCTGGAAACTGATCAAGCAGGAATGTTGAATCATGAGACTCAGGCTGGCCAAATATTACACTTGTTATAATTAATTTGAGCATAAGTTTCAACACAGTGACATGTTTCTTTTAAATAAAGTTAAGTCCTCTAAGGATGCATAAATCTATATGGGTCTTAATTTTCAGCTGGGAATGATATTCAGAGGGCAGGAAGAAAAATACATCTCTCTTCTGTTGGGAAAATACCCAAGCAAATGGCTTACTTTTGAGCTATCTTCTAAACGATCCTCTGTCTGTTTGACCCAGGGGACTCTGACAAGAATGCTCACAAAATTATGGGGATTTAGAGCAGAAGCTGAATTTGAAAGGACTCGAATCCTTTCTCAGTGACTGCCAGAGCAGTGTCTGTCACTTTGGTGACCAAGGCTGGGATAATTCCTGTGATTCTGAGCCTATTACCTAACCAGTGTGCTGACTCTGATGTTACTCAACAGTCGCCAGAGAGCTCTCCACGTTTTCCCAGTTTTTCAACAAATATTTATTAATCACTTTCTGCACAGAGACCCTGTTAGGCACCTTGGAAGAGGGGGAAAGATTCAAAGGACAATGATGTAGATTCAACAGCCACCTAGAATAGAGGCTGTGGTGCAATATTTGTTGAGTGAATGTGTGCATGATCAAGAGGGCGGCTCATGCTCTGGAAGGAATGATGGAGCGCAGGCCTAGGACTCCCCTCACATGGGGAAGAGCTCTTGACGGGGAGCATAGAAGCAGTTTACACAAAGCTTAATCTGTCTTCCTTAACTTTCATCATTTCTAGTTGTGACAGCCAACCTGACTCATGGAAGTCCGTTTGTTCTTCCTTGGGTCATGACTCAATTATCTGAGGATCGCTACACCTTCTCCTAACTCTTTTCCAGGATCGAGAGCTGTATAGCCTTTCACCTTATTTCTAGTGCCCACATCCATCTTAATTTCATCCACCGGCCAACTCCATGTCTTATCTTGGCTCTAAAGATATCATCAGCCTAGAACAGAAAGGATCAGGCAGCCCTGGTATGCTCATGCCAGCATGGTGTGCAATGGAGTCTCCTTCCTATGCCAGTTCCCCTTCCTGTCTCCCACTGCATAAACTAATTCATTATGGACCTCTTTCTTCATGGGACATGTGTGTGCATCATTAGAAAAAGCCAGTATTTCCAAGAACATAGTTTGGCCAATAAAAGTATAATATTACATGTATGTGTAAGCAAGGTCGCTGTTTTACACACACTAAACTAAAACTCTACAGTTCTGACTCAAGTGTATTATTTGCTGGTCAGCCTGATTTTCTTTGTCTTAGTTTGAACTTTGCTTTTTCTGCTTGTCCCCCAACTTTGAATATCAGAGAGGAATATTATTGGTAGTCAAATTTCTTGGGCCTAGGTCAATGGCCTCCTGTCTACTCTGGAATAATCTATTCCTTTTGTGTTTTGTTTTGATGAATCACCATTTTATCATCAGCAAAATGAAGTGTTTGGTGAGTTAACAGTGTTTAGGTTTCCTGCTAGAGTAGTATTTGATAGGGTTTGTACATAGATTTCTTTGACTTTCAATAGCTCAGTCTCTGATTGTTTTTGCTCTCACCTCTGGAAACGAACACTGGCTTGAAAACTATTCTAAATGAAAGAATCCCAGAGGAAGTGAGCAGAAGGTCATTTGTAGCCCCCAAATTCAAGGCATAACAGCAGAATTACTTATGAAATATGTGTCGGGCACCATCCAACACGGCCTTGTTTCTCTAAGAAGAAAAAAGCACGAGTGTTTTGCATGGGTCTATAGCTGCTTACTCCTCAATCCCATCACCATGATGACATTCTCCGGTTGCACACCCAAGCCTCTGTGTGAATGACTACAATAGCAGTCCACCATGCCTCCTGGCTCACAAATTGCTCACTCACTGAGGCTTTCTAGCATTTCAACCCTGCTTGGCAGTTGCATCTGGCTTGCAAACTATGATTACCTGAACACAGTGTCAAAACAGTTCCTTTCCCTGCTTTGCCCCTTGCAATTATTCATTGGTTATGCCCACTGCAGCCTCTGCCCATGCTTCTCTTTATTTGATTCCTTCTTCTTTTCTCTTTCAAATTCCTGGCTTCCTTCACCTGATTCAAAATTGTCCCCGGATGTCAGGCAAATGCATAGGAATGGAAGATGCTCCCAGGTGTGTGTTACTGAATGTTATTTCAGTACCACGGAGAGCGGTGCCTCCAGTAAGAGCTTTGTTGTAGCCAGCCTTTGCCTGTGGCTTTGAGGCGCCATTCAGAACCCCACAGGTGGTAGGGATGACAAAAACTCTACAAAGAAGCTATGCGGTGAGATTCCTTCTCCCAGGAGTGCAGGAGCCAAGCTTTACATTGTGCCATTCAAAGACCAGATTGCATCTGGGCCCGGACGGCTGTCATAATGTCAGCCCATTTGGCATTTACCTTCTTTTTCCCAGGCTGACCTCTGAAGATAGGGGCAGGCTCTGAGGGCATTGTTTTAACCATGCTCACGCTATAGCCATTGTTTCCACATAGGCGAGCTGCCGGTTCCCTTCCAGGCCCGCACTGTAATTTTATCAACTCTGGCTCAGAGAAACCTATATTTATAATGCTAATTAGGAGGGCACACATTTAATTTGAGTGGAAGACTGTTTGTATCTCACTGAGCCTGATAGCACAGGGCTCCACCGACAGCAGTCAGAGGCAAAGCAGGCCTTTCTCCCTTTTCCAAGTATTTGAAACAGGGCTTACTCTTGCCAAACAATTTCTCTGTTGGATTAAAAAGAGAGAGGGGTGGGGGGGAGAGTGTTGAATTCACTGGAGCTCAGAAAACTTTGCGTTTATCTCCTGCCTGCATAATATATTCCTCTGTGCACTGAGAAAACATGCCTCTTATGTTATCTAATTGTTTCCTGACACATTTAGCAACATTTCACACTCTTTAAAGTGACATTAACATTGCTGACAGTGGAGGTACTTTCATTAGACGGGCTTGAGTTGTAGCCAGTATGCACTGCAGGTCTTCAAACAGGCTTGTAAAAGGCAAGGAAGGCATTCTTTATGAAAATAGCTCCTCCACCAGCACCGCCTGTGGGTGCATATTAATTCTGCTGACACTGGTCAGTTTGGGGTATGTATACACATATACTCGCTCACTCACACACACTCACACAAATCCTTGTGAGCTGATCTAAGACACTATGGTCCGGCGACCTATTCGTGCAAAGTCTGCAAAAGCCCTTTCTGGTTACATCTTTCGACCACAACTAACCAGTGTGCTACCTCAGATACGAGTCAGCCGGTTCACACCCAAACTAGAGGCCGAGTAACTGAGCAACTGATGCACAGTGAGGACAGCCACGTGCCCCCAGCCGTGACAGTCACTCTCCCCTTCTTCTTCCCTACACCTTCCCCCTGTCATTTAAGGTTGCCTTTTAAACATTTTCTTTAGGCCTCCAAGCTGTCTGCATTGATACACAGTATTCCCAGAGAGCATCCTTAATGAGCCTTTGCAGTTAAGGCCCACACAGAACCACAGGAAGAGAAATTTGAAGCTTCTTTCTGAGGTTCCTAGAAAAAAAAAAAAAAAAAAAGCCAGGATTAGAGGAGATGAGAAAAATACAATCCAGAGTCTATGTGTCTGCCAGGACACAAACTCTCGTTTAAGGCTGGCCTAATTATTGATTCCTGTGGGTTCGAGTTTATCACATCTATTCCTATGATGAACACCATGCCCAAACCAAAATGGGGGAGGAAAAGGTTTATTTGTCATACATGTCCTGATCACAGTCCATCATGAAGGGAAGTCAAGGCAGGGCCTGAAGCAGGGGCCATGGAGGAGCACTGTTTCCTGGCTTATTCTCTGTGGTTTGATCAACCTGTTCTCTTCTACAACTCAGGACTCTCTGCCTATGGGTTATGCCACCCATAGTGGACTGAGTCTCCCCCTGTATCAATTATTAATTTAAAAAATACCCCCCACAGACTTGCCTACTGGTCAGTCTGACAGAGAGATCTTCTAAATTAATGTCCCTTCTTCCCAGATTACCCAAGCTATGTCAAGTTGTTGAGGGGGGAAAAAAAGCCAAATATCATACCATTCTTGTTAGGTAAACAAAATACTATTTAAAGTTTATGGAATTTAAAGCTAAGAGGAGAACTCACTGAAGACCATTAAGTCACTTCCACACTGCTAAACTATCCAGTCAGACATCCTGCCTTAGACTACATGAAAATTATGTCTCTTTTCTCTCTGCATCTCTCTCATTGAAGGACACCATGTAGCCATTATCATCTTAGGTTGCTCATTATTTACTGTGTGATATGTTTTCATATCCCTAGCTCTGTACAAGCCTCAGCTTCACTCCTATAAAACAGGGATCATAACAGCACCTGCCACATAGTATTGATAAAGAGGGTTATATAAGTTCTCAACCATGAAATGTACTGTGTATTGCCTAGCATCCTGTCAGTACTCAATATTCAAGTACTATGAATGAATGGTAATCTCCTCCACTGTGGAATGGACCACATGTGGCTGAGACTCTTCAGTCTCTATCTTGGAGAGATTTTTTTTAACCTGAGTATTGGTAGGTATATTCTCAAAGCATCTAATCTTTACCATCTTATTAAGGACCATCCAACAAGGAATAAGCAGACTGTGTGAATGTTGGCAGCAACGAGATGAAATAGTTCACGTATCTGCTGCCCAGAGCTCATGTTTTATCTTTGCTGTCCCTAAAGCACATAGCAAAACACAGACATACGGGTGAGAACTGTTTGCTATCTGCAGACAAAGCCCTGGAAAAGGAATGCATCCAATAATGGGAGTGAAAGCCATTACCATTTGTAGAGCACTTTAACATTTGCAGTGTACTTTCATATATGTTATGATTTAATCCTCAAAGGGTCCTGAAGGGGAAGTACTACATCTATCTCCTTCCCTTTATGCATGATAATAATACTTACCATTTACTTCAGAAAGTTCACATAAATGTCTCAGTTAATCCTTATAATAACTAGTGAAGAATGTTTACACACATTTTGTTTATCAACAGTTGAACATAAAAAAAAGATAGGGGACTTATCCAAAGTTACCCAATAAGTCAATGAGAAACCAAGATTTGAACTTTAGTGAGGGTCCAATACAAATTATATTATCATACCAGCAATTGGCACTTCATGCCAATCTTTTAATAAATATTCATTGAATCCCATCCTCGTTTCCTCTGAATGGTGGTGTGAGCCCTGGAGTCTGAATATCTGAGTTCAAATTCTTCCTCCCTCCCTTTCAACTTATGACCCCCTGTAGCTGATCTACCTTATCCTTAAAATGGGATGATATTGCTTACCCTGAAAGATTAAGTATACAAATATTTATAAAGAGCTGAGAAACGATGCCTTGTGTATCAGGAGAGCTTAATTGATCTTGCAGATTGCCAGCATTGTTTTCACATTCACATTTCACCTGAAGCCATAGGAAGATGACATAAAAGTGAATGATACATTAAGATAGGTTGTGAAAGATGTCCAGTGACCAAGCCTTTGGGAATTGAGCTTCATCATGGACATAGGGATAGTTAAGTCTTCCTGAGGAACTCTTCCTCCCACTAACTGCCTTGACAGTGATAACGTTGAATTGCTTCAGGCAGGTCAGGGATAATGCTCAGTGTGTCTCTTGTCTTCTCCATGTTGTTGAGACAGTCTGTTTAGAAGGTGACTGCAACACCCATACGAGGTAGTGGCTTGACGTTCTAAGCCACTCGGTTTTAAATAAGCAACTTTTATTTAAAACCAGAGTCAACACTGTTAATGCCATGCCCACAGTATTGTAATGAATAAACTTATTTCTTTTTAAGTACCTAAAACCAAAGACAAATAGCTACGGTATCCAACAGTGAAGTCAGTGCCAAGAACATAGCCATAAATCCGTCAAGGTGTTGAGGAATGAAGTGTTATAATTGAGCAATCATGGTGTGATTTACTGTGGATAGCTTTAGCCTGGGCACTAGGATACAAAAAGTATCATCCACTGTCTCTGTTCAGTGTCACTCATGGTCTCATTAAAGACCAGGCATTGGGCGAATAAATAAGCTAACGTGTTGCAAGAACAATAATAAAAGTATCCAGAAAGAAGGAGGCCCATGATCAGAGTCTCTAAAGAAGTTTTTGGGTGGATATGGAGGCCACTGATGAGAAGAAAGGTCTTGTATGAATAGGGAGGAACAGAAGGAAGGATATAGACGATTGCTTAATACCTTGCTTTGGGTAGGATGTAAGTAATGAGACAGCTCTGTGCAAGCCTTTGAACCAGGAGGCCTGAGAGGGCTCAGTGAGAAAAGGTTCTTGATGTCAAGCCTGATGACCTGAGTTCTCCCCCTGGGACCCACATGATGGAAGGAGAGAACTTACTCTTAAAGGTTGTCCTCTGCCTGCCACAGACAACTTCTCCATGCACGTGCCTCCCCCACAACACACACACACAATTAATTAATTAATTATGAAATAGAGCAGTGCTGTCTAAGTGATGAGTAGTCTTGGGGAAATTAAGATGTGCAGCACGTGCAAGGTTCCGCACCCAGAGATAGATTGGTTTTTGTATGGAAGAGAGACCAAAGGAAGAGATGCCAGTAACAGGAAATCCAGAACCATAATACATTAGACATCTTTCTGATTCTGCAACCAATGCCTGATACCGTCACCTTATAAAGAGGAGATGTTTGCTTTATCTTACAGTCTGTAAGGTTTCTGTCTATCCATGAAGGCCCTCTCTTATTTGGTCCTGTGCTAAGGCAGCATGACATGATTAGAGTCCAGGATGCAGCTAAACT
The DNA here is from genome assembly GCF_030254825.1 of Meriones unguiculatus. Taxonomy (NCBI): domain Eukaryota; kingdom Metazoa; phylum Chordata; class Mammalia; order Rodentia; family Muridae; genus Meriones; species Meriones unguiculatus. The sequence continues at coordinate 33,327,300 of NC_083359.1, forward strand.
CTCATGGGACTAGATCTGAGTGCCACAATTTTCTACAGGGGCAGTGTAGAAATTTTCTACACACCCCAGTGATCCAAAAGCCTCCTAGTAGGCCCCACCCTTCAGCTAATCCAGCCTCTCTCAATAATGCCACATCAAGGGCCAAGGTTTTGTTATATGGGCCTTTGGTGGGACATTTAAGATCCAATTGATAGCACGCTGTCTATACTGTACTGTTCAGTATGGTGGACACTGGCCCTGGGAACTACTTACATATGTCAGTTAAAATTAGAGTCTAGTTCCTAGTCATGCTAGCCTCACATGAAGTGTCCAGTGGCTCTGTGTAGACAAGGCGCATGCCCATCCTCACAGAACATTCTGTCAAGTGGCACTACATATCAGCAAATTATACTTCTGCCTCACTCTCGAGATACGAAGGAAGTCGCAGATAGATTTTAAGGGCAGGAAGTGTTTGAGGAGCTGGAAAGGTAGCTCAGCAGTAAAGAGCAGTTGGTGTTCTTGCTAAAGATCTGAGTTCAGTTCCCAGCATGTACATGGGGCAGCTCACAACATCCCAGGAGATCTGGAGCCCCTTTCTGTCTGCACAGGTACTTACACACACACACACACACACACACACACACACGCACACACGATAATCTTCAAAAATTCATTTAAAAGGAAGTGTGTGGCAATCCATAGATCCATAAAATGTTAATAAAAAGTATTGTCCCTGCCTCTAGGAAATATTTGTATCCTCGCAAGAGCCAGCTGCGCGGATTCATTGTGCTTTACCTCATGCATATGAAAGACGTGGCATACTGCAGAAAGAATTCCAGAAAGCATTTTGAAAGTGAACTCTAACCTCTGTCTATAACCTGATCTGAATTTTACACCTCCTAAAGTGCAGAGCTGCTTGGGAGGTGTGATGTATAAACACACAGCCTGGTGAGATATAGTGGCAACACCAAAGTGCACACAGCCCCAAACTGTGAAGGCAGCTCATGCTGGCACCCCTTGGTGAGGCACTTTAACTGGGGCCAGTCCAAAGGCAGGCCATCCTGCCAATAAATTACATACAATAGCCTGTGTGCAACTGGGAGGGTTTTTACCAGAACCACCTTTTGAAAAGAATTTGTTTTCAAGAAAATGCTTAACTAGGCTTTGGTGAGCTCAGTGAAGTGTGAGCGAAGCAGACAATTAGGTCTTGCACTGTAAAAAAATAAAACGATAAAAACTTTCCACGGGGTGTTACAGAATAGAGCAAACCCTGTTTGGACAGTACTACCTCACGGAGACCTAGGAGGCCCGAATCAAATTTCCTTGGGTGAGGGCATAGAACCTAGAGTTGTGCTCTAGCACTCTCCCTGAGGCTCCCGCTCAGTAGAAGCAGTTAATTCTCTCATGACAAGCAGGGCTTGCCCGGCTCCCAGAGATGGTATATGCCCCTCGGTGACTAATTAAACTCACTCCAGGCAAATGTTACCTTTCTCAAACATGCACACGCTCCCATGTTTAATTCCCACCAATACCACAAATTGATTTGTTTGGTGTTTACATGAGGGCAACGGAAAGTTTTTCGCTCCTCATACATGTCTCCCCCTTTTTGGTTTGGAATCAAACGTTGGGGCTTGTGTGTGCTAGGTAAGTTCTATTCCCCTGAGCCACACCTCACAGATCTGTCCAATTCTAATCAACTAAAACAAAACAATGGGGCTGATACAGTACTGACTAGAACCACATTCTGTATTCTGACCCAAGCCATTACATGTGTGACTGCAGCACTTCTCAGCCTCAGCACCATTGCTGAAAATGCTTAACTGGGCTTTGCATGAGAGGATGGGCCATTCTTTCTCATGATGGACTGTCCTGGGACTTGTAAGATGCTTAGTGGTGTCCCTGACCTCTGCCCATTAGATGCTAACAGTGTCCATTCTCCAGCCACTACTGCCATAAGCAAATACCTTGGGATATCATCACATTGCCCCTGTGTAGCGGCAACAGTCCTCCAGAGGAGAATTAGGAATGTAGCGTGAGATAGGTACTAAATATTTGCAACCAGAGAGATACATTTATGTAAGTATATAATATAATTGATGTAAAATTTAAAAATATATAATGAAAGTCTATCCTATACATTAATTTTGAGATGCTCCACTTATCAGATATCATTTTTTTTTGCATTCTGCATTTATGATTTGAATACTGCCAGCTGTGGTGGCTATGTTCTGAAGATCATTTGGGTACTAGGGAGGCTGATGCAAGAAAATCTCAAGTTTAAGGTCAGTCTGGACTATGCCATGATACCAGGGCGGGAGGACACAACTATCTTTGTCCTTTAAACAAACATTTAAGATGTAGGCAAGGAATTCGCACCTCAAATCAAGGTGTATGCAAGTGTTGATGTTGGTTGAAAGGTACTTTGAATGTCTCTCTGGTGCTGAGCATAGTGGGATTGCAATCTACATGCCTGATCGGTAAGACATGGACAGCCATCTGCTCCTTCTCTTCCACCCTCTTTGACACCTACAACATTCTTAGATTAGTTACCCCCCGTGAGAAAAAAACTTTCTCTAGTGCCCTATGTTCCATTTCTTGTATTGAACAGGAAGGGACCCAGACTAAAGAACATACACATTTGTTTTTTTCTCTTTCCAGTTCTACCAAGTGACTGTGTGGCATTGACCGTGTCATTTCCCCTCTGGGCCTTGATGACAAGTTTCCGGGTGGTTGGTTTTTCTTCTAAGTGCCAACAACAAACTCAAAGTTGGGTGAAAGAAGGAACAAAAGAAGCTAGCGTGGAGAATAAATGGATTCATATATCGAAATGTTTGGAGGCAGGAGTGTTTCAGGATTGGCTAAATCCAGATGTTCCACCAACATAACCAGTAATGTTTTCTTCAGCTTTTCATGTCTCAGTCATCTTTCGTTAACTCCATTCATAAACAAGATCCTCCCAGGATGGAGAGATGCCTACAGTCATGCTGAGGGTCACACTCTCCTAGATTCAACCTCAGTCTTCTATGGAAAAGGAAGGTGACTTGATGACATCTAAATAGGTAGCAGGAATTGGAAGCCATCATTAAGGAAACTTTAATGCTGTTTAAAAACTCTAGCCAACTGTTTTGCTTGTATCAAAAATAGGCCTTCAACTTTAACAGAGAACAGTGTTTTTATTAAGTCCTTAAAGTTATGGTGTCACTGGGGATACTCAGGTTTTGGTTCCAGAATGTCTTTCACCCTTACAAATCACAGATTCTGTGCCAGTCATCACCATGACTGTTTGCAGGAGCCTGGTTTTCATCTATGGTTAGTTTCCTCCTCTGGGATAAATTCCATGGTGCATTCTAGAACTTCACCAAGGCCAGCACTCTACTCTGAGGTAGACAATAGTATAATGAACCACTCAAGGCTTGGGGTCATACTATTTGGGTTCAAACCATAACTATGCACTTTCGAATGGGCAATATTTGGGTCTCAGCTTCCTTTACCTGTGAATGGGAAAGAGATTAACATATAATTAGTTCCTAAATTTTGGGAGTGTTAAAAGAGAAAGTGTGTGTGAAATATTTAGTTCAGTTTTTAGCGTAAGCCAAGATCACACACGATGCGGAATTGGTAAGGAGTGTAGTGGTTAATTCCATTGTCAAATTGAAGAGCTCTAGAATTGCCTTGGAGACAAGGCTCCAGGTGTGCTCTGTGAGGGCCTTTCTAGTTCCGGTACTTTAGTTGGCAAGGCCTTCCTATTGTGGATAGTAGTGTCCAGGAGCCGGGCAGTTCTTGCTCTCTGCCTCCAGACTGTCTCAAGGTCCTGCTGTCATGACTTTCCCATCCTTTGAACTAAGAAAACATATAAACCCTTCCCTCCTTAAGCGGCTCTCATTAGATATTTTGTCATAGCAACAAGACAAGAGACCATCAGAGTGGACGGTCAGATTTATATTTGTATGCCTTTGTTCCTGGTTCTGTTTTTTTTTTTTTTGTTTTGTTTTTTTGTTTTTTTGTTTTTTTGTTTTTTTTGTTGTTTTTTTTTTTTTGCTGTGTCTTAAGCATGTCTCTATGCTCCACCAAATATCCTGACATCCCATCACTACATAAATCAGTTATGGATTGCCTACACAGAACAGTTTAATATCAGTTCACCATTAATCTTTCCAATGAAAAAGAACAAGCTGTTTTAAGTGGATTTGGGGATTTGCTCTCCAGCACACCCCCTGTCATAAATTAGTGAATATATTAAAAATGGCCGAGCAGAGTATCAATTTCAGGGTCACTATTCATTGTTTGGGGAGGATGAGAAAGAACTGCAGCCCTTTTGAACTTGTTGGACAAAGACTCAATCTAAATCTGTATGAGCAGCAAAATGACACCGTAATGGACACAATGGGAGTTGGAGCAATATTCTACCACCACAGATGGTGTATGATGAAGTTTTCAGGGATGACTGCAGTGGGTGAAGACCGAGAGCCTGGAGCATGGATGGCAAATAAGCCCTGTACATCTGCTACCTCTCCTCAGCCATGTCTATGAGTTTTCTAATTGATGATGTCACTCTCTTCCCACTGGAAGATAGGGTATACCAGAATCCTTCCCCACATGGCATTTTAACAGCCAGGACCCATCTATCAGACATTGCATGGAATCACTTAGTCTGGCTATAACAGAATTTTTACAAGTGGAAAACAGCACAAAAAATCCTACTTGTCTGAAACCAGTTATAGTAGAAAACTAAATTAGTCTCAATGCTTAAGGTCACAGGGGATCCAGTCATGCAGATGATCAGAGTTTGATTTACATGGGGAGCTTGGAAAAACCCCTGGGCACATACACATGTGCAAGATCACAGGAGTTTAATAAATGACATATTGCATGTACCTCTTTGCTTTGTAACAATCAGCTCAGTGTAGCATTCTGCACATTTGCTGGAGACTTTGTGCTCATTTAAAAAGAAACTGGAGAAACGGTTGGGAATGAAGGGTTTCTGCCATACATAACCTGGGAGTCAAGCTGGAGCATGTCATCTGGTTAGCTGCCCAACCATACTAAGGCTTTCCGTAAGAAGACGGAGTCCACAAAGGGAGCCGAGTAAGTTCCAGCTTTCTCCCCTGTGCTCTGGAACCTGGTTGCATGTACACAGATGGTCTCTGTCAGGTGGAATATTCAGGGGCAATATGCAGCCCAAGTGAACAAACTTAGCAAATGACCTAACAAATAGAGAACAGCACAAGTGTTTGACTCGGGGCAGATCTAGTGATTCTGAAATTTCCCAAGTAGTAAAAGGTACCAGCAAGCAGAATGGAATGAGCTGTCAAAGCAGAATCGAGGAATTAGGAGGAGTGGGGTGCTAAGAGGAGCCACACAATGCTATGAAGCACAGTCATGGTACACGAAGCAGCCCCAACGCTCTCCCCGTGCCGTGACTCTTCTTTCACTCTCGGTATTTGTGTGTATTTTTTTAAAAAGCTCTGTTCAGTATTTGTGTATATTTTTAAAAAGCTCTGTTGTCTGTACTATGTGAAATGAATTCATGCTGAACCAAATTCCCAGAAGTTCGTGTAAAGAATGATTTCACAGCAACCATCCTATCAAGGCTCCTGGAAAATTGCACTTGAACCTTAGTTCCACCTCAGTCACTCAAAGGAATTTTTAAAAAATTGGCTTCCAGCCATCCTTGCTCTTCAACATCCAGTTTCAGCTATGCCTCAGTAGCACACACGCTAAAGCCTATTGATTGTGACTTAAAAATCTCTCCTTACCTGAGCTCTGCTGCTAAGTGGACGTCAGCACTGAGCTACAGGGCCTGGTCAGGGTCTGTCTGTAGTCAGAAGCCTTGAAGAAGGGTGGAGGGCAACCTCCCTATAAACTTCGGAGCAAAATGACAGTGAGGACTTTGGGACTCAGTTGGATAATAACTGCTATGTGTGGTTATTCAAACATGTGTCCTGCTTGGCATGTGAAGGATACCCCGGGATTGGAAGGAGGCACCATGGAAGTATCTCTTGCATAAAATTTCTTACCCTTTATGTAACATTAGCATTACTACTTATTATTATCATTATGTATTGTTACTATTTTCATTACAATATTGCCATGCTCTCTGGGCAGGCAGCATGAGTAGATGCGGGGTGGATTTGGGAAAGACAAGCCCAAGCTTAAGCCCTGCCCTTGACATTTTCTAATTGCTAAACTGACCCTTTTGATTTCCTCTTTCTCGCCTATGACGTGGAAATATTCCATTCTCACATATGATGGGACTATGTGGTCATTCTAATAGAAGAGGTTGCTTGAGGATTAAGGGAGATGATGTAAGTAGACATGTCAGCACGGGGAGTGGCAGTTAGATACTCTGCAGTCAGCAATAACGGTTACAATGGTGGCAGCCATAGCTTCGTTGTTGCAAGGTCTATGGGAGAACTATTGATTAAATGCTAGCATTGATCCTGAGAAAACTCCATAGCACTCAGTCCAGAGCACCTGGCAAAAATGTTATGTCTCACACTGCTCTCCAACAGCCACGAATGTACTGGATCCTTTAAAGCAAACTCCATTTACCTGTGGACACAGTAAAGAGGGATCGTTGTCACTTCCGTTGTATTATTGGGCAAGAAACTTCAGATTGAAACTTTAGGGCTTGAGAGATGCTTCAGTGGCAGAGAACAGCTATTCCAAGGGAGCCAAGTTCGGTTCCCAGCACCTACATTGGCTGCAGGAGATCTTACACCCTCTTCTGGCTTCTATGGTGCCTGCACACACATGCATGCAGAAACATACTTAGAGGCATATAATTTTTTAAAATCTAAAAATCATTTAAACTTTAAGGGTATCGTGCATCCTTAACTAGTGTCACTTCTGTCCCTCCAAAGGGCATCATGCTAACAGTGGTTTGATTCCCCATCACTACTGTTCATTTCTATTCTCTCCCAAAAGAGTCACTTGCTTTTTCTTCAGAGACTTGTTCAAGATTCCACCGTTTCACTTTTTACCCCAACCCCTGCCAAATATTTCCTTCCTCTGCCTCTATACTATCCTAAATATAGTGCATTCTACACCCAGCTTTTTATCATCAGAACCACTCTGGCTCCTCACTACAGGAGAGCTCTGAAGGCTGGATGGCAGAATCCTTAGGCTTCCGAAAGTCGCACATGCATTTGTTGAACCCAAATCACCCATCTAGAGCACCATGTATTGTGCTTAATAATAACAATAATAATAATAAATCAGGAAATACATTTACAAAAGCAGCAACAGGTGTTGTTATCTAGCAGAATATCTGAAAATACCTCTATGTGTGTAGTTCTTCGGGAACATACACTTCTTCAGGCATAGACACTTTCCAAACCAAAGTATTCATTTTAATTGCATGTTTCCCTCCACATCCCAGCTTCCTGGCTACTTTTCATTAGTTTCCTCATGAACAGGCAAGACAGGCAACAATTACAATGACCCTGGGTACAAGGGCACAGTTGGTGAATGTTCATGATGCAATTGTCATTGCTCAGAAGTTGACGTCAGGAGCCTGCTGCTGTGAGGAAAAGATGTGAAAGGGACCCTGTCTGCCCAAGGGCAGCTCCACTCTACCAGTTTGACTGCTGTTCTTTAGGGCATGGGACAGCCATACTTTTGCCTCATAGGTAGGAATTCCGCCATTATGTTCAAATAAACCACATGATAATGATAAATGATCAAGTCACTGGCATGGAGATATGGTCCACCTGTTCACACCTTCTACCCTAAGATAAAGGATCTGATCTTAACGTAGCCTCTTTACTTGTTCACTGGGGGTACAGTTGAGAGTAAGAGGTAATAATAAGGTCTATGAGGAAACTTATAAATAGGCCGCTAGGCTGGAAAAAGTAGTTCTTGTTCCAAGCAGGCAAATGTGGAGAGCTTTACTGAAGAGAAGCAAAAGTCCTAAGAATAGTATCCACGTGGTAGAAGCAGGGGAAAGTGTCCATTAAGGTGGGAGTGAAAATCTACATAAAGGGGAGTGGTTTGTCATGCTCACGTAAAGGAAATAAGAATGCCCTGTTCACTGGAGAAGAAGGGACCAGGGCAGGCATGGGAAGGGTGCCCTCTGGGTAAGGAAGATAGGTGAGCAGCTATGAGCCAGAGAAGGTAGTACGTGCCCAGCATCACGGGGAATTTAAGACTTCATTTTTCATACAATGGAAAACCATCAGAAGGTGCAAAGATGACAGGACCTGATTTCTACCTATGAAATACTGTCTCAACTACTATGGAGAAGAGATGAAGTCATGGTAGAGTTGGTGGACAATTTCTCAAGAGTAGAAATATGGAGCCCAGCAAAAACATGGTTTAGGGAGAAATGAGAAGGACTTAGGGTCATAGCAAAGGAGACAGAAAGAACTAGACTTTTCTGGACTGATTTCATTAAAATGGATGCCCTTTTCTGAATTATATTCATAAAGTATCACGTATCTTACAACATGTGGCATACATCTGGGCTGGACTGGAAATATCAAAACTGGCCCTGAAAAGCACATCTGGATCACTGAATTAAAAAAAAAAAATATATATATATATATATATATATATCTGTACTGTGAGCTGGTTTCAATGTAACTTTCCTAGGATGCTCTCATGACACTCATTGCTGACCTTTGACCCCTCTGTCCTCTTTCCCAGGTCGTCCCATTCCACCTACATCCTCGTCTAGCCTCCTCCCATCTGCTCAGCTGCCTAGTTCCCATAATCCTCCACCCGTTAGCTGCCAGATGCCATTGCTAGACAGCAACACCTCCCATCAGATCATGGACACCAACCCTGATGAGGAATTCTCCCCCAATTCATACCTGCTCAGAGCATGCTCAGGGCCCCAGCAAGCCTCCGGCAGTGGTAAGGAAACTCTGTGGTGTCTTACTGTGTGGTGTTTTGTGCCTGACATTCGTGAGTCTCCAGCAAAATGACAACTATCGAAACAAAGGCTGGGAGACGGCGGTGTGGGAAGCATCAAGGTGAAACGCATTTGTCATTTTGTGGCATGGCTAGTTCTAAGATACGGCTGTTGAAGGTCACAGCTGTTGGAGGGGTTTTGTTGATCATAACAGGCTCTGGGCCTCCTTCTGTGGGAGGGATTTGCCTGTGGCTACATGTGAGAGCATGCGGGGCTCAAAGGTGAAGTGTGGGGAGACACTGGAATATTGAATTCTGTATTACTATGATTCTGGTCATAGCCAAGTGACCCTGGACACCCTCACATGCCCCATCAGTGTGCCTCCCAGGCCTCCTGGTTTTTATCATTGGCTTCTGACTTCCCCTTCCTTGCTTGTTTTATATGGTTTTGCGATTAAAATGTGTTCCCTTGACATGAATACTGAATTATTGTGCCAAGACTGAAGTGTTTGGGGTATGACCTCTCTATGACCCTCTGCTTGTGCCACATCACTTGAGTTTAACAAGCTGATCGTGAGGCACTGTGATAAACACAGCTTCTAAATTCAGAGTTCTTCCTTGGGTTTTTATGTTCACAGAACAGAGGCGCTGAACACTGGGTTCTGCTTCACTTTTGAAGATTTTGTGTCTCGACTCCCACTCTCTGAGTCTTAGAAAGAACTGACCCCAAGCACAACAATAATCGGGCCTCATTTTGGATCCACCAACTGGTAGACTGTTCACCTAAACATATGACTACAGAAGAGAGCACATTTATGCGTAGAGATTCAGTATCCATGCCTAGGGGAGGCCATGGCACTAATTAGCTGCTCTTGACCCAAAGCTTTGGCAATGCCTCCTGAGTTAGCCCCTCATTATGTTCATTAACATAGATCATCAAAAGCAATAGAGAGATTTGCGTCCCAAGAATGCTCCCGCAAAGAGTGCTGTAGCTCTATCCATGAATATAAGCTACCACTGGTCTCAACCTCTCCAATTATAGAGGACCTCCTAAATATATTAGGATGATTCATTCAGCAAATGGACCGATATAGACTGTTACTTATGATGGCCCATGCCCTTCTTCAAAGCCAGACCCGATATATTTAGCAAACTCATATTCTTTTTTTTAAATTATCTAATCAAATCTCTCATCAAATGAGCAATCCATTGTTGATATTATGAAGGCCTTTAATCTACCATAAATCTTTATTAGAACTCATCAGAGCTTCTAGTTTGAGAGAAATGTGATTATGGCACTCTTAAAATGACATTACATCATCGGGGTGATTGGTTTATCATTTGGAGAAGAGACATCAATCATAACTAACATAACCACACAGTAAATGAATTCAACCTTTCTACCGTGGAACAATGACACCGTAATTGCTCAAAATCAGGCTTAAAATGAAATCGGAAAATGCTCTTTCTTCAAATATGATGTTAACTTAATGGAATATATTATGAAAAATCATGTTTGAGGAAATTCTATATAATTAAAAATATGTGGAAATATATTCCCTTTTTTTCTTTCATCAGAACCTGATTTTAGCTACAGCGCTATTTTTTCTTATTTTTTTTTGTGTGGCAGAGATTATGTTGCATTTAATTGAACTACCCTCGCTTGTGTTTTGCTACTTTTTATTTCATACTATGTAATCGTGATGAATATTGTATTATGAAGGACAAGAGGCTTTTGAAATGATGTGCACCTGCTGATAGCTTTTGAAAAACAGACAATTATTAAAGAGAAAATGAGCTTTCAGAAACGACATCCTTTTATGCATGTATGGATACCCAAGCAAAGATGACTTCCATAAGCGAGGTCAGCTCTTATCTCTGGGCCATCCAGAATGTTTTCTTAGTGAAAGCATGCAGGGCGATTTCTTTCCTTTTGGACGAGGGTGTGTATCAGCTTGTTGGTTGTCAATAGAGGATTTTTGTTGGCTTTGTGTAGAAATCAAGAGCTCATCATTTGGGTGGGCAGAACAGATCTATGTGTTTAGAGCCAAATGTATTCATTTTTTTTTTTCATCAGTTACACCAATTTGTTCAGCTCGCTTAAAAAACTGACAGTGATTTTAGCTTCACGGAGAGGAGAGAATGCTACAGAAAGTGTGAAGGTCCATTTTCATACCAAACAAGAGCCACGCTCACAGGATTTCTCCAGCAGAGGGGTGAATTGAATAGTCGCCTTGTTTCCAGCAGCCTCTTACCAGAGGGTGCACGGAAGCTCAGGCGAGCAGGTAGTCATTCGATGTTCATCACCCCGGCTCAGCTCAGATGAGAGCATGCCCAGCTGGGGGAGGTGTGTGCACTTGCATGTGTATATATTTCTGTGGAATGGATTTGGGGTCCAGGGCAAATTGGGGCTTCTATCAAGATCTGAATGCAGTTGCCATGAATTTAAATTTGACATAAGGGATTGAAAATGGAGTTTGACACCAAAGATGCAGAGTGCAGAGCGGTGCCCGAGTGTTTTCAATTGAGTTTGATGAAAGGGGCTGAATTTGTCAGGTGTTGTCAGCACCAGCCCGGGGCCCCTGTGTTTGGGTGTGTTAAGTTTAACTGGTTAATCACATAAAATATTTTTAAGTTGGTCCCTTGGCAATGACACTGGAATCTTAAGATCACGTGGCACTTCAGACTTTGTTGTTGTTGTTTTTTTCCCTTAGTTAAAATAACTTCCAACATACTCAGCCTGTTCACAACAGGGAAACATTATTTTTGCTCTCCCCTTATTGTTTCAATGATTTGATATCGTCAAAACCTGTCATTAGGAGAGTTGCAGAACACATTTCGTGCCCGCCACACCTCTGTTTTGAAGAGTCTAACTGGATATAAAATACAGGAACTAAAACGGTTTTCACGGACATAAAAACCTCCTCGAAGCAACACCCGAGTTTCACCTTTATGCATCGACTGTCATTCCTCTCTATGCGTGGCACTAAAACCGCACCGCCTTTGCACCCAAGTTGCTCTAACCTTCCAGCTACGCCAATCAAACAGATACTCGGTGTGGTTGGAGAGATGGCTCCAGGACCGATACATTCAGCTCCTGAAGCATTTGCTTCCCCATAGCTGAGCTCAGACCTGGGGCTCACCCTGTCTTTTGACCTTCTGTCAGAGCAGGTTAGCACCAAAGCCGTTTCTAATAAATACAGCAGTGTAAATTCAAATCCTATGAAATCACTCATCTGGGGGTTAAAAAAAAAAAAGAAAGAAAAAAAAACCTGGATCCGGGCAGCAGCAGTAGAGAACTCCACATCTGGAAAAACATGGCTCCTTTTCAAAGCACCAAATCAGCTCTGCACCTTGTTGACAGCATTGGAGTAAGATATGCAGGCATTCGTCGCGTGCTCATCCAAGAGAGTTGACGGACCTCTCTCCCCTAGAGAGAGTTAAGTCTTGAGTCTTTATGGAGGCTTGGAACACTCACCAGCAACATCTCACTACACATTAGAAATGAAAGCAAGAGGTTCTGACAAGAACCTCCCAGAAAGTCCTCAGCGGCAGAGATAAGCCGTCCAAAGATGGAAGGGAGAGGTCTGCCTTTGCTCTGGGGCAAATGATATATGCCCTAGCCCTTTCGTAAAGCAGCAAGAGCTTAGTTCATTCTAAGCGACAGCAGCGTGTTACAGCCTGCAGATGTTGCTCTACAAATGTACTTGCCTGCTTCTCTATGGCTTATTAGTTTAAGGGTTGAAATACGTGTACATGTCTGTTTGCACACATGTAGAGGTCAGAGGTCAACCTCAGTTGTCATTCCTCAGGTACTATCCAGGTTTTTGTTTGTTTGCTCTTGTTTTTGTTTTTGTTTTGTTTTTTTTTTTTGCATGGGATCTTTCACTGGCCTGGTGTTCACCAAGTAGGCTAGGCTGGTTGCACACTGAACCCCAGGGATCTATGTGTTTCCACTCCCACAGTGTCAGGATTAAAGGCATGCATACAACCACAACTAGCATTTTACATGGGTTCTGAGCATGGAACTCAGGTCTTATGCATGCAAGGCAAGTGTTATAAAGACTGAGCTACCTTCAAGCTCTTACCTAGCTATCATGATTGTCTTATTTACCTAGCATCAAAAAGAAAAAGAGTTCTCTCTCTCTCTTCCCTATACTTTCTTCCTTCCTGTTTTTCTTTCTTTCTCTTGAACTCCTCCCATAACAGTTATCTCTAAAATCTCTAAAACTGTAATTAGATGACACAGAATGTACAAGAAAGTCTTGGGGAAAAGCACTATGTTTGTTCGTACATATAAAATCTGTATTATTTAATACAAATGGAAGACTTGAGCCTAAGCTTCCTGGCAGCCAAAGCAAAAAGAAAAACAGATTACAAGGTATATAATAACCAAGAGAGACAAGGAAGGCAGCAGCTTAAGGAAACAGTGTAATTCTCAGTACTATACCAGAAAAAGAATTTTCATAGGGAGGGTCCCGTGTACATCACCAATGATGAATGAATTCTCGGCAGTACCCACAAAACATATGCAATTTCCTCCTCAAATTTGCTGTAACCTCCATCTAGATGAGCTACACTGTACTCTCGGCTTAACACCGATGGTTTAAGTGCTCAATGACTGCACATTTCAAGGGCAGAATTTGGCTTGATCCATGACAACCCCTAATTCTTCCCACAGACCTTGTGAACTGCAGATCTCATGGGTGACAGATGCACAGCATCACTGCTCCTTTGATGTTGGTGTGTGAAGGAGCAGACTCTGCCCTTACAGAACAGCCTGAAACCTTGAAAGGAGATGATGACTGGTATATAAATTTGTCTTGATGGCACTATCCATTTATGACGAGGAAGGCACCCTACCAGGACAGACTCATTCATGGGACCCTCCCATCATCAACGGAAAGAGTTGGGGATGGGTGAGAAGGTTACACACGACAGTAGATATTGTTTTTAACTAGTCAAATTTTAGGACTAGTGAGATGGCTCAGTGGTTAAGAACACTAGGGCTGCTCTTTCAGAGGACACAAGTTCAGCTCCCAACACACACAAGGTGGCTCCCAACCATCTAGAACTCCAGTTCCAGAGGATCTGACGTCTTCTTCTGACCTCCAGAGGCACCAGGAACTAACATAGAACAGACACACACATACACACACACACACACACACACACACGCAGGCAAAATACTTGTACATCTACTACAAATCTTTAAAACCATGATGAATGAAATATATCTTCTCCTTGTAAATCTATTTCGGGGGAGAAAGGTATCCTTAAAGTGTTGTGAATTTTCTTGTGTTTTCGCCCATGGAAGTTTAATTTCATTTAGGATTTCCTGAAAATGTTAGAGTAACAGTAATTTATATTAAGGATTAAAGTCTGATCAGGCTATCAGGTGCTCTATATCCAGGTCCTTTATATTCTATATCCCTCCTCCTCTTCCTCTTTATCCATCCTCTGCTTCTTATTTCTTCTCTTTCCCTCTCCTTCCCTTCTGTCTCCCAAAGTCACTTTAGGGAATGACTGTTTGTCCCAACTATCATTTTCTTGCCTTCTTTTTTTTTTCTCTTAGCTTCATTCCATTCTTAGCTTCTCCACTGGGCCCTAGTAACAGATTCGTAATTGATGTCTAATAAACATTTATTGAATGGATGAATGTCAGTTACAAACACATTCCTCTGATATATTTACTGCTTTTCATTTTATATGGTGGAGAACTTTATGGAAAGAAGACATCATAGAATATATTTATATGTTATGTACACATACATTTACATATACAGAAGACATTAAATTTTCTCAACTTTTGCTTTTTTACGTGTCTTTAGATAGTAATAGATCATCTGTAAATGATAAAATTGGGTTACATTTTTATGCATATTTGCAATAGTAATGTAAAAGCTCTGAGTGGGCAGCCCTGGGAGGGTTAGTTAGCCTTAAACGGGAGGTGCTGGTTTGGGGTTCAACATTTTTTCACTTTCTTTAGAGTCAAATATACCTCACTTTCTCAACCTGAACTTTTCCTACCTGAACCACTGTATTCTGGTTTTCCCCCTCACCGCTGAGATGCTGGGGCCAGCCTTTCTGAGCTACCTCTCAAGTCTTCTTGTGTTCATAAGGCTCAATGTTACACCTGGACTGTGAGTCCACTGGGCAGTTTAGGCGGTTTAGGGGGCTGGCCACAGAGAGCTTTCTTTCCCCAAGTGCAGAACCATACAGGACTTGGCGATGAGCTCACAGCCCTTCCTCACTCGGTGCTACTTATTATTCTGAGCGCATGGAGCACTTTTCATTATGAACTTTTATTTAGTCCCCAACCATATTTCGTGTAGCAACAATTATCATCACAGCCCTTTTATAGCTGAGAACGCTGTGGCACAAGGAGTTTGGACAACTTGTCAATGCTGTTCGCACAATGGGAAAATAAAGAGCCTGGACCTTAAACCCTAATTGCAGGAAAACTCCCGGGCTGCAGAGCCTTACTCTACCTGCTCTGTGGCAGATGTTAACTTCAGAACACATCTGCAGCATGTTGACACATATGACAGACCATGGAAGATTGAGGCAAGGGATTACAGTTTTGCAAAGGTTGAAAGCACCAAATATGCATCACAAACTGCCCTCTACTTTCAGTTCTCAGCAACTCCACAGCATCCCCTTGCAGGAAGATTCTCATTCCAGCTCAGGGGCCCTACAAACTCTTTGTGTTTCTCACTTCATGCATAGTTTGCCATAGCTGGGGAGCACCGGTTTAAGGGGAAACGTTTAAAGTAGAAGTTTGAAAACTTGGCTGCATCTATTTTTTTGTAATTTTTACAGATAAGTATGTGTTCTAGACTGAACATACTCCCATACTCCCTAAACTTCTCTTTCTCTTGCTGCCCCATAGTCTCCTATTCTTGTTCCTCCCCTGTTGCTTCCCATCCCATTTCTCTTCTTTATCCTCTAGACAATTCCACTTTAATTTTTCTTTTACTTCTATACAAGATTTTCTAGGACTATGTAACATCTAGGGATCACAAAAGAAAAAAAAAAAGACATAGGATATTTGTCTTTCTGAGACTTCACTTGATATGATTGTTTCTGGTTGTATCGATTCTTCTGCAAACAGCACAACTTCATTCTTCTTAATGGGTAAATATCTATGTCTGTGTAGATGTACCATATTTTCTGTATCCACTCATCTCTTCTTGGACATCTAGGCTGCTCTGTAGTTTAACTGTTGTGAATAATACTGCAAAAACTGTTGTTAAGCAACTATCTCTGTAATGTGTTAACTTGCAGGGCAATATAGTGAATTTAGCTTAACCATTTGGGAAGCCTTCATGTTGATTTCTATGGAGGATGGACTATTTCACTAGCGGTGTATAAGAACTACCTTTTGTCCACATCTTTGCTAGCATTTGTTGTTTATTTTCTCAATGACTGACATTCTGATTAGAGTCAAAGAGGATCTCATTGTAGTTTTGATTTACACTTCTCTGGTGGCAAGGAAGAGTGAGACTTTTTGTGTGTGTTTGTTGGCCATTCATGTTTCATCTTTCTTAGACTCTGTTTATCTTAATAATTAGCCCTATCATTGACTAGATCTGTTTAATTTCTTTTTATTTAGATTGTTGTGCTCTTTACTTATGATGGATATAAATCCTCTGTTAGATGTAAAGCTAGCAAAGATCTTCAGCCATTCTTAGGCTGTTTTGTTTTTGTTTTTGTTTTTAGGGTTTTTTTTTTTGGTTTTTGGTATTTGTTTTTTTTTTTTTTTTTTTTTTTTTTCTAATTTTCACTCAGGTGATTGTGACTTTTGCTGCACAGCAGATTTTTTAATTTCAGGAAATTCTGCTTATTGATTGCTGACCTTATTTCCTAGGTGACTAGAGTTCGATTCATAAATAGAACTCAACCTTTCTATATACATTATCCCTGACTCACAGTGTGCATAAGACTTTTCAAGTCTTTCATTCTAGGCCTCAGTTTATCTACCTGTCATTAGTCATTGGCTTAAAAGATCTCTGAGCTTTCTTCTTACATAGCATTCTTTTTGTGAGTTTCTTGTTCCCACCTATACCAAGCTTTATCATAGTTGAGGACTTCCAAACTCCCTCCCTTTCTCCTTCCTTCTCCCTCCCCTCTTCCTCCCTTTTTCTCACCTTCTTTCTTCCCCTTCCCCCCTTCTTCTCCTTCTCCATCTTTTGGTACTGTGTGCTTCACCAGTGCCAAAACTGAGATATATATAGACGGATAGTGCAAATCTTTGTGTTTTACCCGTGTAAGTTGAGGAGGGGAGTATTGGAGTCCTGTAACACATTGCTGAAAAATGGTGGCAGTAACCCCAACAAGGGGAAAAAAACCAATTTCACCAGCATGAACCTCAGGTTCTAGAGACTTCCACCCCATCTTTCAGAGCAAAGTCTCCCATGCCAAGATGGCATCGATGTCCCCCTCGGGTCTAGGTGCTGCCAACCTGCCCAGCAATGTTGTAAAGATGATTTTTTTCCCTCTCGTTTTCTTTTTTGTAAAGTGCATTTGAGCACACATGCATGTAACAGTTCGCCAGTCCACCAATTTCCAGCGGCTAGGGTGGAGCGATGTGCTTTTGCACCACGACGCCCAAAAGCACACAGTGAAGACGGACAGGTAATTCCTTTGGAGGCACAGTGGGAAAGTGACAGCCAGCAGAGAACTGCTTCTCCTCAGCAAATAATCTGGATATTGACAGAAATCCCAGGGTCGATCGGCTTTGTGTATCTTCTGCCTCTCCATCTCTGTCCCCAGCTTCTGGGTACATAAGAACTGATGTCCCGGCAAAGCAGAGGCCACTAACTGCACATAGTCCTTAACAGTTTCCTGCCCTTACCCTTTTAGCCAGATCTTCATATCTTTGCAAATTCCCTTTAACAGTCCACATGTAATTCAAAGCACAATCTCCTGTATTACATTTAATAGTCGCTTAACAATACAGCCTAGACTTTTGCTGGAAATATCTCAATTTTTTTTTAAAAATCAGAACATAAATATTTTTTTCCGGGGAATTGCACAGTCCCATCTGATAAACAAGATTTAAGGATATGTATACCTTTTAAAGTGTGGGCTCAGAACTCCACATGGCTTAAATTCAACCTGTAGTTCAGATACTTTCTGGCACCATAAAATTGAACAGTGTATAATCTTACATTTTAAATCTGTAAAACAGTATTGTCTGCAACTCCTGAAGCTGGCATGAATTATTAAATGATATGCTAATACATCTAAATGTCTTGAAAAGAGATTTTAAATCAGCTGGAGCAGAGGTTGTATTTGATATTATTTATTCTTCAGTTTCTTAAAAGTTCAGTTGTCACTTAATAATTACACATGATTATGAGATATAAAAAATGCACCACATGTATATGGAATATGAATTTTTTTTTTTTTTAGTTTAACCAATATTTCTTTGAAGTGGTAAAGATCAGCCCAGGATCTTGGGCAGGTTTGATCCTCGAGCTGCATCCCAAACAAACGAACGCTTCTTACAATACCCTTTTTGAAAAGTATTGAGGATTTCAAAGATTCACATAATGGGTTTTCCCCATCCAGTTTCATATGCTCTGTTTTAAACCTGCTGAGTCCGTTCGTTATTGCCAGTATGGGTGTGGCTATAGGGGCATCTACGGAACCATTGCTGAAGAAAACTGATCCCCACTCCCATCAATTGCCAGAAGCTCCTCAACTAAGGGGGGGCTTCACGAGCCCATCCTCCATCATGCTGGAGCTTTGGCTGGCTTGATCTTATGTAGGTCTGGTGCCAGCAAACACAGCCAATATGAATTCCAGCACATACTTCTCAACCATGATAAAAATACGCCTATCATGAATGCTATCATTTCCCCCATATTTTGCACACAGTTTCTGTGCTCATGCTCTGTGTAATCATCCATCTCCAGCATAGTTTCATCCATCCCAACCAAGGTGTGTGTGCTTCTTGTGGAATGGATTTGGAGCCCAGGGTATACTGGGGATTCTATCAATATCTGAAAGCAGTTGCCATGGATTTAAATTGACGTAAAGGATTGAAAATAGAGTTTGACACCCATTAACCCCCCTTAGCTCCTAGCAGCCATCATTATATTTCTTCCTCTGAGTTTGGCCACTCTGGGGGCCTCATATAAATAGAATCCAGCTATGTTTGTTCTTTCATGGGTGACTGATAGTTCACTTAGCTTAATGCCTTCAGGTTCCATCCTGGCTGTAGCATGGGACTGAGTTTCCTTTCTTTTAAGATGATTAATTTCTAGTGTGGATATTCTGTGTGTCACACTTTGTTATTCGCATATCCATCAGTGGACACTCAGATTGGCCCACCCTCTCGTTCTGCAGATAACATGACTGTGCTGTCACCTGTTTGAACTTTAACTCCTTTGGGGATTGTACTCACTGGCAGAATCACTGAGACATACTAGTGATGAGTTTAAGGCTTTTGATGAGTTGGCATGCTGTTTTCCACAGTGGCCACATCATTTTTCATTCCTACAAGGAACACACAAAGATCTTAGCTGTCTCTACTACTTCCCCAACACTTGTTTCTGGACTTTTTTTTCCCATCCTGGTTGTTGTGAAGTGTTTACTGTGACTGTGAGAACAGCCCCTAGTCCTTTCATGGACATTTTTGCCATTTGCATATCTTCTTTGGTGAGCTATCCACTGAAGGGCCATGGAGACGGCTTAGCAGGTACTCCCACTATGGCAAGGACTGACAACCTGACTTTGATCCCAGGGTCCCACATGGTGGAATGAGAGAACTGGCTTCTATAGGCTGTTCACTGACGTCCACACCTGTGCTATGCTGAGGCATGCATGTATTAAACACACACACACATACTAACACTAAATAAATAAATATAAAAATATTTAAATGTTAATTTAAGACATTTGCTCAATTTTGAATCAGATTGATTGATTTTGTTGTTATTATTAAAATTATTCATTTCATATTCCCATATTCCGGATCTCAGTTGCTTTTCACATTATCTGATATGTAAGTATTTTCTTCCATTCCCTTGGTTGTCTTTTCGCTTTGTGGATGATGTTTTTGAAGTGCCAAAGGTTTTAATTTTGGTATAGCACAACTTAATTTTTCTTTATTGCCATGCTTCTGGTGTCATATAATAAACACTTGTAAAGGCTGATTCTATGAGACCCATTGTTCTAAGGTCTTTTTAAATGAGGACTCATATACTCCTTAACCTTTGAGAAAAACAAAAGTAGCCCTGGGAACCAATCTGTTACTAATCAGGAGGCTTAGATGGTAGTGGGAACTGGCCTGCACACACTGCTATGTCATGGTCGGATTTGGTGCTTTGTTTGTTTGTTTGTTTGTTTGAACACAAACAATCAATTTGTTGAGTGTGGAATACTAACACTGCTCAAGGCCCCTTCTGTGACTGATGAAGCTAGATAAAAATGATAACATGAAAACAATAATGCTTCATAACAGCACCCAATACAAGCAAGTGAATGTCAACAGCCGCAATTAGCCTAGTTTTGTTGCTACGGCAAAATGCTCGAAACTTACTTATACAGAGTAGAGGTATATGTAGCTCACTAGTTTGGAAGTCAACAATCACTAGATTGGGCAAGGACCCCTTGCCGCATCACCTCAATGGCAGCTGTCACCACAGAGACAGGAGGCTATGAGAGTTACAAGCACAGAGGAGTCACTCTTGAGACCATCCACAAGGCCCCATCTCTCTCTCCCCCCCAACACCAAATAGAGGAGTGAGCCTTTGAACCTGGAAATCACCTCACATAAACCTTTGCTCACACTGTGATTCAAACACTCGTCACCCCACTGTGTTCCTCTCCGTCACTGGAATAAGTGATGAATTTTGCTTGGCTACGTGTCCTCCACAGTGCTTTGTTGGAGTACACTGATACCATTATGCTGTGAATTTGGATCATGATCCCTTCTTTACAGATAGCAAAATGGGGGCTCAGAGGCAGTGCATGGCTTCCCTAAGGGTGTGCACACTGTTATTAAGAAATTGACCCAAAGAGAACAGTCTCCAAAAAAAAAAATATTAATATATGGAAATTTAAGCAAAAACAGTAAAGTTGACTCTCGAGGCTTAGTGGATAAGAGCACTTGCTAACCAAGCATTAGGATCTGACTTTGAATCCCCAGAACCTACATTTAAAAAATAAACAAACAAACATCAACAACAACAACAAAATCAAGCATGGCCAAATGGGCTAGTAACCTCAGCACTGGGGCTCAGAATCAGGAGGATGGCTGGGATTTTACTGGTCAGCCACCCCACAAAATCATGAATGCAAAAAGATGCAGTGAGAGGTCCTGTCTCAAAGGGCGCAATACAGACAATGGTAAAACAGGATAACTTTGAATAGAAGGTTTTTGTCTGTCTGTCTGTCTGTCTGTCTGTCTGTCTGTCTGTCTGATTAGCAGGGCATGTGTATGTTTTATGCATGTTTGTGTTAAGTAAGTTGTCATCATTCCAGACATGGCTTATGTCTGAGGATCACATCCAAGCACGGTGCTGCCAATGGGGACTAACGTGAATACAGACCCAGGAAAACGTGGGGGGAAGGATGGAGGTATGTACGGGATACGCAGGTAGAGAAAAAAGCCCAGCTTTGCGCCTTCTGTAGTGAGAAGTTAGTAACTAGTGCATTTTTTTTTTAATGAAAACACAAGAAATAGCAGCGGAGCATGTTATTTATAGAACTAGAGATAAATACCAAAATAATCAGCTAAAAAAAGGTAAATGCAGTTGCTGCTGAGGAGGAAGAAACCAGCAGTGATGGAAAGCACTTGCTATTTTTGGACCAAATATCGTAGAACTGCATGATTCCTCAAACTGCAAATTTTTTTTTTGATGGAAAGAAAACATTTTAAAAGGAAGCGCAGAGATGAGGCATGAAAAATACTCTATGTGATACTTGGACTCCAAAGTTGGTAACCATTTACCATCCTCCAATCTCTTTTTTTTTTCAAAACATGTTTTTCAAAGCATGTTTTTTCAAAACAAAACATGCTAATTAAGGAAGCCTAGTTTGAAATGACACCAGGAGCCTCGAACTCGCATGGTTAGATGCAGTTGCACTTGCCTAACTGTGGTATCTTTGATTGATTGGAAGTCCTGTGTGTAGATGCTGTAGGGGCGCTCTATCCCAATCCATCCCAAACTCCAGGCACGAGAACAGATACAATTCTATGATTATCATTTGGGCCAGTTACTGAGTCCCATCTACAAAGCTTCCCTGGCCATCTCTGCCCAGCCAGGGCATGCCCTTTTCAGGGTGGCAAAACAAGCCTTATGGTCTGCTTCATTCAATTTACTACCTCGTGACATCCTGATTTGTAATATTCTCTTGGTGTTTCATGCATACAAGTCACTTGTGTCAACATTAAATTGTCAGCACTTAAAGAGGGATCACTCCTTCAGTCCATGTGCATCACTTAATACCTTTCATGGATTGAAACAAGCATGGCATCCTTGTTGAGAAAGTTTAAAAAGACAGCAGGGCAACAAAGGAAGGGTTCATCCTGCAAAGACCTGTTGAATGCAAATCACTGTCAGGTGAGATCTAAGGCCATCTGTAGTTGTGGGTTTGAGCTTAATCACTTTTTGAAGAGAACAGATAAAAATGGCCTCCATTTTTACCAGAACCCCTTCTCCCTTGAAAGTCTGTGGGGCTCAGAATCTCTTTGCCCTCACAGGAATAAATACCATTCATTGGAAAAGGGTTAATTAATGATAACCCAAAATTCATTCGGTTGAACTACATCTGTAAGCAATGACACTAAATCCAAAAAAGGTAACATCACAGCTACATGCCTTTTGGGGAGCAGAGGACAGTTCAGCCCAAAGAATATTCAATTAGATGCTTAACAAGATAGTTCTGTGCAATGTACTTCACCCCCTGTCTACTATTTGGCCTTACCAGGCTCCCCTAGGTTCACCATTAGATATCAGCTTTCTGAAGACAAGGACTGCAAGTCCTCAGTGCTACATTGTATTCTATACATTTGGCCAACACTGAGCTTAACACGTTTATGCTCAACAATAAGCAAGTAAGTCACGCATAAAGTCAAAGGAAAACACAAAGTTTGCAGAAGAAGCTTTAATCTCCCCCCACCACCACCACCAAAAAAAAAAAAAAGAAAAGACTCAAGAAAACAGTGGGCACAGACCTGAGCTCTTGGCTGTTCCCCAGTCTCTACAGTAGGAAAGAGAATGAAGAAGGCCTTTCTGGATGATGGAAAGGTACTGCATGGATGGCAAAGAAAGCCAGAAGCAAGCAAAAGAAAGCAGTGTAGTTAATATTTAAACTCTAGAATCTGAATAGCCTAGTAAAGTAGAGAAGAACTATTTTATGTGGTGCTTTAGAATTCCAGCACCAGCCTTCCCTGGATTGCCCCAAGGCCAATACCAGCTCTCTCTTTTGTCATTTTCCATCAAATGCTTTGTTTCATGATTTCTGTTCCTTATTACTTATTCCTTCCTTGTGCTTGTAACGGCAAAGATGAGAAGATGATGTGGCTAACACATGCCCGATACTGATGCATTTAGGCAGTTATCACTTAAATTAATGTTTTCTGCTAGAGTTGTATTTTAGCAGAAAACAGTAATTGTCTTCAAGACAGCATCTTAGAGTTAAACCAATTCTTATCAGTGAACACTCAACCATGGGAAGCCAGCAATAAAAGGCAGTGATCAATCGTTCTTTTCTTCCCTCTTCCCCCTTGGAGGCAGAGTTTGTATCCCTTCACTTAGAATCTCCTGATGGTACAGCACTTCTTTTGTGCCTCAGCATAACAATCATGTTCCAATAGAAAAAGGCTCCTCCCACCTGCCTCACTTAGGGGTTATAGAGATGCATTTGTGTATACTACAGCCTTTAAAAGTCCCTGCTCTTGAACTATACTGATGTCCAATGATGGCGGGCTGAGAGGTGGGGGGACCCGACGCCTCTCCAGTCCCCCAAATAGTTCCAGGATGCATTTGGTGGCATTCACACTTGACTGGAATCGCATTTCAATCTGTTCCGACTGGTTGGACATGGTGTTTTCTTCCCGTCTGTGGTAATGGAGCACTCCTTCCCAGGTCCCAAGGTTATTTTCATCTCAATGACCTTTTCCATCTCCCTGGGGTGTCTGGCCATTACCCACACACCTTCCCCTTTACCCTGCCTGCTTAGGATGTCGCTTTACATGTGACTCTTTCTACAGTAACTCCTGTCTTTGATACATTTCAATCAGTGACTTTGTTGCCTAGAATAATCACTGAACTTTCCCAGCTTAGATTCCCCTTTTTTTCTCTGTAAGTTCTTCTCATGGTCTTCCTGCTCCAGGTCAAGCAATTTACTTCACTAAGATAGAAAGTGATAGGATAGGATACCGCCTAGTTAAGATATTAGGATGCCCGGGCTTTTTATTTCTTTTCCTAACCTCTGCACCTTCTCACGAGGCCTGAAAACTAGTTAGAATATAAGAGACAAGATCTGTTGTGAAAATAATTCACAGGGAGGGGAAAAAAGACATATTACAGTAGGCAGCTGTGGCCTTTTCTGCCTCTCTTTATTGATCTCAAATTGCTGAAAGGGTTCTGAAGATAAAAAGAACCTGTAAGACAAAGAAAGGAAATCATCAGGAGAAGAAAGAGCCCTAGAGATGGTGGAAGCTGGGGAATCGACAGGACAGTCCTTCCTCCACCCAGAACTCCCTGCATCACAGAGAGGGCTCTTCCCTCTTCCTGCCAGGGCACACTGGTTTTTATTTTATGGCATTGGGAAGATGTGCACCAGATGTTTCAGAAAAATCTCCTCCAACTTTGAAATGTCATGATTCTGAGCAAAGAATGAGAATGAAGCATACGACAATCTCTTAGTTTCCAGTGGTAGGCTGAGGTGCCAAAACGGCTGTTTTTCTTTCTTTGTGTCTAAATTCCACTAATGCTCTCTTTCTAAGGAACTGGATCTTGTTGAGATGCTCAGGATTGTCCCTTACCTCCTGGGCTCCAGTAATCTCTCGCCTCTGCCGTCTAAATGGCTGGATATGTGAACTCACAGCACTGTGTCCAGACATTTTCTTCTAAAAAGAAGCATTTCTCTTCCCCAAACAGGACACTAAACTGCAGCCCTTTTCTGGCTTGGTAATGATGATGATGGTGAGAATATTAAATAACCATCATTGTCATGTTTATATATAATTTTTTATTTCAGTACACAGGTTATGTTGAACAAATTGAATGAATGAGCTTACCAGCAGATTTCTTACCTCTTCCCTGATATTGTATACACATAGACAGATAAATACACACATATGTAAGTACATGGATATATACATTCATAGATAATATATATATATATATACATACATAGGTAAATAGATACATGTACATACACACATATTTGCATACAGGCAAACACACATTTAGGTGGTAACATTAAAAAGGCAAAAGATCTCATAGAAACATTCTCAAGTTTATTTTTTGAGATAGCCCCACAGCTAGCAACCCCCTCCTACATCCCACCATGGTCAGAGATAAAGAGGCCGCCCATCTCGGATGGAGATGATTTTTTTCCATCTGTCTAATTTGCCTAGATGCTGTGGCATGTAATCCTGTGATTCCAATTACATAACATTTGGGCTGGATGATGATAGTGATGATGATGATGATGATGATGATGACGATTCTGACAATGTCTCCACTCTCATCCGAATAACCATCCCCATGGGCATTGCTGTACCACTTTCACCTCTAGAGAACACTAACATGTTCTTCATCTCTTTGCATCACTTTCATCTACTATAATTTGATGAGGATTTACCTGTTCACACCCATCAAGTCATGGTGTACATACTCATTTCTGGGTTTTGTTGTTGTTTTGTTTGGGTTTGGCTAGCCTCTGACTCATGCCCCCTTTCTCTGGCTTGCTGGGTGCCAGGTTTGCAGAGGTGAGCCACCATGCCCAGCTTCTTATTTTGTATTAGATGAAGGTGACTGGTTATTGATTGATGGAGACCCACAACTTAAACACAGTATCTTCCCACATGCTGAATTAGTAGAATGTTTATATCTCGAGCTTATGCTAACCCCAAGCACATTTTCAGCCTTGTGGCTGATTTTCTTTTGTTGCCTCTTGGATCTTGGTATATTTACCAACTAACTGCCTGTCAGTTTTATCTAGCCTCTGCTACCAGTAATGGGCTTACTCTTTCATGTGGAACTATAATTGCCAAAAGTCAAAGGATTTTTCTCATTGCAGTGACTTTCTCACTGGGCTTACTGACAAATGTGCCTAGCTTAGGAAGCGGATATTACTGGAAGGTTAAGTAAGGTTTAGACAGCCTGGACCATGTGTCCTTATAAAGCAGCTGTGTTTTATGCAGAGCTGTGAAAGCCAAGAGTAAGGTGCATAGAAGTAGAATTTCACTCAAGCTTTTGTTTGTATTGCTGTTACTGGTATGGGAATACTACAACATGGAAGATGGTATCACCTTTATCTCTGAACTTGATTCTCAGAAACCGTGGGCTGGCTACACATTTTAACCGAATATCTGCAATGCATCCAGTGTGTAATGGTACTGGGCATTGCTTGGTTTAAAGCTCCATCATTAAACTTAGCTTCCTTCGGACATCCAGTCTCATAATGGTGACTCTGAGGTCTGCTACCCTATTCTGTCTATTCCATCACAAAGAATCCATGTGGTATTTGTTTAATCAGAATAGCCCAAAGGTTGCTAAAGCTTTATCAGAGTCTAGCTTGCTTTGGAAAGAGTTCCAGCTTTCACAAAGTGAAAATTTCTATGCTGGGTAAATTCTGTCTAGACTTCCCATGCATTTCACTGTCAGGTGCCACAAAGCTTTTGTGTAGAAACTGTAGATAGAAATCCACAAATATGAGGCTGCAGAAATGGCACAGTGGTGAAGAGCAGTGGCTGCTCTTGCAGAGAACTTATGTTCAGTTCCCAACACCCACACCGCAGGCAGCTTACAAGCATCCATAACTCTAATTCCAGGTGATCCATTGTCCTCGTCCAGCCTCTGTAGGCACCAGGCACGCATAAAATGTACGTACACACATGCAGGTAAAACATTCATACACACAAAACAAAAATAAATATTCTTAAAGAAAGAAATCAACTAATCTGGTATAATTTATTTTAAAATGACACTGATAGTAAGCACACTGTAGATTTAATAATAACCTTTCACGATGCTGCGTTCAACATGCACGTGATTCCTAAACCTTAGTTATGGCAAAAGCAAATGTGAAAGGGTATGTCTTAGCATAAAAAGAAGTACACGACTTATAAGATAAATCCATTTCTCTATGAATATTGGAGATTCTTGTCTGGCTGCATCCATGCCTAGAGTGGCATGTTTAGACAGTTTGAAGGTAACCATTTTGGTAATACTTCCATGTTACAATGCGACCGGTTTGTTTGTTTTTGTTTTGTTTTGCTAGCCCTCTAGTCGAAAGGCTATTTTCCCTTCTAAACTGAGTAGACAAAAGTGAGTACTTTTGCTGCCAAGATGTAGAAGAAAGCATAGATAAGAGGAAAACCTTACAGGACGCAGTATAACATGCATCATTCCATTGTGCAGCAGCTTAGGGGTGGAGGGCCGCTGCATTAGAACTCAAATCTAGCAAAAGGGCTCGAGGAGGGATGGCACATTCAATAAAGCTGAGTACAGTAAAAGCATGAGGGCTTGAATGTGGATCCCTAGACACAAGAAAAGAGCCTGAAGTGCTAGAGTGCAAATCTGTAACCCCAGAACTTAGGAGGCAGAGGCAGGAGGGTGCCTGGGCCTTGCCAGCCAGTCAGCTAGCCAAAGGAGTACGCTCCAGATTTAGTGAGAGAGCCTGCATCAAAAAAACAAGGGGAAAAGTGATTAACCCAGTAGTTCTCAACCTTTCTGATGCTGTTTAATACAGTTCCTACTGTTGCAGTGATCCCCAACCATAAAATTATTTTCTTTGCTACTCCATAATTGTAATTTCGCTACTGTTATGAATTCTAAAGATATACAAGGTATCTGCTATGTGACCCTGTGTAAGGGCCTTTAGACTCCTAAAGGGGTCACGACCCATAGGTTTAGAACCCCTGGAGTAATGAATGACATCCTCCTGGCCTCCACATGTGTGGACACACTCACACAAACACACACACACACGTGTGCCCGTGCGTGCACATATCCATACACATACATGCACAGGCATGAATGACCATGCACTCTCCCCTCTCATAAACACACACATATGAACACAAAAGAAATATAGTGTCATCATGCTTGGAAAGAATTCAGTGTTTACACTCATGCTGGCCTCCATCACTGCTCTGCAATCACCCGCTCCTAAGAGCTTCCGAGTCTGTGCCATAGTCTCTCCTCCATTTGGACTATTGTTACCCTGGGCAAGTTGTTTAATTAACTTCTCCGTGTTTTAGTTTCACCATTTATAACACAGGGATAATTATACTTCAAGATAATGTGTGGGAAAAAATGCCTCTCCGTTGCACAGTGAGAGGCAGACAGCAAGTTATCATTATTGCTTATTAATAGTAATGATGCCCTACACGGACACAGGAATCAGCACTTCTGCCCATAGAACTCAGAACCTCCATTCAGACTCTCCCTTCCATCCTGTCACTAACTCTGAGGCTCCACCAGAGACAGCCCAGATACAGAGTTAGCTCTTGGCCTGGGTTTCTTCTCTTCTCTGTCTCCATCAGCACCTGCTGGTACAGGTGGGGTTAGGCTAATCAGAACTCCCTCAAACATAACAAACATCAGGGCGCTTCTGGGTGGGCTGGTGCTATCTTGGCAGCCACTCAAAACAAGAAGTTGGCAAAACATAGGAAAACCGTTCACCTACTTTATGTGCAGGGCTTGTGCAATATATTTTCATTGCTCTGCTCCTTCCAGCATTGTCCGCACCAGTTGCAGGTTGGCCGATTAGATGTGAGATAATCAACTTCAGAGCTGTCAAACTCACACTACGTTTGAGTAGGAAATTCCACTCATAAACAGCTAGACCCGCGGATCAAGACCCCTGCTGTGTCCAATTAGACTTTAAAAGGGAGCAGCCTCTTTAACATCGTGAGTTTCTGGGGGCTGTTTATCTTTCCTTTTGGCTTATCACAACTCTTAAATTACCTTAGCATATGCTTCGCTGCCAGTATTTTTCAACCCATTTGCCATGGGAAACATTTTCTAGCATTTTCTTTTAAACAAGAGGGGCCTTTCAAGATAGTGTTAACAAAATAAAGAGGGAAATAATCTCCACGGGCTTTTAAAAGTGTAGTAGAATGGTCATTCGAGTGTTGAAAGAACCCATTAGCAAGATTCGGGAACCTGAGGTCAGGTGCCAGTTTTGTATTTTATTGTCCTTGTTCATGCGAATGTACAACTCAGAATCCGGACACGCTCAGTATGATGTTGGGTGTGGTAAAGCCATGCGCGTATGCAGTCAATAGAGTAGCGTGTTGTTTCAGTACCACTGAAGACTGACTCCCACTGTGCATACTAACTTCCTAACTAGCATGACAGGGTGGCTTGGCATCAGGTTCTATGGTGGACTGCTACCAAGCCCCCTGGCACTGTCATGCCTTCCTAGATAAACAATGCCATGAGAGCAGAGATGTCATTTATTTCTGTCTTTTTTTCTTTTTTTTTTTTTTTTTTTCCTACTAAACATTCTGCCTGGCTTATCAAAAGTCAACGGTGGCTTTCTCGGTCTGTGTGCACCACTGGTGAAGGTTTCTGATCTAGGAGAAGATTTCCCCTACCTCAACACCAAGCCAAAGGGGGACATTTGCTGTATTTAGAGTGGGACCCAGATTATGTACTGTGGTTAGTGTGAGAGGCTAGGACCACAGCCTAGCAATCTTGACCTCAATCCTGTTCATTATCCTACAGCCACACTAGGCTTCTTCCATTTGCCATAAGCATTGAGCCCTTTCCATGCCACGCTTGTAATTCCTGTTCCACGTGCCCAGTCTTTCCCCATGTCTCTCATGGGGAAAGACCTGGGCATTCACTCAACTGAATATTATTTTCTTGGACACTTCTTTCGTCTTGCTTCCTTAACTATGGCCAGCAGCCTCAGCACTTAAAGTATGCCTAGCCCTGGGTACATAATTAATGAACACTGCTAGGAGACTGACAGTCCACTATGTTTCCCAAATAGTCAATATGTTGACTATATATTTTTTCCAAAACACTAGTTGAAAAATTAAATTGTCTAAGGCCCAAACTAATGTAAAACATTCTTTTTTTTTTTCTTTTCTTAGATTACCAGTATCATCCTCTCTACCCACCCTGAAATGGGTGGGGTGGGGGGGGATAAGGTGGAGGAACAAATAGGAAAAGACTCATAGAGAGGGAGGGGAGGAAGGAAAGGAAAAAGAAACTTTCCAAAAAAAAAAAAAAAAGAATTAAACAAAATTGCACTTGAGCAGTGGGGGTTGCTAACCTTTCTCAGAGTTTTTAATTTACCTTATGGGAAATAAGGATCTCCATAAGAACAGATTCCTTGTTTCTCAAAGTGGTTTGACCCCTGAGGAAGCATTCTCCTTCCTCTTCTTCCTCCCCTTTCTCCTTCACATCTTGACCGTCTCTTTCTTTCCCCAAGCCCCTCTTCCTCTCCCTTCACCCCACTTTTTCCTCTACCTCCTCCTCTTCCACCACTCCTCTTTCTCCACTCTCTGAACATTTTTGGAACTGATCTTAAATGGCATACATTTGGGGGAACAGGAAATTAGGGCCCACCATCTGCTGAACTGGCACTGTACCGTAGGCACACGAGTCATTTCAAGTTTGTCATTTGCTCTGCTCCCTCTGCCTTTTATTAGTGAAGGAAGCATTCCTCTCAGAGTTTAGCTAAGTTAACCAAATCCACACCCGCAGCAAATCAAGCATAGCCGCTAGGACGTGAGCCGTCACTGCTGGATTCCCTTGGCCGTGCTCTTCTCTCTGCCCTGTGCCTCTTTCCCAAATATTGCTTCTAATTACTTCAAACAGAGCTTCTCCCTAGCTAGTACCCATAGAGCTTGAAGAATACTGATGGCAGAACCTTGTGCTACGTTTTATTTTATCCAACAGTCTAAGTTGGGATCCAAAACTTTGTGTTTCTAAAAGATTCCCAAGTAGTATTCGGTACTGCTGATCTCGGACCTATAGTTTGAGAACCAATGGTCCAAAGCTCAGCTGTTACTGTGCAGTGTTTTCTGTAAGCAATATTATTAGAGGCTTAAGAAGCCAACGTCTCAGGGAATACTGACTGTCTTCATTTCTATTCCTTAAACACCTATGGAAAATCTACTATGGCAGACATTATAGTATACACAATGACATTATGTAATAGATGATGAATCAAAAGTAACAGAACCAGATACTTGGCCTTAGAGAAACTCTAAAGCAGCACCAGCAGGAAAGGCCTTAAGAACAACAGACCCAAGCAGGTTCTTGCGACAAAGAAAGTTATGTGCCCTGACAGTTACAAGCAGCATGACACCAGGGTGCCCTCCATACCTGAGCTAGCACTGAGCTCATACAAAGCCTTCCTGTTCTAGGAAACCTGACTAGTAACCTTGATCATGACCAACCACCGGCTGGGGTGAATGCCAGCACCAAGTTTAAAAAAGGATATAGCGAAAAGCAAGAGCCTGTGTTTGGGGGTGGGAAGCTTGGAATGTTGAAGGAAAGGCTATGGAGCAAGTGTGTCCATACTGAGATGATACAGTGTTGTTCTGAAATAGTCTGGACACCAAGACTCACGTTTTGGGAGCTTGTTTCTTGGTGTGGCAGTATTGAGATGGTAGCCCTTTAAGAGGTAGGGGCTGATGGGAGTTCTTACGTCCCTGAAGTCATAAGTTAAAAGCAATTAATGTAGTTCTTGTATTGATATTGTTGACTTTGTTTATGTGTTGTTTTTGTTGGTGTGTGTGTGCGTGTGTGCATGCACATGTTCATTTCATTTGTATATATGTGTGCATGGAGATCTGAGGTTGATATCTAGAGTCTTCCTTAATAGTTTTATACCACATTCTTTGAGGCAGGGTAGTTGACTTGAACTCGGAGTTCACCCATCTGGCTAGTCTAGCTTTCAAAATCCTTTATCTCTCTTTCTGAAGGAAGAGCCACCACACCCACTTAGCATTTATATGGATCTAGGGATCTGAACTCAGTTCTTTATGCTCATACAGCAAGTACATTAACCACTGAGCTACTGCTCTAGCCTGGTTATTGTAGTTTTGGTGGGGACCTTGCCACACTCTGGCTACCTATTTTGTCAGGTAATCTCTTCTACTCATGTACACACTGGGTAGTGTGATGCCATGTACCGCAAGGCCCTCATCACAGCCAAGCCAATACAACTACTTTATTATCTAGAACTGGGTGCTATAGTAAAAAAAGACAAAACAAAACAAAACAAAAACACCTTTCTTTACAAAGTTATCTAGCCTTTGGTATTTTTTACAGTCATGGAAAGAAGACTATGAGGCATGAGTGGGTATCTAGAGGTAAAGGACCTTGTCTGCCCACCATGGCTTATATGGAAGTCAGAAATTTTGCTAAAGTGGTCCTAATTGAAACCTGAATCTCTTGATTAACAAACAGGCGGTACCTGTGTTCCCTCAATTCACCTTCATGCTGTAAATATGTTGGTTCATGGAGAAAATAAAAAGATAAGCAAACTCAATCTATCCTCTAGGAAAAGACAGAAGACCTTCACAGTAGAAAATCAAGCAGAGATGAAGGTGTGCTCTTCTTAAGAAGTGAGGGCACAGGGGTCTTTTCTGAGACTGATACTCTAACCAATATCCATTCGGAGATGACCGAGAACCCCTGCACAGATATAGCCTATGGCAGCTCAGTGTCCAAGTGGGTTCCCTAGTAAGGGGAACAGGGGCTATCTCTGACATGAAATCAGTGGCTGGCTCTTTGATCACCTCTCCCTGAGGGGGGAACAGCCTTACCAGGCCATAGAGGAAGACAATGCAGCCAGTCCTGATGTGATCTGATAGGCTAGGGTCAGATTAAAGAGGAGGAGAACACCCCTCCCCATCATTGAACTGGGAGGGGCATGGGAGGAGAAGAGGAGGAACAATGGGAGTGGGATGGGATGAGGGAGGGGGCTACAGCTGGTATGCAAAGCGAATATGTTGTAATTAATAAAAGAATAAATAAAAAATACAAAAAAAAAAGTGAAGGCAGAGGCTGGGAAGAGTGAGGACCAGAGTGGAGTTCCCTGTACCCAGGCCGGGTAGCTCACCAAGCAGGCAATCCATCCTCCTCCTCTGGCCTCTGTGAACTCCTGCATTCAAATGCGCATAGCCCCCACAGAGCAACAGAGGCACGTATATACATGATTACATGATTGACCTTTTTTTTTTTATACAAAAAATTCTTTTTCTTAAAGGTGTAGGGACTAAAATGAAAATCCAAAATAAAACAGAGGAAGAGATTTCTTTCCTCTGTGAGAGAATCCGGATACTCTATTTATAATAAATCTGTTAAGCCAGCTGAGAAAGGAGACGAGACAGGCCTGTGTTAGCCTCTCAGTACCTTTACCTACAGCATTACAGAGGATGTTCTTCCTCACCTCGCACAGAAGCCAGAAGTAGAAATTGCAGATGTTCTTAACCGGGAAAGGCCTTTAGAATCATGCTGACATTTTCCTTCTTGCTAAATGTCCAGAAAATAACCAGCGTGTGCACCTCCCTGGCCTGATTAAAGGGTGGCTGTCCCAGTCTCTAAATAATGACTACATGAATCTTCATAACCACCCAAAATGAGCTTAACTCGGTTGGTCTATGGTGGCAGATAAAACATCTAATGTTAGGCTCATCATTGTAGCATGCTTCAAAGAATGGGAGGCAGAGGCCTGCTCCTCTCTTCCCTGGCTCTCTGATTAATCCACACTTTCAGAATATGAGCAAGGACTGAATGATGAGCTAGTTTAGTTTAGCTTTGTAGGATTTTTTCCCCCAATTTAGCAAGCGATGAGGATCCATCCTATTTCTAGTCCTTCATTTGGCTCTTAAGTCTCATTTGTGCCATTAGCTGAATTGATATAGCTCTTGGTACTTTTTCCTCCTGCTCAGAATTCAGGCACTTGTCCTTCTCCTGTAATTATAAAGTGCTCACAGTCAAGGCAGCTCTGGTAAACTTTGCTTTTCAGCACAAAAACAATATTAGCTAAAGGGCTGGTTGTAATACAGAGGCCTTAAAAAGTAGGGGGAAATCAAGTCTTAAAAAGATTTACAAACCCAATTCCACATTATATTCATCATCCTCCTTTCTTGCTATAAACCCTGAAGAATTCAGGGAGGAATGCTATTTACAATGATTCTTGTCAGGAGATGTTGAATACAGATTTATCTGCCTGCCAGGTCACAATTACCTGTAAAACCTAAATGAAATGAAAGAGAAGAAGCTACATCCTTCCCAGCAGTAGAGCAGTTCGGCAGTAGTTTGACTGGCACCTATAACCTTTGCTGTATTTGTGAGAGCTGCCTCACGTTACTCTAAGAATCTTTGTTTTTAAAATCAAGACATATAGATATATAGAAAATAGACATGCAGACTCATAGATAGCCCAGGGAATTGATGGGTGGATGGATAGATAGCTGATAGATAGATAGATAGATAGATAGATAGATAGATAGATAGATGACTTATTTGATTGATAGAAGACAGACATACAAACATAAGACAGTTGAATAGATAGATGATAAAGAGATAAATTGATTGATAATAGATAGACATAGATGATAGGTAGATAAGTGATAGGTATAAATAGATATATGACTTATTTATAGAAGACAAACCTACAGACATAAAATAGATGGATAGATAATATATAGATGATAAGGAGATAAATGGATAGATGATAGATAGATAGATAGATAGATAGATAGATAGATAGATATGGTATTATATAGATGATAGATAAATGACAAAGATAGGCAGAAAGATAACTAGACTAACAAATATATGACACAGTAATGAGCAAGCAGGGAAGTAGGGATAGAGAATTCAGTAAGCAGCCTGGGAAATTCCTTAGAATGTGAGTTTGACACATCACTTTCTTACCAATGTATTCTTTTGCATTTTCTGGCACTTGGCTCCACCCCCTAAGTAACTTGGATACAGAGCCAATTCAGTCTTTGCTAGTGAGCACAGTCACTGGAGGGACAAGACCTTGTGCAAAAGACACAACTGGCTCTTTTTTGAAGGCCCTTTGTCAGAGCATTGCCTGACATAGGGTTGGCCCAGACCTAACTGAGAATCTCAGTGAACCGACCTTCACATGACTCTACTCTTAAAGAGGATAACTCAGTACCTAGTGCTGCAGTTCTCAGTTTGGTTGACGAAGACCAGCAACAACAGTAGCTTCTGAGACCGGATTTAAAATGCAAATTCTCACCGTCTTACCACCTCTCCTATCTTCAGAAACATGCACTTGGGAATACTATGAATGGGGTCTGGCATATTGCTTTTAACAAGCTCTTCCGTGCTACTAACCATATGCTGAAATGTCATGACCATTGACCTAGCAGCTTGGGCAAGCTTAGCTATCTGTTTGAGCTATAGTTAGCATCCTGCAACGCACATGGAAATCCTTTCAGGAATGCGAAACAATGCCTGGGTGCCAACCTACTGGTTCTGATATGAGAGAACTGGTAACAGTTGTGGGCCAAGGTATTATTATCCGCCCCAGATATTATCATTATCCTCCCTGAAGAGCACAATGCAGAAGAGTTCATGTGGAGGCAGATACATGGCAAACTGGGAAGATCGAGATTGGAGAAGTGGGCAGAGTTTGATGATGATTACAAGATCCAAAGTAAGAATAATGTGACCTTCTAGCCGTTTGTTGGAGTGGTGGACAGTAGTGGGTAAAAACGATATAAAACCTGCGCAGAGGAGAAGTGAAGAGGGAAGAATGAGGAGGAATCAAGACAGCTCTCAAGTTCAAGTGTGGCTAAGAAATTGGTGCAACCCTTTTTATGGCAAGCAAGATGGGCAAAGGACCTCTTACCTGGAAGGAAGGAACTAAATTTGTCTCTGGGAAGCTATGGGTATACCAGATGGGGATGCCTAGCACCTAGCAGTCAGCTGAAAACTGAATCTGGACTTGAAGATGAAGAGATGGGAGAGAAGAGAAGAGGACAGATGATAAAAGGAAAAGGAGAATGCTGGGGATTCTGGGGAACTGGGGGAGAATTTGCACATTTGAAGCCTGAGATAATGGCATCTTGGCTGAGAGAACACAGTCTTAGGACAGCCTTCAGTAAGGTCAACGTGATCTGGAAAAGAAGAAAAAATAGAAGTAAAAGAAAGTAGAGGGGGCAAGGGTTGGGAATGCCACATTCAGGTGGCATCAGCAAATCTAACAGTCTCAGAGGTAAGAAACGGGCAAGGAGGGTTAGGAATTGGAGAGGTGAAGAAAGTTTGTGAAGCCATCATGGTAATAGTAATAATTATCAGCAATGTCCTTATGTATGCTAGACTCTTGACCAAAAGGTTTAAGCGAATCTTTAAAGTATCAGTTACAGAGAACTGAGACAGATATGTTAAGTATCCTTCATAAGGTTACATAATGGGGCTTTTCATGTCTCTATCTATCTATCTATCTATCTATCTATCTATCTATCTATCTATCTGTCATCTCTCCCTGCCTCTCACTCTCCTCCTCCCTCCCCTCCCTCTTCCTCTGGAGACCAGTATGAACTAGTTATAACCCAAGGCCAGGAAAAGCCAGGAAGAGCTGCATATCTGCATCCTTGTTGATGAGGACATCTTGGAGGTGGTTCTCCAAAGAATTCTGGTCCACAGCGAGACAATTCCTTTTGTCAAGAGAATACTGTTGACCAAATGGGCAGGTGCCTATAGGGATAGAAAGGAAATATTGCACCCATCCTGACAAAAAGTTGACCTTTGAACAAAGAGAATTAAATAAAAGTGTGCTAAATTAATTGGAAAGGTCGTGCTTTGAGCAACTCACGCAAAGGCATTCTCAGCTAAAGCTTTTATTCTCCCCTCGGCTCATCTCCCAGAGGAGCTTCATGAACACAGGGGTATGAAATTTACTCTTATGGTAACAGAGAAAGTTCAGGCCACACCTGAGACACTCATGCCTCATGCTGCTCTTCACAGGGGCTTTCAGTCCGGCCCACAACTGACCAGGCACTAAACCAATAAGGGGGTGAAGGGAATCTGATAGAGAAACAGGTGCTTTGTTGGGGTGCATTGGGAAGCCTCACATGCTAGGAGATCTTGAGATGTTGGCCTGCTCTGGGACCTCCCTGGAAATGTTTAAAACCATATGAACACTTTCCATCTATGATGCCTGGGTGGGGGGAGGAGTTGACATATGTGTATCATGAAGGTGCAAACAGTGAACAGCGCCACTAAGAGGTTAAATGATGTTCCCGGCAGGCAAGAGAACATTTTTTTTTTTTTCCAACCTTGGCGTGAGATTTTCTGTATTTGTATTTGTTTTCCAATTTGGGCTGCTCTGATGATCCAAAGTAAAATTTGGGAACTGGGGGTAATGATTTATGAGCACAGGTTTTTCAAACATCATTTTCCGTGTTTGGAAAAGGAATTTGGCTGTGAGAAAAAAAACAAAAACAAAACAAAACAAAAAACACATCACACGTGAGGCTGTCGAGAGGAGGCCGGCACAGATTAGTTTCTGAAGTAGAAAGATCGGAGGATTGGTCCTGTTTTTGAAACTGTCAATTTTCGTGTTAATCACAGGGTTTGTTTAATAACTACCTGGTTACAGCTGTGGCAGAGAAAGACTGTCTAAAATAGGTCAAGGCTGCAGTGAGCCCCACATGTTCTGTCTTGATGGAGTCTCAGGAAACTGGGACCAGAGCATGGGAGGGGAAGGTGAGATGGGATTGATGGCATGACCAGCCTTGCCAGGGAGAGAAGGACAGTGGTGACAGCCCAGGAGACCCCTCTGATGGAGAGTGGCAGCTCAGGAAATACTCTCAGGAGCCCTGAAGTGAGAGCAGGAGAGTAAAAACGATCTGAGACAGACTGTTCTGAAATGTGAGTGTCTTTTAACCCTTTGGTTCTCCTTTCTCATTAAGCTAACCTGGGTTAGCTGTGTTTTTCTTTCACATGCTTTTAACATGCGAAAACAAATTGAGTATACAGACAAGATATAAGAACACACACACACAAAACTATCCAAATTGAGCACCCAACAATTATTACTGTTTTTTTTTATAACAGCTTTATGCCTCCCTTTGCAAACACTAAAGCAGGAAATCTGTATGAGCAGAGAGCTTAGCATGATTGTCCACAACTGAATAATTCTAACATCTAGAAATATTCCCAGCACACAGTACTCAATAAATATTTGTTGATGTAAGGAGGGAGAGAAGAAATTTTATTATTCACCATATATAATGATGTAATATATTATATATTATTATGCATAATTATATTTTTATAGTTTTCAACTGCCAGGATGACTATCTTTTTATAAGATAACATATAGCACCAAAGGCCAGCACACAATGGGCAAAAGTTTAGGCTATGAACTGGGCCTGGTGATACCGACCTGTAATCCTAAATGCTTTGGTAGCTGAGGCAGAAGGATCAAAAGCTGAAGCCTGGCTGGGAATACAGAGCGAGCCAAAAGCAAGCTGGGCAGTTTAGTGAGGCCTTGTCTTAATGTAAAGAGAGAGCTGGGTTTAGGGGACTTAGTCGTGGTCTGTTTGTGAAGCAAGCATGATATCCTGGGTACTACAAAAAAAGAGGGGGAAGAAGAGGTAGAAAGGGCCAAGGAGGAGGAGAAAGAGAAGGGTTTGGGCTACAGAATAACACTGCTTGTGTTGGAATTCAGACTCAAGCCTTGCTAACAGTATGATTTCAGATGGCTAGCTAATCCCTCTAAACCTCAGTATTTTGTTTTATTTTTTAAATCAGACAAGAGGGAGCAATAAATAGAGCCCATTTCACAACATTCTTGGGAAAGGAAATGTGCTTAATAGCACATCTGATATGTACAAAATCACTTGGCAAGTGGCAGGATTTGCAATATTATTGCATGTTGTTAAGTATTGGTCTCCTTCTCCAGATCAATGCTACCCCTTCATACTGATGTATCAAATGTTTCTTAGCCATTTCCTATGTTTAGAATTCCTTGCTTTTTCAGTTTTTGTTGTTGTAACTTAATGATACACAATAGCCCAGAAATGAAACCAGCCTAGATGTCTGTAGGCAGACAAATGGATAAAAAAAAAAAAAAAAAAAAAAAATGGAGTACATATACACAATGAAATTTAATGCAGCTGTAAATAAAAACAAAGAGATTACATACCCAGGAAAACTATGATGCGACTAGAATCACATTAAGTGAACTGGAAATTATGTTAAGTGAAATAAGCTAGACTCAGGGAGATATATATAGCATGTGTATTCTTTGAGATTCAGAGCCTAAAGTTAAAAATGTATATATGTAATATATTACACAAATAATATATATGTATATTTGTGTATATATATTACACAGATATACATAGATATTACACAAATATATATTACCCAAATATACATATATTATACAATATATTTGTGTAATATATACATATATTTGTGAAATATATATCTACAAAGGTATAGATATATATTTGTAATATTATACAAAGATGGAAATATCTTTGTAGATATATATGTATATATTTGTGATCACAAAACTAGCAAGAGAGAGACCCACAAAGTTATATAGACCTAGCAGAGAAATGGAGACTTGCCTAGCAGGTGTGTAAGGCCCTGGGGATGAATCGCTGAAAGGTCTTCCTATGCAAAAATTTCTTTACTTAGCTACAGTTATTTCCTCGTAAGGAAATTTGTAAAAGTAAGTAATTCATCTTTTGTTTAACTTGAGGTATATTATACGTTGCCTTGGAAGGTGGGGACGTACAGCTAGCACTCACAGGATAGGGGCTGATTGCTTGCCTTGCCCGGGGAGCAGAGATTGCCATGCTTCCTTCCAGGTTTCTCACACGTCTGTTTGAAGCCTCTCCTTCTGTTTCCTCAGGCTACCTCCAGTCAGACCAATGGGAAATTATCCCAACCAGAAGCATCTTTGTAGCAGTGTGTTCTGAACCTTTAAGGTACATGGCAGGATGACAGGTCTACCTCTCTCCCAAGAAGCTGGGATAGGTGTTAGAGATTAAGACTATCTCCTTTAGTAAATCTAAATAGTGTAGAAAGCCTGCTAAAAAAACAAACAAACAAACAAAAACAAGAAAGGTC
Organism: Meriones unguiculatus; assembly: GCF_030254825.1. Classification (NCBI taxonomy): domain Eukaryota; kingdom Metazoa; phylum Chordata; class Mammalia; order Rodentia; family Muridae; genus Meriones; species Meriones unguiculatus. The sequence goes on from NC_083359.1 coordinate 33,367,427, forward strand.
CGTAAGGTGTCTTCTCCTCGTGCGTACTTGGTTTGAATCCTGAAGACTCCCTGGAAGAAAGAGCTGGGCTTCAGACCCAGTTCATCAGGCTGCAGTGTCATTCTAATTAGCTGGCCCTTCCATCACAGGATATCGCTTCCAGGCCATTCGAGCCACTTTGGTCCCAGCCTTCGCCTCTGTGACACAGATAATATAACCTACTTCCTGGGGCTGCCTGGCTTAAGAGGATTAATCCTTCCTATGCAGTTACCTCCTCCAGAGGAAAACTGATAAGATGGTTGTAAACTCCCCAGAAAAATGGAATGGGTTGTATAAATAAAGTGTTATGGCAGCCAATGCATCGAGAATGATACCCAATGTCACTTAAGTGTTTTAGAAGTCTCTGTATCTTGTGAAGGGAAACTGGCTTTTGTACTGCAGAGGCCTAACTCTGCCTGAAAAGTGGTCGTGTGTGGCAGTTAGCTTTTGTATTCACTGGCTGGTAGATGAGCCGGCACTTAGGTTGGCTGTATTTGTTCTGAACAGGAAAATAAATCTGGTATATATATATATATATATATATATATATATCATATTAATCTGTACTATAGAAAAAAAATAGCTTCAGCAGCCAAAGGGAAATGTAGTTCAGATGATAGCAGCCTCTGCAATCATTTCTTGCACTTTACATAAATCTGCCATGAATACACACACTTGTGATGATAACATTAATTGGCCTGATTGAATCATTACATGACGTGTACCTAACATCATTTTGTGGCTCATAACTACATATAATTTACCAACATTCAAAAAAAATTTTTAAAGAGACTCAAAAACTGTACACTTAAAACAAAGATACTTTAGTGTGAAGGGGGCGGGGGAGCCAAGGAATCTTCTGAATTTTGTCAGCATATCCATTTAACAATCATTGCCTATGACTTCAAACCATATCCTCCATCCTGAGGCTGGACCATCAGTACCCAAGAAAGATGAGGTCTCCAGTCTCCTTTCTATTCTAAAGGGGAATTAAAGCTCAAATCAGTGAATGCATGATGGCTTACAGTGCTTTGCCAGAAACGTGCTCCATGGTGGAAGAGAAGCCACCACGAAGCAGCAAGAGGATATGAACTCAGAAGAGAAAGAACGGCTTCAGAGGTGGTGGCTTTGTAGCTAATCTCTGAAAACTAAACTTCTGGTCATGTGTAACGAGGTATGGGTAGCTGGGTAAAAGTGAACAGAAGTGATTAAGAGTGAAGAGGTATAGGAGTAGGTAGGGGTAGGTAAGAGTGGTTAGGGGTGGGCAGGAGTGGGTAGGTGAGGGTAGGAGTAGGTAAGGGTGTGTAGGGGTGGGCAGGAGTGGGTAGGGATTGGTTAATAGTCCTGTGTGAGGGCTTTGAAAGGAAACAGCAAGGAAATGTCTGCATGACAAGGAAGTTTTAGTCTTGTTGAAAAACTACAGAAGAAAATGTATGTGACTAGAATGTAACATGCCAGGGGAAAGACACTTAGAGACAGGCTAGGCAGAAGCTTCTGTAAGACACAGAGCCGTGAGTTCAGACTTTCTGAATTTCACTAGAGAGGCTCCGAGGGTCATCACATACCTGCGGAGCTTGTCTGCTGTCCCATGAATATGGACGAACTGAGAAAACTATACCCACTGGTGTTCTGAGGGAAGAAACTCAGAAAATGCATTTCCCCTAAATAGATTGTTTGCCTTGGGACACTCAGAAAGTTAACTTCCCCAAGGAGTTGGACCAGCCACGGTGGTCCTTCATTCCCAAGAGCCACCAAACGCTATAGAGTCACCAGACCTGTGGCGTCTGGATGCCTCACAGCATCCTGCCTGGAAATGCTGGTTCTTTGCTGGTACAGAACGGATAAGGCATAAGAAAAGACAGTGCTGCTCTTTTTTGTAAATGACTACGTGTGTTAATTGAGAAAACACAGTTATGTTACTCAGCAAAGCAATTTAATAAGGGCTGCATAAGTATAAGCTATTAATATTAGTAATATCATTTCACACATGTGGCTCGAGCATCTGCCACAGGCTGGATACGACCAAGTTGCTTCCGCTGCCATAGGAACAACACTCAGCCCTGATATGCATGGAGCTTCCGGGCTGAGTGGGAAATAGGTTGTATGCGTGAATAAGGCCAGTTGGGGAGCCACTCTGTTTCTCTCACCACACCTGCCTTTTTTTCCAGAGAGCTTAGGATTTAAAGGGAATCCAATGGACAAAACACCATGCATGTGTCACGGTTCATAGACAAATTAAGTTACAGGTAAGGTGAGCAACAGTCCCAGCTTTCTGAGAACCGTCCTGGTGCTAGCATGAAAAATCCTAAGAACTCCCCTCAGTATCCTGACAACATGGAACAGCAGATACCCTGACTGTGAGGAAGAACATCCCCATGGTCCCTGGCCACATAGAACAGGTGATACCCTGACTGTAAGGACTGGATTCAGGAAGCAGATGACTTCTTTTCGTTTGGTACTCATCAACCAAGTAGAAAGTCTCAGACAGATGTGTGTAGGCCTAGATTCTTTACCTGACAAGTGAGTTGTTAAAACCTGCACATATTTCCCAGGACATGACTATAGAGTAAAAACGGGCTTTACTTCATTTCGTACATAACCACAGATGGTGAATGAATGAGTGACATCCTGGTCAGGGTCCTAATGGGCTGGCTGCACACAGGAAATGTGAAGTTAAGGACAAAATGAATAAACTACCGTTACTATCTCAACTGGTTCTTAGAAGGCCTCGGTCAATGTTTGTTTTCTTTCCTGATAGCTGAAAACACTTAAGTCTGAAAATGTAACTCTCAACCCCATCGTTTTGTGATGGATAAGGCAGGGGGCGGGGGGGGAGATCAAGTATCATTTAGAAGGTAGCAGAGATGCATACAGCTGTCACTAATGAATCTTCATTGGACGAGAGGTTAGACCTGTTGAATGAATAAAAATGAACATCATGAATGACGGTTGTGAGAAAATGAATTTTCAGCAGCTCATGGCTATGGTGCTATGGTGCACTGTCAGGAGCTGGGCCAACAATGAGATTTTTCAATGAAAACATCTGGTTTAAAAACTCCCCAGGAGGGGTTTGGGTGCGGAGGAAGAAAATTCAAGAAATCCCAGTGAGACCTTTTTAAATTTAGCACTCAAGGCACCAATATAAAAATATAACAGCATGCAGATGATAAAAAAAAAAATGAGGGCGCCTTTACAAATACGAGGATTTGGGATATCTGTGTTTGAGAAATTCTTTTGGACAAAAGCGGAGAAAATGACATTATCTGTAATTAGAAATAATAATGTGTAATTGGTTCATTTGCCATATTTCTACAGTTCTGATTTAGTTGAACAATGTGATCATTATGCCACCAGCTTTCAATAGAGGTGTCACAATGAAAAATAATTGCAATATTCCACAATATTAACTGCACCCTAATTGCAAAAGTTTTGAAATATAATTACCATGAAAGCTAATGCGACAGGGAACATTAAGCATAATTAGTGTTTTTTTTTTTTTTAAAAAAAAAAAAAGGAAAAACTGTTAGGGGCTTGTTATTGTCTAGTAAGGTAGCTTCAAATTAGCTGGCTGTAGAGCACTTTCATCTAGCTTTTCTATAATTTTCATTATTAGCACAGACTGTAATAAATTTATTTGACATAGCTCACACCTGCCAGCCCTGCAGGAGATAACTTATAATGTGTGCCAGCCCCAAGATTTCCCACTGAACCTGTCAGAGCATCCCTACAAGGAGGTAGCCAAGAGTGAGGTTATTTAAAAAAATAATAATAATAAATAAATAAATAAAGTAAAATAAAAAACCCTCAACTGCGCATTACACAGCTCAAATTTAACACTTAAGCTGTGTTTTAAGTAATTTCCATAGAAAGCCCATGCTCTAGGAATGCAATTAAGAGGCTCTTGTGGGCGGTGCCAAACAATCAAATCAGGCAACATTTCAAAGAGCTCCTGAGGTGCAAGCCACTCTCCGCTGACTGGCAAGCCTGCTGGGGGGCCCACAATTAGCCTGTGCACCTGTTTGTCCAAGTGTGCCCCTGATTTCCTGGGAAAGGCACTGCTACTCACCAACCCCAAACTCAGTGGCTATGAACAAACTCCCCAGTTTCTCCTTTGACCAAACTCCCCAAGATCTGCATTTGGGAGCAATCGTCTTCACCTCCTGCCTACTCTGGTCTCTGCCTGTCTAGAAGGAGACTTTGGAACCCATTCTTGACTCTACTTGGTCCATCTGATATGGGGTCAGAGATGTCACCTGAACATGGTTTTGCAGCTCCAGGGAACTGTGTTTTCTGTTCGGCCCTACACCTTGGGCCTGTGCAATGCTAATGGATTCCTCTAGTTTCAGCGGAGGCTGGGTTTTGTTGTGGTGGTTATTGTTTTATTTTGGTTTGCTTTTTGTTTCTTTAGTCTCCCTGCTGAATGGCTGTATTACACAGTTCTTTGACTAAGATAGAGAGAAGAGTAAACCAAAAAGATAGAGAAAAGTTGGAGGAGCACAGGAATTTGGGAGAGCCAACTTAGACTCCTTAAATGTAAGAAAATCTTCTATTCTAGATGGCACAGCAGATCACAATCTAAAAGAGAACAAGCCACCCTAAACCAACATAGATGTGGAAAAGAGCACACCATGGCCATGTATCCGAACTGTAAAAACAAGGCAGGAGAAACAGCTCAACAGTAGAATGCTTTTCTAGCAAGTGTTAGGCCCTGGGTTCAAAGTGTCAAAACCACAAGAAGGGAGGGGGCAAGAAAGGGGGAAGGAAGAAACAGGGAAGGCAGGCAGGCCGGCAGGGAGAAAGGAGGGAGGGAGGAAGGAAAGGAGGAAGAAAGGTTATTTTTATTGGACACAGATCCTATCAGAAAGACGGAAACAGCTGAACATTGTCGCTGTAAAGGTTATCACTAATAATACCAGCTTAATCGTAAAAAGTAGAAATGATAGTCGGCAACAAATAAAAAGCTTTTTTTCTGGTCAAACTGGTGCTTGAATAATGTTGCTTAGATCATCCTAAAATATAGAAGTATTTTAAAAATCTGTGTGGCGTATTTAAGAGAAGCCACAGCAGCTCACCTTTTTTCTTGTGGGCCTGCCACAGAGATAAAAGTGTCACTGATTTTGCATTAATAACCACACAAACTTTTATTTTTTTTTAAAGAGATTTATTTTTGTTTTAGTTATCTGGGGAGCAGGTTGTGCAAACTTGTGTACAGGTGCCTGCTGAAGAAGAAAGCATCAGATCCCCTGGGGCCCCCTGACAGGAGTGCTTCAGACCGAACTGGAGTCCTCTGCAAAAGCAGTAGGAACTCTTAACTCTTAATCTTTCCAACCCCACAAGTGTTTGTTTTTTTGTTTGTTAGTTAGTTTGTTTGTTTGTTTATTAAGTTGTTTAAATCTGGCAGAGCCAAGGGGCATCAAAGCTCTTTGTAAAACAAAGTTCTCTGGTTTGGGGAGATCTTAACTCTTAGAGTAATAGCCATGAGAGGGGAAGTAGCCGGTCCTCCCACCCTCCTGTCTTCCATGTCTAAGTTAAGGACAGCATTTGGCTGGACCGTTTCCGATTGCATGCTTGCAACTTCCTGCCAGTCCTTCATTCTCAGAATCACTCTGTTCTAGGCTTCGTCTTGTTAGAACCACACATTCTGTTCGCAGCAGATGAGGCCCTAAGTGATGTCTGGGGATGCTTGGCAGTCACAGTAGGCTGTAAAGGCTTGAAGGACGCATTTGTCTTGCCTTGCCGAACCATTGCTCTATCTTTCCCTCTCTCTTTTCTTCTCCTTCCCTCACTCTTTCTCTCTCATCTACTTCCCAACACAGCGCTTGGCAAATACCTCCTCAACAAAGACCACCTTGCAGAAGACAAAGGAAAGCTTTGTCTCTGTAGCTGTCCAGGCAAAGTATATAGCTTAATTGGAGGAAGTTAGCACAGATCTGGGCTAGTCTTTAGGTCTACAAAGCATAGGCATCTCAGGCGTCTCCCTTAGTTCAGCTCTTGATGCCTATAATCTGCTGACGAGAGTACCTTTCGATTTATGGAAAGGGGTCATATATTTTAGTGGTTATGCATGGCTTAAATAATGTTTAATGCTTATTATGATCCCTTAGTGTGACATTTCTGCTGAGTTTTATATTTTCTTTTTCTTTTCTCTCTCTCCAACATTTTTTTTTCAGTAAATGTTGAACCAGTTTTATTCGCCTCCAAAGGTGAACATTCGCATTCTAGTGGGGTAAAAAAGAAAAAAAAGAAAAGGAAAAGAAAAAGAAAGTAGAAACTCACAGCATAAGTTTTAAATATTGGATGCCAGAAAGAGATTTTCTGTGTTGTTCGGTGTTGATGTTTGCAGTTGGGATTTTGATAGAGAACTGGACCAAATGTTTGATTTATTCTCTTGTGTTCAGAATATAAAGTCTATTCCTCTTGTGTTTTTACTCCATGCACTCAGTTGCATTCAGTATTCCTTCTTGGGGGAATGAGGGCCATCCTAAGTAATGTTGCAATGTCACCATACAATTACCCTTAAAGAAACTGACATCACCACAACCCAACCACCACCCTTCACAGATAATTATGTGGACAGTCATTTGTATTTGTCACTATACTTTAGGTTAAAAGTTCTCTTAAAGCGTCCAGGACTAACCTTTAAGAGTCATCCTTAAAATCTGCATTTGCAAAGGTTAGAAATCTATTTTTTAGTTTATCACAAAGAAATATAGTTGTGATTTGAGTCTAGGCTACAAACCACTCAGATGTCCAGACTTTAATGTGAAATCAGAATGGAATTATGAAAGTATCATTTTATGTGGAATAGGAAAAAAATAAAATAAACTTAGGGCAACTTGTACATCATGGATGGAGCAATGAATAGATGATTTGAGTAGTGTCTCTAAGAAAAACTTCTCAATTAAATAATCTTCAGATAGCACCTTACTTTAAATTGTAAGACTTTTGCCAATGTAAACACATTTGTACAAAATGTAGGATGTTGTGTCAAACTTTTTACTTGGAAGGCCTCATTAATATATATAGTTACTGACCTATGACTCATCCCTTAAGATTTACACAAGACTATAGTTTTCTTTTACTTTTGTAAATATCTTCCTATTTCCATGCATAGCTTAATTTATCTGCCAGCAATACCAACACGGTGAGATAGTCTATCTTAGTTGTGGAATTGTCTTCATTTTGATAGATACTAAGCACATATGCTACTACTTATCATTCAAGAAACCGAGACAGACATTACTAATCGATTACCACCTTCTTTCCTGCTGTGAACAGATGCAGCCTGCCAATACTTCTCACCAGTCCTCTAAGCAGCCACTACTGATCAATCAGAATTGGCATCAAGATGAACTGCCCTTGCCATTCGGGGCAATAACCACATAAAATTATAGATGTGATTCCCCGGGGGTAGTGAAAATGCCAAAGCCTGTTATAATTGCCTCTTCAAAATGGGTACTTAATATTCTCTTTCCTACCATTACAAAGATAAAGAATAAGGTCATGCAAAGCATATTCCATCAGAAGTAAAACTTCTAACACGTTTTTGCATTTCTTTGTACCACTAAGATCCAAATCGTTCTACACATAAAACGCGTGCAGGCAAACATGCACACATGCATTTACATAAATCACCACTGAGATTCAGTAACTATGGCCCAGCTTATGTCCACTCCTCTGCCTTCCCCCAAAGAAGAGAATGTAACATCTACAATATTATTTGCAATCCCTATTATTAAACTACTCTTTGGGGGGGGTCAGGGAGGGCAGAGTGCTCTGAATGCTTAGCATCCTGTCTTGAATACTAATAGTAAATAGTGCCCTTCCCCAGAAGGAAATATTCTTAATCTTGAAGAAATTATATTTACAGAAGAATAATTCATCCTAAGTTACTTTAAAATAAGTAAATCCATGGCAGTGTAGTTAAATTCATAAGAGCAAAAACCTATCATTACTCTCAGATTCTCTTTGGATTCCTGCTAAATTGAGGACTGTGCAATTTATGAGTACATATTTTTTGGTTAAACAAACCCTAGGAAAAATCATGTTTGTGCATCAAAAACCTGTTATTAAGAGCTCAAAATGTAAACTTCTTATTAGAAGATTTGAATTTGTTTCCAAATGTAACACTCTCTAGAATTAAGAGTGATTTCATGTTTTCCTTTGTGGTAAGGTGACCGGACCACGCTGTAGGGGAGAGGACCATAACAGCTTATGGTTTTAATCATTTCTGAAGAATACTTACTTCACAAAAACAATCAGAGCACATAGTGAAGAAGGAAACGGATAACAAAGACAAAGTGTTAATGAAGCACTTTGCCTCAGGTCGGGGTGGGGTCCATAGCTGAGGAAGGCTGGGTTGGTACTGGAACACAGTGGAAGGAGTGCGCCCTGTTGGCTATCCCAACAGCCACACATGCAGAGAATGATGTTCGGTATATGTCAGGAGATGTCATTGCCCTCAAGGATACTACCACACTACAGAAGACGACTAGAGATGGTGGCTCATTCCCCAGGAATGGTTCGTTTCAAGCTCTTCTTTCTAAATAGGCCTTTCAATGTATTTGTTTGTCGTTTGTTTATTTTTCTGACAAAGGTTGAACCAAAAGTCTTGTGTATACGAAGAATATACTCTGTCACTGAGTTTTGCCTCTGTCTCTGTCATTTATTTATTTATTTCATTACCTATTTATTGATTTGTTTAACTTTTAAAATAACATTTTATTTGTTTAGAGCACATTCATTATTTGGGAATATACAGATGTTTTTGAGTGACTAAATAAAGTAACCCATGCTTTTGTACTTCATGTGCTTTATTTGTCATGCTAGGAGCACTTAAAATCAATCCCTGGAAGTTCTCAAATATAAAATGAATTGCTTTTAAATACAGTCACCTGTTACATAGGAAATATCTTGGATTTATTTGTCCTAACTGAAACTTGGTGTCCATTGTTCAAGACGATCCTGTTTGCCCACAGCGCAGTCTCTGCTCACCACCACTTCACTTCTGTGTGATAGTTTTAGACTCTGTGGCTGGAGGCATTTGTCTCTCCTGTGATTAGCTTGTTTCAATTAATGTGACAGACTCCAGCTTCAGCTGTGTCATCACCAATGAAAGAACACCCTTCTATTTGAGAGCGAAGTTATATTCCATAGTGTGAAGTGTGCACAGTGTGTTCTCCATCCACTCATTCCTTAGAGGCAGTTCTTTGGGAGCGTGCCTCTTGCTCATCATTGATATCCAGTAGTGAATACATTGTTAGCACACAGTAGGCACTCAACAAATACATGGTCTCGGATTCATTCAATATAGAGGGAGTAGGAAGAGACAAAGTGTGGGTAAACTATGATGTTGCCTTTCCCTTTGCAGACAGTGAGCTCTTTTACCTTGTTTCAAAATCCTAGCGTCTGCTGGATGTGCAAAATACTTGTTCAAAGATTTCAGAGGTATGCATAGGACAAATTAGAGAAACAAGTAAGTCAGTTACTAGAATGCGAAATGAGGGAAAATATTAAGAAAGGAGGCAATTTTAAGATGCTATGGTTTGAATATAGAAATACAATAAACTATTCTTTCAAGAGGAAGTTGGAAATTGCAGCAATTTATTTTGGCAGACACATTTTGCTTTGAGACAGGGGCTCCTGTATCCTAGTCTTAAACTAAATATATAGACTTAAACTCCTGATCCTCCAGCCTCTGCCTCTTTAGTGCTGGAATTAGACTGTGTACCACCAAGCCCAGTTGGTGAAAGTTGACCCTAGGGCCCTCGTGTGTTAGAAATGTGTTCTGCCGGATGAGCTACACTATTCTTAGTCCAGTATACACATTCCATTAATCGTTATTCCTTGTGACCAGCCATTCCTCTAGCTTGAACAAATGAAGAGAACAAAGAAGGTGTTTCCAGGTGGAGCAAGACCAACCAAGCAACAGGAAAGGTTCAAGTGGCCTTGAAGTGAAGGTGTGAAGACTGAGAAGTACGTATTCCCTAGCAGCCACTTGTTCCAGGAAAACCGCACAGTGACCCCCAACAACAAGAGGAGTGCTGTCATGATGTTGTCGACCATCAGGACACTCATCAGACTTTCTGGCTGGCTGGCTAAAAGTGTACTTTAACTCTGCATCTCCCTGACTCTTCTCCACAACATGGAGTCACCAGCTACCTTGTACTGAGATGGCTCCATCCTCCTTGGATAGGATTTCACTGTGTTGGCTTAATGCCAAAGGTCAGCAGGCTTTACAAACTTTGGGAAAGCAGTAGAAGCAGCAAGTTTTACCTACTGTCATCACCCATCGTATTTTCATATCGAGCAAGGAGAATAAGTTTAAGTGGTGTTACGAAGCATATTTATTTATGCAGACGCTCTTTTTATCCTTTTCTCGACAGGATGTTGGCACCACACTTGAAATTGGGGGAATATGCCACATGTCCCCATTTCTCAACTCCCTTACTGCCAACTTTGAATTGAGACGATCTTCAGGATTTTGAATATCTTCAACATTGATTTACTACTCCTGTGCAGTATAGAAATGAAGACAATGGGAGTCTCAAACTGAGACAGATAGCACCTTGTAATTCTTACTTCCTCTCTTGGTGTTTCTACAGGCAGGAATAAGAGAGGGGTTCCTTCCTCCTCTCCAGTTCAGTCTAGCTGTCTCACCCCCTGCAAGAATTCCTGGGATTCCCACCCAGCCATGATGCCTTTCCATCGTAGTCAGTCTCCACCATTGACCAGCCATGTAACCTAAGTCAAGTTGTTTGATTTGTATTGCTTTGCTCTCATCGTTAGTAAAATGGAGACAAAAGCAGAACCTAATGCCTGAAGTTGTTGCCAGGATTTAAAGAGATTAAGAGTGTTAAGGGCTCTGGACAGTGCTTGCATCTAGTGAGCAGGCAATAAATGCTAGCCGCAAGCTGCTGGTATGACCATTCTGGCTGTTGTGTGTATCCAACAGACAATTGTCTGTGTGCCTCATGTTGAAGGATTAGAAGGATAGGAAGGGAAGGGGAGTGAAGCCTATCTAATGACTCCTGCAGCCACTTGCCCCTAGTTAGTTTTTTTATGACAACACAAAAGTCCCGTATTACAGCTCCAAGTCAAAGGTATCGAAATGTCTTCTGTTAAGCCAAACTCAAGATGGAGTTGTGTTCAATCAAGAAGTTCCTAGGTAGAATATTTACTTGCCTTTTTTTTTTTCCCCTAGCTTCATAGAGGTCACCTGCCTTCAGCCAATCATGGTCTCTGTTATCTAATGTCCAGAGTGTCAGGCTGAGTCTTTCATATCTTGCCCCCTCCTTCTCTGTCATCTTCCCCCTGTTCCACTTTTAAGGATCCTTCTGATTATAGTAGCCCCACACAGACATCCAGAATAATCTCATCTCTGAGTCAGCTAATTAGCAAACTTTCTTCTACCCTCAGCCTTCATCCTGCCTTGCCTCTTACATCAATCGTCTAGCTCTATGGCTGCAAAATAACACAAAGTGCATAACTTGTGCCAGTACAGACTTATCAAGGTGTCTGAAGGGTCATGTTCTCTGAAGCCTACAGTTTCCTAACCTCTGATGGTTGGTCAGCACTTCTCATCATTTCTTGATTGGCTATTGAATTCTTTGATCTCTGTCAAGAGTTGTGCTTCATGGTTACATAACATTCTCCTGTGTGTCTCTGTGTCTTTCCAAGGCTGTCCTCTTATACGGACATAAATCCTAGCATATTAGGAGCTCACCCAGCTTCAGCCTGACCTCATCTTAACCCTGTATATCCACAATGATATTATTTCCAAATAAGGTCATTTTCTGAGTAATTGGAAGTTAGGGAATCAAGTTATTTCTGGGACTTGGGGAAAAAAATACAATGCAATCCATAGTCATATAACTCCATAGGTGCTAGGGGTCAGGGCATGGTCATCTTTAGGGCAGTATCATAACACACAAACCTGCCTCCCTTCAAAGCACCCTCATTCCTGATTGGATAAGATGACAAAGAACATGGAGAGAGAAAGGAAATCTCTGTTTGGCCTCAGCCCTAAGGTCCCCAAGTCACTCATGAAGCATAACACATCTAGGCATAGTGTTTAGCGGAATTTTAGTTCATAGCAATGGGAAAGGGAGTTTGAGAGACAGTAGAAAAAAGGAAGAAATTGAATCCTTGACAACATATGGTCAAATTTCATCTCAACTGAGCTTTCATTTAAGGTGTCTGAATCCGTTCTTGGAAGTGTCTTTTCCCCTCCTGTTTAGTGTGTGCACTCCATATTGAATTGCTTTTCTCTTCTCCACCCCCCACTTACCACCAGCTCCCTTCAGCTGGCATTGGACTCTCATTCTGCTGATATTTGAAGAGTGGCTAGGTCTCAGTTTCCCAGCAAAATCCTTTGTTCTCCAGTATTGATCCACTAATTATCTACCTAATCCCCCCTCTGCATCCTTCCCCTTACAAAAGAAACAACAACAGAAATTAAAGGCACAGACGGAAAGAGCAAACCACCTTCAACCTTCATAGCATCCCTGGGAGAGAATGTAACTGTGTACTAACAAGGAGGATGATCTGGTTCTCCATTTGTTTCCCCATGGGAATGTGTACTTGGATTTCATTTCACTAAAATATTGCATGTTTTTTGTAGTTGTTGTTGTTGTTGTTTTTTACCTTGAGGGCACTAATTGTTACAAAAACAGACCTTGCCATCAACTAAACTTGTCCTGCATGCAAGTCACCTGGAATGAATGAGGAAGATGGGTTTGTCTTCCCAGAGGTGTGCTCTTAGCTTTTTGTGTTGCCATTTTGCCTGACTGACCTTCGTGAGTCGTCCCCCTGGTGTGTGTGTCGGGGGTGGGGTGGGGGCTCAGTTTTCTTATCTATAAAATGACTATTTCAAAGCCTTGGGTTTGCAGACTTACGGTTAGAATTGAAGGAGCGGGCCGTGTATCTCAAAGACTTGCTACCCGTTCCGTTACGCAGCATCCGTGTGTCATACTGCATCACTGTCAGTCAGTGGTCCCTATTTTTGTTACTACATAGCTTGTTTTATTGGCTCTGCCACAGGAAGCAAGGCATCCTTAGTGTCCTTTATGTCTGGTCTTGGAACCAGCTCAGACTCAGCAGAGAGATGCCTGTCTCTCTGAGGGTTTGTTTTGGACGGGATTGTACTACGGTTTTTTTTTTTCTTTTTCTTTTTTTTTTTTTTTTTTTTTTTCAGCAAGTCAGAGCCAAAGGACTTGGCTGGTGAAAAATTTAAATCAGATCGGTGAGAGTCAGCAATCTTCCTCTCCCCCACTGTTCGGCTCTGCACCTCTGCCACCAGGTCAGGGAAATCGGCGGTCCTGGGGAGCAACTACAAAGCTGTTTCCAGAGCCAATTTCCTGCTGAACTGTGTGTTACACTCTTAGCAACATTCCAAAAATTATACTCACTTCAAAGGCAGCTTTGATCTGGCCCCCTCCCTCCCTTCTCCCCAGCCTTTGCTGAGGAGCGCGTCTCCTGGACTAGAGTTCACCTTGAAAGGCTGAGATGCCTCTGAGCAGAGCTCTGCTCTTCCTGAGAGGGAGGGAGGCCCCGAACCAGAGGAGAAAAAAAAAAAGGAGAAAGAAAAGAAAGTCTGTGGGAGGCCTCACTTATTCTCAGTAGCCCACTGCCCTTCACTTGGCAGCTTCACGCCTTCTGGGGTGAGCAAACCCACCAGTCTGGGTTCACCATCCACTGAGCAGCAACAGTGGCTGCAGATTCCAGCAATTTCCATCTTTTCTGGTTGGGTGTTGTCTTTTAAGCAGGGAGCTGTATGTAGTGTGTTTCTTGAATAAGGCTGTGTTTGGGTATGTGTAACTCTCACACTGGATAAGGAGGGACAAGGAGGACAGCGACCTGCTGATGTGTGACATTGTAAGGACTTGGTTCCTCCTAGATGATTCCCTAGAGGGAAGCGCATGTGTGGGGGTTTCCTTTTCCTCCTTCCCCAGCTCCCCCTTTCCCCCTTCTGCATTACAGTTTGTAACCTGAAGTAAAGCAAAATAACTGGCTGGCAGACAACTGACCAAACAAGTTACCTAAGATATACAAAAGTGCTAGCAAATCCCACTTTCAGCCCAAGGGAAAACTCTTAGACACCAACTTTTTTTATGAATTGAAATTTTCAGGTTGTCTTTTGGCAAGGGACTTTATATAAGTGAGCAAGTCTCTTCCTCACATAAGGACGGGACTAGGGAGAATAACCTGAGCTGATACCTCAGTGAGAAACAAAAGGCGAATTCTGCTTGGCTGTGGCCTTAGAAATCACATCTCACCAGAGTCTTAGATAATTTTCCCATAAAATGGGGACTTTTGTGGTAAGGGTAAATGACAGAAACCCGCTGAAAGCATTTAAATGACATAGTTCTTACCCTACAAGTTCAGAGTCCATTTGAAGTGACCAGCAACCAAAGAAGCCATTGCTTCTGAGCATCTAATTCTGGTCTGTCTCCCTATGCCTGGCACATGGCCTCAAGTTTAATGTAACACAGCTGAATATGTACATTGACTAAACTGCATTCACTTTAAGAACCAAAAGAACTTTACTTTAGGCATGGTGGCACATGGTTATGATCCCAGGACTCAGGTGGTGATGGTGGTGGTGGTGATGGTGGTGCTTGGGGATTTTGCCTTTGAAGTCGATCTGGGCTACATGGCAAGGGCCTACATTTCTACATGCTCAGGACAAACTCTCTGAGGGAACCCTTGTAAAGCAAGGACTCATTTTACAACCTCCCCACTGTTATTCTATTAGGATCCTTGCTGTTACCGGTCTAAAAATTATTGTTTCTGATACAGACCCTCACTGAAAAGGAGCACTTACTGACCCAGAATATGTAGAATGGTTACTTAGCTCACCCTTAGTGCTCAGAGAAGGTTAAACACTAGTGAAACGACACATTGCCTGCCTTTCAGCATTTTGGTTTCTATATGCATTTTTGGCATCGTGTCTATGAGACAAAGATGGGTTTATTTATATTTCTCTGTTTTATGAACGCCTCACAGTTATGCTAAGGGAATAAAAGCAATTACCACTGGTTCTTAGAAAGAGGCTCTGAGATGCGTGCAGAGCAATCACAGAGCACTTTATGAACGTGGCTGGCTCCCCAGGACCCACTGCACCACGCTGACCATTCGGGTAATTAATAACCACCCTGACACTTGAAGCCCATCAGGAATGAGATGCTGCCCTATTCTGTGAGAACGGCAGGACATGTTACCACCTGCACACCTCCCCATAAGCTCCGCTTGCTGCATTAGCAAGTGGCAGCTATTATATTAGACAGAGCCACAGCTGAGCCCACAGTTTGATTTTTGTCACCATAAAGTCGGGAGTAGAATTGACGGTGGAGTAATTAGGAATGAATTCTCAGATCCTGACTTATCACGCACACTACCAGAGAAGGTGGCAGAAGCCATGTGGCAGTATTTTGGAAGCTCAGGCAGTGACCTTGCAGGCTGACCTGACTCTTAATCTATCAAAGAGACCAATAAGCCCTGAGCTGACAACCAATGCCGTTTAGGGAATTTTTTTTTTCTTGGTAGCCTTTAGGCACTCAGAAGAGAAAGGAGCAAAAGATGGAGGCAATATGGGGAGTAAAGTTACCACAGGAACAAAATGTTCTTCTGAGCAGCTTGAAATGAGCATAATTTTGGAGGATTTCTGCAGTGGCGGGTTAATTCATAATTGGGTTTGCTGAGCAATCAACAATGTGTTGCTTGTATTTTCATATGCCGGGAACATATGACTCGGCGTGTGCAGGCGTGTGGATTATAATGCTCCAGTACTCTGATACCTCACTAATGTGCAATCTCTATTTCTTGCTTTTGTCTGGGGGCCTCTCATATTACATTTAGATTGTATCCTTTATCATCCTAAATTGACATTTATGCTTTTACTTCTATTGTTTCCCCAGCTTCTCCCTGGTATGGATCAACAATTTGTTTTAATCTGTGTCACTTCTGTTATCTCCCTCGACACAGAGGCACAGTCATTCTGCACCACCATCCGCCTACAGAGGTTGTGTTATGGGGAGTGCGGTGGGGTCCCTCACCCTCTTCCTCTGTCTAAAGTGCTAGTGAATGTTAATTGCTTTTCCAGTTAGTTTATAAGAATGCAGAAACCGCTGAATACAGCTTGACTGGTTTTGATGAAAGTAATGGAACACTAGTGCCTATGAATAAATAAATCTGATTTACATAGAGGACTATCGTGGTGCTGGATGGGAAGCTGCCGAATGCAAGCAAATTATAGTTTAAGGACACATTATTCCTTGGCTTTTATTCCAAATGAGGGAGAGGAGCTCAAGTTTCTTTAGTTTCCCAGAGGGAAATGCGAGGTGGTCCCTGATCCTGGGAGAAAGCTGCTTTCTGAGGATCTAAAACTTAAGGGGATGTGTTTAGTTTGGAAAGAAGCTGTTTTGACTATTTAATTTCTGAAATTCTCATTCTAGAAAACAAAGAGTATATAGAAAGGGGTTAAGAACTGATGAGGAAAAACAAAAACAAAAACACAACTATGCATATGCAAAAGGTCTAACTCTAGCTCAAAGAGGGAGGCTCAACCACACCCACTTCCTTGCTAAGCTGATTTTATTTTCTAAATTCCTGCAAGATCATAGAGACAGTCTTGTCTTTCAGATGAGGCAAGGTAGCTAAATGGGAGCCTTATGCAGGTCAAGTCCACTAATCATAGCTTCTTGGGAGTGGAGAAGCAGGTGGTAAGGGAATACTTAATGTAAGACCAATGACATTCCAGCACCTGCATTTCAGAGTGCTGGAGTTCTTCTCAGATATGGAGATAGAAGAAGGATGCTAACAGACAGGATACACAATCTGACCCAGCTAGAAGCAAAGGTGCCGTGGCTTAGAAGTGACCTCATTGGTGAGAATGAAACATCAAAATGCAGACAGTCAGAAAAGAGATGTTCTGGGACTCATGTCTTTATAGGCACTAGTGGGACAGTGACAGACGTCACAAAGTCATAGCCTTGAATGCACTGATATGTGTTCATGACAAGCCCTTGGCAAATCCTCCCCTCTAAGGACAGAAATAATTGAGGCATGTTTTGACACTTGAATTCAAGACCTAAGCAGATAAAGTTTCCAGATGTAAGGAAGAGTTCTCTTTGCATCTCATGTCCTTCACAGCACAGCGTTACAAAGGAGGGAAAAATTCCTCCAGGAAGCCCAGGGTGTAAGCTAGAAGTTAGCTAAAAATTATCATTAATAAAAGCAAATGAACACTTGACATGTTTTGTCCACTTCAAGGTCTTCCATTGGCAAATGTATTTGAAATCAAATTATTATCCACTATCACCCATGCCTATCTTCTATGTTCTTCCCCATCATTCCTCAGGCCCTGATGATATATCGATAAGGTATAGATTAAGTATAAAATGACCACAGATCTCAAGCACTTAGAGATTTATGAACTGAAGTTTGGGTCTTATATCAAATCAACCATCTAGAAAATTTATGATTTCACCTTAATATTAAAAATTACTGGCAGTGTCTTCATCTTATCCAATTGTTACTGTCCTGATAAGCCACAGTAAGCAGAGTAAGAAATTGTGTGATAAATTATAGAACAGACATTGAAAAATATATTTATTGAATTTGGATGTTCAAAGATTTTACTCACTGTATACAGAACAAAGAGTTTATTTTTTTTAATGCCTACTTTGGGTCCAAGTATTTTAGAGTCTCAAAAGGCAAACTAATATTCAGGTGGCTGTGTCACTGAGCTAAGTCCCCAGGCAGGTAAAATTAGTCTTACAATGAAACTCTTTGCTTAAAAAAGAAAAAAAAAAAGATTTTTGGCCAATATGAATGGTCAACAACAAATCAAATTTTATTATAATATACATGTCTTTCTCCTGTCCAGAATTATGTAAGGAGCCTAGATTCTTAGTCCTTAAAGTATGATCTCTGAACCGACATGTTAGCAACCCCTGAAGAAGACTCAGGAATTAAACATATCTTAATAGGACTCTCAGATTGATGGGGTATCCAATCATACTGTGATAACAGGAAGCCTGACAGAAGAAGGGAAGATCTTCCTATGTCAAACAGATCTTGCTAAATGGGAGATATGAAAATAATAATAATAATAATAATTAGGACGGTGATGATGAGCAAAATAATGGCTAATATAATTGAACACCTTTTATAGGTATGCTCTCTGGACAGCTCTGTGGGGAAAGCACATTTATTCTTACTTTTAAAGTGAAGAAATAAAGACTGGGAACTTTAAAGTACTTTCGTTGTACATCAAGGTGGGTAGGCAGCATAGCCAAGATTAACACTCACACATTCTTCACTGTGTCAGTAAAGTCCTCTGCATCCTGTGGAAAGAATCTTCCATATTAGAAGACAGTCTTGCAAGTCTTTTGATAGAGAAATGATAGTAAGTCTTAAGGAAGGAACATTCCCATGGACAAAGGAAAGGATGGCCAGAACAATGGTCTTTCAGACTCTTTTGTCATAGGCCCACCTTTGAGATCCCTAACTTAAAATATTTAGTCACCCTTCAGTCCTCTTTCCCCACTCTGGTTTCTATTACAACACATCCTCAACACCTCTTGACAGTGTACCTGGCTCTTCAAGCCCATTCTGCTGTCCTAATCCATAATTCATCTGTTTCTGCCTCTAGAAAAACATCCTTCAATATGGCCTGTTTGGTTTTGGTCTCTCCATCCTCCAATCTAGCCACCATACAGTTATCTACTAGTTTCCTAAAGAAGACACTCTACCTTCTCAAGCCCATCCAGCCAGGTTCACATCTGCCTAACTCTGCTAGACACTAAAACACAAGGTCAAATCAAATATGCATCCTGCCCATATGATGGACAGCCCTCACATCTCCTGCTCTGTCTTTGTTTCTCTTTCTCAGCATCTGCTCACAACTACCAGTGATCCTAAACTTATTATCAGCCATGCTTTGTCCATCAGGGCGCACTTTTGTCCTGGTGTACTCCTTCCCATCCTTTGACCACCAGTTCTTCCTTTCAGCTTTTCCTGAGCAAATAATAATAATAATAACAATAATAATTCTTTTACCTGAAAATGGCATTTGGAAATGGTTCATCATTTTCCATTGTTTCTTACCTATACCCCTTCCTAGATCAGGATTTGTATTCCTGCCTTCTGTCTGGGAGGATCAAATAGAAATAAAGGACAAGAAATAGTAGAGCTGCTAACAGATCCAAAATCACCTGTTGTTGAATATATGGCATTTCCAATGCACTGCTCCCAAGAAGACCTGTTGCAATCACATCGATAGTCTCAGAATCAGGTGGGGTAACTTCGGAATAGAAATAGGTCTTGAGGGGTATGTTTCCATATGATTCTGCTCAGATTTGGGCTGTGTGGTAACTGACCACTTGTAGCTCATTTCTGTCTTGCAGCATCTGGGTAAAAGAAGTGTTCTAACTTCCGTCCCACTGATGAGGAGATAAAACCCTGGATGTGTAGAATATCCTGCCAAAGTAAAGTTGGAGTTAACTCAGTTGGGAAGCCCAGGATTTTTCTTCCTCCCAAGCTGCCTCCCTAACAACTCTCTTTATCTCTCTCTCTTTATTATCAAACTTTCTAAAGGTGTCTGCGTTCTTATACAAAGGAGCACATTGTGACTGTCAAGCAGATATGCCAGAAAAATACAAAATACATACATATATATATATATATATATATATATATATATGCCTGCAAGTGACTATTAATGCATTCTTGTTGTGCCCATGATGTGAACACAACCTTGCCTTTATGTGTGGTCAGTTGTGAGTGTTCACCAAGAGTGTCAGACCTGAAACTGTTTCTGTTCTCTCCTTTATGTGCCATAAGGAGGAAACAATGCTTCATCTTAGCTCAGAAATCTGGCTGCATTATCTCCCCACATCAAAACAGTGGCTGCACATTTGTCTTCATACCTATTTCTTACAGGTGTGTAAAATCAGGTGCAGTCCCTGGCTCTTGGGCTTAGTTAACTGAACATAGATAACAAGCGAGGTACTCTTGCTGCTTCCTGTGTCAGCAGCGTGGGGACCGGCTCTGATCCATTTCTGTCCATAGGCGCTTGCCAGGAACCACACAGACAAGTCGATAGGATGCCCATTGATGGGCCAAACGTTGTTTTTCTCGACAGGAGCATGCAGAGTCGGCAAGTGTGTCCAACTGGCTGGGTCTGACCTGTCAGCCAAGTTTTTCTTTCTCCTGGCAACAGCTTAAAGATGTTTGAAAATTTAGAGTTTGTGACATCGGTTATCACTTCTTTCAACTCAAGTAACAAAAGAATGAGGAAAGCAATCACCAGACCCACCAGGGCTCCATGAGAGTGAAAGCATCAGGGACACAAGCCACTCATTCTCCAGCACTGCTCATCAGAGCAAAGTCAGGGACCACCTGCATCAGTAGCACCTGGAGATACTGAGGCTCTGTCTTGCCTAGTGGTGCCACTAGATGCAAAACCCCAGGGCGTTCATAAACTCTCACTCCAGGGCTATTCAAAATGTGACTCCAAACCCCTTTCTTACAGCGCCTTCAGAGTAACATGCCCCGACATTGTTCCCTTAACCACCAGGATAACTAAAGTTTGAAAGACTGAACATTGAGTGCTACAGGAGATAGGATGCTTCACAGGACAACGGACAGAGTGCCACTTAATGCCATATGAAGATGCTAAACATTATTTTTTTCTGATTTGGCATCTGTTTATACAATTAAACGTGTCTACAGCAATCCCCAAGTACTGACCCAAAAGAAATAAAAATGCATGTCCAAGTGTAGACTTATGCCTGAATATTAACGGAAGCTTTGAGTTTCAATAGCCCAAACTAGAGACAAACCACACGCTTATCCACAAGTGAATGGATGAAAAACTCTCTTTGTGCTAGTTAGGCACGGATAGGGGTGAAATGCTAAGACCTCAACAATGAGAACCAGCCTCCAAAATACCTGAAGAATTCATACGCAAAGCAGTTCTTCTTCATCGATCCACTTAAGCTAGTTTAACATACATGACTAATTTATGAATCCATATCGGAAGGATGGCCTCTAAGGAAGAGTGGATAGTGCTTGGAGGTAGTTACAAGAGAACTTCCTTATAGGAAGGATGGAACTGTCTCTTGTCTTGAAAGAGCTGATAATAATGTAGGTGGTTGTAATTACTCAAACGTTTCAAACTACACACACATATGATTTGCATGTGTAAATTTCACCTGAATTTTTAAAAAGGAGAGAGTGATGGGGATAAGGCTGTAAAAACAACACGAGGGTCTTTCTCAGTGACAGAAAGGGCCTCTGTTTTGCATATGTCAATGTCAGTATCTCAGATGTGACATTGGGTAGATATCGTACACAAGACAGTGTTTTTGGGAAACCTAGACAAGGGCATTTGGCAGTTTTGTGCATTTTTTTCTCACAATTATATGTGAAGCTGCGATTATCTCGTAAGTTTTAACTGAGGCTGTGGCTTAGTATGTAGTGTACTCTTCTTGTACGATAATGGCTTTGGGTTTGATTCTCAAGCAGCTCCTGCACCTCCTAAACTAGAGGCCTGTAGTTATAACTTATCCTGGCCTCAGGCAGCACCCCCACCTGAACTAGGCAAGGCCCCATCTCAAAATCACCACAACAGGAATTAGCTCAGAAATATTAATTAAGACGAAATGGTATGGCGTTGCTATGAACACCCTGTGTCAGTTTTATCTTCCTGTTCCGTGTGCATCGCAGGAGAGGAACAGAGGAGTTTTGCATGTTTTTCAGTTTGCTTAGATTTTGTGAAAAATTCTTCCACAGATGGTTTGTAGGCTTGTGACTAAGTATCCACCTCTTTAACGGGGTGAGCCCCTCAAGTCTAACACCAGAAGTCTCTCTACCCCTTCCCACTTTTCCCGGACCTGTAATGCCATATAGTTGATGGATCACACAAGCAAGCCCTCTCTCTCTGTTATTCCCCAGACTTGGCCGAGTGAAGAGCGCCATCAAGCAGCTTTGCTGCTGATCCGGGGAGGGGTTGCCACATGTCGCTTTGCATGTTTCCCAGGTAATGTGGTGATATTAATGCAGTCTCCTGGATGTAAGACACCAACTGGGTTGATGTCCCTCCCTTGGTGGCCCTAAGTGCATATCAATCCTTCCTTTTATACCAATCCATACGACCTTGAAAATGGCTTCCTTGTGTGTGCTGCCCATGGAGAGGATCCACAGGATGGATTGTGTTGTGTTCATGGAAAGCAAGAAATATCTACACCTGTCTGAGGGTGGTGTTTGTTGTTTGTTTGTTTAAGTTCTCTATTTACATTCCTAAGAAGCCTGCCCTGGTTTGGTTAGAAACAAGAGCAAAGAGCAGGCCAATCAGATTATGTCAGAAGCAGTCCCTCTTCCCATTACTATGTAACTCTCTTGGACACTAAACTGCCATGGGCTACATCTTTGCAGGAGTTTTAGGTTATTTCCATACCTGGTACTTGGTTGGAGTATGAGTCTCTGGGAAGACGCCTGTGTTCAAATTTTCTGGTTCTGTTGCTCTCCTTATGGGGTTCCTGTCCTCGCCAGATCTTACTATTTCCCACTTCTTACATAAGATTCCCCCTGAGGGAGGAGCAGCCTTACCAAGTCACAGAAGATGACAATGCAGTCACTCCTGATGTGATCTGATAGACTAAGATCAGAAGGAAGGAGAGGGGGCCCTCCCCTATCAGTGGACTTGTGGACTTGGGGAGGGGCATGTGTGAAGAAGGGGGAGGGAGGTGGGACCGGGAGGGGAAGACAGAGGGGCTTATGGGGGGATACAAAGTGAATAAAGTGTAATTAATAAAATTAAATTAAATTAAAAAAGAAGAAACAAGAACAAACAGGTCTGCTAGTCATAGTGAAGTTAGTGTCTGTCAGTCAGGACAGAAACTGAGTTCCTGCCTTGGCTTGCCTACCGTTTCACGATCCAGTCCTGACAGCCATTGTTGACCTGTCTCCTGGGCTCCTGCCCACACCACTCTGAAACACATCTAGGCTGGTAGGGTCTGCCTTAGCCAAACACCTGCTACAGTGAAGCTGTCCTTCTGAATTATAAATGCCAGTGGTTATCAAGGTGTAGGTAGGATGGCCAAAATGCCTGTTGTTTTGGAAGAAACGACACCACCAACATCATCCCAGTGTGCCCCGTGATGTCCAGCAAGTAGCTGGATGTGGCTTTTTCATGCAGCAGAAAAAGAAATCAATCACATGTCCTCCTCCTGCCCTGGGGATAGAAGGCAAAGAAGAGGTCTGAGAAGATAGCCCTATCATTCGTTGTCTTCCCCAGTAGCATTTCTTCACCCGCTCTGGAACCCCACAAACACCCGCATCTCCCATCTCATCCTCACTACAACATCAAAACCGGTCACTTCTGCTTCGCAGTCCCTCCAGATTCTGAGTTTTGATAGAACACTGAGTTCTAAATTAATTGGATAACATGATTAAATTAATTGGGTAACATGAAATAATGTCAGCAATTTTGAAGGTGTTTTTATCCTCTAGGCCATTAGGCCATTCCTAATGTGATCCTGGGTACCATGACAGATCTTTGGTCAAGAGGTGCCTAGGCAGATAGCTAGAGCTCTCGTGGTCTCCACATCCCATCCAATGGGAAGAGCAGCACACTGGCACACAGGGTGACGGCTGAACCTGGGGCAATCTGCCTGTATCATTTCCTGGCACACCAGACACCAAAATATTTGTTGGAAGAACATGTGAAGAAGGGCAAGATAGTTCTTAGAGTCTCTCAAGCATTTGAAAATGCCTCTTAAGAAGGTGTTAGAGCCTTGCCTTGGCTGCCAATGAAATTACTGGAGTGTTGAAATTTTTGAATCTATGCAAAAAAAACAGAGTTTTCAAAATGTTATCATCTCGAGGAGCTACTTCCAGAACGCCCTGCCTGCTCCCCATACTTCCCATGTCTCAAGTTCAATTGAAATGATCTGTCTCTCCTACTAAACTAAAAACTCCTGGGAGATAGGGAGCTTGTAGCTCAGTCTCAGCAATGGATCTCAGGCCCAGGCACAAAATAGATGTTCAATAAATGTCTACAGAATCCATCAAGCGTTACTTCTGGCTGGTCTTCAGAAAAGATCGCCCCTAGGATGACACGTCAAGAAAGCTGCAGTCTGAGCTGGAAGGGGTTTTAAGGGATGTTCTCCAGTGATCTCATTTCATCCTTTGAATCCTTTGCATGGGAGAATGGGTTCTAATCAAGGTCAGCCATAGGCCACAAGCAAGAAAAGAGTGACAAAATTGGTAAGGGAAGATTTACGAAACCTTCCTTTATGGCTCAGGGCTACATTTTCATGCAAGATAAGAATGTTGTCCCTCAGATAGGAGCACAAGTGAGCAGTTCAGCTCTGTCTCTCTGCCTTCTGTCCTCTTCATGCACCAATTCTCAAGACGACGCTGTTATCTCGCCAGAAAATACAGCCCAAAGCATTACAGATGTCTGGTACAAGCAGAACACATATTAATGGTTATTGCTTAAAGAAGAGGCATGCTCAGATCTCTTTACTGTGCTCTAGGGAAATAGCAATTTTTACTTTCTTCCAGAGAAGACCAGAGACGTGCAAAGATCAATTGGATTTGGCTCATCTCAGCTAGAGGGGGCTTTTCAAAGGTAACTGAAATGGCAGGGCTGGCATGAGCGAGACACATCCCCACAAACAGATTTCTTCACAGTTAACTTTTATGGGAGAGGTGCTTATGGATACTTAGACCCAAAAGTTCCCATTTGTTGCAGGAACAAGTAAATTAGAGACCTGGTGTAAAGAATGATGAAACATCAAAGAAAAAGCACTTTGGGGAATTTAGTGGAGACTCTGCGATCACTCCAGAAATTGGGACTTTTACTCTCTATTGACAGTTAACTTCGCATTTTATTTGAATTAAGTGGGTTTTTCTTCCTTTTTCATCTTTTCTTGTGGATGTATGGGTGTGTTCACATGTGTGTGGGCCCACATGTATGTGTGGATTTACTGTGCATCCATGTGTTCGGAGCCCAGGTCTAGTATAGAGAGTCTCTTTTCAGCCTTGTGATTTGAGACATGGTCTCCTGATGAAACCCAGAGCTCAGAAATCCAGTTAGTCTCTCTAAGCCAGGCTTGTTCTGGCTCCACCTTTCAGGGCTGGACTTACAGGTGAGCTGACACACACAGCCATCATCTACATAGGTTCTGGGGATCTGAATTCCTCTTTCTAGTGGGACAAGCATTTTAACCACTTAACTTTCTTCTCGGCCCCAGCTGAGGTTTGCTTTTGCAAGGAAAAAAAAAAAAGTTGATGCTCAGCCAGTGAATGAAAGAGAAGAGATAGTTGCTAGACAAGATATTTGAAAGGGAAAACCTTACTCTTTTTTTCAGATGCTATTAATTAAACCAAACTAGAAATTCACTGATGACATTTGTAAATGACTGGAAAGGAGGCATTGGTTTCGTTCTGGGAGGTAATGACCAATTCTAAACACTGGCTGGTGAAACCTGTGCAGGCTGTGCCACTGCATACCACTCGTAAGGGTCAGTACCAACTTTAGCAGGCAGACACTCCTGCCTTCCTTTAATTCTTCAAAAAGCAATAGACGTCAAACTAGTGCAATGCCCCTTTAACTGCCGCTTTACGGTCTGTGCTGTGGGAAGAGAACAGCACCTTTGTCCCCTTGAAAAGCATTGCCGTTTGTAATCATCATCCAAGAGCCTCCTCTATGGAGCTTGTCAACAGCAAGAGAAACTTTTAAATTGCTTGCCTTTGATGAAAATGAAATTGTTATCCATGGAACATCTCTAGGAAAACAAATCGAGACCCGATTGCCACTATGCAAACAGATATACACAATATCTTCCTGAATCAGCTTTTTCTCATCTGAAACGGCACTACCGTACTTTATTATGATGTCAGGGTTTGAACTTGGGTGAGAATGCGCTTCTAATGATTAAGATGATATCGGGGTCTGGAGAACCTAATCCCTAGGGGAAGGTGAAAGGTTCCTCTTGCTGAGGCCTCAGAATGCCTGCAAATTGGGCCACATAAGAGAAGCGTTAGGGGTATCTGAAATTCCTTATTGCTGAACTGTGTGGATGATACCAGAAGCAAAAGTCCCCAATCCCATAAGCCCATTTGAAAAAAAAAATAATAGTAATGCGAAGCAACCCTTGTAAGAGGCAGGTGGTGGCTCATATGTTCCTGGGGCAGAGAATGAGCTTTCTGACTTTAAAAGTGGTTGATTTTTTTTTTTATTTTATTTTTTTTAGAGAAACATATCAAGAGCACTGTTTTCAGAATGATTCTACTCACAAGTGTTGGGGAATAATACAGACAGCTAATTGCTTCAGGAGTAGCCAGATTATTTAAGTTTGGTTTGGATGAAAGCTGGGATGGAGATCCTGAACCCTCCTGCCACTCTCCTTATCGCAGATTAATGCCTGTCTTGGAACTGGGGTTACTCTTGCTTTTGCAGAGATGAAATCTACACACACACACACACACACACACACACACACACACACACACACACTTTCATGTTCAGGGCATCAGCTCCTCCTGGCATTCTTAGCCCAAACTCTGAGTGTTCTAAAGATAGCAGTGTGACATTTCTGTTTCAATAGAGCCCAAATAGTCGGCAAGACATAAAACACCTGAGCAGAAAAAGATATGTTTGCCAACTTTAGGGCCAATGTATTGAGCTACCAAGGTGAGTGACTGGAAGGCCAGGCCTTCCTTGGGTGGGGGGAAGGGATGGGAATGCATTCAACTCTGGGGTGCCAGGGTGGAATAATTTAACGCATGCAGAACACTATGTCTCTCTCTCTCTTTCTTTCTCTCTCTCTCTCTCTCTCTCTCTCTCTCTGAAATTCTATATTTGAATGTCTCAAATCCTCTACAGATTGATTGCGAGTGGATGGATCATGAGGCCATTACATCCCAAGAAAGGAAGTCTGGTTGTTTTCTTGTATTATTGAGTCCTCCCACTGGTCGGTGCTCTAATGAGCAAGAGTGGGGGTGTGTCTGCTTTAAAGAAAGCATGTTTACTTCAGGTATCAGTCTGGTGAAATGAGCCAGAACTGTGGTCTGGAATCAACACTTACTGAACTTACCAATTATGTCTGTTTATTTCATCATTCACTTGTTCAAACAAATATGCCTGCCCATGGAATAAACGCGGGCACATGTAAGATCCAGCAGATGTCCAGTTTATGACATCCACATACCTCTGTCTGCAGAAAGCCTTCCAGGATGCCCCAGGTAAAGGGGGAGAAAATAGTTTTCTGTGAAGGTTCAGGCAGTAGAGAGTTTCTTGTGAGTCACCTGTGGTCTCTATCCTATTCCAGAACTGTATAAAATACTCTTACCCAGGGGCAGAATATAGTCCCTATACCATACTTCGCCAGCCCCAAAGCCAAGCCAAGTGTTGCAAGTTTTACCATGGCCTATGGCAGCCGAGGCATCACCCCAGAAAACACTTCTAGAAAGATCCGTTTGGAAGCCTTGGCCACAGAGGCAGCTGGTGTCCACTGTCCACATGTTAAATGGTGTCCAACTAGGGAAGCCAAGTCCACGTGCTTCTGCTAGTAAGACGACACAACCACTGTTCTGGGTGAGCCTTTGGCAACTGTGGTGTCCTGGACTGTAACCCCAAATGGAGAAATAAAATTTTTAAATTCCCTCTTCAGTTCTCCAAATGGAGTTTAGGAAGGTTTTTCTTTGTGCCATGTTAGGCCTCTGTCTGGGGTCCTGTTTGGTCCTCATTCTCTGCAGTATTAAACAAATTAAATACTCCTTTAACAAGAACTTCAGAGACGATGGCCAAAAAGGAGAGGGGCATATGACAGCACAGGAAATTAGGCCCAGAAGCAGCCCCGAGACTGTCAGCCTGACCTCGAGGAAGGGCACAAAATGCATCAAAGGGAGACACAGAGCTACACTTGTGCTCTTAATCAGTTGTCAGTCATCACTTAAACGTGAATTATGCTCATTATGCCCTCTCTAAAAGTGCAGCCAAATTCAGCTTCCGATCTTGAATGAATGTGTGTATCTATGTGGTGTGGTTAAACAGAAATATCAAATACTTGCGGGCAGTTTAAGTTTTGGTGATATGGAAGGTTCACTGGTTTGGGCCATGTCCGTTATACATGGTGTAACATAAAGAAGCAAAGGCATGACCTGGGACATGAGCAACAACGGGCCACCCGGCCAGGACTTGAGGCCTGTTACTTAAACTCTTGAAACCTCAGGGTCTTCCATCTGCATAGCGGGGATCTCTGACCCCCTCTGGGATCTTTGGCCTGAGTGACATGATTAGCCATGGAAATATCTCCCCGCAGATAGCAAGTGCTTGGAAGAAGTTAAATACTATTTATTGTCATTGCTTGTGTTATTAATTTATGCATGTAGAAAATGCTAATGGAAGACTTCAGGGAGGTATGAGGTTGGAGGAAGGACCTGAGATTGTACTTCTTGGAAGTTAGAGTCCTAGAAGTCACATGAAACTAGGACTATTGACTTACCCCAGAACACATAGTTTGTCCCCGGACTATTCACTTCGCTTAGGCTAAGATCATCTGGTTTTGAGAAAATCAAGCCTACCTGCACCATATTACATCAGGTCCTCCTACCTGCAGCCATATGTTTGGAATTCCCCAAACCCTATGACATTAATTGCTTTGTCCCTAAACTATAGGAGCTATATGGAGTACAACAACTGAATCTTAACCCGGAACCACCTTACCTGACTCCCAGCAGGAGAAAGTTTTATTTATTTTTTTCTCCTAAAGTGTTCTTTGAAACTCTTTGGCTCCGAATCATACCTCATTTTTGTGACCAAAATGTAACCTACTGGGAGTGCAGAGATGCCACATTTGTTGTCACCTTTAAAAGCAAGGACCTGGAAAGGGCTGTTCCCCCTGGAAAACAAGTGTTGCTGACAAGTCCAGTCACTGATGTAACACAGAGAAAGGGCTGCTTCAGAGAAAGAAATTGGGACAAGGGAGTTTGGCTGGAGCAATGAGACAAGCTGAGCGCCTCTGGGTATTAACCAGACTGGCAGTGCGATTCCTGGGAGGAAAGGCAAAGATAGCACCTGCCTGTCTGCTTCTCAGCTTGCCGCATTGCTCCAGCCTTTCCATTCTCCTGCAAGGCTTTCTTGCTGCAGGACGTGGTCTCCACTAAGTGGGAAACTGAGGCTCTCTAGGGCCTGGTGTCTGTACACTCAGGCATCACAGACAGCCAGCACCAACTCCGGCAACAGAGGAGGCCTAGCATAATTCCCGGACGGCAGGGCGGTGTGCAGGAAACGCCACCCTTGAATTGCCCAGGTAGGCAGAATGGTGGCTTCTATTGGCTGTGAGATCTGAAGCAAAGGAAAGGGGTGGGGGAGAGAAGACAACGGATGGCATTTTAGTCATGTTGTTCTTTGTGAGTGTTTGCAAAAAAGGTCAGAACACCCTAAAGACCCAAGGGACAAGGACTTAGCTGGAGAAAGTGTTCCCCAGAAAGAGAAGAGGAGAAAAATCACATATGAGGTGCAAGAGCCTCAAGCCTGACAGTAGTTCATTTGGCAGAACATCCTTCCTGCTCTATCCTTGCTAGAATTCTCAGTTTTCCCTGGTCTGTTTTCTGGGACAGGCTCCCATGAGTCAAAGGCCCCTGTGGTGAGGTGGGCAATGTTATCTTTCTGTCTATTCCTCTCCTTTCTGTGAATCCCCAGCCCCATCATGTATGAGCCCCCGTGGGCTCTGGTGGACTGGACTGACGTGGGTCACAGGTGCAGGAGCCGCACAGACAGCTATGCTAATTATGCCACACCTGTTTCCCCAGGTTAAGCTGTTGCTATTGGGAACCACAATCCGACAAGTAGTTACTGGCTGTCAGTTTTGTGACAGACCCTGGATTGGGGTACAGACCTCCATGAAAAATGGCATAGACAGTATGGAATATGAGTGAGTGGTGGGTGAGAAAGTAGGACCCAGACACAGTTCCAGGAGACTGAACAGAAGAAAAGTCTATTCTTCCCACTGGGGTAGATGGCAGTCAGGAAAATATTCCTCCTGTAGGTTCTGAGACTTCAAAAATAAGAAACCGTTAGCTAGTTGCTGCCATTCAAAGCCCAGAAGCTAGAGGCATCCAGATTATTTTGGATATGGACGTGAATTGCCAGCCACCTCCTCAACATTCCCCAATTCACAACACGCAGTGCTGAGCTCTGGCATCCAACAGGACAGGACCACTTCCTCCATCCATTCCTTTTCCTGCTGTTACTAAACTCCAAGCGCCCTTCAGTTTCTCTCTAAAGAAGTCTAGCTCTTCCATCGTTCGTCATCATTTTGTATCCCCCACACACACACTCCTCGCCCATCCCCGTCTCCCAGAAACCACCCGTTTTCTGTTGGAAATTTCCTAAGTAAAAACAGAAGTTTCTTTTCCTGGGCACCAATTTCTGTCCCTTGAAAAGCTGCCTCATGCACAGTTAGGAAGCAGAGCAGCCTCTGAAACTTCGTTATTTGTTTCCCGTACGCTAATAATTTTACGGTGATGAATAATGCAACAACTTTTGTTTCAGCAAGGTTATGGATGGTGCTGAGTGTCAGCAGAGGAGCCGACAGGACAGTGTGGCCCAGCCATTCCCCCTCCGTGCACAGCACAGCTCTTTAACAGCTTGCATGGAAGCACAAGCTTCGGCAACCAATATTCAAATGAATTCAAATATAAAAATGATTAGCAATATGCCAGGAAGATATCTTCGCGGATGTTGACTCTCGTTTTCTTTTCCTCGGTGTTCCTTTTCTCTTCTCTTCTCTCTTTTTTTTTTCTTAAGAGGTAGTAATTTGCTGGCCAGGCTTTTGAGTTCTAGGATGGTTTTAATCCCTCATTTTTCAGCAAGTGGCTAAGACTTGTCTGTTTGATACAACTCTCCTGTCTGAAGCAACACTTTCCTATAGACTAAAATAGTTCTGTTTGGTCTCTATTGTTTTCCTGTAGCTGTAATAAGCACACAGGAAGGGGTTCAATAGTACTTGCCTAGCCCACACATGGCTCTGGCTTCACTCCTCAGCGCATTCAAAAACAAAGATAAATTAAGTTAGATTAATATACAGTGAGATCTGCTTCCCCACATACAACTCAGCCCTTCCCTTCCAGAAGAGCCCAGGACAGTTTTCCTGACACGAGGACCTCCTCTATGCTCCTCTGTTACAATCACATCCCACCGCCACAGAGCCCCACCCTGTTGCAGACCCTGATCTGCCCCCACAGGGTGTCTGTCTTTTTGAGGCTGTCGCAGAAAGCGTGCGACCTTTGAAGCTGACTTCTCTCACCTGACATGGTGCTATCAAGGCATGTCCAAGCAGGCATGTGCCAATAGTTCACTTCTTTTTAATGAGTAATTTTTATATTTATAATTTTTAAATGGACATATACCTTATCGTTATTACTATTCGTAGTAGCAGTATGAATGGGGCATACAGCATGTTTTGATATACGTTTAAGATAGGCTCAACTCGCCATCTCATGAAGTCACCATTTTCTGATAGGAACACTTGACAATCAACCCCTTGGCGGTTTTAAATTCTATGATATGTTATTAATGATTCTGTTATGTCCTTTTGTTTGCTGCATAATATTTCACTCTATGGAAGTTGAGTCACCTTGCTTGCACACGCATTTGTTGTAAGACATTGTTTCAGTTTCTGGTGATTTTTGAACAGAACTACTATAAATTTGCATGTGCAGGTTTCGAGGTGAGTACAGGTTTTTGTGTCTCCAGGGCAAACACCCATGTCTGTGATTAGGAGGTGCGACAGTCGGGAGCTGTACTTTAAAGTGCCTGTGTTGTGTTCACGTGCTTATCATGTCTCATCATAGCATCCTAAGTAGCTTTTGTGTCTTCCTGAAGATGTGTTTCATCAATGGTGCTCTCCCACGTGTGGTTAATGCTGTTAAGCCATTTAGCTTTTCATTTCCTCCATTCGTCCTTTCCTAAAAAGGAGTATGAGGTGTGTGCCTGCTTTTCATTGTTTCATTTTGGTCCTTCTTGGTGTCATTCCACGTGTGTTTTAATTATAAAAACATTCAAACAGTGCTGGTGTTTGCGCATTGCCCGTGGAGCCAGGGCGATGATGCTCAGAGTGCCAGATGAGCACACAGAGAAGGCAGACAGTAGGATACCCGGTGAGACCTCTTCGTCCCTGGCATCCATCTTGCTCCAGGAAGCCTTAACACCTATTCCTGTGTACAAAGGTACCTTGAAGCTCATGTGGCTCCGACAAGTCTCTGTTGAGGCCCCACCCAGACATTCAGAATCCAGGGCGGAGATTGCTTGAACGTCTGAACCTTGCAGAGAAAACGGTATTGCACAGGTATTCCGTGCGCGTAATTGAGGACTCCAGTTCGCCATGCTCTATTATCTAGAATTAAACATAAAAGACGTTGATAAATACCACATTCAGCTGAAAACACAAATGAATCAAAATGTTATAGTTTCTCTCCACAGGTAATAATTAACATTCTCGAGAGTTCCTCTGTGCGCTGTGGAGCATCCTTTAAATGGTATGCTGGAGGGGGGGGGAGAAGGTGTACTTTAGATTCGTATGTATGTAGAGAAGGCAGAAAAGTGACTTACTCCGGAAGATAAGATCAGGTCGGGAGAGGCTAAGGGTGGTTGTATGCTCTGTGTGTGGTGTGGGGGGGATATGTTAACATTTTCAGAGCACTGCATTTTCATTTTGTAAGTGAGCTGAAGGTTGAATAAAGATATGCATGGGAAAGCGAGGCATCTTGGTGGTTAATGTCCACAAGGAGACACTAAAGTGAGGGTGGCATGTGGCTTACACAGAAGGTCGTCAACATCGATGCTGTCTTTTGCCCCGCCTTCCTCTGCACCAGCACTATGTACCCTAACAAAACCCTTGCATCCAGGGTAGGTGCTTAATAATTGATTGTTTCGTGAACTTGTGAACAAATGGGGATGCGAATGAAGGGATGGATGAGAAGCTAGAGCCTGCTGAAAGCTTAAGTCACCAGTTCCTGCTCTTTACAAGGAAGCTAGTGGGTAAGACGACAATGGGAATCTTGTGGAGAGAGTCGCCCCACCTTTGGATTTCTGTCACCAGATGCAAAAGAGTTTATCAAGTGACTACTTATATATGATTTTGCTAGGCTCCTTATAGAAAGAACCCAGTGGGATCAAAATCTTGATAGGCTATGTTTAAGTTGGAAAAGCTTATAAAGAGCTAACAGGCTAAATAGGAGCAGCAGCGATGAGTCAGTAGACCCAATGTGAGCAAAATGTGGAACAGGGTAGCCTCAAAATTACTGACATGTGTAGTCATGGGGAGGGCACCTTTGGGGGTCCTCTATTACATCCTGAGCAAGCAGGCTGCTTTTGATAGGAAAGCCCTTAGCCACACTCCCCTTCCTTCTTAGCCAGGTCTGTTGCTCTGCAGCTTACCAGCTGCACAGATGAACCCAGATTCACCCTGCTGCCTGGCATCCGAAGCCAGCCTTCAGCAAAGACGTTTTAATGCAGTGGATCATGAGGGGGAGCTAATGCTTTCTGTTGCTGGAGAGGGCCACAAGAGATCCTGTTAGTCAGTTTGGCAGTGAAATGTGTCATTCCCACTTGGGTGTGTGGGAGGCCTCTTGCCCTCCTTCCCTCCATGGGGATTTCTGCATGTAAGGCACTTGTTGTCATGTTTGGGTTACTGCAAGAAGGGCAAAAATTGCTACGGTTTGCGTGAGATCGAGTTCTGTCTTGGCAGATACACCCACATAGATTTGTTTCTTGAACTTTGAGAGAGTTCAAGCTTTTGAAGTTTGGGGCAAATGACACCATGGCGCAGCCTCTTGGAAATTGTATCTTCTCTTGGCATTTAGATGTCTTTTTGATTCTTTTGCTCTTGCTGTCCTTGTCAGTGTATAGCGCCTAACTAATTGGTCCAGCAATCATTTATTATGCCTACAGGAGAGTCCAGGGCCATGGATTCCACACAGAATATGATAGTAGCTTTGCTTTCATGTTGTTTACTTTCTGGTGCAGAAGGATGCTTTTAATGGATGCTAATGTACATCAGAGAGAGAGAAAACAAAGTTAGGGGGACAAGAGGGCTCCTGAGGGTATCTTCCAATGTGACATCTGAGCTCAGACGTGCAGGCTAGGAAAGAGCTACTCAATTATCTGGATCCCCACGGCTAAGGCTTCTGCAAGTGCAAAGGGCCTGCGGCAGAGGCCACGAGGATCTGGAGTCATTTTCATTTGCTTCAGTGTTTCCTTACAGAACAGTCTTGAAACTGTTGGAAAGCGGCAAACCCAAGCTAGTATTCTGTGCAGTCCCTATGCACTGTCATGTTTAAGATGACTCTGGTCTTTCTGTTTCCTCCGCCTGCACACAGTCCTTCCAAATGGTGGAATGGCTCTCTCCTTTTATCCTTCAGGTGCCAATCAAATATCACCTGATCAGAAAAGCCCTTCTCAGGCCACCCTGTTAGAGTGTCCAAAAGGCAGCGTTAGAAATGGCAATGATTTTCCTCCACCATATCTGATTACTTCACGTGAAGGATGACTCCCTCTCCACATTATGGAGTTAAGAATGATCCCATTTGAGGTGATAAATACTAGGCTGTTTCAGTAATGCAGGAAGCCCTGAGAAACAAATTGCTAATTCATGACTTAGACCATCTAAATGTGATGAAGAGCTCAGGCCATCAGCGAGTCGCTCAGCAGTAGATTGCAATGATAGAGCAACCTGCGTGTCTCTGAAATGAGCCAAAGAAAGTTACACGTCTGGATTTTACCATGGCCTTGTCTTGCCAAAGGAGGACTGAAGCTGAACAGGGGCCAGCAACACTGAAGGCAACTTAGGCCTCTTGCTCATCTTCATAGCAACATGAGCATTTCTCAGAGGAACGTGCCTGCTGTAAGATCGCTTGCTTTCTGATGACTTTATATTAGTTCATGTAAGCTGAAAACATGAGGGGGGAAGAAACCACACACATCGATCATTTTAATATTCTGTTAGACCTAGAACCACTCACTGTAATTCATTAGTTAAACATAAAGGAATTTCCTGATCTCGGTAGTGACCATTATTTAGGCTAGAGATATTTGACAACCAAAGATTTCTTTTTTTAAGCCATCAAAATAAAGTCATTGAATCACAGGTTCTGTGCCACCACCAACCCTTACTCACTCTGTCAAGAAAGAATGAGATGATTTAGGAAAAATAAATCAATGTGGGTGTTCCCTAGGTGCTTCTTGCTGTTACTGCATTTTCTGAGTACTTTGGGTGTGGTAACATTTTTCTGAATAAGACCTCCTTGATGGTGGGGCCTCTGATGGATGAGGGAACAGAGGCCCACAGAACTTAGGCATCTGAGTCCTGAATACCTCCAGTCAAAGCCAGGGGGATCGGTGTTATTCTGTTGTGGTTAAGAGCTTTTAAAATAAATTTTATTGTTAGAAAGCCCTTGTAAATAAATAAAAATACCACACACCGAATTTATAATTCTATACAACTCAACGAACTATATATAGTTAGGCTATATAGTTAGAATAGGCATTCAAAATTGAAGCTGCAAAGCTTCACACTAAATTTAATATTTTTTAGTATTAAATATATTTTATTTATTTATCTATCACCAAAATTTAAAAAAAAAACATGTCAAAATTAGAGAAAAATAATTACCTTTCTATCCTCTTTCAAAATTTATGTCACTACCTAAATTCAGTCCTTCCTCATCCACTTATGTTTAGCTTTCTTGGTCTCATTTTTTACATTATACTATGCCCAGTGTGTATTCATTTACATAGATACATACATTATTGGCTGGATTACGCGTGGGAGAGAGAACATGCAGCTTATTTCCGAGACTGTGCAACCTTGTATTATACCTTTAAGTCTGTCCGTTTACTTGCAAACTTTTAATTTAATTTTTTTAAAGATGAGTAGTGGTCCAGAATACATATATGTACGTATGTATATATGTAAACACATGTAAATTTGTGTATATGTGTTTGTATGTTTATATATACACATATATGTGTATATTTATGGGTGTGTATGTATAAACATATATATCCAGATTTTCATTATCCATTTATCTGTTGATGGACGATTAGGTTTATTCCAATTCTTTGACACAGTTAATAAGGCAGCAATAAACACGGAGGTGAAGATACCTGTGTGGTTGAGTGTTTTTTTTTTCTTTTTCATAATGGCAACATTAATTTATATCCCAACCAAGAGTGAATAAGGGTTCCTTCGGATGCACATCCCTCTAACATTTCTTGTCAGATTTGTTGATTATAGCCACTCTGACTAGAGTAAGGTAGCATCTCTAGGTAGTTTCAATCTGCATTTCTATGATGGTTAGGGATACTGAACACTTTTAAAAATCGTTGTTGGCCATATATCTATTTCATTTTTCTTCTTGTTGAAAACCATCTATTCGGTTCATTTGCCTATTTGTTGTTTGTCCACTTTATTCCCTTCCTATCTAACTTACACAAGTCTTTGTAGATTTTTGGATATTAGCCCATGATCCACGGCGTAGCTGGTAAAGATTTTCTTCCTTTCTGTGGGCTGCGTTTGTTGATCATTTTCTCTGCTGTATGGAACTACATGAACTTTTTTCATGTAGTCTCACCTGTTGCTGCCTAGCACTAGTTCCTGTGCTATTGGTGATCTACTTTAAAGTCATTGCACACCCCGATATCTTGAAGGGTATCTCTTGTATTTTCTTCTAAAAGTCTTGGGGTTTCAGGGTTTAAATTAAGGTCTTTGATCTTAAAGACTGAAAGAACCCTATCAATTGGCATCATCAACTGGAGCCAGAATCCTTGCTGTCCAGAGGAATGTAGCCCAAGCCTCCAGTCTTAAGGACGTTAGCTCATCCTCCTATAACATGTAGGCCTCCCATTTGGTTTAGTTTTCTTCCAGGTCACAATTATGCTGGGCCCTTGGCCTGGAGTAGGTTTTCTTACTTTTCCCTGCTTAGCTTCTGGGTGTTTCTGCTCATGGTTCACAAGGAGACAGGCCATGAGCACTGGAGGTACTCTGAGCCACTTTAATTAGAAGATGAAAACAACTCCAAGCCAGCTTTGGAAGAAACCAATAAGCAATCATGAGCAAAATCCAAAGGGTGCTCTCTACAGTGCTTGAGCCACAGCGTCCTGGGCAATGAATGGTGCTTCAGGAAGCACTCGGTTCTTTATTTGTATGATGTAAACACTTGCCCCCTTCTCGGTGTGTGTGTGTGTGTGTGTGTGTGTGTGTGTGTGTGTGTGTGTGTGTGTTCTGAAGGTGGAAAAGGTGTTTGGAAAATCTCTCCAGCACTAGTCCTATATGTCCCATCACATCAGCTGTCTCTTGACAAGAAAAGAGACGCAGTCCATGGCCTGACATTCAGCTGACTTCTGTTTATATAGTATGGAGAAACTTTTGTTCTCTTGCCCTATAAGGCATGTACCAGGAGAGATTTTGGGAAAAGGTCACTCAGATAGTAAATAATTCTGCTGAGCTTTGAAGTGAAAATGCTCCTGGATCCTTGATCCCCATCCTTGCCATTTAACTGGGGTGCTTCCGTCACTCGTACTGTTCATGAATGGTACAGATCAGAGCCTGTCCTCAACATTGTATATCAGAGGATGCAGCCAGAATCACAATAGTGTTTTATCTTTATTTTGGTTATTTTTCTATATTCATGGTTTAAGTGTGATT
This sequence comes from Meriones unguiculatus, assembly GCF_030254825.1. Classification (NCBI taxonomy): domain Eukaryota; kingdom Metazoa; phylum Chordata; class Mammalia; order Rodentia; family Muridae; genus Meriones; species Meriones unguiculatus. The sequence goes on from NC_083359.1 coordinate 33,405,169, forward strand.
TGGGGAGGAAAGAAAGAAGGGAGAAAGGGGGAGGAAGAGAGGAAGGGGAGGAAGAGAGTGGTGGGAAAGGAACAAAATCTACACCAAAGAAAGCATAACCAAACATCTAAACATCTTAATTAAAAATTATTCTACTCTAAGGATACACACACACACACACAGTCACACACACACCATAAAAAAATAGTTTGGTCTTTGGAAAGCATTCTGTTTAATGGGTAGGCAAATAGCCAAATGATTCCCAGCTTATTTTCCAATAAGACCTTGAAAACCTATTCGATGAACTGGGATAAGAGGAGTTTACATTTTCAATGCAATTCTCTGCTTAGGAGAGTGATAATGCAGGTCAAATAACACAGAGAGTATTTTCTGCTACAGTGCAACAATCAAAACAACGTTTGGGCGTATTAATAATTTCACTCCTAAACTTCTCGACAGGGAGCTCATGGGTCTTAATAGTATTGTCAAGATCCTTAGGGCAATTGAAAAGCCCAAAATCATTACTTTCTGCTGATAGACTTTCCTTTCCCAGAGGAGCCCCAAATACCTAGGGTAATGTAGATTTATGGAAATGCTCACAGAGACTCTGCTCACATGGAACTTGGCAATAAAATGGCATCTCTTAAGAAAGGTTCTTCTCAAGCATTTCTAGTGTGTCTTTCTCTCCATGAGTGTGTGTGTGTGCATGTGTGTGCATGTGTGAGACTCAGTATCCAGTGGAGCTGACTTTATCTTAAGGAATACTTTTTGATGAATTGGAACAAGACCGAGTATGGGACATAATAAGATGATTGAGAGGCTGTGAGTAAAGTCCCTGTAGACCTGTCTGTGTGAGAACTTGACCCATTTGGGCAGGTTGACCCCAGCACCATAAGTATTCACTATTAAATGCTTAAGACATGACAGCTGTTGACTGGACACCCAAGTCTGGTTTCTCTTTCCCCTGTCTTCCATGAGCCCCTGCCTGTACTCTGCTGGCTTTGAGATGGCCAGCAATAGTCCTCTCTTCTCAGCATATCCATACCCATCCACTAGAACAAATCACAGGCTTCTTCTTAACCCCTCTGCTTCTGGCCTGTACCTGGCAGTCTCCATCTGGAGAATATAAGCAGCATCAGGGACCTGCCACGAAGCATCACAGGAACCTACTTTAGAGAGGGGCATTTTTTTTTATCTCTTGGGGGGGGAAGTGCTATGTGGTTGTAAATGCTGTACCCATCTGAGGTCTAATTTTGATAGGCTCCAGTGGGGCTCTGCCACCAACAGACATCAGACACCATGGTCTATAAACCAGAGGGAATCTTCACTGTCATGAAATGGCTGGTCAGAACAAATTCATACAGACAAAAAAAAATGCTTCAAATTTGCCGGAGACTCCCTGAGGGAGAAAAGGGAGGGAGAGAGGGACTCAGGGAGGGAAAGAAGAGGGGGCTGCTAAGGGGTGTGGCTTTCTGAAATTAGATTAGGTACTGGAGTTGTTGCAAATCTCAGTAAATGTACTGAAGAAACGCAGACATTTCAAAGAGATCAAAGTTATTATAGCTCAAGTAGGATATTTGGAAACAAAGAGGTGGCCAAGCAGAACAAGGAACAAACACCCCAAAACAAAGCCAGGGTGGTTCAAGGTCACCTTCTCCCCTATGCTCCACAGGACCGTCCTGGCAAAAGCTTTGGGAAAAATTTAAAAAAGCTTGCCACTGAGTCCAAGAGTCCCTGATCCTTCTCCAATGACATTCTTCAAATATAACTCTCTAGGGAGTTACTTGTCCATTCCCCACTTTATCCAGAACCAGCTCTATCAGACTCTGTGTCCTCTCACCAGGAATGTGAAATAAGAGAGACAGACCCTCTTTCCCTAAAGAATTTCACTGTGCAATGTAGGACACAAGAGAGACCCAAGAGAATTTAAAGCTATTGGGGTTTCTAACTAAGATGTATTCAGTATATAAAGCCACCTCCCAGAAGAGGCACAGGTATGTTACAGTTTATGACACATGGAAAGGGGAAACTTACGCTATCGGACCAGCTTGCCCCTCAGTTGCCTCGGTTTTAAAAGAGAAAACAGTGCCCGCTTCTGGACAGTTGTGTTAAGTGAGATGACCTATGCAGAGATCTCAGCACATAACTGCAACTTGTTGAGCATGTGCACTCACTCCTTCTTAAGGATTGGAGTTGGTCCTCCATCCTTACTCGCACATGAGCAATGGGAGAGCTGTTGAAGCTTTGCTTCCTAAACCTGCAGATAATTGCTACTCATGCTGTGACGTTGTCTGTTGACATGAGGAACAAATGCGCTTGCCATGATTTTTGACTCTGGGGTCATATATTTTATGTAACCATTTCCTGTCCATGAGCATAGCCCCTGGATTCCCTGGTCCTCTACTCACACTGAGGTAGTCCTTCCATCAAGGATACCACCCCCTCGGATAGGACAGTGTGTCCCGCCTGCTGAAAGACATTAACCAGAGGCGGTGCTGGGAGCCTGAAAAGGCAGTGAACCTCAGCTCACTTCATCCTTCCTTTTTGTTTTCCTTTCTTCTTCTGAAGAGCTGAGGCCCAGGCTTTCTGCACTGGTGGCCAGCTCTATGAAGTACTGCAGATGGTTTTGCCTGGCTTGGAAAGCCAGCAAGACCACACACATGGGTCAGGAATAGAAAATACGTGTCCATTCTTTAGGGGTAAATCATTCAGTAGACACTAAGGCGGGGGGGGAGGAGGGGGTGAGCTCAGTATCCAAATGACCCTATATTTAGAGACAAATCGGGAAATCTCTTGGCAAACACAGGGGGAGGCTGGATTTGGACGATCCCTCCATCCATCTGTCCCTAGGGTGTTGGCAGAGTGCCTCAGGTCAGAACAGGGCAGGACAAGCCAGGACGGAGCTTGCCCTTGGTTCTGCCTCTGTAGACCTAATTGCAGCTCATCACTCAGAGGGAGGGCTAGGAGGGCCTCCGGGAAGGCACAAAAAGACTGCGCACTGCAACTTGGTTGCTCTGGCCTATTTCTCCTGACGCAAGCAGCAGACAGAGGCAGTGTAAAGGGTGGGGGAGGAAGGTTCTCTCCAATGTCTCATAGATTTGACCATGCCATTTAAGCACGTAAGCACACAAACTAAGTCAAGCTAGGTTTCTTCTGTATTGCTAGGTACACAGCATCAGGGCTGTGGTCTAGTCCCTTCCCTTGTGAACGCACTCTGGCCTTATGTTCCTTTGTACACGCCTAGGAGAGGAAAAAAGCATGGGATCAAATGCCACCTGTGATTGGTGTTTTTGTTTGTTTGTTTTGGGTTTTTTGTTTTGTTTTGTTTTTTACTAAGTTGTGTGACTGGACGTATATTGCTTAACTGTTCTGAGCCTCCCTCGTGGTATCCGTATCATGAAGATGACGAGTTACATATCCCATAACAGTGAGTGGGAATACAGCGGAATCATGCGCGTTTCACATGTGGCTCAGCACAGACACAGTAGGGGGACTTAATTCACAGTAACCCCAGCCAGTGTTATCACTTTGTTGTCAATGGCAACACTTGTATCGCATATGGAAACCAATCGTTTCAAGTTCCAAGTCAGAGCCACATTCTTGGGACTGCCTCTCTCGAAGTCAGGGGCCATGCACTGAGTCTGCTCTCTTACAGGCTGTATTTAAAGTCAGCAGGGCCTGGGCTTAGGAACTTTGCCTCTATACATTTCCTGAGTCCCTCCCTCTAAGATCTGCCAGCCCAAAGAGCCAGACAATGGTGCCAACGTGTCCCAGGAGGTGCTCATTATATTCCCCGTGGAGCCTAAGTTACTGTGGTTTCTATTGCCGTTTTCTGTATCACTGATTATATGAGCTATATCATGCATATTGTCACAACATATATGAGTAGCTTGCTAAATGCCAAGAATTTGGCTAGGTTACTTATTTCTATTATATGTAGTATGTGAGTGTGAGTGTGTGTGTGTGTGTGTGTGTGTGTGTGTGTGTGTGTGTGTAGGTCAGTAAACAGCCTTTAGGAATCACTCCTCTCCTTCAACCATATGGATCCTAGGTCATCATGGTTGGTGGCTGAACCATCTTGCTGGTCCAAGATTCCCTATGATAGCATCACATATAATTTTCTTAATGGTCATGTAAGCGAGGGAAACCTACTATGCCCATTCTACAGATAAAGACACAGACTTGGAAATGCAGAATATGCCTTTTCAGTGGTTATGTTTCTAGCACCTGATCAGGCAGAATCAAGTCCGATAGTAAGCCCAGTTGTCTTCCAATGAACTCCACTCCCCTTTCTTAGCCCTAACCACAGCCCTAACCACAATCTTCCCCATAGTTCCCCCTGGCTCCCACACAGGGTCAAAATGAACAACATCCTGGTGCCAATTTGCATCAACCAAAGATTCCAGAGTTTCTGCCAAGACCATCGCTATTTCTAGCATCTTCAAGTTGTTGTCAGGATTCAGCATGCTTGAAAGAGGTGGGTCTGTACAAGGCAGAGAGTTCGTAGTCAATTTATCATCTCAGGGACTGAGAGGGATGAAGACCAACTGTGGGCATGTCAGCACGAGAATGAGTGATTTATCAGCAGGCAGACAGGCCCCTACTTTTAGTTTTTTTTCTTGCATGCACTTTATCATTCTTTTTAATCACCAAGAAAAATTGGTACCTACTATAAGGCAAGACAAGGCTGTCTTCATTGGTCCCTGCCCTCCCACACCTCTGCACCTTCTCCCTGTGCAAGAACAGGCCAGGCTTGAAGGCCTCCCTCGACTGTTTATATAAGCAGAGTACAGTAACCACAGCCAGTCATTAACCGTTGATTTCCTTAGTTTAGCTAACCTTTAAAAAAAACGTTCCCTTTATGTTATCTGAAGTGTAGGCTGCGGCTTGCCTCCACATGTGTTTGGGCAACTTTGCCAAAGTCAACAAATGAGGGAACCATGTGCAAAAACTTCAGTCAGTAGCTGTATGCTGGTACTGATACCATAACTCAGGCCTGCTTTCGTCTTCTTAAGTCAGCCCAGAAGCCCTTAGGACAAAGTGCACAGCTGGTGTGTGTATCAGAATCAACCAGCGACAAGTGTCCCAGGAAAAGCCTAGACAACAGCAGCACAGGCTGTCACAGGGGAGTCGGCAACATACATCCACCTTCCAGGGTTTGCACATGTGGGAAGGAAGCATCATTCCTGGAAATCCGGGAAGTTTTTCTAGGACACTCAACTTTTTCCGTTCTTGATAAAGACCCGATAATACAGATCCTTTTTCTGAGCGTGAAAGGCCACTCAGAAGCTAAAAATAACTTCTGGTTCTCATTGTTAATTATTTTGTTCTATTTTTGAGACAGGGTCTTGCTATGTAGCTTAGGCTGGACCATCCTGAGTTTCAGCTTAAGCCCATCAAGTGCCATGTTAATCAGTACAAGGCTTCAAGAACAATTGCCTTTTGCCCACTAAGGGCATACCTGGCAGCCTGCTACTCTATAAGCACTTACCTGCTGCAGTTATTTGTACTTAAATTGGATTATTGTGTAGTCTGGCATTTGTCTTCTAGGAGAAACATCAATAATACGCATATCAAGCCAACCCAATAAATGTCTGTAACTTAAGAATGGACATCATGGTTCATCCACAAGGCTGGTTTCCTCATTTCCATGTCATCACCAACTGGAGCTACCCATCACTTTAGAAAAGGGCTTCCCTTGTCCTTGAGTATCTTGGAAAACAGTCTTGGACAGAGGATAAGCATCAACTGATAGCCATTGTTTAAAACTTAGCAAATGGAAAATCTTCCTAAGCAGCAGATCCCAGAATGTCTGTGATGAAAGCTGGTGAATGCAGAAGGTGCCTTTGCCACAACACTCACAAGGTGCCCAGGTCAAACTGAGAGTCACCGAAACAGCAGAATAAAGGATCAGAAACACAATGACTGTGGCATCAAAGGCCATTGCTGCATTGGGTAATAGCTCCCATCGAGGGCACACTAGAGAAACAGCCAAGAACATGCACTTCTGACCTGTTGTTGTGACAGGAGTCATACTCATTTTGATTCTGGGTTTTGCCTCAAGAATCTAGAACACTACAACATAGTGACTGAGTTTTCATAGTATTCACAATGAAGCTTACTGACCTGGGATCATTGACCAGGATAGCTGAAGTCTGGATTACTCTAAATCAGTGGTTCTCAACCTTCCTAATGTTGTGACCCTTTAATACAGTTCTTCATGTTGTGGTGACCCCCAACCATAAAATTATTTTGTTGCTACTTCATAACTACAATTTCACTACTGTTAGGGATTGTAATGTAAATATATGATCTGCAGGATATCTGATATGTGACTCCCCAAAAGGGGTCTCACCCCACAAGTTGAGAACCACTGCCCTAAAGGCTCAAACCTGGGCTCCTTTGGAGCTACAATTTGTCTTACCCATTGTCTTTCATCCCCAAAAGAACTAAAGTGTTCTCTGCATGTGAGTTTGTGTATTGGCAGGCCATTGGAGTAAGCATGTTCAGTGCCTTCATCCTTTCTCACATCACCAGAATCCTAGTGGATCATCATTGCTATTTTCCACCCTTTGGTACATGCATAAAACTTAAGTCTCAGACCTAACTGAGACTTAAACTGTGCTCAGGTTTCTACAACTAGAAAACGACAGCCTTTCACAATAATTATGCAATAATTCTTTAGTTTTTTCTCTCGGCTTCCAACTAAATGTCCATCCCACTCATTCCTTCATCACTCTGTGTTGCCTGGTGGTAGCATAACTGCTCTGTGCAGTACCATTATTAGTCTTTCCTGTGAACCTAGCTGAAAATATGGCCACTGGAAAGGTGTATACATGAGCAACTGCAGCCAGCATTGTTGATAGGAGCACTGGTAGCAAAAACCTTTCCTTTAGTAAGGTGCAAAACAACCTTTTTGTTTTCATTGCTGTCGATAATCTATTTGAAGTGAAATAGCACATTGCTTCACAGAAGGGTAGAGGGAATGAAGAACTGAGTGTTCTTTCAGCTTCCCCTACTCTTATTTCTCTCGTTTCCTCCCCACCCAGAAAGTTCTAAGCCTTCCTTTTAAGAGAACTGGAAAGAGACTCTTGACCTTTCTTTCAATTAACGTGGGTGCTCACTTTCCAGGTACGTAGAACATACCACACAGCAGTCTAACTCATTCTTTCCTTGACCCAGGCATTACCCTTGGAGACCTCTCTCTCCTCTCTCTCTCATACACACACACACAAAACCACAAGAATTCCACCCACTCCCAACGCAGATGGACAGTGAAGCCAAGGCCCCACAGCTGGAATAGGCAAGGGTAGCTCTCCTGGGTTGAGCAGACAGGAAGCGGGCAGGTCTGGGAACTTGTTCAGGGAATTAAATTCCTCACTTGGCCTCTTTGTACTTGGAGAGTGTGTGGTCCAGAGTGCTGAGGGTAGGAGCTGGGGCCAGAGGAAGATAGAAAGTTAGGGCTCAGAGAAGGGAGTGTGGATTCTCACCTCTACACTGGCTCATCTCATCTTCCCCGGGCAAGTCTCTTAATTGCTTAACTAATGGGGAATAATGACACCACTTGGATGGGAGTTGAGAAAGGGGGGGGAAAGGGAGGCATGAGAATTCATTAACCCTGTGTGAGGGGCTTGGAGAGGGCCTCTGAGAGATCATTATTACATCATTTTGCCCCTTTCCCGCCTCTTCCCACTAATAGGAGACAGACAAATGCTAAATAACTATGTAATAATACATTTCTAGTCAGACAACAATGCCAGCATATGTAATAGCCCCGCTACAGCTATGAAACTCCACCAAAGATGTATTTAAGGTGTCACTGCTGCCTAATGTAAAACATGAATTACAGGTTCATTTGGAGGACACGATTTAAAATCTATACAACTGTACTGTGGCATTTCCCACTGGGTTTTAGCTTTAGTTGTCTTTTTTTCTGAACATTAAAAAAAAAAAATTCCCCAAGTAATTTCAACCCAGAGACTCTAACTCCCAGGAACAAGTTTTCTCTATTCTTTTCCTTTCTGTTTTCACTGGTGGTGATGGTTCCAAACCTATCTTTTTGACATGTTGTCTTTCCTTCGGAATGCTTCTATGGGCTTCACAGGAACCCCGGAATGTAGATTACACCTTTCGGAGATGTAGCCTGGCCACATAAGGAGACAAGTAGTTGAAATTTGTGTCAAATTGCTTGTTTAAATGACTTGAGCCAACTTCTTAAAGCCAGGACGGCAGGGGCTGGGGATTTTCAAAGTTGGCATGGGCCAAAATGACAAGGCTCAGCAGTCACCTGGTGAGCTGCCAACACTGACTGGAGGCTTCAAAAAATAGACTTTCTCAAAGGACACAAATTAAAAGTCATGTTTCGGCATCCATTAAAAGGAAATTATAGACTTACATCGCGTAGTCTACTGCTTTTGCTTTCGTTATGTTTCAAATACTGCATCGTGCAGATGGAGAAGTGGTTGCTATGCAAGCCTGGGACAGGGCTATCCTGAGTAGGGATATTTACAGGAGGACCTTTCCAGAGGTAGAGCTCTCACGCGAGCTTTTCCTCTACAAGGATAGAGGATTTCGGTCTTTGAAAGATAGGATGTGATTTGAAGCAAGGATTGTGATTTTAAAATATCGACCCTTGACCTTCAGCAGACTCTGTCCACAGAACTTAGCTCTTGATGGAGATCAGCTCTCAGAGAGGGCTCGCAGACTCTCATTTTAAACAAATGTATACGCAGGCATATATATGTCTTCCTACCTATTTATTTATTTTTCTATCTGTCTATTCATTTATTTTGACTTGTCAACTTCTCAAGAACCCAGAAAACTTCCTCCAAAAGTACAGATCCTCAGTGACCCCTACAGAACTAGGAGACATGTTTGCTTTTACCTCACGGTAGCACTGACCTTGATCCTCTGAAGAATACTTCCTGCCCACAACGGTTCAGCCCGGTCAGCAACTGGAATGCTTCATTTCCTGCCTGGTCACTACCATGATGGAAATGCAGCTGTAAATGCAAGCCCCCGCCCCCCCCCGTCTGTGTGTGTGTGTGTGTGTGTGTGTGTGTGTGTGTGTGTGTGTTCCATGCCTCAGTTATCAGTACTCACCATCCACCTCATTTGAGACAGTGTCTTTTGATGTTTGCCACTCTATAGGCTCGGCCAGCTGCCCTGAGAGTTTCTGGGAATTCTCTTTTCGCTGCCTCCCATCTCTCCATAGAAGGGCTGCGCCTGTAGATGAGCACCATTGTGTCTGGCTTTGCATATGTTCGGGAAATCTGAATCCAGATCCTTATGCTTACACAGTGAATACTTCACCCACTCAGCTGTCTCCCTGGCCCAGTAACCATTTTTGATTGACACACAATAATTGCACAGATTTATGGGATACAATGTAATGTACTGTGATAATCAAATCCAGGTAGTTAGCATACCTGCCACCTGAAACACAGCATTTCTCTGTAACGAAATGTTCAAGAGACATCCCTTTAGTGGGAATATGCTTTACTGTTGGCTATAACCACTTGAAGTTGCGGAAGAACCCCAGATATTGGCCCTCCTACGTAACTGCCTGTGCCCCCTGTCCAAATTCTCCCTGTCTCCCTCCTGTACAGCCTCTCATAACCATGATTGTATCTTCTACTTCTACAAGAACAGCTAGGTTGTTTGTGGCTTGCTTTAGAGAACATAAGTCTTTCCATTTTCCCAGGATGAAAACTTGTCACAACCAGAATCAGCCTTGAGTGTGTTATCTCTTCTATTACAACATCAGCTAACTCAGGTGGCCATTCATCCCTTGTCCCCTTGGCTTTTCTAACCTCAATCCCCTCTGCTCTCTAACTGATGCATATTAATAAGCATGAATTAAAGCACAGTACTCATCTGCAACGAATAACACTGGGGTGTTCTATGCAGCCCCACCTGAAATCTCTGGTTTGTGGATTTCAGTCACTATAGGCATTCGGACTCCGGCTGCAAAGCCCACCTCTCAGGTGCAGAGTTCCTGAGGCTGGAATCTTACAGGTACTGACAGCTGTTTCTCCTTCCTCTCTTCCAGGCCCTCCGAACCACCACAGCCAGTCAACTCTGAGGCCCCCTCTGCCACCCCCTCATAACCACACGCTGTCCCATCACCACTCTTCCGCCAACTCCCTCAACAGGAACTCGCTGACCAATCGGCGGAGCCAAATCCACGCCCCGGCTCCAGCACCCAATGACCTGGCCACCACGCCGGAGTCCGTTCAGCTTCAGGACAGCTGGGTGCTGAACAGCAACGTGCCGTTAGAGACTCGGTAAGTCCCTGTTCCCACTCTAAGTCACCTGAGTCGCGGGGCTCTGGGTGGCTCTGGGTTCCGGTTGGAGAGGCAGCATGAGGAGACAAGCTTGACACCTCCTTATCCCTTGGTAATTTGACCCTGGACAGTAGGTTGATCAGTATTTCTTTGTTCACATGTGCCTCCTTTTAATGCTTGTTTACTTTCTTAGACAGCTCTTGTGTACCCAACTAATAGAATTAGCATAACATATTTTTACTCAAAGGCTCATGGGAAACATGCTTATAAGGGTATATTGACTGAATGCTGCTGATAAATTATGCATTTGGCCTTTCTTGAAGTAATAAATGAAGACTCATTTGAAATTAAGTGTTTGGGGAGACCTTGAAAACAATCCCCGATTCCAGACTGACAGAAGTCTAATTTTAATTTATATTTCAGCCAACCTGCTGGCCCACTTTACTCCCTCCTGTACACACTAACAGCTTGATGGCTCTGGGGCAAACGGGGATGTGGAAAAAAAAACAAACAGCAAAACGGGGAGGCACTTGTGTTAGGAAGGAAGGATCTGGAAATTATTCCCAGGTCTGGCTTTGTTTTGCTTTTCTGTGCTTCTGTCCTTTACCCACTTTCACTTCTGGTCTTCTTAAAAACCATGCATGCCTCAGAAAGAAGACCCTGGGGACACAGTGTGGCAGACAAGACTGCAATTGACAGGGAAGGCCATGATTGGTCTGATACTGCAGAACCTGGGGCTCCGCCCCTAGACATGGTCTTGGTTTGTGAGCTCCAGTTGTTTGCTTCTCTGAAAGAGCCACAGAGGCGTCCATTTGTGTGGATCCTTCAGAAAATTCGCAAGTCAGTTTTAAACTTTAATAAATTTGGGTTTGAAGAAGAAAAACAATCTGCAGTGTTCCTGGGAATGGCCCGTAGATTTTCTGCACGTGGCTGGAAGCAATTTAGAAAGCAGTAGCATTTGGAGTGGCTGCTCATCTATGCCTTCTTTAAATTTTAAAAAGTGAGATCTTGAGCATCAGCATACAGCATGCCCTTGCTACTGTATGCACACTAAACTTTAATTTTATTTTTTGACTGTTAACACATTCTTTTTATCTATGCCTACAACCCTAATCTCTAAAGCTTAAAAGATGTCAAGGCAGTAAAAAAAATTACCTCTATGAATTATACAAAATAGATAATTGTTAACATGTGCAATAATGCAGCACTCTCCCCATAGCCATGCCAGAAGCTACTGGTCAACCAAACTGGAGGAGACTTTCTAGTCTTCTAGCTGTGGATGAAATTGGTTGGTTTCCCAGGAGGCTTATTTTGAAGAACCACTTCTAAAAAAAATGCCCCAGTGCTAAGCATATGGTCAAAAGGACCCACAAAAGCACTAGGTCACTTGCCACTGTCTTGAGGTGATCTCTCTCAGAACCTGTTCTGCACTCTCTAGAGTGCTTCTGTGGAGCCCTTGTACAAGTAGCATTTCTCCAAGGACGGGTAGTCTTCAGTGATGTGCTTGGAAAAGGCAAGTCAAAGACGAACTCTGCACTTAGACAGGCTCTCCAAAACCTTGAAGTCTATCTGAAAGAAAAGACAAGTGAGAGCAGTTCCCAGATGTTCTTTGATCAGTATATTGAAGATCCAAGGACTAGAGAATGAGAGTGTCTGGCCTGGGACTGGGGTGACTCCCAGAAATCAAGCCAAATCCAGCCTTCACAGGTCTGAGTGGAGAGAACTTGAATGTACAGTAGACTAGCACATGAAAACTTTAGCCTGTATCCACAGCACTTTTGGAATCTATTTTATTATGGCAGGGGAGTGTAGCTCAGATTTTGAGGACTAACCTTATAGAAGTAAGACTCTGAGTCCAATCCTTCAGACTGAAATAAACACACACAGACTAGGGAGATGGCTCTGACGAGTCAGTAAAGCGCTTACTGCAAAAGCATGAGAGCCTAAGTTTGGATCCCCTGGGCTCATGCAAAAGCCAGGCATGGTAGTGCTTATCTACAGCCTCAGCACTGAGGGTAGGAATGGAGGAGGCTGAAGGATCCTTGAAACTCGCTGACTAGCCCGCTTAGTTGATAGTGCATTCCAGGCCTCAAAAGCTAAGGTGAAAGGCAGTTGAGAAAACTGCCCATAGAAAAACAGAGCCAAAAACCCTGAGATTATGGGACCCTGCAGAGACTGATACTCCAACCAAGGACCATGCATGGAGAGGACCTAGACCACCTGTTCAAAGGAAGCCCATTGACTGCTCATTTTCCAAGTGGGTTCCCTAGTAATGGGAACAGGGACTATCTCTGACATGAACTCAGGGACTGGCTCTTTGATCACCAACCCCTGAGGGTGTGCAGCCTTGCCAGGCCACAGAGGAAGACCATACAGCCAGTCCTTATGAGACCTGATACTCTAGGGTCAGATAAAAGGGGAGGAGGACCTCCCCTATCAGTAGACTAGGGGAGGGACGTACAGGGAGAAGAAGGAGGGAGGGTGAGATTGGGAGGAGATGAGGGGGCTACAGCTGGGGTACAGTGAATAAGTTGTAATAAATAATAAATAAATTTTTAAAAAGAAAAACTGCCCAGCATCAACCTCTGGCCTCCACTCACAGCTAAACAAGCACATGCATATGCACATATACACAAACACACAAAAATGCACACATGTGCACACAAATACCCACATAAAATTAAATAAATAACATGAATCAGCATAGCATGTAATTTCAACAGAACTGTGGTTTTATTGGCTCAACTTTTATAAAAGGAAAGGAGAAGGAAGTTAAAAAAAAAAAAACACCAAATCTATTTAAAGCAATGTTAAATTTCCCTTTGGTTATCAGATAGGTGTTGGATTCTCAAGAACAATGTTAGATACTGGGTAGGTCATGAATAAAATGAACACACTCCTCTCTAAACTCTCACACAACCCAAAGAAGGGGTTAAACACATAAGTAGAAAGCACTATATATACATATATATATATTACACATAATATAGTACATATAAAAATAGATAATTAGAGTATGAAAGTCACAGTACTTATCACAAAAAGTTTCACAGATGAAAACCCCTTAGACTTGCATTTTGAGGTATAAGTAAGGGTCTACCAAGTAGAAAAATAGAGAAAATCCAAGCCCGGTTGTGTATTATTTGCTCTCATGGCCACCATTTTTTATAATGTCATAGCAACTGAGAACTAAACAAACTTACTCACCCACATGCTAAAACAGTGCGATTTAGGAAGCAGTGTTTTCTTCCCCATGGGGAGTATGATAGCAGGTAAGAGAGTTCTTGGTAGGGGTGTGATGTCACAGGTGTTGGTATGATATCACACGTGTGTTCACCACACCTCTTTGATACTAAATAAGACTCAGTTAATCATGTCCCAGAGAAAGAACCATTGAAGGTGAGGTGTTCTGGAGGCTGACTGTGAGGTAGTCACGAATTGAGAACACGAAGTGGAAATTTACTAACAGCTTCATGACCTCCCCCCCACCCCAGTCATTCCAACTTCTGGGAGTGATGGAAGAGCTCCTACTTTAGAGGAAACGAACAGGGATCCTGCCATCCCCAGAGAGGCTCAGCCAAACCCCAGCATTACTTTTAAACCTGTGGAAACAGGTTCTTGCCTCTTACTCAGAATTGTGTATTGATGCCCCTACCAGACATAAAGAAGGCTATAAAAAAAATGCTCCGGAAACCATCTAGTATTTTTCTTTTTCTTTTTCTTTCAACCTAAATAATTGGAAGTGCTGCTTGCAAAGGCCACAGAAATATAGGACGTGGCTAGGGAGATGGCTCAGTCAGTAAAGGGTTTGCTATGCAAGCATGAAGACCTGAGTTCATGTAAGAGCCAAGACTAGCAGTGGGTGCTCATAATTCTGGCACTGGAGAAAGAGAGACTGACGGATCCCTGGAGCTCAATGGCCAACTAGTCAGGCCATAGTCATGAACTCCAAGTTCAGTGAGAGACCCTGCCTCAAAAAATGAGGTAGAGAGTGATTGAGGGAGATACTCAGCATCAATGGCTGGCTTACACACGCACACACACACACACACACACACACACACACACACACCAGAAAGAGTAAGGAGAGCTGCCTAAATCTAGAGCTGAACACGTAGAAATCGCAGAAAGAGTGCCCTATAGAAATGTTAGTTCCATTAGGGCACTACTGAAGTCAGTTTATGTGTGAGCTATAATAAGCAAGCATTCAACCAAGTGGATCACACCCCCAATGCCATGTAGCCACAAAACCCAAGCACGTGACAGAAAAGCCTCAGTATAAGCAGCCTGGACAATAAATCACCACCCTCCACCTTCCTCCTGCACAGTCCCCACATGCTTCTGCCTCTCACCTGTCGTCTATTCCTTCTCTGGAGAGAGACAAGGTCAGGAATCTTCCTAAGAAGTGTCACAAGTCAGCTGCTTTTGTCTAAAACAGTAGCAGAGTCTCAGCAGCAGAATTCCACTTCCCCTCAGTGCTTTGCTGAAATGAGCTTCTCCAAATCTGTCTGTGTAGCAGGTGACCGAGGAGAATCCCTAAGCAGGGTAAATCTTCCCAGATTCTGAAACCTCGGAAACCCTGATTTTAATCATTCACATCATCAAGTTATAAACAAGTTTGCAAGTTGCTTTACAAGATGGCCACCTAGTATTCATTCTAGAAACACTTACGAGAAGGCCTACTATGTGCCAGCCACTGAAAACTCAAACACACAGAGAGAGAGAGAGAGAGAGAGAGAGAGAGAGAGAGAGAGAGAGAGAGAGAGTAAGCTTTGCCTTACAGAAATGCTAGACAGGATAAAACAGAACCAACAAATGAATAAACGAATGTCTCTTCCATCGTGAAAGTGGCAAGTGCTATGAGAGGTAAAGAGAAGTCAGACCCATAACAAATGGGCATCTGTAAGGCTTACAGAGAGTTCTAGGGCTAGGGAGATTGGCTTATGGGTAAAAGCATTAACTGTACAAGCCAGACACCTGATCCCCGGAACCCACTATACCAGGCTTAGTCGCAAGCATCTGTAATCTCAGCATGCCTGTGGGAAACTGGAAGTGGGGACAAGAAAGCTCTAGAAGCTCTTGGGCCAGTTAAACCATCTTACACAGCAGTGAAGGAAACCATGTTCCAAAACAAGGGACACACACACACACACACACACACACACAGGAGAGGAGGAGATGGAGAGAAGGAGCGGAGGAGAGAGGGAGGAAATAAAGTGAGAGGGAAACACTGGAGTGCCAGGTAAAGACTGCAAGCTGGAAAAGCAGGCAAGGACATGATGAACAGGACTTTGGACAATGATAAAGATTGGGGACATTCCCCCACGGTAAAATGAAAAGTTGCTGAGATGATTTAAGCAAGAGAATAAAATCCAAAGATACCCTCGACTACAGGTTCAATTGGGAGAAAACCACCATTGCTGAGGGGAAAGCCAGTGCCTTTGCTGAGGGGTCCACCATGAAGGCCATAGGTAGGAGGAGGAGTCCCAGGTGGAATTGGTGATGAGCTCTTGCTCAGGTGCAGGAGTCAGTGTTCTGACTTAGAGGCTCCGTGCATCACGACTATCATTTACTAAATGAGGAGCACAGTTTGTGGTGGAATGCAGAACTTCATGAAATCAAGAGAATTATGTACAGATATTAATACTACTGCTCAACCACTTGGAACTTTCAGTACCACAAAATCATCCATTTACAAATACCATCTTGGCTGGTGTATTATTCAGAGATCGCGGTAATTGCCTCCCTTTTATAAAGTATGTTAAATTTATTCTACAGAATCATATAGGTCCTGATGTTCTTTTTCAGAAATTTCTTTCTTGCCACTTAGCTTTACACATATGCCATTTGATTGCTTAAGCCTGCATGTTACTATTCCTATTTGAAATGAAGGGAGCACTGGAGTAGGTGGGACCGAAAGATTATAAGTGTGAGGCCATCCTGGGTTACTTGTAGATACTGCTGGATTGAATGAATGGGTGGATGATTGAATTAATAAGATCCAGAACTCAAAATATTACATATCAGCCAACAGCAAATGGAAAAGCTGGGGTTTGTGCTTGTGTCTACCTGACCCCAAATGCCACGTTCTAAACCACCATGTTGTTTTGAACTAGACAAGATGGAGAATGGAAACTAGACTTATCCTAATGGAAAAGAGAAAATTAATTTACTTTATCCAAGGAGATGTTGAAATCGATGCATCGCGAGTGACATAAGATGAAAAATGAGCTATGGATATGATTGGATATAGACTGAGTGGATGTCAAAATCAGAAGCTGGGTGTGATGTAAGGAGCTCTTTGCTGCATCTTGGGAAATTAGGTTTCTCTATCTCCCAGAAGAGCTGATAAGCAATACATCTGTGACGTCACACCCTGACAAAGAGTAGAATTCGCTTCGTCCGTTGCAGCTGCAAGCCCTGCTCCATCTGATACCCAGGGCCAAGACAACTTTGAATTCAAACTTTCCTTTTATCTAGTGTCTTCCCGATTGTGACTCCTGGCACTAAGTAAGCTAGCTCACTAACGCCCTTTGTCCTCTTTAAGTGAAGGCTCTGTCTCTCCTTTCAGGGCCCCATCATTGTTGCCTGTGGCTTGATGCTGTTGCATCTCTTTGAATAAAACTTTTCCGAATGGTAATTCATCTCAGCTTCCTTTCTACCGGAGTCACCTAAAGTATCTTTATGATTTTGTCAACACAAGAAACTAGTAACAACTTGGCACGGTGAACCTGAGGTCCCCTTACACCTTCATGACAGCAGCAGCATGGGCTTCAGGAAAGCTCAGTTCCAAGAACTGCTCTACTCTCTGTGCTAGCGTCGCGATTTCTAATGATTTTAATTCCAAGGAGACCTTCACCGTATGGATAGCAAACATCTACTCAGCTACAGGTACCAGAGCTGTTCACTTGGCCAGCCTGGGAGCATCACCGTGGTCCTCTTAGCGAGGAGCCCTGGCTGGGACTCTGGTGAAGAGCTGAACACACTGTGCTTGATAAATGGCATTCAGGGAGTCTTAATTCTAGTATCAGAAAAAATCCATACTTTGTTTTTGTTTTTTGTTTTTTTTTGGTTTTTTTTTTTGTTTTTTTTTGGCCTTAAGACAAAGTCATCCTGGCCTATCTTGGGTGTTTTGTTAGTAGTGCAAATCTGGGAACCGGGGTGCAAGAGCTTTTAGTAAATAAGGTTTTCAAAGAGAAGCAGACAGATTGTTGAAACATCTCACCATGCTGAGCCCAAAAACCATTCCAGACTTGTTCTCAGATTGATTTTTCTACCGAAGGATTAATTTTCTGACAGTGTCACTGACGTGCTTGATCTTGAGAATATTAAACCAAGGTAACCTGTTTGCTTTTCTTCCCCCCCCCCCTTTTTTTTCTCCCTAATGTTTTCAAGTAAGGTTTAAAAGTAGAATTCATTCCGAGTGAACCAAATGCATTGAAGCGCTTTTCAAATCAATAGGCGGCTTGATTCTCCATATTGCTAAACATTACGCCCCTCTAAATTCTCATCAGAGGCAACATGGAAATTAATGAGACCTTTAGGTTAGCCTTTCAAGCTCAGCCTTATTTTATAGCTTTACCTTGCCTTTTTGACACCGCGCTCCTGCCTGGCCACCAGCAGCCTTTCACGTCGCACTGCACTTTAATTTTGCTGTTTTGTTAGTCTTCCTTGGAAACTGGCAGCTTATTAATCTCCATAACAGAGCTGCTCAATAGGCAAGCTCACCAGTGAGAAGCCAGGCTCTGTCTTTCTTGTTCACCCCACCTTCATCTGATGGGAGCAAGGGGACTGCTTAAAGGTGAGAGGGGAGGGTAGAGAGAAAGCCAGTTGTAAAGGGGGGGTGGGGTGGGGGGAGCACCTCATACCCCGTATTGCTTTCTGACAATCAGCAGGAAAATAAAGAGGACCTCATCTAATCCACTGCTCTGCAATTTATGGCTTGTGGTGTTAAACACACTCAGACCCATTAATAAGAAAATAAATAAGGTGTTGTGGCATGCGTGCAAATTACAAGGTGCATTAGGAAAGGCGCAAGCATTACATCTTACTCAGGACCTCTCTAGCCTACTTTCTCTTTGCAAACGTTGAAGGCAGGGGTATCCAAGAAGAAGCTGTCTCTTTACGATTCAGCCCCTTCTGTAAAATTAAAAAGTGCTAAGTTGATTAAAGCTTTGAAGACTTGAACTTCTTGCTTGCAAGTCGCCAGAGTTAAGCCTCCAGGTACAAAGGACTTTTTATAAAAATTCATCCCTCCACAGCACATGCCTTGGGGACCCAATTAAGGATGGAGGCCACCTCGTGGTCGTGCCTTGGAAGAGCAAGGCTCTGCCCCCAGTCTGTAAATGCTGAAGACTCTTTGGTTAAGTTCGCAGTTTAAAGAAACCAAGTATTTCCATCTCCCTCTGTGCTCTTTCACCCATTCAGCTAATATCAACTGTCACTCCCTTGGGGTATTTCCTGAAGTCTTCCCCTGGGATGTTTTATCTCCGATGGAGAGAAGCTTGTGGAAGCATGAGGGTTTTTGTTTTGTTTTGTTTTGTTTGTTGTAATTCTGACTTCCTCGTGATGCTTTTCTCCTCACAGAAGTCAGATAAGGCAATCTGTGGTTCTCCCAGGCAAGGGAAATGGGCTCTGCCACGTTTTTGAGGGTTCCTTTGATTTATTGGCCATAGCTTCACTTACCTGTGTGAGTTGGGATCTTGTGTCCTTAGGATTGCAATCCATCATCAGGCACTAGCCCATCACGCCCAACTGGAGCTGCGTGTGGGTGTGTTTAGAAAAACTCTCCTCGCGTGGCTTCACTGCCTCCAAGCCCACTGAGTTCATCCCTCAGTCCTCTTTGTGAATTATTCACTTTCAGAAGCCAGACCAGTGCTAAACACAAAGGTTGGCCCTTGAACTTGTTAGGTATTTTTAAATAGATTATAGGATTTTTTTTTTCTAGCTCGTGGTAACTAATTACAAAGGAGCAAACACCCTCCCCAAGTTTCTTTCATCAATACTTTAATCGTGTGTGCATAAATATAATTTATTAAATGACTTGAATGATTATATCAAAAATCTTGCTAAGTTCTTGTAATGCTTTTTTCATTTCCCATCAGCTCAGTGACTCCTTACCGTACCTGGGAACACACACGCTAAGGGCACAGGAGGCTCTGTCTGAAATGTCTCATTTGTGCTGAGCACTGGCTTAGGTGCTTTACATCAGTTGCCTGAGACAAAGCTCCACAGAGCAGATGTCCTTGTCTCCTGTCAGCATATCAGGCAAATGAAATGTAAAGTGAAAAGCCTGGGAAAAAGAGACAAAGCCCTTGGCAGACTTGGGCTCAAGTACTCACACTTGGACATTAGACGTCCATTGCAGCTTGGCTTTTCTCTGTTTCTGGCATCACTACAGGCCCTGTGAGCTATATACTTACAGTTTAGAAACCTCATTGAAAAGATGCCCTTCTTCCTAGGCTTTGGTTTTTGCTTGTCTGTTTGTGACAACGGTCTCATCCTGTAAGCTAAACTAGCCTGGAAGTCAGTTTCCAAGATGGCTCACCACAAAGGGTAGCACATAACCCATAGGCAAACATCACACCAGGAAGCAGGTGTAAAAGAAAGGGGTGGCAGCCAAAAACTCCAGATCAACCCAAATCAAACTCAGTGCTAATTCTCTCCTACCAAGCCTGAGCGCAATTACCTTCTCCTCTGGGGAGCGAGTGTAGTGGCCAGGGTAGGAGGCGGAGGAATTTCAGGGCACTGAGTTGTCTCACTTGCGTAGGCACAGAAGGAGGTTTGCAACCGAGTTCAGTGGAAGAGAAAGAGTGAGTTCCACTGACTGACTGACTGACTCCCTCCCTCCTACTTCTGATTCATCACCCTCTCCGGTTCACTTCTCAAACGTCCCATGACTTTACCTTTGAGTTCGCTCTGGCTACTTAATGCATTTTAACTTTTATTAGTCTCCTGATGTCTCTTTTAAGCTACCCTGTCTTTCCTGCAAAAGTGCTTAGATTCCACATTTTCTAATTAAAACATGCTCACTCTTTGTCTTACTAACCAGTGCTCTTTATGAGGGCTCATGATGAGAGAGTTAACTCAAAATATTCATTTCCCACCTCTTGGAAATGGCAGGAGAAGTGGTTTTACCTATGGGAAGTGGAATTACTTTGAAGAATTTTTTGGTTTTGTTTATTAACAAAGCCATGAATGGAAACCATTGAACTCCGTACCTCACGCTCACGCTGTTCTTGGTAACGCGTTTGATCCTGCTCTTGAGTAGGGTGTTTTGCAGAATCCAATCAGCTCCCTAATGAATCATAATAGATGCAATATCAAAATAGTTGGATGTTTCATTAGATTAAAAACTCATGTCATAAAATGCAGCATGGCCTGTGTTGCCAGTGGCGTTCCTCAGTTAGCACAGCACTGCAGATTAATTCAGAACTACTATACAAGGTTAGGCTAAGCTTAGTAGGGGGAAGATAGCGAGCACATGTAATCGCTCCAAGAATTTCAAGGAAATAGTGTGTGTGGTGGTGCTAACAAAGGTGGGCAAAAGATAGGAAGGTCCCCCTCGGTATGTGTCTGAGTTACTTGGGTCTCAATCCTCCCCTTGCATTTACAAAAAAAAAAAAAAAAAAAAAAAAAATCCTAAAATGAGGTCCTCCTTGGGTACATCTCCAAAATTATATGTTGTTCCATTCAGGAGAAAGGGTAAAGTTGGTCAAGCTAAAGGCAACAGATTATTTCAAAGCTAAAGGGGAATGGAGAAGGAGATTAGAACAGAAGTAGAATGGGGATGGGATTGGAGATGGGATGAAGAGGGAGAAGAGGGTGGGAATGGTAATAGGATGAAGTTTTGGAAGAGAACTGGGATGAGTACAGGAATGGGGTCGGAGATAAGAATTGATTAAAAATATAGGGATAAAGATGAGGGTGTGGATGTAGGTAAGATGAAGATGGAAATAAAAATGGAGCTCTCCCCCATAGCCCTTCACTATTTCCTACAGTGTGGTGGACTTAGGTTCCTATTTAAAGAAAAAAAATTTAAAGATTTAAAGAAAAAAAATGAAAGCATGATCACAACAAATTTTCAGGTTTCTTTTATTACAAAGTGTAGATACTCTTTTAGTTAAAAAAAAAAGAAGTATTCAATTATTGGAAAGATAGGAAGTGCATAGGAGTAATCTCTATTTCTCAATATCTATTTCCGAGAAAATACCACTTGAAGGTGTATTATTTCAAGCTTCCAAAAATGTTTATGGATGTCTAGGCATATATTTTAATAGAAATGGAACCATATACATTTCACTTAGTAAGTTTCATTTTAAGTTAATGAGATATTGTGGAAATCTTTTCGGGTAATTTCATGTAGACCTACTTCATTCCTTTTTTTAAGGCCTCTGTAATATCCCATAATGCCATAATTTATTTAACCAATGTCTTCCTGATGGACACTTGGATTGCTTTCCGATTTGTGCTATTACAAACAGAACTACAATGAAGAGTCCTGTATATGTACCTTTCTTTGCATACTTACGTGATTATGTTCAAAAGTTAAATTCCAGGAAGTGAAATTGCTAGATCAAAGGGTATATATAATATGCATTTGGAAGTTCCATAGACAGTGCCAAATTGTGCCCATCTCAATTCAGATGTTACAATCTCTCTTTAATGAACTGCATTTCTCTGATGGGCTTAAAATAAGAAGGATTTATAAAAGAAAGGATAGAATTTTATTCGGAAGGAATACACCTTCCTCCTCTATGATCTTTTGGGGAGTTGGGGTAGGGTTATTGGGACAAATTGAACCTAGGGCCTCCTACCTGCTAGACAAGCTCTCTACCACACTTCCAGGCCATGACACCCCTCCTTGCGTTCCATACAAAGCATTTGAGGAGGCATCACTGAGGTAGGGTCTGACTCATGGTCCTCCCTGAGAACTAACCCCTCACTAGTGGCTGAGCCACACTGTGGACGAGAATACACATGAACCTTTGCTGCCTCCTGTCCTCTTGTTTATAATTTGATAGTGTTTTAAATATGCCTCCTTTCCTCATCTGCCAGGCCTCTGACTATCCAGTGGGGATCAGGGAAGAATATCTTAGAGGGATGACTTAGCCAAATTTCTGCAACCCCAAGAGAAATTCCTGGTACGGTAGTGTGATTTTTTTTTTTTAAGCCATTACAGGAGAGCTTGTAAGGAAGGGCTTGAGAATCCAGTTTAAAAGAAAAAAAAAAAAAAAGATGGCTTCTTTTGTGGCATAGCAATGTGAGGGCTCGGTCTATAAAATGTCCTCAGGCCAAACTTACATAGTTATTTTGTCTGAAACTCTGATTTTATGCTAAGTATGGATTCTTTTTTAATTTCCCACTTATCATCGGTGACCTCATTACCAGACACGTGCATAAGGCTTTGGCTTAATTCAGCCAACATTTTGGAGGTTCTGTGAGTGACCAAGCATAGTGAGAAAAGCCTGGAGTCGTAGGAAAAGCATATGCCTTCTCTTGCTGTGAGTTGTGGCTAGTGGGAAAAGGCAAGAACAGGAGCATTCTATTGGAATGGAATGGTGTAGATGGATGTGGTCTCACAAAGCTCTGTGGGAGCTTCGGGGTGGTGGAGGCACACACTGGTGGCTGCCTAAGGAAGCCTGGATGGAGAGATCACTTTTATTAGAGAGTGAAAGTCTCAGTCTCACCTAAAAGGCATCTCTGGGCAGTACACAAAACAAACAAACAAAAAAACAAGCAACAACAAAAAAAACAAAACAAATAACAGTATTTGGATAGGATGAACCAGGTCTTAGGAGACAATGCTACAGAGGCTTCAAGGCCGCATCTAAGGCTCAGACACACTCTGTAGGGTAAGGGAACTGGTGTGTTACAGTCAGGTTTCCTGTGCAAAGAAAGGGTGCGATTGACCTAGGAAGGAAAGAAGTAATAGAAATCCTGAAGCTAACCAGAAATCTCGTGTTTGACAAAGGCAGGCAGGAGGACAGGGGGTGAGAGAGAGGGAGGAAAGATGAAGAATAAAGCCAGGACAAATAAAAAGAAAGCAATGTTTGAAGTAGGCAATGCGTGGGATTCGTGAGTAAGTATCTCCGTCACAGCAATGGCTAACAATTATGTTGAGGGCCTACTCAATGTCAAGCACATGGTAAGCCCCATTTAATCTTCTCCATATCTCTAAATATTTGCCTTTGAGCAAAACTAATATGTAACAATGCCAAAGGCTGCACAGGTTACAGGCAGAGTCACCAGGCTCTGAACCCCATATATTGCCAACAGTTACCCAGTAGTCACGGCCCTAACCAGCCTCCCCGAGGCGGCAAGTGCCCGGCAAGCTTGCTGCTGACCTGACCTCACTCTGCTTTCTCACTTCTTCACCTTGCTACCACGAAACGCAGACATTGCTTTTCGCATAACTGCTTAACCCTCTCGTCTGGAAAAACCTAAGAGTTAGAAAGAACCCCAGTTCAACTGCGAACCTTTGAGGCTTCAGCAGAACCAGTTCCCCCCACCCCACATACACACACACCAGACTTGCCTTCAGGTTTTACTTAATTCTGAGGCTTGCAAAGAAAAAGCCCTCAGGCAGGCACCTGCCTCTTAGTCTAACATCCCACCTTTCTGTCAGATGGCTTTCAATTCACCATGCCTCGGCATGTCCACCCGCATCTTCGTCAAGATTTTCAAGATGGCACTGACAAGCTTTTCGGGTACTTAAGGCAAACTTCTATGACAGTTTTCCTTGACACCTGAATTTTTAGGAAGCCTTGCCCCAGAGTCTCGGGAAACCCACCACTAAAGAAACCAGATAGCTTTCAAAGACGCCTCCTTTTCACACCCTCTTCCTTGATACTTGCTCTGTGGCGGGGATGCCTCAGGATCCCCTGAGAGTGTACTAAGCGCCACGGCCATATTTTCATATTGATGCTAAATGCTGGGTGCCTTATTTAATGGCAGGTTTTTTTTTTTTCTTCCTCTTCTTGACAACTGAAATGTATGGATCTGCTTGGAGCATTGTCAGTGAGTGTGTGGCTGGCCTACAAACACACTTAAATGGCACACTTCTAATTTCTGAGCGTCTAACAGATAGATGCAGGCAGGCGTGTCACAGGGGTTGCTGCAAAACTTAATTAATATCCCTGAAGAGCTCTTCTATCATTTCATGAAGAGTGCTGCATATGAAGAAAATATTATACCTATGGATGCTCCACATAGAACGGAATGTGGGGAAACATGCTGATGGGTTTTCTTAGGCATTTTCTTATGCCTTGAAGGGTCTGATATAAATTCGAATGGAAAAATAAGCTGTGTGGAAGATAACCGTTTTTATGTTAGAGTTTTAAAAAAAAAATAGTGAGTAGTATTACCCTAACTGGGATGCTAGAGCACCACATGCATGCGCACTCAGAAGCCGATCTTTAATTCATAAAACTGAGTAGCAGCTTTTACTTTTTCTTTCATTTTTCCCTCACTCCTGCCAGCCCTGTAGCTGGGACTGGTAGCTGGGGGCTGATGAAATCGTTCAGTCTGAAAAAGACTTGCTGCCACCAGAGCTCAAAGACCAGAGCTTGCTCCCCAGCAACCCCATAAAAAGCTGTGGTGTTACCCCACTGACAATCCCCATGCTAGGGAGGTGCTCAGTGGCGATCACTCACCAGTCAGCTTAGCCTAATCTGGGAGCCCAGGTCCCAGCGAGAGACCCTGTCTTATAAAAACAAAACGGACAGTTCCTGAGGACCAGCTCCGGAAGTTGACCTCTGGGCTTCAAGTGCAAATACATATGTGTATACACATAAATACACTCTTGTGTGCGCACACATGCACACACACACGTACGCACACACGAACACATTGCTGTCAGTTGTCCTAGTCTATTTGTAATGCCGTAACAGAATACTTGAGACTTGTTAGAATGAATGCAAATCGACTGGCTTCCAGGTAGTGGTTCTGGAGGCTGAGAATTTAAGAATGAGGGGCCACCGTTTGACAAGGAGCTTTTATGCTTCATGATGCTATGCTGGTAGCACGGAGAGGGGAAAGAGAGAGGGAGACATACAGCTTAGGACTCACTATCTTTGAGCAATCCACTTCCAAGATAAGAAACAACTCTTGCGGTGATTGATCTGCCCGTGGAGGTAAAATCCTCATGGCCCACTCATCTCTCCAGGGTCTCCATATTAATACTGTAATAGTGCCATAAGTTCAGTATCAGTTGGAAGAGGGGCGAGCATTCAAACCATGGCAGCAGTTGAACAATGATTCAGATAAATCAGTTCTATTTCTTCTTCTCAGCCCTGAAAGAATCCTACAAAATGATCAGCCTATTTTTTAACCGTTTAACCATTATAGCTAAATAGTCTTTCCTCTTTTCTTCTCTTCTTCCTTTATTATTGCCTCTCTGAACCCTTTCTTTCCTTTTCCCCCTTTCTTGCTTTCTCCCTCCCACCCTTCTTCCACACACACACACACATACACACACCCAGCAAACTTGAATCTAAATCTAAATGGATTTGTTGTAGTTTTTTATTTGTTTTGTGGAAGTCTTGTTTGTTTGTGTTGCTGTTGTCAACTTGTTTTTCTGATTCTAGTGTCTTCTCCGAAGCAGAAAATTTCATTGTACTTTTATTTCTCAAATAAAGAATAGCATATAATAAGTTTTAAACTGTGAAAAATTAAAACATACATGGCCAAGCCAGGCATGATAACACACTCCTTTAAGCCCAGCACTCTGTAGATGGATCTCTGTGAGTTCAAAGCCACCTGGATAGAGATAGGAAATTCTAGGCCAATCATATCTAAACAATGAGATTGTAACTCCAAAGAAAGAGAGAGAGAGAGGAAGGAAGGAAGGGAGGGAGGGAGGGAGGGAGGGAGGGAGGGAGGGAGGGAGGGAGGGAGAAAGGAAAGAAGGAAGAAGAAAGAGAAGAAAAACTCATGTAGTCAAATAATCAGAGTAATAATTTTTATAAAGTACTGGCAAACTTTGGTCATTAAAATATAAAGACTTGTGAAGACTTACAGTACTTTTTTCAATTCTGCGGACTCCATTACTTCTCAAATATCAAGGAACTTTTACTAAAACCTAGTAACATATACAGATATTCACTGACCAAATTATAACCAATAAGATGTGATTCTTAGATCCTCTTTGATCTCATGACAGAAGATCGAAGCTCAAAATGTTTACAAACCCTGGCCCCAAAGGACTCGGTGATTTCAGTATCTGAAATCGGACATAACTGCTATGTCATCATAAACCTTTGAAACCAATGCATTCCCATGTAGACTTTCATCAGGTTGGGCAATATTTGAGTCTGGTGGAAAAACTGTTGTCTATGTTGTAGTTCTCTGAGTGTAGGCTAATAATAAAACCCTTGGAGAAATGTCGCACACAGGTAGCTTTGCTACGCTCTAAGCCCTCCTAGTGAAATTTGTCTTCTGATGTGAAACCTAGCCGAGTTGTGTTGAAACATTTTGTAAAGCATGACATGATTCTGCTCCCCTTGCTCCTCCTGAAACCTGGCTCAGTGGTGATGCTTCTTATTCTGTAATTCATTAAGATTTGAAAGCAAGCTCAAGACACATGTAGGATTCAAGGATACCGGGGAAATGGCTAGTGCCACCGACAATCTGACCTTTATGAGAGGTTCGGTGTAGATTGTCATTTCCTATATTTAGAAACTAGCTAGAAGTTCTGTCTGAAAGCGAAATGCAAAACGGCCATTCAGCCCAGCGAGCCCTCTTTGAAGATGATCCCCAGAAAAGCTGCAGGCAAGCCTACAAGACAATATCTACACTGAAGGCCACAGCAGCTTAACTTACAGCAGTGTAAGGTAGAAATAGCCCAAATGTCTACCTGTGGATGAGAGAATGAAGCAGAAGTGATAGCTTTACACAAAGGAATAGTCTTTGGCCCGCAAAAGGGATGTAATTCTATTACGTACTGCAACAGCTGTTGCACGCTACAACTGAGAAGAGCGTGTGTATTTAAAAACTACTCCAGGGACAATAGAACAGACACTAAAAGGTCACAATGTATAGATTTATTTATTGTGAAGTATGAAGAATGAGAAAAGCCCTACAGACAAAAGGCAAACCCAGAGATTGCCAGTAGTGAGTTGTGGGAGAACACAGGAATAATGGGTTGCTGCTTAATGGACTTAGGGGCTTGGGGGGTAGGTGAGTAGTGAAATCTCTTCAGAACTAAACAGAATTGGCCACCATTCAACGCTGTGAATATACAGTTGCCGCTCAGCAGTCCATGTAAGAGTGTCATAGTTAATTCTATAATATATTAACTTCACTCCGATTCTAAAGCTTTTAAATCACAGAGGAAAACATTTGGAGGACCACCATGGGCCCTCTAGGAACTAAAAATGTGCCTGCAGGAGAGACAGCAAGACAGCAAGGCTAGGACATGAGTCCTCTGCCCCAGGCCTGCCTGTCTGAGTGCCTTTTTGTCTGCCTGCCTTCCTCTCCCCATCCTTCCCTGCCTCCCACCCCCCCATTTTTCTTTTATTGAAAATAGATTTTTTTTTCCATAGAACGTATTCTGATTACAGTTTACCCTCCCCATTACTCTTCTCAGTTCTTCCCAACCTCCCCTCCCATCCAGGTCCACATCCTTTCTGTTTCTCCTTAGAAAACAAACAAGCACCTAAGAAATAATAATAAAATATTACAACAAATAGTCAGAATATAATAATGTCTTTTTTAAAGGGACGAAACAACAAGGCAAGTAAAAGAGCCAGGTAAAATGCACAGGAAACACACAGACACAAATGTTTGCACACACAGAAATCCCATAAAACACAAGACCAGACCAAAAGCTACAATACAAAAAAAAATATAGTAATAATGATAATAACCTCCAAAGATGACTCTGAGTTTGTTTTCTATTGCCCATCTACTGCTGGGCATGGAGCCTACCCTTAAGAGCACTTGGTTCACCCAGTGACACTCTCTTGGAAAATACCAACTTTTCATTTGCAAGTGGTTATCAACTGGAGATAGCTTCTGGGGGGGGGGACATACGTCCACTTCTCCTTTCAGCCCCAGGACCCCATCTGGCGCAGACCCGTGCAGGCCCTGTGTATGCCGTCTCAGCCTCTGTGAGTTCATATAACTTTGCTCATGTTGATCTAGAGAGTCCTGCTTCCTGAGTGTCCTCCATTTTCTCTGGCTCTTATACTCCTACTCTATCCACCTCCTCTTCTGCCAGGTTTCCTGAACCCTGAAGCGAGGGATTTGGATGGAGACACCCCTTTTAGGACCGAGTGTTCCAAGGTCTCTTGCTCTCTGTATATTGAATGGCTGTGGGTCACTCCAGGCTTTCCCAAGAAGGAGCTAGAGAAAAAAAAAAAATGTCGGCTTCCAAATCATTCTCAGAGTAGTACAATTTGAGGTCTCTGCACAGCAGTTAACTGGGAGGTTACAACACAGTATACCAGTACATCTGAGCGATTACAAAGGTGTGTGTGTGTGTGCACTCTGTTACTCTCTGGAAGACTGTCAACACGATCCTCTTCAGCATTGTGGTAAATGAAGCCCTTCCTCCTTAACAAAATCCTTTAAGTTCCATATATATATAAAAAGAAAGGAAAGAAAGAAAGAAAGAAAGAAAGAAAGAAAGAAAGAAAGAAAGAAAGAAAGAAAGAAAGAAAGGGATAGGAGTCTCTTTGTTATAGAGAGGAGGAAAACAAGAGAAACTTAAAGGGATCTTCTCCATGATGAAGGGGGGAGGCTTTCCAGAGTTGAAAGCCACCCTGATTCTATTCTTTTGAAAGTGATTTAGATGAGAAAATATACCATGAGATCTTCATGTTCACAGAGATACCAAACCTGTGAAGATAAACTGCTCCGCAGGTGGGCAGGGACAGGACAGATAAGGAGCAAATGCATTACCGAAAGTTCTAACAGACTTCTGGGAAGATTATCTGTGAGTTCCCAGTTACAAACGAGGAGCTGGACCAGAGATTAGCAGACAGGGATGTGTGAAAATGTGCAACCATTGCACTGTTGTGGAACAAAGGGAGGGCAGAGCCGTAAAATCCACACCGTCGCTAAGTGGAATCTTAGAAATTAATTTTTGGAAATGCATTATCCCACTATTTTCCAACCCATTGGGTGTCCACAATAGAAACAGTCAGCAAACTCATGCCTGGCATACCTCAGCAATGACAAGAGAAGCTGAAAATAACAATTTCAGAGAAAAAGAAAAAAAAAAAACAAAAAAAAAAAACACCAATAAGTGAGGAGGCTGGAGAGGTCGTTGTCAATAAAGTGCTTGCTTTGCAAGCTGGAGGTTCTGAGTTCGATCCTCAGAACCCATGTAAACAAAACAAAACAGCAACAACAACAAAAACCAGATGTGGTTGCATAATACTTATAACCCCATCAAGTTCTAGACCTCCAGACCATCAAGTTAGGAACATTACCTCAAAATAAAGATGGACAGTGCCTCTGCCTCTGTAATTAGCAGTTCCCAAGGAGGATGAGACTCATTTGCCATGGCATCAAATGACAGTGTGTGATATATGCTTGTTACCAGTGATAATGGCTTGACTTGACTTCATACTTGTTGTCTTAAAATTAGACATTGTATTTGTTCAAGAAAAAGAACCCAGTCTGTTGCATGATGTATTAAACTATTCCAAGAAACAGATTTCTGGGCCCAGAGTTTAGATCCATGTTTTTGTTGTTGTTGTTGCTTGTTTGCTTGTTTGTTTATTTCTTTGTTTTTTCAACCATGGCTTTGGAATGTAGGTTCCATCTTATTCTCAATTATCAGAGCCGTATGAGGCTACGGAGATGAGCTGCCTTTGCCAATGTCACTCCATGTCCAGTAGCATTTGGAGTCCAGCTGTGCCTGGCTCTAAAACAACTCAGCTACAATTTGTGTCTTCTGTCTCTAGACATTTTTTTTTATTTTAATCACTTTACATCCAGATCATAGGCCCCTCCCTCCTCTCCTCCACCCTCACTTCCTCTTCCTCCTACACCTCTCCCCTAGTCCTCAGAAAAGTGGAGACCCCCTACTTACCCCTGCATCAAATGCATCCTGACTGAACGAATCTTCTTCCACTGAGGCCAGGCAAGGCAGCCCCAACAGGAGCTCTTGATCAAAGAGTGGGCAACAGAGTCCATATCAGAGACAGCCCCTGCTCCCCTTACTAGGAAACCCATAACAAGACTCAACTGCCTATTGGCTACATATGTGTTGGGGGCCTGGGTCCAGTCTTTGGTTGGTGTTTCAGTCTCCACAGACCCCCTGTGCCCTGGTTGGTCTTCTTGTGGTTCTCCTGTGCCCTAAAAAAGTTCTTCTGTCCTTTTTCCCAGTCTTCCACAAGGCTCCCTACTCTCTGCCTAATGTTTGGCTTGAGTCTCAGCATCTGTTTTGATCTGCTACTCGGTGGAACCTCTCAGAGGACACCTGTGCTAGGCTCCTATCTGCAAGCATAGCAGAGTATCATTAATAGTATCAGAGGTTGGCTCTCTCCCATGGGGTGGGTCTCAGGTTGGCCCGGGCATTGATTGCACATTCCCTCAATCTCTGCTCTATTTTTAACACTGCACAGCTTGTAAGCAGAGCAAATTTTGGGTCAAAGTTTTTGTGGGTGGGTTGGTGTTCCCCTCCCTCCACTAGAAGTCCTGTCTGCCTAGAAGGTGGCCTCTTCAGGTGTGGGGAGAATGGGGGTGGGAGACCAGAGGGCTTGGAGAGAGGAAAAATTAAGGGCAGGGGAATTTCAGAGACAAGCTGCAGACCTGCAACAGGGTAGGCTCCTGGGATGATATGGGGGTGACTCTAGCTAAGATTCCTAGTAGTGAGACTCATGGGACTCTAGACATTCTTAAATGTTAACTATGGATTATATAAGATATTAGCAAGCAAAAGAACAAGCAAGCTGGCTTTCATAGCTAGATGGAGAAATGAGACAAAAGTGTAAGGGAAACATAATGACAGAATGATGAAGGGGTCCACCCCAAGGCTCTGACTGTGAGGTAGTGATGGGAGAGGTCATCCTGCTTGGTAATTGTGTCTGAAGAGGAATGTTCTTCCTTCATCCACCCTGGCAACTGGGGAGCACTCACATGAGTCCATTTGAAATCGCTGTGTCTCTGTATGTCCATTGTATGGTGAACTCAAGGTGAAGTTTGAAGTAAAAGTCACAAGTTTTGTTTTGGTCATGTGTTCTGTGTTTATTTCTTAGAGAGAGAGAGAGAGAGAGAGAGAGAGAGAGAGAGAGTGTTTCAGGACTTCCACCCATTAATTTGAAAAAAAGAAAAGTCACCAAATTATTTAACAATACCAGAGTTGGGGAAAAGAAGACACCTCGTTTCATCAGAAAGACTCCGAAATGGATTCACTCAGAAAACACGAGGTTTCTTTAGCGACCTCCAGAGACCTTACCTGTCACACTGCATAGTGAATCATTCCATGAAGAAGAAAATACGCTTTATGATGAAAAATGCTACGTTATATCACAGTGTGACACAATTTAAATATCAAGAGTTGAGGCTTCTATTTAGAAAATGGAAGGCAATAAATTGAACTGCTAATTATTCCAGCTGTGAGTATTTTTTGTACAGCTGCAAATTTCGAAGAGAACAAAGTAGAGGATTTCCCCATTGTTTATGAAACAAGCAAATACAGTGGTACCTTGTATGAGCTGAAAGGTTCAGAGATGGGAGACCCCGAAACTTATTTTTTTTCTGAATCAGCATTTAATCTGAGGAAACTGTGATAGGAAACAGACTTTCAATTACATTAATTGGATCATTGGTTTCTTGTTGTTGTTGTTTAAAGTCAAGAACTAGCCATTTAAATTCTTTTCAAGTTTTAATTTCCAAAGCCATACTTTACTTTTCAATCCAACTATAAATTCTCAAATGAAAGAGAAAAGCCCTTTAGCTATCTCCTCAAATCCCCCCTTTTTTTCCCTCAGAAAATTACTTGGAGGGGTGAGCAACATATGGTAGTAATGAGAATTCATTCTTTCAACAAAGGGTTTAAATGATCCCAGGTCACGAATGTGTGTCAAAGAACACATAGCACAGAGTTCCGGTCCCTCGGGACATTAATAGCCATAGGTATCAACCATTCACCAGCAGCCAGCCTACTGCTAAGAATGCCACATGAATAAACCCTCCCCCTATGAAGTTCATGAAGTAAATAATGTCATGGCCAACCTTCCAGAGAGATTAACAAACTCACCCAAGTTCATGTGGTGATAAACATGAAGCCTGGGTTCAAGCACTCTACCTGCCTGCAAGATCAGTAAGAGGACAACTGCCTCCTTGGTCTGATCTTACTGCTTTCTAAAATAACAAAATCAGTAGTAACGGTGAAGAATATTTATATGTACAGGGAGGGCTGGCCAAATATTTACCCGGCTGTCCCTCACAAGTTCACAACTTTGTTTTCTACTTTTAATGTAGAAGCTTCATTTCTCGATTGTGTGTTTGTTTCATAAAGGACAGAGTGCCTCAGAGGTCACCTGGCCTTGCTGTCCAGCTGGCAGCTGTGCAGGGCAGCATCCAATTGCATCTCTTCCACTATCCCCATCCCCTTCCGTCTCAGCCTGCACACACTCTCTTTGTCTCTTCTCGTTCGCGTCACACCTCATGACTCTTGCCTCTGTCTCCCAGGAACCTACCCATCAAATTTTTCCTGGACCACCACCATCACTCCCCTACTGAAGAACAGAATAATGGTGCCAGGAAGAATAGTGGTTATTTAACCTCTCTCCAGCTAAATGTTTTATTATAACTCCTGGAAACCTAATTACAGTAACTTTACATGCTACAGTACACTTTATGGCCTGTCTCTTTATTAAACCTACTCCTTTAAAGACAATAAACCCAATGCTTCAAAGGGCATGGCAGGCCAGATGAGACTGAGGAGACCTCACAACCCATTGCACACCTGACCTCGCTCACTGAGCCCCCCGCCCCATTCCTGCTGGTTTTCTGCCTTTCCCCTTTTGCTAGCTTCTTTTGTTTGTTCTGTTTTTTGTTTTGTTTTGTTTTGTTTTGTTTTTGGTCAAATTCCAACCACCTCCTGGGTGATTTTAAAAATATCTCAAGGATTAATGGGCTTGTGTATCAATATTTTCATCGGCTTCTCTGAATATCCATGGGTTTATTTACTGGTGGGGGAGGGGCCAATTTTCTCAGGAAAACAATGCTTGCCACCTGTCCTGCCTAGTAGCCAGAGCTGCTTTTCCACATGCGGTAGAGGAGAGACCCTTTACGACTTTTGCTGTGATTCTAGAAGCATGCTTAGGGCAGCCGGCTTTGTGAGCAGTGGAGAATAGCCCATCCTGGCTGGCCATCATCAGTCTTCATGCTGCACTGTGATGAGATAGCAGGAGACAGAGTGAGAGAGGAAGGGAGAGGAAGAAAGCCTGACCTTTAGAGTTGCTGCAGCAGGATTATTTGTGTAGTACATTTCTGTTTCGAAGCCCTGCTGGGATTTCCCCCTGGGAATAAAGCCAAGCCAACAGGAAACCAGGAAACCACCTCTAAGGACCCCACTGGTTTGTTGCCTGCTGGAAAATAGTACTTGGTGTTAAAGGATTTTATGTATTTATTTGTTTCTTGCTTTGGTCGAGTTTGAGGTTAATGACAACGTTTACTTGTGATGGATCAGAGGCAGGAAAAAAAAAATACTGTAAAGAAATCCCTTGTTGAAGCCTCAAATCAGCAGCCTCCAGTTCTGGAAGCTTCCACTGCAGATTAGTCAAGCACTTGGTGCATCAGAGATGTAAAATCAAAAGTCACAGCTTCCTAAATTGACGGACCCCTATTGCACGGATGCTACTGCTAGGGTTTTTCATTTGTTAGACTTCCTTTTGAAAGCTCTCATGGTTGTTTAATCAGAAAAAAAGTAAAATGAAATGAAAGCGTGCGCCCTTAATTTACTAAGCCAATTTGATGCAGAAGCCTGGTCGGCGCAGATTCCTCCTCAAATCCACGTCTTGGCCGTCATGTGAAGCGCATAGGAGGATAGCTCCTTACTAGGTACGCTTTCTCTGCTCTCATTAAATGGCTTTGTTTTCACTTGAAGTGATGACATTTACCCGAAAGACAGACAGTTTAGAGTGAAACTATGATAACTGTACTCTTAGGAAATCACTGAGCCTTGGGATCCAGAGCTGAGCACAGGGGCTGAGGGGCAGTTCCTGCCTCGCCTTCCTGATCCATCCTGAACCCCCTGCCTATGTCCTGCAGGCTGAGTGTTAGAATCCCAGCCCCAGTGCCCATATTGCTTGGAAGGGAAAGAAGCGTGCAGTCTCCACTTTGATTCTTTTGTAAAACATCAAAGCCTTGTTTCCGCCATCCCGCGAAGTGTTAGCAAACTCGGAGGACAGCACTTTGGGGGCCCCCTCATTTGCCTTGCCTTTCCAAGGCACAAGTGGCCAATTCTGAGAGCAATTGAGTTGTGCTTGAAAAATGTCAAGTGCATTTGGAAACTACACATTTTTGCTGACGCCTGGAGTCCTGAGCAGAGCTATTTCCATGACCAACTGCTGGGAAGAAGTTCAGCTGGGGCATCAGAAATGATTCCCCTGCCACACACTGAGCAGGGCCCCTGAGGGGGAAAAGCTGTCTTAATAGCCGGGTCAGGGAGAAATCAGGAGTCTCTAAGTCTTCCTGGGCCTCGTAAGAGCCACGTGACCACACCATTACTTTGTGGCTCTTGTTGCTTTTTTATTGTATTTTACTCAATTTTATTTTGTTTTCACTAATCGAAGTTTTCATATTTTTCAACTTAAAAACAAAACAAAACATTTAAAGAGAAAACTTTGGGAAGAACAGCCAATGAAAAGATAACTGCCTGATGCCTTCCTGTTGCCGGGCCAAGGCCAGTCTTTATGCTGAAACGTTTAGAAGTTGAGACTTTGTGACACTTTACCCAATGGGCATCTGCCTTCAAACCCACCTTTGAAACAATAGACCTAGTCACACTATAGTACACTCTCTGTCAGCTGGACATATTTGGAAGTTGTAAACAAGATTAGAATTTCTTAATCTTTAATACGTTTTAAAATCACCCAAGACACAGCCATCGCCTTCCTCCAGGCAAAGCAAGCCCAGGAATTTGTAAATTTTTAACAGCTCACTCAAGTAATGCTTGCACAGGTGTCTGTAGAGGAGAACCCGAAGATCCGCTCTTTCTTGATGGTTTATCTTTTCTTTTTATTAAATGCCTTGGGTTAGCATATAAAATAATGGGTGTTTCCACGAAGAACATTTCTTTATCAGCTTGGGGGTGGTTGCTAAGTTTTATCCTCTGAAGATTTGTATCACCAGGGTATGGATATATTTTAAGAGAAACAGAATTCTACATACCTTTAGTATTTTTATGTAGCCATTTCTGAACACCAGAAATAGAAAATGGGTGATAACTACATGGGTTCTGTTTGGCCATAATCATCACAGGCAACTCAGTACCAATGAGCAGCCCAGAAGATGTGGCCTGCAGGGATAATTCAGGACCCAACGTCTGTGGGTCACATTTTGGGCCTTGTATACAAAAGCACACATGCTCACCTATTATACATAAGCAAACACATGAATCCATTTACAAAGTATGTAAAACTGTTCTAAAACCGGCCGTTAAGGTTACCAAAAGAGCCTTAACTTTACAATATAAAATATCTACAACACAGTGCTTTGTAGCACATGTATCTTGACCTTGGGAAATATTGTAGGTGTTCATTGAACAAAAACTTGCATGACCACTGTGGTACATGTTATATTCTAGACGGTAAGCCACAGAATTA
Source organism: Meriones unguiculatus (assembly GCF_030254825.1). NCBI lineage: Eukaryota > Metazoa > Chordata > Mammalia > Rodentia > Muridae > Meriones > Meriones unguiculatus. The sequence goes on from NC_083359.1 coordinate 33,441,221, forward strand.
AATAAACCTGATAAATACCTCATTATGTTACTCTTTGTGGCAATTCAGATCTGATGATTGATTCAGATAGTACATAATGTACACATGTGTACATATGTGTGCATCTGATACAGGAAATGAGGGCAGCTATAATGGTGAGAGAGTAGTTGGGAATGGGTGAGACTTGGGAAAAGATCTCTGAGAAAATCATATTAAGGCAGCAAGCCAAACAACACAAAGAGAAGACTATACAAATATTCCCAAGCAGCAGGGGTATGCAGTGCAAAAACCCCCAGGGAGAGGTTGAAGTCTGACAAAGAACAGTAAAAGGACAATATGACAGACAGAACAGTGGGGAAGAGGAATGCTACAGGCTTTGCTTGGAGAGGTGCCATCCTCAGACCATGCAGGGCGTTGTAGACCCTGAGAAAGACCTGATGTCATTCTAAGTGGTGTTGGAAAGCTTTACTTAGTGGTTGAGGGGAGAAGACCAGGAATCTCTCTAGAAGGAAGCGTGGGCAATAGACTGTGTTGTCAAATCTTATTTTATTTAAAAAAAAAATTTAGAATTTCCTACAGGAAATCTCTTCCATGAGTTACAATAGTCATATCCTTCTCCTTTTCCAAAAATTAGTACCTCCAAAATATCATTACATCCAGCTTAAACTTCTTGACCTCCACCTTATTATTCTCACATTGCCAAAACACTCTGTTTTATTCATTCATTCATTCATTCATTCATTCATTCATTATGTTCACAAATATGACTGCTATCTGGGCACTAGTGTTTAGACTCTGCAGGTACTAAGGGTAGTGTCCACCACTGTTGAGTGTACATGGGGTCACATGTTAGTTGGAGAAAAACTTTTTCAAAATAATACATGTTAGACACCACTCCAAATGCATGATAAGATTCATGAAAGCACAAAGGGATGGATAGAAAGGGTGTTGGTTGGTTTCTCAGAGAGGTAATGGAAAGGTGAGGAGGAACTCAGGTAAGGTGGGTTAGGTGAGAAAGACCTGCTGAGTCAATGAGGTTTACAGGCTGGGAAGATGGCTCAGTACCACTACTGCAAGCATAAGGACTTGAATTCAGATTCTGCAACACCCATGTAAAAAGCCAGAATGTAAAAGGCCACATTTGTACCTATAACCCCAAGACTGTAAAGAGGTGGAAATATCGCTGGAGTTTGCCAAAGCAAAGCTCCATGTTCAATGAGAGGCTGTCCTAAGGGAGCGAGGTGTAGAGTGATAGAATAGGATACCTGGCATCCTCCTTTGGCCTCCCTTACACACATATGTGTATACAACACCTTACACACATATGTTTGTGTATACCACACACACACACACTCACACCAAACCATCTTTGTCTCTGTCTCTGTGTGTATGTGTCTGTCTCTCTGTGTCTCTCTCTCTGTTTCTCTCTCTCTCTCTCTCTCTCTCTCTCTCACACACACACACACACACACACACACACACACACAACCAAAGAAGCTTTGCATCCCATCCCCCAAAGTACAGCAACATGGATAATACTGTTACAGGACTGGAGAAATATCTGGGTGGATGAGAGCAAGGGCTGCTCTTCTACTGGACAAGATGGTCTGGTCCACAGTAGAGACACATGTCTACTTCTGAGGAGCAAGTTGAGCTAGATCTTCAGACCTGTCAGTGATGGCTGAAGCCATGGAAATGAACAAGTCACTGAAGGTACGCAAGCTTGGACTCGTACATATTTTAAACACTCATTAATGTCTCCTTACTGGTGGACAGTGGTCCAAGAGATAAAGCTGGCGGGGTCCTAAATCAAGAGCCTGGTTTTCCCACCTCTCGTGACCTTTGCTGGCTGTTTCCACTGTTTATGGGGCAGTGGGTTAGTACTTAGCATGTCTGGAAGGTCTTGACATGTGTTCCATGGTTGCCAAGCTTTAAATTAAAACTCACATTTTGAGCTCTTTATGTTGCTCAAATGTTCCTTAGTAAAAGCCAGTCATTAAGAAGTGAACACCTACTATGCCAAGTTTTTCTTAAATGATCTTGTATGGTTTGCGTGCAGCTACATATGCAGCTCCTGTGCTTACATTTCCCGTGATAGTGATGCTCAAGAGTAAGACTGGGTAACTAGTATAAGCTAACTTGCCCATCAAAAGCACTGCTAGGAAACAATACAAGTCTTTCTTGCTCTCTTAAACACCATCCCTAGGGTGTTCAAGAGACTCCTCTTCAAAAGACTGTTAGCTGATCCCATTAAAAAAGGGTTTTTGGCAAAGAAGAGGACCCTGGGTAAGATGATCAATCCTCATGCAGAAAGGCAAAGGGGATGGACATCAGAAGAGGGAGAAAACAGGAAAAACAGGATAGAAGCCTACCACAGAGGGCCATTGAAAGATTTTACCCAGCAAGGTATCGAAGGAAATGCTGGGACTCATAGCCAAACTTTGGGCAGAGTACAAGGTGTCTTATGAAAGAAGAGATAAGAAGATGTGGAAGGGACAGGAGTTCCACAAGGAGAGCAACAGATCAAAATATTCTGGGCCCAGAGGTCTTTTCTGAGACTGATACTCCAACCAAGGACCGTGCATGGAGATAACCTAGAACTGCTGCACAGATGTAGCCCGTGGCAGCTCAGTCTCCAAGTGTGTACCCTAGTAAGGGGAACAGGAACTGTCTCTGACATGAACTCAAGTGGCTGGCTCTTTGTTCACCTGCCCCTGATGGGGAAGCAGCCTTACCAGTCCACAGAGAAACACAGTGCAGCCAGTCCTGATGAGACCTGATAGACTAGGGTCAGATGGAAGAGGAGGAGGACCTTCCCATCAGTGGACTTGGGGAGAGGCATGGGAGGAGATGAGGGAGGAAAGGTGAAATTGTGAGGGAATGAGGGAGGGGCTACAGCTGGGATACAAAGTGAAGAAACTATAATTTATAAAAATATAAATAAATTTTTAAAAAGTGAAAAAAGGGGGGCTTTGGGGACCAGCAAGATGGATTAGTGGCTAAGGATTCTTGCTGCCAAGCCTAATTGCCTGAGTTTGATCCCCAGAACTCACACAGCAGAAGGAAAAAAGCCAACTCACACACGTTGTCCACCACACATGTAGCATTGCATGTTCTATACTCTGTGTGTGTGTGTCTCTCTCTGAGTGTGTGTGTGTGTGTGTGTGTGTGTGTGTGTGTGTGTGTGTGTGTGTGCATGCACCTGTGCATGTGTGCATGGGTACAGGCTACTGGCAGGAAACCTAATCCTTTACTTATAGAATTAGTGTGCAAGCTTTATTGAGATAATTGAACTTATATACAGCACAAACGAAGTCTAACTATCATTTGTCTGCTTTAATGTTTGTTATATTTGTTGTTTCGTTAGTCAGACACATCTCTGACCTGATCCTCAAATTGTCCCAGGCTTGCTTGATTTATATAAACAATTCAAATACATTGCATGTTTTTCTGTATGTGGTCAAGTTACAAATATTGATAATGACAGTGATATTGCCTTCAGATACCTCTGAAAAAGCCTGACAGTCCTTAGCAGAAAGGGCAATATGGTATAGTCGGTCTTTTTAGAACTCTTGGCAAATAACCGAGAGAGGGAAACTGGAGCTTGAACCCCGTCTTAATTATGTCGCTATTGCTGTGTTAAAACACCATGACCAAAGCAACTTTTCAAAGAAAGCATTTAATTGGACTTACGGCTCCTGAGAGTTAAGAGTCCGCCATGGTGGAGGAGAATGGCAGTAGCCAATAGACATGTTGGCTGGAACAGCTGAGAGCTTATATCTTGATCTGAAAGTAGGAGACAGAGAAAGAACACTGAGAAACTTCAAAGCCCATGCCTGTGACATACATTCTTCAACAAGGCCACACCTCCTAATCTTTCCCAAACAGTTCCACCAATTGAGGACCAAGTATACAAATATGTAAGTCTCTAGGGGCCGTTGTTTTTCAAACCATGGGAAGCCCCATGTCATATTCCTACCAGCTAACTCCAGGCTTCAGGGTTCTATCTATAACACTTGGCCAGTCTTATTGAACACACTATGGGTCTCAGGTGAGGTGCAAGTGAAATGTATGGCATGAAGACAACAAGATATAAACAGCCAATAGGTAAAAATACATTTACTGGCTGGGTGTAGGTGAAACACACCTTTAATCCCACTATACGGGAGGCAGAGGCAGTTGGATCTCTGTGAGGTCAAGGCAACTCTGGTCTACAGAGTGAGTTCCAGGACAGTCAGAACTACACAGAGAAACCCTGTATCAAAAAATAAAAATGGATCTACTGAAAGTGTGAGAAAGAAGGAAATGCCTTTCTTGACATTTTCACATTTTAGAATTGCAGCAAATATGACTGCAAAATAATAGGACTCCAATTATTCACTCATGTGCTCCTGCATGCATTCATTTACTAAAATCTCCCTTGGATGTTGGATTATTAACTGGGTACTTAAAAATATGAGGATGAACTAGGTCCTAGGTGAGACACAGACCCTGCCCTCTCACAGGTAGACTCTAGAATCTGATTAGCCATTCATACCTTTCATCTCCTAGACATGTCATTGTTTTAAGTAAAGTGCAACCAGTCATATTCAAAATCTTATCCTTGGCATATATATGGAAAAAAAAAAAAAACAACCTATTGTCAGAGAACTGATGTTCTGGAAATTGCCTTTGGAGTGACTATCCTCTGAGAGGTCACGTGGTTTTGTTTCATATTTCATGTTTTATTATATAGTTACCACATTATAGGTCTGAGTACCAAGGACACCATGTTCAATTGATGGACAAAGTTGTTTTTTTTTAATTAACCTTGATCACAAGACCTAAAGATGCTGTCTGAACAAGAAAGGTAACTAACGGTTGCTCCCTGTGGAAGGAGAGATGAAAATGTATAAGAACTGAGAGGCAGCCTGGGATAATATTTAAGAGCAGAGATTTTTACCAAAAGACAGAGCTCTGGGTTTAAATCCTTAGACAGTTATCTGACTTCTCCCAATCCGGTGTTTCATATCTAAATTAGGGATATTATAGCATTTAGTTTGTAAACGGTGGTGACAACACATTTCAAGTATCTTTCAATTGCGCATCTCTAGTACGTGATAATACTTAGCACCAGCATCATTGTCATCATTTCTGAGTGAGTGACAGTAATTCGCTTTTCATATTTGCTTTGAACACTTTGCCGGATTGTTCTGGAAGGTAGAATCTTGGCACATCTGTGAAGGTATAAAATTAGGCAAGCTGTGGAAGTAAGGTGTATCACCAGCCAAAGTAATGTTTGTCACACCCCCTCCTCCTTCCTTCCACCACCCCACCTGCCACCAAAGTAAGGTGAGCTGACTAACATTTTATTGTCAGAAATGAAAGGAACAACAACTAAGCCTTTGTTAGCCAACCACAGTCGGGCTGAGTCTTTCCCTCTTCCTTTGCAGGCACTTCCTCTTCAAGACATCCTCTGGAAGCACACCCCTGTTCAGCAGCTCTTCCCCAGGATACCCTTTGACCTCAGGAACCGTTTACACACCACCACCCCGCCTGCTGCCACGGAATACATTCTCCAGGAAGGCCTTCAAGCTGAAGAAACCCTCCAAATACTGCAGTTGGAAATGTGCCGCCCTGTCTGCCATCGCTGCCGCCCTCCTCTTGGCCATTCTGCTGGCATATTTCATAGGTAAGCCAAAGCAGCCTTGGTCACCATGCTAGCGGTGAGAAGGCCGGGTAGGGGCGAGGGGGCATGGACTTGTGAATTTAGAAGCTCTCTGCTGTCTGTACAATTTGCCTGTTGGCTCTTGGAAAACATGATCATTAGTGATGGATAGGAGAGATTTTTTTTCCTCCTGGAATCCATTCCAGTCATGACTCTGGCTGACATTTATCAGAGGTGAAGTAAAGCATCCTGGCTGTGTCTTTTCTTGGAGAAGGGCTGAGAATTATCATTCCCGCAAACCAACCTTCACTCCCATAGTAATCATCTAGATTTCTCCATTACTGGCTTTACTGCAAACCAGGGCTCTGATATTCATTCAGCATTGGTTCTCCAAGAGAAGTTTAGGCGCCCTTGTACACAGACCATCTTGACCAGGGAGAAAGCCAAACTACCTTGCCAATTTTCAGAGCTGTGGAACAAAGTGGGATTGAGAGGCCAGAGCCTACAACCTGGTCTTCATCTAGACTCAAACACCCACACAGTTGACCTGGTCCAGCTTCCTTTCTCTGCTCAGCCTCAGTCCTCATCTCACTGTGGCATTGAATCCGAATAGAGCTATAAACCTGTGACTTAGTGTGTGGGGGAGGGTGGGAGATGGGTGAAGTTGTTGGGGTACCTTCCTTCCCCTTGTCATGGATGTTCATTTGCATCTGTGAGGTACCACCATGTCACTATGGAAAGCAGCAGATGGCTAGAAGCTCAGAGGCAGGGAGCCACAGGCATATGAGCATACTGGGCTGGACACAAAGCCTGGTCACAGTTCCTGGCCCTGACAAAGAGCCCCATTGCTGCTGCTCTGTCAGCTAAGCTTGCCAATGGCAGGTCTCCTGGCCCAGGCAGAGGCCATGGTGATGTTTGTTAAGGTTTATTTGAAACACTTGATGGTTCTGGCTTGCTTTTAGGGCAGCTATGACAGATCTCCCTGGTTAGGCTGTGCCATGTTGCAAAGCAAACCTATAAAACACCAGCTAAAAGAGGCTGACTCCAAAACAGTTCCAAGCATGCAGGGAGAAAAACTCCTCCCATTTAGGAAAAGAGACAAAGCAACATTGATGCTGATGCGGCTGGCCTTCCTTTTCCCAACATCAGCCTTCCTTTCTCATCCATTGGTGGAGCTCCTACAATGCCTTAATCCCATTCCTCTGGCATGGTGCCTGCAGAAAAGAGGCAGGCACAGTCCTTCCCAGGGCATTTGACCTGAGCTTACCTGATGGCACAGAAGTATTATGGTATGCCTCTAGAAATCTGAATACCAGCTCTGCCCAAGGTTGACTAGCACAAGCCAAAAATCAATACACACTTTTTATTGTCTTCCACAGTATAACTACACTCATCTTAATATGGAAAAATAAACCTTTATATATTCTTTATCAGCTGCATTGATCAGCAGTGTCCTCCAAATGTGAGAATGCTAATATTTCAGGGAAAGGAAAGGGATCATATTTGCCTGGGGTTTTACAAAAGAGTTTTCACTCTAGCCCTCAGCTCTCAGTGGGAACGGACACTCAAGTGTCCCTGATTTCAAGTCACGTCTGCATCTTACCTCTTGATGAAGGATACAGCAGTGATTGACTTGACCCTCCTTCCCCCATCACCTAACTGGGATCTTTGAGTCCCCTGCTGTTTCAGGGGCTTGGTGGAAGCAAATTGAATTTGACAAATTTGTGGTCTTTGCATGATTTGGTTTTATGTCAGAAACTTCAAAAAGGGTCCATATGCTCACTTCTCATGCTTAATGTTCTGCTGGGCCAGTGGGCACCGTGGGGAGCCCAGATATAGAAATTGAGGCACTGCCTGCCCCTGCCAGTGGCATCCCCAGTATAGTTCCTCCTCCATTTGCAGGGGAGAGATAGCTAGCTAGCGCCTATTTATTGAGCTTGATAGTTAAAATATAATAGCTTTCTGTAAGGGTGGTCATATAAATGGGCAACTGTGTAGCGAGAGGTTAATGTTTTAATCGGGTGCGTAACTTGTAAATGATGGATTAGGAAACATATTTATCCTCAGTCTGGAGGCTATTGGAAGCTGGGCCTGAGCATCTTACTATGGTTTATTGGTTTATAATCCATCATTTCCTATTTGTATGCTTTAGGTAAGACTATGCTTTGACCCTGGAGTACTGAAAAATAGTTTATGACTCAAATTGAGTGATGTAACAGGCCAGTTTGCCCAGCAGTGATGGCAGTAAATGTGGAGCTACAAGGTACAATCAGCTCTTCCCCAGAGATGAGGAGAGATCTGCAGGCTCAGTGAGGAGTCAGGATCCTAAGTGCTGACATTGGCCCCAGCAATCCATTTCTCTGCGGAGAACCGCTTGCCTTCTGAGCCTTGGTTCCCTAAGTACAGCATGAGGGCATGAGAGTTACTTACGTACAGAATCTCTGAAGTACAGTGAGAATTAATTAATGTGTATAAATCACTTTGAAGATGAAAAGCGGTATATTATTAATTACAAAGCTGCAGGGGTATAAACACTGCACTGCAAACACAGAGGAGAGTGTTGTGGGGCACAGGCATTGATTGTACCAACCTAAAACAAGCCACCAGGGAAGGACAGAAGTGAAACATAAAATCCCTGGCCCCCCTGTTAAAAAGACTGGCACATTCAGGACCTCAGTCCATTCTGGTTCACACGCAACTCCCTATTCCACAAGAACATGACAGGTCCTGAAATTGACGCATCAGCCCCAGGACGTTTATGGGCAGGCAGTGGGTTCAGGCCTGCCAGGCACTGTGACAAATAGGTCAAATTATCTTTCTTGCATGTTCAAACCCGTGGAGAGAAGCCTTTCCAGAAGTGAGCAATTTGGAATAACTTCGCCCCATGACAAGCTCCTCCATAGATCCAGGCACGTGGGTCAGGGTAAAATCAGAATGCCAGCCCTTGTGCAAATTGGAAGCCGTGGGCCCTCACTGACACAGGAAAGATTCCCCCGTTTCCTGTTCATGAGACAGAGGTGAGAGAACTTTCGTGAAATGTTCTTCCATCCAATCCCCTCTGCGCCAAATCCCCCCAGCATGAAAACACTCTGGAAGAAATTACTCTGAAAAGCAGTGTGAACCATCATGAGACCACTTTGTATGTCACTCAGCCCCTGGCCCAAACAGACCCTCGTATAGAAGAGCTTGGCTGGAAAAGACAAGGGAACTGTGTTCATGAGTGATGACTTTCTTCCTTGGTTTTTTTTTTTTTTTTTTCCAAGTTCTTTCATTGCCTACAATGTCAAAAGTTCCCCTATATTCCTAAGTTCTCAAGTTATATAGCCAGGATAGATGTTCTCAGCTGTGTAACATAAATATACTGTCTTTTGGTCTTCCTAGTATATGTAACACAACAGGAACCGGCTAGAACTTTCATCCCACATCAAGGGAGGAAGGTACTTCTGACACGTGACTCTACCGTTAAATCCACATGATCCTAGAAATCCTGACATAAGAGTCCTCACAATGGTTCCTCATGACACACAATCCGGTCTGTCATCCTTGACTTACAAAGCACAGAGACGTAATCCTTCTCATGTTTCCATCAGTTGTTCCACGTGACCGGGAAGGGACGTCAGTACAGTAAAAGATAGGAACATTTAAGTCATCCTAAGTTAGTCTTTGGCACTTCGGATTGCTGCCGAAATTTAGATGTGTGTGTGTGTGTGTGCGTGCGAGTGCGTGCATGTGTGTGTGTGTGCATGTGTGTGTGGGTGAATGATATTAGAAAGTCACCTTGTCTTGTTCACTACTGTAATTCCTGCTAAATATGAAATACTATGTGCTAAGCTCCTCGGCGCTGTCTTCTGCCACTCTGACTTTGATCTGTGAAGAACACGGGCCATCAACATGTCAGGATGTTAAAAGTGTGGTAATTTGGGGTGCTTTCAGTTTCTTTTGAAAACAATGAGAGATTATTTTCTATGGAAACTAAAAGCCTACCGTGTGTTTAAAGTTGCTACACTTGAAAATTGATATGTTGAGACTCATACTGATGAATCCTGCTTTCTCGGCTGCTATTTTGTGTATTCTCATCTCAAAAAGAAGAGCAGGCTTGGGGAAACATAAAGAAAATGACAGCAAGTGATGAGAACCTGATGCTTGCCTGGCCTCCTTCGTGAGGATGCGGTTTAGGAAAGTTGCTGGTCCTTAGGTTTGGACCCCTTGCTCGTGCCCTATTTAGAGAGATAGTAAACCTCACCTGCATGACTCTCAAGTCATGAGTTTGTCCCCTGTTATCCAAATGGCAGAAGTATTAAATTTGAGCTGTCCAGAAAATAGTATTTCCATCTAACTCCCTGTCCCCAGATGGTCCAATAGAAAAAAAAAAAAAAAAAAGAAAGAAAGAAAAAAAAAAGCTGCCCACAAATAAGTCAGGGGACCCAGTTAGGCATTATCTGTTCTGATTGTGTAGCAGAGTGTTCATCTAATAGATATGCTAATGTGCTCTTAACCGGATAATGAAGTCCTGTCAGCGCTTACACACCAGCGAGTCTTTGGCGGTGGGATTGTCATTTCATAGTTGTACTCCTGATTTCAGAGGGCCTGTCAATTTACAGGAAGGAAATTAAGTCATTCATTAGCTAGGCCTCTATCACCTGCAGCCACATGTAACATTTGTACCTCGTGTTTGACATTGGACATAAATGAGTTCTGCTTCTGAAAGGGGAGTGGCTTCTTTAAGGACACGCGGGAGCGATTTAGAGGGCCTGAAGTGAGACACTTCTGGATGGTCAGTAGACAGGACAACCTGCCTTGCTTTCCTCCCAAGATCCCTGTCCAAAGTCTAGACAGCGACCAATGCCAGCCATTCCTGCCTCGTGGAATAGAGTAAGAATGAGAGCAAAAGAGCCTTTCCAGGTACGACATGCTCAAGTAAAACCAGGAAGGAACAGATCGAACAGAAAGTCTGTACTACAAGGATTGCAGGGAAACAATACTGGCATTCCCATCGGGCCAGGATTCAGGCTCCATAAGGATGTCTTGAGTAGCTGATGGTGGCTTATTTCCTAACATCCCCGAGGTTGCTGCTCAAGGCTTCATCCTTCACTTTGTCTCTGAAACAGTTATCCCTCTACCAGCCATCAAATCTACAAGTTGCAAAAGACTTGTTTCCCCTGGCTCCAGAGATTAGGCATGTGGTAAGCAAATGCTCTACCTCTGAGTCATGCCCTGGGCTAATATTTTTGACTGGCCTCTTAGGGTAATAGCCAGGTCCAGAGACCCTCTGCCTCCCATAGGCAACTTTTGAATTCATTTCCTAAGTCTTGTTAATTTGTTCATTTCCCCAGTCACTGGGCACAGTTCTTAATACATTGTCCATAAGGGCTACTTTCTTCTGTATTCCGTCTGTACCATCATTGCAGAAGCTCTTATCTGCACGGTAAGAGCAGATAAGAGCTTCTGCAATGATGGTACAGATGGCTGTACCATGGCTGTCACACAGCGGATGTTGTAGCGGAAGATGCATCAGAGAGGCCAGGTTTGGAATTTGTACCCTTGCACTCGTACAGCCGTGTGACCATAACTATGAACTTACTGTTTAGTATCTCTTCCGACAAAACAGAGATAATTTCTATTCATGGAGATGCTTCAGGCGGAGATGGAGAGATGTCTCAGCACTTAAGAGCTGCTATCTTCTCGTGGGCCCCAAGTTCAGTTCCCAGTGCCCATGCCAGGGAATAGGGACTCACCTATAACTCCAGATCCACAGGATCTGACACTGTCTTCTGAACTCTTCAAGCAACTGTGCACACGTGCACATACCAACACACACACACTTAAAAATTAAATATTTCTTTCAAGACGCTTCAAGCGTTAACGGAAATGGTTAGCGTGTATGGAATCACTCTGTTGGGTTAGGAGAGCTGAGCACACTGCGCGCCGGTGTGATATGCCTCCCTAAAGTGAAAGGGCCTCCATTAAACCCACTCGGTTCTCTCTCACTTATCCTCTTTACTTTGTGTGTTTGGGAAGACAGAAACACAGACCACGTGGTAACGTCCATTTGAGTGGATAGGCCACAACGACGTGTAAGATTAACATCAGCCAGAAGATGCTCTTGTTATACCCAGTTCGCAAGGCCCCAAAAGATCTACAGGAATCGACTCAGTTGAAAAACACATGAGGGTCTTTTTATTGTAAATTACAAGCTGCAGCTTGGGCCTACACAGCCCCACCGCAGAAGCGGTGGGAGCTGAGCGTGCAGCTCCCAGGTTAGTTGGGTGATATATAGATTCTGGTCCCTCCCAGCATGCCCAAGGCAGGGCCAATTCCTGCCTGGCAAGCATCTATTGGTCAAGATGCTACATTTTTGAATCGATTGGCTATAGGAAGGTTCCCAGACCATTGACCATGACTAGGTGTCCCTCCCTAGGGGGAGGGTCCAGTTTCCTAGCAACTGTATCTCTAGTGGGTGGGGAAAGAACGCAGGGAGGTAGCTCTCCCCTCAGGGCATTTACTAACTTCTATACTGCACCTACTCATCGCTGCTACTTTATCTTTTGGTCTCTCACTCTCTGATGCCAGATTTCCAAAAACCTGAAAAAAGATATCTGAATCTTAGAATAATTGCCACGTGAGGCCCATGGCACAGGCCAGAAGCTCAGTCGTGCTGTTGTTGTGACTACGGTAGTAGTTCTTCTGCTGTAGGCCGAGTCTAGTAAGCATAAACTGGGTTTGGGAGCCATTATGTCCCCTAATAGTGCCTAGCCCTGCCTCCCTTGTAAAAGGCAATCAAATATTTGTTGAATTAATGAGTTCTGCTTAGGATTAGATCTGAGCTGGATCGTTCGTGGGAGCTCCTTTCCAAAGTACCCCCAAATCCCTAATCCCTAGTTTCGCTTGTCCTGTCATGTGAGAGGTTTTTCTGGCTCCCTGACGTTGTAATTGCCACTGTGGCAGTCCCAGTTGCATTTCCTGTTAGCATTTAGGCAAGGGGAATGGGAACGTCGGGGAAGGCTGTTTAAAGCTGTGCTGCGGAGCTCTCAGGCAGGGGTCTGTGCTTCCCTGCAAGGGAGAGAGCACTGCCTCCGTGAAGCAAGGAGGTGTTTGTGTCTGGCAGGCAGCCACCGTTCAGCATTCACATTACAAAAGCATAGCCGACTTCAGCAGGAGTTCAAGGTGAAGAAGCAAATAAGTGCATAAATCTCAAAGTCTGTTTTGCCGTCGCTCTGTGAGTGAGGGTGCACTCAGAAATGGAAGCAGTCACGATGAGGCACCAGATAGAGAGAACTATTATATGGTGAGTTGGGTCTGCACACACAAGCCATATACAATCTTTTGTGTGCCAAAACACCCTGCTCAGCTAGGTAGCCTCCCTCATATGGCTGAGATGTAACCCAAAGCGAATTCCCAAAACGTATCCTCTCATGTCTGCCAGGGAAAATTCTATTACCTAAAATTCGTGTTTTGATTGAGATGAACAAATATAAAGAAATTGTGCCTGAGCCCTCTTATCAAACAAATCACTCCATAGATTGATATCTCATAGTAAGAGCCTCCATATTAGGAACATACAGCTCGTCAACTATGTTAATACATTTAATACTTCCATAAAAAGAGGAGAGTGCATTACATGGGCTGCTAATTTCATCAACTTTTTGGCCTCAAGTAAATATTAAAATGTATCAGAAAATGTAACAGCACGGTTACGAGTTGGTATAAAAAAATCAAGGGAGGTGGGCAGGAAAAGGAAGAACCGCTCTCCCCTCTTATAACAAGAGAGAAATTTATAAGAAATGGAACATGCAGCATATTTCAAAAGCTTCTTACTGCTCAAAAACAAAGGTATGGCTAAGAAGGGAGGGGCGACTGCCCCGGTCTTCGCTCGTCTTTCATCATGGCTTTCTTCACAGCTCTTAGGGAAGGCCCTTCCCTTGGGCTGGGTTTTCAGTCAAGTTAGGTCATTTGTGGGAAGATTTGTGCAAACACGTTTGCCTCTCCCCCGGGGACTGTGATCTTCAGAAAAGAGGGACATATTACCTTACTTTTGCCTGTGTGGCCATGATGCAATTCTCTCCATTTGCTGACTTATATTACACCATGAGCGCTTTAAAGTCACCTTAATGAAGTTTAGATTAGACCGGCTTCTATTCCCCAGAGAGAAAGAAGTCCAATGCCTTCTGTTTCTTCAGGCCATGATAAATATGATGACATCCTTCCAAGAAGTTTGAGATGCGTGGGAAATAGATGCATTTTTTTTTTTTTTGGAACTGGTTTTAAGGCTACTTTATGTCCCAAATTTTATCACCATAGACTTCTGGGGCATTAGCTAAATTTAGAAAGTGTGTATTTAAATTTTCTTTTAATAATAAGACCTACAGACTTCCTGAATCTCGAGAGAATTACAGGGTTACTATCTTTCCAATGGCGGGGGAGACCAAGTAATGGTGTATGCTAATTTTATGTATTACTAACTTATGTTAATTAATTTAAAATGTACTAAGAGTATATCCATAGACTCATGTGTATGAGCTTGTATCTTTCCATTGAGTATGAAATTTTATTTGGCCAGGAGATTGGCTGGCTACATGGTGTACTAGAATCTGCTGACCAATCCCAGAATCGAGGACATTTTTACTTGACTTTCCCCCCCCCACATCTTAAGTATAATAAATAACCCCATAAAAGCGTACAGTTAATAGGAAGGTTTAAAAAGCCTGGGGTAAGTTATGTTTTGCATAAGTGACTGGAAGACTAATGTTCATCAGGCACATAACAGTGATAAAAGCCATGAGTTCCTAATTTTCAGGACCATCAGGGGACAGAAGTTATACTAAAAAGCTTTTTATTAACTTATTGGTATGGGTCAATGGTCCATCATCATCTGGTTTCTCTCCTTCCCCCCACAATGTAGAATGGCCTTATCAGAGAGAAAGTGAGGACATTTGCATCTGTTTTTATCTAGTCTGTTATCAAATGATGACATTGTCACCTCCCTTCCAAATTTCAAAAATTTTAAAGCTTCTAAACAAACAAAAAAACAAAAATCTGGCCTCTGATTAGCTTACACAATTCTTGGAAAGACAAAAGTGAAATATCAAGAGCCAAAAGAGGAATTCATATCAAAGAGGATAAGGGTAAGTTTAAGAACCAAAGAAAAATGCATAGACTCTGAGTAGAGTTAATTAGAAGCAGTAAGTCACAATGAAGACTATAAGATTCTATATCAAGGAGGATAAAATATGGAGAAACTACAAGAGTACAAGAGGATTGGCCCCCAGCATACCAAATTACATATAATATTCCTCATAATGCCTTGAAGCAGTCATCCAACTGTACCAAGAAGAAAAGCAGTCATTGAGAACTGAGGTGATGTTACAACCCCTCATCTTATATCATTAAGCGTTTGGTTCCCTCATGAACTACTGGGATAAACAATAGTGGACAGCTCAGCATTTATCCAAATAAGCCAGGAAGCTACCATGATAGAGGAAATTGAGTTTATAGACACAGCAGGCTCTTGCCTAATAGATGAGAGTAATGTGTCTAATGCTGAGCATCAATCTATATTTCAAATATATTATGAAAGGGACCTCTGAAAAATAACTCATTCTGCAAAATCGTTTTGCACTGAGGGTGGTTTATCTTCTGTTTTGTCTAATTGATATCTATGTAATTCAGCTACAACCCTTGCTACTAAGAATGATGTAAGGAAAAGAAAGAACCAATGTGGCTTTTATTCCCCAAGGGAATAACGAAAAGTGGGTTTTCCAAATAGCTTTCACCTTCAGATCTGATGTCTTAGAATGACCCTTGGAAACCAGACAGCAGGTGTATTGACTGTGTAATCAAGTGAAGACGTTCTCAAGTGTCTTGAATCCCATTCAGAAGTCACCATGAGCAGGAGGAGAACCATATTAGAGCAGGTCCTTCCTTTGCCTTACTTTACCTATCTTCGTGGCATTAGATGTCCACCAGACTATTTGAGGTCACCCTACAACATAGACTCCCAACACAAGGCAGAGGATAGAGGATCTGCCATCGCTTAAGCAAGTCTTTTAGTCCTACCTGGACCAAATGACAGCACCTCACTCCTTCATCATGATATGGCAAGAGGCTGGGAACATTAACAGAGAAAGTAAGGGAGATCACTGTCCCTATCTGGCCCAGGTCCACAGGCTCACACCAGCACATACCCCCTTCGCTGCTCCGACAAACTCTGCCTCGATGTTTTTGTCAGAAACATTGTTGAGTTTGTGTGGATTTAGTGGACACACCAGAATTGTACAAGTTTATGGGATGCAGTGATAATTCAATTCATACAGTAAGAAATTATCAGATTGGCATAGTTAGCATTTCCAGCCTTAATCGTTTATCATTCCTTTTATGGGAATGTGGGGAGCCTTCAAACACCTTTCTTTTCCAGTTCTTTAGAAAGTGTCCTACAAATTGTTATAAATTACAGTCACCTCACCATGCTATGAAACACTGCAACTCCTTTGTCCAAAATATTTCGGTTCCCATTATCCACCTCTCTCGCCTCCCTTGTGTCCCCTCTACCTGTGTACATCTTATGAAAGCCTTAGCTGGTGAATTTGCTGTGGCTTCAGGACAGCAGCTTCCTGGTCTGCCTACAATGGATCCCACCTTCTTGGTGTTTGCTCTCTTCTGAACAGATAGAGAAGGTGCTATCTCCTCTACCCCCTCCTCTGTCCCAAACATTGCATCACTGACTATCCTTGAGCCAAATTCACATTTATCCTTTCTGTCAAGTTTAATTTTTTAAAAGTAATATACATAATAAGAAATGGCAATGCAGCTAATTTCATTTTAGGCTTTTTAAAAATTTACTGATCTGTTGAGCTATGGCTTTCTCTCAGGCTCCGGCTCCCACCCCACCTTCCTTCCTCCCTCCTCAGTTCTTTCTTCCTAAAGTCACTGGGGTAAAGGTACTGCCTAAGGCCTTATGGTCCTGACCCTGTCTTGGAAGAAATGTCTTCATTCCTTTTGTGAGGATGTGACTGCTGATTGCACAGTGTTTTATTCTTCTCTTCAAACCTGACAGGAATTAAGCCTCTCGGAAAGGTCAGCTGACCACACAGAGATGATAGCTGTATTGTAATGAAATACTGATGGCTTGTTTTAATGTCAGAGGGAAGTGGGAGAGTAGGACCAAAGGAAGAGCCGAGATTAGATTTACATTGAAGGAAGAAAAATTGTCTGTTGTGTTTTTATGACTACATGACTACGGGATTTATTAAACAAGCTGTGTGCCTCGCCAAGGGAGAACTCTGTCACGCCTTGGAAAAACAAAAACAAAAAACAATCAACAACAACAACAAAAAATGAGATCACATGGAAGCCAAGCATATCTAAGTACCCCTGTCAACTCTGTCCACACCCCTTGAAATTCTTTGTCATACATTGCCTATTACCTGACTTTTGCTCCCAAATTTTGTTTTGCCTGTAACTCAAAAGAAGACGTCCAAATCAAAAACAAACAAACAAACAAAACCACTAATAGTGGAAGTGCTCAGAATGGATGGAATTGGCTCTAAGCCTTTATCATCGCACATTTCAAAACTCACTCACCAAGAAGGATATTATACAGCAAGCATTTTATTGGAAGAACTAGTTTTGGGAGTCTGTCGGTGAAAATGTAGAGACAGAATCTGAGAAAGAGAAACTAGGTGTGAATTGAAGAAACATGGAAAAGGTTCTTGTCTTCTGTATGTAATGCTGTCAAATTGGGCCAATATTCCAGTCTGGTGTTGGGCGAAGAGGGTACAGACCCTAATGACAGAGAATATTTTCTATGCAAATATAAAGAAAGCATGCCAAGAAAAGCAGGACGCAGACAAAGGGAAAGGTGATCTGAGAGAGCATTCCTTTGTGTAGCCAGTGTGTGTGTGTGCAATACACATGTGTAATATATGTTTGTATGTTTATTATGTACATACACAGATGCACATACAATGCATGTATAGAGTCTCATATATGTATGTGTGGATACAAATTTCTCGGTAGAAATAGGCAAACAGAAAGAAGCAGGCGAACACCTAAGAAAGGAGCAATTTCCATTGGTCTACAGGACATGAAAGAACCACATGTTCAGCAGTAGTCTCCTAGATAAAGGGAAGCTTACTTCATGGTCAGTTCAGAAAATCCTTTGACTGAGATTAAACTGGCTCTTACTTTTCCGCTGGAAGATGAGGTCATGGTTTTAGTCCATCTGTTCACAGTCCTGTCCTTGGCATTCTAAAGGATACTATCCATTTATCTTCAAAAGCCCCCCCCCCAAAAAAAAAAAAAGGCGTGAAGAGGCGAGGGTTAAAGCCCATGGCCAGCAAGGATTACTATAAGGCTGATCCAGACCTTCCCAGGCCCCACCCAGGACTGTGCAATTCACAGAAGCGTCTGTGGGAGGGTCGACATGGTGTCTTGACGGAGGGGTTTCCACTTGTGCATAAAGATTCTCCAGGTAGCAAAGAATTTTGACTTGAGGCTTTAATGCCTTTGAATGTGCATCAAGAATAACACTGACATGCTTTCACCACAGCCTTGGAATCCTAAAATAAATAATAGAAAAATTGTGATTTAAAATATAATTCCAAATACTAACTGGGGCCCGCTGCCTAGATGAGTAATAAGCTTCAATAAGTGTGTGACAGGCACAAGGCTCTTCAGTATGAAGAGTAGTGAGGGCTCAGAAATAGAAATAGGTTTTTCATTACATGAGGGATTATGCTCAGCCTGACTGTGGAGCCTGTTCAGCGGGGCCTCAGCTGCATCCTGTGCCTGCGGTCGTATTAACCAGTAATAGTAAAACGGGTGCCGTGCCGCCCAAGAACAGCGATTTGTTTTAGGGAGGAGAAAAAGGTCGCTTTCTCCTGCTTAAATCGGGATTACCATTGTTTACCACACACTTTCCCTTAAACTCCTATTCGGCTGCTCTAATGAGCTGCAATCGGAGCTGGTTCCACCTGGGCGCCTGCTGAAATCTGTGAGCAAAGCAGCGAGCCAGGCAGCAGGACGCTCGCCCGGGAGACTGCTCATGACCGTTGTGGCTTTGCCCACATCAGCTCACCCCGACATTTGGAGGGATGTCTTAAATACCGTAGGAAGTTTTTTTGATTCGAGTTTCAAGCAAAATGACCTTGCACCTGGGCTTTCCCGGCTCAGTATCTCAAAATGCATCTTTTTTCCAGGCTTCCTGTCTTCTCAGGATCGACAGGGATCCTGGAGGAACTACGGAAGCCATCTGACCAGAGAGATTATGGGGTCCTCAAAGATGAGGGCCGTTCAGGACTTCAAAAGGGTTTAGGAAAACCCTAAACACCTTTCTTGACCCAAACAATGACTCACTGAAATTGCAACCACCAAGGACCATTGTTCAGCTGGATCAGGAAACCTGATTCATCATCTCCTTCCCAGTTCTCACGGTGAGGCCCACCTGGGCATTGAGTCCTCCAGTGAAGAAAACCTGAGTTTGCATAAGGAAGTTCCAATTACAACCCTAGTTAACGGGGTGCTCACGGGGAAAGTAGATTAAAATTTCTGAGTTTTGTTTTACTTAACAAGACGGAATAGTAAGTAACAGTTATAATGATAGTGCTACAGTTTTCATAGTTATTCTATGTAAAGTTTAAAGTAGATATTGATTTCTTTTAAAATTATTGTTGCTTGTTACACACCGAGATGCCAAATTGGAATTTGGGGTTTAGGGTATTAGCATACAGAAGAGCTGGGGAACCCCTTGTAGCTGAGGATGACTGAGTGGAGGAGGGGGCAGACAGGCAGCTCAGTCTTGGGGATAGAAATGGAATCAAGAATGCCCTTCAGCCAGAAAAAAAAAAAAAAGAGGAGCAGGGAAGGGGGAGACTGGAATTAGTTGGGAATGAGGGAGCCAGGAAGGAGCTTGGCCGTGAGGACACACGCTGCTATGGTAGTGGGCTAGAACACCACCGGATGATAGATGGTCTTGAAATCTGGCAGGAGGTTTAATTTGATTAATTTGGCAATAGGGAGGTACTCTAAGTTCATAAGTGAGAGTGTAATGTGATAAAATTATGACATGATTTCATGTCAATTACCTGCTAGGTGCTCCATAAATATTTATTTACTAATTGATTGAAGATTCAGGGTAGACTGGGGAATGGGAGGGGAGGCAGGGAGACTTCTCAGAAGGCTCTGGCCATAATCAGTGGGTGTATGGTGGTGATGACCCTGATTTGGTACGCTATAAACCAAGATAGGATTGTGCAAGCCCTGACTTTCAGAGAGACTCTGAGAGAGATCTCTTCCAACCAAGGAAAATCTGAGTTAAAATTCAATTTGTTTTGTGTTGGCTCAGAAGCTGAAGAAGAGAAAGAGGACTTGCTAATACATCTTTCATGTTTTTAAAATTTTTTATTAATTATTATTGTCAGAAAAAGAGAACTAAAAAATTAAAAATTAACACACAATCTTTAAAAATTACCACTCACTTTTCTAAAAGCATGGTTGGCCAAAGCATTTTTTATTGCTATGTAATTCTACCAGGGCTGGCTGGAAGCCATTCTTTTTTAATGCACTCGGTAAATCTCTGTGCGGTTTCTTTATTATGAGAGAGCCCTTTGATCCAATAAAACCCATCAAGACCCCTTCTGTGGCATTCACTTTGGATTTTGTATGAATGTCTGTAAAGAAAAAAGAAGGGCAGAACTGGGCTAAAACTAAACTCTAAAAGGCTAATGAAATTCCTCCATAACACAGGCCTTATATGTAATGCAGATCTTGGGAACCAAGATGAGGCATTGGGCTATACACACAGAAGCTCAGCAGACTCATTTATAAATAGAAAACACACCCCAGGACTTGAAGGCACTTGCCTTTTCAAACGAAGACTGTGGTCAGGGAAGGCTGTACCATTGCCCTGTTTGATTCAGGGCAGTGAAGCTTACAGATGAAAGTCTTAAAAGAAGAAACTTGCCTTTTGATCAGCTGGTTGGAGGCAGGTTGGAAATGATGACGAATCTGCTACAAATGCGCCCTATGAGCAGCTTTCGCCTCTGATGCATCTGCCCATGTGTCTGCAAACGGGGCTGACTCACTGTACCCAGGCAGAAGGGGGAGATGGATGGAGTTGGTTATGGCTTTGTGGATCTGGGCAGAGGGCTAGACATCAGGGAATGAGCCTTTGCCCTTCTCCCTCCACCTCCCCCCTGCTCCGCATTGAGGTTTCCATTTATTTTCTGTGCTTTAACATTTGACTGAAGTGTATGAAATGCCCTCTCAGATGTTAGGTGCCCAGAGTCAAGCATAAACCAGCATGTTCACCTGGAGAATTCAAGGACTCGCCTCTAAACGAACCAAGGTAATTTAGGCTCTGGAGGCACTTCAGTTTGTGCTGTCTGGATTCACTATGTGGATGATCCTAAATTTAGTCTGTAATTGTGTCTCTGTGTTTTCTTTCTCTCTCCATCTTTTTTTACCTCTTCAAATCTGCTCTTTGCTTCAGGGGATCAGGAAGCTAGCCTTAGCCAGAAAGCCAGGCATCCTGTTTCTGTGTAGTTTTTTTGGTTTTTGTTTCTTGGTTTTGGTTTTTGGTTTTCAGCTTAGTCCTGTGTTGCTCATGGCACCATAGTTTGCACAGGGTACTGTGTGACTCATGGTGTAGGGCATCCCAAATCAGTAACCATTTCTGAGCTTATTCAGACCAAGGTCAGACACTTACCTCCTGTAGCTGACCGTGCTTGAGAGGCCATACCATCATATTCTGATAAACTCGACCCTACAGCCTGCTTGCCCCCCACTAGAGGCATCGCTTGGGTTAGATCTCACAGGTATGTGTGATGTGGTCATACTGTACATTTCCACGGACTCTGTGGCTCACTTGTACGTGTGGCGAGGGGTTTTATGTTATATTTAAATATGGTGGCTCAGCAGGCAACTTAGACAATCAACGGCAGGGTAACTGTGCTGTGTCTGATTGTACTCCTGTACTGACAACACTCTGAAAGCCTCTTTAAAATACAAAGGGAAGCCACTCTCAGGAATTCCGGGATTGCATGAGGGTTATAAGACATCCAGGAGAAGTTTGGAGTAGGGTTCGGAATGAAGTGAACAGGCTCTTGACCAGGGGTAAAGTTGTGAGAGAACAGCTTACACTGTTCTTTACAAAGCAACTTGTCATTTCTCAAGTGTATAATGAAATAATGTGTATAATGAATTTTCATGCACAGCAGCCTCTTCCTCGAGTTTTGCCCTCTTCAGTGCTTCGTAGTGTAACAACTGAGTCTCTTCCAAGAGCCTTTTGCAATCTTAAAACCAAAGGCTCCCCAGAAGACCCAACAGGGAATGTAAATTAGTGTCAGCTCCAAGACTGCCTATTTGTGAGTGAATGGGGATTTTAAGTGCCTGTGTTCATGGAGAACCGTGAAAATCACTGAGAGGAGAAGGAAAGCCAGATGCAAAGGCTTCCTATTAAGTCAATCCAATGACTAGGGGATCTTTTATGATCTCTGTGTCTGATGAGAGCAGAGGGCTCGGTAAACACAGTCTGTGAAATGGGAACAAGTTGCCCACAGATAATTCAAATTGGAGATGTTACTGAACACTCTGGGATGAGGCCCCATCTCACAGGATAGCTGCTCTTCTTAGCTGCTCTTGTGCTCATCCTTTTGGCGGTAACAACTTTATATGAAAAGGATGGATAGGAACCCATAAGGCCTTTTTACAGAATATCAAATATTTTGTCCTTTAAGTTGACTTGATTTGAAGAGATCCTTGGCACAGATTGATGAAGTCGTCCAAATATTATCACTCCTGGCTTTGCGGTGCAGATGGAGTAATAACTGGTTGTCACAGCCTTTGCTCATTAAAGAGGTGGTCAAGGCCCAGAGATGTGCAAAATCATTTCTCTACTATTGCAATTGTGCTTCTGACGCAGCATTACAGTGCATGGGGACCACTTGCAAGCTGTCCCAAGTGAGATTCACCCAGCAAGATCTTTTGTACACCGAGGCTGGGTTTCCCTGTACTAGCTCAGAGCATCATCATACTACCCCTTTGAGAGTACTGGATAATGTCCATAGAAATCTTTGGTTGTCAGTGCTAGCATATGGTCAGTGGAGGGTCAGGAATGCTTCTAATTATCCTATAATACTCAGAACATTCCTTAAGTAAAAGATTATCTTACCCAAAATATTAGTTGTGCCTGCTGATTTATAATTGAATATCTTCCCCCACCTCCCTTTACTTTTTTTTTGATCTTTCTTTACACTTGGTATTATTTTTAATGATCATTATCTTCAACCTTCTTAATGGAAGCAAAAGGTAGTGTGACATTTGAAGAAGTTATTTGAACTAAGCTGGCCATCTCAGTATTGTGAGAATGAGGTTCAGTCCTGCTGAGCATAAGTCTATCCCAAGTTTTCTTTCCATGAGATGTAGCTCACAGTCAGCCATTTGTTAAGGACACATTATGTGCAAAAACTTCTCATTCAGCATCTAATTCATTGCACCTATGACTCTATTTTTCTATTTCTAATTAGAGAAAGAGACTCAGATAATTAAATGACTTGCTAACGAGACAATAGTTGATGCTTTGCAGTTGAGCACCAAGAACAGGTCAGTCAGTTCCAAAGTCCAAGTTCTCTCCACTGTATATATTGCCATCAATTTATATGTGTTTAACTGTCTTTGCTTGACGTGTTTGCTTCCCTTATAAGTCCTTAAAATCAACTCTGAGTGATGATGCTTCCAAAGAAGAAAATGGAATCTGCTTGACCGTACACGCTGGTTACCTCCATGTTAGCAATATCCCAAGAACTAAAAGATGACATATTTTTTTAGCTGGGTCTCTTTTGTAGAACAATACATTGGGATCATATGGCAAGAGGGGACATTGACAGAAGGAACTAACAGACAAAATAAAATGCACTTCAAAACTGTAAGTGAAAGAAAAACCTCCAAGTCCTAGTCAAGATAGCAATTAAGACAAAGTTTTAGGGACTCAACAGTTGGCTCAACAGTTAAGGGTGTGTATTGTTCTTTCTGGAGACATAGCTTGGTCCCTGGCTCCTATATCATACACTCAACAACCTCTTGTAACTACAGCACCAAAGCATTTGTTTCCCCCTTCTGGCTGCTGGAGGTACTTGCACTCTTGTGCACATACCCACCACATACAACCATATAACTTTTTAAAATTATAATAAAAATTTTACAAAGAAAATATGATGTTCTATTAGGGATTCTTTCACTTCTAATTTTTGAAAATTGTCATCTGTTAAAACCCTGTGCTGGCTTGTATCAAATTCTTATTTTCCTCACACAGGTAAGTGACATTATAAGTGTCCTGTGCTGTTCATGTTCCTAGCATGTTCCCTGGATAGCCACATTGCCAATGTCTGCCTTTGGGCTTCTTTACCCAGTTTTATAATCTCCCTGTCCCCTGTGGCTGATGTTACTCCAGACACCCAATCCATCTTTGGAGAAGAGTAGGGAAAAAGCAGAAAGGAAAGATTAAAGTTTTATTTCACCAGATATAGACTAAATCACTTTTCCTCCAATACATATACAAATTGAATGCACAATTTTACTTAGATCTTATGTGTCAAAACTGTGTCATATGGCTGTCTCTCATTTCAAGAGAGGCTAGGAAAGTTTTCCTAGACCACTGATGGAAGGCAACAAGGGAAAAGATGCTTGGAATTATCTGATGCCTCCAAAGCCCAACAGTAACTGATTTGAGTGATTTTATACTCAAAAGCCAAGTTCCTACATCTCTGAAAATAGATACAGCTGCTACTTCTAAGAAATTTCCCTTGCATACGACTCTAGTGTGGGGCTTTGGAAGATGGCATGTCAGTCTGCAAGGGCTGCCACTCAGGATACCACAAGCAACTTACAGCAAAAGTTCATTGTCTCAGAGCTCTGGAAGCCAGAAGTCCAGGGTTAAGATATGAGTAGAGATAGGCTGTGGCAGCCCCTCTTCTGGTTCTATTCCATTGGCTTGTGACAGTGAAACTCTACCTTTAGATAGTGTCTTTGACTATCTCTGTGTCCAAATTTTTCTTTTTAAGAAGGACACCAGGCGTATTGAACTGGGGCCCACGCTGAAAGGCTCATCTTAATTTTATCATCTGCAAAGACGATGGTGAAGACAGCCACATTCACGGGGACTTCTGAGACTATGTGCATGTGTCTGTGTGTGTACTCACAAGTGAATGTAAAACAAATGATTTTTTTCTGAATATTTTTTACTATCTCATCAGTAATTAACGATAACTGGCACATTTGTTAACATTTCAATAAATCCCTATAATGACCATAGAAAGTAGAAGCTGTTGTTATTTTATCTTACAAAAGAGGAAACTAAGGTACAAAACTATTAGGTGATCTACCTAAAATAGCATAATGGGTAAGGAATAAGGCCAGATCTCAACTGCATGAGTACAAACTCTTCAGTTCTTACATTTAACCATTCTATAGATATTCTTACCCACAGCCATCTTCACCTCTGATATAGTAAATTTCTCATTCATAAATGCCATATAAGAAAGTTGGTACGATGGCTCAGCCAGTGAAGTTGTTGCCTATATGAAAGATGTGCACTATGTAAGAGCCAGACACACCTTATAATCCCAGCATTAGGATGACAGGGACGAGAAGGTCCCTGGTACTTACTAGCCAGTCAGTCTAGCCAAAAGGGTGAGCTCTTCAATCAGTGAAATCCTGTTTCAAAAAATAAGGAGGTAGCTTGAGAAAAACACCTAACATTGACCTCAGGGCTCTCCTCATGCATGCATAGGTACACACACATGCACACACACATGCACACACATACACACTGATAAGTAGGGTAGACATGTTGATTTCCTTCAGGCTTAGAAATATTCCTTTCACAAAGCCATTCTTTGCTTCCATAGAAACACAAATAAAACACTCCGTTCTGCACTAGGCATAATGGTTTCCTCTTATTCAAATGCAAGGCCATCTGTGTAAAGTATTTTATTTCATCATTCATTGAAGTTCACTTAAAAGATGAAACCACCCTTAATGGAACAATGAAATGGAAGGATTCCCAAACTGAAGGCAAAGAACTGGAGAATGGGGGCGGAGGCCCTCTCATTCTTGCCACCAAGCCATCCCTTGTGCCTTCTGGATGAATGTAGTTTTGCTCTGATAACCAGGGAGGAAGGCAGCCCCCAGGGACCAAAATGAAACAACACCATTTACAGCCCAGGCATTCATGGGGCTGAAGCACACAGCCCATGCTTAGCAGCCATGGGGTTCTGGTACAAACTGGACAGACCGATGATGTTTTGCCTGTGGTACATTCACTGCAGTGGCTGAAAAGCTCCATGATGGATCCTTCTTACTACAAGACAGCAGTGGTTGCTTCCCACGGTCTTTAAAACTCTGCTGTGGTCCTCCTCCTGCAACAGGACCAAAGATGAATAAGAAGGCTTCTACCTTTTAAAGATGGAAGGATGGAGTCTTAGAGGAATCAGTGGCTTTCCGGAGGTACCAAGCATGATTCTCTCATTTCCCCCTGACCGGGGTCAGATGACACAGGAAATGAGAATGAAAAGCAAGCTCGGGCCGTGTTTGCGTGATACCCTGTCACCCAGAGTGGGAGACAGCAGGCATGCCAATCTGTGTTTTACAACTGGAGGAAGCGGTTCAGTAGGGGAAACAACTTGTCCACAGCGGCCACCTCGGATAGAGCGGTTCCGAGGCTTCCAATCAGACCCCAAAGCCAGAGCTCTTTCCACAATAACAGGCAACACTGCAGCAGAGCTCAACGGTAAAGTGCTTCTTATCGGAGCCAATAGAAGCTTCTAGAATCAGAAAGGAGACATGTTGTGCCTAGAAGACCAAGGCCCTTCTCACTGTGACTCAGGGAGAAGTCTGTTTAGTTTGAATGAAGGGATTGCTTCGGGTGGCTTTTTCTTGACTTTCCTCAGCGTGGGGTTTGTCTGCTGTTCTAGTCACTGCTCCTCTCCATGTGTGGGGAGAACAGGGGTGCATTCTCTATTGGTTCTCCAGGTTAGCCACAGGTAAAGCACCTCCCCATTTTTTCATCTTCATCCCTGAAGACAAGGAGCTTTCAAGTAAGAAAGGACTAATAATAGCAGTTACCATTTCCTGTACACTGTTTTTAAATGCTCACGTTCTACTAGAAGAGATGAGAAAGATTGTTCCTGCTTGACAGACAGGAAAACTAAGTCTTGGAAGTTTTCAGTGGCCTATCAAAGCTTTAGGAACCAGAGACAAAAGGGCTTTCTTCCCACTCACTCCTCTCTTAACTCAAGGTGTAGCTGTGCAATAAACAAAACCGCTTACCTTCTCAGGGCCTTGCTTTCCCCCAAAACAACAATCATAGCGTTCATGCAAATCTCAATGCGCACAGTCCAGTAGGATTTGCCTGCATTGCAGCAATGAGCCGCCCTGTGGGGTTCCACTGCTTCTAGCTCGATTTTGTCATTGAGGAAACTGAGGCTCAGCAATGACAAGTTACGTGTGGAAGGTTGCACAGCAAGGCGCTGACTGAGCAAAACATCCATGTGCCTGATCCTAATGTCCTATCATCTCGGTGTGAGCGGTCCCCAAGACTCTTCTACTCTGCCTTTTGTCATTCCCTTGCTTTCTCTAACTCATTAAGTTTAGAACACATTTTTATTTCCCCTAAATAGAGCAAGTCGATGGAGAGTGCCCACGTCATTACAAGGACCGTGTGTCACCTCCATTTTGTCCCCACATGACAGATGTGAAAGAAACTGGGGTTCAGAGCTTTGAGTTATCTGAATACAGCATATTAGGGGAGCTCAAGAGAAGCCTCAAAGTCAGGCCTGCTGAGTGTAGCACCCACATCAACCTGGGCTCTGTGAGCCTGACACTCAGAAGCCATAGTCACTACCTCTGGGTTTTGACTTCATGTGAGCAGTAAGGTCATGACCCCCAACCATTCTCTCATGGTTTAAGGAGGTGAAGAGGGCATTTTGTTTGGTCAGAACCTCTCGTATCAGCGAAGATGATGCAAGGGTTCATATTCCTCTGCCTGTTAGTTATAGTTTAAATAAGCTATTTCACCCTGAGACGGTTACACCATCACTGAAATATTAACAGTAAATGCAGCCACCTTCAAGGGTTGCCACACAGCTCAATTGGGCTGGGACAGTGGTTCAGTTGATAAGGTTCTTGAGGTACGAACATCAGGACCTGAGTTTGTTCCCCAGAACCCAAATAAAAATCTGGATGCAGCACATGGATCTATAATACCAAACATGAGGATGCAGAGACTATAGGATTCCTGGGGTTCACAGGCCAAGCAGGCCAGACAAATTGGTGAAGAATAAGGTAGAGACTGATGACTAACACACACGTACGCATGCGTGCCCACACTTATACCCAAGAGTCACCACAGATGTGAAAGTAGATATTGCACGTGTATTTCACGTGGTGATAAATCTAAAGTAAGCACTTGCTAATTGTTAGAAAGAACAAGAGTGGGTGTCGTCAGACCTAGACAAAGCCAGCTCAGGACCGCACGAAGGGTTCCAACAGGACCCTACTCTGACCTTACTCTCAGCTTCGATTGTTTGGTGGCTTCTTTTCCAGCCCTAGATGTAGATCCACTCCATTTGTCCCAAGCCAGCCTGAGGAGCCTATGGTCAGTTCACCCCAGGAAAAGGAAGTGGGGCTAACACGTGTTAGAAGCTGAGGGCTGGTGGGAGGAATGTAGGCTCTGTAGTCTGGTTAGACCTCAGTATGGATTCCATTCCCATTTCAATCTCCCAGAGCTCCAGATTATCATTCTAGTGTGAAGATAACAGTGCCCACCCTTGCTGAGTTATCATTCAGAGTAAACAAAGCGATAATTATAAAGGGCTTTAATAGGTAATAAGACTGAAGCTGTTATTTTTAGATTGGCCAAATCGTTGGCACAGGCTCTCAGTGGTGGGCCACTGGGAAGATAAGACCTGCATTTTCCCAGTGTTTTCTTGCTGCTCTTATGTGACATTTGTATACGGAACCCCTGCCCCACCCCGCCCTCCTCCCCCAGCACGCAGCTAGCAGGCTGCGTTTGAATGACACCCATGGCTGTTTAATTTGTACTGGGAAGTAAAGGACATTTCCTAAGAGGCATTCTTCAGGGTGTTCAGAAGACCTTTTCTTCTCCCTCAGCTTCTGGGGCACCAAGGGCTCGGCCCTCAAAAAGAAAGGGTCTCAGCTGACTCATTCACCGTTCTGGTTGTCTGTGTGCTGGTAACAGTAGCCAGTGGAAGCAAGCACGTCAT
This sequence comes from Meriones unguiculatus, assembly GCF_030254825.1. Classification (NCBI taxonomy): domain Eukaryota; kingdom Metazoa; phylum Chordata; class Mammalia; order Rodentia; family Muridae; genus Meriones; species Meriones unguiculatus. The sequence goes on from NC_083359.1 coordinate 33,470,120, forward strand.
ACATTGGGAGTATAAGACAAAAGATAGCTTCAAGGTTCTTCATTCCATCCCTGCCACCAGCAGATGGACAGCAAGCGCATCCTGCGGCCTCCTGTCTTGTGGCTTTGTTTTTCGTATGCTACCTTTGGTTTATGCTTTCCCAACCTCACCACCCTGGACTTTCACACCTCGCCCTTCTAGACCTCCTGCCTTGTAGTCCCAGTTCTTCCACTGTCTGGAAAAGGTGGCTTGTCTCAGTTTCTACTGAAATTTTTCCTTCTGTTACATGGAGCCAGTAACTGCCCGGTAGCACCTTGCACTCAGGTGTGGAGTCCATATGGACCACAGCATGTAAAATGGTTTTAAAGCCCTCCTTACTGTAGAAAGGCCAGGATTACAGGGCGCACTCCCTTTTCCTCTCTGCCTCATCCTCTCCTCCCCCCAGCATCAAGCCTGGTTTCTTGTCTCACTCTGAATTTATCCAGCTCACATAATTTGCCTTTTCATTTTGTGAATGGAGATAATTTGTGAATAGAAATTACTTCCAAATGTTTCAAAAATATTTTCTAAGCATTTGCTTTAGCACAGTCTTAGGAGCTCCCCACCTCCCCCCCTTTTTTTTCTCTTTTTTTTTCATAAGAAAACAAGTATTTCTAGGGACATGGAGCCTGAGGTAGGGTGGGGGGAGTTGGGGTGGCTTGCTGTACTTGGATCTCATTTACCGAAAATGATTTGAAGTCTCCAATTGCTAGAGTAACTGCAGTTAAGATTTATTGACCCCCTAAAGCCCCAGAAAATAAGGAGTAACACGGGAGGGAAAGGAGAGGCGGGTGCCTAGATGAGCTATGGAGGCAGAACTCATCTGTGCCTTTTGCTGTAGTTCTCCCTACATTTGTATTTTCACTTAAAGGCTTATTCTCACGTCGAAGTGATGTTCAGGCTCCTCCTACACGTGACGGGCTCTGTTCTTGGTCCAACCACTCAGCAAATGTTCAGACTCTGCCCTTCTCTTGAAGTGCTAATACCCTAGTGGTGATAGCCCCTGGAGGTCCCCATCCCACACAGCGGAAACGGAATGTACTGTCACCTACAGCATAAGACCGCCGTGACCACAGCTGGGCTCGATAGGCAATAGGTGGAGAACGAGGGGGAAAAAGGAGCGATCTGTCTGAAAGTATCAAGGAGCACTTCAGAGAGAGAGGGTGGCATCGGGCTTCTTGGAAGAAGGGGGTGTAGGAGTTTGGCAGCAGGGCTAGCTGAAAGAAACATTTCAGGACTGAGGAAACCCAAGTTCAATAAATAAAGCCCTAGGAAACAGGGTGTTGGACATGAACAGATGTTGTGTCTTACCGCTACGGTTAACACCGGAGCAGAGGGGGATACAGGGAGTGAGAGTATTGATGGCCACTGGGCTGAAGGGCATCACCACAAAGATGCTTCGTAAGGTACAAATGTGGGCTTGGATTTGATTCTTACGTGCTGTGAACCCTGCTGAGAACTCTGAGTCAAGGAGAGCCGAGAACAATGAGAGCCCTGTGCAGAATGAAGTGAATGGGTCAGTATCATAAGCAGAGCTAAGTGTGCTATTTGGAAGCCCAGATGAAAGGGAATTTGATCACAATCAGCACAACAGCAAGGCAAGTGGAATGGATAGTATATTTGAGAGACATTTGTGGAGGGCAAAATTCAGATTTGGTCACTGATTCAATCTCATGGAAAGGGGAAGGGGACCCCTAACATAATTCGGCCAAACTGATCAGACTTACTGTATCCTGGGCAGAGTGGTCTGTGACTATGGCTTCCACTTTTAGAAGTGGAGACAGTAAGAGACATTTCCTGATCAGCAGCCAGTGCATGCTACACTTTGGGACAAGGATGTAGTATGTAAACTGTTTCTGAATGTGAAATGAAAAGATGGCAGCAGTGTGTGCTTTAATAAACTCTCCTGTTTTAATTGTCACTGAATGATGCTTTGAGAACAGTAGGTGTTAGGAGATAGGAAAGGCTTCAAGGCAGCCACTTCTCATCGCTTGAGATGATACACTTTACCTATGCGTGATCTAACTTGTTAAAAGTTGGGAGCAGTGACCACACAGGTAACTTATGCCAGTCTGAAAGCAAGGGGTGGCTTTCTATTCATGCCACGGTTATATAGTAGGGTCACTGAGGCTTAAGGTGGTCATGAGTTAAACTGTCAGACTGACATCAAAGTGAGGTCTAGGAAATAATGTTGAGGCTATATAGACCTGGTCTGCCATGTGCCATGTTAACTTAGATATATGCTTGTCTAACCTGCAGCCTGTGGCCAGCAAGCATTCCAGGAGAGCTATGATGTGCTCCAACACATTTATAAATCATGACATCATGGCACAATGTTAAAAGGTTAAACCCCCCCCCATACTGCTTCCCCACCCAAAGCTGCACCATTCCACTACAAAAGACAGAGCCTTGGGCTACAAGGTGATGGCCAAGCCCAGGAGTCTGGAGTGCCCTCTTCCTCCAAATACTAGTTAGGAAGAAAGGAGTCATGTGGTCACCTGGGAAAGGCACAGGCTCCAATTCTCAGAACCTAAGGCAAGGTCTCAGAACATATAGGACCTAACTTTTTAATTACTATTAAATAGTCCCAATCTTTTCCTACATGGTACGTCTGAGCTATAATCTATTAACCCTTACCTGGTTATCACAGCCTCCTGTTTTTCTTCTCTGATGCCGATTGTTGTCCTGAAAAGGTCCCTGTCCACCCACAATCCCCCTCTAGTTTTTGGCACGTGAGAGAGCAAATCACAAAAATGAAACAGTTGCTTCTTCACCTCAGGGCACTTCTGTCAGGGAACCGCAGCTGGGTGAGATGGAACCACCACCCGCCTGCTTCCCAAACTGCAGTGTTGGCTTTGCTGAACCTCAAAAGTTGCTAAGATAGCGGATGTCTTTGGACCCCATCCAGGCCATTCCTTCTACGCTCACAGTTTTGACGGAATATTTCCTCTCCCTGATATCGTTGGATAGGTGACATGCCAAACCAAAGTTAGAACCGTTACACGACATTTCTTTGAGTGCAGTTTCCTTGATTCGCCCATTCATCTGCTGTGCTGGAAGGGAGAATGCAGAATCAAAACCCTATTAAATAGATATGCCAAGTAATGAAGGGAGAAAAAAAAGAGAGAAAGAAAAAAAAAGTTTCTTCAACTTTTATGTGCTCAGAATTGTCTCACAAGCATATTTTTGTTCCTTTCCTCTATTTAAAAATTGATAACCTAGAAAAAAAGAGTCAGGAGTCGGGGCTACGAACAGTTCGTGGAACAAAAGTGGCCCCTACTGGTGGCAAAGCTAGACATAAATGTGAAGTTTAGATTTGTGCATGACCTTGACCAAAGTTATATCCTCCTGAGAAGGCTTCCTAATGATTTTCTATGTCTGGAAGGGCAAACCCTCTTTAGATGTATAAATATTAAAAAGCGCTTCTTCGGCGTAAGGGCAGTGGTTTCAGGGCTACAGACTGGCTTCTTCAGCTTGTAATTAAAAACATCTACTGGATAACTAACCAGCAGCATGTTTGCTTAAAGGAGGACAGATTTAAAGCTGACTGGGTTGCACACTGAAGCAGGGTGACCTATGGGTATCTTGTCTCACTCCAGGTTTCTGGAGGCATTGCCCCGGCTCCGACTCGCCCAGGCTCCTCAAGCACTGGATTAGGAAAACCACTGTACCCCATTTACTTCTGTCTTTGAGATTTTTGCACCATCTTGATGTCACTTATTTTGGGCTCTGATTCTTGTATCTTTACTTGGTGTCTTCATCTAGAGAAACGGTTCTTAAAGGAAAAAAAAACAAAAAAACAAAAAACATAGCTTCCCAAATCAGGGTACGCATGTAAATGTCTCAGAAAAAGCCCCAGTAATTGAAGTTAGTAGGTAAAACAAAGTCACTAATAAAGGGTTGTTATAGAGTTTTGTTCTGTTATGTTTTATTTTGTTTTGTTTGCAAAAGGTAATGGCATGCTTAGAACCCTTATTGTTTTCTTTTTGAAAACAGACTCCATAGAATAATGCAAAAGGAGCAATAAGTTGTGGTTTCTCTAACTCAGTAAAAGAAAGAGAGCAGCTTGAAATCTACTCCATCCTAAATGGTAACAGGCCATCTCTGTTTATTTCGTAGAGGGTCTTAAAAACAGTCGTGTATTAACTATGTTTTACAGATGTGCACACTGGGAGCTGGAGACCAACTTGTTCTGTGCCATGAAGCAATTAAGTGGCCATTTCAGGACTTCTTCTGACTCTACAACCTTTCTGTACTCCTAAGGACATAAAGGCATGCTTTCTTCCTCCCTCCCTCCCTCTCTTTATTTCTTCCTTCCTTCCTTCCTTTCAAAAATACTCACTACATACCTGCGAATGGGCAGCCTTGTGCCACGAGCTGAAGGTCTTCCAGCTGAGACAGATGGACAGATGTCAGCTCTACTCTGACACTGTTTACCTTGCCTTCCTCCTACCTTCAACTTCTGCTCTCAGATACTCAGATCCCTATTTGCATATTCTCTCCAAATTTGCATACTGCCTCACAATTTGCATAGTCTATCTCTCTCTCTCTCTCTCTCTCTCTCTCTCTCTCTCTCTCTCTCTCTCCCCCACACACCCCCAACTTTTTTTTTTGACAGATTGTAAGAATAAATAGCTATCAAATTAGTTTGGTCCCAAGACTTCTTAAAACCAGTTTCAATGAGTGCTAAGTCCTAAATGTGTCCCAAGTCCCACTGAAAGACACCAGAACATGTTATATTTTCATAGTCAGCCACCCTGGGCCATAACACGCTATATCTGGCCATCCTCGGGAGGCCCATTGTTTCCCACAGCTCTTCAGCCTTATACCGCTTGCGTTAAATTGGACTTTGTGCATTTAAAAATAAATGCCTGCCAGGCACGGGTCCAGCATGATTAGAATAACGGTGGCGGTGAGGGAAGAGAGGGGTTTTATTTATTTATTTATTTATTTATTTATTTATTTATTTTGGACCTGTAGAACAGTCCATGCCATGAAGTGCTGTCTCCCTCCGTCCAGTTATACCAGAACAAGTGTACAGCTTGTTTGCTTTCATTTTCAATCTTGTTGGGAAGGGTTAGGGAAGAACTGTTCCACAACAAGCTCAGAATTGCTGCTGGCTTCCTGACTAGTTGTTTTCACCCTCTGAGATTGGGGGCGTGGAGGGCAGCCATGCCCCCTCACCCTTCCCTGCCCTTCCTGCAGTGGCAGATCTTGTCCAGCCAGCCAGCACTCGGCAGTCAGTGCTGCCTGTGTCAGCTATTAAACACTCACACCGCCTCCCTTGTCTTTCTTCAACCCATGGAAGGAGTTCGCTTAGGCCACCCATACTTGGCTAGCGAGGGACTTGGATTAGCACAACGGCCTCTGCTGCTGTCTGCATGTGGCCTAATAGAGTTTGTAGAGAAGATTCTTTGGAAGTGATGGTTCTGACAAGGAGAGCTTCTGTAAGCTTGCCTTTGTTTAGAAATATGAACTTCGAAAACCTACTGCAGAGAGTGTCGGCGGCCACACTGATCCGAGGCCTTGGGCAAATTCATTTGAATTGCTTTGAAATTGGATATTCAAAATTCAATAAAAATAAGCCAGCCTGATGGTACAGCTGCAGCATTCCGCCCATCCAGCTGGGTAAGCCACGATGATTTCCAGGCCGAGGACTAGAAAGCCTGAGTGTGATGGGAAGATGAGCTCCGGAGCTGCCAGAAAACTCTTTCTGGCAACCCAGCCCGCCGACGGCTCCTTGCCAGCCGACTCATGGAGCAGGGCTTCTTTGGCACTAGGTGGCTCCTCTTGCTGGCCTGCCCAGGCAGGGATGAGGTGCCTGCCTCAGTCATGGACGGGGTCCAGGGGGAGGGAATGCCTCAAGGACAAATGGATGGGGTGTTGGAAAAACAATAAAAGCATAACACTCCAGTTGTTTGGAGAACGGCTGGACTTCCCAAACACTCTGCAGCGAATCCAGAGCCATCAGACACGTAGGCGGGTTTAATTAAATTGTATGCAGATACAGGCAAACATTGTAATTTGCCCTTGGGCGTATCCTGCAGTTTTTGCCTGTAACAGGTGACCTGACGTCCTGGAGGCTGCTTTCTTGCCACCTGCCCTCTCCCTCTTGGACCATTTAGGAAGGGTGTTATCCCAGGGGTTTTAAGGGAGACTGTCATTATCAGTCTCCACTAAGAGTCGGGCTGCTTGATCTCCCCGCTTCATAGGCATAATGATAGGGCATAGGAACTGAAATTCCTGTATGGCAGGAGACGTGCTCATGTATACAGACATAAGGCTAAATATATTCATGTAATATATTTATACGTACATTTATAGAGATAGATAATGAGTAGGTAGGTAGGAAAGTAGATGATAGATAGATAGATAGATAGATAGATAGATAGATAGATAGATAGATAGATAGATAGATAGATGATAGATTCCACATGGAAGAAAGCTATCTTGTTGGTCCTAAGCAGCCCATTCAATTGTCTTTATCATGTCCATCATATCTCAGGCAGGAGTCCAGGCTCTTTCCTCTGTTGGAGTCTGTATGCATGCTAACTACTTCAGGTCAGATTCCAGGAGAACATCCCCTAACCTTCCGATTGTCCCACGCATACTCCCCGTAGTACCATACCTAAAGAGGGGTAATTGGAGTTCCCACGTGCGGGGACATTGTGAGAAGCCCACTCCATTGGCCTGCGTTCTCTATCACCAGCCACTCAAGGGCCAGCCATGAAATTTAATTTGGAGTCTTACAGACACGTTCTGAATCCGAAATCTCAATAATAACTTTCCCTTTGCTCAGCCTTTTAACTGTGAAATTCAGTCGGGGAGTTTCGGCGCGGCAGGTAATGTCACAGCACTCCAGAGGGATTTTGCCAGAATTCTACTAAAGTGCTTGCAAGTGTCATTTCCATATTTAACTAATTTCAGTTTTTAATTAGCTCCATGTGAAAAATGAGAGTTCATGCTGAGCTCCTCTGTCAGCACAGACGCTTGTTTCCTTTCTAGGATCTCAGGACAATTAAGAAAAAAATAGTTGATGCTACAGTCAGTGTGATCATGCATAGCTCTCTCAAGCCATAACATTGTTCACTGACAGTAAGAGGTGGCTGCGCCAGGGCTCGCTCGCCAAACTGGGAAAGAGCAGTTTGGAAAAGGGGCTTGTAGATGCAGATTTGTGAGTCCTGGGTCCTGGATGATTTCTTAGCTGCAGAAAGTGTGTTCTGGTCCCTGGCTTCTGTGAGATGACCTCAGATCAGGTTTTGAAAGAACACTGTATAAAAGAGATAACTGCAAAGGTACTGTTACTATGGGAACACGGGTTTCCCAGGTACCATCTCTGTGCTACACAACAGCAATCCAGGTACCTCGAAGGTCATTGGATTTCTGATTCTTAAGGCCTTGGCATACGAAAGTAAGCTCCTTATGTTTTAAGTTTCAAAATGCAGTGCAGACATGGAAATTTGTTAATCCTACATTCAAAGTGTAAATTTACCACTTGGGACTAAGATGCAAATGGAAAACTACACAGTCTTCAAAAAAAATAGTGTATTGAGAGGTTGTGTTTTGCATAAACTGAAAAATATTTGATGTGATCAGGTTTCAGAAACAATTTTGAGGAAGCCAAACAAATACAGGTCCTGCATCTCATTTGCATAGCATCCATGCTAATGGCATTATTTGTTTAAAAGAAGAGATTCGTTAAAAGTTTTGAAAGTGATTAAAAGTGGAAAAGTATTTGACACTTCTCTTTAGGACTGATGCTTGGAAATTGGTTCAGAGAGTTGAATCTTTTTTTTTTTTTTAACTTCTTTTTTTCTTAGTAATTGTTCTCTGTTGACAATGAATGTTAACAGATTGCCAACAGGACACTGGAACATAAGTCCTGTAAAGGACTTTCAGATACCACACTACTGTGGCTTGACTGAGCAGCAAGGGAGGATACAGAGAAGTAGGGTTTTCTCCCCAGTTCTCTTGTTCTCTTGCTACCTGTATTTACAGAGCAAGTGTCACTTTGCAGATCAAGCAGGTTGCCTTTTTGATAGGAGGTCATAGCAGATGTCCTTCAGGGTAGGCATAAGTGTCACCGTCGAATTTTTTTTTTCTTTTGGAAGCCATATATTAAAAGATGGAGGCATTCACTGAGAGAGAGAGACCACTCGCAAGTTCCTCAAACTAAAATTATTGCTGCCGCAAGAACCAGCGGCCAGCAATAAAAGCCTCCTTGTCCAGTGAGTCTTACAACTGGAATTTGATCTCCCTGCTTGGGGAATTCTCATATGATCCCAGAGGATATAGCTTTCTGCTTGGGGATATGATGGGGCTCATCTGCCCTGGGAATTGAAACAAGAGGGGAGCGGCTTCTGAGTTAGTTTCCTGAGTGACTCTCTATCCATATCCACAGACAGGAATCTACTTCTTTGCTCTGCCTAAGATGTGGCCCCCAGGCAGGCCTCTTGGTTTCCCAGGGGATAGCTACAGTCACAAGAAGCTTCTCCTGACCTGAGGAGATTGGAGCCACCGTTCCTTTCAGTGCTACAGACTCCTCTGCTAGCGTGGTGTCTACATAAACATTCATCCATCAGCATGGGAATCGGCAACTAATGAGCTCCTGAAAATGGGTTCTTTATGAGAGCTGTGGCAATAGCCTGCACTCTGGAGGATGTAGTCATGATTCACTGGGGAGGGAGTGGGGCAGAAGGTTACAGAAGCCAAGAGAAATACTGAAATGGGATGTTAGATATTCTTGTGGGGTTTCTGGATCTGAGAACTTTGCGTAGAATTTGTGGGTCCTTACCAGAGGCATTTTGGCCATTGTTAATAAGTCACTCACTTGTTTATTGATAACCAAACAAATACAAGATAAGCAAATGAGTTCTGACCATAGGAGCCAGGGCCACATCCCAGCGTTTCTCTTTGTAAGCTGTAAACACAGGTGGGTTACTCAAACTCTCTCGGACTCAGTTCTCCTCCTTGTAAAATGGACCCAAGGATTAAAAACTATCTCATATGGAGCTTTGTGTAAATTAAAAGCAATAGCTCTTGAATATTCCTTAGCATGGTATTTGGCACAAAAAAAAAAAAAGGAAGAAAAGAAAGTTTTAAAAAAGACTGTTCTTTGTTCTGGAAGTAAAGAAATGAGCCCGTCAGTTGTTTGCTTCCTCTCTGGAATACGTGGTGGCAAACACAGGTAGAAACAAGGAAAACTAATCACACCGCAGCCAAATGTCAATCACCTTTCCACTTTCTGTGTGAAATAAGGGGAATAGGGCCGTCTCAGCAAGAACAAACTAATTAGATCAAAACACTGATTAAAATGATAATCCCTCCACGTAGACAAGTCAGCTACACTTGCACCTTCCAGAAATGAGCTATGCACACGCACGCGTGCTGGTACACACCACACACACACACACACACAGACACACACTGACCTGAACACACAGTTTGCAGAGAGAAGAGCTGTCCTTACCCAACGAGAGCTAGATGTGGTGGGGCACCAAGGAAAGGACACTCTGAGGTCACTGGCTCTTTGGTCAGCAGTTGGTTCTATATACACAGATCTGTCCTACGACAAGAAACAGCTGTCTCCTTCAGTTCAAACAGGCTGCCAGCAGCCTCTGCCCTGGCGTTTTTGTTTGACTTATATACTAGACAATTCATCGAAGCTTTTCAGGCACTGTAGCATCTCAGACAGTACAGAGAAAAAGATGTTCAACTCAAACACCTTGCCTAGAACTGAGGTTGACTTTGGACTAGCCTTGGGGTGTGCTAAACCCAAGCACAATCACTTTCTGGCGGAGAGTTCTGAACTGTCCGTAAACTGAGGGTTCCCTTGAGACACTTGGTACTGAAAGAGATACTCCTCATGACCTGGGTGGAAAAGAGTACAAGAAAAAAAAAAAAAAACCAGTCAATTGCATATGGCTTCCATACTGCAGAAGTGCAGTGGGACTCCGGCCTTGCGTGGTTGGTGTCTTGTTAAATATTCTAATAGGGAATAAATCTCTCCATGAGTTTTGTTTGCTGTTTTCCTTTTGTTTCTGGTTTTATTGGTTTTCTCTGTGTGGAATGTTCCGGTAACAACTGTTTGTTCTCGCTGTCTAAGAAGTTCAGCACACGGCTACGGCGGCAGATTTATGTGGTTGTAAGAGGACATCCACCTATTACTTTGTGTAATAAACTTCCTTCCAGAAGGAAGAGAGAAAAATGGCTTGGGCCTTCCTGGCAGGGCAACTTGAGCAAATATCTACAGGAATCATCAAAGCCGGCACGTGTGGGGCTCGCAGAGATCTTTAGGGTCCATGTTTCCTGCTCACGCTGGAGAGGAACTGGGCTCTGAGAGGCGTATTGTGTGCCTTCTAAGGAGACAGGACTAGTACCCAGCCTCGGAGACGGGGCTGGGCCAGCTCACCAGCCTCGAGCCACATGCCGACTCTCTTGATATCAGATGTCTCTAGGGAGCTTGGCAGCAGAAGAATCACAATTTGGTCCTAGCTGAGTTTTCTGATAAATCTGTGGGTCCCACCCAGGACTCAGTGTGGTTGATAAAAAGAGCCGTCCATATGCTGTGCACACCAGACAGGCAGGCAGTTTTGACACTTTGGGGAGAAGTGTAAATGCTTGGTCTGGCTTCTCTCCTCGGCAGAGAGCCATCCCGGTACTACATGGAGAAGGGACTTGGAGGGACACTCAGCACGGACGAGGTTCTCTGTATCCCTTCAGGCTTTTACGAGAGCTGTGGTAGACGCAGAACCAGAAGCTTAACTGATCGGCCCAAATCACTTGGTGACAGAGTGGCCTCGTTAAATAGAGGATGTCCGGTTAAATTTGAATTTCAGATAAACAACAAAATGCTTTTTTATAGGCGTATGTCCCAAATATTGTGTGAGATATTAAAGTCTAACATGAACCCTATTTTTATTTGTGAGCCATCATGACTTAACCAACTCCCACAGGACCGAGTTAACCTGGAATATAAGACTTGAACATGTGAGTTTAGGGAACAACCAACTAGCTGATGGTACAGACCGCTGATGAAAATTAAAGCCAGCTTTGATTGGCCAACTGCTCCTGCACTTCCATAAGCCAATTAATACCCTCCAAAGCGATTAATTTGTGATTAAGCTAGGACAAGGCAAGACATCCTAAGCTGATACATTAGCTGCTTCATTCAAACTGTGATGCCGAGCATCGTGGACTGTAAGGGAATAAAAAAGAATTTTCCCTTAGGATGCATGAAGACAGATGGTTACAACCAGAGGCCACAGCCTCAAATACCATTAGTGGTAGTCCAGCAAAGTATCTAGCTTTGGGTAGACTTATGCCTGGTAGAGGAGGAGGAGAGTATACTCCACGCAGAGCCAAGATCTCCCAAGGCATGTCTGCCTCAGTCAGGGCTAGCCAGAGAATGGAGGAGGAAGCTGCTTCAGAGACACTGTCTAAAATATCTGCTGTCTAAAATTACCTCTTCTACCTGGCACAGTGCCCAAAATTTCCATCTTTAGGATTTATAAGTTTGGCCTAAACCATTAATTGCCCCTATAATTGCACATCCATTAATGGCAGAAAATTTGATGTTGCGGGAAGGTTTGTGAATGAATGAATATACCAAGTTTCAAGACTATTTTTTTAAGATAGAACTAACAACATTGAGGTTGCTGATAATTTCAATAGAACTCTAAGCTGGATGGTGTTCCAGGGAAGTTAGGATGTGGTAGACAGCCATCCACATAGGGAATACTGCTGAGTTTGGGGGAGGCATGGTTCTCTCCAGTTGGGGTTCATCTGGATCAGGCAAAATGGACAGAGGTAGGTGCCTGAAGGAGAGAGCATGCTGAGAACAGCCCATTTTATCACTGTCCTCTGCTTTGCCCTGGCTTTGGCTTCTCCCCATCCCCGCACCCTCATCTTCTACCTTGGCTTGATTGCCTTTTTTCCGTATTACCTCTTCCCAGCTGCCTCTGCCGTGCTACCTGTGTGGGCAGAGATCTAGTGTGTAGACCTGGAGGGAGGTTGTCTGGGCCTTCTCCACCTGGAAATAGACAAGAGGGGCTTGTTTGTTAGGCTCGTGTTCTCTCTCGCTAATTGCTGTCAGCCTGGCCTCCCATACCAGTGCTTCCAAACTTGAACATTTCGTCACAATCTCCTGGAAGTTTCAGCGATACACAGATACTGCAGCTCCACCCCTGAGTTCTGGAGTGAGGCCCAGATTTACACCTTTAGCAAATTCTCAGTTGGTGACGCTGAAGCCACTAGCCTAGATTATTTGAGATGTGATAGGAGTTGGTCATCATGGTACCCCAGCAGGCACAGGACAGGGGGCTGGAACATGCTAGGTATCTGAGCTCTGCCAGGCCCCCAAGCCTTTGCTGTGGCAATGTCAAAGCTGGTGGTGGAAGTACTAAATATGCAGACATCAGGGTAGAAGTCGAAAACTGTGTATTGTACTGTCCAGAATATCTTGGAAAGGGATTAAAGGTGGAAATCTAAGTGGGGGAAAAAATGGAGGTTGGGCTTATCTGGAAGCAGCATTTGCATGGAAATACACTTTCTGCTTAGACTGTTTTAAAGGAGGCTGATGGAGCCATTTAGAACACCTCTACTACCCTTGCGGTGCTTTGTGTGGTGCATGAAGAATGAAAGCCAAGTATTCTGCAAGCCTGGGGTTTCTGTTTAAACATCACCCTAAAATGACAGCTTTAGGGCGGGGGCAGAGATGGGGTGAGAGCAGAGAACTGCTTTTCTGCTTGGATGCGTGGGCATGGGGAGTCATCTGGGAAGAGGTCCCAAGCATTTTCCTATGTGGGAGAGTTGCAGAAGACACACAACACACACACACACACACACACACACACATACACACAAATGAGAGAGAGAGAGACAGAGAGAAAGGAGAGTTTCTGTCTTCTGCTGTTTCTACTGTAAGAGATGAGAAGCACTTTAGTGAACTCTTCTGAAATGGAAGTTCTCAAGCCCAACTACTTCCAGAAAAGCGTGGGCAAAGTATAGTGCTGTCCATCCCTGGTGTGAGACTGTAAAAGAGGGGTCTACGGAAAGCAATCGTATGAAGTGATAAACATATAAAGTTGAACCACATGAATCTGCCAATATTCGACCACATCCGGGTCCACCAAAACAGTGGAGATATCACATCTAAACCTGTGAAGTACTTAGTGGCCGGCATGCAGTGGGGACCGACTTACCGTTGACTCTTCTTGCTCCTGCGAATTATGTTGACTGCGGCACCTGTGGTACGGTGGCTTCTCGGTGATTGCCGGTCGAATCATTGTATTGAGTAGATACTGAGATACCTCCCCACCAAACACTCTAATAGTTGCTGGAGCACTAGAACCCCTGAAGAGCTAGAGGAGAGGAAGGTGAGACAAAGGAGGTGACCTAAGACAGAAATCTCTCAGTGTCAAGAATTCACAGATTCAGCTCCCTAACGCGATCTTTGTACTTTGGCCTCAAAGACATATCCTCCTGGCAGAAGGAGTGATGGGTTACGGTTGGAGATCTGGTTTTTTTCCCCCCAACAACTGGGAATCTTGAGAAAAGACAGGTGGGGAAAGCCTTCCTTCTGGTCTCTTCTACTGCTAGTGTGTCTCTCTGGCTGTGGTGTGAGGGGATCAGAAAGCGCAGAAATCATGGTGGGTCTGTTGGAAACGCTGATACAAAGAGGCTGTAGGAGCAGCAGCAGGGAATTCTCTCCTAATGCAAATGCAGATAAGACCACTGACAACAGTCAGTGTGACTAGATGGAAGGGGCAACATTTCTTTTTTTAGAAAAATATCTTTTTTTTTAACTGAGAAAGAAATGTTGTATATGCTCAGCTCTAACTATGTCTTAAAGTCTCACGTTCAGAGCTGATTTTTTTTTCAGTAGTTACATTTTTTTCTAATGTTTCACAAAACCTTAGATTTGTTAAAACACATGAAACTTTACATTTTATAGACATTATTTAGGGATGTGACTACACTGGTTAAAGTTCTTTAAAGCAGAAGCGATTTTAAAATAGCATCAAGAAAAAAAACGGTACAAGTGAAACCCATGGGCATGGCGCCTAATGACTAAATTTGGTGAGACTCCACTAAGACCTCTGGCTCTAAGGGACACTTAGGTTTGGGTTTTGTTATTTAATCTCTCAAAGCCTCAGTTTTTCTTATCTCTAAAATGGGAATAATGCAGGTTACTACCTCCATCTTTTTAAAATAATCAAATGAGAAATATCTTAAAATCAGGTAGGAACTGAGACCATGCATAAGGAATTCGGCAGGTTCAGATTGTTACTGTGACCGTTGATTCTTAGCCTGTGATGTTACAGGACCCATGTAATTTAGAATCTTAAACACAAGTTTCAAAGCATTCTTTACTTTAGAATATGTTTCTTATGCAAGCATGATGATACACACCTATAATCCTAGCACTTGGAAGGCTGAGGTGGGAAAATAAGAATTCAGAACCTGCCTGAATGCTGGAAAGAGCATTCCAGGCCAGTTTGGGTTACATAGCAAAACCTTGTCTAAAAAAACACAAAGACAAAAACAAAAAAAGTGTGCGTATGCATACATGTCTGTATACGTGAGAGTATATGTGTGTATGTGTGAGCGTATGCATGTGTACAAGTATGTATATGTGTGTATTTGTATGTGTGAGTGTGTATATGTATGTATATATGTGTGTTTGTATGTGTGAGTGTATATTGTATGTGTGTGTCTGTGTGAGTGTATTTATGTTTGCATGTGTATGTGTGAGTGTGTGCTTCTCCATACCATGGCATTCTAACCCTTCTGCTGGTCGCAGAGATAAATTAGAAAATGGAAGGAAAATTCACTCTTATGGTTCAACATGGTGGCAGCTCATGACCTGGGTAAGAATGGCCAGCATTTCACTGATCACTGCTGAGCCCATAGACATCGGAAATGCTGGGAGGGAAACGGGTGCTCCAGGACAACTGACTGAACCTCCAAACTCTCAAACTGCCGCCACAGGCACGCTCGCTCGGCGCAAGGCAGCGAGAGGGTTTTATTTCCCTTCAATTCATTTCACTTTAAAAACCAAAGTGTAAAATATTTGTGTTTACTAACACTTTCATTGTTTTGGCAGAACCACATTTTACTTTAACTGATGAAAATTTAGCATCTGAACCGAGATTCTGTGAGTGTAAAATATAAACCAGATTTTGAGCACTTTGCGCAAACAAAAAGTAAAATGTCTCATTCGGGATTTTATGATCATGACATGTTGAACTGATAATATTTGGGTTATATTGGGTTTAAAATACTACGTTTATTTGTGCTTATTTAGAGTGGTTAGTAGAAGAATTTAACTTCATGTGTGTTATATTTATGCTGGCCAGTGCTGCCCCAGAAGCAGAATGCAAATGACCTTCTGGATAGAGAACCCCAGGAAACGGGCATTTCTGAGCAGAGAGCTGAAGTTGGGTAGTGGGGACAGATCCAGAGCGGAGCTTAAACGACCCAAGGGGCTGCTGGGGACACGGTTCCGTGGGCTGATGACAGAGTTGTCTCCCAGAGCTAGTCCTAGCTAGCTGTGGGACCTTGCTAGAGTGGCCAGATTCAGCAAATTCAAGAAAAACCCCAGTGACCACAGACCTTGGATATGCAGTCTAAGTGTGATAGCTTCTCCTCCTTTTGAAAAATGGGGAAAAAAAATTAACGTACCAACTCCAAACTGGCTTATGAAGGTTAGGTACGGTGGAGTTAAGTAGGAGACCCTTTTAGGAACTTCTGCCTAAAAACATAAGAATGGACAATGATAGGCAGCTTCATAAAGGGGCTCATCTCTCTTCATCTCCCAATATGCAGATTGTGGAGAACTGTCCCAGGCTGGCTGTATTAGTTGATATCCCCTTGCTGAAATAAAATACCCGAAGCAGACTACGTTAAAAAACAAAACAAAACAAAACAAACAAACAAACAAAAAAAAAACAACAGAGGTTTGTTTGCACTCACTGTTCTGAAAGTTCAAGGTCCAAACAGCATGGCGTGGGCTCTGTGATGACTCTCTGCTGCATCACAGCGGGAGTATATGTGATTCTCTGTCTACACAGTTGTTCTTTTCCTCTGTGAAGCCAGTCCTCGAGAGCTACCCTAGTGACCCATCTTATTGAATCACTTTTCAAAGGTGTCATCTCCAAACACATGAGTTAAGTTTCCACTCTGTTAATACCACTCACCTAAGACCTTAGGGGATCAAAACTCTTGAGGGAACTGGGGTTGGAGCCATACCACTGTGAGACACCGGCCCCACCCGGGAACGTGTGCCGGGCCCTGCTTGGCTTGAACTCTTCCAAAGAGTTGCAATGGAAGTTTGGAACATAAGCTGTAAGGAGAGGGGAGAGGCGGGTTAGGATGCACCATACCCCGTGTCTCTGCCTCATCCTGATGCTCCGTGGAAGCTGGAAATGTCACAGCATCCTGCAGCGCCGCTGCCTGTTGACAGAAATGTATACCTTTAGCACGGAGGAAGCGTGTGGGACCTGAGTGTCACATAAAACCCCTCAAATTAGCTAGATTAAATAAATTGTCACCAACTCAAAATAAATCTAATTGTGTCATCTGTCTAATTGCAGGTGAAAATGTGGCTCTTGAAAAAAAAAATTAGGTACAGATAGCTTATGTTCCAGAAAGAAATCGTCCCGTCTCTTCTTCCCTGGTCTTTTAAGTTGCCTGTATTGATATCAAATAGATCACAGTACAAGGGCCCCTTTTCCTCTCCAACTTCCTTCCCTGCTACCTAATCAGGCCCTGGGAGATAGAAGGGATTTTCCAACACCATGTTTCTCTCCTTCAGAACCAAGTTTTAAATGTTTCAGCTTAGCCATCTGAAACCCTCTTAACTAAAAGCCATTTAAAGGGAAGATCAAGCCCAATTTGCTAATGCAGGCTTTTTTTTTTTTTTCTCAACTCTGAGTTTAAAAAAAAAAAAAAGTTAACCATGTCAAAAATTAAAAATTGAAAGGGACACTGGCGGCCTCCCTATGTGCCTAATTTGGCTTTGCTGAACAAATGACCAAATTGAAATGAGAATTACATATAAGATTTGTTCAACATCTTCCATTCTTTAACTCATTTCTCACTGCCGAAAAAGTACAGAATCCACCCCCAAATCCGCTCCGAGGAAGAAGCGTGTGTGCGTTGACCCCTGGGTCCTCCGAGAAGGGGAACGGCGGAGAGTGGAGATTTTAGACTCTGATTTGAGAGCACTGCCATGGAAACCATTCATCGTTGGGCTCTGGTTATGAGTTGACGCTCAGAAGACACCCTGCTGCCCCTCTCTTAGACTAATTTTATTCGCAGATTATTTGTATGCGTGCCGCACGTTGCAGAGTCCGCGGTAACCTGACTCGGGTGAGAAGGGGAGCTGCTCCGGGATCTCGTCGCGTCAGTGGAGGTCCTGGGATGTTCTGCTGCTTTTCTTATTGGGGCGGAAGAAAAGGGCGGGCAGAGAGCTTGAAGCCAGAGATCAAAGTCCAATGCCCGGCTTAGCTAGCTGTGGTGAGCTCAGTCAAGCCCTCTCACTTACGGAGGGAAAATGGGTCGCCATCTGCCTAAAGAGCAAATACCTGGACTAGGAGACTCCTCAGACCACCTCGACGTGTCTCTGGCATGCTTAACATGATGTGGAAATGAAAACCACAGACATGTCTGCAAAGAGAATTCTGGCAAAGATGACAAGGCCACCCCTCTTTGCTGACGCTTGGAATTGAGCTGCTGTTGGGCTAGGATGGGGTCCTGTGTCTGGTGGTATGCCCAGCCTCTACTGCTTACCAAATGCATAGATGGCTCAGCTCTCTGAGCCCCAGCTTGCTCTTCTGCAAAGTAGGAAAGCAATTATCTGCAACTCGTAAAGTTAGCAATGGCTAGTGGCTCAATGAAAGACAGCCACAATTGCTTCCGTGGACGTGGAAAAGTACCCAGGACTGAGCAGGAAGCAAGAGATATTATATTGGTTGAGTGCCTCTGCATGACAGCCTGAGGCCCCACCTACTTTATTCCTACCCTACACTCTACATCAGTTTGAGCATCCTTCTTTCTGTAGGGTTGTAGTCAGGGATCATGTCAAAATGCTCTGGTCAATAATGAGCCGCATGTGTCCCAGTGGGTTCTATCATGTATAACACTGCAGAGGTTTCCGTTTGTGTAAATGCCCCCTGCGATGCTCACACAATGACAAAATCACCTATTGGTGAGTTTCTCAGAACATGCCCCATCATTAAGTTTCCTGAGGTTAAGACAATGCTTTACTTGGTTCTGAAGCCAGCTGTCCCCACCCAGCCCTGTGAGACCTGCAAACCCAGACTCCCTCTGTAAAATAAAGATATGGCAGCCCTTGCCAGTAGCTTATTGCAAAGAATAAGTACCGTGTAGCGGGCACAAAGGGCTTAGGACTACAGTGAGTCCTAAGAAACACTGCAGCTGCCGTTACAGCTGAGAAAAGGTGCTGAGAGAGGTTTGGCAGTTTACCAGAGGGTCGTCTCCCCGGTACTGGGTACCAATTTGAACCAAGATGGGGATGAACCCTGTATTTTCCAGGGACTTGGGAGAGGGAGGCAGTTTCACTTTTATTCTCTTCCTCAGCATTTCCTGCTCTGGTTCAGTCTGCCTGTCTGTGGGCTTTTAGAAGATTTTTGGGTGCAGTCTATCAGGGGCTGCCTGCAGATATCAAGAGGAGAAAATGAATCCCAGCCCTCTCTGTCCTCTCTCTTACTTCCACTGAAGGAAGAAACTTGCCCCAAAGCTCAGTCTGCCAAGGGCCGTCACTAGCACAGGCCTAGGTCCCCGGCCACTCCTTCTTGCGGGCAGCCGTTTCACGGGAGGCTTCTCTCTCTTTGTTCCGGCTCACATTGCACATCTCCCGATCGATCGATATGACATCTCATCCTCTAAAACATTCATATGTCTGCTTCCCAGGATTCCTGTGGCCTCCTACCATATGTCACCCCCTTGCCTTGCCTTTGTAGTCAGTGGTGTCGTGGATCCGTCCCCTCTTTAGCAGGGCTGCTGGGGACTATTCTTTAAAAAAAAAAAAAAAAAAAAAAAAAAGACAGACGTATTGTTTGGGTTGTCAACACTGAGTGAGAAGCTGGGGTGGGGACGAGCATCAAGGTATATATGCATGGATTGTGGGCATATGTTTTGTTGTCACAAAAGCTCTTAAAATCCCAGACCATGATTTATTTGGTGAATAAAACCTCCGGATATTATCCTTCTCTAAAGGTGTTTTGATCACCTGGGCTCTTTCTTGAGGAAAGAAAGGCTTTTATTTTATTTCTTTCTGGGGGAAAAAATAGCATCAAGACTGGAGTGGTCTGGGTGGGAAATGGCACCGGTGCGGCTGATGGCTCTGGGCGTGTGTTTATCTGCTCAAGGATGCACGGAGTCCATGGACAATGGGCTGCCTGACCGGCATGGGCAACCAATATATTCCAGGCACTCTGCACAGGAGAAAAACAGTGGCTGCAAGCGTGTGTCTGTCTTGAGTATTGATTTTCTTCGTGATGCTGGGGAGGGAGGCTGTTGTGAGAGGTCAGCTCAGCACACCGCACACCACGCCCACACTATCAGCTGAGGCCACCTGCCGAGCACCTGCAACGGGGGCTCAAGGGAGGGGAGTGGGGATGACCCTGACTCCATGACCCTACACGTCTGGAAGCTGCAGCGAGCCCTGTTTGTTTCCTCCAAACACAGGAATTGATTAATCTCATCCCACTTCCTACTCACTGTACTGTCCTGAGCCTGTCACCGGAATAGATTAATGTGCAGATCCTCCTGTGTAGATTCTTCTTGTCTGGAAAACATACTGCTCCTTGGTCCCGGAGCTGCCTTATGGAACTGTCACCTTGTCCTCATGGCAGATGTGCAGGGGGCGACAGAAAGCCTCCCTGTTTTGGAGAGGGACCAGAATTAGGAAGGTGACAGACACAATCCTTACTTGAGGGTGTTTTAGGGCCACAGTGGGGATAGGACAGGGCCTGCCAGGATGGGCAGCCAGTGGCTATCTCCCCAAAGCCCCCTCTCATTCAAGTGGTCTTGCCAGGATTCTTGGATCACTTCTCCTTCCCTTCTCTCTTCTGTGTAAGTCCTTGGCCCTGAGCTTTGCAAGCATCTTGGAAGCTGCTAGCTGAAAGTTGGACAGAGGCAAATAAGTTTCCTGAGCATTCTCAAGAGCTAGGTGCGCAAATCCCATTACTGGTAAAGGGATTTGTGGGCGTCACTTCCATGTGGTGCTTTGAAAATTTATTCCATTCAGTGTATTGCTACACTGTCTGGGAAAAAATAAGCAAAACCATTTCACTAAGGCAGTTAGGATTTTTTTTAAGGGATTTTTTTTAACTCCTTTGAGATTTAAATTTTTTTTAATTCCTTTTTTAAGTCTTAAGGCATTTTCGAGAATGTTATTCCTCGTGGCTTTATTTGCATCACTTCTTTCCCGCAGAAGATAGTTTTGGCTGCAGCAGCTTTCTTAAAAGGGTACTATTAAGGCATTGCAGAAGCCCCCTCCCTTCCTCAAAAAGAAATACAAGTGCTATGTTTAGCCACACCCCAGAGGTTGAAGAGCAGACTGGCCCAGGAAAAAGCCACCACAAGCTTATGTCAGCCAGCCAGGCGGCTAAAGTCACTAGACCCTTATTTTACATTGGCAATGATGGATCTTTAGGTTAAATAGCAAAATGGCTGCCGACCATGGTGTATTAATAGAGGATGAGTGTCTGCATGTAAGAGGTGCTTGTTCCTGAGTGGGCTTGGCAACATTCACAGAAGTAGTCCTGGAACCTTCCTACCCTGCTCAGTCGTGAAACAATATTCCCACAAAAAATGCAGAGAGCCAATGTCCTGAAAGGTGATGGCAATGTGCCTCAGAATGGACAAATCCAGATGTGGCATGCACCAGGGTGTGGATCGCAGATTCCCCGTTTCCTGGTGGTATGATCTTGGGTGAGTCAAACTCTCTAAACCTCAATGTTCATGTCTATAAAATATCAATTATATTAGTCCCCATATGGTGATGGCCTATCAATGAGATAGGCAGGATTTCCTTCCCCTTCATAAGACATTCCTCAACACAAAACAGAGTCCTTCCAAAGTCATCCACTCACCCCACATTACCCACTCTCCACGTCCTCTTCCTGCTTGCAAGACTCTAGCCTGGACTACTGGTCCCTGGTGTCAATGCAAACTACCACCTCATTTCCTGTAGGTCTTTGTGTGAACTTACCCATCATGGCACCATCCTTGACCAGTCTTCACTAATGGCAAAAGAAGAAGAAAAAGAACTTTGGGTTTCCCATCCCATGCCACTCCGGACACCTGGCCCTTACTCTGCTTTTCACTTGTGTCTACTTTCTCTGCCTCCCACTAGAGTGTAAGTTCCATGAAAGCAGGGACTGTGTTTTGTCAACTGCTTTATTCCCAGGGCCAGGACACAATTCGATGCACAGTGTGAGCTCAATAAATATTTGCTGAATGATAAATAATGAATAAATGCTGCCATTAAAATAATTATCCCAGTCCCTGGCACCTTGTCAAAATAAACGTGAATCATCATCATGGCTGAAGATGCTCATTTACATGTGCTGATTTCCGCTGCTCATTGCTAAGGTGCCTTTACAGTGCCCAGTATGTTCAGGGTTAGCACCTGTGTGCATCAGCCCTGGCCATCCCTCTCTCAGCAGGTTTCATGCTTTCGGCAGGGGCACCTTGGGAATCTCCTGTTTCCCACAGGAGTCCTGGCATTGTGGGCTTAAATGCCTGGTGCAGAGCCAAAGAGGTCCAGCCCTGACCCTTCCCATCATCTTCCCATTTCTGAATTCACTCTGACATCAGCCCAAAGGCCCTGTGCTTCTGCCTGTATGCTGAGCCACAAGACCCAGCAGGCTTGGCTCCTTCCTTTCCCTCCTGGGGCTCTGCTTGGCCTGCAGACTTGCACTTTCAAAGGGAGAGTCCGATCTCCTCCCCGGGTTATATATCGACAGGCCTGATCTTTAAAGATACCCCTTGCTCCTGGGGGCCTGCTCAGCAAACACCGAACATCTGTGGCTTCCATGTTTGTCCTCTTTGACAAGCAGGGGTTGAGCAGCTCTCGGTGAAGTATTGCTGACATATTGATTGACTCTCATGTCAGGCTGATCCTCTGCCAGCCAATGAACATAGAAAGTTCTAAATGGCACTCAGCAGGGCCCACACATACCCTAATTACTATTTCAGACAACCCCTTTTGGAAGCTGCCATTTTTTTCAAGGCCTGGGATCTCCACGTCCTTGGGCAGGCTGGAGAGTCCTGTCACCTGTGACCAACCCCACCTGCTTTCTCTAGGCTGGGCTTGCTCTCTGAGTATTTCTTTTGGAGCCCATCTGGCACCTAAACACAGGAACTTCAAAGAAAAACTATTAATTGTCTTGCAAGAAGGTTTGACTCTTGTTCTTGCTAAAACCCAGGATCTGTGTGTGGTCCTCCCATATGGCCTTGGGTCCTTTTCAGCACTCCGAGAAGGTCCTCTCCAAGTAGCTGAGGGATACTTTCAGGGTTTTGCCATTCGCTATGCTTTTAGTGGCTGAGTTCCCAGATGCCACCTAGATTCCATGAGCTTCCACTTGAAGTCCTTCTTCGCCCCATCCTTGCTGACCCATGGAGCCCCGCGTTCCATCCCAGTGTCTCTCTGGAGTAGAGCCTGTCAAGTCATGATGAATTGTACATTTCAGCTGTCAGTGGGGGCGGGTAATGTGGAGGAGAGGGCTTCCAGAACTCATTTCACTTCTGACCCTAACATGGTCTGAACCAGACCTTTTGGAATGAGCTGCTGGAGCATTGAGGAGGAGGAGGAGGAGGAGGAGGAGGAGGAGGAGGAGGAGGAGGAGGAGGAGGAGGAGGAAGAGGAGGAGGAAGAGGAGGAGAAGGAGGAGGAGGAAGAGGAGGAGGACGAGGAGGAGGAGGAAGAGGAGGAGGAAGAGGAGGAGAAGGAGGAGGAGGAAGAGGAGGAGGAGGAGGAGGAAGAGGAGGAGGAAGAGGAGGAGGAGGAGGAGGAGGAGGAGGAGGAAGAGGAGGAGGAGGAGGAGGAGGAGGAGGAGGAGGAGGAGGAGGAGGGACCATCCCAGGGTAGCCAGGATATCTCCTCCAGTGAAATGTGAAGTGATGGGCATTTATGTGAAGTACTGAGATGAAGAAACAATGACTCTGCCTATTCCAAGGCTTTTCAGTTGTCCATTCTGGTTCTGGTAATAGAATAACAATAACAACAACAAAAACAAAAGATGACAGTGTTATAATATTCAACTATTTTGTTGTCCATGGAAACAGGCATAATGACCCAAAATAGGTAATTTTCCTGCCTGGATTTCAGGAAAGCTCCTGACCTTATAAAATGTAAAGAATTCACAGAGATCTAGTCTATAAACATGTCCTTTTTTTTCCTTTTCTTCATAAGTGAATGTATCAGTCAGGGTAGACTCAGCCGTGCTGCTATAACAAACAGCCCCAAACACTGGGTGGTTCTCTGGCATGACAATTCATTACTTTCCTCTCTGTGTTCTGATGCTTGCCAGCCATGGCTGACTCTGTCTAATGGCCTCTTTACTCAGGACCCAGGATCGCTATGTAATGCAGTATACACTGCAGGTCAGAAGGCCACGGCTGCAATGAACAGCAAAAAGAGAGAAAAGGTCCTCCAGGCAGCAGTGATACACACTGACCATGCGCCGACCCACTTTGCTGATCATGAGTTCTGAGACAGAAGCAAGTTTAGGTGAGATGCTGCTCTCCCGTGGATTCATGGCTTCAGTAGCCAGATCTCTATGAAGTGAGAAGCGGGTACCGCATCCCCTCATAGCTCTACTGATTCTGAAGTCCACCAGTGGTTAAACTTCGTAACTCCCCTCATCTGTGAGTGAGTATCATGACAGTACCTACCTGGAACTCTTTAGGATAATGTGTATGTCAGTGCCTGAACGTTGAGTTCAATGATTGACAGCAGATAGATGGTAAACTGAGGATCAAAGTAGCCTACTGTATATACCCTAGTCCATCTTGCCACCCATAATATTCAATCCTGTCCTCTATATCTCCACACTTTTTTTTGTTTTGTTTTGTTTTGTTTTAATTTAGAAGCATTTAATACTCTGCCATCCAAGCTTTCAAGCATGCCTCTGTGTGCTATGGTCTACCCTAATAAATGTGGGTGTGGTGTCTATGTTTGAGATAATGCCAACCCGGGAGCTATATATGCATAACTTCTCTGGTACCCCAAGCTGTCTTTATTCTACCTGTGAAGGAAACTTTCCCAAAAGGGAAAGGGAGAAAAGTATGGGGGGATGACCCCTTAGCCCAAACCACAGGACCAGTCAGTAGCAGAACAAGAAGCAGGGCTCTCGATTGTCTGCAAACTAATTTACCTCACAGCTCCTCAGGGTCTCTATCCTGAGCAGCCTTCAGTCCATTCCCACAGGCCTAAGAGATGACAGTCTCATTTTGTTGTTCAAGTCAGGCAACAAGGAAGAGCAGACCAAAAACACCAACATACAAGAAAAATAAAATAAAATAAAATAAAATAAAATAAAATAAAATAAAATAAAATAAAAAGCCTATTTCAGATGCCCTTCCCCAAAATAAGAAAAGGTGGTCGTACCCCTGGCGCAGTTCTCACTTA
Source organism: Meriones unguiculatus (assembly GCF_030254825.1). NCBI lineage: Eukaryota > Metazoa > Chordata > Mammalia > Rodentia > Muridae > Meriones > Meriones unguiculatus. The sequence continues at coordinate 33,494,802 of NC_083359.1, forward strand.
TTTTCTTAGATTCAGCCCAATGATGGGAAATATGCCTGAACTTGAGTTTCATTTTTGTGCATCGCTTCTGCTGGTGGACAGGTTTCATGCTCAGCAATTGGGCTTTGCCCCTTTTCCTACCTTTATCTCACTTATTTTCCTATTCACTCCTGAGTTGTCTGAGAAGTGATTCGCACACTCTAAACCTAACCTAACCTCTTCGACCTCGTGTCTGGTTGTCCTGACTAATTTTGATAATGATGGTGGTGGTGGTAATGACAACAATAATAATAACATTAACAACAACAAAAACAATAATAATAAAGAGCTACAACAGAAACAAACAAAACAAAAACGTTGAGGCAGGAAGGAAGACATCCTTGAAAATAGAGCACGGTGTCGTGAGTGTCCCTTTTACGCTCGGTAAGATTACAGTCCTGTCTACTATTCTGAAGCTGACGGTGGCAATATACCCTGTGCCTTGGAGTGACAAGCCTGAGCAGTGTGAGAGGGGAGGCAGTTCTGAAGAGCAGTTTCACGGGGGTAGGGCACTGGGGAGGTTGTCGTCTTTGCCTGCCAGGGCCCATTGCTTTTTCATAGACATGAGCATCAAAGCTTTGTTAGGCTGGGGCCCCAGCTGCATCTATGATGCATGGTGGCAGCATCTGTCTCTGCACTCGGGGACCCTCCTCCAAAGAGCCGCTTCTTTGGCGCCTCAGCAGCTGGCTCCAGGCAAGCTCCGATAACCCAATGGTATCGGGTTTTGTTTTTTTTTTAAATCATTTTAAAACAGCTAATTCCTTGGCTCCCTTCACCTGGTAATTACAAATCAGAAGCTATCGTTATCCTGAAGCAACCACGATTACTTCTCATTTCCTGACCTCTGTATGGTGAAAATATGTCATTATTTGAGGCAATAGAATCTGGTCTCTTCAAGTAAGTGACCTACATATAACAGATAAACTGCAGGAGAAAATTAGGTGTTACCTCGACGGAAAGAGTACAGTAAATGTCACTTATTCTTATTAGTATTTATCATCTGGGAAAGTTGCAACCGTGGGCCTTGTACCTCATGGAAATGCGGAGACGGATAATGTGGTTTTGAGGTGGAGAAGCCTGTGAGAGAGAAGCAGACACATGCTCTCGCGGGTACCTTGCCACCTTAATCTGCAGCCATCAATCTGAGCTGTATTGTGTGAAGATAGGTTTTTAACCTTAATAGAATGCAGCCCGACTTTAAGTGGTGGTAGGCATGCAGAATTAATTGCCATGTGAACAATTTCCTAAGCATTGTTAATTGTGTTTCCTGTGGTTAATTGTTTCTCCCCTCCCCGCATCAAACTCAGAACTTTCCTGTCAACAACCCTTTCTCTCCTGCCGAGCTGCGAATGTGGCAACAGGCATCGTCAACCTGTGCCCACTGAAATGCCAGACAGACTGGGAGGGGTGGGAGGGGGGCACAGTCATTGTTTGCGGGGGAAATATATAGGTGGGTGGATTCCTTATTTATTTACAAATGAAGCGTTTCTTAGAAGAGGGCTTGGGAGGAACACGGGTGTTTCTGTCCCCTCAGTAACAGTAAAACCAGGATCCACGGGGGAATGAACGGTACGTTGAGTTTTCTAAACTAACTGCACAAGCTAAGGAACAAGCCCAGAAGGCTGCCTGGAGGCTGAGGCACAGATGGAAATCAACCTCTGAAAACATGCTTGTCTCCTGAGAGCAAGTGCTTCTGGGCATCCCATCTCTGTCTCATTCTATACTTGGGGGGGGGGATGAATAATACTGTGTTTGGTTTGGTTTGTTCTGGAATAGGCTCTACCACTATTCACATAGGTACACGAACACACACCTGTCTTAAGCATTTTCACAATGTGCTAAAAGATACGCACTCGTCATGAAGAGAGAAAGAAAGAAAAAATAATTTTTTTTTCAAAGTTTGGCACAGCCAGATAGGCATCCTTCTAAGCAGACCAGTGCGGTCACAAGTCCCTCTGGCTGTGTTGGCATTTCAGGGCCTGTCAAATGGGAGCAGCGCAGCCTTGTTTTTGAACTTGACTCACATTTTGAGCAGCTGGATGAACCCAGCCTTTGTCGGTGCACCTGCTGAAAAGCACTCACGTCAGGTGTGTGGACAGGCAGGGAAGTGAGGAGTAACCCCCGTCCTGAAAGATCGGACCTAAATTCAGACTCTCTCTCTCTTCCGCTTCTCACAAGGGGTGCTGCCCCTGAGGCTGGGAACTGCTACAAAGCGAAAGAGACCGAAGCTCCTGGATTGCCACTTTCTGTATTTTAGCTAATCCTTGAGGCCTGGGGCAAGCCATTTTTTGAACTGCAGTTTCCTTAAAAGGCAACCGCTTGGAAAAAGGCACCTGGCCCTCCCCCTTGACATTTGCATTGCTGAATTATCTATTCATATTTTCATTACTTTGTCTCTCCTGCAGCAATGCATCTGCTCGGACTCAATTGGCAACTCCAGCCGGCAGATGGACACACCTTTAACAATGGCGTAAGGACCGGCTTACCAGGAAACGATGATGTGGCAACAATGCCCTCTGGAGGCAAAGGTGAGGTTACAGCTGCTGCTTGCCCTACTGAGGTCACAGGAAAATTCAAGGCTATTACCAGCTGCTTTAGGCTTTTTTTTTTTTTCTTTTAATCCAGATCTTGGAAGGCATGAAAAAAAAAAGAGAGAGAGAGAGAGAGAGGAAAGAGAAATGGAAAGAAAAAGAAAAAAAAAAAAAAAACCAAAACGACTGCCTTTCATAGATGCCCTCATTTAAAAGCTGTTTGCTGTTCCTGTCTGTTAGCTGTATTTGGCTGAAGTCACTTGGATCTGGCACAGTGCCTGCTCCAAGCGGTGTGCATACCTATGCTATCTACAGCAACTGGCGCAATGTAGCATGCCTGAAAGCATCCCAAAGCCTGAGCAGAAGCAGCAGTAACAGCAGCAGCTGGAGGAGCAACAGCAGCAGCAGCAGCAGCAGCAGCAGCAGCAGCAAAAACCTGCCTAATCAAAAGGCAGGAGGAAGCAGCTGGCAGTACATGCCGCTATCCTGGGTCCCTCTCCCACGAGGAGAGATATAGCCTCCCTGGGGAGCTGACTCGCCTGGCTTGCCATGAAAGAGACAGAGCTGTTCTGCTTTGGGGAAGAATTAGAAAGGAGTTTTGACAACTCGGCAACAAAGCTTCCCTTTTCAGAACACTGAGGAGGACAATAGAAATGTTCATTGAGTCAATCAGGAGACTGTATTCTTGTAGGGGAGAAAAATAGGTGCTAACAAAGTGCTAAAAAAGAGGAGAGAAAAACAGAACCATGGGGAGGTGGGGACAGGAGCAATTAAAAGACAAGAGCAGCCAATGACACAGCTAGGAGGGGCTGGCATTTGGCAATTTGATGGCGTTTGAGTAATTCGGGATGGAAATCACATAAGGGTGAGAGTGTATGGAAAGGGCTTCTCTAAACAGAATTTTTTCAGTCTCTTTCTTAGTCACCATTAAACACAAACACACACACACACACACACACCACTATTTTTTAGACTACACCACAGGAATATTTCAAAGAAAAAGGAAGGGACCTTTCCTAAGTATCTATCTCATGCCCAGCATAGTATAGCATAACTTCAGCTCCAAAAGCAGGAAACTCGTGTCTGAGAAATTCAGGCCCAGAATATCCTAGAAGCTGATCCAAAGGAACGAAGGCGGGTACAAACTTGAATTCAGGTCTGTGCACTGTGCCTCTTTGGACAGCATGTTGGCTCTTCTTGTATCTTGTGCTCTCTGCTGAGAAGACTCCAGAATTCCTCAGCCTTCGGGAGTGTGTTACTCTCCCTAATATGCCGATGGTCCTTAAATCTTTCTCCCCAGGGCTGTCCTACACCTTCGGATATGACTCTTCTGCCTTTTTATCCAGTCTTTCAGAATCACTGTTCCCATCTGTCATAATCATAGCACTAAATTACCTTTAAGTAAGCATGAAAAAGTTTTATCTGAGGAGGAAATGATATGCTTTCCATTATTGAGTAGGTAAAACTAGATCTCAAAATAAAGACTATATTCTGCTCTAACTGACTATGTTCTGATTTGACATACCACAAAGCCCAGAGCCAAATTTATTGCTCTCAGGCTTGAAGTCTGCTCACCTCCAGTACTTGACCTGACTCCTTCCCTTTTCCTTTATAACAGTGGCTCTCATTTCTGTCCCATGGGAGACATTTGGCAAAGACTGAAAAGAGTTTTGGAGTTTGTTTGTTTCTTTGTTTGTTTGTTACTGTCACAATTGGAAGAGGTGTAAGTAGTGGATTAAGGGCGGGGGTGCTGTTAAATGACCTACAGCCAGACCCCTGTCATGAAGAATTACCTCAGCACAGCCTACCAACCGCTTCAGGGAGTCTCTGCTACATTTACCCATTACTGTCCCTTAGTCCACAGTCAACAACCCCATCCTTCCAGACACATTTTGGAATGCACATTTGAAAGTGAGGATGCAAATTATCCCATCAGGCAAGGGATGTGGAGATAGAAGTGTTCTGATGTTGTCCATGGATGCTTTTAAAATAGTAGCCTTCAACCTTGGAACCCAGTGATCTCCACAGGTCCCCAGGAAATGAAAATAGCCCCCTTCCTATTTGTCTTTATGCTACACTCATCAGCCCCGCTCCCCTTTAACATCCCACGCCATCACAGTTGGACAACTGAGGAAAAATCCCCTCCGAGAACAAGCCTTAGGAATACGTGTCTCTAAGGCAGTGGTCCTCAGCCAACCTATCGAGGCGACCCTTTAATACAGCAACTCATGTTGTGGTGACCCCCCCTAACCGAAAATTATTTCCATTGTTACCTCATAACTGTATTTTTGCTACTGTTATGGATCGTTCTGTAAATATTTTTGGATCTAGAGGTTTCTCAGGGGGGTCGTGACACATACGTTGAGAACTTCCGCTCTGGTAACCAGTGAGGACACCCTTTTCATTGTGACTTGGAGGGACCGGAGTCTTCACCTTTCCTGTGAAGCGTGCTTGAAAAATCAGAATCCAGCTTGTGTAACCACCACTGGTTCTGATATTTTCCAAATGGGTTATAGGAAAGGGAGGCTGTTTGCCAAAGCCTTGTCCTGTGGATTTTGCCCACTGGTCTTTATAAAAAGGGTAAAATTTCAAAGTTGTCTTAAAATGAAATAAAACTCAATATCTTTTCTTTCCAAATACCTAAACAGTACTCTGGTCATGACTGAGGATACCGGATTTGCCTCTTTGAGCTGAAAAGAAGTCTTGTAAAATGACAAAGAAATTTGTTAATGTCCTTGAGTGACTTGAGATTTGAATTTCTAGACCTGGTGACCTCTCCATTCCTCACTCACCAATTCTATACATTTAGATAACCCAAATCAATTCCCATCGACCACTTTCCCACTGTTTCAAAGAGACAATCAAGACATATTGGCAATAAGTTAATTAAATAACACCCCCTCAATTTTTTGTGGTATAGGATAATCCTTCACTCCGATGTTTTAATCAAGATTCACCACACATTGCTAGGGAGGTTAATCTTATTAAGCAATTACTGGGTAAGTATCCAGCAGGAGCAAATTAAAATGTAAGCAAAACATGAGCATGGGAGTCCCATCTAAGATGGTCTATCGATAGAGATTTCATTAGTTGGTCTTCAGGAGTGTTTACATTGTACAGGTTTGGGAAGGAGTCTAATGGACAGGACAGCCTCCACGCTCTGCTACGGTCGTGGAAACACAGCTCTCTATTCATTAGTCCGGAGAATGTGTTCCTGAGGCTGTGTCTTTCCCTTCCTTATCCATTTACTGTTGTTCCTGGTTCGTTCCCTCCTGCCCAACCCCCCCCCAAAAAAAAACACACACTCTCTTTCAATTAAACCTTACCGTGGATGGTCTTGGGTTTCACATTGAGAAGAAGGTGCACGTGGACTGCCAGAATCACTCACCGTCTTGTGTGTATTTCTATGTTCAAAGGAATGAACTCATACATCTTCATTAGAGGGACACAGAGTGCTTTTTCTATAGATGTGAGATTAGATAAGCCTTGAGAATGAAGATTCGATACAGTATTCTGACCTGGTCAGATAGCATAAAGGGATCCAGCTTGATTGCCTGGGCCCAGAAACAAGGTACACAGGAGCTTTGCCAGGGCACGTCACTGGCTCTGGGTCTGTTCACTGATCTTAAGAAAGAATATGCTCTCAAGTAGAATTTCATGGATCGTTCTCAAAATCCATCAGTCATTTTGCTTTCCCAGTGTCCTCTGTGTCACTGGGGTTAGCAAACTATATCTCGTGGGCCAAATCTGGCTGACCACTCATTGTGATGATGGCTTCTATTGGTGCATAGCCATGCCTATCAGACCGTGGAGGCAAACAGGTACAGCAGACTGCATAGCCTACAGAGACAAAAAGTATTTGCAATTTTACCCCTTGGTAAGAAAAGGTGATGATTTTCCCATATCATTTTTCAAACTCATTTCTACCTCTCTGGAACTTTTTCTGTACCCAAAATAGGGAATTCCAAGGTCCCAGAACCTCTGTTTCTTTTTCCTCATCAAGCACTGGTTAAGTGCTCTGCATGAATTTTCTTGAAAAATCCTGTAAATCAGTATAGCATACTGGCACTGATCTGGCTGGGCACAAACCCCAGCTCCAACCCTACATTGATGAGTTGACTTTGCTTATTCAGGTCGTTTATCTATTCCCAGCCATCAGCTTGTGGAATGGCACAAGCTTCACAAGACTGCAGTCCAGCATACATGAGATAACCCTTGCCAAACACTGTTGTGATACCATGCACTTGACAAGCAATCTATGAATCTCTGACATCATTAACATCATCATCACTTTGCTCGGTTGGTCCATTTAATCCATCTCCACAGGATGCTACTTCCTGTGAATGCTGAGAAGCCCAAAAGGGAAGGCTGCTTTTAGAATGGCAAGACAGAAAATAATGTTACTTCATCTCCCTTCCTTTGTCTTCTGAGAATTAACTCAAGTCCCAGGTGAGGCTTTGGTCCCACACATTTACTGGAGGAGGTCAGTGGGGAGCAAGACTTCCCCTTTCAGGGGGGCCAATGTGTAAGACAGGCTGGCCAGATCCCCAAGCATTATTTGTCTCCTGCAGCTTTGAGCTCCATCACCGCCAGCCTGCCTGTTTTAAGCCCTACCATTCTCGGTTTATAACTCAGCTGTAAACATTTATTTGTGCCTGAAGCACATTTCTTTCCTACCCTTGGAAAAAAAAATCAGAATTTCCAGATGGTATGCAAGTTGGAAAAAATGGCAAAGACTGTTATTCTGTTTAGAAACATGTTTTTCTACACTTGCCCTTTCAGCAAAAACTTCATAATGATTTTTACTCGTTGGCTTAATGCATGGTACTAGGAGCCAGATTCACAGGGAGGTTGGTAATTCTTCCTCTGGCTCCTGTCACTCAGTTTCTCAATGCACACAGCTCGAGGTTTCAAATGATCACTTCTCGGCATGGGACTTTTCCAAACTTGGTGATGTTCCCAGAAGGACAAGGGGTCAAACAACACCTTATAACGTATCTGTTAGCAAATACACCAGCAGCATAAGTTGATGCAATTCCTGTCATTTTTAGAGTGGTTGTTCTACCTACCAATTTACAGCTGGGTACCGACGAAATGTGTCACAAAGATGGGTTTCTGACCCAGCACTAAGTCATACAGTTTGTTCTTCCTGGCATCACTCCGGCATGACATACATACAAATGATCCAATCATTTTTTTTCCCTATATGGTGAATTTGCCTTTTCTCTCATTGGCTACCCTTCTTTCTCGGAGATGACACACCCCTTCTCCTTCTGGAGCTTCTCTTCTGGAGCTCCTCAGGACATATAGCATGGCCTCTGAAATGCAATCTACCTATTGGTTAGATGTATGGGCTTTTGAGTCCACCAAGCAGGGGTGTTTAATCCCAGCTGGACCACTGAAGGGCTGTAGGGCCTTATGCAAGTCACCTAACTTCCATAAACCCTGGTTTTCCCATCTGAACAGTGGGGAAAGCACCAGGCTATCAGGAGACTGTGGGCCGAGCAGTGGCTACTCTGTATATTAAGCTACATTAACAATACTAATAAACCAAGCGGGGCAAAGGGAGCTCACTGAAGGGTCAGAGGAGCAATATTTGACTAGGATCAGTGAGGAATTGACGGTGTTTTGTCTTAGGCAATACACAAAGACCATATACTGTCCCTAGACCTGAAGGATTTTATAAGAATAATCATTGCAGCGAAGTGTTATGAATCCCTTCACAGGAGTGGGCTCTCTCCCTCTGGGAATCCCCTCCTGAGAATAGCCATCTGGTGACAGGGTGAAGGCTGGTTGAGGCTGATGACATCCCAGACCAGCTGTGTTTCTTAGCCGCTAATCTAAGGTCCTTACAGGATCTCTTTAGTTACCTGTTGGTTAAACGGAAGCCTCGGGTGGTTGCTCTGAGGCCCAAATAAATGGAAACGAAATGTAATGACTGAGGCAATCTTCTGAATTCAACTTTATTTGCAATAGATAAAAATATGTGAGGCAGAATAATCTGCAAGGTGGATTTATGTGGAGGCGCCTCCAGAGCTCAGGGAGGTTAGGAAGTATTAACACGAGGCTTCGTTTCCCTGCTATAACGGCGAGTCCGTTCCCTTTATCACTTGTTTGGGGAATAACTTCCCCGTTTCCATAAATGAGTTATGGTAACACGTTCTGAAATGATTAGTCCTAGTGCAGTTGTGGAAGGCTGTCGTTCTGCCTCAACATCAGTCTTATTTAACTGGTTGAAATTTTAGGGATGCGTCTCAGAAGTAAGCAGTAGTTTCCACATTTACATGCGCAATCGTCCATGGAGTGATAGAGCTGATGATGGTATAAAGTTGCTCATCAGAGTGTTACCTCAAAAACACCACAAATCTCGCTAGTAGGCTGCTGGGGGCGGGAGGGTGGCTGCTATCCAGAACCGTAGGATCTCGGCCATCTGCGTCTTGGGGAAAATGGCCACCATGCCCGCTTTTCAGGGATGATCACAGGATGCTCCATCACCTCTCTCCTCTGGAGGTCTCCAGCTGAGTCCAAAAGGAAGGCCATAGGACCCTGAACTTCAGACTATCAGTGCTGTTGGAATATGGGGTGAGAATATGACATTCATCCCAGCTCTGTGTGGCCCGGAGTTTATCTAGTAGCATAGTAAATGCTTGAGAAATATTTATTGCTTGAGTATAAGATGACCCGGCCAAATGCTTAGGATGTTCATTCATCATTGTTAAATAAGTCAAGTCTGGCTTCCCTTCACTCCGGCAGGTGCACAGAGCTGCTCGCCTGAGAAGCAGCTGGAGCCATTTGGAACCAGCAGACTTGTAGCTTTGATTGCTCTGGCCCTCATATCTTAATATGCATGACCTATGCACTGCCCCTGCCAGGCTGCAAGCATACTAGCTGTTTGTTATGCATTGATTTCAGCTGATCTGGAAAATGGCTGTGGCTTCATGAAGCCCCAGTCCAGCCCTTGGGCCTCTTTTATTAATTGTGCATACTCTGGGCAGTCTGTATAGGAAATGATACCATTGCAAGTTTAGCCTTCAAGTCTGAGATTCCAGTTCTAGCTGATTTAAGGGAATGCTGTGACAGACAGGATAGAAAGATGCAGAAACACCAACGTGTCTACAATATGTTATGGGCTGAATCCTCAGAAATCTGTTATTCAGATGGGGAGATGGAATCAGAGAAGGGTGGTGACCAGATCAGAGGCACAGGGCTGGAAATTCCTGATGCTGAGGTTCGCATCTGAGACTGATCAGCACTGGAGAGCCTCCTTGAGACCTCTGAGCGTCTTTGTGTGAGGTTACCCATTCTGTACATGGAGATGGAGTCGTGGTTGTTACTGTTCCCTCCCTACCTGCCTCTCCACGGGATCTGGCTATGTTCTTGTACTGCCGCCTGCCCGCAGCCATGTGGTTAATTAGATGGGTCCCCATGCAAGCTGTAGCAATTCATAGTTTCCATATCTTTCCTCCCCTCTTTTATTGTTTTTAAAACTGCAACTCTTAATATACCCACTTTCATGATCTTTTATATAACTAGTAGAAAGATACTTTCTTTAGCTATAAGGAACATGGTTGTAAGCACTGGCGAATTAGAATAAGACCTGTGGACTAAACGTTGCATGGTAGCAAGGTTTGTTCTCTGGGTTTGATGGCTGCACTGTGGTTCTCAAGAAGACGATCCCTGATTTAAGATAAACATGGAAGTATCCAAAGGATGGTTTTATTTTTAACTGATTCTCAATGGTTTTAAGGAAGAAAGTTACAATCACACGCATACACATGCACATGTGCATGCGCGTGCGTACACACACACACACACACACACACACACACTGTCATATTTTCATGTTGTGTCTTGGGAGAGCTGGTTTAGTCTTCTCCAGATACCAAAAGTCTAAAGGTCTCCAAGGTCCTTATATAAAATGTTGCACTATTTGCATAACCTAGGAACACCCTCCCCTGTATATTAGATCACCTTTCAATGTACTGTTCTGGGAATCACAAGGAAAAGGTGTTTAATGCATGTGTTTAGTACAGATAGAATTCTTTTCAGGTGGTTTGATCTCTATTTCTTTTTTTCATTAATTAATTTCTTTAATCACTTGAGAGCCAGATCACAGCCCCTACCACCTCTCCCCACAGTCCCACTCTCATGCACTTCCTCTCCTCATTCTTCTCGCCCCTTCTCTGAGAAGGGGGTGGGGCGGGCACATAGATACCAACCCACCCTGGTACATCAAGCCACAGCAGGACTAAGTGCATCCTCTCCCGTGGAGGACAGGTGAACCAGCACAAGTAGGGAAAAGGGATCCAAAGGCAGACAGCAGAATCAGAGACAGCCCCTTCTCCATTTGTTAGGGGACCCACATGATGACCAAGTGTGTATCTGCTACATATATGTAGGGGACCTGGGTCCAGCTAGGGACCTAGCATGCTCTTTGATTGGTGGTTCTGTCTCTGTGAGCCGCCATGAGCCCAGGTTAGTTGACTCTATTGGTCTCCTTGTAGTGTCCTTGATCCTTGCAGTCCCCTCATTCCTTTCCCCCAATTCTTCCACAAGACTCCCTGAGCAATGCCTAATGTTTGGCTATGGGTCTCTGAATCTGTTTCCATCAGCTGCTGAATGAAGCCTTTCAGAAGACAGTTATGCTAAGCTCTCGTCCGCAAGCAGAGCCAAGTATCATCAGTAGAGTCAGGGGCTGGCTCTCTTCCATGGTGGGACTCAGGTTGGCCTAGTCATTGGTTTGCCATTCTGTCAATCGCTGCTCCATCTTTATTCTTACACTTCTGATAGGCAAGACAAATTTTGAGTGGAAGGTTTTGTAGGTGGGTTGGCGTCCTCCTCCCTTCACTAGAAAGCCCACCTGGCTACAGGAGGTGATGGATCCACATCTGTAGAAATCCCAGATGTAGAGGGCGGACTGTGTGCATACACATACATACACATATGGAGAGAGAGAGAACGATGCTAAAACTCATGTGTCTAATATTTGCAGAATCTGGGTTAAAGGCTACGTAAATTCCTCGTATTTTAAGCCTGAGGTCACTTTGAAACAAAAATTACATGTATGAACGTGTGTGCACACACATGCCTACAGAGAGGGAAAGGGTTTTGCCCAATCATCATTAGTTGCACACCTGGGGTAATCAGTTTTGAATGCTTTGTTTACCATCTGTTATGGCTATTCTTGGCTGTAGCTTGAGGCACATGGGAAGAAGGAACCGCTTTTGAGGTGTTGCCTCCATCAGATTTGCCCACAGGCACGTCTGAGGGGCATATTCTTGATTTCTAATTGATGGAAGAGGGCCCATCTCACTGTGGGTGGTACCACTCCTGGGACAGTGGTCCTGGGGTGTAGAAATAAGCGGGCTGAGTAGAACCAGTAACAAAACCAGTAAGCAGCTTCATGCCGTGGCTCCTGCCCCAGCTCCTGCTCGAGTGCCTACCCCGACTTTCATCAATAATCGACTGTGACCCGGATGTATAAGCCAAATAAACCCCTTTTACCCAGAGTTGCTTTTGGCCAGGGTTTATTATCACAGCACCAGATATACAAACCAGAATACTGTCTACCAGTGGAAGAAGCTTATGTCAAGGCCACTGAGTTTGTTACAGTTAAGGACACCTGTAAACCAAGCACAAGGACTTTCTGATGGTCCCCTTCTAGTCTGCTGGTGGGCACCCTCCCCGGCTGTGCATACACTCCGACAGACTCCTGTGGCTTATTTAAAGAATAACTCTCACAGCATGTTCTATAGAGCATGGAAGACGAGTGGAATGTCATTTCATACACCTCTGAGTCTATACCATTCTTACATAAAAAGGGATGTTGAGACACTGAGAGCTAGTCCTAAAACTGTGATTTCTTAGAAGCAATGATGGGAGTGCAACTCAGAATAGTTTGTTCCCACCCATTCTTCCATGAAAGGTTCAAGGTCATTCAGGGCCAGGATCCTTAACTTTTGATTCTTTTATCTTAAGGGCCTTTCCACTGTATCCCACCTCTCCTGGTGTATTTGTTTATTAATTAGACTCTGTAGAAAAGAGACAGCAGAACTTTACTCCCGGTTCCTCCAAACAGTCCGCAAGGAAGAAGGTTCTTTAAATAGCAAATTCCACGTAGAGTTCTCAAAAGGTAATTTTGTCTTTTAAAAGAAGTTCAGCTTATATGCAAGTCTTCAAAGTAAATCTTCCTCAAGGCTCTCCTGTCACCCAATTGTCACAGGGCTTTGCTGAAAATTACCCAGCAGATGGGCAGGTGGAGCTGAGGCCGGTTCAGCGGGAGTGGTGCAGTGATTCAAGTGGTGGGCGGGGTCAAAGGCGATGAGCCTCTCCCTGACCTAGGTGGGGACAGCTAGACCGAGTGCTGTGGAGGCCAGCAGAGTCCCCCAGCGGCACCAGCGGTACTGCAAGCTGTGTTCCAGCAAAGCAAGACACAGAGGACCTACCCGGGCCAGGCTCAAAGCCTCTAGTTTAAGTTTTATTCTTCTAGTTAAATCTACCCGTACTCAGACACTCTCAAGACATGGGGACACACATACATATACATGCAGAGGTCACATATATACACCAAACTTTCTATCTTTTAAAAAGTATTTTTAACAAGAAAGAAAGAAAGAAAGAAAGAAAGAAAGAAAGAAAGAAAGAAAGAAAGAAAGAAAGAAAGAAAGAAAGAAAGAAGGAGAAATTTTCTGTGTTGTTTTTCCTTCTTCTATGGCCATTTTCCATCCCTGTAACTCGCCTCATTCATTTTGCTATTACTGTGTGCTGGGCCTAGTACTATAATCTTCTTTGTGAACACTTAATTGTTCCAACTGTATACGGTTTCCATTTTACAGTGGAGGACTGGAGGCCTAGAGAGTGTAAGCAAATTGCTGAAGTCATACTGCATGGAAGCCAGGATTTGGGCCCTGTCAAGCTGCCCTCCCCGACCCTCGATCTTATAGCCCAGCTCCTAAATACTGCGTCTCATTTAGAGGATGTCACATGAAGAAAGGCAACAACTAAAACAAAGAGGCGTGTGGCTGCTGAGTAGAGAGTCTCTACCCAGGGACAGCTGGAGATGGTTTCCTGAGCACAGCATTCTAAACTTAGGGTCCTGGACAAGAAAGGAGCGGTGTCCCATGGCTCTAAAACTAGAGCTAGGAGGCTCCTTTTCTGGGTTTCTCCAGAGCATCCACTGTCTCCAGCTGGTCAGAGTTCACCGAAGGCTGCTGGCTGCAGATTGCCATCCTGGGTTGCCCAGCCTATCATTAACCCAGCAGCTCTGAGGCCTACAGATGAGATGGAACATCTGTCACCTAGCTATTAAGCCCCAAGCGATAGCAAACTTAGAGGAAGAGCTTAGGATTTCAAGGCTCTTTCAGTGTTAATACATTTCCTCACTTGTTGTTACCCTGTGCTGGCATTTTCTTTGGTCTCTATCAAAGGCCCACAAGTATTCTTGTCCAGGAAGGTTTCTGTTGTAGTTGTTTGATTTGTTTGTTTGTTTGTTGTTTCAATCCTTCCCTACTGGCTCCTTTTTTAATAGAATATTCTGTCTGCCCAAAGGCTTTAATCTAGGTAGGGAAATCTGACAAATAAAAAAAAAGAAAAGCAACATTTCTAAATAAAAAGTTTTCAGTTTGTACCACTCACAGCCTCTGTTCAACTTGTGAAAACAAATGTTTTCTCCTGGACTCAGCATGATTTCGGAAATCCCTCAAATTAACAAGAGCTGCTTGAGGTTTAGGGTCTTAGATAATGATACCCTGTGTCAGAAAGGATTCGGAGAGCTTCGTGGGGATCAAATCATTGACTCATCAAAACATACCTAGGAAACAAGTAATAGCAGTGTCCCTGCTAGACACACAAAGAAACCAAGGCACAGAAGTCTGGTACGTTTGGCAAGTATCCAAGCCAAGACATGAGGTAAGGCAGCCAGAGTCTACTCTCATGCACTAACCTACTGTCCCCAGCAGTTATGTGTTAGTGCCTGCTGGACACACAGCTGGTGTTCATCCAGGACCCCCGACATGCTAGCTACTCTGCTTCCATCAGTGCAACCACTCAGGACCTCTTTGCACATTTCTTTTATCAGATGGGAACTTCCCAACTCCCCTCAGGAGCCCATAGCCTCATTTCATTGTATCAGGGGCCAGCTAGTCTAAGACCCTGTTGATCTACTACTGAGCTGAGTAAAAAAACCAAATCATTCTTCGTGGTGGCGGGGTAGGGATGACTCCAAAACCAAAAACTCATTTGGTTTTTCATAATTTAGATGTGGAAGACATTCCGAATTCCAAAGATGTCACCTGCTCGTTTTACAGATGAGGAAACTAAGGTCAAGACCGCATAAGAGTATGGGGCTTTCCAGCTAGCGCAGAACACAAAAGAGAACTTGCTCAGCCTCCTTTGCCCGGCTGCAGATGCTGGGAGTGCAGGGCCCACTGGGGTGATCCATACCCCTAGAAAGGGACAGAGACAGAAATGACTTCTTTCTCTGGCTGGTTCCAGTTGGTTTAGAAGCTCTTAGGTCAGGATGATGGTAACGATGAGGGTCGTCCTACTGCAGTTGAACCCTTTTGTGGCCATCACAAATGGCACCTATGCACCCAAGCTCTGGCCATGTGTCCCCTTACCATGGAAACAGGGAAAATGATGCTCCAAGATATAAATTAACTTGCTTCTCTGGAGCATCTGACTCCTTTTTCCCTGGTTGAAAATGAAAGCATCTTCAGACATACAGGTAGAAAGCTAGCTCACTCTAAGGAAGCAATCCTCTCTCAAACTAGACATTGAAAGCCATGCATGCTGCTTCATCTTAGCACTCAGGAAGCTGAGGCAGGAAGATTGCCATGAGTCCTGGCTAGCCTCGCTTTATGTATATAGTGAGGTCCATACCAACCTGGGCTATAGAGAAAGATCCCATTCCCCAAAAAAAGGAGAAAGAAGGAGGAGAGGAGGGGAAAAAGAAAAGAAGAAAGAAAAAGTAAAAATAAGGAAAGATAAAGAGTTTTGGGTTTTTTTCCCCTTTGGGTGTTTTGTTTTCCTTAACAAAACATCTATTATTCAAGTGCTGAGGAAGGTTGTGCATGGACAATTGAACTTTTCAGGACCAGCAATCCAAGAACGTAACAGTTTTGTGTCAAAGTCTCAAGGCAAAGGAGTGACTTCTCAGGATCCTTCTACCCTTCCCTCTACCTCTTAAGGCGCCAATCCAGTATCAGGTGGTGTCTTCATTTTCTGCTGAGCTGTCTTATTTATTTTGGACTTTAGACTGGTTTGTGTTCCAGGTTATCAGAAGAAGCTGGGCTTGTTTCTATCTGGAAAGAGTAATGAAGGGCTTCCAAAAATTTAAGTGTGGCTCCAGACTAACACGGCTGTCTCCTTCCTTCCTGGTAATTTTAAGAGGCCAGTTACCACAAGGACACGGCCCATAGAATTAACTAAGCAGGTCTCAAATGGGCTCACGGAGACTGAAGTGGCAATCACAGACGCTGTATGGGTCTGACCTAGGTCTCCAGCATACTCATACGGTTGTGTAGCTTAATGTTCTTGTGGGAGTCCTAACTATGGGAGTGGGGGGGGGTGTCTCTGACTCTTTTGCTTGCTCTTGGGACCCTTTTTCTCCTAATGGTCTCCTTGCCAAGCCTTGATATGTGGGTTTGTGTCTAGTCTTATTGCAATTTGTTATGCTGTGTTTGGTTGATAGCCATGGGAGGCCTGTTTTTGTTTTGTTTTGTTTTTTTTAAGAGAAATGGGGAAGAAGTGGCTATAGAGGAAAGAATGGGAGGAATGAAAGAAAGGGAACCTGTGATCAGGACATAATTTATGAGAGAATGATTTTTAAAATTAAAATAAAAAAATAAAGATGTCAGTTACATGGGGGTGGAACTTCATGGCTGTTCCTCAGACTCTGTCTCGTACTATATTTGGTCAGTAGAGATTAATAATTGAATCCCTAAAAAGCACTATGCCAGCGTCTCAGACACCCTGCGGTGTGAATTTATAGCATTTTTGTTTAAGTCCTCAGTGTTTTAGCTACCACTTAAAGAGAACGAGTCTTGTCTTAATTTTGAAACAACAACAACAACAAATTCTGGCACATAATTAAGCGTAAATGTCAACTAATGTATACAAATGTCCTTGACATGATATTTATTCCTGTGTTCCAGTGCCCTGGTCGTTGAAAAACAGCAGCATAGACAGTGGCGAAGCAGAGGTTGGCCGACGGGTGACACAGGAAGTCCCCCCAGGGGTGTTTTGGAGGTCCCAGATTCACATCAGTCAGCCCCAGTTCCTAAAGTTCAACATCTCCCTGGGGAAGGATGCTCTCTTCGGGGTCTATATAAGAAGAGGACTGCCACCATCTCACGCACAGGTACGTCCACACTTGATGGAACCAAGAGGTTAACACGTGCAGGCTCGTTGCTCTGTACCTGCTGAACTGCCTGTAGTTAAAACCAAAGTGACCACAAGGATCTGAGCCTTTGCGTATTCCTGCAACCAAAACGATTCATCCATTACAGAGTAAGGATGACAGCTGGCAGTTGTTGAGAAAGGTAACAATAGAACTACCACAGGACAGAGAACTTTCTCTTCTATGTCTATGCGCGAAGAGAAGGGAAAGCATGCTGTTCTATCAGATTCACACTACAGCATTTCAGAGTGAAATGAAAAGTGAAAGGCAACATGAATGTCCAAATGATAGATGGCTGGATAAGCAAAAGGTAACATGTCTATGCAACAGAATACTACTAGGACATAAAAAGGAATGGTGTGCTCTGATTTGGTACAGCGTGCATGGGTACACTATGCCAAATGAAGGAAGTCAGACACAAAAGGAAGGAAGTCAGATACAAGTGTTACATACTTGTATTTATATTAACTACTCGCCGGGCCAGGCAAATTCACAGATGTACACGGTAGGTGAGCAGTTGCCAGGGAATGGCGGCTGACCTCTCACAGGAGCACAGCTTCTTCCGGGGGTGACGGAACTCCTCTGAAATCAGCTGAGGTGGTGACAGAGCGGTGAATGAACTAAAACCACTGAGAGTTCTCCAAGTTAAATTTATGTTTGTGCAAGAATTTTCGTTGATTTTAAAGATGTGACAGGCTGCTAATGTCTGATTGGCCTAGAAGTTAATTTGGGAGTGCCTTTTGCTGAAGAGTCATTTCAGTAAGGTCACGCTAGGTAATGTACCACTTGTGTGCGGGAAGAGTGAAGTATGGAACTGCTATCCAGTGACATTTCTCCTTCGCAGCCTGAACTGAGCTCCTCAGGGGAATGCTTTGCAATATAAAAGGGAGATTATTGCCAGAGTTATGAATAAGGGGAGTGACTCATATTTATCACCTCTTGTATGATTCTTGTCATCCCCACAAATGTTTCTAGCTAGAATAGTAACTATGTGGAGGCATTTCTTCTTGTTCACTTCTGTTGTACAAGCACAGTAGCTAGCTGATGCACGAGGCTTTCCTGAGTTGCAGATTCGACTCTTGCTAGATGTTTCATTATGTTTGCCACTTGGACTGAAATTACACCTACCAGGCTTGAATCTGTTTTCTGACAAGAATTATATTTTCTGAGGAAAGCTGCATTTTTCCTGACCCATTTGCCCTCAACTCTAGCAAAACTATGAAGTACCATAGGAAGCACACTGTGGAGAGAAAGTACCCAGATGTCCAGTCAAAACTGGTTTTGAAATGTGTTGGAAAGAGATTCATCTAGAAAATTCTATTGGAAGTAATTAAGACTTTAAAATCATTGGCAAATAGGAAGCAGTCAGGCCACCACATACTTGTCTTTAGCTCACAGCAGACATTGCTAATCGATGGCAGCACTTTTCCTCACTGAGCCCAGTACACAAATACCTCTCCACACAACTCTCAAGGCAGCCACTGCCAATCGACCAGTGTTGGCTCTCGAGATGAAACTTATTTGCAATCCCATCCTTATAGCCTGCAATAATCGATTTAAGGACTCCAAGGGCTGTTTCGGTTTTGGGCAGGGGAGGGCTATGTAGGTTTTTATTACCGTAGACAGTGCTTGCTATTGGGACCAATATGTAAAGCGGTAATCAATGAGTCCTCCATCCATCCATCCAGAAAAAAAATATTTATTGGGCCAGGCATGGATTAGCCAGAGATGAGTGAACATTGTCCCTGACCAAGCAGACAGCTGCTCTCCAAAAAGACTCTCATCCGGAGAAAGAAGAATTCAGCTGAAGGGAGTCCCCAGGGCAGCGCCAGAGCGTCTGGCCAGGCAACATGGTGCTGCTTCTCTGGGAAGTTCTACGGAGTGTTAGGTGTTCTCCTTGACCTTCAGGCTCCGCTGGTTCTGCTGTAGGGTAATGAAAGATTTCCAGTGGTGAAAGCTGCTTATCGCCATGATTTGGGAATGGATGCACATGCCTCTGGGCACAGCTGAGCATAACTTCCCTCTCAGCCAGTCAGCTGCAAGGAGCCATGCTAGGGAAAATATTGCCTCTTCGTGTTGTTCCCCTGGCTTTGTTGTTCCCCTTTGCCTTGCAAGCTCTGGATACCAGAGCCCGGGAAAGTTGTGATTACAGCGAGTCAGTATGACAGCCCTGCAACTAGTGATAGCAGACAGCGGCTACAGACACACTCCGCTCAGTTTCCCTGCTGTTCTGACGTCCGGGACTCCAGTCCTCAATGACAATGTCTTTTCTCCTTTTGTGGCTACACCACACTGTCCATCTCCTGCCAAGCTTGTGATTGTTCTAGCGATCATCCTCTCAAAATAGCTCCACTCCAGGGACAGCCCAGCATACACTTCAAGGGAAGGGAAATGAATAGCAAGGAGCTGATATGAGCTGGGGCTTCAGTCCAGCTGCCAATGTAGGGAGGCAGGGTGTGTTGAGGGGTCAGGTGAGCACAGCATAGTATAGATGCCCAGAAACACACAAGACAGATACACTGTCAGGGCACTGCTTCAAAGTGGGGGGGGGGGGACGAGAAAAATACTCCATGCACATCCTTACATTCGCTCCCTGTCATTACATGCATTCACGTCCATTTGATGAGCTACATTTCCTAGAG
Organism: Meriones unguiculatus; assembly: GCF_030254825.1. NCBI lineage: Eukaryota > Metazoa > Chordata > Mammalia > Rodentia > Muridae > Meriones > Meriones unguiculatus. The sequence continues at coordinate 33,514,391 of NC_083359.1, forward strand.
GAGACAGTGCTTAGCTCTTTGCAGGGGCAGGTGGCTAACACACGTCTCAAGCTATTATAGAATTTCTCATTTCTATTGGCATATCCTATCAAGGAACATAAGTTCTATGGGGATTGGCAGTCTAGCCAAGGTGACTCATTTGAGCTGGAGAAAGAGAAAGAAAGGGAGGGGGGAGGGGATGAAATTCCATTGACGGTGTCGCATGAAATGGCTATGTTTAAATTTTATAGAGTATCTTGCTCTGACCAAGAGCCTACAAGTTTAGTACCCTTGTCCAAGGATATTAAATACAGACGAGAATCCTTTTTTTTTTAACCTGCTTAAATTTTCCAAGATTCAGAGTCAGTCCCAGCTGACTTTCTCTCAAACTGGCTTTTCACAAAAGATACAGAAGCAACCTGACATAGGAGAGAGAGAGATCTGCAATTAGGCAGAGATTTTCGGGGCAGAGGCACGACACCCATCCGCAGGTCACTGGCAATGTATGCCTTAGACCATCTTACCTTTGCTTTCTCTTTTGCCTGTGACCCGCCCTACAGCATTGTTGTAGGTAGATAATAGACAGAACAACACAGTGGAGATGTGGAAAACCTTGGTAGTCTAAAGCCCAATAGAAAAATAGTATGTATGTCATTGTACAGCAGAATTGGAAACGGAGATGGGAAAGGGCTGAACTAGCATGTGCAAAGTCCAGTGTTTTATCACCAGTATAGTCGCCTTCAAAAACTGTGTGTGTGTGTGTATGTGTGTGTGTGTGTGTGTGTGCGCACGTGCGTGTATGATAAAACCAGTGATACAGACAGGTAATTATGCAAATACAGAGTTTAAAAACAAAATTAATTTCCCCATTATTTCTTCTTACTAAAGAATAAACTATGTTTTCATTGCCAAAGATCTCAAGAAACAAAAAAAAAAAAAGAAGAAGAAAGTAAAAATAGTCAATGAAGTAGTCCCCTTTGGCTGAATGTTTATAGATGTTTGTTCTAACAAAGCATATCCACTGCAGTTCAAAAAAAAAAAAAAATTCCTGACAGTCCAAGTGGCTTAAAATGGCAAATGCTGTTTCTTGCTGAGTCTGGTGATCAATGACCAGGGGAGACTGACCCTCCCCTTCTCCCACCATGGAGAGAGACATTGGCAATGCTTGGACATACTTGTGGTCATCACAGCTAAGAGAAGATTGCCACACATCCTCAGGCAGAGGCCAAAGCTTCTGCTGACCACCCCCCCAGTGCTGGTCTGCTTGCTTACAGCACAGCCACCACCACCCCCCCCCAAAAAAAAAGAATCACTGAACTATAAACATCAGCACTGAGGTTCTGATTCCTGCTTCATGTGTTAACAATGACTTTGTTCAGCGTCACCCTCTGGTTCAAGAACACAGACCTACAAAGCTTGCATTACCATGTCCAAAGCCAACTCCCCATGGTGAAGAAAGGGAAGGTTGGAAAAGTACCCATCCCTGAAGAATTCTATGGTGCATGAAACCCAAGTCCATTTCCTTATTGCCCACAAGTCATCCCCTAACTTCAGGGGTGGGCAGTCGATGATGGTCCCAGAAGAAGGGGCCAGAAAACTGAATGAAAAGCCATGGTGTCTTCTACTCACAGTGCAGTGGCTTGTCCGTGTATACTCCTACAAAAAAAAAAAAATTGGATTGCATTTACCATGCTAGATTCTCCTGAGAGCATACACCCTGCCTGTACACGACAGCATGGAGTCTGTGACTAATTCATTTACTTCTCCCTTCTGTAGATTAAATTCCCACCATTTCTCAAACATTGCCACTTGGAAAGTATGCCATCTTTGTGCTTTAAATGCAGCATTTTTTACATCCTACATAACTTTTTTTTTTTTTTTTAAGACACAGGGAAGAAAATAAGTCAGTCTTAAACCACCAACTCGAATTCTTATGGGGATGTGTGTGCACAGCCGAAGCTGGCTGGATCTTGCCAAATATTTGAAATCCTACAAATTGTGTCAGATTTGCTGAACCCTGGTTCTAGCAGCAAAACTTATCAGGCCAAAGAAGAAAAAAAAAAAATAAGCACATGACCAGGCTTCAGGGCTAGGCGTCAGAGGAAATCTCACATCACAGTCTGTTGCTGCAAGACCGGATCTTGGGTGGTTAAGGAAGCGAGCAAGTTTGCTTGACAGTTCATCACTGATTGCTGCTGATATGTCAAGCCAAGGAAAACCCTTTGCGAGAACAAGTCAATAATCGGCAAATTAGGTACATGATTAACCTGAGACAACAAGATGCAGTTACCGCTTGGGAGCCCTGCCGAGACTTCACCTTCTCCACAGCCCTGTTTAGCAAATATTAAAAATGCCTCCTTCATCACTCAGACTGATGGAGCCAGGAGCCCAGTGACTTCCAGCGGCAACTCGGAACAGGGGCTTGATTGCCAGGAGGTACCAGGCACGGAGCAGCGATAAGATGTTAGCGGGAACCAGCAGCCCCTCATTCGCACTGAGATTTGTTTCTATGGAAGAAACAAAACAGCCCATGGGTTGCACACACCCAGAACTGTGGAAGAGGCCACAGTTTGTGATCATACCAAATAAATGCCTCATGATCATGCCAAATAAATGCAAATATACCAGACTGGGCATGTGTGAATTCAGATTAAAGTGCTCTGAGCAAACATCCCTTTCTCTCCTCATCCACAGCACCCTCCTAATGACATCTTTTTAAAGCAAATTTGTGAGTGATGATTAGTGGTCTTCACTTTTCCTGCCTCTGGCTCATCCTGATTCCCAAGAGCCTTCTTGGGAAAGGAACTCTCCTTTTCCTTGTTTCTTTCTTTCTTGCCCTTTTAAGTAGGCTTTGCCTGTGGTTTCAAGCTGAGGTGGGACTCTGGGATACTGGGACAGTTGTCTCAACCATCAGGCTCTATCATCTTGCTGCTACCCGCCTGCCTTCTTGGGGCCCAGGTATCAATCAGATGGGCTCTCCTGGGCCTGTCCACTTGACTGCAGCAGGCTGTGGGTAATACCAGGACTTGCAGACCTCCCTCTAGAATATCACAGAGCACTTTACGGGAGCCTCCCAAAAGATGTTCATTTCCATTGTGAGGTAGGCATGTTCTTACAGTCATATGTTTTAGAAAGACCTTGTGGAATCCAATTTGATTTTTCCTTAGGGGTCTGAAAGTGCTTTTAGAAAGGGTGTTCTAAAAACACCCCCGGTGGTGAACTGGTACCATCCTAACTACCACCAGAGTTGCAAGCACTCTTGCACTCTCCCAGTGGTTAGAAGGAAAAGCTAGGGATGTGTAGATTCAGTGGCAGAGCTAGTGTGGGGGTAATCTGCAGGCTTTCTCCATAAGCTTTCTTTTCTGTGATAAAACACCATGACCAAAAGCACCTCGGGTAGGAAAGGGTTATTTGGCTTCACATCTTGATCATGGTCTTATCATGAAGGGAAGTCAGAGCAGGAACTCAAGGCAGGAACTGAAACAGAGGCTACAGAGGAACTCTGCTTACTGGTTCACTCTCCATTACTTGCTCATCCTGCTTTCTTCTAGCACACGGGACCAGTAGTCCGGGGTAGCACTGCCTCCAGTAAGCTGAGCCTTCCTCCCTCAGTCATTAATCAAGAAAATACTCGGGCCTGCAGGAGATCTGATGGAGGCATTTTCTCAACTGCGGTTCCTCTCTCAGGATAACTCTAGCTTGTGGCAAGCTGACAAACAAACAAACAAAACAGCACACACTGCATGCTTTTCAAGCTGTGACGCTGGGCTCCATGGAATTTACAGAAACAGAAGAAAGCTAAGAGGACTGTGCCAGAGGGACACCTCTGTGCCTCATAATTAGTCCAGGAAGAATCCTGGAGGTTCTGGAAATCAGGAATTTGCCAGTTTTCTAAGCAAAGGACTTTTATCTTCTAATAAAGTCATAGGAAGAACCCCAGGTATAAAACAAAAAAAGTGACAGTTTTATTTGCATATAGTTTATAATTCCAAATCCACACATATTATTATAATATTAATGTCTGTGTATTTGTGTTCATCTATATTCACAGTCATCCTCAGTATCTATGGGAATTGGTCCCAGGGTACCAACATCCTGGGATGCTCAATTACCTTCTATATAATGACATAGTATTTGCATGAAACCTGTCTACATTCTTTCATCCATTTTAAACCCTCTCTAGATGACTTATATTCCCCAACCCAGTGCCAATGCTGGCTAAACAGTTTTTATACCATATTGCTTAGGCAACAGCAGTAAGGGGGAAAATGTCCCTGTTCAGTATATATGTAATTTTTTGTAAGTATTTTTTTGTCAGCTGTTGTTATAATCCGTGAATATGAAATCTATGAATTCAGAAGAATGTGTATCTCATAGAAATAAACTCATGAGGGAGGTACCTTCTAAGAATAATATAGAAAAATAGAACTAGATATTGAATTTTAAAGTATATATTTTTACATATACTGTATCGTATGTTATATACCATCGCTAACACAGAGAGACTGAAAATAAATATAATACCTTAAAATGTATTCCTTTGAATTGGTGGAATATGAGTATTTGTTAGTATATGTGTTACAGCCCTCTTAATTTTTGTAGTTTCTCTTTAAAAAAAAAAGTGACTGTGATACAGTTGGGTCTACTTTGAGTGAATCAAATATGAGTCAGACTCTGGTGATGGCTGTAATCTCAGTCAGCCTCAAGATGCAATTGATTTCATATACTTTGTTTTCTTTGCACACTTTTGACAAAAAAAAATCATAATGAATATACTTATGTGGCTGTGAATAGAAGCAGAGCTTTCTTCAATCATTTCCCTTACAGGCTGTGGATGCTCTTCAATTAAATTGATCCACAAGCTTGAAAGTGAAGTGAGGGGAAATAATTATTTCAAGGTTAAATCATTTAAATTGTCTAACAACTTCTCACAACTCTCGCCTTAGTTATGAAAGGAGACGAGTCTCACTCAAGCTTTAAATGCTGCGTGTTTGGCAGGGTTGGGATGGGGGGGGTTAACCTTACTAGGCTTGGCAGCACATGCTTGAAATTCTAGAACTTAGGAGGCTGAGGCAGGAGGATCATGAGTTCAAGGCCAATTTGAGCTCTATAACAATAGCCCGCCCCCCACACACACACCAAAAAAAGTGAAAAAAAAAAAAAAAACTTCCATTCTGGGACACATGGTGTGTTCATCTGGCATTCCACTCCTGGTTTTACATCCTGACATGAGCAGGTGCCTCTGCTCTCCCTGCATTTGCTTGAGCAAGACCTCCAGTACTGCTGCCTGTATGAATTTATCTAAGCAGACACACATCAGCCTGGGATCAGAAGGAGCCCAGCACACGTCTTTATGCCTCTAATAAATGACAGTTGCAGAAGTTCAAATCTGTGTTCAAAGATGCTAGGAAAGACTTTGTTCTGAATCCTCAAAAAAAAAAAAAAAAAAAAAAAAAGTACAGGTCTCTCTCACATGTCCACTAAAGTCCTTCTAGGTAAAGATGCTATTATTTTCTTAACACTAATCTGATCACATAAAAACTTTCTTTCTATGTGTGTGTGTGTGTGTGTGTGTGTGTGTTTGTCTCCCCACCCCCCCTTGTTTCAGGCTAGTAGCTCTGCCCACTAATGATAATAATAATAATGGCTGCTGTTATTATGGAGGTGTCCCTCAGACTAATTGCTCCATATGAATTAACTTAGGTTATTCTTACAACAGCTCTATTAGCAGCACCCATTTGACGGATGGAAGCACAGGTGTAGTTTGGGGTCACAGAGATGCTCTATGTTGAACATGAAGGTCGGACACCTTCCTTCCTCTCTGGTCCACTCAGTCATTCCCACGAGCACCTGCTGGATGTAAACTTCATCGTTACAGAGCAAAATTACAGCTCCTGTCAAAACTAGGAATTTCATTAAGTCAGTGAAGGCAGTGCCAGAGACCTCCAGTGTGTCCAGTACTCACAGAAGGTCCTTTGCTTAAGAATCCGGCTTGAGAAGCAGCCACACATCATGGCAGAAGAAATCAGATTTATCATTGGTGTCTCAAGGAGGACAATTAAGGAAAATATAAAAAGAGATCCTGGGAAATTGGATGTGTAGGCATCTACTCTTGACACACACACACACACACACACACACACACACACACAAGTCCTCTTGTGTTGGTCCAGGCAGCTGAAACGCTATCTTGTTGCTTCGTGTGTTTCATCTACTCTAAGATTCAAATCATGCCCATGTCTTGACATCTCTGAAAACAGGAAGTGTTTGGCAATCGATGAGGCTGAGACAGAATGAAATATTTGGTGTCATATTTTTTATGTGTATGAAAAGTAAGTATTCATTCAAACAACTATTAGATATTTGCAAATATACACAAATCTTCCTAACTATGAGATAAAATATATTTTTAATTAGAGTTTCCTTTTGCAAGGTAAAATCCTAATTAAACATTTTCCCATTTATTAAATGCATTTGCTTCAAGTGGCCTCTTACTCCTTCCAAATACCTTCAGATAACTAGATGCTACTATTTAAATCACATCAGTGTGGAGCTAAATCACAATTTTTAAGATGTGTAAATATATATTTTTAAAATAGTGTTTGATACTCATCCTGTAGAATACTTACTTATGCAGCTGTTCTAGGCACAGAGAGTGCAGTACAGGACAGCACCATTACAATTTGTAGTTCTTTCAGGCTGTGTGGTCTTGGGCAACTTACTGGCATCTCTGTGCTTAAAGATCTGTTCCTCATCTGCCAAATGGGCATGAGAAGATTATGTGCTTATAGCAATGTTGGGAGATACTAGTGAGAAATCTTCATAAAATGCCTATAGTTGTGCTGGCACAAGAATGGAAGTTAAACCATTAGCAAGCTTTTCAACACTTGCATCAATCAAGGCCCCAAACAAACCACACAGATTCCACTTGCCTTTTTTGAACAATAGTTTGATTTATGTTTTCTTTTTTTCTTTTTATGGTACCGATAGGAAAAATAGAAAGTACTGGTCTTTATTTTTAGTGTGCTTTTGTGTGCAGTCCTCTTTTCTGCTCACATGTTTTAATCACTGTTTTTAAGATATGGGATCAAAGACTAGAAATATGGTTCCGCCATTGAGAGCATTTAATGCTCATGCAGAGGACATGAGTTTGGTTCCCACCAACTACACAATCATGTTTAACTCCAGCTCCAGGGGACCTGGTGTCATCTGCTGGAATTTCTCAGGGTCCTGCACTTATTCACATGCACACACCCACACAAGCTACATAAAAGAAAACAAAACAAAACAAAAAAAGTAAAAAAAAAAAAAAAAGAAAGAAAGAAAAAGAAAGAAATTCAGAATCAGCGCCCTTGGGATGGCTCAGCTGGTATAGTTTCATCCCACCAAGCCAGGTGACCTAAATTTGATGCTAGGAACTCATGTGATAGAGGAGAAAACTGACTCACAAAAGTTGTCCTCTGACCTCAACATGCCTGTCATGACAGGCCTGCACACCCTGCTCTAAATAAATAAATGTTACTTATATTTTTTTTTCATATGGAAGCAAATGTTTTTTCTTAAAACAGAACAAAACAAACAAAAAAAAAAAATTATCTCTGCTTAATAGTAGTGAGGGGCAAATCTTTCCAAATCTGAATATTCTTTCATAAAATCTTTTTAAATGCCTTAAACATAGTCTAGTCTTTAAAAAAAAAAAAAAAAAAAGAAAGTTAGCCAGTCCTCTTTAGTATTATAAATCATTCTTCAGTAAGCTTTGAGGTCCATGTGCATGGATTTTTTTTTTCCTAAATAATTTCCTTGTGATGAATTATCTGAGTGGAATTGTCGCTCAAAGAACTCTCAGTATGTCAAGCCTTTGTAACAATAGCCATAAGAATTCAGACACAGAGTACTGCCAGGAGCCAAACTGACATGGCCACAGAGGGAAGTCCCTGTATTGTGTGCACCACAGGGAAGAGAGAGTGGGAACTTGGGATCAGAGATCTCTTACCCAAAGCCATGCCTTTGCCTGGCCAGCAGCTTAGCCATTCCAAGAAGAGAAGCCACCCAGCACCCACCATTCTGCTCCTCTTTAGTGCCTGGGGAGTGATTTTGTTCCCTCTCCTTGGTGACGTGCTTGATATATCTCTGCATGAGACCGTCCTATTGATCTTGGAAGGGCAAGGAGCCAAATGTGACATTTTTGATAAAGAGTTGGCTGAAGACAATTAGACGGGAAGGTGCCATAAATAAGGTGCCATGTCAGCAGGGCTCTGAGCAGTCACGTGTGCACACCCCTGCCTCACGGTGTAGCCTTTACACATGTCGAGGGAGACTTGACTTGTTCTTTGGTTTCACTGACCTTGAAAGGCCATCTGGGTTATTTGGTCTTCAGAGAAGTATCGTCCACTCTGCTCGTAGACTAGATCAAAAGGCTACATAATGAGGGCGTTGCCCTGTGGGACAATGAAGTATGAAATCTGTCAATTCACTGTCTCAGCAAATGTTTGTGGAATGTGTGTACTGCAGACATGAAGATAAAAGACCTCATCTCTACCTTAAGGAGGTACGGTCTTAGCAAGCTAAGAAACGGGATTGTCGGGACTAGGGAGGTGGCTCAGTGGGTAAGAGGGCTTCCTGAACAAGAAGGAAGATGTGATTTTGGATCCCCAACACCTGTATAAAGAAAAAGGCTGGTGTGGCAGTGTGCACCTGAAAAGCCAGCACTGAGGTAATCCAGGAGACTTGCCAGCGGGTCTAGCTGAAGCAGCAAGCCAGAGATTCGGTGAGAGACTCTATTTCAGAAATTAAGGTACACACACACACACACACAGAGAAATCAGTGTTGCTTATGGTTAGAATATGAACTATCCTGTGATGAATGAAGGCTTGGTTCCCAGGGACTAGTTCTGTTGGGAGGTGATCAGCTCATAGGGATGCTGACTTTATTAGTGGATTAGTCCTTGATGAGTTGATGGCACAATGGGTGAAGCCTCCTTGGGAGAAGTGTGACGCTGAGGACTTTGAAGGGTGATCTTTCGCCTCTCTGCCTACCTGCCTCCTGGCTACTATGAGACAAGCAGCTTTCCCTCACGTTGCCCTTCAGTCATGACGTCCCTTGCCTTGCCACAGGCCTCAAAACAGTGGAGCCCAGATACTATGGGCTAAAACATTTAGGAGTATGAGTCAAAATACCTTGCCACCCCCAATTGACGTTTCTCATACATTTTGTCACACAGTGTAAAAGTGGCTGACACAGATGACGACATCAAGTGGGGAGGGCTGGGAGGTACAGCCTGGGGCAGATGAGAACGGACCAGGCAGTATTGAACGTGTCCATGGATTTAGCCTCTCTGGATTCCGTTTCAACATCCACAACATGAGAACCATTCCTCATCAGGTTGTTGTGAGAATAAATGAGAGAATGCCCCACAAATAGTAAAGCCCCCTACAGAGATCAATCAATCAGTCTAACTGGTCTGTAGTCCTCACTACTCGCTCTCAGGTAGCCTAGCAACGAGGGACTCTACAGGGAGGATGGCTGGGCCCCTGGCCAAAGCTTATACTGATATGAAAACTGAGTTTTCAACAGTCCTTAAGGCTCCTGTCTGGACTGCGGTGTTCAGGATCGGCCTACTCTATCAAGTAACCAGCTCCAGCCCTTCCTCCTACAAAGACGCCAGCAAGCAGGGTTTAGATACCTCTGCCGGGACATTCTGCATCCCTCCACATAAGCCTCAGGACACCTCCCTCTGCATGGGCAAGGGGTGGACAGTGGGCCTTCTGCAAATACTGTGTTCTCATAAGGTCCTTGGAGCCCATGCCGTATATCATTTGCTCTGTGCATCAGGCACGCAGTCAACACCTGTTAGCTATTGTTACTCCTAAAGATCTAGGCATGCAGAAGGTCATGGGACATAAGCCTAGGACCCTTCCAACCCAGGGAGGATTGCAGAGTGGCCTCTAGAAGGAGCAGCCACTCAAGATGAACCGTGAAAGGTGTGCTAAGCAAAGTGTAAAGATGGCAGCAAGGGAAAAGGTCTTTCAAACCAAAGATAAATGTAGCTATATCCTTGGGTGTAGACCGGAGCAGCACTGTATAAAAGACTTGCTCTTTGTTTTGAATTTTGTCTAATCCGGGGCCTCACTCATGCCAGACAAATGATCCACTGTTGAGCTATGTCTTCAGCCCACTGTTGCCTTCTTTCTGGAAACTGCTGGCTCTTCCTTTGCTGTGGTTGTTGTCGCTGTTGTTTGGTTGACTGCTTGCTTGCTTCTGGTTTTGTTTTTTCCAGTGTTTCTCTGTGTAGCCCTGGTTGGTTTTAAACTTACTCTGTAGATCAGGGTGGCTTTGAACTCAGAGATTCACCTCCCTCTGCCTCCCAGGTGTGGGGATTAAAGGCATATACCACCACACCTGGCTGAAAGCTCTGGTTCTTAGCCCCAGCTCACACACAGGATGAAGCTTTTCTTTTCTGAACTTTGTGTCTTGAAAGCTGGTAGTGTGGAAAGGGCATTCCCCTCTGGTGACCTCATAGCTGTACCCACATATGGAGTTGGTGCAGATTCAGACCTAGACATATACCTCAGGTTGAAGCACATGTCTTTTTATTTGTTTTTTTTTTTTTCGAGACAGGGTTTCTCTGTGTAGCCCTAGCAGTCCTGGAACTCTCTCTGTAGACCTGGATGGCCTTAAACTGCCTCTGTCTCCCAAGTGCTGGGATTAAAGGCATGAGCCACCACCACCAGAAGCACATCTTATTTTTTTAATATAATTTTTTTATTTATTATGATTTATTCACTTTGTATCCCAGCTGTAGTCCCACCCTCATCCCTTCCCAATCTTACCCTCCCTTCCTCCCTCCCTCATCTCCTCCCATGCCCCTTCCCCAGTCCACTAATAGTGGAGAACCTCCTCCCCTTCCATCTGACCCCAGCCTATCCGGTCTCATCAGGACTGCTTTCATAGTCTTCTTCTGTGCCTGGTAAGGCTGTTCCCCACTCAGGGGGAGGTGATCAAAGAGCCAGCCACTGAGTTCATGTCAGAGACAGCCCCTGCTCCCTTTACTAAGAAGCCCACTTGGAGACTGAGCTGCCATGGACTACCTCTGTGCATGGGGTCTAGGTTATCTCCATTAATGGTCCTTGGTTGGAGTATCAGTCTCAGAAAAGACCCCTGGTGCCCAGATTTTTTGGGTCTGTTGTTTTCCTTGTGGAGCTCCAGACCCTTCCAGGTTTTTCTGTCTCTGCCTTCTTTCATAAGATTCCCTGCACTCTACCCAAAGTTTGGTTATGAGTTTCAGCATCTACTTTAATACCTTGCTGGGTAGAATCTTTCAGAGGCTCTCTGTGGTAGGCTCCTGTCTTGTTCCTTGTTTTCACATTCTTCCGATGTCTATCCCGTTTGCCATTCTGAATGAAGATTGAGCATCTTACCCAGGGTCCTCCTTCTTTAGGTGTACAGATTTTAGTATGATTATCCTATATTATATGTCTAATATCCACTTATAAGTGAGTATATACCATGTGTATCTTTCTGCTTCTGGGATAGCTCACTCAGGACAATCTTCTCTAGTTCCCACCATTTGCCTGCAAGCTTCATTATTTCCTTGTTTTTAATTGCCAAGTAGTATTCCATTGTGTAAATGTACTACAATTTCTGTACCCATTCCTCAATTGAGGGACATCTGGTTGTTTCCAGCTTCTGGCTATTACAAATAAAGCTGTTACAAACATGGTTGAGCAAATGTCCTTGTTGTATACTTGAGCATCTTTTGGATATATGCCTAGGAGTGGTATACCTGAATATTGAGGTAGCACTATTCCTAATTATCTGAGAAAGTGCCAGATTGATTTCCAAAGTGGTTGTACAAGTTTACATTCCCACCAGCAATGGAGGAGGGTTCCCCTTTCTCCACAACCTCTCCAGCATGTGTTGTCACTTGAGTTATTCATCTTAGCCATTCTGATGGGTGTAAGGTGAAATCTCATGGTCTATTTGATTTGCATTTCCCTGATGAATAAGGATGTTGAACATTTCTTTAAGTGTTTCTCTGCCATTCGATATTCCTCTATTGAGTATTTCTGTTTAGTTCTGTACCCCATTTTTTTTCTTTTTCTTTTTTCTGTACCCCATTTTTTAATTGGACTACTTGATTTGTTACTGTTTAACTTCTTGAGTTCTTTATATATTTTGGATATTAGCCCACTGTCAGATATAGGGTTGGTGAAGATCCCAATCTGTAGTAAAAACTGAATGCTACTGGCATAGAAACTGGCTGGTGGATCAGTGGAATTGAATAGAAGATCCAGAAATAAACCCACATACTTATGAACACCTGATTTTTGAAGTGCCAAAACCATACAATGGAAAAAAGACAGCATCATCTTCAACAAGTGGTGCTGGTCTAACTGGATGTCTACATGTAGAAAAATGCAAATAGATCCATACTTATCACCCTGCACAAAACTAAAGTCCAAATGGATCAGAGGCCTCAAAATAAAACCTGACACACTAAACCTGTTAGAAGAAAAAGTGGGGAAGAGCCTTGAGCTCATTGGCACAGGAGACAACTTCCTGAACAGAACACCAACAGCACAGGCTCTAAGATCAGCAATCAATAAATGGGACCTCATGAAACTGAAAAGCTTCTGTAAAGCAAAGCACATATCTTATTTTTAAAGGAAAAAGCATACAAGAACTTTGAGGCAGTGAGTCTCCTTCAAATTGAGAACATAAACATTAAATCAAATTTTTAGTTAACTTAAAAGTGATGGGTCCCATTATAGCATTTTAATACTTAATGTGTCATTATATACTTCATTCTTATTTGCCTCCTTTGTGCTGTTCTCCCAGTCCCTTCTTTCTGCTCATTTCTTTTCTTTCTTCAAATAATCATCTTCTATTTTCATACCTCATTTATTCTATCACTTTTTCTTCCTCTACTCCTTAAGATCTCTTCTCCCTTTTGTCTCCCATGGTCCCCTTTCTTCTTTCATAGTTCATACACACACACACACACACACACACAAATTCCAGTTCTATACATTTTCTTGCAATTACTATGTTTTCACTTTTTCTTTACAGTGGAAAAAAATCCCATTTTGTATATATTCCACACTTCTTTTTTTTAAACCTTAACTATTTACTTTACATCCTAAAGGCAGCCCTCTCCTTTGTCTCTTCCCATTCCTCCTCCCCAGTCCTTCTCCTTTTCCTTCCCCCCCCCCAGAAAAGGGGAAGCCCCTCCTTCATATCAACCCTCTCCAAAACATCAAGTCACTTCCGGACTGAGCACATCCTCACCCACTGAGGCCAGGCAAGGCAGCCCTACTAGGGGGAAGTGACTCAAAAGCAGTCAATAGGGTCCATGTTAGAAACAGCCAACCCTGTCCCCTCAGCAGGAGACCCACATGAAGACCAAGCTGGGTATATGCCCAGGAGTGGTATAGCTGGGTCTTAAGGTAGAACCATTCCCAATTTTCTGAGAAGCGCCAGATTGATTTCCAGAGAGTCTGTACAAGTTTTCACTCCCACCAGCAATGGAGGAGTTTTTCCTTTTCTCCACATCCTCACCAGCATGTGCTGTCACTGGAGTTTCTGATCTTAGCCATTCTGAAGGGTGTAAGGAGAAACCTCAGAATCATTTTGATTTGCATTTCTCTGATGACAAAGGACACTGAACATTTCTTTAAGTGCTTTTCAGCCATTCGAGATTCTTCTGTGCCACATTTTATCCATTCATTCAGCCGACTGTTCCTTCGTCCTTATGTGTAGTGCGGCAATAAACATGAATGCAAACACTCTGTGGGTACAATGACTTAGACTCCTTTGGTAAAATAATCCAGAGTGGTAGAGTTGGTCACGTGGTAGTTTTCATTTGCATCTCTCAATAGCTAAGGATGTTGGAAACATTGTTAAATATTGCTAACCATTCGTATTTCTCCTGTTGAGGACTCTTTGCTTCAACACTGTAGTGTATTTTTTTTATTGGGTTATTTGTTTGCTGCTGCTTGGGGTTTTTTGTTTGTTTTTTTAACTCTTAGAAAAGTCTGGATATTTCTCTTCTGTTAAATGTATAACTGGCAAAGGTTTTCTCACATTCTTGGGCTGCCATTTCACTGAGTTAACTGTTCCCTTTACTGCGTATATGTGTTCTTTATTTCATGAGGTCCTGTTTGTTCATAATCAGTCTTATTTCCCGAGGGACCAAGTGCATATTCAAAAAATCCTTACCTACGTCTACACCTTGAAGGGTTTTCTCTACTTTTTTCCCTAGCATTTTCAGAGTCTTGGGTCATTAGGGTCTATGGTCCATTTAGAGTTGAGTTGTGTGTAAAGTGAGAAGTGACTTATTTTCATTCTTTATTCTTCTACCTGTGGATATTCAGTATTTTCAGCACCATTTGTAGAAGACATTGTCTTTTCACCAATGAATACTTATTGCTTCTTTGTCAATAATCGGGTGCCTGCTTAAGTCTCAGAGAACATTGAGGAAAAGAGGGACAGAAAGATTGTAAGAGCCAGAGAAGCGGGGGAGTTTGTTGTGAGATTGTGTCTCCAACAAATGTCAAATGCTACACTCATTAAATCTCACAACACGACTGCCCAAACCTAAGCTGAACAAGGACAGCCACAGACACATTAACATGGATAGGGGAAGCACATGATGTCTAAACCTTACTGAAAGAACTAAGGAAAGTGCAAAGTGAGAGAAATGGTCTTCCCGAGGGAACAGTGTACCAACTGTTTATCCAATGCCAAATGATCAGCCCTGAAAAAAATACATACAAGTAAATCATACAGACCGCGTGCATTATATTTGTATATTTAGGAATATATATACATATATGTATTTTGCAACAATTAGTGAAAGAGAAGCCTTGACTTTGAAAGAGCAAGGAGTGTTATATGAGAGGCTTTAGAGGGAGGAAAGAGAAGGACGAAATGATGTAATTATATTATAATCTCAAAAACGAAAAGAAACAATAAAAATCAGGTGATTGTACTTGTGTGGGCTTATGTCTGAATTTTCCATTCTATGGTTCTGTACATGTGGTTTTGTTTGCTTGCTTGTTTTTTTTTGTTTTTTGTTTTTTGTTTTTTTTCCCTGTTCCATTCTGCTTCCATGACTGTGGCTCAATACTGTAGTTTGAAATTAGGAAAGGTGATAGCTCTAGTGCTATACTTTTTGCTCAGGGTTGCTTTGGCTGCCTGAGTGCTTTTCTGCTGCCAAGGGAATTCTGAGACTGTTTCCATATGTCTGTGAAAAGTGGTTTTGACATTTTGGTGGAGATTGTATTGAATATGTAGACTGCTTTTGGTAAGATAGCCATTTTTACAATGTTCATACTTCCAATACATGAATACAGAAAGTCTTTTCATCTACTAGTGTCTCTTTCAATTCTCTCTGAGTGTTTTAAAATTGTAGTAATGGAGGTTGGTAAGATTCTTGGGTAGTTCATGCCCAGATATTTTTTAAGGAAATTTTTTTAAAGAGTTGTTTATTATGTATACAAGGTGTGTTTGCGTGTACACCTGCACTCAAGAAGAGGGCATTAGATCTCATTTTAGAAGCTAGTGAGCCACCATGTGGTTGCTGGGAATTGAACTCATGACCTCTGGAAGAGCAACCAATGCTCTTAACCTCTGAGCCTCCAACCCCCATTAAGGAAATTTTTAATGCGATTGTTTTCCTAATTTTTTTCCCTCAACATGTTTGTTAGTGGAATATATGAAGACTACTGGTTTTGTATGTTAATTTTTTATCCTGCCAGTTTTTCTCAAAGTGTTTTCAGATCTAGAAGTTTTCTTGGAGAAACTTTGGAGTCTCTTGTATATAGAATCATAACAACTTCAAGTACAGATGTTGTCTTCATTACTTTTCTATTGCTGAAAGAAGATAACATGACCGAGGCAACTTATAGAAGAAAGAGTTTCTTGGGAGTTTGCCATTTCTGAGGGTTATAGTCCATTGACCATCATAGTGGGAAGCATGGCATGGCACTAGAGCAGTAGCTGAGAGATTACATGTTGAGACACAAGCATAAGGGAGAAAGGAAGAGTGGGAGGAAGGGAGAGAGAGAGAGAGAGAGAGAGAGAGAGAGAGAGAGAGAGAGCTAATAGAGAATGGCATGGGCTTTTAAACCTCAAAGCCTGCCCCAAGTGATGCACCTCCTTCAACAAGGTCACACCCCCTAATCCTTCCCAAACAGTTCCACCAACCAAGCATATAAGCCTATGAGAGCCTTTCTCATTCAAACTGCCAACATAAGTTGCTATTTATATCTCCTTATTTGTTTCTCTGGTCTATTGCTATAGCTGAGAGTTCTAGCACTATTTAGTAGGAGGAAAGAAAGCAGACATTCTTATCTTATTTCTGATTTTAGTGGGAATGTTTTGAGTTTTTCCCTCATTAAATACAATGATGGTTCTAGATTTGTCATGAATAGCCTTTATTATGCTAAGCTATTATTTATTATGCTATAAGTAGCATAATAGCTATTATTTATTATGCTATTTTGTCCTTTGTATTCTGAGTTTCTTTAGGACTTTTATCATGTAGAAGTGTTGACTTTTTTCAGAAAGCCCTTTTGCCATGTTGAAATAACCATGTGCTTTCTGTCCTTGGATCCACTTATGTGATGTATTACACTTATTTCCTTGTATATGTTGAACTATACCCACATCCTTTTGGAAAGCCTAGTTGGTCATGATAAGTATCATTTTGATGTATTCTCGAATTAAAATTGTTGAATTTTTTTTGTATCTGTGTTCATCAAGAATACTGGTTTATAACGTTCTCTTTTTGTTATGTTTTTATCCATTTTGGGTTTCAAGATAATACTGGCTTCATAAATAGAGTTTGGTACTGTTTCTTCCTTTCCTGTTTTTGTGGAATAGTTTGAGAAGCTTTGGTGTCAGTTCTTGGAAGGTCTGGTGGAATTCAGCAATGAATCCATCTGGGCCCTGGCTTTTTATAGTTGGGAAATTTTTTATTACTCCTTCAATCTCACTGCTCCTTATAGTTCTGTTTAAATTATTTATCTCATCTTGGTTTAATTTTGGTAGATCATATGCATCTAGAAGTTCATCCATTTCTTTTAGATTTCCAATTCAGTGTAATATATGTTTTTAGGATATGTCATAATGAGTTTATGAATTTCTTCAGTAATTGTTATGATGGTTCTAATTTTATCTCTAATTACATTCATTCTGGTCTCTTCTCTTTTTTGCTTACTTTGGCTAAGGGTTTGTCAATCATAAGAACCAAAACTTTGTTTCATAAATTCTTTACATTGTTGTTTTACTTCTATTTCATGAATTTCTATCTTAACCTTTTTCATACAACATTTACTAATTTTGTTGTTTGATGATATCATATATACATAAACAATGTCTGATTACTCTCCCCACTGGTGTTCCCTTTTTTTATTTTTTATTTTTTGTTTGTTTGTTTTTTCAACACAGGGTTTCTCTGTGTTTAGCCCTAGCTGTCCTGGGCTCATTCTGTAGACAAGGCTGGCCTTGAACACGCAGAGATACACCTGCCTCTGCCTCCCTAGTACTGGGATTAAAGGTATACACCGCCATGCCTGGCTCTGTTGCTTCCTCTTTTCTACCTCCCATTCCTAACAACTCTTGTCAACTATTCCCTTTCCAAAGTTAATTGACTTTAATTTTTTTTGTGACCTAGTTAGTTTAACAAAGGCCTCCTGTGTGGCCATTGGATTAGAAGTGTCTAGTGGAGCCTGGTGGAGTCATCAGTGGGTACAGAACTGAAGGCAATGATTCCCCCACTCCCTCTATCTGTCAGTAGCAAATAGTTAAGCAGAGAGATGTAGGGCCCCACAAGTCCCTCTTCTATCCATACCTGACTCTTCTTGTGTAGACATAGTATAGGCATCCATAGCTGCTGTGAGTTCATGATTGCAATGGCTATGTCTTGCCAGAAGATGACATTTTTCAGCCCTTTTGGTTATTTTCTGGTGCTTACATTCTTTGCTTTCCCTCTTCTGCAATATCCCCTGATCCTTAGAAAGGAAAATAGAAATGTCTTTTGATGAGCACTAATACATTACTTCTGCTCACCAACTAGTGCAGCCATGATTTTCTTCATTCTCCATCATGTACTGGAAGGAAAGGTTTCATTGATTAAACATGACATGAACTCATGGGCTGGCTCTTTGATCACCTCCATCTGAGAGGGGAGCAGCCTTACCAGTCCACAGAGGAAGACAAAGAAGCTAGTCCTGATGAGACCTGATAGACTAGGGTCAGATGGAAGGGGAGGAGGACCTACCCTATCATTGGACTGGGGAGGGGCATAGAAGAAGAAGAAGAAGAAGAGGAAAGAAGGGTGGGGTTGAGAGGGGATGAAGAAGGAGCCAACAGCTGGGATACAATGTGAATAAACTGCAATTAATAAAAATTAAATAAAATAAATTTTAAAAATAAAAATAAAAAAAGAATTAGAGTAGTTTTGTCTTTGGGTAAATATTATAAATGTTTATATGGCAGTTTAACAATATAGCAATTTACATAAACAACTGTATTCAGTTCCTGATAGGACCTATAATCTTCTCCACTATGTTTTTTAAATCAGGTTACAGTACCAAACATAGCTTTCCTCCTGTGAATTGAGTGTAAAATCAAGTTAGAAAATGGTTAGTTACCCCAATAATGGTAGTGCCATTATTGCACTTAGTCTCATAGATCATCAGATTCACAGCTGGGCAAAATCCAATTGTGCCTTTTCTCCCCTAAGAGCCTACATAGTACCCTCCAGAATTTCTTGATTTCTTTCTTGATTTCCTTTCTTGATACCTACTTATCATTCAATAATGGGCTATTTAATCTCCATGTGCAGGAGTTGAGTGTTTTACTACATGGTATAATATTTGCCTAACAAGGTCAAGACTCATGACTTTGTCCCCAGAACTGAAAAAAAAAGAAAAATAAAAAAGATAGGAAAAATGAAAATAAATTCTCAAGAAATTTATCTCCTTGGATTTGTATATGTGCTATATTTTCCTCTTGTTATTGATTCTTAATTTTATTCTATTGTGATCAGATAGACTATACGGAATTATTTCAGCTTTACTGTATTTGTTAAGACTTGCTTTGCATCTTAGTATGTGGTCTATTTTAAGAGACTATTTCATGGGCTACTGAGAATGGATATTCTGCAGTATTTGGGTGGAATGTTCTGTAGATGTCTTAAATCTACTTAATCTATGGCTTCATTTAATTTAGACATTTTGCTCTCCTTCTTCTTCTTCTTCTTCTTCTTCTTCTTCTTCTTCTTCTTCTTCTTCTTCTTCTTCTTCTTCTTTCTTCTTCTTCTTCTTCTTGTGTGATGGCCTGACTATTGGTGAAAGTAGGGTAGTGAAGTCACCCACTATTATTGTGCTAAGATTAACCTGTGGTTTTGCCTGTAGTAGTGTTTATTTTATGAAATTAAGTACATGGTGTTTGGTGCATAGATTTTTACAATAGAAATGTCCTCATGGTGGATTGTACCCTTAGTTAGGGCTAGCTTACTTCCTTACTCACTTGAGCTTGGTCATGAATGTCCTTATTTTGTGGTTGTCTAGAAATGGCTTAATTTCTCTCTTAATTTGAAAGGATAGCTTTACCTAGCAGTTATCCACTCTAAAGACTTGAAATGCATTTTTTTATATTTCCCTGGCTTTTAGGATTGCTGATGAGAGGGCTGATGTTATTTTGATGTGCTTGTCTTTGTAGGTGAGTTGTTTTTTTCTCATAGTTGTTAATATTGATTCCTTTTGACATTTTGACAGAAGCATCTCATGGGGAGACTTCTCTCTAATGATGCCTGTGGTATGTTAAATGTTTCTTGTATTTGGTGAGCATTTCTTGCTCCAAATTTAAGTAATATTCTGCGATAACTTTATTAAATAGAATTTCCTTTCATTTTTATCTCGGTACTTTCCTCTATCTTGTAGATTTTTAAGTTTGGTCTCTTGATTGTATTATTCCCCATCCCTGATTGTCTGTTTTAGCTTGGTCATGTCTTCTTCTGGTAGTATTTTCCAGTACTTTTTTATTTAACTCATTGAGTCTCACATTTCTTTTTTTCCAACTTCTTTGCTTTGTTTTTTTTTCCCATGATGCTGACTTTTCTATCCATGTGCTTGATTACCTCATCATTGGCTGGCCTTTCCTCTGTGTTGCTGACTTTCCTCTCTGGGTCCTTGAATTACTACATATGCTTCTGTGCAACCTCTTTGAGGTCACTGATCAGCTTTACCAGTAAACATCTTCATCTAGCATCTTACCTATTTCAGCATCTTTTAATTTGATAGTTGAGGAGTTGTTATCTTTGGGAAGAGTAATCTTTTTTTCATGTGTCTTGTATTCTGTATTGTGGTTGGTGCCTCTGTTGGTTTGACTATCTCTTCTGGTTTTATTGGGGGATTGTCTTAGGGGGTGCTCTTGTCTTGAATCCTTATTTCCCCATGTTACTCAGAGAGAAGAAAATGAACAGCTGTACAATACCAAACTACCCAAGACTGGTGGAGAAATATAGTTGACTAATGTCCTGCTTTCTATGAGTACAACAAAGTAATGGTAAAAACTAAAGCAAAATGTGCTATGAAGTTCAAAGTTATTTAGCATAAAAAGAGTACATGCATGAAATAAAGGAAAGGGGAGAGAACGTAAAAAGAATAGAGAAGAATATTTTGAAGAAGAAAAGAGCAAGAGATTAGGAAAAAGAATAAAACAAACAACAGCAACAAAAGATTCCCCAAGCATATGAAAACTCAAAAATAAATAAATGTAAGGAAGAATTAAAAATAGAGACACAAAGATTTTCATTTTTTAAAATTAATTCAAGATACTACTAAAAGTGTGTACAATATAAAACAGCAAAGTTTGCCAAGCAAAAAAGAAAGGAAGCAAAATATTTAAAGGCAAAAGGTTTCCTGATCATGAAAAAGGTGCTTGGAAAAAATATATATGACTGGATGAGAGGGATAAAGATTTTAAAACCATTTTTAAATATTATTAAGTAAAAAATGCTACAGAAAGTATGGTTAAAGGGAAAAGGGTAAACACTGGGGGCAAAAGGAAAGCAAAATTAAACACAAGTGCTGGGGTCCTTTCTTCCTGGCTCTGGAAACTCAAAAGCTTCTGCTTTGCTGTAGAGGAGGGTAAATATGGGAATCGTTGGTCTTCTAGTATCTTGTCCTTTTGATGGCATAGGCTGGTGCTGAGCCAGCAGTGGGCAAGTGTCTGATGGCTGCTGGGCTGCCTGTAGCAGCTTCCCGTCTTTGTGCTTTTGCTGGCCTTAGTTACATACACAGTTGTGAGCTGGCCAGTTTCTCTAAGCGTCCTGAGGCTCCCTGGGCCGTATGCCTGAGGAGGCTACTGTCTGAGCTCAAAGGTGTCTTCCGCATGCACTGTGTGTAGGTAAAGATGATCTTGACAGTCCCAGGATCTCCTAAGTGTTAATAAGGAGCACACCCCACCACTTCTGAGTTCCCAGACTCTTCAGCAGTGAAAACCAGAGAGGTGGAGCCAGCGGCTGACCACGTGCTGACCTTAGGCTCAGGGCTACCACCGGCCATTGTTATTCTCAGTTGATGAGACTGACCTCTGGCCACCGCAGATAAGATCAGGCACTTGACTTCCCATGCCTCCTACTAATGCACTGTCTTAAACATGTCAGCACCCAGACCTCGCATTTTTTATAGCTGCTCCCAGGGCCGTCTTACAACCTTGGGGTTGTGTCAGTCTGAACTCAGGTGCTCACCTTTGTAGCTCTACTCCCTATTTCAGCTCCCCATCCCCACCCCCACCCCCACCCCCACCCCAGGTAGTTTAGTTTTAAACAATATAGCCCCTCTAGCCAGGCTGTGACTGCTTGCTCATTGCCCTTTCATTCAAACCAAGCGGCACAATCCATGCTACCCCATTCTTAGAGAATTCACTCTCTTACCAAAACCTGTAATGAGACTGAAGGTATGTGAGGGCTGTGGGCTTTTTCTAAAGGTAGAACTGTCAGTCTGTCAGCTTCAGGAGTTTTCCAGTGACTTTTATGTATAGAATCATACCAGCTGCAAATAAGGATGTTTGGGCTAGTTCTTTTCCAATTTGCATTCCCTTTATATCCTTCAGTTTTCTCACTGCTCTAGCTAAGACTTAAGCGCTATGTTGAAGAGGAATGGAAAAACTGGACGTCCTATTGTTATTCCTGATGTTAGTGAAAATACTTAAGGAGTTTTTCTCTATTTAGCATGTTATTGGCAGTGGGCTTGTTGTATAATGCCTTTACTATGTTGATAACTGTCCCCTGTATCCCCAGCTTCTCCAGGACTTTTATCATGAAGAGATGCTGGGTTTTGTCAAAGCCATTTTCTGCGTCTCCTGAGATGATTACATGGCTTCTGTCCTTGAGTTTCTTTATGTGGCAGATTGCATCTTTTCATTTCTGAGCCATATCTATAGGCTAAGCCATATCTATATATCTAGTATGAAACCAACTTGATCATAGTAGATAATCTTTTTTATGTGTTCATAGATTCAATTTGCAAGTGTTTTATTGAGAATAATTACACCCATGTTCATCAGAGATGTTGGCCTATAATTTTGTTTTCTTTATTTATTTCCTTGTTGTTGTTGTATCATTGTCTGCTTTGGAACAAGGGTAATACTGGCTTCATAAAAGGAACTATTTGGCAGTGTCGCTTGCTTTTCCACTTTACAGAATAATTTGAGGACTATTGATATTAGTACTTCTATAAAGGTCTGGTAGAATTTTGTTCCATATACATCCGGCCCTATTTTCTTTTTTTTTTTTTGTTAAATTGGGAGATTTTTAATTAATGCTTCCTATCTCATTGTTTGTTATGGGCCTGTTTAAATGATTTATTCCATCTTGATTTAATTTTTATAGGTCATATTTATCTAGAAGTTCAGTATTTATTATTGATTTTTCCAATTTAGGGGAATATTTTTAGGTTCTAGCCTTAAATTTCCTGGATTTGCTCAGTATCTACTGTAATATTTCCTTTCTCATCTCTGATTCTGCTAATGTGGGTGCTTTCTCCCTTTCCTCTGTTTACTTTGGCTAAGGTTTGTCAATTTTGTTAATCTTTTCAAAGAACCAACTCTTCGTTTCGTTGATTCTCTGTAATATTTTTTCTATTTTATTAATTTCAGCCCTGACTTTATTTCTTCCCATATATTGTTTTAGGGTATTGTTTGTACTCATTTCTCTAAGGCCTTTGGGTGCTTTATTAAGTTGTTAATGGACATCTCCCCAGTTTTCATGTAGGCACTTAGTGTTATAAAGGTCTTATGATTACTTCATTGTATTTCATAGATTTTTGACATACTGTGTTTCCATGTTCATTCAATCTTAGGATTTTTAAAAACTCTCCTTCTCAGTTTCTTCCTTGACCCAATTTTCATTCAATAGTATGTTTTTTAGTTCCCATGAGTTTGTGTACTTTCTGCTGTTTCTATTGGTGTTATTAGTCAATTTTATTCTTTTGTGGTCAGTTAGAATACATGATTTGAGACTTGCTTTGTATCCTACTCTGTGGTTGACTGTGTTGAAAGCCCCATGAGCTGCTGAGAAGAAAGTGTATTCGTTAGTGTTTGAGTGGAATGTTCTATGAAAGTCTGTTAAATCCGTTTGGTTTCTGATGTCATTTAACTCCAAGATTTCTCAGTTTAGTTTTGTCCAGATGACCTGTATATTGTTGAGTGTTGGATATGAAGATCATCCATAGTCCCTGTGCTGGAATCAATCTGTGGTCTTAGAGTTAAAGAGTGTTTCTTTTATAAAATTAGGTGTCCCTGTTTTTGATGCTGCATAAATGTTTAGAATTGTGATATTCTTGGTGGGATTTTTCTTTACTGAGTATGAAATGTTCTTCCCTCTCTTCTAAGTAGTTTGGCATTAAAGTTTATTTTGTCATATAATAGAATAGCATGGCAAGCTATACCTTTTCCATCCTTTAACCCTGATGTTCTATCTATTGATGGTGAGGTATGTTTCTTTGAGGTATTAAAAAGATAGATCCTGTTTTCCAGCCCATTTTTTTTTATTCTGTGACTTTTTATTGGGAGAATTGAGATCATTGAGTTTTTATTAAATGGTATTTATTAACTCTTAATGTTTTGCTGTAGTGGTAGTGTTTTCTTAGACATCTTCTGATTAACTGTTCTGGAATTGTTTATGTATTCCTCATGCTCTCTTGAGCGTGTTAAATCCTCTCTTAAGACATAATATTCCTTTCAGTATCCTCGATAGAGCTGACTTAATGGACATGAATTCCTTAAAACTCTTTTTGTCATAAAAAGTTTGGCTTTCTCCTGTGGTTATGATTCATATATTTTTAATTTTTTAATTTTATTATTTAGTTACTTAATGTATGTGGGTGTTTTGTCTACATGTATAACTGCACACCAGATGAGGACATATAGGATCCCATAGAACTACAGTTAAAGACGATTATAGACATGTGGGTGCTGGGACTTGAACCCATGACTTCTAGAAGAGCAGCCAGTGCTCTAAAACACTATGATTAATTAACATTGATTTTTTTTTACTGGGTATAATAATCTAGGTTGGCATCTGTAGTTTTTCAGAATTTATAGATCATTAGTCTAGGTTGTCTGGCTTTCAAGGTTGCCATTAAAAAGTCAGCCGTTATTCTGATGGGCCTGCCTTATATGTGACTTGATCTTTCTCTTTCGAATCTTTCTGTTCACTTAGTGTTTTTTTATTCTTATGTGACATGGGAAGTATCTGGCCCTATCTGCTTGCTGTTCTATATGCCTCTACCACCTTGATAGGTGCATGATTTAAGAAGTTCTTTTCTATGATTTTCCTGAAAATATTTTCTGTGCTTTTGACCTAGGTTTCTTCTCTTTCATCTATAGATTATTCATATCTGTAGTGTTTTTATAGAGTCCCAGAATTTCTGCATTTGTTTGCTTGTTTGACTAGATTTAACTGAGTGATCCAATCTATTCTTTGGTATTTGAGAGCTGATATTCTCTCTCCCACTTGATCCAATCTATTGATGGGGCTTTTCTTAAGCTTTTTGTTTGGCTTTCTGAGTTCTTTGTTTTGAGTTTTGTTTCAGTTTGGCATTTCTTCAGAGATTCTATCTCTTTATTAAATTCTATTTTCATATCTTAAATTATTTTATTCAGTTGTTCATGTTTTTCTCTCTTCATTCAGATATTTACTCTTATTCTCTTTGAGTTCCTTTAACATCTTCATAATTGCTATTATGAAATCATTGCTTTGTGTATCAGCTAATTTGTCTTTCTTAGGGAACATTAAGATAAGAACACTAATTTCTGGAGAAGACAAGTTATCTTGGTTATTTATGTTGTTTATATTGTTGCAGTGGGACCTAGTCATCTGTATTTAGGTAATTGATGGTATTTATTGGTATGGATATCCTGTCTCACCTTTGCTGAGTAGATGTTTGAATCTTTGTTTGCGGTTTCCCCAACTTTTCCCGTGGTGGACCAGCTAAGTGGTGCTTAAAGTTCAGTCTTGGAGCAACTCTATGTTGATATGTGAATAAGGTGTCATCAGTGGGCCCAGATCAACTAGGAATAGGTACAAACCATCCAAAGGTCAGTAGGTTTTTGCTGCCAATCTTCGTAAGTCTGTGGACAGATTGCTGGGTTCTACAGGTAGCACTTTGGTGGCAGGGGCTAGGTCATAGTAGGAGTTCACAGTGCCCTGTAAGGGAGAGTCCTAAGATGCCCCACCATGCTCGGATGGAGGTGGGTGGGGTAGATGGATGCCGGGGTACCCTATCTGAGGTCAGGCGCACGATGGCTGTCCCAGAGCGGTGTGGCGGGTGAGTCGACTTGATTTTTTGTAAATATACACTCACACTCTGTGTGCACTCATTGCCCGCCCCCCCCCCCCCAGGTCACCATCCATGTTCCATCACTAGATAGAAGCTCTACCCTCCAGGAGCTCATATTCAAGAAGACAGAGATAAAGTCTAAATTGGTGAATAACAAGATTTTTCAGAATAGGGAGCTTCTGCTAAGGATGGAAACAAAGAAACATTTTAGAGTGGGTGGCCAGAGGCATCCTTCCTGGAGTTGCGATGTGTCGGTAAAGACAGGCCTGACAAGCTACAGACAGCTGTGTGGGCAAGAGAAGGGCAGCCATGCAGAGGGAGCAGCTGGTGCAAAAGCCATTAGTCTGGGATACGTTGTGGTTTGCTATAGGAAGAGAGCAAACAATGTGGCTAGAACACATGGCATAGGGAGAAAAGGGACCTGGAAAGAGGCTGGCTTTCAGTGAAGCTATAGTGCCAGGTGTTAGCAACACCCAGAAAAAAAAAAAAAAAAAAAAAAAAAAAAAAAAAAAAAAAAAAAAAAACACAGAGCTTCCCAGGCATCCTTTTTGGCTGCTCTGTGCCCGGGCTCGGCTGAGTTCTTACTTCAGGGGCACCTTGAAAGGACTCACAAACCGGGCCAGCTACCAGCTGGGCCGGCATCTAGAGCTGGGCTCTTGGAAACCATGTAGCAACTCCTGTGTGTGTCTGGATTCCTGGAAGTTAAAATCAAGCCCTTGGATTGTCATCCCTTCCTGCCCCGGTGTATGAGGTGTGTTCTCTATCCACTGCAGCAGCCATTATTTCCTCCTAAGGCAAAGATCAAAGGCAGAAATTGGGGGGGGGGGGGGGGGAGGTGAACGTGAAACATCAACATTTGTCACTACAGCTGACACTAGTGCCAGCCAGAAGCCAGGCATGGTGGCATTCAGCTCTAATCTTAGTATTGGGGAGGTGGAAACAAAGGGTCATTATCTCAGTTACTTTTCTAGTGTTCTAACAAGACGCCATGACCAAGGCAGCTTATAAGAGAAAGCGTTTAATTTGTGGGTTCACAATCCCCACATGGTTCACATCCATGACAACTGCCGTGGGGAACAAGGCAGCAGGCAGGCAGGCATCGAGCTAGAATATAGCTGAGAGCTTACACCCGATCCATAAGCATGAGGCAGAGAGAGCTGGCTGAGAACGGCATGGGCTTTTGAAGCCTCAAAGCCCACCCCAGTTACATGCCTCCTCCGATAAGACCACACCTCTAATCTTTCCCAAGTAGTTCTACCAACCGAGGACAGGACATCAAAGAGTATGAGACTCTGGGAGTAATTCTCATTCAAATCGCATAACCGTGGATTTCAGTCTGACCTGGGGTACATAGTAAGACTCAAACAAAAACTCAGAAATGAACAACAAAAACAAACAAACAAAATGCAGGGCTAGAGAGATGGCTCGGAGGTTAAGAGCACTGCGTGCTCTTCCGGAGATCCTGAGTTCAGTTCCCAGCACCCACCTCAGATGCTCACAGCTTCTGGTAAGGCTCCCTCTACGGCGCCATCTTCTGGCCTCCGCGGGCACATGCATTTACACAGGCATACCCTCGCGCAGATATTCACACACACACATAGTTAAAAATAAAATAAATGTTTTTCTTAAAAGCCAGGTGTAGTGGCACGCATCTTTAATCCCAGAACTTAGGAGGCAGAGGCAAGCTGATCTTTGTGAGTTCAAGGCCTGAGTGGTTTACCCAGTGAGTTCCAGGACAGCCAGAGCTACCTACTAAGACCCTGTCTGGGGATTGTGGGGGTGGGGGGAGGGAGTCAAGGGAAACAAGTGCTAACTCAAAATAAAGTATTACTTTTTATGGTAACTTTCTTTGCTATTGCAAGAAGCTACATAGGGATGATTCAAGAATTCCACCCTCTGAGGTGAAACCTACTTGACCCCTGCCTGGTGTTAAGGACCCCAGACGGGTCCTCTCTGTTTTAAAGGGCTTGCCTCTTAGCTGGTTCTGGTAAGGCAGCCCGGTTTTCTGTGTAGGAGCTCAGGAGCACCGTCTCACTGTGGCCCAGGGAATGTCTTCCATTCATCGCCTTGCCTTTGATTCAGTGATTCTGCCCTGTAAGACTGACCTGCTCTCGACAGGCCCACTCAAGCAACCCTTACGCCTCCTCTCACCCCCTGGTTCAGTCAAGGCCCTTCTATCTTTCCTTTTCCATGCAGCCCATTTGGAAGCCAGTAGAAAGGCTGTGCTGAACCTAGATGAGGAATCAGCTGGGCCCGCTTTGCCACAGACCTGGCTGGCAGCAGAGACAGATGTACAGGCTTGAGTGACCTTCTGTGCCAACTCATTCCTGCCACTGAACGCAGCCAGACTACATGCTAATGGGGACGTAAAGCAGCCCCAGCTTATACTCGCTGCTCCCCCACAATCCCACCACCTGCTGTATATGCCCTGTCATCTGAGGGAGACTCAGCCTCAGACGTAGGAGACCACAGACGCTGCCAGTGTGCCGCAAGGGGAGCAGCAGAGGGGCAGGCTAGCTCTGGGAAATGTCACCAGTTATTGCTTTTCCCACTCTCTGTCAACCCTCAGCTAGCAGACGTTCCAAGTGACAATAAAGTTATTTTCCCGTTTCCCAGGGTCCTGGACCCAGTAATAACATCATCCCAAAGGGCAATGGGTTTGTCTTTAACCTTGGCCTTGTTGGCAGGTGCGTATTCTGGAGGCTTCCAGTAGCAACCTGGGCGTTATGTACTCCCTGTGCATGGATGGCTGCTCTCCCTCCTGGGAAAGGGACAGGCCCCCACTCAGGCTTAGTTCGGGTGTCTCCTCTCTCTACCAGCTCCTGTGGAAACCCACTAAGTTATCTTAATTACCATTCCTCCTCACTCTCTGCCAAAAATTGGGGAGATTTATAATTGGATCAGTCAAATATTTACTATGGTTTATTTCTTTGCCATTCCAGCTCTCGTAAAAGTTGCATTTTCATGCCACTTTGGGGCATGACTGATGGTTCACGGGCACAGCCCTCTTGTGGTATGTCTGCTGGGATTATTTCTTCAAGGTCAGAGAGCATGAGAGAGCGAGAGCTTAGAGAAAGAGGGAATGTTTGTTCCCAGTTATTGCACTGTTCCCCTTCTTTCCGCAATGTGAGAGAGACGCAAGCCACCTGTGTCTCTTTTGTTATGACTGTGTTACATGCTTTTAATGTCCTTCAGGGCAGCTGCAGACCTATCAGAATGCGCCATGCCATGACCTTTATAGCCAGCTAAGCAGAGCATGTTCCCCGAGTGTCTCCATTACCTGGATGGATTACTACACATTCCTGGAACAAAGGAAGCAGCTGGTCCCAGTCCTGAGCCTGAGTTATCAACCCCCAGTGAAGATGGAGCTCTAGCCAGACTTCTAGAAATCATGTTCTTATAGTATCACCCCTCTGCCAAGTGCATTGGCAGATCACTGTCTGGAGCCAAATCCTAGAGAGCAGAGGCACCCTGAACTAGCAGGAGCTAGCTGCCTTGCAGCTCCTTGCTAGCTCCTGATCCCTGCCCTGGACCACAGAACCTGCACTTGCTCCATAGACCCACTTTGTGTTTCTGGACCTTCCCTGAATCACAGCAGCAATGAATGGTTTCTGTGCTGTGTTAGCCTATGAGTAGAGAAGCCAAATGTCTCCCTGAAAAAGGGCCCAGTGTGTCAACTGGGATACTCTATGGGCAAACTGGGAGACACTCTATAGATAACAGAGTTGAGGTTTCACCAATGGATGACTCTGGCACATTCTCCTGTGTGAACCATCCTCTTCTGCCAGTTGAGAACTGAGAACAAGGCTGGAATCTACTGCCATCTTGGGGAGTACACGGGGAAGAAAAAGAGGAATGGAACTGGGAAGTCTGAAACTGACAGAAGGGACAGGTCACCATTTCAGAGGCTGTTTCCCCAGCAGTTATAGGTAGATGGTCCCTAGAACAATTTCAGGATCTCCTCCAGGTGCTAGTCGTCACAGCCAGGCCACAGTTCTCTTGGGCACTGCTGTCTTGGATTGCACACTCAAAGAAAAGAGAGAAGATATGTGAGAGACACACAGGGTACCTGGTGACAGCATTAGAAGGATTCTGTGGCCTGTGACCTGTTGTCCTAAATGGTCATTTGCACAGCTAGCAGTAAAGGGAATACACAACCATAGTGATCTCTGCCACAGAGGCTACCAAGTTACAGTGTCAAAAAAAGAAGGGAGATGAAGCAGGGTAGGGGCCAAAGCCCACCCACATTGTTTACCATGCCGGTGAGCTAGGAAGCATCCGTTAAATCTTGATGGTGTCTATGAATATCCAGCTGTCTGGCCCACAGCCCACAGTCACATGCATGTTCCGACTGGTCATTCCAGGCTGGTTACAGCTCTGTTCTTCTCTCCCATTTAAGACAGCACAGTAGAAGACGGAAGCAAAAATAATGCCTGCAGACAACATTTTACTTCGTCCCAACTTTGTTTCCCTCCACATCAGGCATTTACAAATTTGCTATTTTATTAATTTGATATTTAACACACGTTTACCGATCAGATTCTGCTGCAGGCAGATCTGATGGAGAAGTGGCTTTTCGTAGAGATAGCTAAAGTGGCAACCGCACAGTTTCCACACACAGCACCCACAGTTCACAGGCACCGCGCATGTCAGTCCCATTCATTCTCAGAGCTGTATTTTGCTATGGCCACTATCGTCATGCCTGTTGCAAGGACAAGAAGACAGAGGCCCAGACCTTTGACAGCTTACACAAAGTCCCAGCAAGCAAGTAGAGAGCAGAGCTCAGAGCCTGACCCAGGCAAGCCAGCCCTAGAGATATCACTCTAAACACTCCAGCAGACACTGAATCCCTGTGCCTGCAGCTTACATCCTTCTGCTTGGACTAATGATGGGCATAAGAACAATTGTGTCATTTAGGGAATGATAAGATAAGAGCTCGGGAAGCGACGAAAGACATAAATGATGCAGAGGTGAGGCATACTGTATCTCGTCTCACCCTCCCACCCAGGCCTTGTTTGAGAACCCATGGCTGGCAGATTTCCCCTTAAATGAAAACTGCCCTCTAAACCTCCACAGAAGGACTCCAAGGAGCCAGCCAGAATAAATGTCCTTCTTCTGCTCTGAAAAATGCCCTCTCCCCTCGTCATTTGATTGGCTGGACAGCAAGGCCCGCCACTAGTCCTGAGCCATTTCTGGGTCCCTTGGCTGGCCAGCCAGTTCTGCACCAGATGACTAATGCCCAAATTAGTCATGAGCAATGGCTCCACACAAGTAATCACCTTCCCCAAACTTTCCCTCATGGGGGTGATAACTCGGACCCCAAATGAAGCCTATTCTTCTCACTTCACCACCAAGGAAGTTATAGCCATCGCTCCAGCTGACAGCAGTCTGTAGACACCAGTGTTCATGGTCGGACATTTACGAGGTTGCTAGGGAACAAATGCTTTGGTTACAAAGGTCTGTGGAAGCAGTGTCAGTTTGTCACATCCTTCCAAATCATTTATTTCAGCCTATAAGGACAATGGTGACCAGCGGAGTTACGGGGCAAAGTGAAGTCCCTCACACACACTTATTTACTGAGATGTGGGCCATTTCTTCTTCTCAGAAGTAGTCATCTTGCTCCCCATACAAAAACTAGAGCCGTGGGCTACCTTCCTGCGGTCCTCACGGTCTGCGAGTAGGTGGCCCTCAGTCACTAAGCACATTTTAAATTCTTATGATCCCTCCAACACCCACCCACCCCCACTGCCAATGCAGGCACAGCCCTAAGCATTAGCTTGTGCCATCCCTGTAACTGTGTTCCTGAACTTCAGGTGCCATGACCACTGAAAATAAAAATAGGCTCAGCATCAAGCAATAGCAAAGGTGGAGTGAGAATTCAAAACTGAGTTTATCTAATCGGCAGAGCCTTTGTGCTTAAGATTACCAATTCTTTTGTTGGCAGTGGTCCTGTTTCCAATGGAAAGTAGACAATGCTAAGGAGAGAGATGGTGAGTTAGGCAATTTCTGGAGCATCTGCCTATGAAGTTGTGAGGGGAATTATGGTTGATTTCTACGATGTATGAAACTCTTTTTGTGGAGGGGAAAGTAGAGAGCGCTTAATCTTGCAGAGGTGTTTTGGGTTGTTTGTTTGTTTGTTTGTTTGTTTGTTTACCTTCTGAAGCGCCACACATGGGGTCATCTCTGGGAGTCAGAATGCAAGGGACTGTTCTGTGCAGTGACTTTGAGTTTGTGAGATTAGCCCATTTCTGCTGGCGGTTTATCGATTTTCTTGTCAACAGGAAGAAACATTGGCGTCCTCTCTGCCTTCCCCTGTATCTTCCCTGTCCAGCCCATGGGCAACTCCTGGCTCCTCTCCCTTATAATCTCCCTCCGGTGCCTGCTCCTCACTTACTGTCCTCATTGAACCCCTCTCGGCTCACACATGCTGTATGCCATCTCTGCTTTCCTACTTACTCCCATTCCCTACAGAATATCCATATCCCACCTCCAGAAACTAATTCCTCAGAACATCCCTTTATCATCAGTCACTGCTCATGAGGTTTCAGCGGCTCCCACTTGCCTGCTGGAAGATTTTACTTGGTTCTAACTCTGCCGTGGGTAATGTGGGATCCTCCCGTTCCCTCGTCCCTAGAAACCTTCCCTGAATGATCTGTATCACACTCACCTCCAGCAACCTAGAACCTGGTTTGCATTGAAACAGAGTTCAACATTGAAATGTAGGTTTATGTAAGCCCAGAAACTATCAAGGCATATATTATACAAAGCTGAATGGAACTTTGTCCAAACTTGCGCTATGTGACTTTAAATAAAATGCTTGGATTTTCTGAACTTTGTTCTCCTATACTTGTAAAATATGGACACAGCTCTGCCTGTAAAGCGCTTATCTAGAATGGGAAAGACACTGGGTTCTGTATCCAACAACCACACACACACACACACACACACACACACACACACACACACCATGCACAGAGAGAGGAGAGAAAGGAGAGAGAGAAAGAGAGAGGATATGTGTAAGGGGGGATAATCCTTGCAATTAAAGTATTTTTTATTATTTCAGGACTACAGGTGAGAGTCTGTGACTAATAGTAATAGGATTAATAATGCAGAGCAGGAATATAGCTCAGTGGAAGAACACTTGTCTCCCACACATGTGACCTGGGGTTTAGTTGCAAGCGTTACAAAGCAAAAATAAAAATTAAGTCTGGAGTATTGGGAAGCATCTATAAATCTAGCTACCGGGAGAAACAGAGGCAGACGGATCTCAAGTTCAAAGGTGACCTAAGAAGCTTATCAAGACTCTGTCTCAAAATAAAAAATAAGCAAGGATATAATAGCTCAGTATCAGAGAGCATTTGCCTGGCATCCGAAAGGCCCTGGGATCAAACCCCAGGACCATGAAAAACAAATTAATAATAATTATTGCAGGCATAATGAACTGTAGCTGATACCGTTGTCACCACTTACATGGCTTGTTTTATTTTATGAGTGCAGAGTGAAAGTACTTCTCCGTCAGGTGATGGGCAGGAGGGCAGTGCTGGCTGAGAGTACAGGTCCAACATTGGGTTTACATATGTCCCCCTCTCTTGCTCCTCAGTATGACTTCATGGAACGCCTGGATGGAAAGGAGAAGTGGAGTGTGGTCGAGTCGCCCAGGGAACGCCGTAGCATCCAGACCCTGGTGCAGAATGAGGCTGTGTTTGTGCAGTACTTGGATGTGGGCCTGTGGCACCTGGCCTTCTACAATGACGGCAAGGACAAGGAGATGGTTTCCTTCAATACAGTCGTCTTAGGTAGGTTTGGGGTCCTTGAGGGAAAGCTCTCTAAGGGTGGGGTGGAAATGGTGGGGGCTGCCTGTGGAAGATTCAGCAGCCCTGACAGTGTCTACTATCTGTGAGGCCAAACCAGCATCTTGTAGAGTCTCTACAGCCTCACCCACTTGGCTCTGACTGCACAGGAATTCCATACAAACTTGCAAGAGTCACTGCTGGGCCTGAGAATGCTCACAAGTGTCTGAATCAGACAGCTGGGGCCAAGTACTGTGCGTCCAAACTGAGTATAACAGTTGCCTTTCTATTGCTATGACAAAGCGCCGTGACAGAGGCAAATTACAGAAAAGAAGGGTTTGTTTTGGGCTTATGGTTCTGTACAGATAAGAGTCCTTCACCGTAACAGCAGAGAAATGTGACAGCAGGAGCTGAAACCTGAGAGCTGAGAAAACAGCAAACAGGAAACAGGGAGTGTCAACTCCAAATGGCACAAGTCTTTGGAACCCTCAAAGACCATCCCCAGTGACATACTTCCTCAGCAGGGCCAAATCTCCCAAGTCGCCCCCTATAGCCACCAACTGGGGACCAAGTATTCAGGTGCCTGCACTATGGGAGACATCACATTGAACATACAGCAGGGCTTGTAAATGCCTCCCTTTCCATCTCACAAAACAGGCAATGCCAGTATCACCTCCCAGGCTTCTGTTAGGAATAAGAAAGTTTTTTTTTTATATTTCTAAGTGTATAGCAGAGCCAAGAAACACTGGCCATTCATATCAGCTCTAACCTCTTAAAAATTGAGAATATGTCAAAATGAAAGAGGTTTATTTTTTTAACTTAAACATACATAAGGGAAAAGATACTGCTGTTTTTTAAAGTCTTTATTCCCAAGTAGGCAAACCTCAAAATGCTTTAATTCAGCGCTTGTCACTTTGGATGTGTTTTAGGCCTGTTTTTCATTAGGTATAAAGACAAAAGCTGAGGGTTTAATACAAAATTGCCTCTGCCGTATTTGTATAAACCCCCAAAACGGTGATTACTTGTAAAGAAGCATGTTTTCTAGAAAACCCTCATAATTTTAACATTGAAAGGAGCCATAGTCACCATCAGTAAAGTTCTGAGTTTTCATCTCCAGCCAATGGATGATAACTGATCTACACTGAAGCTCCGTGAGCCAGCAGGTGGCTGTACCATTCCACAGAGGAATAAACTGAGGTCTTGGGGGTCCCAAGATATGGGAATGGCCTTACCTTCTAGGCCTTGTGCATCATCTTTCCATAGCATCATGTCACTCCAGCTACTTTTAACTGTGGTATCAAGATTCCTTGGAGAGGTCTGGACTAAGCGAATTCATGATAAAGGGACCTCGAATAGCATGAGTGAGTGCCAGATTCTTTTTTCCCACGTTGTAGCTAAGTGAGCTGCCTGGGCCTAGAGGGCCTATCTGGAGAGATGAGATGATCATATCCTAGTGGAAAATGTAAGGATCACCATGAATGAACTACATCGGCCTACAGCCAGTAGTCATAAATGAGAGCCTGCGACTTTAGGAAAGCACCTTGAAACATTGCTTATGCACTAACTACATGATAGAACTCCTCTTTGGGCCCCCATTGGGTTTTTTCAAGGAATTCCTCATTCTTGAAAGGTCTATGTAATCCAAGCAGAATGTCAGGTTACAATTTTTAGTCACTGACCACTTCAGAAATATGTAAAATCACAAAGTTTGGAGTGACCATAGGTCTAAGGTTGATCCTTATTCCTTTGCTAAGGAAAAATGGGCCCTCCCAAGGCTACCCAAATGTTCAAGAGTAGGAGTTGGCACACTGTAGGCCAGGGGCCGAATCTGGCCCACTGCCTGTTTTTATAAATAAAGTTTTATTGGCACATAGCCACATTCATCTGTTTGCATGTTGTATGTGGCAGCTTTCCCACTGTTACAGCAGAGCTGAGTGTTGCAACAGGGACCATATGGCCTACAGAGCCTAAATAGTTACTATCTGTCCCTTCACAAGGAAAGTTTGCCAACCTATGCTCCAAAGCCATGTCATAACTTAGTCTACTGAAAGTCATGGAGGAAGCTCCCAACAGATGGGAAAATCTCTAGAGTGATGTTAGGTCCCAACAGGGGAGCAAAGTAAAACAGCAGAGACTAACTCACCAAAGGAACAAAAAGCAGATCTGAGACTAAAGAACATGATGAGAAATTACTTCCTTTTTACCACCTGGTATTTAAATTCTGAAGGTACATGACAGAGCAGGCAGGGCACAGCAGATGCCTTGGTTGGGAGGCTTGGAGAGACGGTCACCACAGCAGTAACACAAAGTGGTGGACCGTGTGTTCACCCCTTTCACTTTCCATTGGTTTTCCTCAGCTCACCCAAACCACAGACTAGCCATAGTGATAGGGAAAGCCACTGATTCTCTGCCCTTTGTGGGTGGAGGATGCCAAAGCTAAGAGGATGGAAAGGATCCACCCAAGGTCACCAGACCACTGAGGTGAAGTCGGAATACAGACTTCCCACAGCTGTGTTCTTACACGTGGATTTCTCTGGGCTGTAGCCAAACGAATCCCATTCCCCTGAACCACCAGCTTTCTGGAGGCCTGGCTACCTTGTAACAGCACTTGACCCCCGTTTCCTCAACCAGTGTGGACACAGACAGGGAGTGTAAAGACTACCCCCACCCTCAGCCATTTACTCTCCCTGCCTGTCAGAGCTGGAAATAGCAGTTCTCCCAAGAGGACCCCTCTCATCAATGTTGTATCTCAGAGAGAGAGAGAGTCAACGGTAATCAGCCTAATAGTTGGACAGACATCTTGATAGAGCAATGATAGCAATTGGCCTGAAATGTGGGGAAAGAACAGTGTTTTATTCGGTCCCGAAGTTCTCTCCCACATACCTATCATCAGAGCATCCTCTTTCGAGAGCATCCAGGAGCATGAAAACCCCTGGGAAGGGAATCAGGAGAGTTAGATGGGTGTCGGGCAATCTCACTGACTAGACCCAGGGCTCTACCATCTGAGATGCAGTCTGGCTTGCAGGAATGAGCCTCCGCTTGGGAACCACGGAGGGGTGTTTTAGGAGCTCGGTATGAGCCTCCATCGTGTACAACCCCAATTCCTGGCTCTGGGAAGAGCTCAATAGTGGTACCTGCCTGGCATGTGCAAGGCCCTGCCTTCAAATCTCACTGCCACAAACAACAGCAAGGACAAAATTTGAATTCCCAGGCATGCCCTCATCTCCACTGTTCCTCCCACATGAAAACTTAAACCACGTTGATTCAAAGATTGTAATCATGTATAATTGAGAAACAGACTTGAAGTGGACAGTCCTTTTATAATTTAGCGTCTCTTTGTGGGTTCCATCCCCCTACACACACACACACACACACACACACACACACACAAACACACACACACAAACTATAAAAATGCTACAAATATAAAACTGCAAGAAAAAGTGATGTAAATGATCAGTAACTGCAGTAACTGTTCAGTATTGCCTCCATTATAGTTTTTTTTCACTTTAGATTCTCTACCCTCTTAAACACGTGCACACGTCAGCACAGCCATGACTACTCACCAAGTACTCACTCTATACCGACACTGAAAACCTCGGAGACCAATAGCATCTGGCCTCATTCCTGAAATCAGGGAAGAAGGTGTTTGGTTTAAAAAAAAAAAAAAAAAAAGATAGACCACCCACGCCAGTGAGGGAAATGACAGGAACAGAAGAGACAATAAAGCTCACGGGGAGGAAGGAAATGGGAGAAGCCACCAGGCCTCTGCTTGACGCCTGAGACATAAGGATACATGCTCCTAGCTGGAGCCCCGAGTCAGGTGGAGAGCATGCAGAGACCTCTGTCCGCTCATACAGAAACATGATGGTGAGGAGCTTCCTAGCCCCTTGCTGCCTTAGGCCTGAGAATGTAAAGTCAGGAACTGGGAACACTGGCCCCAGAGAGATCCAGTCCCACTAAAAACACCCAGCCACATATAATCAGTGAACAGCAGTCCCTACCTCACAGTGGGAACAACTTCCAAAACTACCAGCTAAGCGACAGCATTGCCCTGTTCAGGATGTTCACGTGTTTCTAGTAACCCCAGGACAAGATCCTACTTGTCTGGTGGACTGTGGGACCCTGGATAATATGCTCCTCACCCCCCAACCCCCATCTAAATTTCTTCAAACTCATGTCACTCTGCTTTGGGCCCACCATCTCCAGTCAGCTCATTTCTTCCCCGGCCTTTGCATTAGCTGTTCCACCGACCCGGGATTCTCTTCCACCAGTTTCTCATCAGCCTCTTAAGGCCCATCCTTCCTTGGCACCGAATGAAAGAGGGTGACCCACTCACTCCACTCCCTTTAAGGGACTTCCTTCTGGTTGCCCTCCCTAACCCCCAAGTATCCTACTCTGCAAAGAACTTCCTATAAATTTTACTTATTTGTTTGATTGGGGGAAGTGGGATTCCTTATGCTGTCAGTGACAGTGGAAAGCATTACGAGGGTCGAGACTGTATTCTCCTACAAGGGCATAGAAGAGGGGCTCAGTTAACACACTGAGCCCCATGCTGAGAGTGACAGGTCTGAGATCTTGCCCTAGGTACAAGCTAACACATTAGCCTGTCACTGTTTCCTGAGTGTCATCAGAAGACATTAGGCTGCAGGGCGGGTTGGTGAGGTTGCCCAGCCAGTGAAAAAACACTTGCCGTGCAAGTGTGAGGGCTTGAGTTCAATTCCTAACATCCACATAAAACTCCAACTATGACAATGGGTGTCTGTAGTCTAGGTGCTGAGGAAACAGTCCCAGAGGACTCTGCAGCTCGCCAGCTAGCCTGTCTAGCGATATCAGCAAGCTCAAAATTCAGTCAGAGAAAAATATAAGGTGAAAAGCAATAGAGGAAGACACCCAACACAGACCTGCAGCCGCCACACATGCATACATGCTCATGTGTGCGCCACACATACTCATGCGCAAGACTCCAGGATCACAGACAATGTATTTCTATAGTCAGAGCAGTGCAGATTGCAATCTCCAATGTCCACAAGGGTATCAGGGAGAGGGCCTCATGATCCTACACATACAGAGTATTGCTTTGCATGAGAGAAGCCCTAAGCTTCCTGAGGCTGGGTCTCAGCATGGATAGTAACCACGATTATCTTTTGCCCCAGAGAGAAGACATTCTCTCTTAATCCTGGTGATCCTGCCCTTTACCCTGGAGAGATAGTTCCTTTGTCTGCCTAGGCCATACATAAACAGCCTTGAGAAGGTGCTCTGCAATAGCCCAGAATTCCCCAAAGGCCTCTGCTCCCAAGACACACAGAAACAGGAGAAAACCCGGGCAGAACAGTTCCCCGGCCTTACATGAAATCTCTGAATTTTGTGCCTGCAGAAGCACCCAATATCTTTTGACTAAATGACGAGCTCACAGAACACATAGGTACCTTTGCATGCTTCTCAGCCCTTTAAAGAGCTCGCCTGAAGAAGCTGCAGCTGCAGCTACGAACTGCTAGACATCGAGGAAAGTAGCTCTATAGGTTTGTTTTGCTTTGTTTTATTTTGATGTAGCTTTGGGAAAGAAAAAATAAAGCAAATCCACTTGTCGAGTTTCCTCAGAGTGTCGGAAACCACAAACAGCTTGATTGTGGAAGAATGGAGCTGAGGAAGTGAAGTGCCGTAGAAAGATGGCCAGAATGCACGATGCGAGTGCTCGGTACAGGGAAGGGGTGTGTGAGGAACTAGGGCTGCAGAACACACATCCTGGCATTGCTCAGATGACTCTGTCAGGGTACCCTATCCACCAATTCACCACCCTCTGTTCCTGGGATTGGATCATGTCATATGTTGGGCCTACTGGCTTGCATAGTTCTTTTTTTTTTTTTCTTTATTTTTTTTTATCATCTTAGACATTTGGAACCTGAAAGCTTAAGTGCGTTTTGTTTTCATTTAAAACAAGAATGATTATTTTGAAAGAACACGCCCATTTCTGTGTCCATCTGAATCAACGTGAAAATTTTCCAAAGTGACCCCTTGAGAGATGTAATGAGAGTATGAAGAGAAGGAAATCCAGGCTCGTATAGGGTAGAGCAAGCTCGGACTAAGTGATGTTTAAATCAGGACCACAAAATGAGGTTTAAAGACTGTTGCAGAGGGCTAAAGAGAAGGTTCATAGGTCAACAGCACAGAAGGCCCAAGCTCAATGCCCAGTACCCACATGGCAACTCACAAACATCTATCACTCCAGTCCCAGGACACCTGACTCCTTCTGGCCTCCAAGAACACTGAATGCACATGGTACACAGACATGCATGCAGGGAAAACACCCACACATAGAAGACCATATAGAACCCCAAACCTACTTCTAGCAGAACCCTGAAACATGCATAGGTGAATACAAGACCTAAGCGTAGCCACACATCACCTAAGATAGGGAAACACTCAAGAACTGTTTCATTTCACCCTGGTGTTCACATAATGAAGACCTCACCCAAGCAGAGAAGGCTGACGGAGCACTGGCCCATGCTGCCAGATTCGTTGTCCAGCACCAAACAAATATTTCATGCAGCTCATGACTGGGCTTGGGTTTTTCTCATATTTTAATTCCCAAAGGCAGGAATTACACACCTGAGATTAGGAACACCTGCTGGACCCTCTAGACCTGAGGCTGGAATCTTAGATCCCATAATTTCAAGCCACAGCTTGAACTGGTAGAGTGACTTCAGGGCGAAGGCATTCCAGAGAGGGAGAGCATAGTGCCTGAAAACCCTGTCAATGACCAGATGTGGAAAGTTCCAAAGTAAAATCAAATAGACAGTCTCTTCATAAATAAATAAATAAATAAATAAATAAATAAAATCTGAATAGACAGTTTATTCTACAACAAATAAGCAAACAAAAAAGAGTGGAGATTTAGCACTTTTATATCTTGCAGAGGGCCTGGATTTGGTTCCCAGCACCTACATCGGGGCTTACAACTGCCTGTAACTCCTATTCCAGAGAATGCAACACCCTCTCCTAATTCTCATGGGTACTACATGCATACAGTGCACTGACATAAAAGCAGGCCAAACGCTTATACACAAAAAACATGAAAGTCTTAAAAAAAAAAATACAAATAAAAACTGTGCAGTGTCCTCCCTCCAGCCCAATGTGGGGTTAGCGCTGGCAGAGCAGTGGTTATTTCCATGCTTTGTTCATATTGCCCTTGACTCCACCTTCCCTGTCCTCTCCCTTCTCTCACTCTTGCTCCTCACCACCCGCTTTTGGATCCTTACAGATGGCAGGTGACTGGTTACTGAGTGACTGCACAAGAGCGGAGGAGAAGGTCATTGCTCAATTTCTCTCTTTCAGATTCGGTGCAGGACTGTCCACGTAACTGC
Organism: Meriones unguiculatus; assembly: GCF_030254825.1. NCBI lineage: Eukaryota > Metazoa > Chordata > Mammalia > Rodentia > Muridae > Meriones > Meriones unguiculatus. Next base: position 33,555,378 of record NC_083359.1, read on the forward strand.
CACGGAAATGGCGAATGCGTGTCTGGACTGTGTCACTGTTTCCCAGGATTCCTTGGTGCAGACTGCGCTAAAGGTACGTGTCACAATTTCCTTGCAGTGGGCTGAGAGGAGGAGCACCCAGGTTGCCTTCCCAATAAGTCTTAAGCACGGGGACTCTCTATGCATGCGTGCGCCAAGGCTCCCCCTTTGGCAAGGAGCGTGTTTTGATATATAACCAGCAGCAGTACGCCTATAGGAGTAAGGCAGTCAGCCTTGGCACTGAGGTGTGCTGAGAAGAAAGATTTGCTAAAAATGAGATGGTCGGGTTTCCTGTAAAAGCAGAAGTGAATTACCATCACTCCTTTCTTATAATCATTAGCTTCTATGTAATGGAAGATTAAGCATCTCAGGGTTAGTAAATTTCATTCATTCTGGCTAGCTACACTCTTAATCTAGGAAGTGCTATTTATCTTCATGGAATTGGTTTTAAATTGTATTATTAATTTATCTAGACTGCTTCGCAAAGAATGGCTGGGGCCTTGGGATTCTTGGGGGAAAGGTAATTTAAGAAAGAAAACGACTCTCTGAAGAACAAGGAATGTAGGGGCTGCACACCTGGCTTTTTAAGAGACCTTCAGTGTGACCTTGCTGTGGCTCTCAGGGTCAAGTATTGTTGGGGGCACAAAAGCACACACAGATGCCCAGAACACAAATACGTTCACCAAGTGTGACATTGAGCCTTTCTCTTTCCTTTGTCTAAAATGCAAGGTACTCCCTGTAACACAGGTGCCCACCCACAAAGGAGGAAGTGTGGAAAACAGTCACGGCACATTAAGAGACCCCTCTCCGCTTGGGTTTTCCCCTCTCAATTCTGCCCTCACTCATCTCTGTCCCTTTGTGGCCTCGTGCAAGTCGGTCAGCATTTCTGAACTTTGGTCTCCTTATCTAGAAAAGGGAGCATGACTTTCGAAGTTTAATTTGAGTAGTGTAAGAGGCATAGAAAGTAGAGCTCTAGTAAGCACACAGTACTAAGTACTAACAGTACTAAGTACTAACAATACTAAGTACTACTAGTAGTACTAGAGCCTCAGCAGAGTACATTGTAAGGTACCAAAGGAATTGGTTTTTGTTGTTTATTTATATATTTAAATCATTTTTCCCATCACCTTTGTTTGTATTTCACTAAAAGTTTTCTGCCTTGACATTAATAGTCAGTATAGCTGCTGCGTATTAAATAATGCCATGCCTTTGTCCAACCCTCAAAACTCTTGCTCTGAAAAATAATATCTCAGTACTCTCCACAGTGTAAAGATTTGAGATTTCCATCCTGACGAGTACTCAGTGTTAAGGGAATGAAGCTTTAATACCTGTAAAGCCCTGGCATTGGTGATCATCTGTGTGACGCTCATTTTTAAGGTATCCCGTCTGTCCAGCAAAACACGGGTTAAGTCACCTTATCAGACATGGAAAGAGGAGAAACAGGAAGCCTGTGAACAGCTTCCTTAGCTCCGTTTCAGCCAAGCGCATGCACGTCCCAAGACTCAGGGAGAGTCACCACAAGGAAAGTGACGGACTGTCAGTCCAGCGCTGGCTCTGAGGGGTCCAGCGGGGGTGGAGGTTGACCCTGCATCGCCATGTCGAGTGCTTTTTCTAGTGAAGGCTTGAAGGAAGGCAGACCTCAATCTCATCTGAATGGCTTTTCTTGTGTAATCTAATTTTCCTGGGAGTGAAGGCATTAATGAGAGGAAGGACTGAGCCGCCCTTTCATACGTGGCTGCAAATGGGCCGAACACTCAGCCGCACCGGCTGTGGGCTGTAAATGTGTATTAACACTGACACACATCGATGCATTATTAATCCTAAAAACCATGTGTGCTCTGACTGCACATCCCATTGCTGGCCTTTCAGACCCAAGTACCCAGCCATTTGAGGACTCTCCACTCTGAATCCATTTGCAGACGTGTGTCCATTCTGCATTATGGATCTGTAATGGAGTGTGCATTTAGCTGCTTAAAAGGACTCCCGGTGTGTGTTTTGCATTCGCCACCTGTGCTGCGGCTGGGTGCACCCTCCGAGTGTGCATTAGCCATAGTCTATAATTGATCCTTGTGAAACAAATATTGAGTGGCTGTGAAGAGGAGTTATTCCTTCCTACTCAAAGGCTGTTCCTGAAATCAGGCTTTGAACTTGTATGCATATTTTAATTTAACCGTTGATGCATATGATGGGTAAAATTGAGGCGCTTAAAGAATGAAATTGCCTTCCCTGTATCCCTCATTTATTGGAGGCTAAGCTGGTTTAAGAGTATGGGAAGCAAGTACCTGCCTCTCTGCCCTAAAGGTGCCTCTCCTTTTGAAGTGGCCACAGGTCAAGTGACTTTGTTATGTATTTTTTTCCTTCTGATTCTAAGCCCTTATTTCCCAAACTTTGATCTTCAGTGTGCCTATCTATTGCTTTTTGCCATCAGTACTTTTACTAACTTACTGTTAAATCAATTCATTGTGTGTATACTGATACAGTTTTTTTTTTTTTTAAAGAATAATGCCAAAAGCAAAAATTGAAGAAAGGCTAGAATTGGTTGTCATGAATATGAAATGTGAGTGCCTCTTTAAAATTACCTAGAGACTTGCCAGGTGACGGTAGTACACGCCTTTGACCCCAGCCCTTGGGAGGCAGAGGCAGCCAGATGCCTGAGTTCAAGGCCAGCCTGGTCTACAGAGCGAGTGGCAGGACAGCCAGGGCTACACAGAGAAACTCTGTCTCGAAAAACCGATATATAATATAGCCAGGGACTCATCTTTCCTACCACAATGAGTATTTAAGCCAAGTCACTTTCTAACTGTTTCTGACTCATTAAGCACCTGGCAGTGAGAACTAGGGCTGTGGCATAGAGTGATGGTCTCTCAAATGCATTCATGAGATACGTGAGGTCCTGTGTTCAATCCCCAGCACTGTGAGACAAAACAAACCAAAAAACAAGAATCCCACAGTAGAGCCGAATGTCCACTTAAAAATTTAGGTTCTTAGGGAAATTCAGGCTTAAGCATCTCATCCCGTAGGCTCTGGCTCCTGAGAATGCCAGAATGCCCCAAGTGTGCCTGTGTGAAAATAGACTCACAAGCAGGCTTCAGCTGCCTGGCCTGCTTCCAGCAAGGCAGGGCTAATCCTAGCGCCTGGTGCTCATCTGACACTGCAGCCTGTACCCCACTACTCTCAAATACTACGAATGTGCTGGAACTCAGTGCAAATTTGCAAATTACTGAACGCATGCTATCTCATTTGTCCACATATCAACAACATGACATGAGTCATATTTTTACCAATCCTCCCCATGACAAATTTTCTTAAGGCTTTTTACATTAAAGTCATCTTAGGAGCTGATGAAGATGGCTCAGTGGGTAAAGGTACTCGCCAACAAAAACTGACAGTCTGAGTTCAATCCTGGGGACCAACATAATGGAATAAAACTGAGTCCTAAAAGTTACCTTCAGACCTCCATACATGCACACGCATGTATACACGTGTGTGCATCAATAAATACAATTTTAAAAATTTTTACGTAACCTTGGATATGAAGACAAGTTACCAAAATAGGAAATTTTCCATGCAGAGTCCCCCCAGTCGCTATAAATTTAAAAGCCAGAAATTTAACACCCGGGCAATAATTTCAACTTATTTATAGACTTTTTCCACTTTTGCTCTTCAAACTTACTTCAGAATTCCAAGCTTTCTTTCGTCATCATAACCCTAGTCTAGTGGTTCTCAACCTGTGGGTTGTGACCTCTGGGGGAGGGGAGGTCACATGTCAGGTATCTTACATGTCAGATATTTACATTACGATTCATAACAGTGGCAAAATTACGGTTAGGAAGTAGCAATGCAGTAATTTTATGGCTGGAGGTCACCACAATATGAGGAACTGTATTGAAGAGTCATGGCATTAGGAGGGTTGAGAACCCCTGCCTTGGTCCCTCTGGTCCATCTAACCCATGATAGTTGTTTACTCTTCTTGTATGTCATGACGTTGACTGTTCTGAACAGCATTGCTTTTGCAGTTTGTATACATCTCTCAGTTTGGCCTTGCCTGGTGCATTTCGTGGGTACATCGAAGTTATGCGCTTTAGATACTATGTACCCCTCAGTGTGTCCTATTAAAGACGAATGGTGCTCCTATTCAAATAGCAAGAAATGTTAAAGGCAGTTGTATGAATGTGCACGTGCCTGCCTTTCTCTCTCTTGACTTTTTGCACAGGCAAGAGGGGTTAAAGGCCCAACTCCATTGGTACTGAACAGTCTGTCAGTGGCTAGGAAAAGTCCTGCTCACAAACAACGGTTTGAGCCAAAGAAGCTCTACTGTTAGCTAGAGTCGCCTGGGGCTGATAGAGGAAGGTCATAGGACGAGCAGTTGGGCAGCATGACCCAAGCAGCATGACCCATCTCCTGGCTGTGGCCCGCCATCACTTTTCTTCTTTCTGGATTAAAACGCTGCAGATGCCCCAAGCACAGGGTCCCCCCTCGTCAGGAATCCAGAGCACCTTTGTTCTTGCTCTAACAGCCGTACCCTGGATGCCTTGGGTTCTGCCAGTCTGCTAGCGTAGGCAGCCAGCAAACTCAGGCCCTCCTGCCAGGGGGAGAATTTGCCACGTTAGCAGGCACAATTCCCATCACATCCGAGCGACCTGGTATGTGTCCAAGTGACAGAAATACAGATTTACTCTCTTGACCTCACACTGTGTGCTCCATGCCCTCAGATGGGCCGTGCAGGCAGCCGTTCCTTGTCTTCTGATAAACCTGCCAGTCTGCATCAGGCATCTGAAGCCATCCTCCCGCAGAGCGTGCGGACCATCGGCGCACATTTGCAGAGCACTCGTTCTGCACCTACCGTCCCCTACAGTCCTGTGGCTGCCAGGGGCACTGAGGTCAAAATGGACCTGACCCTCACCAGGAAGGGGCACCGGCTGGTTCTAACATGACACCCCAAGTCAGCTGAGGGAATTGAACCACGCAAATGCCTATTCCATGCCTAGTAGGAGAATACTGGTGTATAAAGAGCTAAAAACACAAGAGGTCCAAAGAAGCTCTGGGTACTGCTCCCAGAAACATGTAGAAAACAAGTGTGTCACATTGTGTCACGTTGTGATGGTAACTTTGAGTGTCCAGATGTTACTAAGGAGGCAGTCAGGAAGTCTACGAAGCACAGAGGAGGTATGTTGTAAGTGGGTGCATCTTTCAGGATCCATCAACACTGGACAAGGAAGATGAATATAAAAGATACATCATACCAGCAGGCCTAGAGATGGAGACACAGCAGGCCACACACCACATAGAGGCCACATGGAAAGTAGCCCCCGGAGTGATATCAAACAGGTGGGAGAGGGAAGCTGAACCCATGGCTAAATGCATTTACTGGGAATCAGTGTAGAGTGCCACGGCAGAAGGTATGAGGGAACTGAATGTTACCAGGATCCACCATTAAGGGACGGACAAGAAGGGACCAGCTTGATCACACAGGTTCATTTGGAAGCTTGGGCCAGGAGATCACAGCCTGTTTGTGAGAGCGTAGTACCTTTAAAAAGGGCTGACAGTTCCTAAAGTTGATGTGTTTTTTGGGTTTTTTTTTGTTTTGTTTTGTTTTGTTTTTCCTCGTTTTGTGAGACAGAGTGTCATATAGCCCAGGCTGACCATGAACTCCCTTTATAGCTGAGCCTTGAATTCCTAATCCTCTTGCCTCCACCTCCCACCTCCCAGCATGCACCCCAATACACGGTTTCTTAAAATGTGGAAAACATACAGTTTAGTGAGGATTTCTGAAGGTAGCCAGTTAATAAGAAGAGTAAGAAAAAAGTCTTAAACAAACTCCAATAAGGAAACTACCTTGAAGAATGACGTTCACTATGACACAGACTAAGAAATCTGCTCGGATTCCTAGTTTCAGGGAAATGCCATTTCTTTCCCAGTAGCTCATACCTTTTTCCATGGGTCAAATTTTGTAATCCCACTTCTCATCCAGCTTTGCTGCCATCACTGCCATTACTCTTCCTCTTGCTTGGCTCCCCCGCTGCTTTAAAGCTGTTCATTACGGGCCGGGGGCTCTGAGTTAGTATTCCTGTCCCTCTCACTTACTTTTATTTCCAGGCCTTGCGCTAACTTCACTTTTCCTCGACTTGTACTCAGTCTCCCTGCTTTTCAGAGGTGAGCTGAGGCTGCTGAGCTCTCAGCTTAAACTCCGGCTCCTCTCATAGCTTATCTGGGCCCAACTGTAGGCTCCAGCCCACAGTAGAACTGTAACATCCCCGAGCCATTGCTGTTAGGTAACGTGAATTTAATAGCTGTTAGAAATGACAACTCCTGCTGCCGTACAGCTGTCAATAAAGCCCCAGAAATGCGACAAGCACAGGAACATCCAGGGTTTTTCCCCTCCGCTCTGGAGTGAGGCTCAGCCCCTACCCAGGTCCGTGGAACCCTGAAAAGATGGAGCAAGGATCTTGCCATTTTCCTCCTTAACTACCTGGTCCCTCTTGGCCACATTCTAGTCCTTAAATCAAGCTGTCACCATGATCATCATCATCATCATCACTGACATTTATTGAGTTCTCCCTGGGTACAGACCACTACTCTGAGACGCTGCATAATTATCACACTGAATCACCACCAGCCCTGTTGTACATGACGACCGCCTCAGAGATGAAGAAAATGAGGGACCCAAGAGGCTAGACAACTTGCTGCATTACCCGGCTAGAAAGTGTTACTACTGAGATTCGAACCAACTGTCGGGCCCAAACTCTTCCCAGTAAGCCAACCGTGAGATGGGCCTCAGAAGAAACGAGGGATAAGAAAGACATGTTTTTGCAGTGTGTTATTTAGTATGCGTTAGGCCGCTGACTTTAAGTCTGGGGGCGGGGAGGGGTAAAGGCAAGTGTTTAAGGGCTTACTAAACAGAAATGGTTAGAGCCAGAGTTTGAAACCAAGGCTATTTGGCTCTAACCCTGGTGCTCCTGCCGTGACCCCTGAGCAGCCAGGTGAGTTTCCTCACCATCTTTCCGCCCTTTGCCGGCCCCTCTGTTACATGTCCGCCCCTACTCCCCACCCCATCCTCAGGTCCCCATCCCTGCATACTGGCCAGCAGCCTCTCCTCACAGCTTTCCTCCTCGTCATTATCACCCTCAATGGCTTCCAGTCACCTGTTCACCTGTTCATAGTTATGCATGAATGCAAGTTCCCAGGTTCTTCCCCGATGCCAGGCATTTGAGTCACGGGATGGCTTGTGGGTACCCCTTAGCAAGCCTCCAAGGGCCCTGCAGGTGCTCAGGGTCCACATTCTGATACGGAAGAACAAATAGCTTAGGATGGTGTTAAAGGTCATTCATGGCCCACACCGCTCTTGCCCCACACAGCCCACTAAGGGCTCATGTATCACTGATTCCAGTACTAACCCCATCCAAGTACAGGGGCTGCTCACTCATCCTGGCTTGTAGCTATTTGGGCTGGAAGAGTCCCGTCATCCCCAGCCTTTACTATCCAACTGATGGTCTTCTGTGGACGTCAAGGTCACAGATCACCACCCCCCCCCCAGAAACATTCCCACGAACAACCCTGCTATATGTCATTCAGAGGTAGAAAACGTGAAAGATGGGGGGCGGGGCTCTGTTGTGCTCTGCTGTTATGTCCAGAAAGATAAAGCCTGCTTTCTTTTGCTGACCAACAGCAGTAACTGTTGTCTTCTTGTTTCCAATTTGGCACCCAGGATACTGTATGTGCTTGCTAAAAATGGTGACTTCAAGTTAAGGGACAAGGCTAATAAAGTTAAAACATTGCTGGACATGCGACCAGTGTGAGTGCTGAAGAACCCAGTGCTAATTTCTCAGTGTAATCGTGCCTGTGACAGCCAGTCAGCATAGGCACAGGCTGAGGGGAAGGAGCTAGGGTAGGGATAGGAAGCACTGGCAGGAAAACAGACACCATTTGCTTCACAACCCACATGTGTTCTCAGAGCGGTGGAGTGATTAAAAAAAAAAAAGAAAGAAAGAAAAGAAGGAAGCAATGGTGTTGGGATTCATTTAATTTGACTCTGTGCTCCTTAGTTAACTGTGCCCATTTTGTACAATCATTTAGCGTCCCTGAGCCTTGGTTTTGTCTTCTACATAATGGGCACGGTTGCCTTGCTGGCAAACATTAACGTAGCACTGCAAAGCATTCAGAAGCGTGACAGCGTGCATGAGACACTCCAGAAATGCTGAGTTAACCCACACAGCAAGCTTCTGGTGTCAAGAAGAAGGCGAGGTCACATGGCAGGGGCAGATTTGAGGATGTGACCCTCCTGGCCCCTGGTGAGTATGCTGTTGAGTAGATACCCCAATTTCTGGCAGCCTCAGCCCTCTAAGCTCTGATGATAAGCCCTGGCAGCAACCCAGACAGGCTGGCTGACCCCGTGACTGGTTCTCTCCCCCGGCCCCCCATTACCTGCTTTTGCAGGAGAAAGGACAAGCCCTCATATCCTCACAGACAGTGGGGGCTTCTCCCACCACGGAAGAAATGCCTCCTTCGGAGCATCCTTGGCAAAGAATCATTTTGCCCCTTGCACACTGGCCTCGTTCCCTCACAGAATGTGCTCGGGTCCCATTTACCCTCCCTGGGTCGTTCCTGTCTCCCTCTGCCATCCCTGAATGCAGATAAGCCTGTATTGTGGCTGTGGGCCCCCACAATGTTCCACAGCCGGTCACTGCGGCTTGACACCCGAATCCTTCCTCTCCTCCCTCCCACCCCTGGCCTGGAGAGGCAACCGTGCGAGGGTCTCTTGGCAGCTCGGCCCAGGAGGAGGGGCTGCAAGCAGTTCTACCCAGAACATGTTCTGCAGCAAGTGACTGAGCAGCCGCACAGAGCAGAGCCACGTTCCACAGCCTAGTACAAGGATAGCTGCTACCACATATCAAAGAGGAGCTACCTCGCAGGCGCCATGCAGAGCGCTTCTCATGAATGACGTGGTTTCCTCTCTTCCCAATGTGCGTCATCTCTGTTCCACAGCTGAGGAAACTGGATCTCAGGAAAGAGAGGTGGGGTGCGTACGGGGGCGGGGGGTATTTAGTTGTCTAATTTTTTGCTTTTGTGAGATTCAGTCTCCCTCAAAGGCCCCGGATGACCTAGAATTTACAGTGTAGTCAGTTTTCAAAGTTTTGGCAAGCCTCCTGCCTCAGCCTCCCAAGTACTGGGATATCAAGCGTTCATCACTATGACACACAGACACAGACACACACCGTCCAGGTGGTGTTTTATAAATACCTCTGCCGCTTGATTAGTGATCCCCGCATGTGCTGCCTTGTTGAATCATCTCAACACACAAGCTACTGGACTCCAGTCCCAGTTTCCAGTTAAGTCTGGGACCTCCAGAGTGTGCTTCCTTCCCAGAGTCCTCAGCTGGAGGCCAGACTTTCTGGCAGGTGACTCGTCCTCATTCAAAACGGAGTATGATTCTGGATTGTGCTGGAACTCGGCAGAGACTGACTGCCCGGAGGAGGCCTGTTTCCCAGGTCACTTTGCTTTCGAAACAAACCACAAACAGCCTCTTTTTTTTTTTTTTTTTTTTTTCCTCTTCCTAAAGAGGGGTCCCAGAAGAGAGAAGGCTTAATCTGGGGAGGGGAACGGAGACCAATGGGTTAGGGGAACAACCATTGTTTCAGAAAGAAACACAGGAAACAATCCAGTCTCCAGAAAGCAGGCAGGCTAGGATGGGGGACAGATATTCTACCCTATCGCTAGTCGGAACAATTTTCTCCTAATGAAAATAATAGTAATAAAGTAATATCTATCGATTTCTTAGCACCGAGCCAGGTCCCACAAGCGTTATACCGTTTCTTTCCATTTCCACAAGAAAACTCTATCGAGTAGCCCAGGATTATTCTCACCTCCCTTTAAAAGGTGAAAAGAAGCTTAAAGTGCCTGGTCACACAACTGGGGAGGGGGGAGGGAACAACAGGAAACTCAGTCTAGGTCACCCGCCAGCCCTAGGCAGAGCCCCTCCTCCCAGCTGTCGGGGCAGAGGTGAGCAGAGCTTTCCAGCGCGCCTGCGGGACCCTCCCACGCGGGTGGGTGGTGGGGCCCAGCCAAGTGGCAACTTCATCTCCCTGCTTCAAGCCCAACAAAAGCTTACGCAACTTCCCCGCAGCCTGGCCCCGCAGAGCCGCTCGACACAGACGCCGCCGAACTTAAATATTCATTATGTAACCAGTGCTGTTGTCACAGATACACGCCCCTTACGCCTTTTTTTTTTTTTAAGCGGCTTAAGTACTTATCGATTGAGAACTTTTAACTCTCAAAATGGAGGCGTCTCCGTATCTCTACAGGTATTTTAAATGAATTGAATTAATCATAGGCTTAAAAGTCTCTTGCGGTCTTCGTTAACTTCCCTGGGTTTAATTAAAACATCTGTGCACTTTTAATTTATCGATTCATCCAACTCATATGTCATGTTTTTAACACACCCCAGCATGCTCTGCATCATTTTTAACCCGATTTCCACTTAACTAAAGCAATTAAATTCACCCCGGATTAATTAAAGCATCCATACTTTCGTGCTTAAGTCAGCGCGTGCTGGCTTTCCCCACAAGGCTCCCGGATGTCAGAGATTTGACACACCTGATGAGTTTTTTTTTTTTTTGTCCTTCTGGTAATTCTTCCCTGAGTCGCTTTCTTGCTTAAATGTGCCATTTGACAGAAAGGGAGTGAGGAAGTTGGGTCTTCGGAAGCCGCCCCTCCCCCGCCCCTATCTGCCGGAAGGCTCCCTCCGCCCTCCCCCCATGGAGAGTCCCCTGGCACGCCCCAGCCCCAGCCCCAACAGTCACACCTGAAGAATCTAGGCGGGTTTTTTCTTTTCTCCTTAATTCTCCCTTTCTCTTTCTTACGCAGTGCCTTTTATTGCCCTGCCCGTTTTTAATAGGCAGGGAAACCTGAAGCGCTTGGGTCAACAGGCGGCTACCACTGGGCAGTGTCTGTGCATAGCCACGTGGAATTTTTCTGAGCCTCGGCTAGCCCTCCCACCCTCCACCGACCGCGCTCCGCAGAGCTCAGCACCCCTGCACCCTGGCAGCACGTCCAGGCTGTGAACGCCTTCCTAATTTTATTTCCACTCTGGGAAGCCTAGAATTAACGTCTCAATAGCATTTGTGTTTGTATGTAATTGTCGAAGGATCTGAGTATCTTTTATATTGGCAAGCTGCGTTATTCCTGATGCGGGTTTTGCGCACTTTCCCATTTGTCTGTCTCTTTGTATTGATTTATAAAGTTCCTTGCACATGTTAAATAGGAAATTTTGTTCTGTAAAACACGTTAAGATCTGTCTTGCCAATATTTGCTTATGACCTGGTTTAGTTTTAGGCCGGTATCCTCTGTCAAATAGGTGATTTAAACTTTATGCAATCAAACTTAATCACCCCTTCCTTCGTGGCTTCTAGAATGTATACCTTTTATATCTCCTGAAGAGAATAAGATTGCCCTCTAATGTTTTCTAATACTTCAACTGTTACGTTGTATTTAGAGCTTGTCTTCTGGTCAGGGCACAATAACGCCAACTTGGTTATGCAGCAAATGAAATATCGCTTACGGGGCTGTTTAAGTGAAACCTGGTTTTCCTAACACCGTTTTTTTGTTTTTATTTTGTTTTGTTTTGTTCCTTGAAAGAAAGCAGACTACCTCTTTTGGCATTGGGAGCCTCAGCTTAGCTTGGCCTCCATGACCCATGTTGTGTTGTCAAAATTGTTCTAGTAGATTCTTAAGCCTCTTTTCTCTAAAGTTGCAAGTGGGTCGGCAGGCACCGGGCATGGCGGCTGACACCTGTAATCCCAACTCTCAGGAAGCTGAGGTAGACGGCTGCAAGTTTTGGGCAAGCCTGGGCTACACAGTGAGTGCCGGGCCAACCTGGGCTCCAGATGAGAGACCCTCTCTCCAAAATAAAAAATTAATTACAAAAAAAAAAAGAAAAAAGAGTTGAAACCAGCTTTGGAATCACTTCTAAAAGTGCGTTGTCTGAGATTGCCCATCACAACTAAGCCAGCTCACAGAAGGCTGTAGCCATCTTGCCTCTCCCTTTCTACAAAGCCTTACCTACACCCAATCCATCCCTCCGAGCATCCTCTCCACTGAAAGTGGCAGGTAGACAGGATTTGTTTTTTTTTTTTTTTTAAACCACCAATGAGTGGTTGGTCCTGAAACTGTCTACCAAGTAAATAACACTGATAATTCATCTCCTCCCTCACAGAGAAGCTCCAACTTGATCACTAAAAAGAGCTTTACACCATTTAGGTGAATCTAAATTGTGTCATTTTTTTGTCATCAGCCTGTTAACGTGTCAGTCGTTAGTGGCAGCGGTAATTTATTTTTCTTCCGAGGGAGTCTTAAAGCTTCCATTTACTAGATTTAGTAAAACAGGAATAGTCAATTTGTACACACATTTTAATTAATTTTAAATAGAAGCTTGAATGCACAATATTCTGCTCCTGGAAGCCTGTGGAATAAGGGAGAGAGAGAGAGAGAGACGGGAAGACGAAACATCTCACATACAGTGTCTGATTAGTCAGGGCTAGCTCCCACCCACTCCCAGGGAGGACCACAAAGGAAGCTGACAAGTTCTTGCCATTGGAGCAATCGGGCACTCTTTCTTTGTCCTTGTGTGTTTACATACATGCACACATCTGCGTGTCATACACAGTGGCATGTGTGTGAGAAGTGTAGTACTTTTTTTTTTAATCATATCAGCCCATCCAGTCAGGTTGGGGATCAAGTTTGGATGATCACGAATCCCCAAGAAGTTTAGTCACCATTTCCAAACCCCACAGTTGACAAGGGAAGGGTGGCTGCTGAACTTGGGGCTTTCTGTCACCAGAATCCTTTCCCTTTTCACTCAGACTTGGTGCTGTTTCTCTCGGTGGGATATGGAGTCCAAATAATGCCCCTGCCCAGTCTTAAAAACTGAGGAACATCATGTGCTCACAAAAATGAATGAATGAATGAATGAATGAAATACAAGTAGTTGTTTACACAAGAGGTTCTCAGTTCCCAGTCAACTTCTCCAGGGTGGACAAGTCTGAGCCACACATATTTACCGTGAGACCCTGGAATAAGTTGTGTCTGAGAATCAGTTACAGGAGGAGTTCCTGGCTTTCCATGCTGCAGACCCAGGGATCACCAGCTGGCTTCATTCTTTGTTCCACCGGCAGTGGATCCCTTGAGTTTCATTCTTCTCATTAGTCCCTTTGGGGCTCTTTAATGTGGCACTAGCCACACCCCCGAGTGCCCCGCATTCCAGCAGACATCAGGGTCTTCCGTTCCTGACCACACTCCCAGCAAGCTTGCATCAAACAAATTGAGAAGAGACTACATTTAGGAAACTCGACCTGACTCTTTTTCCCTTTTTCCCTAAGTAATTTAAGTAGGTCATATTTTAAACTTGATTTCCCAGGCATCTGATTTTATATAAAACCAAGTCTTATTTTCTATTTTTCCCACCACTCGGATTTTGTGCAAAAGAAAAAGGAGAAAATAATCCTTCCTTTTATCAACTGCTATAGACAGTAATCATTTGCTTCCCTCCCCTACCTTGTGGGAGTAAAAAAGACGCCATGGGCGCTGATTTGAGGTCATCTTGTGGCCCATCCATGTAGCCCACCCAATATATAGTACACAGATCAGGAATAGACTTGGAAGACTGCACACTGTTACAGAGGCATTTCTCAGTGTTGCTTATTTTGGGCTTGAGGGTGGATGTGGGGGTGAGAAACAATGCATATTCTAGTCTTCCTTCTGGAGATCCTTCCATGTGACCCAGATCAGACATGACAAGAAGGTTTTCTCTTGAATGCCAGCTCACTCTCCTTTCAGGTCTTAGCCTGGGTGTTCCGAGGATGTTCAAGTTCTTTCTAGGCTCAGGAGAAGGTGCCACGGTGCATTAATGATGTCTGCAGAGCTACAAAAGAGGGGATAAGAGTCTGCTCGTGCACATTTGCATCCCTGACCTTGAGCTGAGCCTGCATCCTGTAATGAACTGATGGAGAGCAAACTTGCTTTGTCTCGTAAGCTCTCTCAAGACCTCAAGAAAGTCCATCACTTCTCTAGCTAGTTCACATTTGCACAGTCCCTATTTGGGGATCCAAGCTCTTTCCTCTACCTTCTCCAAGACAGTCAGGATCTCTAGTAACTACAGAACCCTCTCTTTTTTAATTTTATTTTTATTTTATTTTATTAATTATAATTTATTCACTTTGTATCCCAGCTGTAGCCCCTCTCCTATCCCCTCCCAATTCCACCCTCCTCCCCTCCCTCTTCTTCTCCTATGCCCAGTCCACTGATAGGGGAGGTCCTCCTCCCCTTTCATCTGACCCTAGTCTATCAGGTCTCATCAGGACTGGCTGCATTGTCTTCCTCTGTGAACTGGCAAGGCTGCTCCCCCCTCAGGTGGAGGTGATCAAAGAACCAGCCTGTGAGTTCAAATCAGAGATGGTCCCTGTTCCTACATCCTAAATGTAAGAAGCATGCATCCTCCATTCAGAAGGTTTCATCTGAATTCAGCTTGTGTCTTTGATGTCATTTGAACTCATTCCTCCCTAGATGCTTCATAAGGATAAGAATTTTGGAAATAATATCCCCAACACTTTCAACAACTACCCTCTTGTAAAGTATTTGGGAAGATAATAGCTCATCAATCACATGCCAACTGTCGAGATGTTTTATTTCAAATAAGTTTGAAATTGAGGGGAAAATTCATTGTGTTTGCAACATGAGGCCTATTTAAGGTACTGCTCTTTCTCCGTCTTTTGTAAGTACTCTTTGGTGCTTTCCCATAAATCCTTGGATAGCAAGGATGTAGGACAAGTTTTTACCCAAGCCAGTCAACAGTACACAACTCAGCACTGACAGGAAATCATCTTTGGCAAGCACTGTGCCTGTTCTCCAGAGGCTTACTGTGTCCCTGGGAAGTCAGACAATCACAGAGGGAAGATAATTGCTGTACCATGGCCACAGAAGGGAAGAACAGAGCAGGATGAGCAATGAACTAAGATGTAATCTGACTGAATGTTCGCTGTGCTCTGGAATGGTGAGGTCCCCTAGTTTTGTATATATGCTCCGTCCGTGAAGAATTCTCAGAATCTGGACTTAAAATCACAGACACCAGCAACAGACACTGAAATACCTACATGGGTCATATCTGAAGGTCTCTTTCTGAATGCCTGTGCCATAAGTGGAGCAGCCAGAGAAACATTCCATTTAGAAGGCCAATTGGAAATGCAGATTTATTGCAAATCATTGATGATGTGGGAAGTCTAAAGCCTGAAGGAGCCCTCTAAAATCCTCTTGTAAATAAACTCTGAAAGTGGGAAGCAGTTAAGGCCAACTCAAACCAGAGGTAATGGCATCCCAGACAATCCCCATAGTTTTCAACATTCATCCCATAAGCAAAGGCAAGAGGTGGGGAATGCTCCAGATGGCCTGCCTTGCTCCTTCTCTTGTTTTCCTAATAAGCCAGGCTTGTTTTATCTTTGTAATTTAATGTATGCGTTCTTCTTCGAATAGATACACTTGTTTTTTCATGGTATAGGGAACAGAGGTAGAGAGAGATTCATTGGCTCAAATGCGTCCAGAAGAGGAGTCAGCTTACCTGAGAATAAAATAATGAGTAAAATGTACCCACACTCCTGGTACCAATGGCATGTATATCAGTTTGGCTTTCTTAAGAACATAGCTGTAGAGTTTATTAACCTGGGTTCCTGCTTGGGAGCCTTGTAACAACAAAATGATAACATCACCAGTCTAAGCCTCCAGTGCATGGGGGAATCCTGATCATAGCTGCCCCTCACAGGGTGGTTCTGATTGTTAAGTCAGGAAATGCAGAATGCATACTTTCCTATGCCTGGTCATGCATGAGTAGGAGCCACTGAGAGCAATGGCTTTTTTTTTTTTTCTTTTTTTGCATTTTGTACTTACAGGTGACTGTGCACCTCTGTGGCTAAGATCTGAGCCTACAGGGTTGTGTGCAAAGCCATTGTACCATACAGACACTCCCTTGTGACCTGGTGTTCTCTTTGATTTTCAGCTGCCTGCCCCGTCCTGTGCAGCGGGAACGGACAGTATTCCAAAGGAACATGCCAGTGCTACAGTGGCTGGAAAGGTGCTGAGTGTGATGTGCCTATGAACCAGTGCATTGATCCTTCCTGCAGTGGCCACGGCTCCTGCATTGATGGGAACTGCGTGTGTGCTGCTGGCTACAAGGGCGAGCACTGTGAGGAAGGTAAGCAGGGAACGTCAGTCAGCAGGTCAGCTGCAGGGGAGGTGTGCTGGGCTTGATCTTGGCGGGAGAACCCAGGAGTGGAGTCCCTGGGTTGCAAAGAAAACTTCACTCAGCTTTTTGCACCCTACACTTCAAACCCTGGGCTTTGGTAAACTTCTCTAGTTGTGGAATAGGAAAGGCCAGTGGAGATGGTTCTGGAAACAATGTTTTTGTTTTATCCTGATTTACTGACATTTGCTACTTTTCTTTTGTTCCTTGTGTTTTCTCTGGTCTGTCTGTCTGTCTTAATGTCTGTATGTATTCTCTTTCCTGTACTCTTCCTCCTCCTTGCCTTCCCTCTCCCTCCCAGATCTTTTTGAAAAACGTGTGTGTGTGTGTGTGTGTGTGTGTGTGTGTGTGTGTGTGTGTGTGTGTGTGTCAGAGCAGTGCTTCTCTTCTTTGTCCACATAGGTCCTGGGGGTTAAACTTAGGTCATCAACCTTGGTATTAAGCAACCTGCTATGCCATCTTGCCAGGCCACCTGTCCCAGACCTAATTCCCTCTTTTCTTCTGCTTCATTTAAAGTCCTCTAGTTGAGAATTTCTGGAACTGTCTAGAGAAAAGAAACAAGAATTCCTAAGCCTGGTCCTCGCCCTCAAAGCTGGCTTCTTGCTGCTTTTATGATTTGGTTTCTCTCTTCTTGGTAATCTGAGGCCCATGCACAGCTCTGTAAATATTTCAACAAAACCTCCTATCCTCAGAGAGCAGGCAGGCTTGAAAGACTATAGATATGTGGGTCATTTTGAGACCCCACCTACAGCAAATCAGAGGAACAAAGCTGTGCAGTGAGGGCCCAGGACTTGCTGCCACCCTAACCAATCATTGCAGCCCCCCTCACCCCCTCACCACAGAGTCATGGCAGTGCCTTCCTTATCCTGAGCTATACCCTGGCAGCTTCCCTTGTAAAAATCCCCCATTTCATTGTGGGGATTTTTACAACTGTGGCCTCAAAAGAATCAGTTTCTGTGACATTTTTCTTGCACAACTTTTCAATATATCAGTAATAATATCCTTAATGTCACCTAGAAAGTCTGACCCTGGGGACCTCCCCTTCCTCTATTTGCTATACTTTTTTTTTCTCTATTATGAAAAGAAGCTTCCCCCTGTGTATGTGTGGGGGTTTTTTGTTGTTGTTGTTGTTGTTGTTGTTAGTTTGTTTGTTTGTTTTTATCATATAACCAAATTGGGTGTTGGGGTGAAGGAAACGATGATTTAATAACCCTGCTGGAAAGGTTGAAGTTCCTGAAGACAAATGGATTACAGGAAAAGCTGCATTTGCTGACAACATGGGAGAGGTCAGGAATATGACAGGAAACGTTAAAACAGCCTTCTGCATACACTGCTGGGTAGTGGCAAAGTACAGGGACAAGGTGTTGCCAGTCTTTGGGCATTGTTTTTTTCTCTCCAGGAAAGACGTTGTATGAATAGAATGTCAAGTACTTCCTCAACTTCCTTACACTCCCAGGTAGTCTTGTGTAAATGTTCAGAACCAATCAACCATACAATGAAACAAGTAAGCTTCATGGAGTGTTGTAGAAGGATGTAATCTCTCCTATTGCTCTCTGCTACCTCCAAAAATGAACAGAGGTGATGCATACAGTTTTCAAAAGAGGGAAAGGAATCAGAACATCTGAATCAGCACTTTTTCTTCCATTTTGCTTTTTTCATTTCTGATGTTCATCACAGTCATAACATTCAAATGTTTTACCCGAAATGGCCATAGCAATGAAAGCAATAGCTGCCATCCTCCTTTTTTTTGCTGCATAAACATTGTTGTGCTATTAACAAATTTGTATGAGAAAACGAAAAGACGTCTTCCTGAGATACATCATAATGATGTCTGGGGAAGCAGGAAGGAGATGAGAGGGGAACTGACAGGTTAGTTTAAGTTGGCCATGTTTTCGTGTCAGTTTCATGGTTGACTCATTTTTCAATGACATTTAACTTCATAAATGTAATTCATGATTCTTTGGGGGTTCGTGGTACATATTGTTTGTAAAACTCTTTTGACCTCCTTTTCTATCCTTGGGGATAGAAATGTCACTCACAATCCCTTTTGTCAAATATACAGAGGACCCCAGACCAAATGAGTTCTAGTGCTTTCAGCTTCCAGGAGCTAGTGTTTCAAGGGACAGGATACTTAACTGAGCAAGGCCAATGTCCTCCTTTTAACTGTTTCTATTTATAAAGCTTCGTAAAAGCACAGAGCCTCTCCTGCCAGATAAAGACTCTAAAAACATGGCAGAAGACCATCTGATGGAATTGGAACCAAATTTAAAATTCATAGTAAAACCATTCCCCTTAAAATTTGAATTTGGTTATTCCATCAGCCACTGTAATTACAGAGCACAGAGGGCATATTTACTGATACTACTGACCAGAGAAAATGTTGGCTCATATATTTAGATACTATAAATGGCCTTTTTGATGACATTCTAGTACTGGAGTAATAAATCTCCGTGATTTCCCTCCTTTCTTCTTACCATAATTCAGGACAGAGAAAGGAGCTAATATATCTGGCAGAAAAATCTCCTTTCCCTCTCTTTCTCTCTCTCTCTCTCTCTCTCTCTCTGTGTGCCTCTTCTTTTCCCTCTCTCCGTCTTTCTCTCCCTTGCTGTGTCAATGTGTGTGTGCATACATCTGTTATTATCTCTTATGTTTTATTATTTTATCCATTCAAGAAAATATTATGATACATTTTATAAATCTTTTGTCTGTTGGTAACTCACCAAATACTTAAAATTGTTAATTATAGTCTGAGAGCATTTTTAGGAAATAATACACAGTATTTGTGAGTATTTTGACTTTGCTTTAAATGGGGATAGGAGAAGAATATGAACATGATTGGTTCTGGATGAATAAGTTCATCTATTGCCAACACTAAAAGCATATTATTTCCAAAAGCAAAAAATAGCATCAGCTAGACATGGTGGTACATACCTGAAATACCAGCACCTGGGAGGCTAAAAAAAGAAAGATCATGAGTTTTAGGCTAGCCTGGGGTACATAATGAGTTCTAGGCTTGCCTTTAATCATAGCAAAACCCTGTATTGAAGAGTAGGAAGGGGGGGGATGGTGCCATACACTGTGAATATCACATAACTCCTTCATAAATGTTTTACCTATTTAAACCCCATTTCAAAATTATATACAGATATGCTCCACCCCACTGTGTGGAGCCAATTTGAAGGTATCAAAGGGTGTGCATCACCCAGAGTTCAGTTCCCCCAGCCATACTGGATCCCATTCTAAAGCGACCATAACAGTTTGAAGTACTATTATGAGCATCCATAGGTAATAATAAATAACTAAACTTCACCTTTCTGGGGGAAGAAAAAGTCACTGTTTTCCCCATGGCTCAAACAATTTGGAACTGTCTTCCATAAATGAGATCTTCCTAAAAATATCCAAATGGAATTTTCTTCATACTGAATTTTTTTTGCCTTAAGAGAAGGATCATTTTAGAGAGCTTTGTGGAACATTGTGATTTCTAATAAACGTATAGTCCTTAGGTCTGATGCCATCAGGACTACCGAATTTATGACACAGACCTTTTCAATAATGTCATATCTAGACATGTCAATATATTCTCAATATTAAAACTTATAGGATCATCCTCTTGTACGTAAATAAGAAAGAAAGAAGGCACCAAACATGAATGGTAGTGGACGAGCTCCTAACTAGAGGGACTCTAAAAAGTGACCATCTCATGACTAAGGGACCGAAGTCTTGCAAATTTCCATCTTGACATTAGGCAAGGAGAGATGACAAAAATATCCTCTGAGGATTTGAACCACAAAGTGACACAAATACACATAAAGATTAAATTATTCTCAGAATGGCCCAAAAAGGTTACAAGTGAAGAATTTAAAGAAGCCTCCAATTGACTGTGTCTCACCAGGAGATGACAGAAGGGACACTTCTGTGTGGGCCAACAGGCCTGATTTCAAATGATAAAAAAAAACTCTGTCTCTCTCAAATAAGAATACAACAGTTCCACACTTTTCTGTCCCACAAGGCAACAACTGAGCCCTCTGCAAAAGTCCCATTCCCGGTCCTAACCCGTGTTACACCAAGCTCACTTTTCCACATACCATAGAAACCTTCCCTAGGACTCTCTGAGGAAACCAGTCTGCCTGCTGAAAGACCTGTCTATCTAGAATGCAAACTGGATAGACCTTTAAGCTGTGACATCCCCGTAGTAAAGCTTCTATCCTCACTAACTGCCCCTAGCAGGTCGCCCTTGCTTTGACTTGATTCAGTCCCAATCTCACTCGGATCTTGAGGACAGCCAAGGAATCAGACCGTGAAACACACAGGGACAATAATGCGTGGAATCTACTATTAACTTGCCCAGTAGGCAGTCTTAGGGAGGGCCATCGTCATGGCTGAGAACACTGGCCCATCCATACTACTCTGGACCCCGAGTGGGAAGGCTATTCTCTGATCAGTTACATGCCCAACTTTCACCTCTTGCACTCTGCACCCTCACTTCTCCCTCAATAGGTGTGTGCTCAGAGAGAAAAACTAATTTTAAACTTAGCCTAAGTGAAACTTAATTAGGAAAGTGACTCATTTAAGAGTTTCATGGGTTTTCTTTTTAATCTTTCGTTCCCTTTCTGAAATCAGGGACTCATGAGGTTAGAATGAGCCTCTCTGCTTTCTTTTAGAGAGAAGGCAATCAGGCTTGGCCATACATGCAGAAGACACCACATGTATTCCCTGATCCTGCTGTGGATCAGTCAAGGTTGAAGGTTGGAAAGTACAGCATACAGGAAGTGGGACGGCACACCTTTCTATCTGTGAAGAGTCTGTAGCCGGCTCTTGCTAACTGTGCCTGAGGAATTCCCTTGGTTCTCTTGTGTCCTCTTTACATTTTGAGACTTGGTATTCTAATACATAAAAGCCACTTTTTATGGCTGCCAAGAGACCACTTGAGGAATACCTAGGTACTTCCATTTGCTTGTGTGGGTAGGAGTCAGTGCCTTGGTGGCCCGTTCTTCATGAATGACCAGTGTTTCTCTTCTTGTTGCAGTGGATTGCTTGGATCCCACCTGCTCCAGCCATGGCGTCTGTGTGAACGGAGAGTGTCTATGCAGCCCTGGCTGGGGAGGTCTCAACTGTGAGCTGGCGAGGGTCCAGTGCCCAGACCAGTGCAGTGGGCATGGCACTTACCTCCCTGACTCCGGCCTCTGCAGCTGTGACCCGAATTGGATGGGTCCCGACTGCTCAGTTGGTAAGCCAAGAGATCCTCTCCTCACATTCCCAGACTTGAACCTTGTGTTTCATCCCATTCTGGGTGGATGGAGATCTCGCCTTTATACTCAAGCTTGGGATAAGAGGGACTTTGATCAGACCTATGGTAGCTTTCTCATTCTTATCTCCTGGAGTTTGTGGTTTTGGGGAATGAAAAGAAAAATCAAATGATTGTGTTGGTTCCTGTCCCTCTTTGGTTCCATCACCACAAATGGATGACGGGCCCAGGGGGGACACTTCTATTTGTTTTATAGGTTTTCTTATGTACACTCCCTAAAGGTAGCAGAAAACAAAACAGAACAATTCAGTCCCAGACAAACAGAATAGAATGTCCTATAAAACAGAAAAGAGGCTCCCTCGGGGTGTCGTGTGAACATGTTATAAAGCTCTGCAGTTCTCCAGTGACAGGAAAATAATGAAGTTACGCTGTATACTTTATTTTCCTAAAATTAAGAGTATGTGTCTTACTTCCCAAGTGACCTCAAAAAAAAAAATTGGAACAGTTCAACAGTTCAAGCCGGTCCCAACCTTCCCAAGAAAGGTTCTGCTCGCTGACGAGTGCCTATCCAAGCAAGCCATCATCATGTCGCCCCCTTCCTTGGGGTGCTGAGACAGCTGTCAGATTGCCATGGCAATCAGAAAGGGAAGAGATGTGAAGCTTTGCCTACAATGGGGAAAGTAATGAACCTTTCATTGCAAAAAGAAAAGGAAAGGAGTCAGCCCACTCACCCCTGGCTTCATCTGCTGGTGGTCCTGGCAAAGTTCTGCAGAGGAGGGTGGGAGGGGGCGCAGAGCCCTGGATGGCCCCAAGTCCCAACCGTCCTGCAGACATGGTGTGACTTTGAGCAAGTCACTTGTCCATCCCAGTGTGGTTTCCCCTCCCCTGGCATGACGAGCCATGCCTCCCTCAGTGGGCTGTTGTAAGGATGAATGTCTGGCACGTGCTTGTCCTCGCGTGATAGGTTTGGAACGCCAGAGTGAATATATCTGTCTGTCTGTCTCCTCTCCATCTCCCCCCACATAAGACTTTGAGCTCCTTTGAGAAAGAGGCTGTGCAAGTACAGCACAATTCAGAGCGCTCATCTTTGCCGTCGAGTGCTGATCTGGGGAACATACGGGTCTGCAGGCGCTGTGAGGATGGAACAGCAGGGACCCCGGCAGGCTTCAGTGGCTTGGTCAGTTCAGGCTCTCCATGAGGAAGAACCCCAGCTGAACAGGGAGTCAGGATCCACCAGCTAGTTCTTTCGCAGGAGGTGTACCTCCCAGTCAGCTTTGCCAAACGGGAGCCACGGCCTGACCTCCTCTCAGATGGTCTCAGCATCCACAAGAGCTGTTGTCACACTCCAGTGTATACCCAAATCACCCAGCAGACTTGTTAAAATGAATTGGTGAGCCCAGCCCCCCGACGACACATCTCACTGATCCAACCTGGGCACAAGAATTTGCATCTCTTTACATTGATAACAAGTTTCCCTGGTGATGGTGTTGCTGCTGGCCTGAGAGCCACAGGTTGAGGACCACTGTTCTAGGGGAAAGAAAAAAAAAAATAATAAGGTAGCAAAATTACTACCCAACCAGCGGAGAGACCAGCCTGCAAAGACACTATGGCTGCTGGGCCTTGGGGCCAGCTCTGGAGCCATGTGTGTGGTCTGGCTTCCATGAAGGACTTTCACCCCGCTGTGGTGTTGAGCTGTAATCATTGTTTTTCTTCCAGAAGTGTGCTCAGTAGACTGTGGCACTCACGGCGTCTGCATCGGGGGAGCCTGCCGCTGTGAAGAGGGCTGGACAGGCGCGGCTTGTGACCAGCGCGTGTGCCACCCCCGCTGCATTGAGCACGGGACCTGTAAAGATGGCAAATGTGAATGCCGAGAGGGCTGGAATGGTGAACACTGCACCATTGGTAGGCAAACGGCAGGCACCGAAACAGGCACATATTGCTTTATTTTCATAAATCGTAGATCGATAGTGACGGTCGCGCATTGCAACTGGCTGTTCCCTCAGGGACACGTGCCCTCCAACATCCCGCCGCCCCTCCAAATCTTCGTGGGGTCAGGGAAAGGGGAAGGCGAGGTTCCAGCATTGGAAAAGCCTTTCCCTTCTTTGCAGGATTCGCATTTTGGGGTGGAAAGAAACCCAATCGGATAATAAACCCTATCCAAAGCGCTTATCTTGGGGAGGGAGCAATGCACATGCATGGGAAATTGTCAGTGGCTGCAGCTGCCAAGCATCCCGCTATCACTGTGCCCTTATCCCCTCTCTTTCTCTCTCTTTCTCTCTCTCTCTCTCTCTGGCCGGATCCCTGGATCCCCAGTGCCAGTAACAACGTAACCCTGTTGTGAAGTAGGCTTGGTGTTCACTAGCCATCCAGGTCCTCTGGCTAGCCAGGCACAGCTGCCATATATCCAAGCACCCTCTTGCACACTTGGCCTGGTGGTTGATGCCTGAGCCTCCCCAGCATTCCTGATATACATGGTTCCACCTCTGGTCCCACTTCGTTCTTCACTCAGCTCCCGCTCGGATATAAATTTCTTGATCTAGAATATCTGTAAGCCAGGCATAGAAGGGCGCTCCTTTAATCCCAGCACCCGGGATTCCTGAGGCCAGCCTGCTCTACAGAGCGAGTTTCAGCACAGCCAGGGCTACACAGAGAGATCCTATCCCAACCACCCCCCAAATTCTTCTTAGATCTGTTCTCTGTTAAGAAGTGATCGTTTTAAGGACCAGCATAGAGGTGTACTCTTATCAACCCATCATTTAAGAGCCTGGAATAGGAGAATCTTCAGTTTGAGGTCAATTTGGACTATATACCATGACCCCAAAACAAAACATATACCCCAAAATAATAAATAATGGTTTTGAAGTTTCTTCATTCAAGGTTTTAGAGGTTTTTGCGGGGGAGAGAGTGGTTGTTTGGGGTTTTTGGGGGGGTGGTTTTTGTCATTTTGTGTTTATTTTACCATTGTTTTTGCCCAGACAAAGCTGAGGAGGCTCTAAATGTGTAAACTGTCTCTTTGATGGAGGACTGGAAGCCAATGCTTTTTTTCTCAGATAGTTAGAATTACAAGGCAATCCACCCAACCATTTTTATTTTTTCCTCCAGTTTTTGCTCTTGTTGCTTGTAAAAGTCTGTCGTAGGACTCTTCCAACCAGGCTTCATAACTTACGAGCTTGCACAGACCCTTCAAGGGAGTTTCCAGCCAAGCAACTGCCTTCCCACTTCAAGTTACCTTTGAATCTAGCCATAAGTTTGTATTCCTGTCCTCTGTCCTTGCCCCAAAATCCAAATTATAGCTTGGCCATGAGAGAGAGAGAGAGAGAGAGAGAGAGAGAGAGAGAGAGAGAGGATCATGCACAGGGCTGACTGATGAGGTCAGACTCAGTTTCCCATGCTGTTCATTTGGGCAGTTAAGCAGAGGTGAAGAGAACTGACTCTGCATTCCATCTCCCTCCGTTCTATCTAATTGGCCATCTGAGGGGCAGCATGTCAATCAGGGCCATGACTATCTCACGGGGACCCTGCTGGGACAGTCTGTTGGCAGTGAATTGTTATTGCAATCTCTCAATGGTGCTCCAGGTCCTGCAACCCCTGCAGCTGCTCTCATCTCAGCTCCCTGCAGAGGCTGAGGGATAATTCGCCAGACTTTCAGGGGAGGGATGTGCACAGCCCAAGACCAAGACAGTCCTTACAGTGGCTTCCACTCTTCCAGGATTTTTTATGTACTTCTGCATGCTTGGTGTGGTTTAAAAAAAAAAAATTCTCCCCAACCCCAAATCTCTGTTGTCCCTATTGGGCCCCTCCAGAAGCTCTTGCCAATCAACACCCATAAGGTAGATAATCCCATAAATAATCCCATCATCTCTCAACTCACATACTTCAACTACAGCTCTCCCTTTTCCTCTCTGAGAAGTAAAGGGCAGGGATAGTGTCTCCAGACAGAAGCCTATTGGCTCTGACTCCTGCTACAACCTTTTTTTTTTTTTGGTCTATAAGTAGTTCACAAGAGGGAAGTACAGGTAGACCCAGGGCAAGTGTTGGCCAAAAGGATAAACCTGGCCTGCTGCCAGGTTATTCTATTGCTTGCTAGCAAAGAACTGTTTCTGACAGTTTTTAAGCCTTGATAGAAATCCAAAAAAGAAAAAAAAAGGTTTCTGACATTTGACAATTCTATGAAATTTAAATTTCATGTCCATACATAGAGCATCGGCACAGGACAACCATGCCAGTTCCTTGGCATCTTGTCAGGTGCTAGCTACACCTCAGCATTGAGTAATCACAATAGAGGATAAAAGCCCCATGAAGCCAATTGTTATATGGCCTTTTGAAGAAAAAAAGAATGTGACTGAACTCTAGATGAGAAAATTGTCTAAGTCTAGATGAAGAGGGAGATAAAAAGAAAGGCAGATGGGTGTACCCATGAGGAAGAGATACCAACTGTGGCTTGACAGATCTTAGGGCCAAAGAAAAAGAGAGAGGATGGACAGAGTAGGTGTGAGGGAAGACCAGAAACATGAGCCGAGATGTCTCCGGGGCCTTTGAACAAGAAATGGACCAATGATGGCTTTGATCTCAGTAGAGGACAGTGAGGTTGTGGCCAGCGGGAAAGCCCAGGCACTTCAGTCAAGCAGGCCCCAACTGCACTTCAGTCAAGCAGGTACAATGACCTGGCAAAGGGTGCCTCTGCTTCTTGAAACATTCAGCTTAAGTTTCACATCTCTGGGATCTGACATCCATGAGCTCTTGAGGGACGTCGGTAAGGAGCCAATTTAGATGCCATATGAAGAATGGAGCGGTGCTGGTCCTGGAAAGCCCCCTGGTTCAGAGTTAGAAAGGCTCTTCTATGGAAGCTGTTAAGGCTGCAATTGCCAACACTTTTTTTCTCGGGAGAAATTAGGGCTCCTCAGCTTTGTTAATAGGAACTGTGCTGTCTCTTCCTTGTTTTCTTCTCTGTGTTTTCTTAAAAAAAACAACAAATGTCCCTTAGTTGGTGAGAGTCACTGCCGGAAAGCTGGGGAGAGGAACATCCATGCCATAATTGTTTCTCAAGCCTTCCAGCTCCTGGCCCCTGGAGCTGCTTCATGGAGTTTTAGTCTTTTAGTTTGAACAGACACCCCTGTCATTTCATTTTAAAGTAAATGCCACAATTTACAAGCCCAGAATCAGCTCTCCTCCTCAGGGAGACTGACAGTCAGAGGAAAGAGAAGAACTTAGGTCCTTTACACCCAAAAGCCTCAAATGCTATGTTTTGAAGATAGAAAATAAATAAGAATGAAATGGCACTAGTCAATAAACAATGGGGTAAGGCAGGATGATGGGTGGCTGGCGTTGGGCACTTGGGTTGTCTGCAGCCTGTTTTCAGAAGGTCACAGAGAGGTGGTTTCAGGGGAGTCCTTGCAAATAGTCAACTGAACAATTCACACCAGCCTTATAGGTTGCATTTATTGTACTGGGGCAACTAGGGAGGGAAGAAAAGGAAGAAACGCTGAAAGTTCAGATTTCCAAAAGTATTCAAGTAGAAGCTTAAGGGTCTCTCCATATTTGGTCAAATGCATTTCCAAAATTTGTAACCAAATTATTTTTATTGCTACAGACTTGAATAGAAGGTGTAATGTGTCCTGTTAACTGTAAAAGCTAAATTATCTGCCCAACAATGATCTTATGTTCACTCCTAACAAGTTAAATATAAGGTCTGACTGAAATCTATAGAACTGCATAGATAAGAATAGACTTTGAATCTAAATCACCACACTTGGTGTATATCTTTGGAATATATTAGCATTATTTGGGTAAGGTGCAGTTTATTTCCTATGAATAAATCAGGAGGCATATTGTGTGGTTAGAAGAGGTTTATTCCTTAAATGTGATATTAAAATGGATTTCTGTTCCTATAAACTGCCACCTGCCTGTCACCTTCCACCACCCCTTATTAATGTGAAGGATTTAACATAAGAGGGCCATCCAATGGCTATCTCACCGCAGCTTGGTGGAACTAGAGAAATTTTATTAGGTCAAATCACTTGAACTGTAGTAAACCCACAGATGCATTTCTTATCTAATAAAAAGGTGACTTGGGTGTTAGTGTGTTTGACTGGCAGAATAGTCGAGAAAATTCAAGAAGACACCATCCTTCCGATTACCAGGGAAATAAGGGCAGTTTTCTGTGGATGGGGCACTGTTGTGATCTCCATCCTTGCCAAGGAACAAAGTGACAATCTAGGGACTCGGTCTACCAACACTGATGCTTTCCAAACCCAGTGAGCTGCTCAGGATCTGGGGAGTGAGGAGCGTGTGCAGTAGTTATTGCAACTTGTGTGTTTTACCTCTGTGGTCCTGACCTCTGATCACGTTTCAGAATCGTGACAACTTGATTCTTAGGGCCACGTGGGGCTGAGTGACCTAGCAGGTGCCACATGTCAGAAGAGTTTTCTTTCCATCTATTGCACTGGGCCCTTCTATTTTTCCTCTTTAATTGGTTGGGGAGAGAAAAGGTTTCTTGAGATGTTAATAAGGATAATGAATCTTTACCCAAGGTAAAACCATCCAGGCGACAATGAGATGTGCTGATTAAGTGATTGTCATCAGAAGGAGACAGGGTCACAGTCCGGGAGGGAGAAAGCCTCAGGACAATACAGGGAACACAAGTAGAGGAAAGCAGCTGTTAAAATTAGCCAGCCTCACATAAAAGGCGGCTGCATCTTGTTCCACCTTGCATCCAAGTGAGGGAAACTGATGTAGCCATTACCCTCCCCTTTTATACAGCTACTGTCCTTTAACATTCGTGCTTCTGTGACTATAGTGAGCTCAAGTTGAGATGACTCTAGTCTCTGTGGAGCCATCCTCACCACCATGTCCATGAAAGCAACCCATGCTCTGATTGGTTAAATAATGAAATCCTCCAGGTGTTCTGACAGAACTGTTTTCAGAATAGTTGTTGTTGCCATCTTCCTCCTACTCTTCCCCCTTCTTCCTGTAAAAACCTGAACTTTTAAACCTTTTACTGTTATAGGGGAACTTTCAAAACAGTAATTTCTCCCCACAAAATGGTCAAGTATGAGCCATCTACTGCACATTAGGAATGTCCCATGCCCACACATTCTCTTTGACTCTGGATCTTGAAGTATATCAGTGTTTTTTTTATGCAAACCCAGAATAAGAAGGATGGGTCAGGAAAGGAAGGGACATATTTTTAAGTCACTGTGGAAAAATAAAATAACAAGAAATAACTGCTTTATAAATGATGAAATTCTCATCACTGACAGCATTTGCTTCCTTGTCCCAGCTATTAAAGAAGGGCTTTGAACACCAGTTGGAAAATAGACACAATGGACATAAACTTTGTCCTGATGTGATGACCTGGTATTCTAGAGCTCCAGCAAAAAAAACATTTCTGAAAGGGCTTCCTATGCAATCTAGTACTATCTGTCCATGACATGACCTCTTGTCAAGAAGAGAGGAGGGGAAGGATTCTGGGGAACTCAGAATCCTCTGTTACCACCTCCTCAAAGTTTCAGAGGAAGTGGTCAGTATGTCAGCCCATAGCCTGTAGTGGCAGAGACAGGTCCATCAAAAATAGTGTGTATCTCTTAATAATGGGGACATGATCCAAGAGCTGAATGGTTAGATGGTTCTGTCATTTCATGACAGAGCTCTTGTGGAAACTTCGCTGATCTAGGTCATCCATTCAATGTGACCTCCTAATGGAACTGAGAGCTATGGGAAAACGTAGGTATTGCTGCTGACAAAATCTTGTTTATAGTGAACAGTTTTAGTAAATGGGGACATGCTCCACAATCACAAAAATGTAGAGAGTAAATATGTAAGCCAGTAATGACGGCGTTTGTTACCAAGGATTATGTACTATTCAAAATCGTATAAGTTATACTTCTCTTCCATTGACAGAACAGGGTGTTGCTTACCATAGTGTCACCAAACATGATTCGTGAACATCTGTGATGTCATTGAGTGAGAAGAAAGATGTAGCTCTATTATAATCTATAGAACCATCATCATATATATGGTCTCTTGTTAAACAAAAGTTCACTCTGTCACTGACGAAAGGTACAAGACTTCACACAGATAAAGAACTGAATATGGTTCACCATTCTCAAGGCATAAGCCCATGCGGGAGAGCCACCAGCAGGAAGACTGCACACCCGAAAGCAAACACATATCAGATCTATTGAAAAGGTAGAAGAAACTGTCCTGGCATGTGCTGGATACTCAGCAGTTGAGTGTTGACAGAGAATCGAGTCCACCATTCATGGATCTGTCAACATGTACACTAATGACGTTACCTCTGTGCTAACATCTCAAGGCTTTGAAAGGAAGAGAAAGATAGCCCCAGTGAATTTAATTTCTTAGGATACTTATGATAGATGACTTTCTCATCACTCAGTGTCTCATTCCTTCTGGCATCATGGATGATGCATTGGCCAGTGGAGGGGGACATCTGAATTCTAGGCTTGACTTCAACAAACATAGTCCACGCACCCTAGAATATGTCACCAATAGTCCCTAATCTCAATTTTTAAATGCAGGAAATGTTGGTATTAGACAATGTACTTGCTTCCTAGGGCACTGTATCAAAACAGAAGATGCTGTCCATGGGATGCAAATGTACTTTGTTGGACAGTTATATGAAACTCTTAAGAGTAAGTCTCAGGAAAATATAACTACCACATCAAACCCCTGATTACATGGGTGTTATTGCTTAGGGTTGTGCTGATAGTAGGTAGCAATATTAGGCCTGAGTAAATTTAAAGAAAAATATTAAGTAAATAACAGTGCAGATATTGCAAATATCGCAAATGCACTGTGTGATTGACTGACTTTAGAACACACTTGAATGAGATGATCTCTAAGGACCTGTTCATTTCCAGAGTTTATTGCATGTGATGCAGGCTTGTGTAAATGGGCCTCTCAAAAGCTATCAAGTCCTTTTCTCTGCTTTTCAGTGCATATTCCCATAACATACACTAAAGACCTTACATTAAAGGATCAGACACAAGGAGGGTTGCCCTGCTGATGCCTTGCAATTGAATCATGGAGATTAGAAAAGGTGCTTTTTCTTAACAGCCCTTTGTTCATCTGCTCCCCCTGGTTCCTCTTTATACCCAGTTTACCTGGTTCCATAGTTTACCTGGGTATAAAGAGGATCTTTGTGGGTGGTGGAATGTCTCCTTGCTTACCCTGAGAAGTTATCCCCACTTCATCAATTTATATGTATATTTTATTAGAAAATAGCAAAGGGAAAGTCTATCTGTCTCCCTCCACTTCCCCTGGATTGGGAGAAATGCAAGCTTACCAAGGAAGTGCTATAGGACACAGCTTTTGTGTAGGTCTGCCTAAACTCAAATCTTGGCAGCTCTTCTAACTTTTATGTGCTTCTGTTTCACTGTCTGCATGATGGGGATTGCTAAATAATACAGCCTTCCTTCTGCTGGATGAAAATCACGCCTGGCACTGTGCTCAGCCTGATGCTAGGGCCCTGTGCACATGAGCTAAAGTTGCTATGACTGCCACTATTACCTAGCACCTATGCAACAGAAATTGAAGGGCAAGGAAGGATTCTGATCCTCCCATCTTTATCCACTCTCCCACAAATATGCCTCCTAATCCATCAAGCACTTAGTGGCATATCATAGCCAGCACCACCTCCATCCATTCTCCAAACAAGGGTTTTCTCTGCACCTCATTCTCATAGCAAACCAGGGATTTCATCTCTCGGCTGGAATTGAACTTATTCATCTTATCAAATAGTCCAGGTCTACATGGAATCAAGTATTTATGTTAATAGAACCAGGTTGTAAAATTGGGGTTTGCTACTTCGGGACAAAAGTTCTCAGAACTCTGAGACAGGTGTTCCCAGAGAATCAAGTAGCCTGTGAATTTATTTCAGTTCTGGGATTAACTCTTATAATAAGTATCTTTGAAAAGAAGAAACTTGTTTGAGGCATAATTTAGAAATTGTTACTCCTGAACAGAAGAATATTCTGTTCTTTGAGACCAGTGTCTCTCTAACTGGAGACCACAGAGGTGCCATTGAGTATGGCAGGGTGGCACGGTCTGCATTTAGAAGTCTAATCAGCTGGGGCTTGCTCAGTGGCAGGATACTTGCCTAATATGCCTGAAACCCAGGACCTGATTCCCAGCATTGTGGGAGAAAAAAAAAATTTTTTTTAAAGGAAGGGAACTTTCTTCTTCGTGGAAGAAGCCACGAGTCAGCCTTGCTTAGGACATACCTCAGTCTCTCTTTTGTGTATTCCCCCCTCATCCCTCACAACTCGTAGCACAATTTTACTCGCTCTGGCTTTGCACATCAAGAGTAATCCAGGAGTCCCAGTTTGCACTCCACCAAATAACAAGTATGCCCTCTAGAGAGAGCAGAACTCATTGATTCTCTGTCCCCACGCAACCTGATAAGCGTCACAATTACCCTCCTCCCTAACTCACTGCAGTCTCCTGACTCCTTGGAGCATGACCCATGTGTAACATCTGGGGAATCTCTGTAGTTCCTTGGCTCATCTCCTGAGTTATCAGAAGGAAATCCCAGATGTTCATGTCAGAAACAGATTTTACACTTCCTCCCAAGTTGCTTGTCTGATGGTATTCAGTCTCAAGCAACCCTTTTTCTTCATAGCATTCTATTTCATAAGCTGTGTTTAAAGCAATTGCCTTCACACATATATTCACTTACCAAATAATGGGTTTCATCGGGACATTTGAAAATATTGTAATGGGGCCAGACAATGGCTCTCAGCATTTTAGAGCATGTACTGCCAGAACACCCAAATCTGTTTCCCGGCATTCGTGTCATATGGTTCACATCCTCCTGTAACTCCAGGTCCAGAGAGATCTGATACATGTAGTTTTTAAGGGTACAAACACTCACATGTACATATGCCCCCCCATACATATAATTAATAAAAATGAATATTATTTTAAAGATCATCTTTGTTGCCTTTGGGAAATAGAGTGCCACCATCTTGAACACATACCAGTCAAGACTGTGATATATTTGCCTCCATCTTTTCTATCACGTGCTTCTGTGGACTGTTGTGAACAGAGCTGCAGGAGTCACCCATACCACAGGCAAGCCTGGAGGGTTTTCGTTCGTGAATTTTGCAGCTGGGCAAAATTTTAAGTATTTCATCATAAACAGTCTCAAGATAATTAGAATGGATTAAATTACAAGAGAAAATTCATTTAGTTAATCTTTCTTCTAATTAAAAGAAATGCATAGTTTAAGTAAAGTGTTTGTTTAAAAACACACACATACACACATACGCGTGCACACACACATATACGCTTTTCATTGTAATCAGGGAGAGAGGCCTGTTTGGTCCTTGGTGATAGGACAAGGCATATGCAGCATAATTAAAAGCTACCAGGCAACGTTTCTCTGATTATTAAATCCCTGAGGAGGAAGTCCAGACCCCACCCCCAGCAGTAATGGAAGAACTCTCCAGACAGCCTTCACCCTGGTCCATAGGGGCATTGCCTTCTTTCTGTGTTCAGCTCACTAAAGATGCAGTTGACTCCCTGGGTCAACAAGTATAAAGTACAATGGTCAGTGTAGCAGAGGTTGACATACTTTGCCAAGTGAGCTGGAATGATAGTCAAAACAAGGCTGGTGGTGACAGGAAAACTTTTCAGAGATGGAACCCTTGGTCCTTCTTAAGTTCATTACAAGACCAATAGACCCAAGATGTCCAAATCCCATAAACCTACTTCATACAGTAGGCACAATCTACATCAGTTACATCACCCATCCAAGCTCACAAGTCATCCCAGCTGCAAAGTTTGCTTCCTACTGATGCCGCCAGGGGTTTCTGATGTTCCAGGGGAGTCACATGCATGTAGCTAACCTTTTCAGATTGTTCAAGTGTGGCCCCTCCATAGTAACCAGTTGCCTGCAATATCCTCTTCCAAGAAATCATACAGCACTGCCTCCCAGGCTCCGGGAGGCCGGTTATCTTCACTCCCAGCCACACCCTTAGAGCCCACTGAGAACTCTTATTGCCCCTACACAGTAAACGCTCTTCAACCTTAGCAGCTGACCCCTAAGTTCCTCTGAGAGAATAGTCCTTCGTTTCTGCCTTAGATCTGGCTGATTTCCTGGAACAACAAATACCAAGTGCAAATTACATCTCTCCTGTGTCTCAGGTTTCGTACCGGGCTAGGGGTAGAACAAACAGCATGGAGTCCTAGTTATATCCCAACTCCAGTCATCTTCAGACGTGTCCCAGGACCAAAAAGGACAGCGAAAGAAGCTCACAAATTCTTTAAACACAGCCAGTCTCTGAGTGCCAGTTTAGACTCAGCCAAGAACCTCACCCCATTGCAACGTCTCTTCAGTTCAGTGAATGGTTGTGTCTATTCTCAGCAAGGAAAACTGCCTATGAACGTGTCCCTGGGGTCTCTTTTTCATTCTAAACACAGTTGGAAAGGGGTGGAGAAGCACCTATACCCACCTACTAGACCCTAAGTTCTGAGCAGTTTCTGGACATGTCTTTGATGCTACCGATCCTACCACGCCTCGGGCCTAGCACTATGCATTCCCTAAATGCCATTCTAAGGAAGGACAGGCTAACTAATACATTAAACACACACACACACACACACACACACACACACACACACACATACACACACAAGTTCCATATAAGTACTGTCTTCGAGAATCTGAAGAGCTAAGACTCCCTAGCTTAGCAGTAGCAAAGCTAGTCACATTGGTGATGAAGTTGGTTAAAGCTTGGCCCGGGAGGTCATCTGTCTAAAGCTGTATGCAAGTGACGGGCTCTGATAAGTGTGAATTGCATTTCTTTATTTTTTGAAATTATGTTTTAACTTCAAAAGGGATTGCCAGACAGCCCTGAGTAGGTGTCTAGAAATAACGTGGGGGTGGGGAGGGAGAGGGGAACGGGGGGAGCCTGAAAGATTATAAGATAATCACCTTGCAAGCACAGGGAAAATGTTTGTGCCTGATTTTATTCCAAAAAGTTATCAAACCACCAGTGTCTCCAAAGCACACTCTCGCCAGTAGCATGAAAGTCAATAGGGGGCTTCTGCATTGTGGAGAGGGTCCCAGTCACTGGCCCATGGGTCTGGTTGTCTGCTCTGAGTGTATAGCAGCCCAGGGAGGCCAGCACTGATTATTAGAGTTTGCCAGAACCAGGAGGAAGCAGGGGAAGATGTTGGAAGGGATAGGAGAAACTCATTTTTTTCCTATTAAACCAGAGAAGGCAGGCAGGCCAAACTGCACCCCTTAAGCATGTTGCTATCAACTTCCTGCCCTCCTTTGAATAGGAACTGAATTAACTTTTGATTTCCATGTAATAGGGCCAAAATAGATCTATGTCCATTCAGTCGCTGACCTGCTCTATGGGGGTTCTGATAAAGAAAACGCATTCACAGCATAGAGAAACCTAGCCCAGAAAAAAAACCGTTGACCCAGAATTAAACCATTTGCAATGCATAGCACATGCGAGAACCCATTGCAAACTGTCACTATCTCACACATTCCGTTTGTAGGATGTGACATCTTCCTCTCTGCTGTTAACACTCTTGAACAACACTTTACTATTGTCATTATTTGTGAGTTCAAATAATTGGGGAGGTGTAGGGAGTGTGCATACACATTGAGTTGGAGAGGTGTAGGGCTAGGAATGGCTCCACCCCACTGTGAGGGAGACCGATCTGTGGATAAATGCATAACATGGTGCTTGGTGTTCCACAAACGATAGATTAAAGATTATTGATAGCACACCTTCATGTTGCCTCCCAAATATGTCTTCAAGAAGCGCACACCGGAGATCAGCAAAGACGGCAAATGGCTAGCAGAGGCCCAGCATTCCATGAAAAGATCCTCAGAGCTAAACCTGAGGTGTTAAACACGGATGTCTGCAGCTGTTTCCTGTTTCCCTGTCCCAGGAGGAGCTCTGTGGGTCGCATGGCTTGAAGCCCTTTGAGGGAAGTGAACGCACATAGCGAGGGTAAATAAATGGAAAGAGACAAGGAAACACCAAGAATCCCACTATCGTTTGCAAGAACATGATCATAAGCATCCATGTACCATGCATGCCAAGTCTGACGTCCATAGTTCCCATGTCTAGTTCAAGCTGAGCATGATAAATATAGTCAGCATTTATTGAGTGCCTAATGTATTCGGTACCATGCTACGTGCGATACGAGAAACCTCGCTCTGTGAATATCTCCAGGGTAGCAAACATGAAGAATGGCTTGTAAAGAAGCAAGCAACAGGCCGTAGTACTTCAGACGTCTCCTGTCCTTTTCCCAACACAAGACTTAGCTGTATTCTAACCCAAGATCCCTTTCCTGGCATTTCTGACAATAATTATTTTTTATGTATTCTTCAATACTGAACTTTGCTTATGGCTTTCTTAAGATATCAACCAACATAGAGACGGAAGCCTCGAATTTTGAAGACAAGGCTTGAGTTCTTCTGTAGCACAGTGTTACTGCATAATAGAAAGTCAGGTATCAGCCATATATATGTATGCAGACGATTCCCTAGTAAGTGTTAATATTTCCTCAATGAGGGAAGCTCAGCTAAAGCAAGCAAAGATGGTAACTCATTAAAATTTGATTTTCCCTCCTATCCTTTTTTATCTCTTAATCCTCCATATATGGCACAACTTGTTCTGTTAAATAACACTCATTAATTAAATCTCATCTTCTCCTAGCTATATCTATATTTTTATTTAGTATGAAAACCTTCAAATGCTTATGATCTAATTTAGTTGGATTACTGCCTGGACAGCTCGAAATAAGAAAACTTTGAGCTTTTAGGGTGGAATTACTGACAAGGGAGGGGAAAGGGAGAGAAAAAAGGCTCTTCTCATTTCTCTCTTGGTAAGGGGTGGTCCGGTAAATCTTTCCTCTGTAAGAGGAGCTGGCCTAGATTTGGATAACGAAGCACTACGAATTCAGGATCTTTGTTGACTTAGAGAAGGGAAGGGAAGGCATAACCAGTAGAAAAAAAAAGAAAAAAAAACCCTCAGATATCCCCCCTTGAACAGGAAGCCGTAGCAAAGTAAGTGGGCCCGTTAAACGGGGTGTAAGCACAAAGGCAGAACTAGTGAATGCCCCAGCTGTAGGGGGCAGGCACGAGCCAGCTCCAGCTGTGTATTGCCACGTAGAAATGCAAGCGTCGTTTTCCCAAAATGGCTAGTTTTTCAACAAATGCCAAAAGGCAAGACTGTTGTTTCTATTCTCCCAGGTTTTCCAAAGTTGGCCAAAAAAAAAAAAAAAAAAAAAAAAAAAAAAAAAAAAAAAAAGACAAAGAAACATCAGTGCTGTTCAAGCCATCCAGATAAAGTGGGGGACCAAGAGTGCTCCTGTATGGCCCTGACATTTGCCTCTAAGGCAGGGGTAATGGAAATTTTAAAAACATCATTGACCTGGATTGAGACTGGGACAGCCTTGGCTGCTTTTGTTTGATATTCCAGCCGTCACCGGTGATTGGTTTAAGCTGATGCATGTCTCATGCCCATGGTATAATGGTGGTGATTTGTACTTACATGGTGAATTTTCTCCAAGGAGCTCAAAAGACTTTGTGTTGCCTCCGTGCACCTTACAGCAAACAGCAGCCCCTCCCCCACCCCACCCACACACAAACAGTGAGTAGCCACAGTAGTGTTTTACACAAGACTAGCTAGGTTGACTCACTCATTCCAATCTGTGGTCCTACACCATTGGCAAAGATAGCATTCAAGAACCATGGGCAGGGCTTCTCATGGCCACCTCCTCTGCCACTTTCTTTGGCTTCTTAGCTTCCTCCCATGTAGTCCAATAGACAGCCAGCTCCAAATTCCAATGATGAACACAGACAAGACAAGCCAGTGCCTGATTCCTGTCGTGCGTATGAGTGTGTCCATGTCTGTGTGTGCATGCATGTGTGTGTGCCCACCTGACCGCTCAGCAGACCCAGCATGGTACATCCGCCCCATTGCAGCACGTTTCTGCACTTGTCATTGGTCTAATGCCATGCCCTTCAAATGCTACTTTTTTGAGTGTTCAAGACCTAGAACTTCCACATGGGGTGCTCCAGGGTTCTAGACACCTGTGTCCTCCTAAAAGAGGCTTCTAATCTGTGCTTCTTGGGTCCCCTGCGTCTCTTTCTCTTTATTAGGCTGGTAGAATGACACAGGTGAAGTCTCATGCCTTCTCCAGCTGCAGTGGATTAACAGAGATGCAAATTAGGCATAAGAGCCCAAGAGGTACAGTGGAGGCCAGGACCAGAATCCTTCCTGAGTTGCCTTGGATAGAACACCCAGGAAAGTCAGACTGTCCCGTGAGGTCTGGAGCTCTTTCACAGTTACTGTTTCCCTTCCATGGCTGTGATCAAGGCCTTGCTACACAGTCCCCTGTCCCACCCTCTCCCTTCTGCTTCCTGGGCCTATGTGCTCTGTCTACTCTACTGAGGGGAATTCCTTGGGCTTTGCAGGCATGACCCAGGGAGAAGACTCCAGTTCAGCAGTGTAAACCTGTTGATAATTTTCCTGGAACAGCACAGCACAAGTATTCTACATTTTCTAGATTGCTTGCTCTTCCTTCTAACTTGTCTCAGATCAGGCCACTGATTCCTGGGAAGCACTCCCAGCATGATACTCTATTATAACCATTTACATCCTTTGCATGCAGGCATGCCATCAGCATCCTTCAGAGGCAGGTGTAGAACCAGGGGAACACCTGGCCATTTGGAATGCATGTGTCGGGGAGGTACTAGACTCACAGGAACTACAAAGGCTGACATATCTCCTGCTTCCCATCTGACCTCTCCAATCAGGACACTTCTTCACAGACAGAGGGGTTGAAAACATTCAAGATCTACAGGGAGTAATATTAGGGATGGAACTGAAAACTGATTAGGCTTCTAGAATCAAGCATAAAGTGTTAGCTTTCCTCAGTAAATCAAAATCAATTTTAAAATGTAAAAGGTATGGGCATGGGGGGGGGGGGAATCCATGTCTTTACAGACCCAGGCGTTTTTGCTACCTTGGGAGCATCTCCTCGCACATTCCAGGTAGTTGTTAAGAATGAAAGCTCTAAATAGTGAGCCAGGGTTCTCCATATACTCCTTCAGCAGGCCTCTCAAAGTTCCAATGTGTCTACCATAATTGACACTTTTGCATCCATCCATGCATGAGGCAATCGGACATTGTAATGGGGACCCCTCTGCCATAGCCTGAAGGTGCATTCATTTTAGAAAATTATGAGGTCAGAGAAACCACACTTTCCCCAGTGCAACCAAATCTGCTAAGGCCAGTTTTCCGACAATTAGAAAGAGAATGCTACTTCAAGTCCATCAGCCTTCAAGTGAACTTGACTCCGGAAGCCAACAAGTGGCACTCGGGGAGCCCCACACATTAGGGAGTTCGGCTGATGAGGTTCCTCCCATGAGCCTCTAGGGTTGCAGGCAAAGTAGGGGGAGAAATTCCACAAGAGCCAAGCACCTGCCAAGACCAGGTGATCTCTTTCTGTCTCCTCTAAATGAGCTTTGTGCTCTGAGGGTACCCTTAACTCTGCATTCACACTTCCCTTCCATCACCAGTGAGATTAGGCTATGCTAAGTAATACAGCTTTCAAATATTTTCTGAGCAGTAAAAATCAAATGATTGCAGCGTTATAAAATCAAATCTTTTAGGAGACATTAAAATATTACTGACACTGATCACAGCAAGGCAGAAAGCCACAAGCTAAGACTTTTGGGGGGAAGGAGGCAAAGGCCCAGCAAACAGTGTGAGACTGGTACATAAATGAGGTACTTAAAGCCAAGCCAGGATAGCTTCACAATCTAAAATCACACTCTGCTGGGTTGTTGCCTTTGAATTCCTCTTCCCTCACAGCCTGTGACTTTGTCCCTTTCTATCAAAACCTTGACAGTACCTCTGACAGAGTCCGTTCTATGGTTTTTCCAACCCTGGGCCAGGCAGTACAATGTAGGTTGTTGGGGTGGGAGGAGAGGGGATAAATTATCCCTTGCCTTGGAGCCTGTAACACAGCAGGTACCCAGGGGTTGCCGGCCAACATGGCAATTCTCTGAAAACATACCCTTCCCCTTTGCCTGGCATCTGATTCACTTAAGACAGAGAGAAAGAAAATCCACATTGTATGCAGAATAACTGGGGAGAGGTGAAGGAGAAACCCAGGAGTTGGCTTCAAAATATTGTTTCTCAGCTGCCAAAATTACCCACTCATTAGAAGTTCAAAGCTGGCTTCAAAGGTGGCCCACCAAAAGGACTCACCGGGTGGACCAGGGATTTCTCCCAAGTTTGGGGGCCTTTCAGGCTTGAACAGAGGACTTTGTTGTCTAAGATCTAAAGTTAGTAAAAAAAAAGTGGTAGATTTTTTAAATGAAGTGGTAAAACTTCATTCCAAACCCATTCACAGTGGGAGTAGTGTCTGCTCCAATAAGGAAAAATAGTTCGGAGGGGGTGGAAACAACTCAGCTCTCTGATATGTTAAATATGTATGCACTGTGCCATACAGTATATAAATAAATAATAATAAAAAAGAAATCAAAAGATTTTAATCCAGTAGAAGATACACAGTTACTAGCATTTCAGAGTGAGTGGCCTCAGTGACTTCAAGGAAGATGCACTCTGGCTGGTGACACTTTCTACCACTTCCTCCTTCTGATTTTATGTCCCCTTTGCCAGCTTAGCTTTATGCCAAATCAGCCTAGAGTAAAAGAACCGGGTGGGCTAAATATTTGGTTTTGTCACGATTTTCTTAATCTGCTAATTCAACTGAGTTCCCCATTTAGATCTTGACAGC
Source organism: Meriones unguiculatus (assembly GCF_030254825.1). Classification (NCBI taxonomy): domain Eukaryota; kingdom Metazoa; phylum Chordata; class Mammalia; order Rodentia; family Muridae; genus Meriones; species Meriones unguiculatus. The sequence continues at coordinate 33,595,721 of NC_083359.1, forward strand.
TTACAGTTACTGATCACTGAGCCACTACTGCTAAGTTCTTGCCCCATATAAACGGTTACGAGGTGGAGACTCTTAGCACCCTCAGTTTATATGAAAGGAAGCTGGCTCACAGAAGTGAAGCAATATGTAAATAACAGGATGGTCCAAGAAAAGAACAGCTGAGCTCCAAATCCCACTGAACACCTGTGATCATTGCATATTTTGATCACTTACTTTGTTCCCAGGTAGGAGCAGCAACAACAGCGGGTTTTTGTTTTGTTTTGTCTTTTGAAGTCCTGAAACTCGATCAGGTACATGGGTGCCAGGGAGCTGCCCTCACTTATTGGTAAAGTCATCCCTTGCAGAAGTGTGCCTTTGGGGATTGAGGACAATGCCCCAGTACCTTAACCAGTGTCCCCCAGGCTAAACAGTTCACCAAGTAACTTCAGATTCTATGACTGACCCGGTGTCTTGGCACAATTGGCCAACTTGCCTAAATTTAAGTTGACTTTTCCATCAGAGTTCACATTTCCACCAACTTTTCATTAAATTAATTATTCAAAACAATTCAGAGTTAGCGTTCTCACAGCAACTGTAACTCTGCCATGACTAGATTAAGGCGTAAATTGAACAGCATGTTTTGCAATAAAGTTAATTTTATATTCACCAGAGAACTGAGTTATAGTTGCTGTGGGAACCATCATTTTGAATCTCTTGACTTTGGTGCATTTAAATTCTCAGCCACAGCACGGCACACAGTAGCATATTTTGCATGGACATTTAATTTGCTTCACACCATGGCCTGGCTCCCCTGAATTTGGAAATCCTGTCAGAAACTAACATTGCAGCCTCGTGATTTTTGCAGTCTCCTTCCTTTTCCTGGTACCTATGACACTATACAGAGAAATAGCCAAGGAACCAAAATGATCTCCCATTTTATCTTGAAATTGCCGGCTTGGGGGAGGTGACTTTCTTTCAAAAAACCGAGTCTCAGGCAATGTCAACTAAAGCAGGCAATGTCATTGCATTTATGTGCAGCCAGGATTCTCATCCAACGGTATTTTTGGATCTGTGCTGTATTATTCAGTACACATGGGGTGACCTCTGAAAGCTCCAAGTCCTTGCATTGCATGTGCCATTAATCATGCAGGCATGCACAGCCATATATCAGAACTTATTGGCGCTCAGGAAAAGCTAAGCAACTTTTTTCCACAACGACATAAAGCCCAGGCATCTCTAAATCAAGAAGCATTGCAGAGCCTCCCTAAAAGGTACGTTCAGCAGAACTGTAATAGAATACAGGCTTGGTCCTGGTAGTGAGGGATCAGAAGCAGGTGCCAAGGCAAAGACAGAGACCTGTTCTAGGGTGGAGGATAGTAGAGGAAGAAAACTCGGATATGGTTAGTGATGCAAGCATTTCGTCTGCAGGGATTATTGATTTTTGTAGCTTTATTGGAAAAATCAGTCATGCTTTCTGCCTCCTGGGGATTGCTCCACTGCAATTTGGGAGTATAGATGTTCAGCAACTGTGCAGGTCAGCAGCTGAGTAGCTGCTCCCATTCACCCGTTCAATTATCCATTTAGCTAGAATGTGACTTAGCAGAAACAGACTGCTGTTTTGCATGTGAAAATATATTTGAAAAGAGGGAATTTGGTTTCTCCGTAAACGAGAAGATTTCGAAGAGGGAGCTTGGCTTTCTCAGGGTGTACTCATTATGCAAAACTGGAGAATAGCACCTAACAATAGCATACACCAGATTGTGGGAATTCTGAAAAAAAAAAACATTCTCTACTCTCTTGGAAAACAAAAGCCTCCTTACTCCTCATACTGTGGCACCCTTGCGAGTGCGCTTCCTGCTCAAAATTATTGCAAAACTTGTACACAAACATCCTGCAGTGAGCAGTGTCTCCCCCCCCCCCCCCCGCATAATCCTTTAGATGATGCTAAACGCTGAGTTGGGGAAAAGAGTCACTCATAGAATTCAAATAGTCTCAGTACTGACTTCAGCTTGCCTCAGTCACTGGGATGGGAAGGGTGAATGAATGACAGATAACTCTGGATTGATGACTATGAACCATCCAGAGGGGGACCACAGAGGCTAAAAAGGAAAAGGAAAGACAGGAGTATTTTTACTGCTTCTCTGCAAGGCAAAGCGTACCTCAAGACAAGGTAAAACATAACTTGCCTTGTGAATTCCTTTAATAGTGGGTGTTCTCAGGGTTTGGAGGGATTTGTTAGTAAAGAAGGCTTGATGGATTAATTAATTAATAGATATAAGTATGGATGGATGGATAATGATAGATAGATAGGTAGGTAGATAGATAGATAGATAGATAGATAGATAGATAGATAGATAGATAGAAAAACAGACAGACAGATGGAATGATAGAGAATCCGGGCAGTGGTAGCATTACCCCAGCACTTTGGAGGTAGAGGCAGCAGATCTCTGTAATTTCAAGGCCAGCCTGGTCTACAGAGAGAGTCCCAGGATAGCCAAGCCTGCACAGGGAAACCCTGTCTTTAAAAACAAAACCAACCAAAAATATATTAGAATGATAGAGGTAGGTAGGTAGATAGTTAGACAGAGGGAGAGAAAAAGAGTGCCAACCTAGCCTTAAAGGATAAGCAGAACACAAAGGAATTAAAAGATCAACAATGATAACACAAAGTTTTCTGGGAGTGGTGGAAAGAGGTCCAAGAAGGGGTAGATGTAGCTAGTTGAATAAGCACAGCCTCTGGTCTGAAGTTGCTACAAAAGAATGTCACCAGAGCTATTGAAGTGAGACTGTCCATCCTAACCCTACAGAGCCTCTGTGACCCTGTAGTTCAGGCCTCTCCTCCCGTCCTTCCTATACATGTTGTTTTGCAGGAACAACTCTCAAGCTGTTCTCATCCTTTGTCACCAGGTCTCTCCTTTAACATGGCGAATGACCTTAAAGGCCAAGTAAAAATCACAGCAGAGGCACATCTCCTCCCCATCATCCCTTCACTGGTTCCCAACGAGGGGTGTGGTATGCTTACATGATCTGGGGCACATTCGTATCTCAAAAGATCTTTCCTTCCAGAGAGATAGGTGAGAAAACCTACATGTAGCCATGCCACAGTCACAACTGGTACTTAACCAAGCCACTGCCGTGACATAGCTCCATGATCTCCTCATGGCCAGCCTTCTAAATTCTCACACTCTTTTAACTACCTAGTGCAAAGGACAACCCTATACTTGTGCTTGGCCATTTACCCAACATACCACACACACACATACACACACACATATACACACACACTTACACCGACCTTCTTTTCAGAATAAAGCCAGTATTCTTAGAATAAACTATAAATCCACACCCTTTACTGACTCTGCTCTGGCCAGCTGGACACTTACTATCCCTATGATAGCGAAGCATCCTTCTAGCTCAGGGCTTTGTTCCTCCCAAATTCTTCTGTTTGAACTACGCTCCTCCCAAACAGTTACATGACTGGTTTTCTCCTGTACTTCACAAGTTTCACTCCTACCTCACCTTGTCCATGGGACTTCTCTGACCCCCAAAATTGCTCACAAAATATATTTGTCAAAAGCACTCATAGATCTGCTGCAAAACCAGCATACTGTCAGCACTCAATAACATGAAACTGGGCTGGTGTTTTTCCCTCAGAAGTCCTCTTCCTTTGGATCCCACATGCTATTCTCATCGGGGGCTACAAACAGAGCAAGAGCTAAACCATATCACCATGCAGCCACCTTCCCCTGCAGCGTCTTCCTAGCACACAGCCTGCTTCTCAGCTTCAGTGACTCCATCTGTTTGTATCCACCAGTGAGCCCTCTGCTCATCCCCTCATACTACCCAAATCTGCATCTAACACCAAAATGGCAATTTATTAATCCCGCAGTGAAGAAGCCTCACAGTTCCAGAATATTCTCTTCCTAAAAGGAAATCTATATGGGTAATGAAGTTTAAAATCAGAAGTTTGCTTAGAAAGCAAAGAATCAAAGCAAAAATGAGTCACTCTTCCCCTTCCATAGAGACCTTGTTTCATGACCCCAGGGAGCAACAAAATGCCCTTGTTTAATGACAGTCTTTGGGTATAACCTTCTCCACACAACCACCTCTGGGTTATTTGTAATACCTAATGAATATAAATGCTATGTTAAAAGTTGTAGTCTATAGTGTTCAAGGAAGAATGACAAGAAAAATCTGGACGTGTTCAGTAAAAGTACAATATGACCCAGACAAGGTTGGTGGAAATCTGAGGGTGCAGCACCCACAGATCCAGCTGGTGGCATGATATACTGAGGCCATCCTCTCCCATAGAAACCTACCAGTGAACAGAAGAACAAAGTGTCCTGGCCCAAGTTCAAATCTTTCTTCTACCACCTGGAGTCCTAGTGACCCTAGTCAGCTTCATTAACTCATTAAGCTTTAGTTATTTTAGCCACATGTTATGACAATATGTATTTCCTATGGTCCTTGCCAGGGCTTGATGGGATACATACACTGTGAATTATTGAACACTTAGCTTCCCTCCCCTCATCTCCATGGACCTGAGTCTCTCTTTACCCCCAAGTTACACCACCTCATCCTGTTAATATACTTTTTCTGAGTGTGGGTGAGATTTCTTACCTTGTGGTCCTTCGGAGTTATATCTTACACACCTATTGAATTGAAGAACCATTTTTCAAATAACTTGTGATGTCCATCATGGGCATGTCTTATTCAGGAAATTCTCCAGGAAGTTACTTCCCTTTTCTCACTTCCTCCCAAGTCTTTAAAGGTGATCTCCGAGCTGTACTGATTATGCATATCCTTTTTGAGTCTGCCTGTACTTTTCTGCCTTTGAAACAGTACGTCACTGCATAGCCTAGGCTGGCTTCAAACTTGAGATGCCCTTACCTCGGCCTTTGGAATACTGGAATTACATCTGTGTGTCAACCCACCCAACTCTGTTCCTATTTTCAGTAATAGAACATGGGCCCGCCTTAGCACCAATCCGTGTGCTGATGACTTTCCTGAAGCATAGAGACCCTGCTGTCCCTGTTAGAGGATCCCTCTAAGTATATCAACAGTGTTGGCATCATCTTTACAGGAGATAAGCCATGGGCCATAGTCTCTCGTTAAACCTCAATAACTCTAAGGCATCAGTGCTTTGCAGACTTCGGTTTTGTATGGCGTGAAGGGCTTATGGCACTTTGCTTAAAGGTCATGCAGCCCAGGGTAGAGCTAAGATTCGAACTCACACAGTTTGGACACAGACCTTAAGGGAAGCCGACCCACACCCCACAGATTCCACACCTGCAGATACAACCTAACTGCCAACTGGGAAGGAAGATACATCAGAATTGGACACAGATGGACTTGTTTCTTGTCATTACTCCCTAACGCCATGTAGCGTCTACCGATACAGCACTGACATTGACATTGCCTTAGGTAGAAGCCGTACAGAGATGATAGAATATTCAGGAGGATCTGTAGGCAGCATACAGACACTGCACTGCACCATTTCATATACAGGCCCTTGAGCAGTTGAAGCTTGTTGATATCTGAAGCCGGTCCTCAAATTTCCTGGGCAAACTGGGATGGCTGCTCAGCCTCATGGAGAACAGGTCTGTGGGGCCTGTCCATAGCCTGAAATTGAAATCCTGAGTCTCCCACTATCTGCCTCTGACCATGTTGGTCAGCTTCTCTGTGCCTCCACTTTCTCATGTGTAGAACAGAACTGGAATAATAGCAGTACCCATACCAAGGCTTATTTGTGACCTTATTGAATGACCTCGCGTATGAGGTCATTCACCTCACCTGGGAGTGTCGCTGTCATTGTCACGGTGTAGAACACTTCCTAAGATCTAGAGCTTCAATCCTGAGGCAGATTCTTTGCCTGGCCCTTTTAACATTTCTAAGAAATACCATTTCAGGTTTTCTTGCATTTCTTGAAATTGTGCTGGGTGCAACATCAAAAATGGCAATTGATTGTTGGCCCGATTTTACATTAGTTTAAAGAGAACCATCAGCCCTCCAGAAGTAACAAGTCCGTGCCCGCAGGCCTCCTAGGTGTTATTTGTATTTTTATGACCCTCCTGTGGCTATCAGGATGCTCAGTGGATGTAGAATTGGATGGTTAAAAATAACAAACAAGAAATCAAAGTCATGCCTGTCCCTATTTCCATACCGGTAGGTACCACATCCATTATTTGCTGGACTGCCATGGGAATGAGCGGCACAAGGTAAAACAACTTGATCACCCTCCAAGAAGCAAATTAAACCATTGGGCTCTCTTCTCTTTGTCACCCCTGCCTTTGCGTGACTCTTGTCACCCCCCCTAATCTACCAACATGCCTTCTCATCTACCTCTCTGGGAGCTCTAGTCCGTCTCTTTCAGTTGGGAGCTGTCTGCTTCTTATACGTTTTGAGGCAGAGATCCACACTGGCACACAGACACAGCCCCTGGGTTTGGACCCCGTGCAGCCAGCAGCTGCTTCTTCTGCTGGGGAAACGATCATGCTTCCAGCACTTGGGGTGTGGCCTGCGGGAGGCTTTTCCTTTTACCTGGCTGCTGAATCAAGGGCATGATAAAACAGCAAGGAAACACAGCCCCGGTTTCTCTTTTCATGAATTCCTCCAACAAATACCTTTAATGCTAACCACTGGGGTGAGCACTGGGAATCCAGCCATAAACAACAGAGCCAAAGTCTCTCACTCTGGAGTCATTGAGGAGCCCAGGAAGGAGGCCATCCAACCCCAGGTTTTTAGCCTTCATTGTGAAGTGGAATATTCTGGAGAGTTATAGAGAAGAAAAAAGAAATGGTTGGAGGTATAGCTGGGGGGGGGGGGGAAGCATTACTTACTGTGAGCAAGGCCCCACATTCAGTCCCAGTACCCCAGAAAGAGAGAAAAATAGGGGTGGAGAGGTGGCTAAGAGGATAACTCTTATGCTGCTCCACATTTGGGGGCATAAGCAGGAGGACAAGAGTCCAGATCCACAGCACCAACATAAAGTCAGGTGAGTATGATGGCCCACCTGCACTCTCAGGGCAAGGGAGATAAAAACAGAAGATGGCTCCCTTGGAGGAAGCTGCTCAGCTAGACAAACAGAATCAGTGAGCTGGATTTCATGAGCAGTACTACCTCAATGTACAGAGTGAAGGGTGACCAAGGAGGACACCTCACCTCACCTTTGGCCTTCATGCGTACGTGAATACAAACACATGTGCATTAGCACACACACACGATACTCCCTCAGACATGTAAGCATGCATACACACATCAATATATACTACAAATGTGTACACATGCAAGAAAGCAACAGAAGGAGATAGAAAAACAGAGAGATACTGGTGCCTGGGTCTCCCCTTTAAAAAGGCGGAGTTTTGTTTTTGTTTTTCTGGCTGAGCCAAATAGAAGAATGACCAAGGTATGTGCAGCCAAGCTGAAGGCTACTACTTTCAACAAAGGCCAAAATAGAAAAATGATAGGTGTGAGCAAGAAAGAGAGAATTCTATGGGGGTGGGGGAGTTCTATGGAGGGGATGGAGAGATGGTCTGAGCAGAAAGTCAGGAAAACCACCTGCTGGCAGGATGGACCTAATAACCCAAAATGAGTGGCACTGATAATGTGGATACAGTGGCCTTAGTTAGGGAGAGGGGCTTTGAAGAAGCCCCAAAGAAGGATCCATATTCCAGAGGCCTAGAAATCAGTGTGGTAGAGGCCCCAGAGAACAGAAGCAAAATGAGAAGAGAAGAGGCCAACTACCAGCACAGATAATACAGGCCTTTGAGGTCTTATCCTGTTGGGGACTCAGGACTTAATCCCAAACTGCTGTTAACAGGGCAGACATTGGCTCCCCTAGAGGGAAGCCAGTTCCCTCCAACCTCCCTCCTCCCAGCAAGAGATCTACTCGGCACTGAGGGAAGAAATCCAAGCACTTGCTTTCCTTGCTGAAGCAGATGCTGTAAGTGTCGGGACTGCAACCCTGGACTGAGAAGCTATTCTTCTAGTTCAGTAGAGAAGCTTCTAGATCAGTCGTGAAGCTCCTGTAAGACCGTCAGCAGGGTCTTGTCACAAGTTAGTGTGTGCTTTAGCAACATTGAGATGTGGCCTCCAAGTCCAGTAACCCAGCCTCCTCCTTTTATACATAAAGTGGAATAGGGACCAGTGATGTTCTAGGAAAAGAGAGCTCAGGCTTGGGTGGAAACCCAGGCAGCTAGCGGATACTGACTCCCCCAGAATTCACTCAATAACTGACTAGGGATTCCTGCTCAAAAGGAGCTTCCCCCGTCACTCTCACCTACCTTCTCAGTTTCTTCCTCCCATGGCCTTCAACTTGAAAAGAATTGTAGTGTAGGGTATTAAGAACCTGAAACCATCGAAGCAAGATGTGTCTTCTTTTGTCTTTCTTTCCCCAGAATGGGAAAGGATCCTGTTTATTTACTTTTTTTTTTTCAAGTTCATCATTTTTTTTTCCGGCGGCCACAGCTGAGCTTGCCGCGTGCCTTTTTCCACGCAGACAGAAATGATGCTGATGGTGAGGATCCAGGTGCATCCAGACACGTGCGGCAGACAGCTGAACCCAAATCCCCATCACCTCGTGGCTGATTGGCTGTTTCTGTGGCTGCTGGCGTGGAGGGGAACAATTTCTGCCTCCAGAGCAAAAGCTACTTCCTCCTCCGCAGTAGACCATGTCAAGGGTGCCAGCTCTCCCTCTGCCTCACGTGGCACTGTACCTGATCACACTTCTACAGACCCTCAAGGAGGCACAGATGGTGTTGAAACAGGGAGAAACATCTGCCTCTCGATTTTCCATGTCTGTTAGCAAAGCAAGGACATCTGTTCAATTGCAGGTTCATGGTAGCATGTCCATTCCGCTGTGCACCTAGAAATGGGGTCCCCGCATAGTTCCCCCATGACATGTGGGTGAGCGAGGGCAACCTTACTGTTTCCCCGGGGACTAGGATGCTTCTTCGTCTTCTAAGAGTTGCATTTCTCCCCCACAGTGTGACCCAGAGCATCTGACGCATTCTCTAGTATTGCCAGCTACTGTTTAGTACAGGTGACGACTGAACCACTAGCGATCCAGGGCCCCCAACACCTCTGTTGTCCTCAGCTAGAAAGAGTTGTGGAAGGGAGTGGCAGGTTCTTATTAAGCATCTCCCCCGTGTGTGCTCCCTAAATCCAGTGATGTGCAGTTACCAAGAAAACAGCAGCATTTAAACCCTTTGCATGGAAGAAGAGATGCTATCCCTGCTTTAGTTGGAATGTAAGGCACGATTCCTTCAGCTGGAGAAATGGCTCAGTCAGTAAAGCACTTGCTTGCTGCAGAGGAATGTGGACTTGAGTTCAGATCCAGGGCAGCCATGTGAAGAAGCTAGGCAATGCACTGCACAACTATAACCCCAGCAATGAGAAAAGGAGACAGAGACCAGAGGACTAGCCAGTCTAGTCAAAGAAGTGAGTTCCAGGTTCAGTGAGAAACCCTGACTCTAAGCATAACATGGAGATAAATGAGAATGATGCCCCATGTCAACCTCTGGTCTCCACACAGGTACACACACACTAAAAAAATTGATAACTGAAAAGTGAAAACTCTTCTCAAGAGAAAGGGCTCATTTATTACACATGAGCCTCTGCCTTCGAGGTTGTCACTCACCTCTGGATTTTCTCCACCAGCCCAGCTTCCTGTGTTGTCACTGGGTTTTTTTCTGGGCTGGTGGTCATAGGAATGAGGACATCCAGCTTCATAACAAAAGCACGCACTGAGGACACTAGAGAAATTTCTTTAAAAAAAAAAAAAAGCCAACTCGAATTAGAATATGTTCTCTGGTTTTCCTGATCTCAGTCTGAGGCAAAGAGAAGCGGTGTGCACTTAAAGAGCCTCCCAGTAATTAGAGTACCAGCAGCCACAACAGTATCAACGCTGTCAGCCATATGCGCTCTGTCTTATCGAGCACTTGTGATGACCAAACTCTGCTAAAACCTTCCTTCCTCTTGCTTATTTTGTTTAACACAACTGGTGTCTACCCAACATAAGGACTGTCATCAGCTAAAGTAAGTTACTCCATTAACAAGCATTTATTGTCTCCTACGTGCCTACTATCCTTCTAGACCTTGAAACTGTCTCAGTGGACAAAGGAGACAGAGTCTTGTCCTTGAGGATGTTATTCTGTTGAGAGTTGCAGTACATAACATTAATTGGAAGAAGGAAAAAAAAAAAAGACGCAGTTTTACAAGCAGCCTGGGCTCAAAGGAGTACGTCCACCAGCCGCAGTTCACATGGATAGCAGACTTAATTTCCATTCCAGAACTTCCTGCCTCAAACAAAGTTATGGTTTCCCCTTGGTTGAGGGAAAAAAAAAAAAAAAGACACTTTTCTTGAGGTTTACAGGAGGTTGTAATGGTTCTCCTAGTGGTCTCTTGAACTGAGCGGGGCTGTGCCGTTTCTGTGGCTTTCTTTGTAATCTGTGTCTACGTGTAGCCGGCCTTCATTCCTTCTTGCCTCCCCTGCACTGTAGGGCCTCCTCTCCGGTGTGCTTACTGGTGAACCTTAAAAGCCCATCCATCCCTCCGTACTTCCCAAATGGTATTAGCCACTTACATCTACCTGTAAATTGCCACACACTGCAGAACATGTCTTGGTACTGCTTTAGGAAAGTGTTTTTTATGATAATTATAGCTGTCTTCAAGCCCATTTACACTCCCCTTTTTCCTGGGCCCTAGACATTATTTTGCTCATGCCTAATTTTTGTTTAAGTCAAAAAGCCTGCCTAGCTGGTAGCTCTGTCAACAAGACCTTTCTCTGCTTCTTTTTTCCAGTGATTGGTGTATATATATATATATATATATATAAAGGTCTTGGAAACTATTGGAGCTCCACCAGCCATGCTGATTTCCTTCATTCATTCCTGACCATGCTACACATCCTTCCTTCTCTCCTTCCTTCCTTCTCTCCTTCCCTCCAATTATCCATTGCAATCCCACAGTAAATAACTTAGTCATGGTCCCTCCTGTGACAGGTGAACAACACAAGAGCGCCCAGGACAGCTGTTCAATTGAACACTGAGAAGTTCTAAGAACACCATTCAAACTGTAGTTAGTGACGAAGTCCACAGTCGTCCTCATAGCACGCTGGCAGCAGTTCGTGGGATAGCTAAGCAGCCTAGCCCACACAAGTACGTGCTGCTCAGTAATGATAGAGTGATAGGTTGCATAATATAAGGGAAAGGCTGAAGCCTCTGAAAGGAAATACCTGCCTGACAGGGCTATGAAGAGTATGTTAAAGTTGGGGAAATGAGAAAAGGAAAAAGGAGTGTCATCTGGCTTCCATGTGGCCAAAACCTAGTGTGATACTGAAATAGACTGGTGTATGACGGAAGCCAAATCAAGACGACCTCAGAACTACGTCAAGGTCCAGCGGAAAGCTACTGTGCTCTCAGTAGTGTCCGGGGTGGAGAGAAATGTAGGCAGGATGGTGAATTAGGAATCTTCAGGAGTCCCAGCCAAGATTAGCATAGCACCAGCAGGGTGCAGATTCTGAGATAGCTAAAAGGAAGGAAAGGGGTAGCTGTGCATTGCTTTTTTTTTTTTTTCATCACTATAAGAAAAAACAACACCTTTATTTTAAAAAGAGGCTTACTAAGTCCCCAGCGTTAGATGCTGAAGGTCTGAATCTACATGTAGACTCTGGGGCAGAATCCCTATTGGCTGTGCCTCTCTGTGGTAGATAGCAAGGTTGGGAGAGATCACATCTACATCTTAAAGCAGGGAACCACAGAAACGCTGAGGTTGTGCTGTCCTTCATGAGGGTGCCTCCAGTGACCTCAGGACCTTCCTCTAGACCCCACCCTCTAAAGGTTCCACTCATCTCCCACCACCAGACTAAGGATGCAACTTCCAAAGATGGACTCTTGGGACATGTCCAGGCTATATCCAACTGTAGCATTTCTTCTCAGCTCAGAGTTAAGAGGAAAGCTTAGCAGCGGTGATTGGAATTAGCTACACGGGATGATAGAAGTTATGGGCGGGGAGAGTGACTCCAAGGCTTCCGTCTCAGGACGGATGGATTCAGTCGATCAAGGAAACAGTTTAGAGAGAAACAAAAGAAAGGTCTCCTGACTGTAAGTTGCCCAGAAGTGAACAGACGGGGTGCTGAGGTGAGGAGAGCAGGGGTCCAGAGCTGGAGCTGGGAGGGATTTAAAAAGAAGGCATCATTCAGCAGTATGGCTTTGGTTTGTGTGGCTATAACTACATGCATCCGTGTCTGCCACGGATAAGAGGTGAGATGGCAAAACCAGACATGTTGCTGATGTCCTTGAAAGCTTTTTCTGAGACGAAAATGTCCCATGTGGAGAGAAAGGCTTCTTCTACCTGCTCATGGCTGTTGGAAGAGATGTGAAAGGACAGATGGAAATGAATCCTATTCATTCAAGCCCTCGATGTTAAGTCTGAGACCAGCTAACAACCATGGCTAAGATCTGATGAAACCAGGGTTTTCAACCTCAGTACTGGTGACATTTGGACCTGTGTCATTGTTGGAGGGTGACAGTGGAGTTCTCCTGGGCCTTTGGGATGTTGAACGGCATCCCTAGCCTCCACCCATCAGGTTTCAAGTGTCATTACCCCTAAATATGACAATCAAAAAACACCTGCAGACATGGCCAGGCATCCGCCAGAGAAAGGGAGGGAAATCTCACATAAATGCTTCATGAAGAACGGCTGGTGAAGGGTCATGATAGACCCTGAAGGCCCCAGGCAGCCATCGGTTCTTTCTAAGCACTTAAACAGGGCTGCCTTCCAGGAGTCTAAACTCGTCATTTAGAGGCAGGCCCTTGAGGAAATCCGAGAGGGAGCCTGAAACGCGGAGGACTCCTGTACAATGATTTCTCGGGTGCCCAAGAATGAGCCCATAAGCCAATTCCAACTTCAGTCATAGCATCCTCTCCAGAGAAAAGCTGCCACCTGATGCCCATTTACCCTCCAGACTAATTACTTCCTAGGTTTTGTTTTTCCTTAAGCAGCAGCTGGCTTTGCACTTTACAAACACAAGGAGTCACCTCCTCAGAAGGCCACCAGCAGAATGAACTTGTGCTGGGGCTAGCTTGGGGTTGCCTAGCAACGCCACGCACCTACCAAGGCTGCTTTCTTCCTCTTCAAGCTAAAAGCAAAGTCCTGTCCATTAATTCCCAGCTGCCCTGAAACTTCTCAGAGATTTGCCAGCTTCCCACTGTTCGTGTTTTCATCTTCTTCGTAGGATGTGGCGAAAACTCGCTACTCTGCCCCTGTTTATCTCACTTCAGTTGGTCAGAATGAAAAGAGTAGGGGGGGAGGCCTCATTCCATAGAAGAGCATACATATTTTGAGCACATATCTCTGACTGACATGCTGGGGCTCTTGGCAAATTTAAATTTTATGTGGTGGACGTGGGTTTCCTACACAATGAGCCTTCCGTTGAGACTCTGAGCGTGATTTCAGTGAGACATGAGGCCTCAAAGTAGCTAAATAGCAAAGCACACATACCAGCAACCACACTGAGCAAGTGTTCAGAGGTCTGTCACTTAGGGCATTCTCTGTGTTCGCCTCCCCCACACTCTGTTAGTGGTAACTGTAAGGCAGAAGGCGGCTGCAGGCTGGCCCAGGGCCCCCTTTTCCCTGAGAACTCATCCAACATCCCGCAGGCTTTTCCTCCTGGGTTCCATTTTGCTCCCACAGAAGTGTTTATGGCATGTCTGTAGAAGTGAAGAAGGCTTCCTCAGGATGTGTGCAGGAAGGACATCAGTAGTTCCCCAAGACAGGGCCACAGTCACCTCATTAGTAAGGAAAGGTGAAGAACCAGAGCTGGACTTTGTGAGGGTGGGTATGGAGGCCAAGGTGCACACACAGACTCCTAGACTTAGCACCAAGCCAGACTCCCTGCTCCAGGCTCCTTGCCTCCCCTCAGCACAGATGCCTCCAGAGACTGCCTTGAGAAAACTTCCCTGTTGCTTATCCTCTCCCTTCTGATCCTAATCTGCACAGGGTGGGAGGGAGCAAGCAGAGACTAAGACGAAATTTCCTAACGCAGTCAAACTCAGTTGTGAAGCACCCGACCTTTCTCTTTAGGAAGAGTCCTTTAAATTCATACCACTGACACATGCGCAAATTAGGTTTCTCAGCACCTACATGAGGAGTGCTTGAGAGAAGAGATGCTAGGTGAAGGCCTTTGTAATGCCCAAGAGAGATGCACACTTTGATTCACAGGAAGGTTCCGGATCAATTACCACTATCCTTAGAAAGCTCTTTGATCTCAGTCAGGCTTGCCTTGGTGTTTAAAAACAGATCTAGAGATGGAAGTGGCCACAGAGGGAGAAGGAGAGAGAGATTTCAGGTTTTGCAGATAGTTACTTACAGGGACAGTCAAATTCACAGTCATTGGAGTATATTTAAATGAAGCAAGAAAATATACGTCCAATTGCAGGACTCTATAACTTTCCCAGATGACATTGTAGTATACATTTACAATAGGTAAATTTTACCGTACGCAGATTATGCCTCAATAAAACTGCTCAAAGAAAGAAAAATGAAAAGATACCTAGAAAGTCTTGCCAGCAAGGTCTTATGAGTGTGGGCATGTGCCACAGATCCTCTGCTTCTCTGTTTCACAAAAGGCCAGGGTGGCTTGGCAGACAAAACTCCCCCTCTGTCACTTTCCCTTTTCTGCTCATCCAGCTTCTTTTGTCCATGCTCAGGGTTGGGGAGTCTATGCTACAGTCACTGTGGGTGCTGGAGCATTTAGGAAATTAAATAGGCTGCTGGTTTCACACAGAAAGGAAGGAAGGAAAGAAAAGAAAGCCATAAAATAAAAACTTCCCAGACTTCACTGCCCTTCCCTGTAGACAAAGATATATCCTCTGTCATGTCCCCAATCCATGGCACCCAGCACCTACTCCTTCCCTGGCCTTTAAATTCTGCTCTAGTTTTAAATCTACCATAAATAGGTGGTGATAAGCAGCCAACATTTTGAAGGGGTCCTTAAAGCTATTACAAGAATAAGAAAATAGACCAGCAGAGACATCCAGCTCTTTCTTGGTCACAAGAAGCTCTTGAAAATCATATGTAAATCTATCTTTAAAATTCTGCAAGATGGAAGGCATTTTGACTCTGGGCTGGTAGGGACATTTTCTCTTGTATTCAGAAGGCATTTAAAAGAAAAAAAAAAGAAAGAAAGGGAAGTAGAAATTGAAGGAGGGAGAGAAAGAAGAAGAAAGAGAGGGAGGGAAGGAAGGAAGGAAGGAAGGAAGGAAGGAAGGAAGGAAGGAAGGAAGGAAGGAAGGAAGGAAGGAAAGGAAGGAAGGAAGGAAGGAAGGAAGGAAGGAAGGAAGGAAGGAAGGAAGGAAGGAAAGGAAGGAAGGAAGGAAGGGCAGCCTTTTCTCAAGATAGCACACACCATGAGCCTCTGGCTGGAAATCAGAGCCCAGCTAGTTCAGCGTCAGGTCAGCACTGGTGCAGTTGTCTGGGATGTGCACTGAACTCCCTCCCCACTTTGGCAAGATTGCTCTGACCCCTGCACCCAGGTCAGTTGTCACTGGGAACCCCCTGCATCTGTGCCCCAACTCCGTCTTGCACCTGCATGCATGGCCTGCTTCCCCTGACTCTTTGGACAGCAGGTATGGGCCCCACTGTCAGGCTGGCCCAGTGGCTGCCCTGCAGGCTTGCTCCCCCTCTGCATGGCTCCCCTGCTTCCCCAGCGCAGCCTCACGTCCCTCCTTCTCATTCTCTCCATTTCTCCAACCAGATGGCTGCCCTGATTTGTGCAACGGTAACGGGAGATGCACACTGGGTCAGAACAGCTGGCAGTGTGTCTGCCAGACCGGCTGGAGAGGGCCCGGATGCAACGTTGCCATGGAAACCTCCTGCGCTGATAACAAGGATAATGAGGGAGGTGAGCAAGCGTCTTCTAATTCCCATACCCTCAAGAACAGTGTTGTATGTGCTTTCGTCATGAATCATTCTGCTGAAAGATCTTCTCCACACCATTGTCCAATGTTGTAATGTTTCCTTTGAAGTAAATACAGTGGGGAGTCCTCCTTGGGCCAGGAGGACTCTTGGAGACACAGGCTGAGTAGTCACTGAGGTTTTGTGCCGGCTTTCAATTCTCGAGCTCCCATCATTGCAGAGAGGTAGCTGGGTTCTGGCTATTACCTGTAGGGTGAATGGTCCTGTCAGACCTTTCAGGGTGACCAGTTTCGGTCAGTGACAATGGTGATGACAGTTGGAGCCTCACGCTGCCCTGGGATGTCATAAGCCATGTGCCCCTGAGATGTCTTTATGGCCCTCTGAGATGTCACTTTGAGGCAAAGGATGCCTGAAGAGCAGTTGCATTACTTTTTTTTTTTTTTTTTTTGCATTACTTCTAAAGACAATATAGTATGAAACTGAGACCCAAACTCAGCTCTGAGACCTAAAGTATGTGTTCTAATCCGAGGTCACCCTGTTGCACCCTGTGAACCAAATCTAACTTGTGAGGGGAAAGAAAAGGTTTTTAACATTTTCTTGATAGCTGAGGGGAAGTGATCTAAAGAAGATTTCATCGTGTGGAAAAGTACATAAAACTCAAATTTAAATGTCCACACTTTTTTTTCCAACTACTTTATTGATGCATGATTGATAGGTAAAAAGCCATACATATGTGACGCTCACGTGTTGCGTTTGAGAGTATACACACATTCCCGAAAGCATCACTGTGACCAAAACCATAAGCAGGGCCGTCACCACTCAAGTTAGTTCTCTCCACTCCCTTCAGGTGGGATTGTCATCTGCCCTCTTAGCGAATTTTAAGTGTACGGTACAGAATTTTTAACTATAGACGCTATGCTTGTGGCTCCGCAGATCTCAAAAACCCAGTTACCTTGCAAGACGAAGCCCTAACCCCTTTAGCCTACACCTTCCTCTGCACTGGGAGAGGGTAGTGTTCACTTGTTTATTTTAATTTTTCAACACTGTTTCACTGTGTGTGTGGAGGAGAGGGGGCAGATGTGTGTCACAGCATGCCTGTGGAAGTCAGTGGACAACTTGTAGGAGCCAGTTTTCTCCTTCCACCTTGTGGATCCCAAAGATCAAACTCAGGCCATCTGCCTTGGGGGCCAGTGCCATTACCCACTGAGCCATCCCATCTGCCCTGGTTTATATGTTGTGTACCTATATGCCATAGGCATAGCCGTCACCCCCGAGCTAGGTGGGTACCACACAGTGAGAGACGATACAGGCCTCAAACATTTGCTCTGGGCAGGACAGCTTTGCAGACCTCTCGTCCGCCCTCCATGCTCTGAGCAGACTAAAACCTCACTTAGTTTCTGAGGCTACGCATGCGCGGGTGACGAGACTGAAGACAACCGCCCCTGTTGTTCGCGTCTGCAATGATCCCCCTGAAACACATCCCGGTGTAATGACAGGGCTGCGTTAGCCTGTGGATCATGTGATCTCCCAACTTCAAAAACTTTGTACTGTCCATAATATCAGTGTAGTCGTGTGGCCGACCCCCATCAAAATGACTCAGGGGTCAGAGTTCACTTGAAGTTGAGGTTGTCTCGGGATTAAAGGATCTACACATGCAGTTATCTGAGCTCCTTAGAAGGTTTATGCTCCCACTGGGCCAGCCATAGAGAATGGGTGTTAACACCGTCTGGCATCCAAGTCAGGCCTGCTTCTTGGTCTGTGGACTCAGCCTCAGGTGATCAAAGGAGGATGCAACTTGGTGAGAAACAAATGAATGTTAGACATTCTATGCTTCATTTTCCTTCAGTCTCATAGTGGACATCTCACAGATGCCTTAACGATTCCCTTTGTGTACATAGATAGTTTGTGAATAAACAGACGTATTTACCTGATTGCGGTTCACCATCAAAGGCTTTCACAGGCCAGAGGCACTTGTGGCACTGCCCTTCATTCATTTTTCTCTCCGCTGAAACAAAGCCAGAATTGAAGCCACCTTAGTTTCATTTTTTAGCAAGGTGAGGCATAACTGCAGGAGGCATTTTTTTGAGTCAGAATCCAATGACTCTTTGCTTCTGCCTCCCTGGTGATTTCACCGAACACTGCGTTTGCTTACAGATCAGCTCCTTCTGCTTTCAGAAAGGAGCCGCTTTCCTGGCCCCCTTCCCTGTTTGAGGTGCCAGCAGCTGAGAGCATAGCAAATTGCTGGAGTGTGGCACACAGAAAAGAGATTCCTGGGGAGGTCAGTGTCCCCAAACTTGTCCTGTGCCATCTACTTCCCTCTCTGCCAGCCTCACCTTGATCCTAGCTCTCAACCAGAGGTACCTGATCTCTAAGCTGGAGGGCTTGCCTCGTAGGCCTAACCCAGGATCCCTTGCAGAGGCAGAGCCCCAGTGCAGAAAAGGCTAGGACAAAAGCAAATGAGGCCGTGATTATGCTAAAGATAATAATGGCCTTCTTATGGGAACTATTAAAGCAACCTCCCAAGGAAGTAATTAACCACCAAGAAGAAAGTCGCTGCACCATGTTTATAAAAAGAAACTCCCAGTTAGTTCATAGTTGCTTATGTCAGGTAAGAGCGGGAGACACCGGTTCTCTCTCACCTGGCGTAAGCAATTCACAATTAAGGGTGTTCTTTTTTTGGAGGCAATGCCTCGGCACAGGGTATTCTTTCTATGGTTAATTACTTCCCTAGGAGGTGTGCTAAGCACTTTGCTGTTTGTTGATAAATATTAAAGTTGTTCTCATCAACCCCAGACTCAGGGGCAGCAATCTCTCTCTCTCTCTCTCTCTCTCTCTCTCTCTCTCTCTCTCTCTCTCTCTGCAAATGTTTGGAGGGTGGTTGCCTCCGGCTATCCCATCTCTGGAGTACCTGGTTTGGTCCAGTGTTGGGAATCTTCTGAAAGAGCTGTGTGCTTTAGAAAGCTGGCACTGGGTCAGAGAGGCATCCAAGCAGAACATGAATGCTGGCCTGGGTAGCAGCTGTGGAGAACACACTTGTCATAAATCTCATGAATCGGGGAGATAATAGAGCATTCTTCCAAAGGGAACTGGAAAAGACCAGTTCTTCCCCACCTCCAGACATCTGAGAGGCAGGGGGGACACCCAACTTAAAGTGATGGGTTTTTTTTTTCTTTTTTTAATTCTAAACTGAGATAGTTATAAACACAAACATAGATAGAGATATTTGAAGTTCTTTATTGACTTCATCAACCGGAGTTTAATTGAATCCCTTGTACTTTCTTTCTATTCCCTTGTAGCTCTAAAAGATCTGATTAAACCCTAGTGACTAAGGCCTGACCCCCATCACTGAGTTTCTGAACTTATAGGTCTCTTGTAGGGTACAAGAATTTGAATGTCTAGTAAATTTCCAGGTGCCTCAGATGTAGATTTTTTTTTGAGATCCACAGCCCTATGACATCCAATTTATATAATGCCTTAATTTCTTTTTCTATGCAGCTAGAATACCAGATAAAATCGCTTCTTTTTGAAGAGCTGAGGAAATTCTTCACACAAATGTTTTCAGTACTCTGCGATATTTAGCTGAGAAAACCTGTCAAGAAAGGCCACTTTAAGGTGTGCCCACAATAACGGGCATGCTGAAAGCATGCCTCTGAATTCTCATCCTTTTCTACAACACCCACCAGCCAGGTGACTTTTCACAGAACCTCAGAAAGCAATGACCAGTTCAGAATGGACAAGCCTTGGGTGTTAAAAAAAAAAAAAAAAAAAGAAAGAAAGAAAGAAAGAAAGAAATGGGGCTGGGGGTGGGGGATAGAAAAAGTAGTGACAGTCAGACAAGCTGGCCAGAGACTTGTCTTTTTAAAAGTGAGAGATCTTCACTTGAACCACTCACCCCAATTTGGAAAAGAAGAGACTCAAAGAAATATTTTTGCTTACAGGAGACAAATACCAGCTCATTAAAGTCTGAGAATACACACAACATGTGTGCCAAGTGACAGGCGGATAATATTTAATTATCACCACCAAGACAGAGGTGCGAGCTCTAGTTCATCACAGCCAGGGGTAGGAGAGAGGGTGTGTAGATTTCCTCTGGAAGTGGGAATGGCAAGGTGAGGAGGCATCGTTAGGCCGTCTGGCCTGGAGAGCCTGTACTTGCTCCCGGGAGGCCCCTTTGTCACCCAGGACTTAGAAGCCGGACACAAAGCTTCCATGTGCTAAATGCCCGAAGTCCATCATTTCCAGCCTGCATGAGAGTCTGCCTGAGCCTCCTGAAGGATAGATCAGGTTCCCTAGCCAGTTGGTGTACAGGGCCACAGGGCAGCCCTGACAAGGCAGGGCCAGGACCTCATCAAGCCTGAATCTGGAAAGGCAGAAAGATGCCCTTCCTAAGCTAAACTTGTCCCATTACCCTGTATCACTGCCCAGAACTGTCATCTCTCCTTTATCCTTTTTCAGCCCAATAAGGGATGGCATGCTGCTCTTCCTCTTTTGCTTCTGTGGTGTCCGCATAGGTGACACAGTAGCATTGTAGTGATACAGCCTCTGGTCTTGAGAATTAGCTTGTGTATCTCAGCTTCGCATGTTAGTTCTGGGAGTCTCAATTTTTTTTCTTGGCTGTAAAAATCGATGTGATTATGTCAACTCCATGAGCTAGTATGAAGTTTGAGCAAATGCATGGGACATTTTTTACAGAGGGTCAGTTTGTAGAATGCACAGATAGGTTGGCCGGTGCTAGCCTTAATAGTGTTACTATTATTGTTACTTTCTAGAATGAAGACAATCAGAATCCAAACAGAATCCCACCAATGATTTTCCCAGTACATAAAGCTGTGAAGTCTGGCCGGTCTCATTAGACTTCAGTGCTGCAGAACCCCATGGAGACCTTGAAAGTCATTTTTTTTTTTGGTCCCCACCTTTTGAGTCTCATTTAAAGTCAGGTTCCCAGTGCCATAGTCTGTATGCTTACGAAGCACCCCAGAGAATGGCCCACAAACCAAAATGTTTTGGGAAAAACATTTTAAATGATGCTTGCCCCTGGGGTAGCTAGCCCAGCCCTGTGTCATAGTTATCTATACACCATGGATGTATAGATCCCTACTCGCTTCAATTCCCAGAACACATGAGGAGTGAAATGAGGAGAGAGGAACATTATTTAAGGAAGAAAAAAATAATTAGAAGAAAAGGCATAAACCATTTCAGGTTTAGCTCCTGAGTAGCTAGAATGTGCCTAGCTTTTCTTCTCAACTTGTTTTTACTGTAGCAGGTTCATTGTAACATTTTCCTGTGTAGCCGACATTTAACCCATCTTCCTCCCTTTCTTCCTGTGCTCCATATATACAGCCCACACCCACCATTTCTATCAGGCATGTTTTAAAAATATCCTCCACTGCTAGTTGTAGAGGTGGATGATGTTTGTTTCAAAGTTTAAAACACCTTTAACTTTCTGTCATGAAAGAATGACTCCATCTATCCTTCTAACCATATGCCTTAAAAGTCATCCATTCACCTACGCATCCATCTGTCCAGCCATCCAAACTCTGTTAACTTACTCATTCATGGTTTAACAAACATTTTGAGAGTCTACCAAATGTTCAACAATAGAAACTGACTTATGGAAAATGTTAGAACAGCCATGGCATGTGTCACAAAGAGCTCGCTGTCCCTCTGAAAAGATAGGATACACAGAGGTTGTTATTGTTTTGATAATCAGTGCATGAGCAGTGATAAAGGAAGAACAAAGAGGAAGAACTGTTATGGAACATGACATTAACAGGATGAGAAAAATACATCTCAAAGTTAAGCCAAGTTTTCATCCTGTCCCCAAGGGGAATCCACAAAGCCACAGGGCAGAAGGAGCAAGCCATCCATGGTAGGGCTCTTGAGTCCACCAGCAGCGTCTTCATTTCTCTTCATAAATTCAACAACCACTCCAGTTTCCCTTCAGAATAGTGTTTCCTACTGTGCCTCTGCTGGCAAGGTTTGGTTCCTTGTTTTGCTCCAGAGGAGGCAGCCTTGGGTTAAGAGCTGTGGATGCTGGCCTGAGTTCTGGGCATGCCATCCAAGGCACTCTAGCCAGGTCTAAATGAGGAGACATAACACTGGACTATATCCAGAGCACTTGAAACAGATGAAATCTGCCCCTTGCCCACAGCTCCTTCACCCCCCTTCCCATCCCTTCGCCATCCAGATTGGTTTGACTCAATTCAAGGATGTGATTTGGGCATTTATCTCACTTGTTAATTAATACCTCACCTTGTCTGTACCTTTGGCTGAGCCAAGCTAGGGACTCTGGAAGACATGGCTGTTAAAGCTAAAGAGTTTCTCCATCCAGTGAGAGACTGTGTTTGGTGAACCCACTGAAAAACGCCTTAACTAATGTGTGCGCATACATTGATGATTCAGTCAGTTGGAAGATGGTTTCAAAATGCACCTGAGTTCTGTTAATTGGGTTGAATGAGGAATCTTTCTCAGATTCCAAAGGCCTGGTGGTAAATGTATCTGAAGCCATATGCAAGGTCCCAGTTTACTCCCAGATGGGAAAGCCATGCTCCAAATGCTTGGGAAGAGAACTTGGCCTGAAGGTCTCCAACAGCTGGCTTGGCACTGGGTCTCTCTTCTTTAGGAGAAAGCAGAGCAAGCCCACATGAGAGTGTAGGGGAGGACATGGCAACAGGTGTCTGAGATCTTTCCACTGCAGTAAGATCTCTGAAAGCCTGGGCGTATTGGACTAGACGATCCATTGGTGGGAAACTGCAGATGGAAATTCGCTGTTCTTCGCTTCATATAAGAATAATAATCACTAAATGTGCCAGCACTGGGCTGGGCCTCCTATGTACCAAGATAATGAGAGTAAACACTAAGTGGGTGGCTCTCTGTGCTTCTTGTCTTATTTCATGATCCTTAATTTTCTGACCCAGTAGCTACCGGACACTTCCATTATAAGTCACATCCATCATGTCCTCAGAGGTTTCTCACACAATTAGAATCAAAGCAAATGTTTGCTTCACCCTGGCTAGTTGGCCTCCTCTGTGTCCCCTGCTTGCCTTCTGACCATCCTCCCCCTACCTTCCCTACAAGCTTTGCTTCAGCCTCACTGTTTACCCTTCTGATCCTCAAACCAGCTATGCTGTATCTACCACAGGGTCTTTGCTGGCTCGGAGCCAGTAAAACGTTCAAGCCAGGATCTGTTTGTGATGGTTTCTTCTCATCCTTCAGTTCTTGGGTCAGATGCCCTTTGCTGGCCTCTTCCATCTCACCATTTAATGTTTTTCTAGCATGAACGTCATACTCCTGGTTTTTCCTATGTAGATCTTTCTAGTTGTGCTGTTTTGTCCAGCAGCTTAAGTTTTCTGAGTCGCTTCTACCATATAACAACTATCTTTTGCTGTCTTCTAGGGACTAGTTTTACTCACTGTGTGGATATCAAAATAAGAGGATGCTTAAGTCCTTTACATAAATTAGTGTAACGTTTGCATATAACCCGAATCTATCTTCCTGTGTGTTTAAATCATCTCTAGATTACCAATAATACCTGTTATCATGCAATGCTAGGTGCACAATTGCTATACTGTATTATCTATAGAGTGACACAAAAAAATGGTGTGCACCTGTTCAGTACAGAGGAAATTGTTTCCTCTGAATGTGTCTTATTCAGTTTTGGTTGAATGCATGAACGGGAAGCCCAAAGGAAGGGAGGGACTGTATTTCTATTTTACAGAAACAAACGTGGGGACTCAGAAAATAAGACTCAAAACAGTCCTTTCAAGTAGCTTCTAGGATGTAAAACTTTCCATCTTTAAAGCCATTGTCTCATTCCTTCTAAAATACTCACAATGGATGTTTTCAGAGAGGAATAAATCAAGGGCAGGATTTCTATTAGAACTCACACACACACACACACACACACACACACACACTAAACAAAATAAACACTTTAAAGATAAGACTCCCCCCACTGAAACCCTTTTCCTAGGGAAATGGATTTGACCATCAATTTTTAAGGCATTTAAATTAAAGTTTATGCATTTACCCAACATAGCACCTTCAGTCTTTCCTAATCAAGTCTTCCGTACTTTAAATGGTTATTAAGTGTCTCTTAAGAGATTAGGTTTTTTCTCACCTGATTACATGACAAATCCAATATTCATCATAAAAATTGCAATGAAGATGCCTAATCTGTAAAATGCTAATCAAGGGGCTGGACAGATGCTCAGTGGTTAAGAGTCCTTGCTGCTCTTGCAAAAGCCCAAGTTGGGAGGCTCACAACTCTAGTAGCAGGGGACCCAGCACCCTCTTCTGGCCCCCACAGGCACCTGCACCCATGCACACCTTCCAAGGCACACTTGTTAAAAATAAATTTTAATGCTAGTCATTTAAATCACTAGAGATTTATTTTAGGGAATTAAAGGGCTGAAACACAGATTGAACCAGTGGTCAGAGGGTAACATTTACGACATTGAATTGGCTTCTGGTAATTTTGTCTTGGCCAAAGGCTCTTCCAGATTATAGCAGCTCCTTGACTTTTGTCTGTGTCTGCCACCTGGATGTCCTGGTGCCATATTTATTGGTTCTGTCTTCCCCACAGTCTGGGTCCAGATCAGTGGTTTCCTATCAGGGGCAACTATGCTCTCCAGGAAATCTCTAATAATCTCTGGAAGCATTTCTTAAGTGATGACGGACAGGAAATATTCCTAGGTGAGGCCAAGGCTGCTGCTAGCCATCCTTATGTATAGGAAAGCTGCCCATAGTGTGAGTAACCAGGGCTAACATGGAAATAATAGTGAAGCTGAGAAACATTTCCTCCAGAAGCACAGGTGCCAGGAAAAGCCACTTAGTCCCAAAAAGAATCTCTTTTGCCCTGATGTCAAAGGATATGATGTCCAGTGCCTGAAAGGGATTAAAGACTTCGCTGGCTCAGGCACATCCTGAGACTTCACCAACATATCCCAAATTCACCAGGACCATACTTCGAAAGAGAAGTACAGGAGCTTGTCAAGGTCTCAAAGTCACAACACAGCCCTGCCAAGATCCAGAACACAGGCCAAGGGCCCTCTTCAGGTCTGAGGTCACTCCAGCACTTGAGCACTCTGTCCATTATCAGAGCAGGGCAGGCCCAAGCTCTGGTGCAGCCTCAGTCCTACAGAAACACCAGTTCTGAACACACTGAAATCCACCATCAGCATCAGCTCCTTCCCCCCAGCTAGGGACTTGGAATGCCTTTTTTTTTCCCACAAAGTGCTTATGCACTGGAATGCCAGGGGCAAGCAGGGGAAAGTGGAACAGTTGGACTCTAAATAGCGAGGCGTTCTCTGCAGTGCAGCGGGAGCAGCTGCCCAAGGCCTGTGCTCTTTTCTTTGGTTTTTCCATCTTCTCAGCCAAGAGCTCTAGGGGATTGGAGAGAGGCCAGAACCACGGTGGCCAAATGTGAATCCAAAGACAATGACAAGGTTCCCCATCCCTCTCTGCTCCAAGCCTCCCTTTCTCCTTACCCACAGCAAAAAGAAAATCTTTACAGGGCAAGTCTCTCAATTCCCCCTCTCCTTAAGGACTGTCACTATAAATCTGTCCATCGCTCCCATCCCCCCCACACACACACACGTAGCTTTCTGACATTCTGAGGTCACACACTCTAAAGGACATCCATTCATAGAATCATGGGATATTTCCGCCATGGGTATCTGGGACTATCAAGTACTATAAGACCAGAATATATTAGTACTCCTAGGCATAATAGTACATGCCTGTGCTTGCAGCACTTGAAAGGCTGAGGCAGGAAGATCTTGAATTCAAGGTCATCCTAGACTACATGGAGATGCTCTCTCTTAACATAACTAAATTAAAAGAAAATACTTATTTTATCAAGTCTCTCATAATCCATAGCAGCTACAAAATCCATAGAAATAAAGTAATTTCTTCAAGGACATATAGCAAGCATGGTAGACCAGGACAGAGTCCACTTTCTGACTCACAATCTAGTCTGTTTTGTTTTTGTTTTTCCCCCTTGCAATGCAACCAGCAAAAGGATCTGGTGGCCTTTAGGAAAATGGGTATCTACGATTAATGTTTAAGCATTGATCTACATCAGCCCCAGACCTAGATTAGGATGAGTGATCATGTCCAACGCACTTAATAGTGTCATCTCCAGCTACATCCCCAAGCCCATCTCTTATTTTGCCTTCAGTACAGCCCTGTTCAGATCACTTGTCATTAATGAGTCCAATAGCAAACAACATCCCCAGCACAGCCATACTTCATGTCAGAATGACCCAAAATTTTTTTGTGCATACCCACATCCCATTCCCAAAGACATGAATGAATGAGGCTCGGGTTCTGCGTTCAAAGAGTGCATGGGTTGATGGTAGTAAAATGTTTATTAAACACAAGGTATCAAGCATCCATGACAGAAGAAAGGTCAAGGGGCTATGAGTTCCCAGCAGGTCATCAGAGACTTCCAAAGTAGGTGAAACAGACATGGCAATGCATGCCTTTAATGCCAGCATTTCAAAGGTGATGGCAGAAATACCATGAGTTCAAGGCCAGCCTTGGTTACATGGTTCAAGGCTAGCCTGAGTACATGAGACTCTGTCTCAAAAAAAAAAGGTTTTCAGGTTAAAGGCTAAGGCAGAAGATCACCAGAAATTCAAGGTCATCCTGGTTCCATAGTGAGTTCCAGACCAGACTTGGCTAGAGTGAGACCTCATCTCAAAATAAATGAGCATGTCTTAAATTATAAGAGGTATTTGGGATATTAAATTACTAAGGAGGAAAAAGCATTGTGGGTAAAGGGACTAAAATCTGAAAGACCTAGAGATGGGGACAGCAATGATCCTTGAGCATCTCCAAGAAGGCTGGGACCCTTCCAACAGAGTCCACAAGGAGAATAGAGGAGGGAGCTGTGGAAGCAGGGCTGTGAGCAACTCAGGTGATTGTGTATGCCATGGGAGTGTGGTTCTGTGTGGGAACACTGTGTCATGCCTGAAGTCTTCGCTTCTGCCTCCCTCCACATAGTACCTTACTATCTAACATCATAGCCAGATTTTTCACTCAAACAGAATATTATTTATCTGCTTAAGTAATTTTGAAACACACACTCTTGTCTTTAAAAAAAATGACCTTTTTATATCCCTCTACTGCACATGTGGACACTCTACCCCCATGGAGAGAAGAGGCAGACAGACTGATGAAGAGGTGCTGGGATCAGAGAACACTGTGCCCGTATCTCAGTTCCCTGTGAGCAGCACGAACTCATCACTGCATCTTCCGGAGGTTCAGTTTTGTCCTCTGTAGAATGGGGCTAAGGCTAGCTACTACCTTAAAGGGTTTGGGAAACCACTGTTGAATTAATACAGCAATGTGAGCCACAGTCAAAACCGTCTAAGCCATGTGCGTAGACTGTTCGGCCCCATCTCTCTAGGTTGGGTTCGGTGTTTCTAGTAAGCACCCAGGCGATAGCAACCCCCACGGGTACCATTTTGATTAAAGCTCAGGCTAGCAGGCGGTGATACCTCTGAGCATGGCAGTCCCAAGTTCACCTAGTGAGAAAAACAGGCCAAGCAATTCTACATCCCAAGATAATGGCAACTCGACTGGCACAAGGACCCTGGAAATATCTCTAGGCTCACGCAGGTCAAACACACACAGGGACAGTAGTGGAAGCAATTTGGGACTCCAGCTTCTAGAGTTTTGTCTTCCTCCTTCTGGAGGTTTGAAATAAAAGGTAGGTATGGGAAGAAGCCATCGCCCTGGGGCCCTTTGACAATCAGCAGTAATGTCATCACCTGCCAACTGGCACAGTCTACCGAGGTGGCCAAGCCATTGAGCTCTGGCATGCCGACTGCTGTGCATGTTGCCAGACATATCTTTGGATGGTCCCTGGCACAGCCCCTCCAATCTCCATTGCTAAGCACTAGGGTAATAGTGTGTGAATGTTTTCCACCTCTACCCCCTTCTCCCACGTCATGCCACCAACTTCACTGTCCTGGTGGTTAGTCCTCCATCTTCTGGCTCAGTCTACGCAGAAACCTAAGAAGAACCCTATTAACAGTCAAAGCACAGCATCTTTGTTCTGGCCTCTTCACGTTCCATCATCTCCCAGAGAAAGGCAGGCAGGCTCCTGCGGTAAGTCGCAGTGCTCTGTACAGGCAAGCTGCTGTTTTACCTCTGGTCCCTTTCCTTCCTGTCTTCTTTCCTCCATTCCACCTCTACTAGCCTGCTTTATCCTACAACTATCAAATACATTCCCACCTTGGGCCTTTGCACATCTGTCTCCTCTTCCTAGAAGACAATTTCTCCAGATGTTTCTGTGACAGGTGTCCTCATGTCGCTTAGGTTTTACTTAAATATCACTTCTTCCTGGAAGCCCTTCCTGCCTCCCCTTCCTTCATCAGTCCCCCTACCTACACCGTCCACTGGTTTACCTTGTCACATTCAGTGTCTTGAAAGCATCTCACTCCCTCAATGTCCGGCATGCGTCCCTTTGTCTGGCACGCGTCCCGCTTTGCCTCTCTTGAGTCTAGCTTCATGTTCTCAGGTCCTTGTCTGTCATAATTGACTCTGTCACATGAACTGATACACACTTGCCTCCATGAGACAACTATAAAAGAGTTGCTGTTACTTAGTAGACTATATACAGATAAACTATATACATTTCAAGATAGGATTTAAAAATTAAAAAAAAAAAAGACTCACTGCTTTAAACAATGATACCTTCCTAAACCCCATCCATAACCAAGGAGCTACTGACAGTTAAGGTTTCTGGAGGAGTGAGCATTCTCACTGCGTAGCCCCACACCCATCCACATATGGGCAAAACAACTTGGGATCAGTAGGCTACAAAACAAATAAATATAAGTAAATAAGTAAATACAAAGAACACAAAGTTGAAAGGGTGCAGGGTAGATCTGAAAGGGACTAGGGGAAGAGCTGGGGTAAATATGATCAAGATACATTATAGGCATGTCCCAGCTATGTTTCTGTTGCTGAGACAAACCCATGTCCAAAACATGGGAGTAAAGGGTTTGTTTTACTTTACCTGTTCCAGTCCATCATCTAAGGAAGTCAGATGGGAGGGAACTCAGGAACCCGGAGGCAGGAACTGAAGCAGAGACCATGGAGGAACAGGTTTGCTCTGTGGTTTGTTTAGCTCGCTCTCTTATATATCCTAGCACTATGAGGCCAGGGGTGGCACCACCATCCTATATCAACAGTCAATCAAGAGAAAGCCCCCACAGACTTGCCCACAGTCTGATGGGGGCAATACTTCAGTTGGGATTCTCCCTTCTCAGCTGTCCCTAGTTTGTACCATGTTGAAGAAACTGCCACAACACGTTACAAAGTTCTCAAAAACATATATATTATTTTAAAAAAGCAATAAACCTAAGTCACTCTATACTACCGAAGCCGCTTTACTAATGCGAAAAAATACAAAAAGATTGGTTATTTCCTTTCAGTAAGACACTACACATGACCATACTATTCTTCATCGCTCTTACCAAAGTTGCTTCATCCTGTACATTAACTTCCTAGGGGACATGAGCAGTGTTACGCTCATTGGGCAAGGCATAGCATGGTGGGGAAGGCTGAGGCTGGGCCCGCTGTATCGATCCCAGCCTCGCTTTTCACAAGCCTCCATCTCTCTAAGACTGGCTTTCTTCAGCTGTGAAGTAGGTGGAAGCAAGTGGTCACCATATACTAAAGGCCTTCAATAAAAGCCTTAATCTTTCGTGACAGCCGTGTCACACTGATATGATTATTAGTACCATTCTGTAGATAAGAAACTGAGGTCCAGAGGAAAGTGAGAATCTTAAGACCACAGAGCTGATGGGTCGCAGACAATATGTTGCATACAGTCGGCTTGTTGGATGCACGTCACCTGTCTCCAGATCGCAGGCATAACCAGCACTACAATATTGGTTTCCGGCAGCCATCCCACAAAGGAGACATGAGGAGGAAATGAGTTCATCCTGAGACTTCATCCAGGGCCTAGTGCACCGGGGTTGAGTGTCTTTAGGAAGGGAGCAATTTAGAAGTTAGTTCTTTCCATTGTCCTAATCAAGCTGAACGTTTGTATGATAACCGAATCCAATCCCTCCTTCCAGCCAGCAGTCAGAAGCGTGTGTTTATGCCACAGGAAGAGAAGCATCACGCCCCAACAGTCTCAATTCTGAGGCCCATCCAGGACACAGACATCCCCGGGTCTCCCCTCAGGCAGAAAGTAGCTGTTCCAGCTTGTTGCTCCACAGCATTGACTGTGACAGCCCCCTTTTTTTTCCTGAAGGACCCAGCAGGTCACTGTCTGGCACCCCACTAGGCTGCTACCCCCTGCTGGGCCTAGGCTCCGTGGCCATCCGCTCCGTCTGTCTGACCTGTCAGCAGGCTCTGTGAAACGCAAGCTGATGAGGAGCCAGGCTGAGGAGGAAGGTGGCTGTGAGAGGCCAGGCACAGCAGGCATAGGGTGAGCACTCGGGGAGACCGGGAGGCTGGGATCAGAGGCCCTGCTCTCCGTGGCCAGTGGTTTTTGTAGCAGTCAAGGGGTAGACAGCAGCAACCAGGATGGAAGTCCCGATAGTACAGCAAACATGGCTGGGGGCTAACAGGGTGAGTATGTGCTAGGTCAGGGTTTGTCCATGGTACTGAACTGCTGATCAAATGAGATCATTTCTAGAAGCTGCTTCTGGGCTGAAGGAAGTCAGCTAGCCAAGAGTGGAAAGAAGGGCTAGATAAGGAAAGAGTCAGGGTTGGACAGAAAAAAAAGGGAGAAGGAAGAAAAGAAGAAACTGAGGGTGCTTGCTGAAACCTCAACATTCAGAGAAAACCCTGACTTGCTGTGACCCCCCACTGCCTCCTATAAGAATGAAGAGTAGAAGTCAAGAGGCTGTGGAAGCAGATGGCAATCTGCACGCATCCATCACGTAACAGTTTTGTGCACTTCAGCAGAGCCTCAGTTTTTCCACCTGCAAAATGGAGACCGTAGAAGCCAGTTGGGAGATTCCTAAGAACGTATGTGAATGATCATGGCTGGATGAAGGATTCATGCTGTATAGTAGGAAAGCATAGGGAAGCTTGAAGAGCTGGTTTGCACTCGTTTTTAAACTCTACTAAATTTGGGGTTCCTCAAAGCCTCTGCCTTCCAACCCCCAACTGTAGGTAGGAGACAGAAGGTTAGTGGGGAGAGGAGACACAGACCCCTTTCCTTTTCCCGGCTGTTTAGGGTCAGTGGGTTCAGTCTCTGTCAGAGGAAGCAGTCTCCTCCAAGCCCCTGCACCATGAAGCATCTCTTTCCGTCTGTCTCTGGCCTCAACAAACTGCCACACACCGCCATTTCATACCACCCCTTCTGTTTTTGGGCTCTCATATTTATACCCATCAGGGTCCTAAACCACACCCCCTCCATGCTTCACAGGGCAGGCCGTTACCAGCTGGCAAAGACCACGCCCCGCAGGAGGC
Organism: Meriones unguiculatus; assembly: GCF_030254825.1. Taxonomy (NCBI): domain Eukaryota; kingdom Metazoa; phylum Chordata; class Mammalia; order Rodentia; family Muridae; genus Meriones; species Meriones unguiculatus. The sequence continues at coordinate 33,627,059 of NC_083359.1, forward strand.
AATTATCAGCTGTGGACAAACTAAAGCCCCCGAACTAAAATCCCACACTTGGGATTAAAACAAAAACATATTTACATAATGTAACTGAGTTTTAAAAGAAACCAAAACTTCCATTAAAAGCTGGTGCAGGGCCATGCCAGTGGTCACCCACCAAGTCAGGATAGAGACTGGATGTAAGTGAAGTCCCGGAGTAGAAAACTAAGTATTCCATAACCCGGCACAATGTGTATTCATGTCACTGGTCTTCCGATTGCCTTGACTATGCCTTAGGTGCAAGGACAAGCGGCAGGCTCAAAGCATGGCTCCCCAGAAGGCAGGGGTGTTTCATGAGAAGCACAGCCTCTAATAGCAGCTGCTTGTAAGACTTGCCTTCCGAGAACAGCAAAACGTGTTCAAACCCAACCTCACCACCTCACCGAGTCATTTCACCTGTGACTAGATCTCTTGTTCTGACACTGCAAATGACAGCCCTGAGGCCCGGGATCCCAAGGTCTCACACGGAAACTACTCTGCACAGTCCCTGACACCTAGAAAACTCCTCATAAACACCGACTATTAGCTCTTACGAGACACGCTTCCCTGTAATGCAGGCTTGGGAACCACAGCCGTGGGCTGCGTCCCACCAAGGGCAGCAATGAGTACAGCCCAACACAAAATCACAAACTTAAATAAGACATCATGAGATAGATATATATAGATATATAGATATATAGATATATATATTTGTAATTGCTTTGTAAGCCAACTGCAAGAACTCTGCAGATGACAGTGCTGTACCACAATACCAGAAAACGTGCGATGTTTCATCAACATGCAGCTCCCCAGGATGACATATCACTTAGCACTGGGCCCTTGCACTCAGGGCCACCCCAGGGGATCCAGAAAGCAGAAGAAGGTAGAAAAAGAATAGGGACAGAATACGGTTCCCATGAAGGAGAACTGGAGATGGGGACAATGATGCTACTTGTTATCACGAAGAACAGGGAGGTTTTGCTGGCCCTTCTAAGAACAAGGCCCGCTCTCCTGGCAGATAGCCTTCACATGCTGTTAGACTGGATGACACTGGATGACACTGGCAAGTGCAGGGTCCTGACTGAAACAAAGGGGTCCTCCATTGAAGGGGCTTGGTATAAAAGAGTTGTGAGTGTCTACATGCCAGGGGCTCTGAGAAGTTGTGCTGTGAGAACTTAGTTTCACGGGATTTAACTGATGCCTCCAAAATTGTGCTTGAACATAGAATCCCGCCTCTCCCAGCCCCAGCCACCTTCATTTTTGTGTTTCAGGAAACCCCTGATAATATTCTTTAGGAGACCCAGATTTTAGAAGAAGCTGGCATAGTCCCTCAGGACCGCAGGTGGATGTCTAAAAGGTCTTTGCAGTAGCTCACAGCAAGGGTTCTTAAACTTTGATAAGCAAAGGAATCACCTGGGACTCTTACATAAAACACAGATTCCAGGTTTTCAGCCCACAACTCGGGTCTCAGGTGAGACCTGTTCTCCAACAAATGCTTGTTCTCCAGGCCATGTAATAAGGACCATACTTTGAGAAAGACTGGTTTAGATTATGGATACTAGAAACTCCATGCTCAGAACAAGGGTCCCTACCACCACAGAGTTTGTAAGTGGTATAGGCTTTCAAGCCCTGCCCAAAGTCCCAAACAGATTTTATTGGTTGTGTTTTGTTAGGGGAGGGGGGACAATTATCTGTTGTTTGGTAAAGAACATTCACCAAAATAAATAAATAAATAAAGCGGATGAACTCTCGGGATGTGATGGAAAATATCCCCCAGTGGCCTCCAGACACAGCTGAAGTCACGGAGACGTGAGGTTCTGCCTGAATCACAGCCCTGCCTTGAGTAACAGAGCCTTGTGGCTCTCCTAGCTGACTCTGCCTTCCCTTCCCACATCCATCCCCCAGAGCAGGAAAGCTGGCAAGGCAGCTAGGAGTGGGGCTTCCGTCCTGCCAGATCTCCGGTCAGGCCTGACTGATCTTCCATCGCTGAGTCCTAAGAAAAGCTGAAGGTGCTTTGGGGCAAGGCTCTTTGGCCCTGGAACTCACAGACTGACACAAAGCATTGGCGTAAAGTAAGAGGAAAACTTCCAACAGGCCTTCCAGGAGTGCAAACACGGTTCTCCTTCTTGCAATATTTAAGAATGGCCGCCCTCCACGGAGGGAGTGCAGGCCGCCTGAGGAACAACGGTCCGTCAGGCAGCCAGGGTATTAATGGCAGCTGAAACCTTCCAAATGAGCACCCTGTCAGCCAATCTATTGCTTTCAGAGGTTGGCAATGCGGGAGACCTAACAGAGGCAATGAAGAACTAATCTCATATTGCCAGGTTAAATCAAGTCAGCCTTGCCCGCACCTTTCACTTCTTAGTTACATCAAGCCAGAATACTTTCAATTATCCCTCACTTCCAACTTGTCAGCAGGCATAGGGGGAAATGCAAATGGAACACTGCCCTTCTCTGGTGGAGAGCAGGAAATATCATTAGGAAGTGTCATTCATACAGCTGTGTGTCGGTCTTCATTTGGGCCCCCTCCTATAACTCTCTGCACGTCAAGGTGGTGATATTAACTTAAGTCCATTCTAGAGACCGGGAAAGTGAGTTCACTTGCGCAGGGTTAGATAACCAGGAATAGGAGGCCAGCTTTCGAAAGCCAGAATGTTGTCATTCTAAAGTCTGGGCTTCTCTGCTTTTTTTCTAAGTGGGCCAAGAGCCAGTGCCACCATGAACAAGTTGGAGAAAGGCGAGGTACTACATCTTTGTGGGTGATGGCCTTGAGAGAGACTTCCTTGGACATTTCTAAACAACAGGCCAAAGCCAGCATGTTAACTTGTAAGATCACCCCATGTAAGCTCCCTGTCTCCCCATCAGGGCACCTTTGAACCATCTACCATCCTTTACCCACACTTTATACATGCAGACTCGGCCAGATGCCAAGAGTTAATCTGGGATTTAGGAGAGAGTTTGCTCCAACTCCAGGAGTCCCAAGAGTCTGGGACAGGCCCTGTGTCCTAATATACCAAATAAGTGGATGGTTTGTGGTGAATGATGGATAAAGGAGCCAATCAGTGTGGCATAGGGAAAGGGCTGAGAAACGTGTTCCAGTGCCACAGGCATGCCTTTGTGGCACTTACAGGAGCCTTCACTTAAATAGAGGAGGAGCTGAGGTTGAGGTGAGGGTCAAAGCCTCATCACACAATCTTGGTTCAAGTGTGTTCTGGGTGATTGCCATTTCTGTCCTGGCTCTGCAGAGTAATTAAAGGAAGTTGTGCTTGTCATCACTTGAGGGGAGCAATATGGTTCCCACGAAATGATCACATCTTCCCCAGGAGACAAGCTCAGCATCACAGATAATTGCCATCATCTGAGGGGAGGCTTGTCGGCTCATCAATGTGCACACAAAATTTTCATCTCTTAGAGCAGTCTTGTTTCTGGTTTCCAATGTGGCTGCAGGTTCAGGTGTGTCCTGGGGGTCTGAAACCCCCAAAATCTGACAAGATGCCTAATGCATCTTTTTGTCTTGCCTTTGCTTGTTTTGCGGGCTCCAGTGAAGAATCGATGCTTTTCAGCGAAAGTTTCTCAATGCCTGTGGTACAGCCTGAGCACATCGTCCTAGGGCCGGGTGCCAGCAGCTCCAAAGGGCACAGACACCTGCTGCGGGTGGGAGCACTGTTCCCTTTGCAGTCCTGTAGAGACTGGGTTGCCACAGCAATGCCCACTTCTACTAGGAGATTGCTTATATAGACAGAAGACTGGGTAAAACATATTGGAGGTCGCATGTCCTTTAGGATGACACTGATCACTCCCTGGGCTGCCATCTCCCTAAAACTCCATGGGGGTCCTGGGTTTGACACGTGTGCTACCTGCATTTTTTTTCTTAAGGGGAATGAAAAATTGGTTAATACCAGTGTCTGTGTGGCTAAACCAATGGTTGCTGAACAGAAAAACCAAATAAATAAACAAACAATGATCCAGACATGCTTAGTACGTGACCAGGTGTGCCCACTTTGCTAAGCCTCTTGAGTGTCTCATCTTGGCTGATCACCCAACATTCCCTTGAGACAGCAATTGCCTATATGGCTAGTTGGCTGCGATGAGAAGCAAAATGTGTAGAGTTCCCGAAAATTTCCCTGGGGCCTTTCCCCAGCCAGTACCTCCTGGTGGAGAAGACTGTAATTTCTAACATATCGCAATTGATTGTGTCTGTTCTTGAGCACCCTGTCTGTGGATCTGTGTGCACTCTTCAAATGCCATGGTTTTAGCCAATCCTCCACACAGCCTCCTGGTCCAATGACTAGGATAGATAGACTGATGAGTAGGCCAAAGTGCGTCCTTCCAATGCGTCTTTTCAAACCATGGTCTGGCAACAGTGGGTTTCAGTGTGAAAATCTGAGCTTCCCCCCAAAAAAAATATTTACATTTATGTATTTTGTATGTGTGTACATATGTGTGGAGATTAGAGGACAACATATGGAGGTTGGTTCTCTTCTTCTATCCATATGGGTCTTGGGAATCAAACCCAGGTCATCAGGATGACAGCAAATATCATGACCCACTAAGCAATCCTGCCCAACCACAGTCTGAACTTTTTACCAGGCTTCCTGTAGACATCCACAGAGTATCCATGGCACCTGAATTGAATCGTTGAGGTCAATTTGTGCTACCTCGTGACAAAACTGAGAAAAGTAAACACAGATGTTCCTCTAAAGCCTTTAATGCCTTAAGAAAGCTGTATAGTTCATGCAGGTCAAAGAGGAAGTCATGAGTATACCAAGCACAAGATGCCACAAAACGGAACAAAACGCTTCTAACCAGACTCTCCCAGAGCCCCCAGTTTACAAAGACCAAAGAAGGAAAATAAGTGAAATAAGCATCCTTACGTCCTAGAGCCTGTCGCTTTAAAAGGCACTAATCCAAGATACAGACAGCTTCTTTTTGGGCAAAAAGATAGACTACGTGTTTTACCAACTCTGAAATACCCAAATGTTGACTATGGCTGCTCCCCAGTGTACATGGGGCCTCCTGACACAAACCAGAGCTCATCTTTACTGGTTAAGAATTCATGAAGAGTTTGAGCTGAAGGCTCTAGGCCCTTTTAAAATCCAGCAAAGCAAACTAGATAGGGGCTGGAGATGGCTGACACAAAGCTATAGCCACCACAAAAGGTTCATGTCAAGTCAATGAGATGGTTTGAATCTCACAGGTAAACAGGGGAGAAGGGTGTCTTGACAGCATGATTCTAGGAATGAATTCCCAGGCTCTTTGTTTCCCTTTTCAGATGCCCAGAGCAGCCCAGTTCTTTTTTCAGCTGGAGCAGTAGACAGACCTTCAGAAGTGATGAGTTTCCCTGAGTGACTAGCCAAGAACTGTGTCTTCGGACTTCCTCTAATAAAGAAGCATCTCTTTCCAGTAACGGTGATGCTATCACTGGCTGCCGTTTCTGGCTTCTTAGCTACTTGGCTAAGAGTGACTCAGCCTTCTGCGCTTCAGTTTCTTTCTCTGTAGGATGCTGATGATGGCAGCAATTCAGTCTCTGAGCACACATGGTACCGGGCACTGCTCTGAGTACCACGTTGTTCCTTGGTATCCACAAAGAGGGGTTACTCAGGGTCCCACAGATACTAACCCCCCAATGCTCAGATCCCTTGTGTGAAAACTATAATGTTTGCATGGTAGCCTCCTCGCATCTTCCTGAATCCTGCTCCAGGATGTCCAACCTTTTGACATCACCATGCAACATGATTTACAGAGTTCATCTCTGAAAGCTTGGCAATCAATTTACAACAAAAAAATAAAAATAAAAAATAAGTAAATTTATGGGTTTGTGTTGGGCCACAATCAGAGTCATCCCCATCTGCATACAAGTCACAGGGCAGTGGTTAGACAGGCCTACCACTGCAGGTGACTTCTGCTACAATGTAATTGCTGTATAAGGAGCAGTGGTGCTGTATTGGCTGGGGAACAGGGAACCATGTGCCTGCTCAGATGTAAGCACGTAGGCTTGGCTTCACTTCTCTCTGAGTTTAGTTGAGGGCACCAATATGGACCCCAAATCCAGGGGACTGAGAATTAGCTGATTTAATTCTCTAAACAGCACTTTCTCACATCATCATCATCTCTACTTGGCACATGAGGAAGATAAGAGGCTGAAAGCAGCTGATTGTCCACAGAAGTTGAACAGTAGGCAACCCAAGACTCAAACTCAAGTGCTGTGTCTGAGATTTCAAGGTTGCATTACTCTCCTTTGCAAAGTTGCTGTGAGAATTCCAAGTTTTAAAAGATGAAAGTGCTGCTTGGTCCAGAGCATCTATTTTCATGGCCAGTCACTCCTAACCTGTCATTATTTGGAACTCGGCAAGCTTGCCAGGATTTGACCAGCCCAGGGTCCATCCTAATGAATGACTCTATGTATAAAGGGGTATTAATTTTGTTACTTTTCTTGTCCAGTTTTTTAAAGCAGAATGAGTTTAAAACTTCAGTGAACTTCTGTTTTTGGTAATACCTATAGTTTACTAAATGTGTGGTGTTTGATAAAAGGGTATTCTATAGATTAACTCAGTTATTCCCTGCCTCATCACACTGCAGCACATACACTATGATAACTCAGTTGTTGTTGTTGTTGTTGTTCTTTGAATGAAGGTCTGAAACTTGCCTTGTAGACCAGGCGTGACCTCACACTCACAGAGATCTGCCTGCCTCTGCCTCTTGAGTGATGAAACTAAAGGCATGTGTCACCGTCGCCCAGCCTGATAATTCAGTTTCACAGGCAAGCGAACTGAGCCTCAGCGAAGGTGTTCATCTCGCCTCGCTTGCGCTGCTGGGAGGAGGCCAAGGAAGATGAAATTCCACCACAAATCCATCTGGTTCCACACAGGAGGTCCTTGCCTCCTACTCTGTGTGGGGGATGTGGCTATCTCCTTTAGGACTTCTCACCCAAAGAATGCACTTCCTATTACTAGATTGTCTTGGAAGATTCTCTCTGATTTTCTTTATCAAAAGCGATTTGGTTTTTTTTTATTTAAAGTTTAAGCTCAGTGAAGTAGTGTACAATAGCAGTCCTGGTATTTGGGAGGTGGAGAGGCAGGAGGATCAGGAGTTCAAGGTCATCCTCAGCTACAAATAGAGTGAATTACGTAAGGCCTTCTATCAAAACAGTAACAGAAAATGACAGAAAAGTGATTTTTTTTTTTTAAAGAGCCTTAGTGTGGCGGGAACTAAATTAAATTAATATTAGAATATAGATAAATACATACATAACTAAATGGGCCCAGTCTTGTTCCCAGAAAGATTCTTCATGCCCACATTTCCCTGAAAATGCCAATCCAATCACCACGATATATGTGCATAGGAACATCAGCCAAAGCTGTGATTTAGCCTCAGCTCTGACGGAAAGCACCTACGATGGGCTCCGAGGCCACGTCTCACAGGGTGAACTGGAGCTGACAGGAAAGCATGAGCAGATGTGTCAACACCTCGGACCACCTGGGGAGTCGCAGCTGCTGAGGCAGAATAAAGGTCCTGTTGATGGTCGCTGCAAACCTCTCCCACCACCACCTCTACCCTCTCGGGGGAGGGGGGAAGGGGGAACCACAGCCAAACAAATAAGTAGGTATATAAATAAAGAAAGAAATGGGACAGCGTCATCAGAGGGCCTGCGGCTTCCCGCCCGGCTGGATGGAGACGTCCTAGCCTCTCGGGTCCTGAACCGGCAATTCAGAGCGGTTTGATTGCCTGCTTGATTGTTTGCAAGATTGTCAGTGACGGGGTAATTTACTGAAGATTGCAATGTCAGACTCCATCCAAGGGGCTTGCTAGCATAAAGATGCGATTCTCGTGACTGACAGGCCACTGGGAGACTGGAGGGCCAATTTAAAGTTCACGGTGTCGTCGGAAAGTGTTGGGGGCGGCAGCCAGTGATCACGCAGCATGAGGAGGTCATTACAGGCGTGGGGTAGGCTGCTGGCCTAATAAGACCCGCACCCCAAATACTGCCAGCTTAGCAGAGAAATGTAAATGTGTGGGAAGGGAGCCTGTGTGTTTTCTTTTCTTTGTATTTGTTTTTGATATTGCTGATATGTTTAGGCCATCTGTTGCCACACTGAGCCCTCAGATTAAAAAAAAAAAAGTATCAACAAAACAGGGGGGCAGTTGAAGGTATCGGTAACCCCAGAAAGAGTGACAGCCTGCCAGTGGTGGCCAGAAGGCTTGGTGCTTAATAGGAAAACTGTCTCCCGGGATTATTTGAACCAGATGCATACTCGTCCTGGAGCTGGTACTGTAGGGTGGGTGGTAAATGGGCCAGAAGAGGAAGAAACCCTTTCCAGCTGTAGGAGGACAAGGCCACCAGAGATGGATGGAGCTCCTAATGGGAAGAGGCCGGCGACCTTAAAAGAAATCCATAGCGCTAACAACAGTGGGTTTCTTCTCACCTGAGAAGCTTGTAGGCTGCTGAATAGAAGTGCGGATCTCAGCGAGTTATTTTTAAAACCTAAAGCAAGCGTTCGGAGTAGATTCCCCTCTGTCTGCTGCAGCTGTCCACAGACGTGACGTTCATGGCAGAACTCGATGCAATTATTTTTTTTTTCTTTCCCCCTTTTCTTCCTTGTTCTGCCAATGGCCCTTGAATCCAGACTGAACAATCGGACGGTGGATCTGGGGCTCTGTTCCTGGATCAGCCCGCTGCCAAGACGTTGTTCATCTTCCAGTGCTGTTTCCGGGGCCTCCACTTGCCTGGGCACTGGGGAGCCTCACATTCAGCCAGCACACAGAGCTGAGCTGCTCGGAGCCTCGATTGCAAAAGTCTCTAAATTTATACCACGCCTGCCTGCCCATCCTCCTGAGTCTGGATTTCTAGGAAATTTTGTAAATTAAATGTATTACGAGTCACACCAGCAGCATTTGCCCACGTGGAAAATGAGAGGCTAGTTTCCGTAATTTAAAGCCAAGCAAAACATGCAACCTCCTAATTTGTTTGTTTGCTAAAAAGAAAGTAATGCATTAAAATAATTGTACATTAATTGCTAAATTACGGAGGAACTTTGGTGAAATTACATATTTCAATTTCATTAGTGAAACCAAAGGGAAAGGGGGATGCCAAAAAAAAAAAAAAAAACATTGTTGTAAATTTAAAAGCCTGCAGCCAGGCCTCTGATTCAGCAGTCCTGGACAAGTGTTTGTCATGGCACAGCCCAGGATTGGACAGCATACTTCCATAATGCTAATTGTTCCCTCCTCCACCTCCCCTCCAAATGCCTTGCTATCAAATCCAAAAGGAATCGGCTAAGTCATTCTCAAGCTCTTCTACCACGTGCTCAAACAAACAAACAAACAAACAAAAAAAAAAAACTCACTCTGATAAGGAATTCCAAAAAAAAAACACTGCCCTGAACATTCTGATCCTGGGCCTTCTCTGACATGTGAAGAACAGGAAGTAGTCATTTACTCATTCAACAAACACTTGTTAAGTATCCTGTTCTCTGCAGGACACTGAGTGAGGACATAAATGTAGACATTAATAAGGCCCTGTTCATCTTTCACAGAGTTCTTTTCCCCATAGGGAGGCAAGCATAAAGACATAATTAATTCCAGCGCAAGGAAGTTAGCTTCATCAGCAATGGTTCTAAAATATATTATGCATTGCAGTCACCTGACAATCCTGGTTAGAGTGCAGATTCCAGAATCTCCTCCTGGAGGCTCTCTATGGGGAGACCTGCGGCAGGTCCTTCATCCTTTTCTGTGGGCATCTAACCCGTATCCATTCTTAGAGAACCCAAGATGCATAGGGCAGGAGCAAAGTCAATCAGTTTTCGTCACTATAACAAAATACCATAGTGGGTGTGGCTTATGGTGGGTGTGGCTTACACAGCAGATATCTATTTCTCGTGGACTGGGGAATCCAGAGTTCTAGGGGATATAAGTGTCTGGCGATGGCCCAGTTCCTTCTCAGTGTCCTCTGGGGGCAGAAAGAGGGCTGGGAGTAGGATCTCAACAGGGGAGTGGGGCACAGTGCGTAACACTAACCTAGCCAGGGGTGCCATCAGGAGGATGACCCGAGTAAAACTGGCACCCCTAAACTCAGCTTTATACGGTGGGTCACCCTGTCTGTTTCTCCCTTGCACTGCCCGCTCCTTCCAGACAGGAGCAATGACTCTATGCAAACTGTTCCGCTCCCGGATGTGGACAGCCCTCCGACGTGTGGAGCACGGTAGGTTGGTGAATAAGAGCAGCCCGGGAAAGAGGGTCAAGAGTGAGAATCTAGGAAAATTAAGTGACAGTGTCCTGCTTAGGAAGATAGAGCAGAAGTGACTTCTCTTCCTAGTTGCCACACAAAGCCACTTCCACACCTCCTTGAAGAGGTGATGCTCATAGCACCTGATTCTCCATCTTGCTGAGAGTTCCCTTGCTGGCTTAGGTGGAGGGGGGCTGGAATGGTTTTCTCCAGGGGAGAAAGATTGACAGAATCCTTACACCTTGTTTAATGAATATATACTCATCTGCACAGACCCTTGGAAACAGTCTCTGGGCAATTTTTATACTGTGTTATTTAAAAGCAAAGCTCAAGGTTTTATTCCTGATGGTTCTAATAATATCTACACGTAGTAGTAAGAAGAAGAAATTTTAGGAAAACGTATTAAAACAAAGAAAGACGACCAAACCAGAGAAACCACTATTGGTATTTTCAGCTGTGCTCTTCCATCGTTTATTTTTCCGGGTCGGGGAAGCTGCAATTATATAAGGCCTGCTGTGTGAAACCTGCCAGTCTAAGGCCCATGGAAAGGTTTGATGGTGACCAACATGCTAACGTCTCTCAGCATCTCCAAATGGCTTGGTGCCATACAGTGCTCTGACCCTGGCTCTGTTTCCGCCCTTCCAGATGGCCTGGTGGACTGCCTGGATCCTGACTGCTGCCTGCAGTCAGCCTGTCAGAACAGCCTGCTCTGTCGGGGGTCTCGAGACCCCTTGGACATCATTCAGCAAGGCCAGACAGACTGGCCCGCAGTGAAGTCCTTCTATGATCGCATCAAGCTCTTGGCAGGCAAGGACAGCACCCACATCATCCCCGGAGACAACCCCTTCAACAGCAGGTAGGCCACTGAGATCCTCACTCCTTTTTCTATCAGAGCAAATGGAAGTTCTCTGTCTTTTCCGTAGACCCATTTCCTGGAAACCACCACAGCTCACTGAAGTTGTTTTCTTCACTTCTAGATGCTAGACTAGAGTTGTGGCTGCTCTGCAGGATTGGACTCCCTGCAGCCCAGCCTCACGATGACACCTGTTGATTCTGAGTTTTGAGATGATTATTTTTTATGATCTGTTCCTTTATGACATTTTTGTCATTGTTTAAATCCCTTTTTTAATGCCTCTGAGAGAGAGGCTTTTGTTTGAGCATAACTGAAATAGTCAATTCGATGGAGTGTTTTTGAAAGCTGTTATTAACTTGATAACACAACCTATCATTCGTGGCATCTTACAGTCACGGCAATGCCAGTTCCAGGAATTTATTGAGCACCTAGGATGGTGTTATGAATGTTGTCTCTGCTGCTCACACAACCCGCATGTGAGACGCCCTGTAGTGTCCAAGGTGCTGAGCCCAGGCATTTCTCTCCAAGTGCCTGCGTTCTTTCCAGTCCAATTTTGTTCTCATTTGGTAATCTGGAGTTTATGAATTTTGGGAGGCCACATTTTGAATTTATTTTGTGGTCAGCTTGGCCACCTTATTCTCAAGTCAGAGCAAGTCAGGCCTGTCCTTGGGGAAGAGGGCGAGGGGAAGGTTTGAGCGTAAGACACCCTCTCATCCCACTCCTTCTGTTTTCCAGACACTGTATACAGTATACATTGTAAAGGGGAGGGGCTAGCAGGGCAGAGGCCCTTAACAGGCATAGATGGTGACTCCCTGGACAGATCCAGAATTCCAGGCATATGCTGCTGTAAAGGCTGGGATAAACTTTTCCGGGGCACCCTACCCCATCTCTCTGCTCTTTCACATGGAAAAAAAATAGGAACTGCTTATTGGTTGAGCCTTCACTCAGCCTCTAGATTTGGGGAGTATGAGCAAGACAATGGGGTTCCCTTCTGATACACCCAATCTGTCACCTTCCTTCTAAATCCTTTGGGGTTTTGGATTTTAACCTTTTCCATTTTTTTTTTTTTTTTTTTTTTTTTTTTACAATTTTGAATGTGTTTTGTATTTATATTTACTTTGGGGGAGTACAACGGCATACATGTGGAGCTCACAGGACAACTATGGAAGTTAATTCTTTCCTGCCAGCAGACTGGTACCAGGATCAGGTGGTCAGGCTTGGTGGCCTTTTTCAGCCAGCCCTTATTTTATTGTTGACTGGCACTAATAACGGGATGTACTGTGACATTTTGATTCATGTATACATTGTGTGTAATGATCAGAACAGGGTAATTAATATATCTGTCATCTTAAATATTTATCACTTTTTTTTTGTACTGAAAACACTTAAAATCTGCTTACCCCTTTCCAGTATGCACTATGTTTTGGTTCTCCGTAGCCACCCAACCCAGCTATGTACTAGAACACAGTACATGTTGTCCTCTCTAGCTCTAACACTCTCTACCTACCCTTGCTCTTCTGCCCTCTGTTCTCACTCAGCCAGGCTCAGAAGTGCCCGTGGAAATAGGCTGTTCACCCCACTTCATCTCTCAGCAAGGTCAGGAGCCTCTAGCTTCACAGGTGATTCTATTGGAAGTCACCTGACTCAGCTCTAGGGAGCAGGCATCATCTGGAAGGGACTAAGTCCCCAGGCCTCCTTTGAGAGCCCGAAAGGCTGGGCAGAGTCACAGCCAGTTCTGCAGCCACTCAGAAGCGTTCTGCAAAGCTGCACAAGCCCAGTTTTTGGGCAACTCGGTCTGTTTATGTATTCATCTGTGCTGATTCAAGGGTCTTACTCACTCTATAACCCTGACTGGACCAGAAGGAAGGGAACCCAGACTAGCATGAACTTCTTGACTACAGGCCAGACTGGCCATGAACTCCAAGAAACCGTCCAGTCTCTCCTGCCCAAGTGCTGGGATTACAGTCGTACACGATGACACACTGCCTTTGGCAGGTCCTTTGACGATGAGAGTTCTTCACCAGGTCACCTTAGGTCCTGTTTTACTAAACAGAAATAAATAAAATAAAGGATAATATAGAAGAGATCATAATCTCAGTCTTCTGAGATTATGTTTCCTACCTGAGCCATGCTGGGCACAATAATCTTGTCTTCTTGATTAGCAAAACAAGCATAATATTACTATAGAGTGTGTAGTAATGTCACTATTTATCCTAAGAGAGGATGAAAGAAAGAAAGAAAGAAAGAAAGAAAGAAAGAAAGAAAGAAAGAAAGAAAGGGAAGGGGGAGGGAAGGAGTGAGCGAGGAAGGGAGAGAAACAGGCACAAATCTCTGACCACAATGAAAAGGTGTTTCCTGCTTGTTAATCTTGGCTCTGAGACAGTGCCTGTGTGTGCTTCCTTTTGATTATGAACACAGTTCTTCTCAAGAAGACATGTGACTGACTTATGCTCCATTGTAGCATCTTGGTGAGGTTCATGTAAGCTTGCTTGGGCTGTAAATGCTTTTAATAACCTCAGTCTGCTTCCATGCTCTTTTTACTTAGCATGTCAGTGTCTATCCTCAGCCAGTCGCTTACTAACACTCTCCTTTTCACATTTTTCTTCCCCTTCTGATACCACCCTAACCTTCCCACCATGAGCCACCATTTGTGGGGAGCATCCTATGAGAGGGATAAGATACAGTGGAGTCAGCAGACACTCTAAAGATATGTGGTGGGCTGGAGTAGCACGCAGATCTGAGTGAAGGAGAGTCACTTTAGAAGAAGCTGTTTGGGAGTTTGATGAGGCAGCGCTCTCCAGCATCTCTGTACAGATACATAATTCAGAAGGACAAAACAGTTCTCCAAGACACGGGGCGAAGTTCAGTAAGCATGCGAAGCTCAGTACATTATCATCTGACAAATAATGAAGGACAGAGCCGGGAATAAAGAAGAACTTAATTCAAGACTTCTACAAAGGCGTTCCCCGAGATAATGGCAGACAAAAATAACTAAGATGCTCTGGCCCCACCACTATAATTTATGGAGCAGACCTCACTATCTAGATAATGTGATAATTGTTACACATCAATAATCATAAATAGAAATGAACCGATAGCATGCCTTCGCTGAATCTTTTCTGCGAGTCGGCTGCCTAGAAACGATAGGAAGCCAGCAACAATGGAGAAATGGAAAAACAGAACGGGAAGGTTGGGGAGGGAGGAGAATCACAGACAGTCGAACCCCTTTCATTCCTTGTAGAGCACCACAAAGCCTTATGCTGTAGAGTGGATTTAAAAGAAATAGTTTTGGGGGAAAAAAGGGAGAAGAGACATGGTGGGACATACTCCTAATTTGGTTTTCGGATCACGAGTGCTGTGTACCTTGTTTGTGGTCATCAACATAAGCCATTGATTTTAAAAATAGTGTCTGGTGAGGCCTTAAAGGAATCTTACTTAGAGCTAAGAGAATAGGATTGAACAAAAGGAGTATTTTCATAAATTAGTTTTCTACTTTCAAAAGACTCTAGCACTGTAGTTGGAACCACCTAAAAGTAGGATTCATTTGTTAGGCAGCCAGTGGCAGACAATTAAAGCTGTCGGTGGAACGGCCTGAATACCCCCAGATCATCAAAGGGTTGGAGCTGAGCAGCAGGGGGTATTGCTAATGGAAAGAAATGCTTGGAGACAGCATCCCTTCAGTTTTCAGGACACCTGGGATGGCAAAGGAAGCGTACTCCAAAAATCTTTGACAAGATTCTGGCAAAGAGCAGGTCAGCTCGATTACCTAGTCCAGAAATTGGGAGTGTGCCCAGGAACCTGGGATCCCCAAGAGCCGTCTGCGCTCACCAAACCAGCCCCTGTCTCCGGGACCAATGGGAGAGCTGAAAAACTAGTGTGGTCAGCTCAGAGCTTAGAGCAAATACAGAGCTTCTGATGGTCGTACTTCCTCATTAAGACAAGAGAATTCTGGGAGAGGAAATACACATTTCTCCAGTTTCAGGATTTCTTTAGGTCAAAGGTTGAGCATCCCTAATGTGGAAAAATCCAAAATGCTCCAAAGTCCAACACTTGTCACTTCAAGCAAAGAATTCCATCTATGAAACTGTCTTATTCACAGTTATTAAAAAATACTGTATCAAATTACCTTCAGGGCAGGTTTATAAGATGTATATGAAACATACATGAATTGAATGTTTAGACTTGGGTCTTATCCCCAAGATAGCTCATTATGGATATGCAGATATTCAAAAATAGAACAACAGAACTACTTGGGGTCCTAAGTATCTCAGGGAAAGCAAAGTCAAGCCACATTGTAGCTCCTCCTGGATTTATAGGATTTTCCAGAGAGCTGGAAATCATGATTATTGGGAAAATTCTAGTTACTGTTGTCTATCGAGAAAAGAGAATCACATGACACCAGAGAGAGGAGGAGGGTGGGATTTCAGCCTCTCTTCTCCCAAGGCAGCAGGATTTTGATAGGAGGGAATTGAATGCAATCGGATCCCAAAATATTCCCACTCCTCTACCACCACCCCAAAAATGTTCTTGTGGATTGTAGGAAATTTTGCTCTTTGTAGGTAGCAAAACATGGCGGTGTGGACGGGGAGGACACTTACAGCAAACCTCTGCATGCTTCTCTGCACTCCTTGGCATCCCAGCCTCTAGGAGAACAGTGAGATGGCCTTGCTCCAAAGCCAAATTAGGAAATGAGCAGCCAGATGGGGAAGCTCTCATCCAGGCATGATACTTCATGTGCCAGGCCAAGGCTCGCATGTGAGTGATGAGGAGCAGCCTGAAGCTCAAGCCAAACAAAGCCAAGTGACATCAAGCAATGGAGCAAGGCCAAGGCTAAAGGAAAGTGCCCGGGAGGCTCCACTGCTCAGTCCAGGGACCAGGCATCACTGTCTGGGGATTTCTTCCCAGAATGCCCTTGTTCTTATGCTTAGGCAAAATAAAGCACTGAGATATCCATCCCCCTTTGCCCACACCTCTCTATGAGGTATGCCAGTGTGTAGTCAGCATCCAGGGTTGAAGGTCTTCTCCCGGTCTAGGTACCAGGCAAGAATAAGGAAGCAGCCACAGGAGGAAAGAAAAACACAGCAAGCCTTTTATATCTGTTTCCATGTGTGTGTCTCACACGCCCCTGTTTTCTTTTTCTCCCTCTCAGCCTGGTTTCTCTGATCCGAGGCCAAGTGGTGACTACTGATGGTACTCCCTTGGTGGGTGTGAATGTGTCTTTTGTCAAGTACCCAAAATACGGCTACACCATCACTCGCCAGGATGGCACGTAAGTAGCATTGTAGGAGCCGTACCTACCCAGTACCAAGTACCAAATGTGCATGCAAAAAGAATGATAGTATTTGTTGGCTTGGAACCAAGTAGTCTCTTCTAGTACATTGGAATGGCCACCAGCCCAGATCTCTAGGGAAGACTCCCCCAAAGACATGTCATAGCTGTGAGAGTGACATTCTCACCAGAAAACAAACAGAAAGGCCAACGTGCCAAGGTGGCTGACAGCCATCACCCTCCTTTTTCCCTGGCAGGTAACTGCCACTCCTTTTGTAACCAGCGTGGCTGTAGGATTCTAGAAAAAGGAAGGGAAGGTAGCTTTTAGAAGCTGACTCCTATTTTAAATCAAAGGCAGTGCAGGGTGACAGGAATCCACACGACACGGTGTCCTGCGGCGCTTCCCTTCTGCTTTCATCTGCGGCTTTAAGAGTTGTGTTATTTTCGCTACAGTTTTGAGGGGGTGGGCTGTAATCAGAGAAGTCTAATTAAGTACATTTAGCAGTCACCCTGCTGTGTGAAGGAGGCGACCTTCCCCTATTATCTTCTGATTGGGAACACGCACCCGTTCAGTCCCCACCAAGATGAAAGCTCCATGGCTTCCTAAATCCACTGGGCATAGAGTCAAAAGTTACAGAAAAAGAAAAGACATCCAGAGAAAGGAGGAAATACCCACTCTGGACTGAGCACACACACACACACACACACACACACACACACACACACACACGAACCATGTTCTCTTCCAAAGAGAAATAGAAACTGTCACTATAAATCTACTGGAAGCTTTTTCTGTAAAAATCAAACTTTAGAAAGTCATAGCGGCTTCATGGAGAAAAAAAAAAAAAAAACTGTCTCTCCAATAGAGTCTAGCTCTCCTTTCAATGTTTTAAGGTAGCCATGCAGCCAGTTAAAAGAAAATTACCAGTCCACAGCAGGCCACCCTCGTGTCCCTACACTGAAGCTCTCAACCGCTGAGTGATGATATCGCTCATCACCCTAATAAACACACTATGAGATACCCACCAGCTGAACAACACAGAACTCTGTAGCATGACCCTGGCAGTAGTGTGGCCCACTGGGAATTGGGGGCTCACTGCTGCTGCTGTGAATTGCAAGAGACTGTTGTACTGTCCAGGAAATGATGACAATTCAAAAGCCCCTGACTACTGAATGTGCGCTGCTTTCGTGCCATTGAAAGCCGGCAAAACAGTCTAATCATTATCAGTGTGAGATCATCCGCATTCATTAGATGTCTGGTGTCTCACGCACGCACTTTGTCCCCAAATTCTATGGAGGCACTAGGATAGCAATTGTGCCCTAGGCAGAGGGCCTTTGGCCCTTTTTCGCCCTCAGAGGCCAGGAATTTTTTTTTTTTAATGGTCTTACTAGATAGCCCAGGCTGGCCTCAAATCTGTGACAATTCTCCTTCCTCATCTTAGAAGGTTAGGATTAATCATGTACCACCATGCCTGGCTTAAAACCAGCGTTCTTCCTTAGTTTTTGCTTTTCTATTTGAGGAACTTGTATTTGTTTGCTTGCTTGTTTTGGACACGTGGCTTTTGTGGCGCTGGAGATCAAATGCCAGGCTTCACACATGCTAGAAAAATCGTTCTACCACTGAACTATATTCAATTGTTCTTATTTTGTGTATTTTTATTTTTGAGGCAGGGTCTTCCTGAATAGCACAGACTGAGCTTGAACTTGCAACAATCCTCCAGCCTCTGCCTCCCTGGTGCTAGAGTTACGAGTGTGAGCCAAAACTCTTAAAGAGTTAACATGGTTGAGCCAATTCATTAAAAATCCCTTTAGACAACATATGAAATCATTCTGGAATCTCTTGGCCCCTGTCTCTCCCTTCCTTCTCTTCTCTCATCCCTCTTCAAATACTTCCTGACTAATTACATCTCAA
Source organism: Meriones unguiculatus (assembly GCF_030254825.1). Lineage (NCBI taxonomy): Eukaryota > Metazoa > Chordata > Mammalia > Rodentia > Muridae > Meriones > Meriones unguiculatus. The sequence goes on from NC_083359.1 coordinate 33,645,326, forward strand.
ATCCACCTCCCATATCATCTCTCCAGGCCTATATCCCAGCTCTTCAGCTCTCTCAGGCTGCAAAGCAAGTGTCAAGATAAATCTGCAATAACCCTAGAAATCTCAGAGCCTTAGAGATGTGGCATGGACCACTGACTTTCATGTTGATTCTTTTGTGCCACCATGAACAGCCAGGAGTAGTATTGTTTTGAGCTAGTTGGTGGTGTTTTAGACAGGATCGCACTGTGTAACCCAGGCTTGCCTATAGCTAGAAATACTATTACCCCGGCTTGCCAACCACCCAGATTGCAGGTGTGCCTCAAAACTTTTGACTCCCTACTGTATCAAACGCAAAACTGTCTCCAGCATCATGAATAGCTAGCAAACAGATAAACAAATTAGCTGCAGGTGAACAGTTGCTCTCTGCATGCTCCAGTATGTACCTTAATATTCCTGTTTACCGTAGTCATTCGTTATGTGTCACTAAAAATTGCGAGACACGGAACCAAAGGAGGGTGAAACACACAGTACGTGTATTTGTGTTCAGTATATTCTCGCTGAGATGTTACTATGATGCAGCAGTAGAGATTCTGGAGTGAGCAAGACAGACACGCAGGAGAGTCGGTCCAGTGGAGTGCAGCTTAAACTTGGGGTGCATCTCTCCACAAGCCTCCTCCCATTCCATAAACCAAGGAGAGCTAGCTACCTTAGCTTAACTTTAAGCTTAACTTAGCAGCACATCTCCACACAGCTCTTGAGGTACAAACAGGGGTATGGTTGCCTACACTTCTGAGCGCAGAGCAGAATTTGTTTAAACAACATGTGCTTATGAGCCCTGCCTACATCCTATGACTATTAGCCCTACATCTGCTGAACACATCTCTCAGTCTTAGTACTGAATACTTTATTCCAGGATCAAGGAGCATTTTCTTCAAAGGGCCAGCTAGTGAAGCATTTAGGCTCTACTGACTGTGTAGCTTTGGGGCCATGACTCAGCTCTGTCCTTATGGCTGGAATACAGCCATGGGAGACACATAAGTAAATGGGTGCCAATCACACATAATTGCCACTTCCCAAAACAGGTGGCAGGCTGGATTTAGCGTATCTCTACCCTTCCCTCATCCACAAAGTTCTTTCTTTGTTACACTGTCCTGGTCAACGCCATTATTCCCACTGAGAGGTGAATGGTGGGTGAATGTGACAGGCTCAGAGAGGGTTGGTAACTTGCCTAGAGCCACATAACTAGTAAGTTGCAGGACAGCCCATCTACCAACCAGTCTCTGTCCTTCCCACAGCTCTTAGGCAAGGAGGCTAATGACCCTGTTGACCTATCTCCAGGTTTGACCTGATTGCCAATGGGGGTGCTGCCTTGACTCTTCACTTTGAGCGAGCCCCTTTCATGAGCCAGGAGCGCACAGTGTGGCTGCCGTGGAACAGCTTCTATGCCATGGACACCCTGGTAATGAAGACCGAGGAGAACTCCATCCCCAGCTGTGACCTCAGCGGCTTTGTCCGGCCAGATCCAATCATCATCTCCTCCCCTCTCTCCACCTTCTTCAGCGCTTCCCCAGCAGCGAACCCCATTGTGCCTGAGACCCAGGTAAGGACAGGTGCCAGAGCATGGGAAAAGCTCTCCGTGCTTCCCAAACTAAACCCAGCTGGCCAACTTTCTCCCAGCATCTCTGTCTCCCCAGGTGTGCTAGAAATGAATAGTTAAAGAGAGAAACAGAACGTAGAATTTATAGCCCCTGTAGGTGACAGTTTGAGTCCCTCCTGGACATTTGGAATGTTTGCAGATAGTCGCTCAAGACTTTGGCAGCCACAAGAGCTTTTAATAAAATAAAAACAACATACATATGTGCAGCCCACCTATAAATTGCTTTTTATTCCTGTTAGTCACGAAGATACATGATAAGAGGCGCTTTAATGATCTACATTGGCGTTACGACAGAGGGCATATTACATTACTGCCTCCCTGTTGCTTTATACCGATTGTCAGGGAAAGTTGCAGGTTCATATAATTACAGCCTCTCGTGGCCTCCTTGCATGCAGCTAGCAATAAAGCCTGCTGTTCTTATTTACATCTTTTACCAACAGTGTGGGGCTTTTTTGAGAGAAACACTACAGTGACCAAGAATAATTATTAATCCAAAAATCATAACCTCAGTCCCTTCACTCCATGGCGTAGGATGAAGTTTGGGTTGGTTTTCTTTTCTTCCCTCTCAGCCATGGGAAGTGGTCCATGTACCCACATTGGGGATGATGCTTCAGTGAGGGAGGCAGCTCACAGCAGCACTGGCTTGCAAACAGCTCACCTGCCAGGGTGTGTTTGATGTTGGAGACCAACCTAGTATTTCCCCTCCAGGTTCTTCACGAAGAAATTGAGCTCCCTGGTTCCAATGTGAAACTCCGTTATCTCAGCTCGAGAACTGCAGGGTATAAGTCACTACTGAAGATCACCATGACCCAGTCCACAGTACCCTTGAACCTCATCAGGGTTCACCTGATGGTTGCTGTAGAGGGGCATCTCTTCCAGAAGTCATTCCAGGCTTCTCCCAACCTGGCCTACACATTCATCTGGGACAAGACGGATGCTTATGGCCAAAGGGTTTATGGGCTGTCAGATGCTGTTGGTATGTGTTGGTTTCAACCACTTTTCATTCATGGCTTTGGTTGTGTTTCTTTCTATTCCAAGCACTCTTCTAGTAAATAAAGATACAATGGTCTGTAAGACAGACAAGATCTCCCTTCCAAGGGCCTTACATTCCGATGGAAGACCAAGATGAGAGAGACTGACTGGATCAGGAAACATAAAGCTGTGATAAGGGCTAGTAATAAAGAAAAAATAAATAAATGGCACATACTGAGTGGAGGAGCAGCTATGGACAAGTCAGGGGAAGCTCTCAGGAAGTGGTGTTTAGTTGAAGACTTGACTGACCAATAGGAACCGCGCAAGAATCAGAAAAGAGGTACTCCAGACACAAGGAGAGACAATGGCTAGAATGTGGTGGTCAAAGCAGAGGACTATCAAGAGGCAGGCAGGGACAGGTTCATGATCCAGAGAGTATGCTTGCCAATGGTAGTGAACATACCTCGAGAATAAGAAATTGGAGGTTGAGGAGAACTGAGAGCCACACTGCATGTTCCCCGCCTTTGCCTTTCGGGCTATTTACCCTCAGGAAAAATGGACCTCGGAGTGTTTGAGCTGTGCTTTAGTATCTGCCCAGTTTCTTCCTACTTGTAGCTGACTGGTGATTTGGATCTAGCATCTTGTAGCCTCTCCACCCCCACACTTACGATTCTCAAGGACTGCGAGCAACATGACCAAAGCAAGCGGCCAGAAAACTCAGAAATGCTCTCTGGGAATGGCAGTGTTTATCAGGCAGTCACTTTGTGCAGAGAGCACCGTGACAAATCCTTCGGTAACCACTCAAAGTCCCAAGAAGACCTTATCATAAACTTCATGGTACTGCTGAGGTTGAAGGGGCGGGGATTAAATTTTCCAAAGACAATATAACAAGCAGGTTACAAGAACTCAGCATAAGCCCCAGTAGCCGGCTTCATCAATCAGTAATGTCAGTAACTAAAGCAGGAGAGTTATTGGAGTTCCTGGTACGTTTAATCTAAAAATATTGGCTAACAAAGAGTATTATTGGTTTAGCTGATCTTAAATCAATAGCCAATACCACAAAGTAGAACACAGTAATCCACTCTGTATTCTCCAGATCCTGCTATCAGATCATGCTGAATTATGTTTCTTCATACTCAAATCCATTCTCCTGCATCACATATTTTGCTAAAGTTTCAGAAATCGCATTATTTAATCTAGAATATATCAACACATGTGTCTAAAAACACTCTGAAACAATACCAACAATGTAGTTATTACAAAACCATGGTTTCTTGGTGTCACCAAACAACCCATCACTGTCCATTATTTCCGTTGGTGGCCAGTTGTGGTAGTACCCAGCTGTGATCGCAACACTCAGGTGTCAGAGACAGGAGGTTTACTAGCTTAAGGGTAGCCTGAGCAAGATTTGTCAAGTCCCTGTCTCAAAAGACAGATAACAAAGAAAGAAAGGGAGGAAGGGAGGAAGAAAGGAAGGGAGGGAGGGAGGGATGGAGGGAGGAAGACAGAAAGAAAGAAAGAAAGAAAGAAAGAAAGAAAGAAAGAAAGAAAGAAAGAAAGAAAGAGAAAGAGAGAGAGAGAGAGAGAGAGAGGGAGGGAGAGAGGAAGGGAGGGAGGGAGGGAGGGAGGAAGGGAGGAAGGGAGGAAGGGAGGAGAAAGAAAGAAAAATTTCAACTGTCTCCTTAATATCATAAAATATTAATACTTCAACTGATTGAAACAATGTACAAATAATGGTTGTTTTCTTTTTAGACTTTGTAAAAAGAAAATTTTAATCAGGGCCAAAAGATGGGTCAACAGTAAGGGCACCCTGGTTTACGCCCTGGAACCCACAGAGTCTAAGGAGAGAGCCAGCTCCCACCTGTTGTCTCCTGCCTGCCACATGAGCATGGTGGCATAACACATCCACACACACACTCATATACACACCCAAACCAATAAATTATTAAGATGCAAACTAATTTTAATTAATATCACTTTCTATGTCTCTCTTTAAATTAATCTGACTTTCCCTGTGTGTGTTTGTGTGTGTGTGTGTGTGTGTGTGTGTGTGTGTGTCTTATAATTTAGTCTTTGAAGAAATTGGGTTGTTTGCTTGTAAAATTTCTAATTGTGTGCTAGTGGCTGATTAACCCTGGGCAAATGAATAGTTGCGTCCTGAGTCTTTCTCTGGCCCAGGTTTGGTGTTTCGCTTTGGCCATACAACCCAAAGGGCATTGTGCTGTTCTACCAAGAGGAGTCTGGTGGGGGTGGGTGTCTCTTAAGACATGAGCCATGGTTGCTCAGTCTCTATATATCTGAAGTCACCAAGGACTACAGAATGACATTTTGAATCTGTCACTGAGTCTTCAACTGTTAGCCGGAGTACGATCATACAGAAGTGACTTCTCATTAACTACTTGGCTATTTGAGCTTCAGTTCACACCAGAAAGAAAGGACAAATACGTGATTCTTTCTCTTATTTACTGGTTTTCAGTATAATGAGTTGGCTTATCCTCCAAGGGTAGCAAATGAACGTTTTCTTAAATACCACTCTGAACTCATGCACTAAAATATAGCTAGTATATTTCAACCCATTGAAGTCATTATGCTTGTTAATGGTCAGAAAGTCCAGTCTGTGATCATTAGGTGTCTCTTCAAGCTGACTCCCAAATCCTTTGACATGACCCTCACAGATGGTGATTCCTCCTGCATCTGCTATCTAGCATCTTTGGCCTAGTCTCGTCCTGTTTGTTTCCTGCTCCTATACCATCAACAGGCCCTAATTCTTTGCAGTAACAAACAGTGCATCATGACCATGAGATGGACATCTGCAATCTCCGGCTACTAGATGGTCATGAGGTGCAAGGGGATGCATGTGGCTTTGTTTGTTGTTGAGATGAAAATATATCCTAAATTCATATCGACATTTGCGTATCTCAGGATTTTTCAAGAGCTGCAGAGAATCCCCAAAGGTGACACACATAGTTAAGAGTTTAATGTACTAGGAACAGCTATATGACAATGCCTCAGATTTCCAGAGCAGCCTTCCAATTAAAGATGTATGGTGCCTCAGCGTTTGGTCTCATCTCTCCCACCATATCTCTCTCTGAGAAATCGAGGCTTCGCTTTCCCCATGTGCACATAGAGAAATACATGAGGCACAAGGCTGCAATCAAAGGTTCACGTACCTTTCTCTCCTTCTTTCCCTCTTCCATTTGTCCATGTGACAAATGCAAGATTTTTACAAACAAGGTTTTAAGGTCTGACACTCTCTGATGCCCACTATAACTATCAGGCTGTACTCTATAGGTGCAAACCTCTCCTAGTTCTTTCTAGAATCCTGCACCCATAATCTCCCCTTGGTATCCAAAAGGGATTGCTTCCTCAACCCCCATGAATACCAATCTCTGCAGAAACTCAGGTTACTTGTATGGGAAGGCACAGCATTTTGTACTTAACCTCCATGCATCTTCCCATATTCTTTAAATCAACTCTGGATAAGTTTTGTAATGGATATTGGTTTTGGGTTTTGGTCTTGATTTGGGTTTGGGTTTTTAAGACAGGTTTCTCTGTATAGCCCTGGCTTTCCTAGAACTCAATCTGTAGACCAGGCTGGCCTCAAACTCAAAGAGCCTCTGCTTCCTGAGTGCTAGGATTAAAGGTGTGTACCAGCACAAGCCTGGCTTATAATGCATATTGTTTAGGGAATTGTAGCACAGAAAAATGTTTGTGTATGTTCAGTCTCGATGAAACATATTTCCCTAAATCATTTCAGTCTGTATATTCCTAGATACAGACCCTGCAGACACTGAAGCAGAGCTAAGTGCTTTTCCTTACACGCTGTTGCCCCTGAATCTCCTTATCAAGGAGCAACTAAGCTTCCAAAGGCCTTTTTCCTAATGAGTGACAAATGAGACATAACAAATGCGTTCTAGGAGCAGCAGGCCAATAGAAACCACCTCCCTTCCTCCCATTCCCATCTAAGGAGACTTGTGTAGCATTAGGTTTTAAAACTATTCTCCTCTCTCCATGTCTTTGGGGTCATTTTGAAGGTCAGGGATTCATCAGGAAAGGCTCCCCAAGGCCACTGCACAAAGTTTCAAACTTGAGTTCAACTCAAAACTCTGGATTTTGTAGGACAGAATCCTGGGGAGCAAAGCTGTCAGCCACCCCTTCAAGTTTTGGTAACAGATTATCCCTGTGTGTGTTTCTCATTCTTGCTAAGGAGCTCCAAAGTACTCATTCACCTCTTCTCCCACTTTGTCCCAAACCCTTTGTTCTACAGTGTCTGTCGGGTTTGAATATGAGACATGCCCCAGTCTCATCCTGTGGGAGAAAAGGACAGCCCTGCTTCAAGGATTTGAGCTGGACCCTTCCAACCTTGGTGGCTGGTCCCTGGACAAGCATCACATCCTCAATGTGAAAAGCGGTACGTTAGGGGACTAGGGGAAGGTTCTTAATGGTTATGCATGGAGTCGTTGGTTCCATCCCTGCCCAGCACAAAACTAATAATAATTATTATAATAATCATAAATAAAATGAATCATTGGTTTAGTGTCTCTAGCATTGACATTTAAGTGGTAGCCCATTCCTCAGGTGTTTTGTTTTGTTTTTAATCAAATACCTCCCAGATTCATAGATTTCCTCATTTTTCCCTTTAAAGGCCAATCTCGGTTTATCATCCTTATCGTACATCATTGGCTTTGTTTTTGGTTTTGTTTTCTGGTATCTCTTCAGATAGTGTCCTACCCACATCACAGCTTTGGGAGTGGGCCTCCCGTTGCTGTTCTCCCTGCATCACGAGGATGCAGGGAGAAATTGGAAGGCCCCTCAAAGGAGAGGTTTCCTGTTTTTTCTTTTTCTCGAGATTACTGCCCACCCATTCAGTACGTCAACCCAAGTGTCCCCCCAGCAGGATTGTGTGACTCCCCAGCTCTGCCTCCCTCCCCCAGGAATACTACACAAAGGCACGGGGGAGAACCAGTTCCTGACCCAGCAGCCCGCCATCATCACTAGCATCATGGGTAATGGCCGCCGCAGAAGCATCTCCTGTCCCAGCTGCAACGGCCTCGCCGAAGGCAACAAACTGTTGGCCCCCGTGGCCCTGGCTGTGGGGATCGACGGGAGCCTCTTTGTCGGTGACTTCAATTACATCCGGCGCATCTTTCCCTCTCGAAATGTGACCAGTATCTTGGAGTTACGGTAAATGGCACACCAGAAAACGTCTGCTCTCCAGATCCTCCTTGCTTGCGGGTTTCTCTGGGTGAAGGATGGCTGAATTTGGGGCCCTCGGGATGGGAAATGTTTTGATTATCTATAAAATAGCATCCACGTATTTGAAACAGTTGTCAGCAATTCAGCCTCGGACAAGGGTAGCAGATGGTCTGTAACCCAGGAAGGAGCTAAATGTCTCGTTTTTTTTAAAAGCTCAGTTGCAGCCTCAGATACACATCAGAGCGTGAGGACCACTAACGCTCCATCTCTCATTCTGAAGGTTGTGCCAGGCACCTCTGGGTGCTGCCCCTCAGTGAATCCCCTGGGGTCTTTTTGTACTTACTAGTATGCAATGTAACACACTGGCACCTGGCCTAACTAGGTTGCTTCATACCATCCTGGAAGATTCCTCCTGGCCATTGCTTGCTACTAAGTCTGAAGACTAGATTCCTCGGTGTTGGGAAAACAGAGACTCCTAAACGCTCTTTCAAATACGTTTCCAAGGAGAGTTGGTTCCACACCCTCAGCCAGAGGAGGATGTATACAAAGAGGGGGAAAGATGTAAATGAGCAAATGGGGGGGAGGGGAGTATCAACAAATAACTCTGTCCCCATGTTGTGTTCATGATCCAATAGGGAGCTTCCAATTGAATTATGTGGGAAAGTGAAAAAAATAATAATTTCAAATACATATGAGTGCTTTAAGGAAAATCCAGCATAGTGAGACATATCAACCGTGGTGGAAAGGGGCAATAAGAAGGCTGCAAAGCACAAAACAGACAGAGAAACCTCTCCTACTGATGGCATCTGAGCTGGGCTGTGAATGACGATGATGTTAGCCATAGGACGTCTGAGGGAAAGCATTCCAGGCACAAAAAAAAAAAAAGAACCATTTTCAGGCAGTAACCTGGCTAATTGAAGGAACCCATAGAAATTTAATGCAACTGGGGGCTGGTGGGCTCAGAAGAGCATCTGGAACCCAGAGAGGTAAGGAAGGGACCTACGCTTTGGATTAACAAAAATTGCATTTCTTTTGCAATGGGCAGCCACGAGAGATTGAAGTAGAAGTTAAATGTAGCTGATGAATGTCTGACTGCCATTTTTAGGAGATGGCTCTGGCTGGTGTGTGGGAAATGGGCTCTAGGAATGCAGGGCGAGGGCAGGAAAATCCACAGGAAGGCTGTGTCAATGGCCCACTATTTGGTGGTCTGGTGATTTGACAGCGCTGAACATACGGAAATGTTCCAGTGAAGATGTATCTTCCAGTTAAACCAGATGAGTGAGAAAGAATGAAGAGAGGGAGAGATGGGGGGAAAGAGGGAGTCGAAGAGAGTTGAGGATTTGAGAGTGAGCCCTAGGATTTGGGGGCCTGAGTCACCTATGGCCGGTGGTCCTTTCGAAGTGCCCTCAACTATCATGTGGAAGATGAAGACGCCACAGGTCACACTTGCATTGAATGTCCGTGTCCACTAAATGCGAGCAAATGACCTGACAGAACAGGATATCGGGAGGGACTTTGGCTCAAGGTTTCCAAGCGGTAGGTCTGTCTTGGCAGAAAGGGTGTGGCAGAGCAGTTCACACCTTGGCAGACAGGAAGCCAGGCAGAACCACAATGGCCGGGAGGGGTCAGACATGGTGAAGGGAGGGGGTCAGAGCAAGAGAGCCTTCATGCACCTGCCATACTAACCTGCTTCCTCCAGGCAGCACCTTCCACAGTGCCACTGCCATTCTGTGGTCTATTCTGTTGTGGGTTTCGTTGTTGTTGTTGTTGTTGCCGTTTTCAATTCATCAGTGGATTAAGCAGTTCGTTAGGTCAGAGTCCTCATGACAAATTCATCTCTGGAAACACCCTCATGAGACACGGAGAGGTTTGCTTCACTAATCTCTTAGGCACTTCTCAATCCAATCAAGTCAGCAATCATTGTCCTCACAAACCCTGCTGGGAGAGACACCGGTGACCTGGCCACCAGCAGCTACCGCTAATATTCTCAGGAGTTAAAACTCTGCCAGGCACTGTAAGGGAGATATATCTATAAGGGATGGTGGGGGAGGGGAGACGCAGCTGTTTTCCCCTGAGATCGCTGCATCCCCTCATCTGGAGGATGTTTACTGAGTAGTAGTGTTAGGCTCATGTGTATCTCTGTGAGGACAGGAGAGATGAAATGTGGGCTCAAGAAACATCCCGCTGAGGGGAAAGGTGGGCACCTGGAGAAGATAATGCACTTCAAGCTGAGCTGAGGAGCTAAAGAAACCATTACAGAAACAGAGCGCACGAGGCCGTGAAGTACAAGAGGCAGAAGTGTGTCGTGCATGAGCAGAGAGCGAGCAAGACAGAGGCCCAGTGAAGGGACTGCAAACTGACTCAGCAGGCCTCTCTCCAGACCTTCCCAGCAAAATCCCCTTCCTGAGACTGGTTTATGGTTGCTGTTGCTGCTGCTGCTGTTGTTGTTATTTTAGTCCGGGAAAGGCCATCCTCTTCTCAGGCATGCTATAGGCACTGGAGAGCCGTGGAGGAAGACGGTGGCATTGGTTGCATTGTGTTTTCCATGCATGACTGGATTATTTAAAGGGCCATTTTTTACCTTCCAAGTATATACTTTCTCCTCTGTCAGGGCTCTTCCTGCTCAGAGCTAATCAGTACTGACCTGGTACATTCCCACCTCCAAATCTTAATTCATTCCAGCTGCTCAACTCAACACATCCACTCAATCTAGGCAGCCTCTTCCTGTCTGCCTGTTGGTTCTGCTCTTAAGTCCCCTCTTCCTAGAAGAAACTTCTCCCCCTCCTCTGAAAGAGTAACATTCTGCTTCTCCATCACAGCTGACACCGCTTGCTACCTTGTCTGGCTATTTCTGTGTGGCTTTTTAGGCTTGGGCATGTGTACCTCTGTACTCCAGACACCTTGGTCATCTTTGCCCTGTTATCCCTAGAGCAGTGTGTCCAGCCAGTCCTAGGTGTTCAAGACAGGTGCTTGAATTCAAGAGCCAGTCCCTCCTCGCCTCTGGTTCCATGTCTCTCCAACTGTAGAGAGCGCAAACACCAATGGTAAAAGCTAATGGCCCAATCAAAGGAAAACAGAGCATGCCCATGTGGTAACACCGAGGGCAGCTTGAGGGCTATCATTCCCGATCTCCCTCGATAGCTGTGTGATTCACCCTCCCCCCCCACCCCCCACCCCCCCACCCCACCCCGTTTTCTTTAACTGTCTTCAAACTTGTTCTTGCTTTCATCATCCAGTAACCCGGAGCCGATTAGAAGTTAAGCTTTTACAAGAACACTGACTTGATTCTTCTTTTCTTCCCACTACATGCCTGAAAACAAAGGGCTGTCAATCCCCTTTCTTCAAAACAGTCACCCACCGAGGGGGGAGGAAAGAGGGAGAGACCTGTCTTGCCTGTGTCTTTTCTCCATTGTGGCTTGGCAGCTGAGCGATTCCATTCTGGAGTCGCACCCATCCCTACCTTGCTCACCCACCCCAAGGCCCCACCTCCCAATCAGTGTTACCATGGTCCTCGATAGGCTTTCCTCCACTTCTGCCTGTACGAAACTTGCAGGCCGGAGGTCCCCGTACTCCAGGAACTTCCAGTGCTGGAAAGAGTACAATGGTTATCACCTGTGTGCTTTGATTTAGCACATTTTCAACACCCACTTCCCTGAGGAGTCTAATATCCCATCTTTAGGAGATGCTTTTCCCTCCTGTAATTATCACCCTCTCCACCTGGCCCATGGGAAACCAAAACGCTCTGGAGCAGAGTAAATTCATCAGCCACTGACACCTTAGGGTGAATTTCTCTGAAAGATAAATCCTTTGCTCCCCGATCTGAAAGCATCTTAAGAACTAGACCCCACAATGCGACAGTCAAGACGGGGGCAGAATCTCTCTCCGATGTCTCTTGAGGTAGCCCCCTGTAACATAATGTTTGAAACCCTTTTCCATTTTCCAAACAAAGGTATTAATGTTTCCTGTGTGTTTCTCCCCCTGAGATCACCCCCCATGGAGACCTGCTTCTCATGCTTTTGGGTGGGCCCGTGGCAGAACCGCACAAGGGCCTATCTTCACAGTGGGAACTGTCCAATTTAGATGTCCTAGTGTCGGAGGAGGCAGAGATGCAGACAGAGCGGGAGCCTGGCCAGGAGGGCACAAGCAACAGATGCTGGAAGTGGACATCTCCAAAGACAAGCTTGACCTGAGAGCTAAACAGGGACCCATCCCACCGAGTGTGAGGATGGACAGCTTGACTGCAGCTAGAGAAGGCAGCCGCTTCCCTCCTGTGAGCTGGGAAGATGAGCGTCAGGAAAAGAGCAAAGCCCCCAACCCAGAACAGTAGTAAGCGCCCTGTCTCCAACCACTCTGGGCTAACCCTTGACTCTATTTTCAAAGCCCGCTGACCAAGGACAGACAGCTTGTGGGGCTGGAAGCTAATGCAGTTTTAGGCAGTCCCTCTTAAAAAGAAGATATGCAGATTACGAGTTGAAAATGAAAAGTGAGTGCCGATGAGGAGGGCGAGTGAACAGGAGTGCTTGCTGCACCAAACCAAGCGCCCGAGTTTTGTTCCCCAGAACCCACAGCGGGACAGAATCAACTCCAAAAGTGATCCTTTGCCCTCTACGCCAACATTCTGTGGCATGTGCATGCCTGCACTCACACACATCACACATGCAGACATGCGCCACACACATGTGCACACAACAATACTGATAATAGTTAAATAATAATAAAGATCAATTTGACTAAGAAAAAGAGAATCTCCCAGTATACTAACTACCCTGATGGCCCTGAATCTCATCTGGATTTAGAAGCTAAGGAAGTTTGGGTCTACTTAGTACTTGGATGAGAGTAAATGAAAAACGAAACAATATTATAGAAGACAAGGGAAAATATGGCAAGTTTTTAAAAGCCGCAGTGAGTGTGGTCACCACGAAGCTCTGATGGCCTGATATCTGTCTGACTTGACCCCTATTCAGTCTCTGTGATACTTGATTTTTTTTTTCCCCATACCCTTTTGATTATCTTCGGATAATTTTGCTGTTGTTTTTTATTTGTTTTGTCTTGGGGTTTTTGTTGTTGTTTGGGGGTTTTTGAAACAGGGCCTCATAGCCCAGGCTGGCCTTGAACTTGCTGCTGTTTAGCCAAGGATGGCCATGAACTCCTTGTCTTTCTGTCCTTACCTCCTAGTGCCACCACACCCAGCTCCTCTTTGATTATTTTTTTATGGGACAGTTATTTTCTGATTTTGTTATCTCTAGAACAGACATGACTTTTCCTCCAATATAACCAATCAAAATTGGTTTCAGATTATCAACAAAACAAAACAAAACAAAAAAACTTGCTTGTGTACACAGTTGGTTGTTGATAACATGTAAGTTGTAAGAAGTATAAATTTAGAGAAACCTCTATCAAGTTTCCTTTGTAATATTTCTGGGCATTTCACATTTTCTTGTAATGCTTTTTGAACTGGTGCTCATTAATCATTTTGTCACCAATGTACATATAACCATGAAGGATGAATTCTGCAGTGGCTCTCACACGCCCTACAAGGATGCTACATGAATCAACACAGTAGGGCAGGAGCATTCCCAAAAGCCATTCTTCTGACAGAATGGCTTGCAATAATTTACCTAGATGCTGAAGGTACTACAAACCACCTAAGCACATCCCTCTAAAATTCAACTGAACGTATCCCAAATTAATCTCCCCGTGCTTAGAGCAGCAACAATAAAACTATGTCCAACCCAACTCCACTCTCCCTGAAAGGGAAAAGAGAGGACACAAAGTATACCCGGCAAGGTTCACAGGGCTCTCAACTGTCTGTACCTGCAAACTTCTAAACGGAACATAGGACAGTGCTGCCAGTCCACAGCAAAGGGAAAAGTAACTTCATCCCGCACTCCCTGCACTCAAAGACTTATTTCCCCAGCCCTTGCTCTCTCTGAAGTCTCAGCAATGCAGAAATGTGTAAGTCTCATCCTGCTCTCAAAGAGGTGGAAAAGACAAGCACACACACATAAATCACAAGACAGGGTGATGACAGCTCTGGGAGGCAGGCTGAAGAGGCTGGGAGAGGCCCTGAAGCCTTCGCAGAGGACTCTGGGACTCTGCGGTGTGAAATGCTAATTCATCTCAGCTCCTTAAATTTGAGACGCCACTTTCCCCTCAAAGGGTGTGCCTGAAGGGTCTGAATTGTCGAGGATGTGAACACAAAGTATAAGCCTGTCCCTCAGAAGTAGGGCATCTGCCCTCATTTACACGGATTGACTAAATGATGATGTTATTTTGGCTTGTTGCCTACCCTGGCCTGGAAGTACAGTGACTTCAGCCTTTATCCAAAGCTCATATCCATATGATCTTTCAAACTCCATACCTTCCTATGCCTCGATCCCCCTCCCCTCCTGTCCTCTTCCCCCAACACCGATATTATAGTAATCAACTTAAAGCAGATGGTCTTAGAAAAGAAGTAGGTCAGAACTGCAGACCCAAATCCCATCCAGTCTTCTCACAAAATCTTGAGTTTAAAAAAAAATGAAATTGATATTGCAATAATTAAGAGGCAAATGTGTCTACCACTGGTGGCAGATAGCATTTCACTTTCATTAAGCAATATAAAATAGATGCGAGAATTCCCGGCTGCCACCCTGACACACCAGGCTTTACAGACTGAATCTTAAATTGCACTATGTCAGTCAGAGCTCAGGAGTTATCAGCATCATTTAATTAACTTTTTTTTTTTTTGCAAAAACTAACACGTTAGAATAAAATATAAAAGTGTAATCTCTGTGCAAACCTCTCACTAATGATACCCGTCCCCACAAACAGAGGCCGGAAGGGCACCTCAGGAGTCAGGGCATCCAACTCCCCTTGTCTCTGTCCCCAAACCTCATATCTCAGCTGGAAGGAAAGAATCCAGGGCCCCTTCTACCTGTCCTAGAAGCCTCAGGAATTGAGAGTGGGTTTCCTTACTTGAGACACTTACACTTCTTCTGCCTGAATGCTACAGTTCAGCCAGTCTCTTGTTGAAACTGAAATGTCTTTTGTTCTTTAAGGAAAAAAAAAAAAAAAGCAACCAACTTTTTTTTTTCTAACTCTCCTAAATGGTGTGCTAACCGGAGTCTCTGGTTCCAATTACAAGTGGATAGTATTGCCTGTGAATTTCATGAATGGGCGCAGTATTGGCTGCTACAGTGAGAAAAAAAAAAATGAATATGGGTTGCAAGGGTGTGCTGCTCATGCAAATGAAATGGGGAAGGAGGCACGGAGCAGGGGTAGAAATGGTTTGGTGAGTCAGAGGGGGGCAAGGCCTTTGCCATGCTGCAGCTGGTATGAGCTGAGGTTCCCTCCTTTAGGTGGTCCTGATTCTTCCCTCAGTACACCCATAGCATTCAGCAGCACAAGTCTAACTATGCTCCTTCCACATCCAGAACAGACATTACAAATCAATCACAGAGTTCTTGACAGCTGAGCTTGAGTTTGGCTTCAGAAACTCTCTACCACCACACTCACAGGAGCCATTACTAGTCAACAGGAATCGACCCCCCCCCCGAGATGCAACCCACCTGCCATCACTTCATCAGCCAGAAGTCCTGTCTCACCTGTTGCCACCTGTATCCCACAACAGCCACCTTGCCTGTCAGAGAATCCAGGCATCGTGTGCATATTTCCCAGTGGCCAGGAGGAGTCTAAACTCAGGGATTCTTCCCAGATAATTGAGCCAGGAACTGTCAGTTAGAAAGGGGAAAAAAAATGAAAAAGATTGCCTTTGGGGGGTGGTCCTTTATATGAGAAACAAACAAAAGAAAAATGTTATGTTTGCGTTATCATCAATTCCTCAGCTAACTGTTTGTTCTTTTTTCCTTCTGTTTTCTTTCTATAAAGAAATAAAGAGTTTAAACATAGGTAAGACGAAGAACTCTTTCCCATATAATTTGCTATGGTTCGTTTGTTCCTTGTGTTCGCCTTCTTGTTTTGTGCTTCTTGTGTAATGTTGTATATTTTTATGTACCAAATACAGTAACTTTTTTATGTGCTAATTGTGTGTTGTGGGTATGATAAGCTTTTGCAATTATGAAATGCAGTCAAAAAGCAACCAAATAAGCTGACAGTAATTAGAATTTCTGGGAGATTCGAGAGCACGATAATGAACCCTCAGTGAACCTCTGTCCCGGCTGCTCAGTGTGGTCCATAATTGAGCTAAACAGTTGAGGCAAACTTCGGGCTTTTGTAAATGCTGGACTGGGTTCACAAAAGCTTTAATGAACTGGAAACGGGTCAAAAACTCATTTTCAACTCATTAATGACTTTCCCCCAGATATGTGGTCATTTAAACACCACACACACACACACACACACACACACAAACACGCACATACCCACACAACACAAGTTAATTGCCATTCTGCTGGTCAGAATGAATGCAACAGTTAGATATACTGAGAATTATTATAAAGTTAAATCACCCTTCAGTAGTATGAAAGGTGTAGATGAAGTACTTTTTGTCTAAAGGGCTTCTGTGACCGTGCTGGTTAAGGTTATTTGAAATCGTATTGGTAGAATTCACATGTCAAATGTACAACACGTATTATGTGCATGCACATGAGCACTGCAGTGAAATGGACACCGCATGACTATTCTGATAGAAAAGATGCTCTTACTTTTTGGAGGGAAGAAAAGGGGCAACTTAATGAATGTTGTCTTCACCCTGTGAAACACCAACCATGAAACAGTAGGTCAGAACTGAACAAAAAGTAGAATCAAAATGCCCGGTATCATTATGGTCAAAGGCACAGCCATTGGTAGGTAAGGAAAAAAAAAAGTTTTCTGCCTTTATAATCTTGAAACCCTCAAGATTGGCTAGTTATAGACACCCCGATGCAGCCAAATTCTTTCAAAGAATAGAAATGTCCCCCAAAGACTCTCCCTTTCTTGAAATCCACAGACCAACCATGTTTGCTCCTCCCTGATAGGGAGCATGGCTTCCCACTGTTCCTGCACTGCTCTCTGAGACTCATGGTTTAGAGAGAGGATGGGCTACCTGAAGAATGGTCTCCTGAAGCAACAGCTAACCCTACCTGTCAGCTCCTATGCCAGAGATTCAGAAAAGCCTCCTCAGATCGGACTCCCTAGAAAGTCCAGAATTAATTATCTCGCTCATACATAGGCACAGATGTGCAGTGCCTTGATCTTCCTGAGGATCATGCCAGCTACTGTTCATTTAGTAAGAGGGTGAAGCATCTAATTAAAAAATGGCATGGATTTTTCTCTTTCTGCCCTAATTTGTTTTGCATATATAGATATTCTCTAATGACTTGGCCAAAAAGTGGGGAGGGCAGAAAACAAAGGGAGAGAGAAAGGGAAAGAAAAGAACCCAAAGAAGCCTACTCTTTCAAAAGACCTTGACTTCCAGTTCAATTATCAGTCTTAATAGCAACCTGAAGAGAGGCAGGAATTAAAGATGGCCTCGACTCACAAATAGGTCCTAAAAATAGCTCCCCAACTCTTTTTTTTTTAAATCAGGCAAGAACCCAAATGATAGTGTTTTAATTAGTAATTTACCAGCTAATGTCCACAGGACAAATGCATCTGACACCAACTGCTACCACGCTCACTTTCCCCTCACCTCTTCCAACCCTTCCCCTCCCATCATTCCAGAGTATAATTGAAAAATATCAGGACAAAAAGGCCTTCACTCCTTCTAGGTACATGGACTCCGCCCACTGGCTCAGGAAGCAGCACCCACCACTACCCCCAGTAGATGGGGAATTTGGAATGATCCACCTTGGAGGCGTGGGAGCACTCACTCTGGTCCCAGCCACCATGAGAGGCAGACATCGCGAAAGGGAGACCTGTAGGCTTTTGACCTGGAAGGACCGTTAGGAAGGATATTTGATTTTGTCATTTCCCGAGTAAGAGAGCTGATGCCCACTACTGCCGAAAGACTGGCCTAAGGTCCTCAACCAGGTTTGAGTCACACATCCTGTGTCTTAACCCTGGACCAGTTCCCCGAGTCTTGCTCCATCCTGGCCAGGCTCACGGAGGACACATACAGGTCCCGGGGCCACACAGCCCCCTGATCTACTCCACACACCTAAGAGATTAATACACAGGGAGGTTCAGGATTCAAACCTGTGACCTTGCTGTTAAGCCAGCACAAGAAAGCTACATCTCCCTTGGTAATTCAGATGCCAGGTGCTGGTTTGGTCAGGTTCAAGGGGAAATGTTGAACAGGATGGCAAGATAACTACCCTTTGCACTAAATGCCAGTTTCATTTGCATAGATGCTAGGAAAGAATCAGCTCTAAGGCCAAGGATCGGGGATCTGAGGAACTAGTCATCATAAGCCTAGAAATTTCCAGGTTGCTCCAGTGTTCATGACCTTGGAGGTTTTGTGGAGGCTTAGTGAAAAAGAGAGCATTGTCACAGGGAGAACGGGTTCCTAAATCCCTTGAGACAATACACTAAGCCCCTGGGAAATATAAGAAGCGGGCATCAAGTGAATGCCCTTGCTCACTACAACAGGAGTGGAATGGGGTTCTTTGTGCCAGTTAAATGAAGCAACATTCTGTTGGTTTGATGGGAATCCTCAACTCTTGAAATAGCATGAGAAGCTTAAGCCTAATCATAAGTATCTGAGAGCTACGATGTGTTGAAATATACCTCAGAGCATCACTAATTCACTAAAATGGAAAGACACTAGAGAAGGTAAGAGTGTCGCTAGGATTTTTGTCACCTCCGACCCAAGAGGCCAGCTGCATAATCCCATGCTCTTTTCTCTTTGTGCTTCTCCTAAAGCAACAGCCCAGGACACAAGTACTACCTGGCTGTGGACCCTGTGACTGGCTCTCTCTACGTCTCTGACACCAACAGTCGCAGAATCTACCGTGTCAAGTCCCTGAGCGGGGCCAAAGACCTGGCTGGGAATTCGGAAGTTGTGGCAGGGACCGGCGAACAGTGTCTACCCTTCGATGAAGCCCGCTGTGGGGACGGAGGGAAGGCGATAGACGCAACCCTGATGAGCCCTCGAGGTAAAGACGACAGAAGGAGAGAGCTCTCCACCCTGCTGCAAGCTAAATAAACCCATGTCATCTAAAAACCGTTCTTCCTAAGGTGGTTTGTGGTGAGGCTTCCGGGTCTGTGACGGTGCTTTCAAGCTCACTTATTAAGTAAACTTTACCACCCACGTATATGGTATAGTAGCCCTGCACCTGGAGACCTCTGACTGCCGACAGTCAGAGAGAACCGGAAGACAGTGTTGGCTCCACCTGTCAGAGCACCAGCTGAAGGCACCGGAGACACAGCCGAGCCCAGGGCCTTCCACTGTGCCGGACTTTGATGTTAGACAGTAGTATATCCAAAGTCTGAGGTGCTGTGTGGGTCATGTTGTGGCTACCCAAGAAAACTGTAGCCCTTAAGAATTGAGGGGTGAGTCCTCAGTGAGGCAGGACATTTCCCTCTTAACCAAAAGGATGCCATCTACCTCAAGATCGGTGGCTCTCAACCTTCCCAATGCTGTGGCCCTTTAATACAGTTCCTCATGTCGTAGTGACACCCCCACCTCCACAAACTGAGTTTTGTCACCAGTTCACAACTGTAATTGTGCTATATTACGAATCCTGATGTAAATATCTGTGTTCTCTGAGGGCCTTAGGCTGCCCCTGTGAAAGGGTCATTCAGCCCCACTGCTCTAGCTAGACACATGCCCATGCCCTTCCTTAGATTAACCCGCTTGATCCAGCTGCCCTCCTGGCCAAGGGACTCTCGCCCAGAAAGTTGGGTTCACCACAAGCCACACTAAAGGGGACAGGAGGAATAGCTGGCCCTTTAAGGAGATAGTGTACTTTCCATTCCCAGAATTCCCAGCCCCTGGTGCAGGCACTACAGGAGGCTCTGTTGAGCCTGGCTGCCTTTCCGAGCCCTGACTCAGAAAGACGTAGCTTTCCCTTTCTCTTATCTTCTGTCTTTTTCTTCCAGAAGCTGGCCAGAGCCTAAGTGACTATTTGATACTTTGGGCTCTTTCACTTTTTCTCTAAAGCTCCCCTCCCTGCCTGTTTATCTAGCATGTGGCTGGCCTCCATGCTGGCTTAATTTAAGTAGCATAGCTTCCTCCTGTTCTCCAATCTTCCTCCTCCAGGCA
This sequence comes from Meriones unguiculatus, assembly GCF_030254825.1. NCBI lineage: Eukaryota > Metazoa > Chordata > Mammalia > Rodentia > Muridae > Meriones > Meriones unguiculatus. The sequence goes on from NC_083359.1 coordinate 33,665,254, forward strand.
GCTGCTGAGCTTTACAACTTGCCTGCCTTGGGTATTTTTCTTTTAAACTCTTAATTAAATTGTCCTCGAGCTTCAGAGATGGAGGGGAGAGAGAGAGAGAGAGAATATGAGTCGGAAAAGGCCTAGGTAGATAGATGTCTTACTTAGTAAAGTGTTTGTGGCACGTGTGTAAGGACCTGTGGTCAGGTCCCCAGCTCTTAAATTAAAAAAAAAAAAAATCAGGTACAGCGGTACATACCTATACCCCCTCTTCTGGAGAGGCAGAGACCGTGGGATATCCCTGGTTACAAAGAATAGGCAGGTTCCAGGTTCAGTGAGAACCCCCATTTTAAAAAAATAAGGTGAAGAACACCCCAACATCAACCCTGGCCTCCACACGCATGTGCACAGATACAGATATGTATGTACACACACACACACACACACACACACACACACTTAACTAAACAATGAAATTTAAAAAAGCATGGGTGTTATTGCCATGATTCCTGTCCTAGGGAGTTCTTAGAATTGATGAGCATCTATTTGAAAGGCCCGAAGATGCTTGGGGTTAAGGAGTAATCATATCAGGGCCTAATTCTTGTTAGCATTTTTAGCTACTGAGCAAGCAGCCTGCAGCATGGATTAAGGATGCCAAGCCTTGTACTTGGGCACTGAAATGAAAACGCAAAAGAAATAGAAGCTGCAGCCTGTGTCTTATCAGTCCTGCTGCGACAGGGAAATGCTAGGGCTCTGTGTCCCCTGGGGGCACTGGAGTGCTGATTGGAGTCAAGGCTTAATTGGGAATTCTTCCTGGAGGATACATTTTGAATTGGGAGTTTGTGGTTGAAAGCATCATTGTTTCTCAGCCTCATTGTCACAATTAGTCATGAAGGGTATTTGAGTAATACACTAGCAATCATTTTTTTTTTTTAGAGCAATGAACTTTGGTAATAACTCATTTTCCAGAGAGAGCAGAGTCAGGGCTGTTTCCACATTCACTAGCAGCCTTGGTTCTTCTGCAGCTCAGGGTGATGTCATTGGTTGAAGGGGACACAGCTAGCACCCTGGGAATCATGCACATCACAGTGCAGTGTCCTTGAGAAACGTTTGCCTCTAAAGGACTGAGATCTAGTGTTCTGAGGATGCTTACCCATCCCAGTAAGGTCCCTGGTCCAAGCATATCATGCCCAGAGTAGGGCATCCCCATCTCTTCCACAAACCATCCTCCTATCAAAAACAAAACAAACAAACAAACAAAATCCTCATGCTTTCCCCTCTAGGGATCGCAGTGGACAAGAACGGGCTTATGTACTTCGTTGATGCCACCATGATCCGGAAGGTCGACCAGAATGGAATCATCTCCACCCTCCTGGGCTCCAATGACCTCACAGCTGTCCGGCCACTGAGCTGTGACTCCAGCATGGATGTGGCCCAGGTGGGGACTCATTCTTAACCAACTCCTGGGTTTTAGCCCATGGTTCCCACGTGTTCCAGTGTGAGTTGGGAGCATGAGCTGTGAACACAGATCTCTGTTAGTTTGGTGAAGAATCAAGGTAAACTAGACATCCATATGAAAAATGCAGGATGGAAATGGAGGAGAGAGAGGGGGAAAGAAGTAAAAAAGAGAAGACAAACTTGGGATAGAGGAAGGGGGGGAGAGAGAGAGAGAGAGAGAGAAACAGAGAGGGTGATTCTTCTCTGAGAAGCAATGCTGGTGGCACGCTCTAGCAGTGGCAGATTATAGGGTAGGGGCTGCTGTGTAATTATCTCTTGTCTCCATCATTCTCAAAGATTTGAGACTGTGTGGTTTAGTGTTACGTGTCAATCAGAGCTTCCCTGTTAATCTGGAATGATTGCATCTTCGCTATATAAACCTCCACTTTGTGTAGTAGTTACTAGAGCAAAGCCCTCCTCAATCATCCTCCAAAGAGTGTGTTTTATCAGGTCTCTTGCAGTGGCAGAGACCACAGGCTCCTCAAATGTGCAGTGTTTGTTCAAAGAAGCCGGCGCGTATGCTCACCCTGCCTGTAAGAATCTTTTCAACCCTTGGTCAACCTATAAATTTTAGCTCAAATTCCCCAAAAAACTGACAAGTTGCTACCGAGATTTTTATTTCAAATTCCACAGAGGAAGAATGTATTTGACTTGGCTCTGTTCATTTCTTTTTTTCCAAAAGCTCAAGTTGTAGTTTGTTAGCCAGCCTGTTCTTTGTCTGTTCTTTGGCTAGGGCCACCTTCCAAGCCACATGGCTGCCTTTTTGCAAGTTAGACAAATGTGTCTTCTCTAAATGAACACAGCCTTCTCTGACCCATGGCTGGTGGAGCTGACTGTGGGCTGAATTGCATTGGTCCCTTAGGCATTTATCTACCTATACGACCCCGTTTGATGGCTGCAGCCCTGGTTAGTCATCTGAAGCTGAGAAACAGTGTTGTGCGCAGAGCTGGCAGGATGGAGTCAGGACAGATGAAACTGAAGGAAGAGCTTGTCACATGCTCCCCTCTTCTCTGTCATAAACAGCCAGCTCAGGCAAATGGTTCAATGATGAGCAGTCCTCGTACAGCTTGCTCCTTAAAGGCTAAGTTGGTGCTGGAGAGATGCCTCAGCAGTTAAGGGAACTTGTTCCTCTTGCAGAAGACTTGGGTGGGAGTCCCAGCGCCCACCTGGTGGCCTACAACCATACATAACTCCAGTTCCAGGGGAGCTAATGCTTCTGCTCTCTCCCCATCGGGCAGACACAAAGTATTTTGATAGCTAAAGTCTTTTCTCCTAGATGCATAAAATTAGTACGCTAGAGGCCTTTCCTGAAATGCTGTGTCATGTACAGGTTCGCCTGGAGTGGCCAACAGACCTTGCCGTCAACCCCATGGACAACTCCCTCTACGTTCTGGAGAACAACGTCATCCTGCGGATCACGGAGAACCACCAGGTCAGCATCATCGCGGGACGGCCCATGCACTGCCAGGTGCCCGGCATTGACTACTCACTCAGTAAGCTGGCCATCCACTCCGCTCTGGAGTCGGCCAGCGCCATCGCCATCTCTCACACCGGGGTGCTCTACATCACCGAGACGGACGAGAAGAAGATCAACCGCCTGCGCCAGGTTACCACCAACGGGGAGATCTGCCTGTTAGCCGGGGCCGCTTCGGACTGCGACTGCAAGAACGACGTCAACTGCATCTGCTACTCGGGAGACGATGCCTACGCCACGGACGCCATCTTAAACTCCCCGTCGTCCTTAGCTGTGGCTCCGGACGGCACCATCTACATCGCAGACCTCGGGAATATTCGGATTCGGGCGGTCAGCAAAAACAAACCCGTGCTTAACGCGTTCAACCAGTACGAGGCCGCGTCCCCGGGGGAGCAGGAGCTGTACGTGTTCAACGCCGACGGTATCCATCAGTACACCGTGAGCCTGGTGACGGGGGAGTACTTGTACAATTTCACCTACAGCGCCGACAACGACGTCACTGAGCTGATCGACAACAACGGGAATTCCCTGAAGATCCGCCGGGACAGCAGCGGCATGCCCCGCCACCTGCTCATGCCCGATAACCAGATCATCACCCTCACCGTGGGTACCAACGGAGGCCTCAAAGCCGTGTCCACTCAGAGCCTGGAGCTGGGCCTCATGACCTATGATGGGAACACCGGACTCCTGGCCACCAAGAGCGACGAAACTGGATGGACGACTTTCTACGAGTAAGTAGGCTTTTTGACCAATCTCTGTAGGGCCCTCCCTCTCCTCCAGCCGGCATCCGGATGGACCATTCGCGCCGCTTTAAAAAAAAAAAAAAAATTGCCTAGTCACGTCTTCCTAACTTTAATGACTTCTTACAGCCGCGGGGTATTCACGTCCCTTCTCCTGACTCCTAAATGATTTGCTCTATCAGGCCTGTGATATGGAGCACCCTCCCCGCCAGCACTGGGAATTCCTGTTGTCGGCTTGACGCTCAAACTCCAGGATATTGGACACGCACAGCACCTGGGAGATAAAGTGCTGATTAACCCCACTGATTATTCATGTTTGCCATGGGTGCGGAAATTAGAAACTAAGAGGCAGGGTCCCAGCGGGGCCCCTGTGATTTAACAATAGGTCCAGCAACACACTTGATTGCACAGACAGGTAGATAAACTCTGAATTTCCTCCTTAGCAGAAGCAGATCAATACAGATAAAGTGCTCGGTATATTAAAAGATGTGAGGGCTGGTCATATTTCCCCTAACAATTATCTCATACTTAATAGTTCTACCGTTTGCTTTGGGAAAAAAAAAAGAAGCTGTTTTCCCTAGCTCCTGAAGCAGCTTTGGTCAAGCAAGCCTGCTGCCACAGGTATTAACCTAAGAGCTGCTGGTTGGAGGAAGCTGCTAATCCTGAGTCCCCAGTGACCTGCTGGAGACTGAACGGAATTTACCAGCCTCTGGGCTCTCTCCACCGCAGTGAGCGAATGTTATGCATTAAGAGCCCTGACTTGCTTTCTATCTCGGTGTTGCTGCTAGCTGAGAATTTAGTAAGTTAGGGAGGGGATACCACAGAGAGATGGGGGTGGGAGGGACAAGAAAAAGAAGACTTCATTGTTGATCACCTTTAAATCAACAATGTTCGCTTTCTGTTTGTCAGAAAGCCTGTGGGTTTGGGAGAATGCAAAGGAAGCTGTCGCCACCTGCTGGAGCTTTCCTTCATTGCAGAATTGCTTGCCTGGACCCGACTTCCCTCTTGGGGATAACTAAGCTCTCTATGGGGATTTCTGAGCAGCCTCACGTCCTTCAAGGTGCTGGCACCTGATCACACTTCACCAGCCAATGCTCTTTTCCTCTACAGGGACCATCCGTGTGTCACCTTTAGTTCTCAGCAGGTTCGGTTTAAGGCTTTAACACACACACCTCCTGGATGCTTCTCTCTGTCCGTTTGGTTTGCAGTTTGAGTCTTCTGCATGCTTTACTTTGTACTCTCACCATTCCCACTTCTATGGGTCCCGATCTCCTGAGGGTCAGAGTCTACCTCAGCAAACTGAGGCCCAGAAGGGTAGAAAATATAACTCCCCTAAAGCCAGGCCCACCAGAAGAGAGGAGCTATGTAGGTGCCTTGCAGTTGTGGCCAACTCCTCCTCCAAATCCACCCAGTAGGGAAACAGCCTGTATCACACGGTCTAGATGCTGACTTCCCTCAGAATGAAGCTCAGCAGTTATGTTCTAGAAACGGCAGGTCTGCAGTCTTCCAAGCTGGAATGAGCCACTCCGCAGAAGTTACATTTCACTGTCTTAGAAGGTAGCTTTTGGGGTTCCAGTCAAAACAGAGATGTAGGAATTGAGCTTTGGGGATCCTCCCATGCTGCCACATCCCCAGAGTAAGGAAGAGCATCCTTCATTTATCTTTCTCTTTTCATCGGCACGAGGCATGGGATTTTGTCCATTTCCTTCTCATCCACACCCCCATTGCTCACACCAGCCATTTACATGGAGGTGTTTGGTGAATGTCTACTGACTATAAAGCGGTCAAAGGCCCTTGGCCACAAAGGTCCTGCCACAGAGGTCCTACCAGGTCTGTTGGCTTAACCCTGAGACCCCGTTGCTGGCAATTACTGCTCTTACTCCTGAAGGCAGGGTTTCTGCACAAAAAGCTGAATCTGCACGTCTGTCACGGGGAAAACAAGCGAAGCAGTGGGCAGCTGCATCCCCCATGAGAGTCAGTCTGCAAGCCAGAGAGCCTGCCTTCTCCCCAAGCCTGTGAGGTGTCTGCTGCCTCCCCTAGTGCTCCCTCTCCACTGCTTCCCCCAGAGGGGAAACTCTATTTCCTCCTCTCAGAAGCATGGACAGCAGCCGACCCATTACAGGTATCCTGGGACTTCACAGGACTGGACTTCAGATCCTACTCAGGTTCCAGAGAATGCACTCAACACAGTCCCCGCTCTGTGAACCTCTGCAGGCAAGTGCTGTGCAAGACACCCAAACATTAATACCATCTCACCGCTTTCATACTTTCACATGCTTTCTGCTTCTAAACTGTGAAAGGAAGCTACAATTGCTAAGATACAAGAATATCCAAAGAAGAAGCGAAAAATTAGTCAAAACCCCACGCAGAAAAACACCATTAATATTTATATGTGTATATTTTCAGAGATGCTTGCCTACATTTACAAACTCATATGCTAGGATGGGAGGGTTCTTTGTTCTCTTTTCCACTCAACTCTGTTTCTGTGTGTGTGCTCGTGCACACAGACGCATGTGCCAATAAATAGGAATCCACACTGTTCATTTTGACAGCCGCCTAGGTTTCTGTCTTCTGTATAGGTAATTATTTAGTAATCTTTAATCACTGATCCTTCAGTATAGTTCTAATTTGTCACTTGTGTAAATAGGATCTTTGGACTCCCATCTGAGAAACCACTGTTTTAGTATGGGAAAAACACACACACACAAAGGGATCTCCTTTGTCTTGGAAGGCCTGGGTACCCTCTGTACTTACAGCATCAAGCTTCTGCATGGAAGGTGCTGCCTGGATTTCCACTGCACACTACCCTAGGGAGGGGATAGGACAGAGACAAGAGGCTGGACCCTCCTCCCCCAGCTTCCTGTTACCCTCACCACCTTTACCCCGCTGGCCATGCAGCTTAGCATCCACAGAGTGTGGCTGTTTCCTCGCTTCCCTAAAGATATTGCATGCTTTATCACTAATTTTTCCCACTGCTTCCCCGTGGGCTCCTCCATGAAGAACATCCTTCCCATGTACTGTCCGAGCTCCAGGACCCATCACTCAGAACCTGCCAACTGGCTTCCTCTCCCCAGTTCAGAAGGAGGCCCTCCTCCTGCCAGAGGTCCAACTGTGTGTCCTTTTTCATTCTCTAAGCAAAGGCCTCATTGCTCCATCCTTTTCTCCATCTCTCCTGAGGGCGAGGGCCCATGCAGGAGCGCACAGAGGCTTTTTCCAGATGCAAACTGTGGGAAGAGCCATTTTCCTCGCCCAAGGTCAGAGGAGTCTAAAAACAGTGAGTGGTCTTCTAGTGAGGGCAAATGCTTTCCATTGTGGACATAGCAAAGCCAGCCCCACCTGCTGAGAAAGGGTGAAGACAATATACATCCATAAAGAACTCTCTTCAGGGAATTTGCAGGCAACAAATGTGATCATACCATGGTCAGACACGGATAGTGAGGACAGTTGAGTCCAGGGAGTCTCCCAGCAGTCTAGGGTCCATGAGCTTGGTTGGTTTGGGACTACATGACCAAGCTAGGTTTGGAGGGCTTTAGCAAGGACATAGAGGTAGCATTTTGTCCAGGCTGACTTGAGAGGTCTACAAGGCGATGAGTAGAATGAGGTGGTATCCCTGCAAAAGACTAAGGCTTGCACAGTCTCAAATGCCAGCTTCTGTTTGGATTGTGTGAACAACCAGTAGGGGAAACAGTGTGGCTTAAGAGCTGGAGAAATGTCCCAGTGATTAAGAGCACTCACTGCGCTTCTGGAGAACTCAAGTCCAGTTCCCAGCACCCACATTGGGCTTCTGACAACTGCGTGTAACTCCAGTTCTAGAGGGTCTTATGTTCGCTTCTGGCTTTCATGGGCATGGGTACAACACACACACACACACACACACACACACACTTAAAACTACGTAAGTGTACGGTGGCTTTCTCAGCAGAGACATGACACGATGGAGTGGATACTTGGGAAGCGCTGACCTGGTAGTTCTGCAAGACACATAAAAAGGCAACAGAGGGTACTCTGAAGTAGCTCTTCCCACCAGGTCAGGAAGGGGTAGTTAAGCACACCCTGCCTGAGACCAGCAGATAGCTTTTTCCTGAGCTGAAATCAGTGACATCAATGGGCACAAGAAAGCCACAGCCACAGTTCCTTGGGGCAGGCTGAGGTTTGGGTTGCTGCAGGGCTTCAGTGTAGAGCACCACCCAGTGACCTCCACCCTCTGGTCTCTCCTTCTCAGTCCCGGTGGGTCTGGACTTCCTGTGGGTCTGAATGTCAAGAAAATTTCTGGAGGATGTGCTTCCAACTGGCATTTCTTTCTTCCAGCTATGACCATGAGGGCCGTCTGACCAACGTGACACGCCCCACAGGCGTGGTGACCAGCCTGCACAGGGAGATGGAGAAATCCATCACCATTGACATTGAGAACTCTAACCGTGATGACGACGTCACTGTGATCACCAACCTCTCTTCAGTGGAGGCCTCCTACACAGTGGTGCAAGGTATGCGCTGAGCTCATCCCCAGCTCCAGAGCCAGAAATCCCTCGCCTGAGAAGACATCAAAACATCCAGAACATTGCTCTGCTTTCTGCCTTACTCAAATGTCTACAGCAAACCCACTCTGCCAGAAAACAGTCCCAGGGAAAAAGAAAATAAAATAAAAGTAAATCTCTCAGATTCAGGGAAATGTCATACCTTCTTACCAAAGGTTTAGTTATCTGGAGAAATCAACATATCTAAAAACATCTGATTTTTATCCCCAACAACCTTCTTCCTGTTTCTTACCTTTTATTTTTCCTCCATCCTCTAAAAATACAGCCCATGTCATTATTGTCACAAATACAGTTTGTTCTCCAGGGCCACCACCGAATTTTGTTTTCATTGTTTCAGTCTGATTCTCTCTTGCAAACATGGTTTTATTGAGTTGACTGGCCTGGAATCCAAGCTCTTGAGCAATCTCTTGCCTGGACCCGGATCCCCAAGGTCTCTGACCACCCGTTGTTTTTGTTGTATCAAGTCCAGGGCAAGCTCAGGGGCTGGCAAGTAACAGCATTTTGCAGATTAATTTTTTTCTTTTAATTAAGATATAATGTCGGTGGGCTAGCCAGTTGTCAGAGGATAAAAGTGTCGTCTCGGCAGATAAATGATGACATTTCTAGACTATTATCCCTCGGCAAAGCCTGTTTCAATGGCTCTATTTCTGCTCCGCCAGATGATTAATGATGTAGATTCTGTCCTTCTGTATGATGGCCGGAGTCACTGAGTGACAGGTACACCCTTGCTCACTCCCCCAAAGCTGGCATCTCAAAGGCTAGCCCAGCCTGGCTTCCTCACCTGGATGATGAGGAAACAGTGTGCCTATGAAAGCAGGCTCCTGCATGTGATTCTTTGATACAGGGAAAGGTCAGGAGTCTGATTGACTGGTGTAGATTCTATTCAGGAAGATAAACACCCATTATCAGCCCCTACTGTCTCCAACTACCTCACACTGTGTGTGTTTCCCAAGTTCTTTGGTAACATCGTGATACAGGCAGCAATGATGCCATGAAAAGAGGGAAGGTAGCTCTTTCTCTTCACTGTGCTGATGAATGCTGGACTTGCTTTGCAGTGCATCTGACCTGTGGTTAGAACATCAACCTTGGGTTAGATGATAGGCCAGAGGGGAGGAAAAATGGAAGTGGTTTGCCTTTCATTTATTATTTTATACATATAGATATATAAGCTAAAATATATATGTTAAAGTTCAGGGATTTGATTGACACAAATTGTGTAGGCAATAGACATCTTTAAATGTTTAAATGTGCTATTAATAGTCTTCAGTGAGTAAAAGAAAAATATCATGGCATAATTATTTCTGGAGTGCCACATATTAATAATGTTTTCCTTCCCATGGATCAGTAGCATCTCCGCTACTCACCTTCCCATTGTGTGTGTGCTAATTGAAGGCAGCCTCAGACTGACAGCTGCAAAGCACCATGGAAACCTGTAAAAATAGGGGTTCTATTCTCTCCTGACTAATCGAGTAGATAATTTCTCTCTCTCCACCCCCACCCCCACCAACATCCTTCCAGATCAAGTGCGAAACAGCTACCAGCTCTGCAATAACGGGACCCTGCGGGTGATGTACGCCAACGGCATGGCTGTCAGCTTCCACAGTGAGCCCCACGTCCTCGCCGGCACCATCACCCCCACCATCGGGCGCTGTAACATCTCGCTGCCCATGGAGAACGGCCTGAACTCCATTGAGTGGCGCCTGAGGAAGGAACAGATTAAAGGCAAAGTCACCATCTTTGGGAGGAAGCTCCGGGTAAGCGGCTCTAAAGACGGTCCCTGCCACACGCTTGGAGGGGGCCGGGCCCCTTTCTCGAATGCAGAGGGGATGTTAGACCACTGTGTGGTCACAAAGTAAGATGTCAGCCAGCCTGAGCAATCAGGGAGGTATTCCAAGAGGAAGTTAAAAAAAAAGTGATCAAACTTATATCTTTGAAAGAACACTTATTGAGGACATGTGTGCAAAAACTGAGACACACCTATTGAGGATGTCCATGCTGTGGACACTAAGTTAAACACCTTATTTGCATTACTGTAATCTTTTCGGTAGCTTTTGGGGATCATTGCTCTCACTCCCAGTTCTCAGATGAGAAACAAGGAAGCTAATTAAACGTCAGGACGTTATAGCAAAAACTCCAGGCTAAGCCAGAGTTTTGACTGCAGGTCCACCTTTCTGTCTTATTCACTGGCCATAATCCTTAGCCACAGTCCCACACGTCTTCCTGTTTAGATGATAGAGAGCTCTCTGGACCCTGCTCCTGTCAGTTCTTGTCACACAGAGGGACCTACTTCTAGCGTGGTGACAACCCTTCTCCCAGGATGAGGAGATGAGTACCAGAAAGCTCAGTCTTCATCATATCTTAAGCATGTTTACTGAGCACTTAGAGACGGGCCCTGTGCTGGTCCTTAAGGTAGATGTCACACAAGCAGGGCCCCGGCACTCTCATCCAGGGACTAAGGGCAAGAAAGGGGAGACAGGCAAGGAGTCGACTAATAAAGACCTAAGGTAATTGCAGGTCAGGAGAGGTCCTAGGAAGACAGTCAGGCACAGAACAAGGCAAAGTCCAAACAGTGCTTTCGGATCCCTGGGAGGGGAAGACTGAGCACCTGCCAAACTCGGGTCATCACTTCTGAAACCCAGCCAGCCAGGTGACCTCTCTGAAGAGGGAGGCCGATCCGTATTAAGATTCTGCCTTTGTCTGGCTGGAGTTTAATTCCCCACATTAGGTTATCAGCAGACTCCCATGTTTTTCTTCCTCTGCTGATATCTGCAAAGTTGCAAGCTGCGGTATCTTCCTAAAGACAAAAATGGAATGAGATTAGTGGCTAAATCCTTAATGACTGGATTCAGGGCTGTGTAATTGATTTTTGATATGCTGCACTGTAGAAGTTGATTATAAGTAGTAATCGTGCCTTTTCCTTGATAAATTAGTTATGCATTTTGACTAAGTTTTCAAAATAAAGATAAATGTGGCCCTAAAATAAAATGGCAATAATCTCAACTCTGAATATTAAAATTCTTAATAATGGTACTTGTGGTAATTAACAGAAGTTAGGCACGCAAGTCTTCTAACTGAGTTTCTTCCAGGGTTAGACTTGCTGGCATCGTGTTTATGCAAATCAAAACACAGTTTTATCTATCAACACCTCAACATTTAATTGTCTGGTGTTCGTTCCTGTAACAATAATCACATATCCATTTAGCTCTCTTAAATGAAAATCACTATGAGATTATAACAGGTTGAGTGGACTGAAAATGTAATTTGAAAATGAGGGAGAAAGCCTGGAATTTATTTGCATCTCATTTGTTTTAATTCAGTTCATAAACTGTTTAGTGAATGAAATAAAAGAAACTCCTGGAAATGGGGGGGGCCACTGGAAGAAAGGTTGGGGGAAGTGCTGAGCGCAGTGTGGATTCAGGGACCTGGGTGGCCTTCCCTTCCTGTACTTCGTGAGTTCCTTTATAGGAATGTTGCAGCAGCATCTGTCGGCAGCCACAGCAAGCAGTCCATCTCAGTCCGGAGAGGTCTGGACTTGTCTCCCTATGGCAAGCCTTGCCATCTCTTTTCACTCCTTTTCTGACATCCGATAGGCCCGAGCATCTTTTATCCATGTAGGGAAGGGTTTACTGAGTGTCTGTCTTTGTCTAACACCATGGAACATGCAGGTTAGAGAAAAAGAAAAGCAGAGTCCTTCTGCCAAGGGAGCTCGAGGTCTGGTGACAAAGACATTGCGAGTGTCACCATGTTAAGCCAGTACCACAAGGAGAGGATCAGATACTGTATCAGTCAGGAGCAGTGATACTCAGCCTGGATAACAAATAGGCCCTGAAGTTTCAGAAGCTTCACTCATCACAATCCAAGTGAGCCACACAGCAATTCTTCATGATGGCTAGACCCAGTTGCTCCGAGTTTGGGATCCCACTAAATCAAGCACACACGGCCCCTGAAGCTTCTATAGAAGAGGGAGAGTTTCAACAGCTCAGGGGAGCTTGGTGAGCTAGCATGAATGTGACATGCATTCATTCCCTGTGCCCAGAAGAGAACAGTTAGGTTAACCCCCAGGAAGCTTGGAAAATGACTTTTCTGATTACCAGGGAAAAAAAACCAAAAGAAGATTTCAGGAACCCAAATGAGGTCACAAGTTTGACAAGAGACCAGGGGGTGCTTCGGGGAAGTAGGGGTCAATTCTACAGAGCAGCAGACATTAGCCAGGCACAGATAATGGGAAAGAAATTTCCAGACAGAGAAAGACGCCCTCAAGGAGGCCAGGATACTGGGGTAGAGGTCTCCAGTTCAGAAAACCTCCAAAACTCGTGAGGCCTGAGAGAAAGTGGCCAGGGCCGCATGGAAGGGAGTATTATACCAGGCCGGTATTTATCCTGAGAGCCATGGAGAGTTGTCCCAGGGCTTAATTAGCAGAGTGATGTGTGGGGAAGCGTGGATTAGAAAGATCTCTCCAGCTTCCCTGAGTGCAGAGGAAGACAGACGAGGAGGAGACCAGACAGGAGGAGAGGGATGGCTCAGAGCTGTTACAGTAATGCAAACTAGAAACTGGTCTCCAGCAGGGGAAAAAGAGAGAGAAGAGGGAGAGGCCTGAGAGAATTGCAACACACATGATTAATAGGATTTGGCAGCGAGCCTGGCTGCCGTGCGGTGCTGACTTCCAAGAGGCCTTCCACGTGATCGTGTAGACCAGGAAGGCTGTGCCAGACTCTGAGCTGGCTGATGGAGAGAGGCCAGACACTAAAAGCCAGAATAGGTGTGGGAAGCAGTGCGACCCCAGCCCTGCCTTTTAAGATAAAGAGGCCAGGGAGGAAGTTGAAGATCTAGCTGGTCACAGCCATGGCACAGGTTGTAGCCCCAGCACAGCATGTGGAGTGAGTCTCAGGAGCTAAGGTAGCAACTGGCAGTGTCACACACTAACCCAGATGGACTGGCCTCTTCCCAGCACCAGCCAGCTCCTACAAGTCTGACCACTTGAGGGCTGTGAGGTCCAGTGTTGAGAGGTGTCCAAAATTCCCAGCAAAAGAACTTGGCTGTAACAGAACAGACAGTGAAGTCCTAAGCTGTTCCTGGAGACCTGTCTTGTCACAGATCTCCTATCAGAAATACGCCTTAGCCAATGAAAAAGCCAAACCTTCTTCCTTTTAGACTGGGAACGTGTGATATGGCAGTGAGTACTGGAAGGATCAGTTGGTTCCCTGACTGGGGTCGAGCAAGGCCAGAGTTCCATCAGACCCCTCACCCCAAAGGCTTGTCTCTTTCTTGAGAGGTTACTTCCTCTTGCTTTCCTCCACACCTCACTGTTCCCTCTGGCGTCTCAGAAAACAGCTGCTTCACAGCAGCTCTCAGCTGCATGAACACGGGGACCATGCCGCCTCACAGTACTGGTGGCGCGTGTCCTGTGGGAAGACGTGATAAACGTTGTCCTCTTTAGGCTCCACCTTGAAGGTAAAAAACAGGCATGTGCTGTGTCACACAGTGGGACACTGCAAGGGAGCAGCTGGCACTAGAGACTCCAAGACGTCACCGAGTTAACATCGCTTTCTTCTCTTCCTCATAGCCCCCTTCCCTCTCCCCATAGTATTCACCTTGGCAGTTGGTCTAATTTTCTGATACAGTGGGCTTCATACTGAGGGTCAAGAAGACTTAGCCAAGATCTTACATCCTCTCAGCTTAGTAAAACCAGGGAACAGGAACTCTGCCTTCCCATGGAGGGACTGAGACCGGCCCTGGCATGGGTGGAGTTCACCTCCCTGCTCCAGTCACAGTTTAGGGAGATGGAGACCTATGTTTGGCCAAGCCCAGGTCACATTTCTAAACCTGACTGTTGTAAGGGAGTCATTTAGACCATAGAAGGTTTGAAAAAAGAGGGTCTTATACCAAAAGCACAAAGGAAGGGCTACTAAGCTGGAGAGGGTAGGGAGGAAATTTATTCTGTCTTCCATCCCTCCAGAGTCTGGCCACAGGCAAACCAGAAGCCCGTCTCCCCCACCCACTCCCAGGCTTCTGGGAGAGGGGACTGAAAATGAGCCCTTCTACTATGATTTAAAACCTCTTCTCTCTCCTAACGTGGATTTGTACCTGATTCTCTCTGAAAACGAAGGCATGTGACACTAGGGTATTTCTCCTTGATTGTGATTTACATAGAGATTGCAAATGCAAGAAACAGCTACACAGGTGGGTATCAGAACAAAAGAAAAATTGCTTCCAAGATAATCTTCCATTGTGATGCTGGTATCGGTTATCAGCATTCCAATATAAAGTGGGAGTTAGTAATTGTTTTGGTTTCCATACAATTAGCATGATACACACTGGTGTGAATTACTTTTACTTATGTAGCGTATCACACAGCGTGTTAGGAGGAAGGTGGGTGTAAGCATGCATATGTGCCCATGATCATGCCATCCTGAACTCAGTTCTGTGTTGATCATGCCATCCTGAACTCAGTTCTGTGTAGGGCCTGCCCAGGCTGGTCTGTTAACATGCATCTATCGCCTCGAAAGCCTGGATTCTGTCCTTCATTCTGTCCTTCATCTGTCCTTCTGTCCATGGTGCATTCATTCTTTACCTATCCGGTGTTTAGTCTTGGCACAGTTACTAACCACTCAGTGTGTTCATGTGACCAAAACAGACAAGACCCTATATGACCTTGAGAGCATGCCTAATGCATCCGGAACAGTTTGCAGCACCTTCAGTGTGAATATTAGTTTGAATTATACATAATTAGAAGATAAGCCTCTGTGCTCACATTAAACCTTGAATTCTCTTAAGCAAACAGTACTTCACTTTTGGACAATGTATTGTACTAGAAAGTCTTTTGTTGTTGCTGGTTTAAAGATTGAAAACATTCAATTATGTCTATATGAGGCAGAGCACATACCCTCAGAGTCCAGGAGGTATCAGATTCCCTAAAGCTGGAGCTACAGGCAGTTGTGAGCTGCCCAACAGGGTACTGGGAACTCAACCCAGGTCCTCTACAAAATTAATCCACACTCTTAACCACCGAGCCATATCTCCAGCTCCCTTGCTGGTGGGTTGTTTCTTTATTTGTTTGTTTGTTTGTTTGTTTTCCTAGAGCCAACTTTATTTGGGGAAGAAGAAGGGAGAATTTGTAGAATGCCCACCTCCAGTCTCAGACTTAAGTCTCCAAGCTGCCACTTCCTCTCTGTCCCCATTCTCTCATGGGTGAGGGGGACAGGGCTGAGTGAGCTGGGGGGAGGGGAGGGGCATCTGGACCTAGCAGAGTGAGAATGCAAGGCAGGAAGCAGAGAAGGGAGAATAGGGTAGAAGGCAGGAAAGTAGATTTAGGATGTCCAGGGTGGGAAATGGCAGCCAGCGCTGTATACATTCTTAGCCAACACAGGTGGCTACAGCATGGCCCCGGCATGGCCCGGTACCCATGAGTGTATGGACCCAGTAAGTGTCAGGGGTGAGGCACTGTTTCATTGTTGTTCTTTAAGACAGGGCCTTGCTGTGTAGCCCAGGCTGGCTTTAAACTTTCAGTCCTACCATCACAATCTCCCAAGTGCTAGGATCACAAGTACACTTACACAAGCATTTAGGATGGTGTGGAGAGAAGTGTTAAAAAGAAAATCAAAAACGAAAAACACCTTAAGTGTCAGCAAAGCAACACAAGCAATGATAAAAGATAAATAGCATATAAAGAAACTGTGGTGATGCTCTGAAGAAAAAGCCTAGGTTAAGAATGGGGAATAGGGGGCCTGGAGAGATGGCTCAGTGGTTAAGGGCACTGACTGTTCTTCCAGAGGACCCAGGTTCAAATCCCAGCACCACATGGCAACTCACAACTGTCTATAACTCCAAGATCTGAAACTATCACATGCAGACAAAACACCAATGCACTTAAAATAAAGGTAAATAAATTTTTAAAAGTAAATAAATAACTGGGCATGGTGGTGCACACTCAGAGAGGCAGAGGCAGTGGATCTCTGTGAGTTCAAGGCCAGCCTGGTCTACAAAGTGAGTCTAGGACGGCCAGGGATACACAGCGAAACCCTGTCTTGAAAAATTAAAATTAAAAAATAAATTAAAATAAAAAGAATGGGGACAAGAATGGGTAAGTTAAGGCTACTCTGAGAAAAATGACATTTGAGCTGAAACCCAAATGAGGAATAAATGGGGATTTTTCTGGCCTGGGGTGGAAGAAGAGCCATCTAGACTAAGATCCTTGCATGTTCCAAGGCCCTGAATTTGTGGAGGCAAGGTTCCAAGAATCCTGAACAGAAAAAAAAAAAAAAAAAAAAGCAGTGTGGATGAAGTAGACTAGATGAGGGGATTTGGAGGGGCCAGAGCTGCCGTGGCTATGGTAAGGATCTGTGAGACGCAGCAGCCTGTACAGTATCTAGCAGAGATGCAGAGGACTGTCTGAGCCTCGCTTGTCCTGCCTGTGTTCCAACGCGTCCTCTGGGAAATTCTTTGTCAGCCCCTGTGCTGTCAGGCCCCACCCCTACTCTGCATTTGCTTGCTGGCCTTCACTCTCGTCACTGCACTGATTCTCCTCCTCCAGAGTTCATCCGCCTCTGTTGTCGTGAGAAAGTTGCCCGGCTCTGTCTTAGTGCCTGTCACAGTAGCAAGCACACAGTAGGTACTCGGCAAATATTGAATGCATACATGCATCCATGCATGAGTGAATGAATGCATGCATGAATGAAAGGGATTTCGAGATGATGTCACAAAAAGTCCCTCTCTTCTGCCTCTGCCTTTGTTCTAAGTTTGGAGAACCTTCCAGAATGACTCCGACTGTTCCTTGGAGCCCTTCAAATGACTAATGCTCACTGATGACCTAAATCACATTTTCTAGTCTTGATTTTCCATAGTAGTACTTTAGATGGTCAGAGTTAACAGAGCTCATGCACTTATCCCGTTCCAACCTCTTTCCTCATGCATGGTCCCCAGGGACATGGAATTCTAAGGCAGAGGATTTATTCACAAGGACCTTGCAGATTATCAGAAATGGGAAACTGAGGCATGGTCAGTAAAGATGTGGCTTTGTAATGGCACAGTGTCAAGCCATGACTCAAGACTTGGATCTTGGGGATGGAGAGTTGGCTCAGAGATTAAGAGCACTGACTCTTCTTCCAAAGGACCTGAGTTCAAGACCTAGCAACCATGTGATGGTTGACAACCATAACGAGATCTGGTGCCTTCTTCTGGCCTGCAGGCACACATGTAGGCAGAATACTGTATAAATAATAAATAAATAAATCTTTTTGTTTTAATTAAAAAAAAAAAAAGAAGAAGAAGATTTGGACCTTTTCCTTCCCCACCTCCCCCATCACCACCCAAAAGAGCTAGTCATCCAAAAATAATGTTTGCTCGGGGAATCCATTATTTAATGTGTTTACAGAGGCTCTCCCCTCAAATGATGCATTATTTAAGCTAATATTAAATTTATACCAACTTGTTTTGTCTGCACAAATGCTGATTCCCCCTGTGGCATATGGTCTTATTCAGTGGCAACTGGGGATGGGTGCTTTTAAGTCCCCAAGGACTGACCCAGAAAGGGAATGAGAATGTCACCTAGACAGGCTTTTCCTGTGAATAGCTGAACCCAAAGGCAGGCGTGTCCGCTTTTAATCACTGCAGACTCTCACAACCTCCCTCGCTCATCTCCTTGGGTTTCCCATCCCAGGAGCCAACTGCCTGTCTTCTGTGTGTCTAGCTGAAATCTGCCCCGCTGTGTTACCGTTCTGTTTCCTGGGAGAGGGCTAGCACAGTGTAATTTCCTCCTTTGTGTTTCTCAGATCACACACTCCTGTTGCCCCTAGAGCTGAGTTAGAGTCACCCATGATGGGCCCAGCAGGGCCATTTTGACGACAGTGTTTCCTTTTCTTGGGGTTTTTTATGAGCCTTCCTGTGACAGGCATGCGCTTGGTGAGATCAAAACACGCTGGGGGAAAATCCCAGAGGGGAAACTATTTCCCAAAATCTGCCCTCTGCAAAAATAAAAACCATGCTAAATAGCTGAGTTTTATTAACTGGGGAAGCTAGGCTGAGGAAAACGCCCGATAATTAAAAATAATGGCTTCCTTACAAACACAAAATTGTATTAATTTAAAAATTGGTTTCTCTATCGCTGAATGCCTGCCGAGCCGGCTGAGAAGGGAATTGTGCTGATCCTGGCAGTGAAAATAATTCAAAATAACTTTTATGTTCTCCAGGAAGCCTCAAGGTTAATTTAAATATTGCGAGTCGGGTAATTTAATTTGGAATAAGAGAACAGTGTGGCTAAATTAAAGCCCCTGCATGCTCTAAACTGGGGGGCAGGCCCCCACAGAAAGTTGAGCATGCCGGGTGGACGCTCCCCTGTCTCACACCCCACTGCCCGAGCACCCTCCTTATGGACAATGCCCTTAGAATTAAATGTTTTTATTTAGATTACACAACTGACCTGGTCTCTTTGGTGGGGCCCTCGGTGAATTTATTACATTTAATTATGAGAAGGGTTGGGGCGTTTAATAGAAATTTCACATTTTCAAAGTTAACACTGGCCAGTGGTTTTTTTTGTTTGTTTGTTTTGGTTTTTTTTTTTGTTGTTGTTGTTGTTGTTTTTCAAAATGTCTTCCCCGGGTAGTGGGGTAGTGTGAGTCCCAGCCTCCTGAGCTTTCCTCTGAAGTGATGACTGACTTGTAACCCTGTTCCCAAGAACTCTGACAGCACCGCGTTTTGGATGTCTTGACAAACAGTAAGCCTCCCTCTTGCTTTGGCTCCCAGACCCTTTTTCCAAGCGCTGCAAATCCGTTCACGGCAGCAGCCCCCTTAAACTGCTGGGATCCTTTCACGTCCCAGACCTCCCCGACGTGGTTCCTGTCCCATCCCTGGGTTCACTGTCTGCTCTACACCCTGGCTCCCACATCTAGTCCTCTCCTCTTGGGGAGGAGTCCATGGAGACAGCCAGGACCAGGGACACCTGGGTGTCCTGGGTTTAATCGGCTTGTGCAGCTATGGAAGCCATCCCTCCCAGCTCAGTCATCACTATGTTCCTAGGGAGTGAAGAGCTACCTTGTTTGATAAGGTTCTTGCCCTTTGAGCATGAGCACCTGAGTTTGACCCCCCAGCACCCACTTAAAATCTGGGTACAGTGCGTACCTCTAATCCCAGTGCTGGGAAGGGGGAGCACAGCACCCTGGGTTTGCTCGCCAGCAAGTCTAGCCAAATGGGTGAGACCCTGAGAGAGCCTGTCTCGCCCGGTGTCTGGCCTCCATACATATGTCCCTACACACATAAACACAAACACAGAGAGAGGGGACGGAAATGATGTGGATTACATAAAGTACTAACCTGATACCTATTAAAGTATTAGGGCATTATACAATATTTTCAAATCCTAGTGACAGAAACTAGAAGTAACACAGGCTTGGAGCTGGAGAGATGATGGTTCAGTGGTGAAGAATATGGGCTGTGCTTCCAGAAGACCTGGGCTTAATTCCTAGCCCGCATGGGGGCACGCAACTCCCATCCCAGGAGATACAGCACCCTCTTCTGGCCTTCATGGGCACTGCACACACGTGGTTCACAGATAAACATGCAGACAAAACACCCATACATGGCCGGGTGTTGGTGACACACACCTTTAATCCCAGCACTTAGGAGGCAGAGCCAGGTGGATCTCTGAGTTCAAGGCCAGCCTGGTGACTTCCAGGGCTACACAGAGAAACCCTGTCTCAAAAAAAAAAAAATCTAGCACTATGGTTGGAGAGATGGCTCAGAAGTTGAGAGCACTGGCTTTTTCAGAGGACCCAGGTTCAATTCCCAGCATCCACAGCTCACAACTGTCTGTAACTGCTCTGCCACTGTCCACCTTATTTTCTAGAGACAGGGTCTGTCACTGACGCTGGAAGTTAGATGGCATCCAGCAAGCCCCAGTCATCTTCTCTCCACACACGCGCGCGCACACACACACACACACACACACACACAGGCACACACACACACACACACACACACACACACACACACGCACACATGCACAGCCCTGCGGTAACAGGTACACATAGTCACACTGAGCTTCCTACACGGATGCGGGCGCCTGAACTCAGATCCTCATGCCCACACTGCAAGCGCTCTCACCCGCCGAGCCATCTCACAGCCCCGTGCCGTGTGACCTGGAGCACGTTACGTGGTCTCTCGCTTTCCTCTTGTGACGAGTGGTTTCTGTGAGCACTAACTGAGCAGTGGATGGGCAGCCTC
The DNA here is from genome assembly GCF_030254825.1 of Meriones unguiculatus. Classification (NCBI taxonomy): domain Eukaryota; kingdom Metazoa; phylum Chordata; class Mammalia; order Rodentia; family Muridae; genus Meriones; species Meriones unguiculatus. Next base: position 33,685,692 of record NC_083359.1, read on the forward strand.
TGACCCGACCCCTGTCTGTGCTAGAGCTCGGCACGCGTGCATCCTGTCAGCATTCCTGCCGTCATCACAGCCATCTTCGCCGAGTGCGGCCGCAGTAGGAGGGGCAGGTGAGGAGGCAGCAGACAGCTACCCACTCTTCTCCCGGCATGTTTGTGTCTCCCCCGCTCTCGGCAGCCACCCCAGGGACTTGCGGAGTTGCAGTAAATTATGTTGTAAGAGTCTGGGCTGAGCCAGCTTCCTTTCATTCACTCGCAGCCATGCGCTGGGGCTCTCCGGGTCCCAGGAGCCCCTCTCCTTTGCCCCTAACCAGAGTCTAGTCTCCCGGCTCTGCCTTTTGAGACAGACTTTCTCCTCTGATCAGATCAACTTCTAAATAAATATTAAATTATGTCTGGACGTGTTCCCCTGTTCCTTTCAAATCTAAGTAAATCACTTTTTTCCCTTTGTTGGAATTCACAGCCCTGCAGAGGTCTCCTCAACAGTATCTTGCAAACCCTCACAATGGCAAGATTTTCCTCTAGATATTTAAAGTAAAAGCCCTCCTATTGGAATTTTGTAGTTATATTTTTATATTTATATTCCCGGATCTTTGTAAAATGTGAGTTGCCCAGCCCTCTGCAATAGGCCCCCGCTTTAGCCGCAATATTTCATAAGAAATCACAACACCTGCTCTTAAACATTACTAGAGCTGGTGACTGAAGATAGGCACCCTCCCAAAAGAGAAGGTTACATTGTAGAAAAATATACACTGTCTTGCTGTGAGGGCAGACAGGCGAAGCACTCAGAAGCCTTGCGTCAGGGCGGTGGTGTGCAGCTGTGTGCTTTGTACTCTGCGGTCTCACAGACCAAGAGCGCTTTCCAGGCTGGGGTGGCGGCCTTCCGTGATTGCGCAGCGCGAGGGCTGCCTGTGTACTCAGAGAAGCCGAGTCTGACCCAAAGCAGCCTCACTTCTGTCCCAGTGCAAACCTTGTGTAGAGAAATGCTACTCTAAAAGTACATGGAATACCGGCCTTCTTCCTCCTCTGCACCCTTAACTCCTTGACCACCACAGCAGCAGCCTGGTGCATGCCTTTCAAACCAGGACCTTTGTGTTTCTCTAGGTCCATGGGAGGAACCTCCTGTCCATTGACTATGACCGGAATATCCGGACGGAGAAGATCTATGACGACCACCGGAAGTTCACCCTGAGGATCATTTATGATCAGGTGGGCCGTCCCTTCCTGTGGCTCCCAAGCAGTGGGCTGGCGGCTGTCAACGTCTCCTACTTCTTCAATGGGCGCTTGGCTGGTCTCCAGCGCGGGGCCATGAGCGAGAGGACAGATATTGACAAGCAGGGCCGGATTGTGTCCCGCATGTTCGCCGACGGGAAAGTCTGGAGCTATTCCTATCTTGACAAGGTGGGTGATCAAGTTGCACGGCCCATCAGCAGGGCTTCTGCCCCGCTTTCCCCCACCATCCTGGTCAATGCCCTCTTCCGGCCAGCCTGAGCTCTCTAGCCATAAGTTATCTTAACATTTTTAATAACTCCACATGGCTCCCTTCATGTTCCCCCAACACTGGGAAAGAGAAAGAGTCCCCAGGAAACTAAGCTATGTTATTCATAGATCGGCACTATTACCATTAAAAGAAAAAAAAATGCTAGACAGCCAGTAATGGCAAAAAGGATGGATTGTTTTATTTAATTATGAAAACAAAAATGAAAACAGAAAAGGCAGTGATGTTGAATCAACAGAACCACTGACAGCAAGACAAAGCATTGCACATAAATTAGGAACTCTGCTTGCCCTAAATTAAGCCACTAGGGGAAGGAAATCTGCTGGAAACTCAAGTACACACAGCTACACCTTCCCACTTTGGCCAGAGCAGCCAGCAGATTCTCTCTGATAGTCCCCTGTGTCTGACAGCACGGATGTGGGGATCCTTGCTGGAGGCAGGCCTAGTGGAAGAACAGAATGAAGAGGCCTTCTAAGAGCACTTGCTGGGACCTTGAAAGGCCTCCTTGGCCATCTAGTCCCTGGGCAGGTCCTTTAGTCTGGTTCGCCCATGGTACAGGCTGGAGTCTTCCTTTCTGACCCAAACATCACATGGGATAACTCACAGAGGCTGGGGAGATAGCTCAGCGAGTAAAGCGCTTGCCACTTCCGAGTAAATCCCCAGAATGTACATAGAATTTACATGGTGGCACACACCTGTGATTGCAATGCTGGGGGAGCGAGGATGGAGACAGGAAACTCTTGGAAGTTTGCTGACCAGCCAGCCTAAACAAAATGGCAGGTTTAGGTCCAGTGAGAGACCTTATTTCAAACAATAAGGTAGTATGACTGTGGTGGCACATGCCTTTAGCCCCAGCCCCTTCCAGGCAGACGTGCAGGCAGATCTCTATGAGTTTGAGGCCAGCCTGGTCTATATATCAAGTTCTGGGCCAGCCAGGGCTACATAGTAAGACTCTGCCTCAAAGATAGATAGATAGATAGATAGATAGATAGATAGATAGATAGATAGATAAAAACAATTAAAGACAGCCAACATCAACCTCTAGCCTCCACAGACATGCAAAGGCGAAATACATGCATTACACATGTACACACATGCACACACATATTCATGTATAACTCACATACAGAAAGAGCCTCACCTACGCTGTTCTCACTCTGACATTGAGTCGTGGAATGGTTGTCAGGGAGGCGGGAGTCTTCCAGCTGCCTCTTGCTGAGGCTGTTTCTTTCCAAAGAGTCTCTGATTCTAGGGTTTTTCATCTTCTATCGGTTTCTCAAAGGAAGAAGTGCTTTCATATTTTAGCATAGGCAATAAAAACAGAACGCACACCTCTCTCCAGCATGGCCACTGGCGGGTGAGCTCCGAACAGAGTTGTTACCATTGAACCTGTAGACAAACCCATGCTTTCTGCCAGTCACTAGGCCCTCCACACTCGCTGCAGGCAAAGTTGTGTCACCTCTGGGGGTGGGGACACAAATGTAGGCTTTCAGCTTCTGCCTAGGCCCACTGAGTCAGCATGCCTTATCACAAGATCCTCATTAAAGGCTGGTAAGATCTGCTCTGAGCTAGCCCCATGAACCATCAGTGCCGTGGGAGCCTATTCAGTCTTTGGTCCAAGGCCCACACAATCTAATGTGGTGGTATGTGCCTTAAATCCTAGTGCTTGGGAGCCAGATGGAGTCAGGTGGATCTCTGTGAGTTGCAGGCCACCCTGGTCTACATAGTGGGTTCCAAGGCAGACTAAAGAAAAAGAAAGGAAAGAATGAAGGAGGAAGGAAGGAAGAAAAAATGAGGAAGAAAAGAAGAAAGGAGAAAAGAAAGAAGGAAGGAAGGAGAAAGGCAAGCAAGAAGGAAGGGGGAGAGGAAAAGGAAGGAAAGAAGGCAAAGGGAAAGGAGGGAAAGGAAAGAGAAGGAAAGAAAAAGGGGGGAAGTCCTCCACCCTCCATGGTTTTGAAATGGGGTTAATTCTCTCATCCGGGTGCTTGGTCAAAAAGAGCCAACTCATCTGTTCCTATTTCCTTCCCAGTCCATGGTCCTCCTGCTGCAGAGCCAACGTCAGTACATATTTGAATATGACTCCTCTGAACGCCTCCATGCAGTCACTATGCCCAGTGTCGCCCGGCACAGCATGTCCACACACACCTCCATTGGCTACATCCGAAACATTTACAATCCACCAGAGAGCAATGCCTCCGTCATCTTTGACTACAGTGATGATGGCCGCATTCTAAAGACATCTTTCCTGGGCACTGGGCGGCAGGTGTTCTACAAGTATGGAAAACTCTCCAAGTTATCCGAGATAGTCTACGACAGCACTGCGGTCACCTTTGGGTATGACGAGACCACCGGCGTTCTGAAGATGGTCAATCTCCAAAGCGGGGGCTTCTCCTGTACCATCAGGTACCGAAAGGTGGGGCCCCTTGTTGACAAGCAGATTTACAGGTTCTCTGAGGAAGGCATGATCAATGCCAGGTTTGATTACACCTACCACGATAACAGCTTCCGCATTGCCAGCATCAAGCCTGTCATAAGCGAGACCCCCCTTCCTGTTGACCTCTACCGCTACGACGAGATCTCCGGGAAGGTAGAGCATTTCGGCAAGTTTGGGGTCATCTACTATGACATCAACCAGATCATCACCACCGCCGTCATGACACTGAGCAAGCACTTTGACACCCACGGGCGCATTAAGGAAGTGCAATATGAGATGTTCCGGTCCCTCATGTACTGGATGACCGTGCAATACGACAGCATGGGCAGGGTCATCAAGAGGGAACTGAAACTGGGGCCCTATGCCAACACCACAAAGTACACCTACGACTATGACGGGGATGGCCAGCTCCAGAGTGTGGCCGTCAATGACCGACCTACCTGGCGCTACAGCTATGACCTCAATGGGAACCTGCACTTGCTAAACCCAGGAAACAGTGCTCGCCTCATGCCCTTACGCTACGACCTCCGTGACCGGATAACCAGGCTGGGGGACGTGCAGTACAAAATCGATGATGATGGCTACTTGTGCCAGAGGGGGTCTGACATCTTCGAATACAACTCCAAGGGCCTTCTAACGAGAGCGTATAACAAGGCCAGCGGGTGGAGCGTGCAGTACCGTTACGACGGCGTGGGCCGCCGAGCTTCCTACAAGACCAACCTGGGCCACCACCTGCAGTACTTCTACTCCGACCTCCACAATCCCACACGGATCACCCATGTCTACAACCACTCCAACTCCGAGATCACCTCGCTCTACTATGACCTCCAGGGCCACCTCTTTGCCATGGAGAGCAGCAGCGGGGAGGAGTACTACGTTGCCTCGGACAACACCGGGACCCCCCTGGCTGTGTTCAGCATCAATGGGCTCATGATCAAGCAACTGCAGTACACGGCCTATGGGGAGATTTACTATGACTCCAATCCGGACTTTCAGATGGTCATTGGCTTCCACGGGGGCCTCTATGACCCGCTCACCAAGCTTGTCCACTTTACTCAGCGTGACTATGACGTGCTGGCCGGACGCTGGACATCCCCCGACTACACCATGTGGAGGAATGTGGGCAAGGAGCCGGCCCCCTTCAACCTGTACATGTTCAAGAACAACAACCCGCTGAGCAATGAACTGGATTTGAAGAACTACGTGACAGGTGAGACTTTGTTGCCCGGGTGTGGCGGTAACTTCCTGTCAGGTGGCTGTCCTGGGGGACTGCTGGGCATCAGGGGAAGGATCTTACACATGATGGTAGAACTCCAGTGCTGGCAACCCAGGAAAGCAGAGGCACAGTAAGGGGGGATATCCTGGGGCATTCCCTGACCACTTCACGTCTGTTCCATTGAAGTGACTTTTCTGAGAGTCCTTTCTACCCCAGCGGAAGGGGTCAGCTGAAAGAGAGGCCCATGGCCGAAACAAATAGTTCGAATTCTCTCCCTCCCGTTAATGGGCCAAAAGGCCTAGGGCAAGTGGCAGTCTCTCTAGCAAGTTTCCTCCTCTGTGAAGGGCACTCCTATGCAGAATAGTGAGAAGTGACCTCTGTTCTAGGTAAAGCCCTGGCCTCACTTCTCCTTGTGTCGTTAACGTTATCACCGATAACAAAGCAATGAGTTAGCACAGGTACCAGGTGCCTAACCCCCTGTTCCTGACCTCCAGAGGTTTCCCTGGTGAAATATGTAGACAGACAGACAGACAGCAGTGGCACAGATAGAAGTCTCATAGATGTCTGCTCAGTTACTTACTCAAAAAGCATTCGTAGAGTAACACCATATGGCATTCTTGGGATACAATGGTAGATATGCTACTTTTCTCTCAAGTAAATGTATATAATGTGTGTGTGTGTGTGTGTGTATGTGTGTGTGTGTGTGCATCTGTGTGTATGTGTGTACTGATTCGTATTTGAAAGATGAGCCTGAAGAAGGAAAATGACCTACCTTGACTCAAGGCTGAAAAAAGGCTATAAACAAAAGTCAGGAGGACACAAGAAGCTCGCAGATGGGTGTGTACGGAGGCTCTTTCAGGGGAAGTTAACCTACTTCACAAAATAATCGAGAAATCTGTGAAATGAGGTTCCGTGCCCACTCTTCTCTTCATCCATCCCTCCACCAATCCAGAAAAGATGCTGGAGTTTTTTAGGGCTAGTAGACATAAGATAGTTTGGAGCAAGGCAGAGCACTTATTCTCAAGGAAATAGAAAAAGAAATGGATGGATGGATGGATGGATGGATGGATGGATGGATGGATGGAGCAGGTCCAGTGGGTCCAACTTCCAGCAAGCAGTCAAGGATATCATTTGGCCATAAATTCTATAGATGAATAATAAAGAAAACCCAAGACCAAGGCTCCCCAAGTCCCAGAACACCCACACTTCTTAGTTCTGACCATAAGGATTTCAGGTGGCCCTTTGTCTACCCCACCCCCTAAAATGGGAAGAGAGGCCACAGATGCCTGGAGCACAGGGCTGCCTGGGTATATTGCAAGGTCAGCTGTGGCCACGCAATATGTCACTGACAAGTTTCATACCGTTAGGAATTGAAACCAGAATCTACATCCAGGCAAAGCAGCCGGAGCTCTTGATCCCAGGAGCTACAGCTAAGCTATATGATGCCTCACCAGGAGCCTCTGCCTGCCTTGATGCCCTGCCAACCCTTCCTCTCTTCCCCGTTGCTTGGCAGGAGTTTGTCCCCAACTCACTGTACCTCTCAGGAAGACACACCCATGCACACACACAGGCACACACACATGTAATTGTGATGGATAAAACAGGACACGGGGTTAGCTGTAGAGTGATAGAAATGCCCCCTCTCCTACACAGAGAGCCTTGCTGAGCAGGTGACATTTGTGTAGAGACATTTTTGAGGTGGAAGAGAGAGGCTAAGTGTGTGTGAGAAGAAGAAACCCAGTGAAGGCAGAGGCAGAGCACCTCTGCCTCAGCTCGGTGAATGAAGGAACAAATATGCCTCATACAGATATGCTTCACACAGACTTGCTTAGCACTGGACTCCTTAGAAATTAATCAGCCAGAAGTGAATGAAGAAAAGCCCACAGAAGGGGCTGCACAGAATACCTGCTGCTGCCAAGGCTCAAATGAAACCATTCACAGGCTCACCCAGACCCTCAACTATGTTCCTACTTCCCTGGGAGAAAAAGAAAAAGAAAAATGAGATTATCAGGGCTTTCTGAATAGCAAGATGGCTTTCCTAATCTCAGGGCTTCATGGAGACCGGATAAGTGGGAATCAAATCAATTTGAACGAAGTCCAGCCAAATTGAATCTAGAAACCATTAGAGAGAGTGTAAAATAAAGGGCAGATTCACAGAAGCTGCAGGGGCAGCTGAGAAGGGAAGCTGGGAGAGCGGCCAGGCCAGGCAGGACCACACCTGCAGCCACCTGCTCCTACCAGCTGACCCTAGGAGAATGGGCTCAGCAGAGAACACCAGATCATTCTCTGAAGTTCTAATGCTGGCTCGCCAGCGCGGCCTGGCAAATCAGCCTTCATCTGCCACATAGGAGACTCGAAAACTGGACCTGCTACTATCAACCTGAGCAGAAGAGGTAATTAAGATGTAGTCAGGAGGAGCACAAAGAACAGACCCCCGCCTCTCTCTCTCTCTCATTCTCTCTGGAATCCAGAGCTATCTCGCTGTTTGGAAACAGCTCTCTGAAAGAAAGTGGCTGCTCCTGATGCGGGAAAAAGCTTCATGTTCTCCAAAGAACACGGGGGCAGAAAAAAATTCAGCACAAAGGGAATTTACCAGTCTTGGACACAGCGGACTCACGCACAGCCTGTATACTACCTGGTCCTCTGCCACGTCCTGCTGAGGTCAGAATCTGAGTACCCACCCAAACACCAAATCTGGTCTCGCCACTCACTTGCTGTGTGACTTACAGGAATGCCTTGAGCTTTCTGAGCCTTAGTCTTCTCAACTGCAAAATAATGGCAATAAGTACACTCACCTCGTGGAGGTGTGAACACAATGGATCGGCCAGGTGCACAGTGGAGCTAAGTGAACCTTCTAGGAGGAGCATAGTGAAGGACCCTGGTCCCTCTTTCCCTTTCTCTCTGAAAAGTCTTGGATCCACAAGCTGAAGGCATGCTGCAGTTGAGTGGAATTGTGTGTTTAATCTCTCTGAGGAGAGCCACACCCATTTCATGTCATATTCTTTGCATATTAACACTTAACACTTGAAGGCGCTGTGACAGTTTTCAGAGAGTATACAGTGGTGGCGGCAGTAGCGGCTGCGGTGGCAGCTGCAGTGGTGGCAGTGACAGTGGTGGTGGCAGGGTCCCAAACTAGGGAGACAATAAGAAGAGTCCAAAAGCTGTTAGCAGTGGCTGTGTTGCCAGCATTTGCCTCATCGTCTGTCTCTAGAGAGACCATTTATTTAGGGGACCTGTCCTCCATCACACTTGCCACTCTAAAGGGACTCGAAGGACCTGCATGGCCCCTGAAGGGACCAGTATATGATACATATCTTGAATAGAGAGGTTTCACAGGTTTACATGAGAAAGTATGTCAGAAACTCCGGAGCAGAGCCTGTGTGGCAGGGCACACTTGTAGAGACAGCAGAGTAGGGAGGAAGAGAGGGAGGAAGGGAGGGAGGGAGGGAGGGAAGGAGGGAGGGAGGGGAAGAAGGTATGAAGAAAGAAAAAAAGGAAGGAAGGAAGGAAGGAAGGAAGGAAGGAAGGAAGGAAGGAAGGAAGGAAGGAAGGAAGGAACTTTAGAAGAAAAAAGGGAAGAGAAGGAAAAAGGCTGAGGAGGAAAAGGAAAAAAAAATAGCTGACCTAACAATTCCGCTCACAGGTGTGCGCTTTAAAATCCCTGGTCTTGGGCAGGTGAGATGGTACAGTGGGTGAAGGCGCTTGCTGACAAGCCTGCCAACCTGGATTCCATCCCGGGACCCAGAATGGAAGGAGAGAATCAGCCCCCTCAGGTTGTTCTCTGACATACACTGGGCTGCGGTGGACACTCCCCTTCCCAAATGACTAAGTCTGACTCAGAACAGCAGCTTTCCGCCCAGAGGTGTGCTGTCCTCACTGAGGAGAACTGGGCTAGGTAGGGAGTTGCTCAAAGGAGAAAGATGATGGTGGAGACAGGGAATTCACGTGCTCTTGAGATTTCCCACAAGTCCTGTCCTAGTGAAATTTGGGCAGGTCTCTGTGGCACACAGACCAGGGATCCAGTGCCATGAGCACTGTGGAGAATTAGTCACCCCTCCTGGTCTCTGAGCTCTTTCCCTTAATGCTGACACATCTCCTCTTTCAACCAAGAGAGCAGGTCTAAGGCTCTGTAGCGGAGACCTAAATGGCGTTTGCAGGGAAGCTCATGCCTTTGTCTCTTCTTAAGTTTTATGGTTAGTTTTTGGTTTGCAAATCAGTCTGCTGCCCTGTAAGGCAGTGATGGGGAATTCCTTTTCTAAATTATTTCCCCAATTTGGTTTTTTTTTTTAATGTATTTGTTTTTAGGTTAATAAGTAAATGATGGCACAGGTGACACCTGGGTGTGCCAGAGAATAAAAAGTCATCGCAAGTAAGCATAAATATCCAAAGTTGGAAAACAGTGTCCTGCGGCACCAAGCCCCTGACTCGCCACGGTGGGCGTGCTGTGACGTGTCTAGGATAAAGCCAGGCGTTTCTGGTTGATGTCAATGTGTTCTCTATCTCTCATCTAGCTATCTCTTAGTGTGTGGGGGGGGGTGGGAGTGTGCATCTGTTGTAGGCATGTGCGTGGATAGGTGCGTGGATAGGTGCGTGTGGTGTGTGTGTGTGTGTGTGTGTGCATGCGCACAGGGTGAAGACCCTGTTTCTCTCCACCTAATGTTATGAGACAGAGTCTCTTGCCTAGGTTACAGCAAGCCCTGGAGGCCTTCCAACCTCTGCCTCCTTGGCGCTAGGAGTATAGGCATGTCTGCCACATCCAGGGCTTTATGTGGGTACTGGGGATGTGAACTCGGGTCCCCGTGCTTATGAAGAATGCACTTACCACCTGAGCCTCTTCCCAGCACCCTACCACCACCACCACCATGTGCTTCTCAAGACAATTTCAAACCTGTATGTTTTTTTATTTTTATTTATTTATTTTGGCATTCTTAAATATGAAGTAATGGGTTTCAGGATGGCATTTCCATACATACTTTGTTCTTATATGCCCCCAACTATGCTACGCTCTCCACTCCCCATCATTCATCTCTTTCTCCCCTCAGCCCCCCTTCTGGTTTTATATCATATCTGTTCTATTACACACACACACACACACACACACACACACATATACACACACACTTTGGATTTTTTCCTTCTCATGGTCGATCTTGACTTTGACACTGACTCAGAGGCATGGAAGAACCTTCTCTGAGAAGCAACATAGGAGCCACAGTTTCTACTTACAACACACATGTACTCTTACATACAAACAGGATTCCCACAGGACAGAAAACATGGCAGTTGTCAGAATCCAGCTCATTCCACCTAATATAAGTGTTTCTATCCATTTTCCTGCAAATGTCACGATTTCACTTTTCTTTACAACTAAATAAAATCATTTTGTGAGCCAGGCAGTGGTGATCCACACCTTTAATCCCAGCACTCGGGGAGGCAGAGGTAGGTGGATCTCTATGAGTTCAAAACCAACCTGGTCTACAGGTTGAGTTTCAGGTCAGTCAAGGCTACACAGTGAAAACCTATCTCAAAAAAAACCCTAAATAAATAAACGTATGCTTTCTGTACAGGTGCCACATTTTCTTTGTCTATTCATTGTTAAGGGAATTCACGTTAATCTAGGCTGATCCCATTTCTTAGCTATTGTGAATAGCATTTTTTCAAAGTTTTACTATCTATCAGCCCTGTATGGCCTGGAACGTACTATGTGGACCAGGCTGAGACCACCCACCTCTGCCTCTCAAACGCTGGGGTTAAAGAGATGCACCACCACACCAGGCAGAATAACATTCTTTTTATGATTTATTTGTTTTTATTTTATGTTCATTGGTATTTGGCCTGCATGTATGTCTATGGTGGGGTGTCAGACCCCCTGGAACTGGAGTTACAGACAGTTGCGAGCTCCCATATGGGTGCTGGGAATTGAACCCAGATACTCTAGAAGAGCAGCAGTGCTCTTAAGGGCTGAGCCATCTCTCCTTGACTCTCATGTTGTTTTTATCTTTGTGGTTTTGGGAACCAAACCCGCGATCTCTTGCTAGGCAAGTACCCTGCCAGTGGACCACAGGCCCTCACATGACCCTGAGCTGTGTCTCGCCCATATGTGTAATCCCTGGGTCATTCAAAGAAAGAATGTGGTCTCACAGAACTGTCAGTGACAGGTTACTTCTCAGAGAGAGCTATTCTGTGCCTTTATTTAGTGTCAACAATAATGTCCAACTCCCACAGCTGTCCTAGGACAGGAAAGAGTCACACCTGGCCCCCAACAGACATGTTTCTCGGGAAAGTATAGAGGAGTCCTCTGTGGCGCTTGTGCTGCATGGGAAATCCTTTACCAGGAACGTCCGCAGGTACTTACTGAGTATCTGTTTCATACCAAGCATCACTGTGGGATAGGAAAAAAGCAGAGCTCAAGAATGCAGAGGCTCAGCCACAGTGCTGTAGGCAAGTGGAAGAAAACCTTCTCTGGATGCCTCAGTCTCTGCAGAAAAGTAGGAAACGAGGTTGACAGCAGGGGGGAGGGAGAGCAGATTGTAGAGTTTGGGAGGTAAATGAACAAACAAAAATAAATACACACGAGAGGGAGAAAAAAAGAGCCAAATGTGGCGGTGCATGTCCCAATCATGCACCTGAGAGGTGGAGGCAGGAGGATTGCCACAGGTTCTAGTCTGGCCTGGTTTACATATGAGAGCATATCTCAAAAAAAAAAAAAAATGATTGATAGATAGATAAAGATGTATACATAGATTGATACATAGATAAATAATAGAGATGGATGGATAGATAGATAGATAGATAGATAGATAGATAGATAGATAAAATAGATACAAAGACAGAGATAATGCAGGACAGTGAGTGAACAGCTGAAAGGAATGGAGGAAGAGAGAAGGATTGCAGGCAGCAGTAAGGCACCCTGGAGATCCATGGTTGGGTTTTCAGCGACACCTGTAAGCATGGTGATGGTGATTCTACATCAATTATTCAACCGCACAGATGCAAAGGTGGAAGAGCTGACAACTCGGATTTAATTACTACTATGATTTCCCCAAGCAAGCGTGAGGAAGTAAAAGCAGATCTTCAAGTACACCCCCAAAGAATGAGCCTAGGGGTTAGTCAGGTTATGTGCCCAGGTTGTAAGGGACAAAGAAGCAGGAAGTTGAGGGAAAGAAAAAGGAAGTTTGGGATGGGTCCTGAGTGTTGGGTAATAAGCCAAAGGGTTGTGTGTATGAAACTGACATAAGGGAGGACCACAATTATAGGTGACAAGGTCCAAAACTGAGATGTGAAAGGAGGTCATGGAACCAAGGGGCCAGATGCTTGTCTAATGAAATCAATAAGAATTAGTTCAGGATCAGAGACAGAGGCAGTACACCTCACAGAACTCAGGTGAGTAACCCCAAGTCAGCCATGGTCCAGAGGCCGTAGACAAAGGCAGAGAGAAGAATGTCCTATGAGGAGAGATAGCTCGAATTGTAGCAAGGTGGGAAAGTGGCTATTAAAATCTGAAGACATGGCAGGCTTTCCTAAAGGCAGATTTGAACTCCAGGAACCCAGCGGAATATTTCAGAACTTTAAAAAGGTAGAAAGGGACCAGGAAAGAAGCAAACCCAGGATGTGACACCAGACCTCAGAGTGCCTTCGTGGGTAGAGTAGAAATGAGGAACGTAATGAACTCGGTCCTTCTGGACTCCAGCCTGATGATTCTAAGGAGCATGGAAATGCAGTGAGGCAGGAGTATGGGGTTCCTTGGGTCATGGTGGCAGGAGGTCAGGATGCGTAAGGGGATGCTGTCTTACTCAGAAAAACTGGACCATCCACAAGATGTGTAGGACCCGTAAGTCCAAACGCAATGGCTGGGGTGCTCCACCTGTAATAGGGTGAGTCTCTTGATCTCTCTCTCTCTGAAGGTCAGGAGGTCTAGAGAAATGGACTTAAGGACAAAAAGTCTGTTCATCATCATTTCTAGCCCTGAAGACTTGCCCCAGTGAGCCAGCCTCAGCGCAGAGCCCCAACCCAAAGGTCTTGCACCACAATCACATTCGATACACGTCCTCCTGGGTGGTGACTGCCACTAGCTTCTGACACACTGCCTGGCCTGTGATAGCTCATATGAGGGGCCGGAGAGATGGCTCAGCGATCAAGAGCTCTCATGATGGCTCACAGCCATCTATAACTCTAGTCCCATGAGATCCAATGCCCTCTTCCGGTGTGCATGCAGAAAAAGAAAAACCCATATACATAAAGGACATGAAAAAAACAAGTCTAAAAAATAGTTTGTATGAACTCCTTCAAAAGAAACACGTATTAGTTGAGTTATCCATGTACCAGACTCCATAGAGAGCTTTTTACATGTTTCCTCCTCTGGTCACATCAACCCAGTGAGGTGGGAACAATTACTGTCTTAATTCAAAATTGAAAAACCTAATGTTAACAGACCGACAGAAACCTAGCCAAGGTCACACAGCAAGGGCACTTGAAGTTGGATCTGTCCATTTTACAACTGGCCGTTGTAATCATGACATGGTGGTTATCAGCGACCACACTGAGAGTGACAGCTTCTTCCTTGGAGAAATCTCTGGGACACAGAGAGATAGCTCAGCAGTTAAGAGCTCTTGCAAAGGATGCAGGTTTGGTTGCTAGCACTCCTGTGGTGGCTCATGACTATCTAAAACTCCAGTTCCTCCGGCCCCTGTGGGTACCATGCATTAGGTACACTAACACACACATTTTTTTTTTAATATTTTTTAAAGAATCTCTGGTTCCTGTTCCCAGATATCGCCACCCCCTTCTCTTAGATCTCACACCTAACCACCCATTTTGTTTTGTGTTTTGCAAGACCCCCCTGCAGCCTCCCATCCCTGTGGTTTCAGAAGTCTTTATTTTTTTTCTTCTGCCATAGATGTGAAAAGCTGGCTTGTGATGTTTGGATTTCAGCTCAGCAACATCATTCCTGGATTCCCAAGAGCCAAAATGTATTTTGTGCCTCCCCCCTATGAATTGTCAGAGAGTCAAGCAAGTGAGAATGGACAGGTAAGTGGCAGGGTCAGGGGAGGGCGCTTGACAAGAACTCACAAGACTTCCTTTTCATAGATAGTGCCACACAGGAGGCAGGGGCTTCTTGGGAAAGGACCACTGAGGCTGGGTATAAAAGCTGTGCAGGAACAGAGACTTACTTCCCCGGCAGAGAGAATGCCATTGCCATCCTTGCCATCCTTGCCCATATTTCTTCCCAACCTCAATAATTACCTTAATTGTGGTATCATTATCTATTCAGTATCTACCCTCTGGTCACTCCTTGATTAACAATAGCCCCGAGAAATCCAGTGGCAACCTGCCATCGGCACTGCTGTAAGATCATAACCCTTTCAGCTTTTATGGGATGTAATAAAACTGTGGTTTGCAGTTTCTGTCCCATTAAAGAACATTTTTATGCCCTACATAAAACCTCATGGCGTTATGGCCCAAATGCATACAGATTGAGTTTTTTTTCGAACATAATGTGTGCCTGGGTCTTCCTCTGACGACCAAAAGGTGGTCAGTTTCAATTTGGGTGCAGCTGAGACCTCAGCCACGAGCAGCTGGGCAGCTGGAGAACTGCGTTGCGCTGGCCAGACACCCCACCCCCATGATACATTACCGGGGCTCTGCTCTGTGCAAGTCTAGAAGGTCTCAGCTGCTCTGAATAGTCATCCAGATTGTGTGACTATAGAGAGGCAAGGAGGAGCTGCTGGGTAATTGAGAATGGCATTCTCCCCATCCTGCCCCTCGGGGACCACTCAGTGGATGAATAGCCATCATTTCTCTCATTTATCTAAGTGCCGTTACCTCCCAAACACAGCCTCTTCCATTATCCCAGCCTGTCCCCCAACCACCAATTGAGACAAGTTGTCATTTGTGAGTGGAGAACTCAAGGCCAAGGAGATAATGGTGATTTCATTCCTCTGCAGAACCGGGGCCGAGATCCAACAAAGCACGGGGCTCAAAGTGGGGAGGAGGGGATAGTCATTCCCTCGGGCCCTCGCAGCCTGGATCTCTTAGCCTAGAGCTCTCAAATATGAATATGCACACAAATCACCTAGAATACCTGGCTAGGATGCCGCCTCAGCTCGGTGACCTGACAGCTGCTTTACTTACAGGGCAGTGAGTCCCACTGATCCATCCGTGGCTGGCCTCACTGAGTAAAGGCGGTAAATATCCAAGCCCCTGGTTTTGGAGCAGGGCTGGTTACAACATTGGGACTGCCAGCTGCTCAGAAACCTGGGCTCACATCAGGACATCCCTGGCAGTACCCAGGCAGCTGCTGCACCACAAACACAAAATCCCTGGCTCACACAGTTGAGGGGATGCAGACTCAGACAAGATGGAGAACCCCTTTCGGCATCTTTCAGTGATTGGCGTGCTGACAAGATGGACAGAGCATCCCGTTAGGGGACTGGAAACCAGCCATGTGGGGCTGTATCAGTGTGTACCAGAGCAGCATAGTAAACCCTAAAGGGGAGCACCCAGATCTCTCTCTCTAGTTTCTGTTTCAGAGACTGTCTACACTGCTTTCTGACCTTTCCCTTTTGCCTTGTGCCCACAGCTCATCACAGGTGTCCAGCAGACAACAGAGAGGCATAACCAGGCCTTCCTGGCTCTGGAAGGACAGGTTATCTCTAAAAAGCTCCATGCCAGCATCCGAGAGAAAGCAGGCCACTGGTTTGCTACCACCACGCCGATCATCGGCAAAGGCATCATGTTTGCCATCAAAGAAGGGCGGGTGACCACAGGTGTGTCCAGCATCGCCAGTGAGGACAGCCGCAAGGTGGCATCTGTGTTGAACAACGCCTACTATCTGGACAAGATGCACTACAGCATCGAGGGCAAAGACACGCACTACTTCGTGAAGATCGGCGCGGCGGATGGTGACCTGGTCACGCTGGGGACCACCCTTGGGCGCAAGGTGCTGGAGAGTGGGGTGAATGTGACCGTGTCCCAGCCCACGCTGCTGGTGAATGGCAGGACTCGAAGGTTCACCAACATTGAGTTCCAGTACTCCACGCTGCTGCTCAGCATCCGCTACGGCCTCACCCCTGACACGCTGGACGAAGAGAAGGCCCGAGTCCTGGACCAAGCGAGACAGAGGGCCCTGGGCACTGCCTGGGCCAAGGAGCAGCAGAAAGCCAGGGACGGGAGAGAGGGCAGCCGCCTGTGGACGGAGGGTGAGAAGCAGCAGCTCCTGAGCACGGGACGGGTACAAGGTTACGAGGGCTATTACGTGCTTCCGGTGGAACAGTACCCGGAGCTGGCAGACAGTAGCAGCAACATCCAGTTCTTAAGACAGAATGAGATGGGAAAGAGGTAACAAAATAACCTGCTGCCACCTCTTCTCTGGGTGGCTCAGCAGGAGCAACTGTGACCTCCTCTCCTAAGGAGATGAAGACCTAACAGGGGCACTGAGGCCGGGCTGCTTTAGGATCCCAAGTGGCAAGAAAGCTCACATTTTTTGAGTTCAAATGCTACTGTCCAAGCGCAAAGTCCCTCATCCTGAAGTAGACTAGAGCTCGGCCACAAATTCTGAGGAAAACGAAAAACAAAAAGGATGAATGAATGAATGAACAAACACACAAAATGTTTCAAGTTCCCCTAAAAATATGACCCACTTGTTCCGGGTCTAGCCGCAGAAAAGAGACGCAGAATAGCCAAAAGGAAAGGAGCAGAAAACAAACCAACAGACAAACAAACAAAGGCAAACAAAAAGACGAACACACCGAGACCGTACAAACGAAGAAATGAAGACGAGAAGGCCTCACATCTAATACCTCACTCATTCACCACGTGAGCAACACAGAGACATTCACGAGGGCCGGCGTCACCAGACCAGCTGAGGGCGACTCAGACTGTTGGACAAACACTTCCCGACGTTTTCGTTTAAGCAAATACAGGTGCATTTAAAAAAAAACACGACTTTGGGGGTGATTTGTGTGTAGCGCCTGGGGAGGGGGGCACAAAAGTGGAGGAGCGAGCACTGGAAATACTTTTTAAAGAAAAAGAAAAACACAAGAAAAAAAATTAATATCAGAAGTCAAAGCGAAAACAATACCGTCCAGCACTTAACTCTCAGGTCACTACTTAGTCGGGCCTGAGCTAATTTATTTGAGCGCAGAGTGTAAAATTTAATTCAAAACGGTGGCTATACTCACTACACATAAATCTCATACTCTTTTTGTCTTTGGAGATTCCATTGTGGACAGTAATACGCAGTTACAGGGTGTAGTCTGTTTAGATTCCGTAGTTCGTGGGTATCAGTGGCGGGAGAGGTTCGACATTTGTGACTCTGTTGCTAACGGTACCACTTCCGATCGCCCTGTACATACATACGCCGCAAGGCACGATCACTGTTTCAGACTTAAAATTATTAGTGTGTTTGTTTGGTCCAGAAAACTGAGACAATCACATGACAGTCACCACGAGGAGAGAAAATAAAAAAATAAATAAAAACAAAAAAAGTTTAAAAAATTAAAAAAAAAAAAACTCACAAAAAAAAAAGTCTAAGAACTTTGGTACAGGAACTTTTTTGTAATATACATGTATGAATTGTTCATCGAGTTTTTATATTAATTTTAATTTGCTGCTAAGCAAAGACTAGGGACAGGCAAAGATAATTTATGGCAAAGTGTTTAAATTGTTTATACATAAATAAAGTCTCTAAAACTCCTGTGGACACTGGTCTTCTGTGGAAATGCTTTTTGAGGCCATGGCAGGGTTTCTCAACCTGTGGGCCATGACTCTCGGGGGGGGGGGGTCACGTGTCAGATAACCTGCATATTAGGTATTTACATGACAGTTCTGAACAGCCGCAAAATTGTGGTTTATGAAGTAGCAACAAAAATAATTTTATGGGGGGCTGGAGAGATGGCTCAGTGGTTAAGAGCACTGTCTGCTCTTCCAAAGGACCCGGGTTCAATTCCCAGCACCCACATGGCAGCTTACAACTATCTGTAATGCCCATCCCAAGGGACCTGATACCGTCACGCTAATGTACATAAAATAAAGATAAGTTATAAAAAATAATAATAATTTTATGGTTGGGGATGGTCACCACAGCATGAGGAGCTGTATTAAAGGGTTGCAGTCTTGGGAAAGTTTAAAACTTCTACAACAGAGGCCGGAGGAATAAGAGCTGCTCGGATGGAAGCACAGAGCGCGAAATGTCAAGGTCAAGGTCAAGGATCTCTTGTCCCAAAAACTTGGAACCAGGAAAGCTAGAGGTTTAGGATTTTTTTCCGATTTTAGAACAAGAGCACATATATAGTTAGAGATCCAAGCATGCAATTCACTTATGGTTCATAAACATGATACACAGAGCCTGGAGGTCATCGATATACAATGGGACAGAGTCTCTCTATAAAGTTCCTGAAGGAACTCACTGTGGAGACCAAGTTCAAACTTGCAGAAACAGGCCTACCTTTTCTCCCAAGTGTTGGGATTAAGGAAATGTGCCTCCACACCTGGCAACGTGGTGCTTTTAATAATTTTAAGCCTATAACAATTTCATCGTTTGGTATTTTCTAGTTGCCTTGTGTCTGTGTTCACAAACTTAAGGTTTGAGGGGGTTTTTTGGTTTTTGTTTTATTTGTTTGTTTAGGGATGTTCAGCCTGTCCTTGGACCATCTTGAAAAAGCAAAACAAACAAACAAATGTTTTGCTTTATTTTGGTTTGGAGTTTTGTTTGGGAAGAAGGGCTCCTTTTGTTTGGGTTTTGCTTGAGGGGTAGGGAACATGGAGACAGGGCCCCATGGACTCCAAGCTCTCCTCTGACTTGCTATGTAGTTGAAGGTGACTTTGAACATCTCACCCTCACTGCCTCCACCACGCAAGTTCTGAGATGACAGGTGTGTACCCCCACACCCAGCCCTGGAGCATCTCTGATAGTGCACCCCCAAATGCTTTAGTCTTAGACCTCACTCTAGGAGGCAGGAGAACCTGGCCTTGTTGAGTGGGGCTGTGAGGATCCTCAGCCCTCCTGGGATGGGTGGACCTCTCTCTCTGCCACCACGTTCTAATTTTGGAACTCAGTAGCAGAAAATCCAGGGTGATCACGCTCACCCCTTTTGGAAGCTTGCACAATGTTTGCGATCACAGATTCTTCTTCCCCGCTAGATGAACTTACTTCCACACCGAAACACTTTGTGGAAATCAGGTAACAAAAGCCCTTTTGGGTTTTAATCTATTTTTGTTTTATACTACGTCTACAGGTAAAATATCATCAACAGCCGGTAAGCATCTGTGCTTTCTGCTCTCAGTGCTGAGGGCTCTGCAAGGCAGCATTTCCACGGAACAGCATTTTATTGAGAACTCACCAGAGAGGCCAGGCCTGGGATACAAAGAGAAGCAGGCACAAACAGGAGCCCACACCTCATGAAACTTTCAGGCAGATGAATGGGGAGAGGGTAGACCAAGAATGGCTCTGGAAATGAAAGCAGCAAGGGGGTTTTGGTGCCAAGAAAGGGATATAAAGTGACAGAGCAGGCTCTGAAAGTTCAGAGGGACTTAGCCAGGTGAACAGAAGGGAACCCACTCCGAAGGCAAAGACCAGAGGACACAGAGGAACTGTGGCAGAGAGAGCAAAGTCAGGTCAAGTACAGGCCGGGTGGGTGGTGAAGCCGGAGCACAGAAGAGCTGGTTGGGTTCAGAAGATGCACATGTTAAAGCCTGGATTCTTTTAAACATTGGTAGCAACGGGGAGCCGTTCATTTCAATGTCACAAGCGAATCCTGTGGATGTGGTTTGCAGAGCAGGTAGAGGCAGCTGATATAGTCTCATAAGTGAGGTGAGGAGGAGGCTGAGGGGACCATCAGCCTCGGCACTTCAGAGGAGAGAATGGAGGAAGGTTGAGAGAGAGGGAGCATGAAGCTGCTCTCCTGTGTCACTCAGGTTGCTGGCGGGGAATGCTAACAGACAGCTCCCATCTGGTGTGTGTCCTTAACATCTCCTGGAAATCTGAGGCCTGTCGCCCTCAGACCCTCCTGAGATTTCCAACCCGATGCCTTCCAGGCAGTTTTCAAGTGGCCTCCACAAACAGAAAGGGAGGCAGCGCTTTAGCCTCACTTAAACCAGGCTTCAGGAGTCACCAGCAGAGCAAGCCATGATTAATAAGGAAAAGGAACACGGAGCATCCCTCTCAGAGGCAGATGTACTGGGATGGGGCTGTCTTCCTTGGAAGGAGGGGCTAGAGATAGCTCTTTCTGTGGGCTTTGGAACTTGAAGACACAATCACAGAACAGCCTCAGATGCTGGTGGTGGAAGCTTTGGTGAAATGAGCTACCATGAAGTCTCACCGGGTAGATACACCTGGGAAAGCCTTACAGGGAATTGGTCCCAGACCATGGACCAGGGGCAGTTCATTCAGCCAGGACTTCTGCGCCCCTGCAGCCTCTTGAATACTTCCGAGAACCACATGACAGAAGAATTTCACAAAGCAGAAGAACACCTCCTCGTTGGGGTCCACCATCTTTGAAATAACCCTCAGGTTTCTGTTGTACCCCAGCAAATCCAGCCCCACTCGGAACGGCACAGAGATGCATCTATAGGAGAGGGAGACAGCTGTAGCTGAAAAGTCCCTCTCCTCTCCTCAAGCCAGGGTGTTGACTGGTGGAGGGTTCTGGAAAGGCTGAACAGCCTAATGGTCCTTTAAAGTCATGCCTGGGAACCAGTTCTCACTCAGCTACCCACGAAATGTGGACGTGGGGCTGGGGATGTGGCTCAGGGGTGTAGCACCTGCCTAACCAACCTATCAATAGCCTGGGTTCCACCCCCAGCACTGCAAAAAGAAAAAAGACTGTGCAAAGTGGCCAGGATGGTAGTACACACCTTTCGTCCTAGCATTCCAGAAGCAGAGACGAGGAAATTTGTTTGAGTTCAAGGCAAGCCTGGACTATATAGCAAGTTCCGGGCCAGCCAGGGCTACATGGTGAGACTATATCTTTGAAAAAGAAAAAAGAAACTAAATGTGAGGGAGAAAAGGCTGGAAAGAGGTGCCTCTGTGGTTAAAGAACACTGGCTGCTCTTCCAGAGAACCCGGGCTCAAGTCCTAGCATCTGAATGGCAACTCACCACCAGATTTAATTCTAATTCCAGGGCATGCAATGCCTCCTTCAGGCCCCTTCAGGGACGGCGTGCATATGGTGCACAGACATAGATGCAGGCCAAACACCCCATACACACCAAATTAATATTTTAAATTGTGGAAACTAGAAAAAGTCATATGAATCAATTAGATTTAAAAAAAAACAAACAAACAAACAAAAAAAAACATTAGCTACTTAGAGGATTCAATACAAAATAACACCCCCCTCAGAACGCTCATTTCACTTACGCAGTTTGCACTTTGCATCAAGGCGCAGGTGATGATTAGATGACACATGGTAAGGGGTTAATATTACATGTTTTCGTCATATTTGTCCCCAGCACAGGCTTGGTGGTGTTTGTTTGTTTGTTTGTTTGTTTGTTTGTTTGTTTTTAAGAGTGTCCTTGCGAATGGGGGAGAGGCTTCTCATGCAGCAGCTAGGCAGGATTAGGGGACTGCGTCCTCGCCCCCACACACAATGTTGTCACCTTGTCAAGAGTGCCTCTCCCTCCTCCTCCCACCCTCCCAGGCCCATAGAGCTCCAGCAAGCGCTTTCAGCAGCCGACCCTTGTTCGCGGCCTTAAGGGATTGTCAGAAAGAGTGACATTTAGAAGGTCGAGGGTCGCAGCAACATGAGGTCTGTCTGTCTAGGTGGTAGGCATCAGTTCAAGCATTTATCCATTTATCGACATTTCCAGTCACCGGGCACGGCCCATCCCTGGCACTGTCAGAAGTGGGCAATGCAAAGATGACTAAAACCTGCCCGTCCTTTCCGTCAGGTGTGAGACGAACTCACAAGACAAGCGGGACACGGCGGGGTCGGAGCCTGTGGGGAAGTCGACAAACTGGAGCAAGAAGCGGGGAGAAGACCGGGTTGTCTCCATGAACATCTGTGAAGGACCCAAGCAGGCAAGAAGGCCGGGGAATGCGCTAAAACAAGTCCGTATACAAATAGACCGCCTGCTCCCTGTGACATCACCTGGGGAATGAGTGATAGTGGCTCAGGGATGGAGGCTTGCGGAGCAGGCACAAAGGCCCTGGGGCTCACCCCAGCTCAAAGGAAGGAGATGGAGGAATCACCTGGGAGCCTTCAACAGAAGCCCCAGGCGGGCAATCAGGACCGCTCCTAAATTATGAGCCAGGTGTTGAGGCCCAGGCAGTCCCTGGACGGGATTTAAGGCGGAAGGGGCGGGGCCTAAGATGAGTCCCTCTCCACCAAGTGGGCAGAAAGAACTCAGGCGCCAGTCTCAGGCCTAGGAGCTGAGCCATCTCTGTTCACCATTGTGAGGTACGTGCTTGCGTGGGGCTGGTATAAATGCGTAGAAATGAGAGAAGGGGGGACTGTCAGTGAAAAGGGAGAAGAGGGCAGAATGGGCTGGGGGGGCCGGGGGGGCCCTGGGACACCGACCTGGTCAAGGAGTGGGGCTCTGTAACTTCTTGGAGTGTCTGCATGGGTTAAACTAAAGCAGGAATCCCGTCAAGGCCTTACTTCAGGTCCTTCACCTCCCCTATGTGAAAGGACACCGCACTTACAGGAGGCGAAGCGAGGAAGGTATTAATAAGGCCTGTTCTGCTCGGCCCCGCTCACACCCACGCCCCACGCTGAGTCCTGGGACAGCTAGGTAGTTCCGTTGCACGCCACTGACACCCGACTTCAAAAGCAAAGTCGTACAGCCTCCCCCGTTGTCTACACCTGTTCTCCAAAGCGCCACTTCCCCAAGCCTTGGTCTCCTCCCGTTGGCCACGAGGTGGCAGGCTTTCCCAGTAAATCTTGCCAGGCTCCGCGTTTGCCTTGAGGGTGGTTCTACCAGAAGCCCGATTGCTTAGCAGCCCAGGGAACACGGGCTGACCTCCTCCAAACGTCCTTCACATCCCTAGTGGTGACCTCACTTTTTCTCATTCCTAGAATAAAAATAAAAACATTGCTGTAGTCCCAGAGCTTAGAGGTGGTGGATCAACAGACCGGCAGTTCAAGGACAGCCTGGGCTATGTGAAACATTCTCCAAAGAAAGCTTCAGTTGAAATCTCATCCCCTCTCCAGCTAGGTCTGAACACTTTCCTTAACCTCTTCTCCGTGAGGTGGGCATGAGAACCCCCCCCCAACCCGCAGCCGCTATAAAAAGAAAAGAGTGTATGCACAAGGAAGCCACTGAATACTGCTTCATAGCAGGCTATTCTCAGCCTTAAACAAAAATGCTCCGTGACCCTCCACCCACCTTACAGTTTGTGAGACCTTACCGCCGACCTCTCCCCTTTCCCTCCTCTTCTATCCTTTTGTTTATCTTCCTTCTGAGCCCAAACCCGGGGGAAGAAAAGGTGATCTCATGCACTCACAGACCCTGTCATTCAGATTAGCTGACCTCATTTGAACCTCCCACACACTGGGAGGCAGACGAGGAAACAGACCTAGAAAGGCCACGTATCAGATCAAACCCCACAGCTGAGCGGTCCATCCCCACCCCCACTCCCATCTCCACCCCCCCATGGTTGAACGTGTCTTCTCCTGCTGTAGGTAACCATCTCTGACCCCGGGGTGGGTCACTTTCTCCCCAAGCCCTTATCTTGCTCTCATCTCCACCCAAATTGTGCAGTTTTATTCTGAGGTGAGAACCCTGAGGGATCTATCTCTCATCTACAGTGACAGGAATGTTGACGGGACATCTGTGTTGTGAGAGGCAAGCCCCTCCCCCTCTTTCTTTAAGAGAGATGATGAAGGAGAAGAAACAGACTTGATCCTGACCCCAAAGGGCACCACAATATTAACCAAGAAATTGTGGTCACCAGTGAGCAGACCTGAATTTAAAGCAACACGGAGAACACACAGCATGGCTGATTTCAGCCACGGTAGTAGATTCAAGGGCCGAAAGGATATCCGCAAGGTGTCGTCTTGATTCCAACACCCAGTTCTGCTTCCCTTGGGATGTGGTCTTTTTCCCAGAGAGGTCTCCTCCTGGAAACGATGGTTGCTATAGCCTAAGCCTGGTAGCAACCATGGCAACAGCAGAGAGAGACGCTGCCCCTCCCTTTGTTGCTCGGAAGACCTTTAATTGACCCTAACCCTTCGAGAGGTTAGAGAAAGAATGGAGAGGATCCCAGGAAGATTGCCACCTAGGTAACAGCGGAAGGGCTGCAGACATACACCTTGTCCATTCTGTCCCTCGTAGGGCCGGACACATTTTGAGTGTTCAGGAAAAGAAGCTGGGTGCTGGGTGTGGGGAGAGGGATGACAGATAAACCAGCCATTCCAGAGCAGGGCACTGCCAGCAGGATATACAATAATGGAAGCTCTAAAAAGAAAAGGCAGGGCGCTGGCTCTGCCTTGCTGGACGTGGAGTGAGAAAGAGAGGGACGAGGGTACAAGCTGCTACACACTGAAGTAGCCCAAAAGGCACCTGGCAAAGCTTCACATCAAAGCTCAACCCACGCACGCTTAGTACACCAAGACCCTTCTTCCCTCTCCTCTGGGAAGGCAGGAAGTACACACTCAACACTCGCAGGGGACCTTGTCTTCTGGACAGGACCCTGTCATCCTGGCGGGACAGGAAGTCCTCCGTTCTTTGACTCTGGATCTTGCTCTCCTTCCCATTCTTGGGGGACATACTCTCCTGAAACTGTGGGGAACTGTCAGTGGAGGTTCTGCTCATTGGTACATCCTGTGTTCTAGAGCAATCAGTCTTTGAGATGGTCACACTTGGGGTCAGGTGACTTTTCATTTGTGAGAGGCTATCATGTGACTTGTAAGAGATTGAACATTTCTAACACACGCATATATTTGCACATGCATATACATATATACATATGGGAGAGAGCGAGAAGAGAGAGAGCAGCATCTCTGGCCTCGACCTACTACATTAAGGTAGTACATACTCAATTCCCCTCCCCCCTAGCTGGGGCAGCCCACCTGACACTGCCAAATGTCCCCTTGGATGGTACAACCTTCCCCATTGGAGAACCATTGCCCCCTGCACTCTTTTCCTCCTCTCATTCCTGCAAGCTTCAGACTTCAGAAGAGAGATGCCTGGGTCCTCTGACCACATTGGTCAATTTACCCATACTCCTCTGTGTTCTGGAACATCCCCAATTTTTCTCTTCTAAAGTGCAACCCTCAGGAGCTTTGTTTGTTTGCGTGTTTATATTTGAGACAGAGTCCCACATAATGCATCCGGCTGGTCTAAATCTCACTGCAGCACAAGCTAACCTTGAAAAGATGGCAATCCTCGGGCTGGAGAATGCCTCAGCACTTCAGAGCACTATCTGTTCTTTCAGAGGTCCCGAGTTCAATTCCCAGCAACCACACGGTGGCTCACGACCATCCATACTGGGATCTGATGCCTTCTTCTGGCACACAGGTGTACACACAGAATAGAGAACTCATAACATATATAAATCCTAAAAGAGAAAAAAAAAAAGAGCAAATGGCAATCCTCCTGCCTCAGTCTCCCAAGTACTGGTATTATAAGCAGGGTTCTAGGACCTTCAGTGACTACAGAGGAAGAAAAAGCTAATGGTGCTTCCTCCAGTTCGTCCTCCACCATCAGCCCACCTGGGGAGAGGGTTGAGTCCAGTGTGGAAGGGGAAAAGCTGAGTGTTCTGAAGGAAGAATGGCCTGACTCTGTCTATAGCCGGGAACAACCCCAAGAGGGTGTTTGCGCTGCTAGCTATAGGCAACAGAAATGAGAGGATGATCAGGGAAGAGGAGCCCAGGGGTTTCCATGCTTCTTTGCCCAGGAGCAGAGGAAGGATTATTGGGATCTGACGTGGCAGAGCAATGTTTCACTTCTTCATCCTGGCATGCCCCATGCCGAGGATTACATGGCCCGTAGAGTCCCATGTAAAGGTGCATTGACGCTGTTTTAGCAACGTTCTCTGGGCAAGTCCTGGGGATCCAGTGTTGGAGCTTGATAATACTTCCAGAGAGAAGGTGAGCTGGTGTCTACCAGTCTCCATCTGCTAAGTCTTCATCGGCTGCCCTGAGGAGATGGCAAGCTCAGGAGCACAAGCCCATCACACCGCTTTCCCTCCTCGACGCACCCTGCTTGCTTGCGTGTGTCTTGGCCCTTGTAGACTGTGAGGTGTCCGTCCTGATTCCACTGCTTATGAGAGAAGGGTGGACCAGCAGAAGGCCTGGCCTGCTTAATGGATCCAGAAAAGTAGTGCAGGCTTCACTGTGCGGGGCGGCACGTGCTGAATGCCCAGGGAGCCCCGGCTTGCACCTGTGTCTATGTGTATGCACATGCAGGACTCATAGTGTAGGCTGCATGGGGACAGGCCACCTCCGTGCGTTTGGGCTATGCATTGCAAGCACTCGGAACAATGTGTAGCACAGGCTTCAGGAGGTATATGCAGACCGCACGTAACCAGATCCGTAGATTTTTCAAAAACCTACTTTATTTAGGGTTCTTAAACACTTCTACCTCCCTTCCAACCCACTGACCAGAGGTAGGAGAGAAAAAAAAGGTTATTAAGAAAAGGGGGTTTTGGACCTTGTAGTTCCTTGGGGTGAGTCCACTCTTCCCTATCCATTGTCCGGATACCAGCAGTCCAGTCAAAAAGCCAACACCAAACAGCAGCACAAATCAACAGCAAGGGAAGGTGGACAAAAGAATGCCACCTGCTTGCAGGATTTAGCTTTACCCTGGGCCTGTGTGGTGGTAAGCCTGTGCTTTGTGTACCCTCCAGAGATCTGAGCATGAAGATACTGACATCCTCTCTGCCTTGGGCATTGGCGATTCACTCATGGGATCCCATAATTTGGAGGCCTGAAGCAGTAGGAGCATGACTATAAGGCCAACCTGGGCTGAACAGTGAGACCTTGTCTCCCACAGAATTAATTAATTTCTGGGCCAGTAAGATGGCTTAGTGGTGAAGATGCCGGTCACGAAGCGTGACAACCTTAATTTGATCCCTGGGACCCACAAGGTAGAAGGCAATAATTGGTTCCCACGAGTTATTCTCTGATCTCCATGCATGTGTCATGGCATGTACATACATGCACGTGATAGAGTAATAATAGCAGCAAAACCAGACAAGCACAAGACACACTGTCACAAAGAAAACACAGCCCACATTTGTTCGATTGGTTAGCAGATTGTTAAAATGGGGGTTTTTCACAATGCTTCTCAAGAAATCCTCCTGCCTCAGCATCCTGAGTAGGTAGTACTACAGACACATACCACTGTAAAAGAACAGTAGACTGGGAAGAATCTTGCTCAACCTGCCTCTAGGGGAAGAGGTGATGTTGCTGAATCAGAGGCAGCCCCCAGTGTCAGAGCCATATCCCCATCTCTGGTCTCTGATGGTTACCTAAGTTTGACTTCAGAGCACATAGCTACATGCATTCATTCACTGAAGGGTCACTGGGGAGATGGGTACACACAGTCATTGTGTAAGTCAGACTCCATGAGGCCTGTCTTTTAACCTCAAGTTCCCTGTGGCTCAACCCAACCTTGTCATGGGTTCTAGAGGGGTGAGTTGGGAGCCCTAAATGGGAGAACTCATTGCCAGCTTTCTGGCAGCTAAGCTCCAAAAGTGGAACCCAGCCTGGCTTCCTCATCGCCAGAGCATGCTGCACAGATGGCAGCTTCCCCACCACCTGGAGCAAAGGAGTTCCCGAGCCCACTGGGGGAGGATTTTGCCACACAGTCTCCAGGCAGTGGCTGAGTCCATGCCAGGTGGTACCAAGAAGAGATGCGATCTGCTTCCCACAAGCAATTCCCCGCTGATCTAGACTTTCACCTGCTCTACTGAAAGTAACCCTCCCCTGGGGTGACCTCATTACCTGTTAGCCTGATGACTGGAAATTAGTTTCTCATGTGAGGTGATAGAGCTGGACATGAGAACTTGAAGAGGAGTCCTTGGACTCTCAAAATAGCGCAGCGCAGATCCCTGCTTAGAGTACTCTAGAACTATACCAGGTTCTCAGAGGTATGGTCGTACAGGCTGAAGTCTTCTGTAAGCTCACAGTTATATGATACCAGATACTTAGCAGCCTAGATGTTCATGCCAAGGAGGCCTGAGTCTGCAGTCCCAGTCTGGAGGCTGGATTGAGTTTGGGATATGGGAAGGGCCAGATCTGTACCTGGTATGGGAGAGAGAGAGAGAGAGAGAGAGAGAGAGAGAGAGAGAGAGAGGCAGAGAGAGGGAAAGAGAGAGGGAAAGAGAGAGAGAGAATGTGTTAAGCTGTTCTATTTAGCTTCTAACATCAGACAAGATCAAGTGTGTTCAGGATGGCATGGTAGTGGACCCAACAGGCCATTTCATTGTTGTTATGGTCAGTGCTGCCCCTCAAGGAAGCCCCTGCTTTTCTTCTTCTTCTCCTCCTCTTCCTCCTCCTCCTTCAAGATAGGGTTTCTCTGTGTAGCCTTGGCTGCCCTGGACTCAATTTGTAGACCAGGCTGGCCTCAAACTCACAGAGATCTGCCTGTCTCTGCCTCCCTGAGTGCTGGGATTCAAGACGTGCGCCACCAAGCCCGGCTAAGGAAGCCCTTGCTTTCACAGAGCCTGAAGAGCACCAAATGCCTGTCCATCATGTCCCCGACCCACATTGCAGGGCAAGCCCTTCTCTGAAGGCCTAATCCTCTATTTCGACACCTATTGGATATGAGGGCTTCCGTATGTAGGACAAATTTGTGAATCCCACGTGGTCATGCAGACTCCGGGAGCCTGCCTTCGCTCAAATCCCTAATCATATGAAAGCGTGCACCTTCTTCAGTCTTCAGAGAGGTTTTGGCCAGTGCACTGAATGGTGGAGTAGACCTCGGCCACCTGCAGTTGGGCTCTTTCAGGGACACAAAAGGGTCTGTCTTGAAAGGTGGATGGGAGAGGACCCCCTCCTTCTTAATGTCAGGCCAGGACCTGTGACTGACTTTAGGCACACCCACACAGAATTAACTTGCTTTGCTTGGGCTCCACCGAATTTCTCCCCTCCCTCCCTTTTCTTTATCAATGCACTTGCCATAAAATATTAAGCTCTGTGAAGTATAGTTTGAACTCGGGCCATATGGCACACCAGGAGCGTGATCGCTATTCTCTGGGTTCATTGTTTAGAAAGCTGCTCCAGGCTCCAAATCAAAAGTTAATAGATAGGAAGTCAATAGATCACAGTAAGCAATTCAGGGCACATTTTTAGACAACCTGGTAATTATTATTATAGTTCAGCCAGTACTGACGGAGAAGTATTCCGTAAAACACTGTAAGAAACTAGTTTAATAAAACATCAAATACAATATCTTTTGTTACTGTTTACTAGCTGTTAACATCTTGGCCACATTTGCTCTGTCCTTCCCTCCGACACGGTCCAGTGCCTACTGGACCATCTGAAGGTACAGCACAGACAGCGTAGCACTCCTAAATGTATCCTGGGAGAGCTCCTAAGTACAGGAATTGTTCTCCTGCATCATCACACCACTGTAAATCTACCCCCTGCTCAACACTGACTTGATGATGCCCCACCAAAATGCAGTCTGTATCCCATTTTCTCCAGTAATCTCCAGAATGCTATTTGTAATGTGTGTGTGTGTGTGTGTGTGTGTGTGTGTGTGTGAAGTATTCCAGGATCCCTAGTGGATCCCATATTGTAATTGGTTTCTTTCTAACCTTTCCATCATTAGAAAGCTCTGGAAAGAAAGATAAAGAGCTCTAAACTTCAAACTCAAAAGCAGAACTCCTTTCAGGCAGGACCCTTGGATTCTGCATGATTCTTACTCCTCACTACAGATGGGCAAATTATTTCTTTGAAGGGCATATGGGCTCCTAATTATTCCAACAGACTAAAGCCATCTGCTTTCTACAAGTAGAAAAACTGCCCAAAACACAGTGACAATAGGCCCCAGGCCCTGACCAGGGTACAGTCTCCCAACCCCCATAACCACAACGCTGTTCTCAGAAATTAATCTCTGGTAGGACTGACTTGGGCACTGGAAATGTGGGAAGAAGGAAAGAAAAACTGAAGAAAGAAAGAAAGAAAGAAAGAAAGAAAGAAAGAAAGAAAGAAGAAAGAAGGGAGGGAGGGAGGGAAGGAAGGAAGGAAGGAAGGAAGGAAGGAAGGAAGGAAGGAAAGGAAGGAAGGAAGGAAGGAAGGAAGGAAGGAAGGAAAGGAAGGAAGGAAGGAAGGAAGGAAGGAAGGAAGGAAGGAAGGAAGGAAGGAAGGAAAGGAAGGAAAGGAAGGAAGGAAGGAAGGAAGGGAAGGAAGGAAGGAAGGAAAGGAAGGGAAGGAAGGGAAGGAAGGGAAGGAAGGGAAGGAAGGGAAGGAAGGGAAGGAAGGGAAGGAAGGAAGGAAGGAAGGAAGGAAGGAAGGAAGGAAGGAAGGGGAGGGAGGAAGGAAGGAAGGAAGGAAGGAAGGAAGGAAGGAAGGAAGGAAGGGAAGGAAGGGAAGGAAGGGAAGGAAGGGAAGGAAGGAAGGAAGGAAGGAAGGAAGGAAGGAAGGAAGGAAGGAAGGAAGGAAGGGGAGGAAGGGAAGGAAGGGAAGGAAGGGAAGGAAGGGAAGGAAGGAAGGAAGGAAGGAAGGAAGGAAGGAAAGAAGGAAGGAAGGAAGGAAGGAAGGAAGGAAGGAAGGGGAGGGAGGAAGGAAGGAAGGAAGGAAGGAAGGAAGGGAAGGAAGGGAAGGAAGGGAAGGAAGGGAAGGAAGGGAAGGAAGGGAAGGAAGGGAAGGAAGGAAGGAAGGAAGGGGAGGGAGGAAGGAAGGAAGGAAGGAAGGGGAGGGAGGAAGGAAGGAAGGAAGGAAGGAAGGGAAGGAAGGGAAGGAAGGGAAGGAAGGGAAGGAAGGGAAGGAAGGGAAGGAAGGGAAGGAAGGAAGGAAGGAAGGGGAGGGAGGAAGGAAGGAAGGAAGGAAGGAAGGAAGGAAGGAAGGAAGGAAGGGAAGGAAGGGAAGGAAGGGAAGGAAGGGAAGGAAGGGAAGGAAGGGAAGGAAGGGAAGGAAGGGAAGGAAGGGAAGGAAGGAAGGAAGGAAGGGGAGGGAGGAAGGAAGGAAGGAAGGAAGGAAGGAAGGAAGGAAGGAAGGAAGGAAGGAAGGAAGGAAGGGAAGGAAGGGAAGGAAGGGAAGGAAGGAAGGAAGGAAGGAAGGAAGGAAGGAAGGAAGGAAGGAAGGAAGGAAGGAAGAAACCTGTCTGTATTGAGGTTTGTGTTCCAAGAGAGGAAGTGTGGGAAGGGACCTTTTTTTTTCTTGAAGATAGAAGGGCTTACAGGCCAAACTTTGGGTGACAGAGGAAGAAGCCACATCTCAGCTGGAGAATTCTTTTCACGAAGGACACACACTGTACAGAGTGAGGGAAGGAGGCATAGAGTTATGATGAGAAGGGTGGCCAGGGCCAGCCCACCCTGACCTGTGACCCGTTAGAGTAGCAGTCTGAGCACTGCCGAAAAATCTCATCAAGTCTCTTGGAGGTGCAAGGAACAGCAGCCTGTGCCTAAGAGATCTGGAGAGGTGGCTAAGTGGTTAAGAGTGCTTGCTGCTCTATCAGGGGACCCAAACTCAGTTCCCAGTGCACACATACTGGGCAACTCAAAACCTCTGCAATTCCAGTTCTTCTTCCTGCCCTGTGTTGGCCTCTTTAGGCACTTGCATACATGTGGCATACGTTCACACAAATACCCACACATAAACATAAATAAAAAACTAAAATATATATATTTTTTCTTTGGGGGGGTGTTTTAGTTTTGTTGGTTTTGTTTGTTTGTTTGTTTGTTTGTTTGAAACAGGATTTCCCGTGTATCCCTAGCCATCCTGAAACTCCCTTTGTAGACCAGGCTGGCCTTGAACTCACCGATATCTGACTGCTTCCTGAGTTTTAGGAAGGTGTAACGCCACTACCTCCAAGCTTTACAAAAAAAATATTTTTTAAAAGGTGAGGATTACTGCAGGATAAAGATTTGTGTAGACATGGTTGATCAGAGCAACATCATTAAAGTGGTCAGAAGCCAGAGGAAGGAGCTTGAGCTAGGAACTGGGTCAAGGAGAAGGAATAGACACAGGGAGGCCACAAAGGCAGGATGTGAATGCTTTCTGCCTAAATGACTAAGGAGCATAGACTGGTAGGGTGAGAGAGGAGAGAAGAGTAAAACAAATATGAGAAGAATCTAGAAGGTGCTGAGAAGAAGTTATGGTCACTGGGAGACCTCTCGATCTGAGAAATGACTTTGTGGCAAGTTCCCCCAGTTTTCCTTCTACATACCCCAGGGTAGGCATTGAAGGGACAGCCAACTTGCAAATACCAGTGGTTCTCTCCAAGACACCAACAAAAGCCTATACTTTCTAGCCCAGGAATAGAAAGAAGCTAGGACAGAGCAAAGAATTAATTTGAAGATAGAACCATAGAAATTACCTAATATGACCAACAGACAGAAAATAGCTTTGTTTTTATTTTTAATTTTTTGAACATGAGACTGGGTGTAGTGATGCATGCCTGGAATCTCAGCACTTGGAAGGAGAAGGATTGCAAGTTCAAGGCCAACCAGGACCACACAATGAGACCCTGAGGAAGGGAGGAAAGGATAGAGGGAACCCCTGGTTCTGATCTAGGGGGGAAAAAAGTGTGCAAACTGTACAAAGACTCGAATAATGGCTAAATTGGAAGCATAAAATTAATAGCTTTAGGGTAGGGAATGGTGGTGCATGCCTTTAATCATAGCATTCAGGGAGGCAGAAGTAGGTGGATCTCTGTGAGTTCAAGGCCAGCCTGATCTACAAATAGAGTCCAGGACAGCCAGGGCTACACAGAAAAAAAAAAAAAAAAAAAAAACCTGTCTCTAAAAGGGGGTGGGGTGGGGGCGGTGCAGCTGGAGAGATGGCTCAGTGGTTAAGTTCACTGTCTGCTCTCCCAGAGGTCCTGAGTTCAATTCCCAGCAACCGAATAGTGGCTCATAATCATCTATGCTGGAATCTGAAGCCCTCTTCTGGCATGCAGGTATACATGCAGATAGAGCACTCATACATTAATAATAGTGATAATAATAAAATAAGATGATAGCTTTAGGAAGCTAATCAGATCACAAATAAGAGAAATAAAAAGAAGTGTACACTAAGATGTGTTATTAGATTTTTGAAAACTAAAAGTCAGTATAAGCAACATACACAAGATTACTAGGCTACTGGACCTTTGAGGTAACAGCAGCTGACCCAGGACAAGGGAACAGACTCCGATTATTAGGGTGCGGGTAGAGCTGAAGGTACAGGAAGCTGTGTGCTTGGGATCACAGCCTTGAGCAACAGGAGAGCCCAATTCTCACGGAGAACGCCGACAACTGTTTCCAGAGCAGTGCCTGCGGGGTTCTTTTGACACGTTGCACACACGACATAGTTGGCTCCTTAGTACCTCTGTTCCCCTACTCTAAAGCAGAGGTTCTCAACCTGTGGGATACAAAGGGGTCAAGTGACCCTTTTACTGGGGTTGCCTAGAGCCATCAGAAAGCACAAATGTTTACATTATGATTCATACCAGCAGCAAAATTACAGTCATGAAGTAGCAATGAAATAAATTTATACTTGGGGGTCGCTACAACATAAAGAGCCATGTTAGAGGGTCACAGCATTAGGAGGGGTGAGAAGCACTGCTCCAGATGTGTGCTTCTGGGCTTTTACCTTACTGGCCTCTGCTTCCATGTCATCTCTTTATCATGTCCTCCACCTCTAGTCTATCTAATGCCCATTTTCAGCCAATCCCTACCCTATACAAACCTTCAGAGCTCTCTGCCGTCTTCATGTTACTGATAACGATTTATAACTACTTATTGACTTTATTATGTGTCAAACCCCCATTCAGCTATGAGCGCCTCCGATCAGTCTAGGAGACAGTTACATGTCCCAACGTTTTGTCTGGAAGGAAAAAAGAAAAAAAGTCTAAAGTAAAGTCATAGAGCTGAAAAGGCAAAGAGACCTACAGTGTTCAACTGTTTCTCTTTGCTATGATAAAATACCTGAGAAAACCAGGGAGAAGGGATTGGTTTTGGTTCATGGGTTCAGGCAGTTCAGAGCATGCAGGTGGTCTCCTTTGCTTTTACGTCTGTCCTGAGGCAGAAACTGCATAGGAAAAGAAGAAACAAAAGGGGAACGGCAGTCCCTCTTCCCGTTACTATGTAACCCACTTGGACACTGAACTGCCATGGGCTACATCTGTGCAGGGGTTCTAGGTTATCTGCATGCATGGTACTTGGTTGGAGTATGAGTCTTTGGGAAGACCCCTGTGTTCAAATTTCTGGTTCTGTTGCTCTCCTTGTGGAGTTCCTGTCCTCTCCAGATCTTACTGTTTCCCACTTCTTACGTAAGATTCCATGCAAGTGGGTTACATAGTAATGGGAAGAGAAACTGCCTCTGACATAATCTGATTGGCCTGCTCTTTGATCACCTCCCCCTGAGAGGGGAGCAGCCTTATCAGGCCACAGAAGATGACAATGCAGCCACTCCTGATGAAATCTGATAGACTAAGATCAGAAGGAAGAAGAGGAGGACCTCCCCTATCAGTGGACTTGGGGAGGGGCATGTGTGAAGAAGGGGGAAGGAGGATGGGATCGGGAGGGGCTTATGGGGGGATACAAAGTGAATAAAGTGTAATTAATAAAAAAAATTAAAAAGGGGGAACGGGACAAGATATACTGTTTGAAGCTCCCCCATCCCCCGTCACCCAATTCCTCCAACTAAGCCCATTTAGTAAGAATTCATCAGTGAATGAACATGGTGATAAAGTTAGCACTGTATTGCTGTAGTTGCCTTCAGCAGCCTCAGGTGTGGAGCAAGCCTTGGGGGGAGTGCCTTATTTATTTACTCTTGAGACCGGGGTCTCACTGTGCATGACCCTGGCTGATCTGGAACTCACCCTTGAACTCCACCAGCCTCTGCCTGCCAAATGCTTGGATGAAGGGTGTGTGGCATCATACCTGGCTGGAAGCCCTTCAAAGAACTTCGTGTCTCACCACTGAGCCGAGCCCTTTGTTTTTGTTCTAGTTGCATTATTCTTGCTATGACAAAACACTCTGACACAAAAATAACTCTGAGGGGGGAAAGGAGTTATTTTTCTTAAAAAGTCCAAGTGAAGCCCTCGGGAGGTGGAGACAGGCTGATCTCTGTGAGTTGGAGGCCAGCCTGGTCTACAAAGAGAGGCCAGGACAGCCAAGGCTACACAGAGAAACCCTGTCTGGGGCCGGCGGTAGTCCAAGTGACAGTCCTTCACTGCTAGGAAGTCAAGGCAGGAACCTGAAAGCAGCTAATCGCAGTCAAGAGCAGAGGGAAACCAATGCGTGCACATTTGCAGTGCTCAGCTCACCCTCTACACTTTCCTCCTCCAGGACCCAACCCCAGGGAATGGTGCCACTCACAACAGGCAGACGTTCCCACCTCAACTAAGACGATCAAAGACATACCCATGGGCCAACCTGATCTAGACGATTCCACCTCATTGAGACTCTCTTCCAAGGTGGCTCTGTAGAGTGAGTGGACAATTAAAACCAGTCACATCATTTTCACTTAGTTGTCACGGATCATAGGCAAGCCAGGCAGGAGTAATGGCCCACAGTTTTAACCTCAGCACTTGGGAGGCAGAGGCATCTCTGAGTTCGAGTCTAGCCTGGTCTACATAGCAAGTTCCAGGACGGTCAGAGCTAGATGATGGGACTCTGTCTGAAAACACCAGTGAAGTGGTAGATCGTCACACACCCACCAAAATGAAGGGAACTTTCGAATAGGGTTTGTTGTTTATTTCCAGCCTACTCCACCCAGCCACCTAGTGGAGGCAGGTTATTTGGGTGTAAACCACGCCCCTACATCTTTCTTGCTGGGTGCTTTGTAAAATTCGTTTGCTTTGCTCTCCTTTGCGTGGCTAAATTTCTGAGGACTCGGGGTCAGACCTGTGTAAAGGTAAAGAGCATCCCCCTCCCAGCATCTCTAGCGGTTGGGCTGGAGTTTAATTTCAGCTTCTGGGTACCATGGCGATGGAGTGCTATAAATACCCTGGGGACTTGCAGCCAGCCTGCTTGTTACTGCGCTCGCTCGCGTGCCTCCCCCATTTCCCACCAGGGCTCCGCTGGAGCTGCTGGGGTAGGAGTGGAAGAGAGCACGCCTGCGCTTTGTGAGCCAGTTCCCGCCCTCTGCTCGCAGGCTTGCTTTCTCCTTGCACACCCCCACCCTTGAAACCGCGATTTCATCTCCACCTCCTACAGTGCATAATTCATTTCCTCCCTGGTGAAAGACACAACAGCTCCCAGGCCCCAGAGGACTCTTTGATGAGAGAGTTGAAAATAGGATGGACACAACCTGTCCTGCCAG
This sequence comes from Meriones unguiculatus, assembly GCF_030254825.1. NCBI lineage: Eukaryota > Metazoa > Chordata > Mammalia > Rodentia > Muridae > Meriones > Meriones unguiculatus. The sequence goes on from NC_083359.1 coordinate 33,722,191, forward strand.
CTCCAGGATAGCCACTGGTGTGGGAGAAATCCAGTCCAGTTAATGAGTAAAGCAGGAAGAACAGGAGCTGGGCACCATAGAGACAGGAGGGGGAGGGGGAAAGGGGTAAAGGCGGAGGGAGGGGAAGAGAGGGGAAGAGAGAGAGATGACCAGCTTCTCCACTTGTTAATTCCCTGCTTTCTGCCCCTCTGCCCCTAAAGTGGGTCTTGGTGACAGCTCTGAGCAGGTGGAGGAGGAGGAGTGTAACCCCAGCTTGGAATTCAGAGCCCTCAGCTCTCACAGGCTCTGCTATAGTCTGACTTCACCTGCCCTCCTAAACCTCCAGAGCTTCCTCCCATCCCTCCAAATTGACACACAACCAAATAAAAGCAGGAGTTCAAGGGTTGCCCGGGCTGGAAACACTACCCTAGTCTTTACAACCAGACCATGGCCCTGAAGTTTCTCTCCTCTAGGCTTCTGGCTCTGTTGGGAAGCCAGGAGTGAAAATCCACTGGAGAGATGGTGATGGAGCTCAACTGAGACATGAAACCCTACCAGGGACACTACAGAAACTGGGTGTGATAGTACACAGGCCTGTAATCCCCCCATTCAGGAAGTGCAGGCAGGCAGGGTCTTCCTCACTTACAAAGTGAATCTGAAGCCAGCTTGGGCTACATGAGATCTCATCTTTATTTTATTAATAAAATAAAATAACTCACTGGAAGCCGACTTTTGGAACCTGGACCCTATTAGTACAAAGTCATTTTGCCTTTCGGAGTCTCGGTTCCATTCTCTGGAATAAGAACAAGGGATAGATTCATTAGGCACAGAAGCTTTCTCTTTTGGAAAATGAGGAGGCTATCTTAGACCCCGTCCAATTTGTTTCACACACTGTCTTAAGCACTGAGGACCCAGAGGTAAATTAGCTGCCGGGACTCTCCTGTTGCCAAGGTTTCCTCTACCCAGACTTTCCCTCTGGCCTAAAATGTATTTTCTCATCATTGAAACCACCAATCCAGGGTACAATTATGAATCTCAAGTAATGCATGACTGAAGAAAGGAGGCATTATTGGCTCAGTCACAGAACATAACAGCGTGCATTCTCCCGGACATGTGGGTTGGTCAGCATGAGGTAGGGAGGTATAGTCACCGAGTGGGAAGACAAGTCCCAGGAGAGAGTCTCCAAGCCTCCAGCCCCCTTAAAGCACACAGATACCATCTAGAAACCACTTCTGATATAGCTGTTCTCTCTGTCTGTCTGTCTGCCTGCCTCTGTCTCTCTCTGTCTCTCCATCATTCACCCTCTCTAAGAGTTACTTTACTATTATTTTTTAATTGTGTGTATATGTGCATGTGATTGCGCATGCCTTCAGAACAGAAGTGTCAGATCCCCCTGGAGCAGGAGGTACAGTTATGAGCTGCCAGATGTGGGTTCTGGCAGTGGAATCTCTGTCCTATTAGAAAGCAGTATATGTCCTTCCCCAGTGAGCATCTCTCCCATACCTCTCTTTTTTCCCCCCTTTCATCTTTCCCCACTTAATTTCCCTTCCTTGTTCTTATGAAATGTTACACTATCTTTCAAGAAATGTGTGGAAAATGGCCTCTCTTTGTTTCAGTGAGCACTGACTTCACATTCAAGACAACCTGTGTTGGTGTCTCCCATGAGACACCCAACATGAAAGCAAAGATGTGTAGCTTGTAGTTCCCTCTGCTTAGCCCCAACCATAGCCACACTCTTGAACTCAGCACATTGTTAAGTCAGAGAGTTCCAAGAGGATGGCCAGGAAGGCTGCCTCTCTTCGGTTTGGATTCCTGTGGTTCAGTCACCTGTAGAATACCAACCAACTGAACCTATCACCAGGCTCAGCAGGTTTTACCTCTAATCTCCTGCATGCTTGCCCTGGGCTGCTGAATGCCTGGAGATGATTCACCCAGCATTTCAGGGGGGCAGGCCACCATCTGTAGATTACATCACCCCCAGGTTTGTAGCTTCTGGAAGATAACCCGGGGTTCCTTTTGTTACAGACAGAAAGGCAATTCCTGCTTCCAAGGCCTGGTATAAAAGTGAAGAGGAGTAAGCCACATAGGAAAATGACAGGCTGTGAGCATCTGGCATACAGCTCATCCATGGAGGAAGCTTGGGAAACACACACACACACACACACACACACACACACACACACACACACAATAATTAGGCTTGTCATAAGCAGCCATGCATACTTCTCAGGAAGGAAAGGATGTGTTTACATTGTTTTTGTTTGTTTGTTTGTTTGTTTTAGTAAAAATAACAGTTCAGTTGACCCATGCTTCATATAGAAATGTGCTGGTTGGGGCACATTTTAACTGCTGAGATGGCTCTTCAAGAGGACCCAAACACTGGCTGCTCTTCAAGAGGACCCAAGTTTAACCCCCAGCACCCACATGGCAGCACCCAACTGTCTATTTCTCCAGTTCCTGGGGATTCAACATCCTTACACACATAAACATGCAGGCAAACAACCAACGTATATAAAATAAAAATAAAAAATAAATAATTTTTAAAAATAGGAGTGTACTAGTCATCAGCCAGGGTACTCCAAGTGAGGTTCCTAGGGTGAAGGCTTAGCTTGTGCCCTTATTTTTCTCACTTCACTTTACTCTTCCTAACCAGACAGAAAGACTTTATTAAATTATTTTTTCCAGAGGGAGAGGCAGCAGGATGGTGAGTTCAAGGCTACCCTGGGCTCAATAAAAAGACTCTAAAAATATTTTAAACTGAAACAAAACTACAAGGAAGAATGAATGGTTGACCAGTAGTAGTTTCACTGGTGCCAGAATGATTGTGTATTTTAGCTCTATCCCTGGCCATCTTGGAGTCTCAGTTTCCTCATCTCTAAGATGAGTATAACTATAGACCACCCTGTTCCAATGCTTTGTCATGAAGATGAACTGGGATCATACATGAAAGCAAGAGCCCCATGTCACCTTCAGTTTGGGAATGTTGGAAATGGTGGCTCATGCTTGCAATCTCAACACTTGGGAAGCAGACACAGACCTGGGGAGGGAAGATAAGCATCGTTCAAGGCCAGTTTGAGCTGTGTAGTGAGGTCCTGGACAGCCATAGCTATATCGCAAAGGCAAAATTCTCAAAACAAATTGGATGGTTTTCTTGGGGGGGTACAGTTCAGCGATAGGTTGCTTGCCTGGCAAGTGTGATGCCCTGGGTTTGATCCCTGAGAGCACAGAAAACAAATCAAAAACAGAAGTCTCTATAATAGTGAGGGCTTTGGCTCATCAGAGGAAAGGTAGAAAACTCCAGCTCGTGGGTGGTGAAGACCTCCCTGAGGTCTGAGATCCCTGACTTTGAAGCTTAGTATTTATAGAGTGAGGAAGAGGAGGAAGGGCTACAGGAATCCCCTAGGTCAGTCCTCAGGGCATTTAAGCATGGGGAGCCCCACCCTGAAAGGCCTTGTCTATCAAAAGGAGCTGAAGCCTAAACAGGGGATTCCCACACAGTACAGGCAATTGGCTGGCTACTCCCCAAATCAAGGAAGTCTGACAAGGCAGAATCCTTGGACCTCATTCTACCAGAGCAGCTTCCTGCCTCAGGCGTACTTAAATTCACACCAGACCTAAGAGGGAACAGACAGGGCAAAGCCAGAGGAACCTTGGCTAGATGACTTCATCTTCTTGTTTTAATTTAATTCAGTATTTTCAGTTTCTGAAGACATTTATCTATTCTTGCTATAGAGTTTGTTATTTTCTTTCTTCCTCCCTTCCTTCCTCCCTTCCTTCCTTCCTTCCTTCCTTCCTCCCTTCTTCCTTCCTTCCTTCTCCCTTCCTCCTCCTTCTGTGTTTACTCTTTTGACTCAGACCAGAACTTTTTTGATTCGAGCAATCCTCCTGCCTCAGCCTCTTGAGTAGCCAAGAGACAGGTGCACTTCACTATGACTGGCAAAATATGTCCTTCCTTCTCCTCCCCTGTCACCCGCTGGAAGTCCTCTTCGGAAGCAGATCCATAGCATTCCTAATTTTAGGGACCCAAAGGAAAGCTAGCTACATTTGCAAATTACGAAGGGGAGGGTTGAAACAACGCGGGGAGAATTGAATAGGAGGGAGACAGATGGTGTGAGTGCTGGGGGAAGGGACGAGAGATCCTGGAAAACTTATGTTCGACCGATTTGCAAGAATGTTTTCGCTTAACCACTTCTTGCCTGACTTCTGAGTCTAGACCACAGAAAACAGGGTGTGTCAAAATTTGGGGCCACATGTGCCAAGACCCTAAACACTCTGTGTGGAGTGAACCTCGCCTCCAGGGGCAGAGCCCGGGTGGTCAATGATCGGGACTGTCCCACGAGGGGGCGCGTCTCGGGCTCTAGGACCCGCCCTCTCCGCTCTGGGCGCGGGGAGGAGACCCGGGAACCCCGGAGCCCGGCGCTCCGCCTCCCGTTTCCGGGGCAGCGCAGTTACCTGCACCACCGGAGCCACACCTGGCGGAGGCAGAAGTCTCGGGGCGCGCGGCGGGGTGCCGGCAGTGGCCGCTTGAGGTGGCGGCGTGGAGCGCGTTGAGCAGAGGCAGGCGGCAGGCGGCGGCTCGCGGCCGGGTTGGCCGCACATTAGGGCCGGCTGGGCGCCGCGGCGGGCGCACATGGCAGCGTGAGAGGCGAGCAGCGAGGGGCTGGGGCCGCAGGCCCACATGGACAGCGGCGCCACTCCGGCCGGACCCCGTTAGGGCCCCCGATCCACGGGCGCCACCCCCTGATCATGCTGCCTCGGCGGCCGCCTGGACCCAAAGCGGCCGGCCCGAGCCGCTGAGCCCCGTGGCGGCTGCGAGCTGCATGGGGGAGCGCGGGCCGTGCTCCGGAAGATGCCCCGGCCGGAGTTGCCCCTGCCGGAGGGCTGGGAGGAGGCGCGCGACTTCGATGGCAAGGTCTACTACATAGACCACAGGAACCGCACCACCAGCTGGATCGACCCGCGGGACAGGTAGGACCCGGGGAGCGCTGACCCGGACCGGCACCGCGCCTGGGCCGCACCTGCCCTTGGAGTGCAGCGGGAGTCTGCATGCCTCTTCCCAGGTCTTAGTTTGTCCCCCTCCACATCCTCGCCCTTTCCTGAACTGCACTTCTGCCCTAAGAACTGGGGGAGTGGGGGTGGGGGCAAGCGGGCTGCCCTCAGCCAGTCCCAGGTGGAGGACTTAGGCCCCAGTGGCACCTGCCCAGAGTTTTGACCTTAAGCTTTAGCGGGGTCCCTGACCCCTTTAGGAAGAGAGCTCTGGCCAGGGTGAAGGCAGAGACCTAGCCAGGGGAAGCGAATCTTCCCTGGGTACTCCCTTGGCTGAGAGGGGATGGTTTTGGCCCGGAGGGGTGGTAGGGAACCCTGGGAGACTACTGGAGGAAGGACATTCTGCTTGGCGTAGAGAAAGCAGCTTTTTGACAGGTGCTTCTTTGGCCGCTGAGAAAAGCTTTGGAGCAAGTCTAGGGAAGCCGGAGGTGGGAGGGGAAAGAGAGAGCGGGGGAGGGCAGAAGAGGGAGACTGGTTCTCCAGGAATCTCACAGCAAGTTGGAAGCTGTTAGGATGCAGATAGAGGTGAGAGGCCTCTGGCAAAGCTCTGCCTATAGCCTCCTCTCCCTTTCTTCCTTCTGGGGCCAGAGGCTCCTCAGCTAGTTCTGACCTTGGTGGACACCTGGCTGGGTGTAGCTCGAGCTTTTATCGAGGCAGGTAGAGTTTTATCATCCAGACTCTTTCCCACTTTCGGCTACTTACACCTGGCCCATGTCTGCCCTGGGAGGAGGGGAGACGTCCTTTGCTGATACGGTGTGTGGTCAGAGTGTCCCAGGAATGTTGGATTTTCTCCTGGTGTGTGACCTTGGGGTTAGGTGCCGGTAGAGCCACTCAGGTGAATTTTTTGGACCCTTCACCTTAGGGGGTTCATATGAGGGGGATCTGAGAAGACCGGAATAGGGTGTATAGCAAGATGGGGGTTAAAGAAAAGGAAAAGAAAAGCAGAAAGCAATGAGTTCAATTTCTCTTGAGTACATCCATTCATTTATTCATCCATGCATCCATCATCTCATGAGTGCCTACTCTTTTAGTCTTCGTGTAATTTGAAAGAGAAAAATGCTGTGCAGTGTTAGGCAGCCTGCTTTAGTCTTTGGGCCTCAGTGTCCCTTTCTGTCTGATTAATTATTTGTTTGGAAGGGAAGAAATAATAATAGGAACTCAAAAGAGAGAAAGACAGGACAGCCAGGGCTACATAGTGAGACCCTGTCACACACACACACAAGTTGGAAAGAAAACAAGTTAGAAAATGCAAGCCCAGTTCCTCCTCACGTGCTCCCCCCCCCCCCCACACCGTGGTATTTAATAATGGTGTGTGTTTGTGCTTGTATGTGAGTTGATTTGCGCCTTCCACCAGTAATCAAACTCGGATGTCAGGCTCCACGCAAATGCCTTTACTCACTGAACTATCCCACCAGCTCCCAACTCCAATGGGCCCTCATTTGTTTATTTGTTTGTTTATTGTTTTTTTTCCTTTTTTGTGTGTGTTTTGAAATAAGAGCTTGCCGGGTAGCCTTGGCTGTCCTGGAACTCTGCCTGCCTCTGCCTCCAGAGGGCTGGGATTGAAAATGCCTGCCACTGCACCCAGCCCATTTCCCCATTTTCAATCGAAAGAGAAACTCTGAAACCCAGGGGTGTGACCTGCTCCAGTATTTTGCTCCTTCCACTTGCTGTATTGTCATTCCCTTTGGGCTTTGTCACCTCCGTCTAGTCTTGTCTCATTCTTCCCCGCGCCTCTCAGATCAAGGTACCCCCCAGAGGGGTCTCTAACTGTGTCGATGAGCTTGGCACCCGCCTTCCCCTTGTCTTCCACTTAGAACAACTTCAGGCCTATGTGTTACCTACATCATAAGTCCCTGCAGCTGAGCCCAGTGTGCTGGTAGCCATGGGGTGTCAAGTTCGTGGGTGAGGACTACCCTGCCAGCCCTGCTGATCATGTACCTGAGAGAATCATACAGCATAGGGGAAAACTTCTCAAAAATACCAGTAATCTGGTGCTCTTGGAAGAGGGCAAGTGGATAGCTTCCCAAGAACTGGTTCGACTAGAAGATAATAAGCCAGGTTGTAGTGCCGTGTACCACATTCATAACTTTTTGGTCTGTCTACCTAAACTATTGCTTAATACTTGACTTTACATTAACTCACTTAAAATGTTTCGTTTCATTTTCACAAATGGGAAACCATTAATATCTATTGCCAATAATAGGAGAGAATCTTGGTTTTGGTTTTCTCTGTGTAGCCTTGGCTGTCCTGGACTTGCTTTGTAAATCAGGCTGGCCTCAAACTCACAGTGATCCACCTGCCCCTGCCTCCCTGAGTGCTGGGATTACAGGCTGAAAAGAATCTTTAAAAAAATCTAAAATTCTACTTTGATTGGATACTATGTCTCACGTTCTACACCAGGCCAGGCCCAAGCAGCCTCTGGTTTTGGGTGGATTGGCTTGGGGAGAAGTCACAGCCTGACAGCTGCTCACGTTGTTTATTTTGTGACTCCTGTACATCCCACCTGCACTGGGTTTTGACATGACCCCTGAGCTTGGGGTCAGGGCTAGGGATCACTCTTGTAGCCAGCTCTGAGAGTTTTCAGATGGAGCTTCACAGAGGATGTTTGCTTCTCCATCTTTGGAACCCTGGTTAGGGGTTCTGCCTTTCAACCCTGCCTGTGCGGACACGGGCTCACTGTTTAACCTCTGTGAGGTTTGAGTGCCCCGAGAGTAATGTAAACAGTTGGCCTAAGTGATCTCCACTGGGCTTCCAGCTCTATGATTTCACCCTGCCTGTCTCTCCTTACCCTGGCTGATTATGAGCAGGGGCTATGATAGGGATAGCCTGGGAGCATAAGCAGGGGGCAATTTAACAAAGCTGACAAGGGCTGAACTTATTTTTTGTGAGGGGTTAGGGAGAGGAAGTAAATTCTCCCAGACTAGTGAGTTACATCTCTACATCTAGTTAACGGTGTGAAACAAACATATGAAAAACACATTTGAGAAAATTCCACTCCTGCAGAGTGTGTGTATCTGAGCAATGCATCAGAGCCATGCCCACCCATTCCCCTGAATTTCAAAGAAGTAAGTCAAATGGTCCTTCAGTTGGAAAAGGGATTTCTCAGCCACCAAGGACAAAATAGTGTCTCCAGTTACCAACCCTAAAGAATGTCTTGGCACATTCCGCCCCCTGGGACTAAGCTGTTTTGTGTGCTGTCCATGGAGCTGCTGGGGGTAGAGAATCCAGTTTTCAGCTCCCCCTTTCACCAGGGGGGTGGAGGAGCAGCCAAGCAGCCAGCTTTGCCAACTCTCTCCCCTTTTCACCCAGCGAAGACCGGGAGGCTGGAATTCCTGAGGACGGTTGTCCCAACAACGGGAGAGGGTCCAGTGGGCAGCTTGGACCATGCCCACTGGGCCAAAGGCTGCGGTAGCACCCAGGCTTTACCCAAGTCCAGTCCAGTCAGGGGAGGAGGGTCAGGTCCCTAGAGAACCGGGTGCTGCAGGTCATACCTGAACCCCCTTAGAGCTGAGTGCTTTTTTTTGCAGCTGAACATAGGTGCTTCTGGAAGCTGCCTTCGAAGGAGCAGCCCCCTGCCCGTGTTGAGCTTCGTGGGATGTAAAAACAAATGCACCAATTGTTCCCTGAGGAAGAATGGGTCTTGGGGACTGGTTCTACAGAGAAGATTCCTGCTCCCTGGCTTTGTGTTCAGGCTTCTCAGGAACTCACCGGGCACTCTGAGCATTTTCTGGGTTCTAGTAACAAGTCCCGGAGACCCCCTTAGCTCAGGGCTCAGCTATCTCCCCTACTGTCATCAAACAGCCAATGTTTGTCAACCTATTAAGAAATAATATTTGTTTTAGGAAATATTGTTTAGGAGTCTACAGTAGTTGAAGGCCTTCACTTTCTGTTAGTCTGGTGGAAGAGAAGACTCTTTCCCAAGCACAAACGAGGTCTTCTGCACATAACTCCTGGGACCAGTGAACTCCAGGCGCATAACTCCGGCCATAGACACACTTGCAAACTGCTTGTCACCCTCTCTGAGTACTCTCTTTGGTGGAGGACAGATAATGATTGAGCTTTTTCTGTATTCAAGAGGTCTGCTGAGAGAGAGCTTTACATGGGTTGTTAGTTCTGTAACTAATAGACTTGGAACTTGAGGTTCTGGGAGATTAATTGCAGTGAAGCCACACAACTTTATTTACTTATTAGTTTAAATAGCATTGGGGATTGAACCTCAGGCCTCAGGCTTTACCACTGGGCTGCCGCTTGAGGCAGAGTCACCCAACTTTTGCAAAACTATATGAATGTTAGGTTGAACCTAGGCAGAACCTGCATTTCCTACTTATGTTTGTTTATATTTTATTGACATTGTTTTGCCTGCATGTCTGTCTGTATGAGGGTGTTGGTTCCCCTGGAACTTTAGTAACAAACAGTTACGAGCTGCCATGTAGGTACTGGGAATTGAACCTGGGTCCTCTGGAAGAACAGCCAGTGCTCTAAACCTCTGAGCCACCTCTCCAGCCTCTTCTGCATGTCTGTCTCGATGCCTGCGTGTCTGTCTGTCTGTCTCTCTCTCTCTTTCTCTATCTATCTATCTATCTATCTATCTATCTATCTATCCATCCATCCATCTATCCAGTGATGTTGAGGTGGAGCTCACATTTCTAAGGACTGCACCATTCAGCCTCCAGCTAGCTGAGTTGCTGACTCAGGACCTCTGCTCCAATGCGGCAGGAATTTGGTCTTGGGAACTGAGCCAGAAATGGCTTCACTTACCTGTGACCATTCTAATGTGGCCATGGTCAACCAGAGGGCAGGTATGGATAATGGGAAGTGGGGTGAGCCTTTCAATCCTGCCACCTGCCCTCTAGTGACCTTGACAAATGTACCTGACCTTTCTGCGCCTTGCTTTTGCCTGCTTGGTTTTTTTTTTGTTTGTTTGTTTTTGCACGAGGAGTTAAATATAAACCACCAAAGGAGGCCATGGGATTTGTATAAGCAGAAACAGGTTGGATAATTAGCCAGCATGGAGCCTGGCAGGCAGGAGGCCATGGAGAATGTCAATTCTTCAGCTTTTACTAGGAAAAATACCTGTGGCACCTAAGTCAGCCAGAGACTGAGTCTTCACCCAGCTGTGCAGTTGGAATGGGTCTTTTGATGATGTAATCTAGGCTTCCAATTTCACTGATGAACTGCAGACAAGCGACTTACCCAGTGTCACGCAGCAAAGCAGCTTTAGTAAAGGTCATCGCTCGCCTTTCTCCTATGGAAACTTTTCCCTTAACACCAGCTCTGGGTTCTCCTAATCTGCGGTGGTTTGGTGAGCTCTTCTTCACAATCATTTTTGCCTGTGCTAGAGACAAGCAGGTGTCACTCGTGTCAAGCCATTTGTGTGTAGTGTCAAAGGAATTTGTGATACGTGGGACAGTGATCACGTGAGAATGACTATTTTTATTAGTTAAAATGGATCCAGGGACGCTCTCTGTTGCCTGTTGTAAGTAGGACCAAGTTTACATGGTGACATGCTTGCTTAGGGGGGAGTGTCACAGGCCTGCTGGGGAGTTTTCCAAAGCTGCGCATACTCCATTCATGTACCCCCAATGTCCCATTACATATACTCTTGCGGCACTAATACTTGTATGCAAGTTATTTGAGAGCTTTTCTACCAGTAGCCAGGCTTGAGGTTAGCCAGATGTGAATACCTTTATAATCCCAGCACTCAAGAAGCTGAGGCAAAAGAATAGTGAGTTTGAGGCTAGCCTGGGCTATATAATAGCACGACATCCCTACATAGTCCACGAAACACCTCCTATGCAAGGGAACGTCTTGTGTCAGTTGTAAGAAAGAGTTGGTTTATGAAACAACACTTGAGATAAACAAGAGGTTTGGAAGCCTGTAAGTGTGTAAAATGATAATAAGTGATACCATGTGTCGAATTTTCGCTCTGAGCTGCGCTATGGGCTTAGCATTTGCATGAAGATCTTGCTTAATCCTTTCAACAGCGGCACGAAGTCAATAGCATTACCCTTCTATCTTCAGGTGGGGAAACTTAGAAAGGTTAAGTAACAATTAATACCCAGCAAGGTGGACCTCTCAAACGCTACCCCTGTGTATTAGCAATAGCCTGCTCTGGCCTGATCACCTGTGTCAGGCCCACAGTGAGCCCTTTGACAAGTTAGGCTTGAGTTACTGCATGCTCTCGGAATGAATAAATCTGACATTGACCCTAGGGGAGATGCCACTGAAGTCCCTCGATCCCTCGATTGGAGAAGCCAGTGGGCCCTGTGGCAGTTTAGGAGACTGTTTAGAAACTGTTCTGTCTCCTGGGCACAGAAGCCATGAGGATGACAGATCACAGAAGGAGTCACAGACTCTGAAAGATGCAAAATTGTACAGCGAGGTCAGGATGCTTTCCAAGTGTCTTGGGCAAACCTCCTACCAGCCAGGGAATGAGGAGGCAGCTCCTCTCTGTCGCCATCCCTCCCCCCTCTAGGAAAGGGCTTAGCCAAACTGACCTGAATTTCCAATCCCCTAGGGTCCTGGGTAGCCGTGAGAGAAACACTGCCCTTTTGAAGGGAGAGAATCAAGTTGCCTTAGTTACCAGGAAGGCTGGCATGTCAAGCGCAGGTGCAGGTAAGGAGAGACAGGCTTGACTATGTGAGAGCAGGAGGTGGCCATCATGTTGATTCAGGGAGAATCCATGGTCAGGATTTGATGGCATTTTTAGGGAATGCAACCTAGTGGCTGGTGGCTGTCCATGTAGTGTCAAGTGCTCCCTGGAGACATGTGGCAGTTTTTCAGCTCCCCTTATCTACCTCCCCCGACCCCCAGCCCTTCCGCAGCCTTAGCAAGGGGTCCAGATAAGTAAAACCAGCTTCACCTAAAGAAGTGGCTTCAAGGTGGTGCACTCCTGTAATCCCAGCACAGGGGAGGCAGAAGCAGGCGGATCTCTGTGAATTCGAAGCCAGCCTGGTCTACAAAGCAGGTCCAGGACAGCCAAGGCTACACAAAGAAACCCTGTCTCAAAAAGCAAATGAACAAACAAGAAGTGGCTTCAGTACCATTTCTGTCACGCGTCACCAGTGAAGGGCTCTTGAAAGAGGGAGCGCTTCCACCTCAGATGGGAACAAAAGCTGGACCTGTGCTGAATCCACATGAGAAAGGCCAGGCTCTGTGCCTTTCCCAGTCTCCAGTCCCTGTTTCAGAATGCAATAGTGGGAGAGAGAAAACTGTAAGATTTTTTTTTTTTTTAATCAGTTAACCTGTATATAAGCCATTTAGGCCTCTAGCTCCTAGTGGAAAACCTCTTAACCAAAATAGTACAGTGGGATGGGAGGAGAGGATAGGTATTAACTGTGGTTGGACAAGAACATTCTATAAAAATGTTAGTCTGGGAAGAGCCGATGGGTAGAGAGAATGAGGAGGAGGGAACAAAAAGGACAAATGTGTGGAGTCACGTGCTCCCTCCCCCCCACCGCCCCCACCCCCAGTGCCTCCTAGATGCTTCTACCCATGACATCTCCCAGTTGGGAAGAAACGGGATCTTTCAGTTTCAAATGTCTGCCAAAGAAAAGGGACTGAGGCTTAAATTCTCACTCAATGGTCAGCCAGGGAGGGGGAAAATGAAGCTGCATCGAGATTAGGGACACCTTTGTTGGCTTTCTCTTTTTCTCAGTCCTCCATTCATCACTTGCTGGCAGCAGGGACACCAGGCCAGCAGCAGCTGCTGAATTTCCCCAGTAGGCTGCCTGCTGTTGTCCCGCCCTGGTTTGGTGGCAGTCTCCACCCACCCACCCACCCACCCCGCCCCCCACCCCAACACCTTGGCTTCTCCTGTCCCTGGGCCATCATTGGGTTATCCCCGGGATTCACCGACTGGCAACTGACTTGGAGGGATATAATGTCAAGATACAGGCATCGGGTGTCTGCTCAGATGAGATGATCAAAACAGCCTTCCCCACCCTGCCTCTATGGTTGCTTTATCAAGCTCCCTGCGCATTTCTCTGTGTACTCCAGGCATTGTTTGCAAGTGTGTGGCTTGCCTTTGTGTTGGGAAATCAGTACCGAGAGCTCTAACTGGCCTGGGAGGAGAGCAGTGTTCAAGGAAAAAACGGTTACTTTTAATGATGTTCCCCCAGCGTGCGATGGGCCCTACTGTGCACTGCAGCATTTTGCAAGGAGGGAAGCTGAGGTAGAAAGATGTCAAGCAACAAATGCAAGGTCATGCAGGTGCCAGGGGGGTTAAGATTTCAAAGCCTTATTCGGGCCCAGGCCTGCAGTTTGAGTTCTGAGAGAAAGGGAAGCCAATGAGAAGGGGCCCTGCTAAATACAGCAAAAGAAATGGACGTAGCTATCAGAGCATATGCTTTGTCATAGAGAGAAAAATACATGCACAGTTGTAGCGTGCCAGAAATACAACCCAGCTCACAGTTCCCTGCACTTCATAAAGATCAGTGGAGGACACTAAGTCAAATCTGGCACTCTGGCCACCAGCAAATGACACTGAGCCGACTCCTCCTCAACTGCAAAACACAAACGCTTGTTTGGGGATGAGATGACACCAGTGTGGAAGAGCACAGCACACTGTTTAACATGGTGCTTTACAAGTCAAGCCATTACTAGTTCGACTAACTTATCCACCTAACTTTGGTAGAGGGTCTAACCTGGCCACTTCCTCCTTTCCAGCTAAAGTCCCTCAATGGCCGTCGCTCACCTGCGCCATGCTGACATTAGTGCTTGCCAACCACCTTGGCAGCATTCATCATATAAATAAATCAATAAACGTTTCCTCCTGGGTCTTATCAGAGGCAAGCCCTTCTTTGGAATTTCTTGAGTGGAGTGACTTGCTGGCACGGGGACCATGTATGTGAAGCAGGAGGAATGAATTGTGCTTGTCACGGCGGGGCTGAGAAGACTTGTTTATGCTAGGAGCATTCTCTTGTAAGTGCTTTGTGAGCAGGTCACTTCCCTCCGTGTCTTTCCCTGTAGCCGTTGGAGAATCTGGGGATTTTGGCGAGCCGGAGGTGCGGAAGGGCCCTGGCATGTATCAGTCCCACCCAGCCAGGTGCTGGCCATTCATTCCACAGGTATTTATGAAGTGCCTGCGGTGCTGGGGATCAGAGCAAAGTCCCACTGCAGTGGGGTGGGTGCGCGGTTGAGGACGACTAGCCAATGGTTAAACAGACAGTCGCATTATGACCTGGGACTTGTTCTCTTGAATTCTTTCACCCGAGTGAGGAGAATAGGCACAGCCACACTGGTGGTATGAATCGGGATCTGGAAACTGGAGAGCTTGGTGCTTGCCATAGGGTGTTACTGAGAGCTTGCAGCGGTGAGCTGGTTTGAGTGCTGGGAGAGTAAGTTGTGAAATACCAAGTCTCCAATTCCTGGGCTTCACTGGAGATTAGCAAGAGACATAGCAGTCACGGAACTATGCAAATACAGCTAGAGGTGCTGGAGCCCTTTGAGTCCAGTTCTTTCTTCCCCTGTCTCATCTCGACACATGCAGTCATTTAACAAATATTTATTGGACGGCGTGCCTGGAATATGTCAGCTTGCATTCCACACTGGTGAATCAGCAGTGAGTGTGACTACAGAACTTCTTGCCCTCCTGAGGCTTACTTTCTAGCTCACTGATCACCAATCATCAGGAGGCACCAGAAGGCCCTAGGACAGTGGCCCACACCCTTCCTAACACTGCCACCCTTTAATGCAGTCCCCCATGTTGTGGTGACCACCATCCGTAAAACTATTTTCTTTGCTATTTCATAACTGTCATTTTGCTACTGTTATGAATCATAATATAGATATCTGTGTTTTTCCATGATCTTAGGTGACTGCTGTGAAAGGGTCATTTGACCTCCCCACTCCCAAAAGGGGTCTCAACCCATAGCTTGAGAGCTGCTAACCCAGGAAGTGGAGAAAAGAGGGTGGAGAATTTGAGGTCACTCTGGTAGAGTTCCAGTTAGTTCAGCCTGTGGTACACAGCAGGACACCGCCTCAAAAAAAAAAAAAAAAAAAAAAAGAAAAGATCCCTAGTTGATTCTGGGGTGCATCTAGATTGGAGAATCATAGATGTAGTTAAATATCCGCTTTCTGGTCCAGTTTAGAGGAGATTGTATGGAAGTAGCCCATAAAGGGCATGCATGATGTGAACATCATCTCAAAACATGTCATTACATAGTTTGCTTGGAAAGACTGAGGTAATTCAGGAAGTGTTAAAAAAAAGTTGCAAGAGGTGAAGTTGGTAGCTAGGGAATGTCAGGTACTTTGTGCCTTTTGTAATTTTCTCTCTCCTATTCCTGTTTGGGTATTGCTTTCCTGATGTGTGAAGTATCAAAGGCTCCTTGTCTGGATGAGAAAATCTTCCACTCCCATTGTGTCTATGATGCTTTTAAATAAATTGGTCTAAGCTGCTTAGTGTTGCCAGCCTTGGGGACCAGCTTCAACTTCCTTTCTGCCGGCAGGACTAGCTCTGGAGTCCACCCAGGCACCTGCATCCGCCAGCCTCTTTAAGAGTGGGTGATGGTGTCTCCCCGCTCTCCATCATGGCTTGTTGACCAGAACTGACACTGATGCTTATTAAGACCTGACATTGTGTCAGTCTCTGAGCTGTGTGCTTTGACTGTATCACCCAGCTTCATCCCAGCAACACTGCCGATCCGAGAACTCTTACCATGGGAAATTGAAAACTTGTCTGTGGCTGCAAAGCCAGCAAGTAGCAAAGCTGTCATGCGAACCACCTCACCGCCTTCGTGTTCTACGCCACTCTGTAGGTCAGGCCAGCCTCGCTGTTTAGGAGAGTTACTGCTGAGTTAGTTGGGTCATTTCAACCACAGCTCCCTTCGCTCAATGTGATCCGCTCACAGCTCCTTGAAATTGCTTAGGGATTTCTGCTTGCTCTACTAGTGTTTTACAACTGTGCCTCTCAGTATGCAGGGTTGGTGAGCTCTTCTGAGAGTCTGCTTGGGTTGTCAGCACTGCTCCCGGTAATGGTTTCCATGGCCAAAGGTCCTACCCACGGTGCAGTCTTCCTCCTTCTTAGAGACTCTTTTCTGCTTAATGGAGTTCAATCAGGTGATTTGGCTCCAATCCTCACTTGGCAAGAACCAAGTCTCCCTGTGGTTTGGGGACAGGATAGCCCGTGGGCTTGGTCTGGAGCGTTTTTGGTGAGCTCCTGGAACATCCTTCAGGATGTTTGTTTTGAATTCACTGGAAGTCAGGTGGGTTATCACAGATTTAGGTTTGCTGAGCAGGAAGTTGGTCTGCCCATGCTTGGATTACTTGTAGACTGGGTAGAGTTGAAACTAAGAATTCTAAGCCAAGTATGGTGACACACACCTATAATGCCAGCTCTTGGGAGGCTGAGACAGGAGAATCACAAGTTTGAGCCTGAGCTATTTCATGAAACCCTGCCACGAGAACAACAATAACAACAACAACGAGAGAGAGAGAGAGAGAGAGAGAGAAGAGCAAAGAAAAGAAATCTCATAGATAGCCGGGCATGATGGCATAAGGCTTTAATCCCAGCATTCAGGGAGGCAGAGGCAGAGGCAGGTAGATCGATGTGAGTTCGATGCCAGCCTGGTCTACAAAGCGAGTCCAGTACAGCCAGGGCTACACAGAGAAACCCTGTCTTGAAAAAAAAAAAAAAAAAAAAGAATCCCATGAGTTTTGTATGCGTGATTCCTGATGGGCACCGTGCAAGGGATGGGCACAGTAGTGAACACAGTCTGACATCCTACACGCTCTTACAGACAGTGGAAAATCACAAACAAAATGGTGGCAGATGATGAGAACACAGAGGGCAGTGCATTACAGAATAACATGCCATGTCAGTGATGCCAAGGGTCAGGGTGCAAAGTTGGAAAGATTTGTAGGTGGAAAAGTGAGTCTTCTCTTCCTTTCTTTCCCTACATTGACCACCTCTTCACCTCTTTAGCTAGCTTTTCTTTATCACAGCCATGAGCCCATAGCACAATATTGGCCACAAGCAGTATTCCTGACTTTTATCCAGGGAACTTTTCTCCTACAAGGCAGCGTGATCTGTTGACCTCACGTGTCTCCCTAGAGTGACTCAAGTGCAGATTCCCTTTGCTAGTCAAGCTAGTCCAGTTCTCTGGAGGTGAGCTCCAGACACGTCGCTCTGAAAAAGACCTCCCAGGTACTTAGGCTGGAATCTTAGATTGGTTGACTACTGCCCATCCGCTCAGCCTCCCCCACAGCCCTGTTCACGATCCCTCCGTGACTCTTTCCCTAGACGTTCTTTTGCTCTCTCAGGCTACTATGGACTTTTCTTCTGTCTGTTTAGTTTCTACTCCAGAATAGTTCTTCAACCTGTGTACCAGGCCCTGTTTCCCCTGAAGGACGAGAGGACCACACCCTCTGCCTGCCAGTTCCTCTGCAGGCATCCTCTCTACCACTCGTCTGGGAACAGAGAGCCAGCAGCGTCCTCAGAGGATTTTCCCTGTGCTTCATGGGTGGTCATTTTTGCAGCAAAGTGTGTGGCATGTTCCATTCTTCCTCCCTCTCTGTTCTTCTCTAGCAATGTCCCACATCTCCCAGCCTCTAGCCACTTGCTCTCAGGGGCCCCTTTCTGAGGACCTGCTGGGCATCACGTGTGAATCTCAGCAACCCAGCAGACTGCTGCAGAGCTACACACGGTTCTCACCTTGGTCTCAATTGTTTTGAAGCGTGTGGTTGTTCAGATTCTAAAGTTCCTCAAGGGGTCCGATGCAATGTGAACCTTCCCCCTGCCCGGTTCCCATCACCCCTGCCCATAGGCCATTGATACTTTTAGAAGACTCCATCTTGAGCCTCCCCTCCTTCCACCACACTACCCAGTTCTGTTCTTTTGTTTCCAGGCTTTGATGCCTCGTTCCTTTCCCTGTGTTTCTACAGAGGTCGAGTAACAGTAGAGAGCAAATGAGGGGCCTCTTCCTCTGTTGGAAAGCCTGTACTCCAATTGCAGTGTCTGCATCACACCCCAGTACTGACACCTGTTGGAAGCTGGCAGGTGTCCATTTTCTGAACTTCATTTTCCTCGCTTATAAGACAAAAATAATAATTGTGCTGGTGTTATTGTTATTTTGGTGGTGTTTTTGAACCGGGTCTTACTGTGCAGCCCAGGTTGACCTTAAACTCTTGGCAATCCTCCTGCCTCAGCCTACCAAGTGCTGAGACAAAAAAAAAAAAAAAATATATATATATATATATATATATATATATATAGACTATCACTTTGTTTGTTTATATGTATGTTTTTGAGACAGGGCCTTGCTGTGTAGCTCTGGCTGCCCTGGAACTCACCGTGTAGACCAGGTTGGCCTCAAACTCGCAGATCAGCCTGCCTCTGCCTCCTAAGTACTGGTCCTAAAGGCATGTGCCACCACACCAGCTATGAACTATCAGTTTTAAGGAGTGTTTTAAAAGCTCATTTGAGCTAGGGAGATGGCTCAGTTTGCTGAAGTTCTTGCTGTGTAAGGACATTTGCTCCTCAGTACCCAACATTAACAGCCAGGTGTGGGTGGATGAGACTGGAGGATGATCCTGGGGTTAGCTAAATCAGAGAGCGCCACGTTCTCTGAAAGACTGTACCTCAAAATAGGAGGTGAAAAATGATTAAGGAAGATTCCCAATGTGGACTGCTGGCACACACACACACACACACACACACACCCCACAGACATATACATTCATACCAATAAAGTATATAAGCAAATAAATAAATAGCCCTTTCTGGGGTAGGTGTATAGCTCAGTGGTAGAGCATTTGCTTATCATTTGGGAGCCTCAGATTTTATCCCTAGCCCCACAAACAAAAACAAAAACAAACAAAAAAACCCACACATAAAACTCCCCAGCTCTCTCAAGCATACTTAGATATACTTGGAATGAGCTCAGAAAGACAGCCAAGTTGTAAAACTACTACACAAAATCCCCATGCCTCCTCTACCTTAATTTACTGTTTCAAATGTCTTCTTGCCTTGCACCCCCTCCTCCAGCCCCACCCCATAACATACAGCTTTGCGGCTCTGTATGAAATATAAATGCTTGCTTGCAACCAGAGAACCAGTGTTATTTCCAATTTCTTCCAGCTTGGGTATGTTTGCATGTACATCGTGTGACATGTTGGGGATGGGGGCCAAGTCAAAACATGATATTCAACGCTGTTCCATGGACACTCTGTGTGGACACGCTGACGATTATTTCACACATTTTCAGTATTTTTCGTAATTTTGCTCATGTGACATGAATCTGTGGGGTGGAACTTTCCATTTGCACATTACCTCGATGCTCAAAATTTTTCAGATTTCAGAGCATTTCAGACATTGGATTCGGGGAGTATGGATGTTCAGCTTTAAGTATTCAGAAATTTATCTTATTGAAGATAAGTTGGGATTTTTTTTTTTTTATTATTTTATAAAATGTCCTCTGCCCACAGAGCCAGTATTCAGCAGATCAAGTTACCAAATTCTTGTCTCTGGTTCTTTTGCGAGTCAGGTCAGTTCTGGCCTGCACTCTTGCTGTTCCCCATATCTGGCTCCCCTGTCCCCTATTATAGCCACTGGGACCCCACCTTCTTTCAGGATGATGGTTACCTGAGACCAGCCTTTCCCGCCTCTCCCCCTTCAGCTGGTTGGAGAATACCTGAGATAAGAAGGTCTGTTCCAGTCAGGGAGGCTGTAGCTCACTTAGGATAGTTCTTGACTAGCATACACAAAGCCCTGGGTTCAATTCCCAGCGCTCCATAAGTTATGTATGGTAGCTGGCACATTCCTGCAATTCTAGCATTCAGATGTTGAGGCAGAAGGAACAGAAGTTCAAAGTCATCTCATAGTTATATATATATATGAGATGGAGCTTCAATGAGAGGCTGATGGGGCCTCAGTGAGAGGCCGGGAGCAACTGAGTACTTTAGTCCCTTTACTCTTCCTTCTGTCCTCCTCCCTGAATCCCCATGTATGAACCTGCCTTTAGGTGAACTCTTTATTATTATCAGTTTTTCTTTTTCTTTTTGTTTGTTTTTTGGTTTTGTTATTTTGACACAGGGTTTCTCTGTGTAGTCTTGGCTGTCCTGGGCTTGCTTTGTAGACCAGGGTGGCCTCAAACTCACAGAGACCCACCTGTATCTGCCTCCCAGTGTGCTGGGATTACAGGCGTGAGCTACCATGACTGGCAGCTTAGGTGAACTCTCAAGTGTGCAGAAAACCAGTAGTTACTATTTTACTACAGTGTTCTTGTGCTGGTGACCCAACTGGTATGTAAGGCTCCAGCTAACCTCAGACCCTCAGTCCGAACATAAGCAACAAGAGATGCTGATTGAAAAGATAAGGGGTTTCTATGGTATATAGTTGTATTCTGGCCATAGCAGCTGTTCATTAGGGCTTTGTCACCAGCAGTGGGCATTCCTTCCAGGAACCAGAAGAGCAATTGTTCTAAGGCTCATGGCAATGCACAAGGTTTGGTGGCTACTACATCTGAGCATTTGTTTTGTTCCAGACCATCCCCTGTGGTAAACTCCTTGTTTATTTGTATGAACCCTATCCTTTTCTCTTGTTCCTCAGACTGTGAGCTCTATTGGAGCTCATGACCATTGCCTCAGAGCTCTTTAGAGGTGCCCGCTGAGTCAACATTCTGCGTTAATTTTTTAAGTGTTTAATTGACACATTCATTACACCTTATTTACTGCTACAGTGAGGTGTTTCAGTGACAGCTATGAGCTGTGGAAGACGATGTGCACTTTCAGCAGGTGCCAGCAATGCATGGGATGTGAGCTTTGGGCCTGAGTGTTGAGCACCCCAGGTTGTGTGGCCTCTTTTCTTGGCGCAGTCCGACCCTCCTGTGAGCTCTGATCTGGGCTACGCAGCACGGTTGTAGTGTCATGAGCAGTACGCTTTTACAGCCAGTTATAAACGCTATCAGAAAGGAATTTCTTAGTTCATTCTCAAAGCCCAGCATGGGGTAAGGTATTGAAGCTGGGCGGGGTAGGCTGATGGGGCTAACCTGATTAGGGGTTCACACCTGCTGAGAAAATGCAAGGCCATGAGGCCACGTCCCAGCGACTGGCAGGGCTGGATGCTAAAGGTTAGAGTGCCCAAGGTGTCTGGGGAACATGAGGCCAGTGATGGGACCCTCACAGGAGCATTGTCGTTATTGGCTGTTGGCTATAATGAGGAGATGGAAAGACAGAGGCAGGATTGCAGTCTTCCCAGACCATGGACAGGAGAAAGATGAGGAGGCATTAAGGTTCCCAGCAAGCTTCTTGGGCAGGAACGTGTGTGCCAGTTTCCTGGGAACAAGGACTAACGGGAGGGAGGTATTGAGGTGGGCAAGGGAGGTTGGTCTGGCTAAGCAAGTACCCTGCATGTAAACCCTGCCCTGAGCCTGGGGCACTACAGAGTGGCTCCTTCCTCTGGGCTGGCTGACCAGAGGGTAGGGCGCTAGCCACAGGCAGCGGGAGAATGCTGGGTGCTTGTCCTAGCGTGAAGGTGGCATGGAAGTGTGGCCAGATCCCAGAGGCCTTTCCATTCCAGGTTGGGACACTGCCCTTCCTGGTAGTGCTCACCTGTGAACTGTGCTTCAGTGTAAGCAAGGACCTTGCCCCAGACATTCCTGAGATAATACGCCCAGCCCCTACCTCTGCCTTCCCCCTCACCCCGATCCTTCCTAAAAGTCTGCAGGTGAGAGGCCTTCCTGTGTTCGTTTCTAGAATGTCTCACATTGGAGTGTGGCTGTGTAAATGACCAAGGAAAGAATCATTAGCAATCTGCCTAAAGTCCTCTTGGGGACATCCCAGGAAAATAAACCAATAGACTGTCAAAGCCACAAATAACTTTGCGCCGCCCCCCCCCCCAAGAGTGTGGTCCCAGATCTTCTGTGTTAGCCACCCCCACAGAACTATGTGAGCTGAGGAGAATAAAACCTCAGGGTTCCTGGGTGTCTGCATTTTCAATATGCGTCCTGGTTGGTTCAAGTATGGCTGCCTTGAGAGATCACTCTCATGTCCAATGTGGCTGTCTTTCCCTAGAAGGTGTTCCATTTGACCTGATCATATGGGGGCCATTTACATTCTTCTATTGAGAATCTTCCCCATAACTTTCACTGTCTCGCTCAGTGGTGAAACATCCCGGGGGGGGGGGGGGGGAGGAGGGTCTCTGTAAAAGTGACTTTTATTTTCCTGATTTAATTGTCTTGGAAGCTTACTGCCTCCTGCTAACCTAGGCCTAGTCGTGGAAGCTTCTAGCCTCTTTACAATCTAATCTAGGCCTAGAATGTTTTCAGCCTCTGAGATTTACTGCTGAATAAGTTCATCCTGTCTAGCTCTTTCTGAACGCTGGCTGGCACTGCTTCCTACCCACAAACAAACTGCCTCCTTCTGCCTCCTGCCACAGAGTGAGCACTAGAGCTAAGGAGAGCCAAAGCTGAGACTGGCAGGAGGCATTGCTTACCTGTTGGGGGCTGAGGGGAATGAGATGTCCTTGGGGATGAACAGTATCATGTCTCTGTGTGTGTGTGTGTGTGTGTGTGTGTGTGTGTGTGTGTGTGTGTGTGTGCCTGCTTGCCTGCTTTCCTGCCTGCCTGAGGCAGGGTCTCTTGTAATCCAGCAGAGCATCAAACTTGTTTTGTAGTGATAGCTCAAGATGACCTTAAATTCCTGATCCTTCTATCTCGCCTTCCTGGTGCTGGGGTTATAGTCATACACATCCTCCTGAGTTTATGCAATGCTGGGAACCCAACCCAAGGTTTCATGCATGCTGCTAAGCACGCTAACAAGTGAGCTACATCATTAGCCTCTGTGTATTTTTTTTTTCTTTTAGATGGTGCTTTTATGCAGTGAGGCTAGTCTTGAACTCCTGATCTGACTGTCTCAGGCTCTTCGAAATGCTGGGATAATAATAGTGTACCACCACACCTGACTCAGGCCTGAGTCCACACCTGGCTCAGACCGCCCTGCCTTCCTGTAATTGGGAAGAGTGGAAGGGAGCTGCCTGGCTATGAACCTCAGAGGGCCTCGCACCGCTTCCTCAGAGCTCAGTGGCATGATGTGCCTGAGAGGTTTACCATCACCATTGGCCCAACCCAATAACTGTTGACCCAATCAACAGACGCCAGACTGAGCTGCCAGTGCCCTAGACAAGCTGTCTCTGTTGTCGTGGTTGTGGGGAGAGCCAGGTTCCTGGAATCCAAGATTGGTGTACATCACCCAGACCCGAAAAACGAAAAGTTCTCTCCTTGTTCTTTTTGACCTTCAAATCTGCCTTACCAGTCCTGGCGCCTCCTCTAAGCAGGCTGAGAGGAGACAGTGAGACTTGGAAATGGCAGGCCTGACCTAAGGAGGCTCTGCAGGCTGCTGTGCCCATAGGGGAGGTTGGGGAAGGGACTGCTCTCTGTAGAAGGCTTACAACTGCCTTGGAAAGGAAGAGGAACGGGACTAGAACGCCTGAGTCGCTGAGGGCCCCTGGCAGTGAATGACTCAGGAATGGAGCTGGTGAGTCAAGCTTTCTTAATAACATACTGATGGTAAAGGTAAAAAAAAAAAAAAAAAAAAAAAAAAAGTCTCACTGGCCACTGACCATCTGCTGGTGGTAGTGCCATTTATTGGGGTCATGTATACCTTTACTTTCTTTACTTTTCTCTTGTTCTCATCTTTCCGACCAAGCCAACCTGGCAGCTGTGGCCCAGAGAGGTATAAGAGCTTTCAAAGTCACACAGCAAGTTGGCAAGAGTGCTGGGGTTTCTGTCCCTGCCCACACTGCATTGTCTCTTCAAGGTTGTTGGCTCATGCATACGTTTGCTACCATTTCACAGAACCTTCCTCTGTGTGTCCTGACTAGAGAATTAGCTAAACTCTCACACTCTCCAGGGTGCAGTGGCTGGAATTTGGGTCTTGGAGGAAGTTCTTGCCTCATTCCTGGATCCCACAGACCCTGCTCGGAAAACAAGAGGGGCCCAGAGGTGGGCAGTGTAGCTGGCAGAGATGGACCCTGAGCATGCTCTGTTCAGGCCACCTCCCATGCCTTTCCTCTTTGTTTCCTACCCTCTTAGACTCTAGCTGTGTGGGAATGAGTGAGTGTGTAGAACCTCCTGCCTGTTGGTACTGTCCCAACTCCCTGGGGAGATAGAGACAGGAAACTTGGGGTGGAGAGGCCAGTGCTGCCGACAGCTCTCATGCCAATTGCTAATAACTCAGGGAAGAGGGCCTCTCAGATTCATTCAGAGGCCATCTTGTAAAGCCATGACCTGGTGACATGAGAACCCCTACACATGTCCCGTGCTCTGTGGAAGCTGGCTTTCATGGTCCAGCCCCCAGGCAAACTGGGCATTTTTTCTGCCCTCTGTCAAAAGATGATTTTTTTAAAAAAATCTGATTAAAATATATATAGTTTAAACCTGACCTGGTGGCTCAACACCCTAATTCCAAAACTTAAGAGGCAGAGTCAGGGGATTTCTGCAATTTTGAGGCCAGCCTTGAGGATCCTGTCTCAAAATTTTTTTCTTTCCTTTTTAAGGGAATTTATAAATGAATGGGTGGATAGATGAATGAATGAGCAAATAGTCTCAGTAGGCTGGGGCTGTTTCTCACTGCTTTGGATTTGCATGCTGTCCACGGTCCTCGATCGGTTTGCAGTGTTTTCTCAGTCCCCAGAGTCCAGAAGTGGAATCAGCCCCACTCTATTTTTTATTAGATTGCTACCCAATATGATCCTGACCATACTCAGAGATAAAGGTCCTTAGCCTCATTATACAGAATCATTTATAGTTTACATTAAGTAAAACTTGCTTGTATTCATACTGAAAGCCATGTCTCATGGTTTGTTGACTGACCTCAGACTTACCACGTAACTAAGAATTACCTTGAATTTATGATCCTCCTGCCTCTACCACGGTCCTGAGTGCTGGGACTTCAGGCCTGTACTTCCATGCCTGATGTATGTGGTGCCTCCTGCATTCTAGACATCTACCAGCTGAGCTATATCCCTAGCCTTCAGACTAAATTACCTTCTAATTTAAAGATAGGCATAAAAGAACATTTGCTATTTTAACAGTTTTTATATATTTCTTTGCATGTATATGCACATATGTGTGTGGGTGCCTGTGGAGGCCAGCAGAGGGCATTAGTTCCCCTAAAGCTGAAGTGACAGCACTTGTGAGCTACATGATGTGGGAGATGAGAACTGAACTTCTGTCCTCTGCAAGAGCAACATGCCTTTGCGAGCACCGAGCCGTCACTCCAGCCCCTGTATTAGCTACTCAAAAGTATACAGTTGAGTAGCTTGAAGACGTTCCCACTGTTACAACTGTTTCCACCGGCCAACTCCAGAATATATGCTTCATCTTGTAAAACTACCACGCCGGGAGGCATGATCGGAGGCGCGGTCCACTCAGAACACGGCGAGCTCTAAGATTGACCCACCAGCTCCAAAACTGTACACCTATTAAATGGCAACTCCCTAGTCCTCCCTCCCCACACCACAGCCCGTGGCAGCTGCCGTTCCACCTTCCGCCTCTGTGAACTTGACTTCTCTGTGGATACCATGTGAGTGGACTCACAAAGCATTTGTCTCTGGGCCCAGCTGTTTTACTTAGCCCTACTGTCCCTCAACATCCCTCCAGGTCTGAGGCTGTATCGTAGTTTCTTCTTTTTAAAAACTGAATCGGATTCCCTCGTACCTGCGTGTAGTGTGTTTGGGCACTCATTTATGGCTCCCGCATGACCTTTACCTTCTAGTTATTATGACTGTGGGCTACTGCAGACATGGTGTTCAGTTTGTTTGTTTGAGACATGGTTTCTGTGTGTAATAGCTCTGGCTGTCCTGGAAACACCTTTGCAGATCAGGCTGGTCCTGGAACTCATGGATTCTGCTGCCACTGCTTCCTGAGTGCTGGGGTTCAAGGTGTACGTCACCATGCCCGGCGCAGACATGGTGTTTAAATACCTGCTGCGTCCATGTTTTCCGTTGCTGTAGATATAGCCTCAGAGGCAGAAGCACCGGTCCCAACCTCATTTTATGTTTACTTTTCCTGAGGCGCTCCATCCGTACTTTTCCTCAGGGTCTGCAGTCCTTCAGTTTCCTGCCAGTGGTCACCAAGAGCTCTGTTTCTTCAGGTCCTTGCCAACACTTAACCTCCTGGTGGTTTAGTAGCCATCCTAATGAGTTGTGAATTAGTATCTCCTCGTGGTTTTGATTTATATTTGTCTATGCAGATGAGAGAGATGCTTTGTGAGAATCTTCACAATTCAAGTGGCTGACTCTCAGAAGCCATGATGCCTGGTGGTTGTTCTCGCTCCATTTCTCCCTTTGTTGTTTGAGTCATTTGCCTGCTACTCTGTGCCTCACATTCCCATCTGCAAAATGAGATACACAGTAAACTGTATGAAACGGTTCAGTCTCATGAGTGCTAAGAACTGAATCCTGGTCTTCTACAAGAACAAGTGCCTTTAATGGCTGAAGCCATCTCTCCAGCCCCTAAAATAAACCTTTATGTGCTGGTTGCTGAACTCAGATTCGCTGCAAGGGCATATGCATTTTTAACTGCTGAGCCATCTTCACAGCCTTGGCAAGCAGAAGTTTAAGAAAGACTGCCATAGAACAGGGCATGTGTTGTCTGAGTGCTGGGCCTGAATAGAGCGTAACTGCTGCTTTCCATCAGCTGGGTATGTTTTCTTTTCTGCCTTGTCATTTTTCAAGGGTGACAAAGGCCTTGCTTGGAAGATGCAAGTGAGATGATAGCTTGAACCTGGTAGGATGAGCACATCAGAGGCAGAATCATGGAAGCCTTCAGGGTCCCCCTTGAGATGGGCGGTGTCTGAGTGAGTGTGTGTAGAGCTGGCAGCTGCTGTGAACATCCGAGATGGAGTGGAAAACTAGCCGCCATGTCCTTTACCCGATAGCTATTAGAACAAATGACTAGCTAGAGGGTAGCTGGCCCGGGGTGTGAGAAGCAGTATGTTTCCATAGGGCATCTTATTCTTGTCCACAAGCCACATCTCCTGAGTCTCTCCTCCAAGTGCCCATCTGGTGTCCCCCTACTCTGAGATACTTCTCAGAGTATCAGAAGGACCTGGTTACAGCTTCCTCCATGTCCTAGAACAGCTGCCTAGCCTGATTCCTCATCCTTGGGAAAAATGCCATGGGAGAAAGCAATCCCCTGCTTTAAAGCCTAATTCAGCAGGGTGTGGTGGCACATGCCTTTAATCCCAGCACTTGGAAGGCAGAGGCAGGCGTATCTGTGAGTTGGAGGCCAGCCTGGTCTACAAAGTGAGTCCAGGACAGCCAAGGCTATTACACAGAGAAACTCTGCCTCAAAAACAAACAAACAAAAAACAAAAACAAAAATAAATACAACAACGACAATAACAATAATAAAACCTAGTTCAACACCCTTAGCAAGGCCAAAAGAACAGATGTTCTAAAGGCAGGAGAAGTGCCCTCCTCTACTTTGTCTGGTTACACTTGTTCTCATGGCCCAGTTTAAAAGTCACTGGCTCAGGGGCTTCTGAATAGGACCAAGGCCAAAGAGACACGCTGTTGCGGACAGTGGTTTTCCTCTGGATCAACCAGCTGATAGCTCATGTTGTTTCTTTGTCATGTCAGTCTAAAAGTTTTCTGTTTTTTAAGTGACATTTATTTATTTATTATTTTTAATTTATTTCTTTGTGTGTGTGTGTACATATGTATACATGTGTCCATGTGGCTGAATAAGCATGCATGTAGTCAAACTGCCTTCAGCAGTTTGTTCTCTCCTTCCAGTATGTGGGTTCCAGGGACTGAACTCAAGGTTGTTAGCTTTGGCTACAAGTGTCTTTTCCAACTATGCCGTCCTGAAGCCCAGGGAATGTGTTTCAGTCGTTCATTCTATGGTTTTGGTTTTGTTGTTGTTGGGTTTTTTTATTTGTTTGTCTGTTTGTTTGCTTGCTTGTTTTTAAGATTTGTTTTGTTTTGCCTTTGGAGACACAATTTCTCTGTGCAGCCCTGGCCGTTCTGGAACTCACTCTGTAGACCATCTGGCCTTGAACATAGAGCTCCACCTGTCTCTGCCTCCCGAGTGCTGGGATTGAAGGCATGAGCCACCACTGCCTGGCAGATTTATTTGTTTGTGTGCGTCTCTGTGTGTGTGTGAATGAATGTGTTTGCAACATACGTGCGAATGCCAGGAGATGATGCCAGATCTCCTGGAGCTGGAGCTACAGCTACAGTGGTTGTGAGCCACTCACTGTGGGTGCCGGGAACCGAACTCATGTCCTCTGGATAAACAAGAAGTGTTCTTAACTGTGGGGCCATCTCTCTAGCCCTTGAGTTTTCATTTCTGATACGATAACCGTTGTCAGTAAAAATCCTCATGGGCGACATGTTTTTGAGGCCTTCAGTGAAGAGTGGGAAGGGGTCCTGAGGCCAGAAGGTTTGAGAACTGTTATAATTGATGAGGGCTGGAAGGAGTATTTCAATAAAGGCTGGGGCTGTAAATCTTTTACGCTTTGCACACAACACCATCTTTGTCTTAAATATTCAGTTGTGGAGCATCAAAGCAGCTAAAAGCAGTAAGTGAATAAAAAGGCCAGGGCTGTGTCTCAGTGGTAGTTTTTGGGGAATGGATAATGGCAGACTTGGCCTGCAGGCTATGCTTTGCCACCCAATTTCTGAGGTAATAAGCCTGAAGAGAGGGGAGCCTTGTCCATCATATAAATTGCTTTACCCCCAGCAACTTCGCACTGGGTCTGCCTGTTACCTAGTGAATGCTAGTAATTTCAGTAGAAATACTGTTTAGATGCTCATAGGATAGGTCAAATAGTAGGGCTTCACCATCAAGACAGATGTTGGCTTTCTTGTTATATTTGGGGGGGAAAAAAAAAGGCCTAAGATCATAGAATATACGAGTAATTGCAGCACATCGCAACAGGGGGATCTGAAGATCGAGGGTGGCCAGAGCTACATAAGGACATCTTTTTGAAAGCTCCTATCCCCATTACCCTCAGCCAGGTAGGGAGAGGATACTAGCCCTGTGTTGTCATGAGGGACCCAGGCTCCCCACGCCATTCTACTGTCTATTGTCATTCTTTCAAATCCTTAAGCTCGCTTCTTAGATTGACAACAAGCCTCGCTGGGCTTACTCTAACTAGTTAGTAAATTAACCACCCACCACAGCAAAGCTTAACATTCTTTAAAGTCCAGCAATTTAGCATTCCTCGTGTGCAGTGTATGACAGGAAAGTAATTGGTTTACAGGGATGGCAGTGGAAACAGGGATGTCAGGCAGAATTAGCAGAAAACGACTTTAAAACAATTATTATAGGTGTGCTTGAAGATTCAGAGGACAGGAAATCAAGAGAGATGAAAGTTCCAGATGAAAACCGCCATATCTGAAATGGAAAATGCGCTAGAGGAATTTAACTCTGTATACTTTAGGGGAAAGACCTGGGAGCATGGATGAGCACTGGGAAAATGTCAGACTAGAGCAGAATAATGAGAAAGAGGGGAGGATGGGTTGGGACCTTAGTGGTTTGTGGAGTATTATAAAACTGTCTTAAGAAATGTTTATTTGAGTGACACTGACAGTCAAGGCTACATAGACCCTGTCTCAAAAACTTAAAAAAAAAAAAGAATCGTGACTGTGTATTTGGGGGCTGGAGAGATGGCTTGGTGATTAAGACCCCTTGCTCTTCCTGTGGAGGACTAGAGTTTGGTTCCCAGCATCCAAGCCACACAGCTCACAGCTTCTTGCAACTCCAGCCCCAAAGGACCTGACACCTTCTACTGGACTCAGAGGGTACCCCCACCACACACACACACACACACACACACACACAGACACATACACACACACGCACACACATATACAAATAAGAATGAAATAAATTCTGGAACCTATGAAACAATGTTTGTTGGGGGTTGTTTGAGGCTTATATATTGACACCTGGATGTCCCTCTCCTTGTTGTGTAAACCTACCTAAGACGTACCTGATTGGTTGATTAAACAGCCTATACCCGGGCAGGGCATAATGGAGTAGGCGTAGCTAAGTTTCTTAGGCTTCAGGTTCAAGAGAGCCGTGGTAGACAGACAGACAGGAAGAGAGGAAGAAGAAGGACACCATGATGGGTTAGGTGAGGAGGAAGGACTCCAATAATGGCGTGGAAAGGCCCAGATAAAGAATACAAGCAAGTACCATGGAGATTACGTATGTAAGGTACACCACAAGAGGCAGATGGCATTGGATGGGGGCAGGGAGACAGATGGTGAGGTTACTGAGAAAGTGTAAGTGAAATATCTGCCCAACCCAAGGTAAATAAGGCAATTATAAAATCTAACATGTCTGTGTTTTATTATTTGTGTTAGCAGATTAGATATTACCACCATGATGATCTAGGGGCTAATAATAAATAATACATAGCACAACTCTTATTTTTTCATTTACTACAACAAATGTCCTTTTAAAAAATGAGGTAAAAATGCAGGCATTTTCAAATGAAGTATAAGGTTGAAAGAAAGTATCGCCAGTAGAGCTACATGATTGGCAGACGAGTTTGACTCTACACAAGAATTAAGAGCACCAGAAACACAAGGAGGGTTGTTTTGTTTCGGAGTTAGTCTCACAATGCAGTCTAGGCTGACCTTGAACTTGCAGTCTTCCTGCCTCTTAGGCCTCAGCCTTTCCAGTTGGCCACCAGAGGGTCCAGCTTTAAAAATACTTCTTTTCTTCATTTTGTTAAGAGAGATTTGATTACTTAAACTAAAGGAGATACAGTAATGATGCATTGTGAGGAAATTCTTTAGAAGCTGAGAAGTAGACACAAGGAATCAAGACAGAGATGAAACAAGTAAAAACGAAAGGAGAAGGAGGTTGACTTAAAGGTACTCTTGTCAGTAATTCATTAAAAATAAATGAACCGGCTGGACATAAAGGCACACACTTTTAATCCCAGCACTTGGCAGAAGCAGAGGCAGAGGCAGGTGGATCTCTGAGTTCATGGCCAACCTGGTTTCCATAGTAAGGCCCCGTCTCAATCAATCAATAGATAGATGGAACACTCCAGTTCAAAGGTGGTTATCAGGCTGGGGTGTAACTCATTGTTAGAGGACTTGCCTAGGATACATAAAGGTACTGGATTCAATCTCCAGTATTGCAATAAAATGAAAGAAAACAAAGGGAGATAACTGTCAGGTTAGTAGAAAAAAAACGGTGACTCAGACATATAGGTTGCCTAGGAGAGATTTCCTCTAAGTCCAGTGGCAGGCTAAAAGTGAAAGGGTAGGAAAGTTAGAACACGCTTAGGAGACAAGAACTAGAGTGGCCATCTGAGTGCCATGAAAGGAGTTTTAATAACTACAGAGAGATTCATCAAGACAAGATGGGGCCACTTGTGTGAATAAATACCTGATAGCTGAGTTCAAATGTGTGAAGAAGTGACAAGATCCAGCAGAGCAAGCTTGGTGGCTCTCAGCAGGGTGGGGACTCATGGATCTACTTCCTCATTCCAATCCTGGACTTCTATGAATCACTGACAGGACAGCAGTGGGTAGAAGAGCTGGCCTCAGAGGCTTCATTCTGAACTCTGCATTAAGACTCTAGCTTTTTTTTTTTTCCACAAAGAGTTTTCTGGCTCACTTGGGTTGCCAGCCAGGACCTCAGACCATTTTATTTTGTTTTTCTTGCTTGACAGGGTTTCTCTGTGTAGCCTTGGCTGTCCTCGACTCACTCTGTAGACCAGACTGGCCTTAAGCTCACAGATATCCACCTGCCTCTACCTCTACTGGGATCATAGGTGTACGCCACCGTGCCTGGCTCAATTTACCATTTTAGTTACGATTTTCTTTAAGCTATAACTTACCAATTGGTATAACTTCACAACTTAACTATTTGTCTTTTAAGTACTTTTATTTAATTACATGTAATCATGGGGCTCGTTAATTTTAATCACTTTTAGTTATTCTAGTGGCATCAAGAACCTTCACAATGTACGGCTTTTCCTACCACCTGCCATTCACCTGAGAAAACTGAAATCCTGTACCCACCGGATCAACCCCCCAGCCTTCATCCCCTCCCAGTTTCTAATAACTACACTCTACTTTCCAGCTCTTCAAATCTGATGGCTCTAGGTACCTGCTGTAAGTGGAATCACACGACATCAGGGCCTTTTGTGACTGGCTTGCTTCACTTTACACAGTGTTCTTCAGAGTTCAGCCTGTGTCAGAATCTCCTTCCATCTTAAGGCTGACTATTGTTCCGGTGAACAGTCAGATCCCATTGTGGGTTTCCATTCATCTGTTGATGGACTCTTGGGTGGCTTCCGCCTTCCAGCTATTGCAAACAGTGCTGGTATAATGCTATCTGTGAACATGGTGTGAGTTGATAGCTTGCTTTCTTCCTTCCTGTCTTTTTGCTTTAGGTTAGTAAGATGGGAATTAGTGTCTGGGTTGCTGGGATGTGACCGTTTGGGGTGAGACAGGGTGCCTCATGTTTGTTGATACAAAAACAAGTAACTGGTCATGTTTACCCTTGTGTGGCTGCAGTTCTAAGGATATGGCCTGACCAACACTTGGAGCGGTTGAGGGCTTAGAACCCAATTCATTTTCTGGCCGTGGTCATTGACTGGCCTGAGTAGTCACTTACTGTCTCAGCTACTGTGAAAATTAGCTGGCAGGGTGAGTTGAGTCTTTTGGAATTTTGGAATTTTCTTCTTTGAGACGGCCTCATTACCTACCTCAAGGCTGAGGTCAACCTCGCTGTGTAGCCAAGGCTGACCTCCTGCTTCCAGCCTCTGAGTGCTGGGATTACAGACTGTCCAGCCACCCCCATTTTATTCAGCGCTGGGGACAGAACTAAGGGCTTTGGACATGCTAGGCAAACACTTTACCAACTGAGCTACATCCCCAGCCCTGCTTTTGGAAATTTCTTCTAGAAATTCAAGAGCAAGTTGCTTTCCTTTCCAGAACTCCCAACTCTCCTGTGTTCATAGAAAACCTAGTAGATGGTCACATAACTCAGAGTGGACATTGGCCTTCCAGACTCTTCTCTCTCCCTTCAGCCCATTCCTTCACTCAGCCATTGGATCATTTGTTCCTCCTTGCCCTGCGGGTTTGAATCTTCTCTGACAGGCTTGTTTGATAAGGGCTCTGTGCTACAGGACCCAGAGCAAAGGGAAAGGATCACTCATTATTTCCATCGAGGGTCTCTTCGGCGCCTCTCAAAACCTAGCAGGGTAAATCCTTTCATGTGCAGTTGACAAAGTAGGCAACTGGGCTTCAGAAGTTCAGAGAAATGGGCTTGTGATATTGGTTCTTCTGTGGAATTCAGAAGGAGTTTCCCTGAGGCTTTGGCTTGATGAGATAACAGGGAGCAGGAGGGGGCAGGTATCAGTGCCCAGGGCTTCTGTTTCTGCTTTCTATCAATGAAGGGGGAAAGTTAGGGCCTGGGCTTGATTGAAGAATGAACAACTAGAGCTTGTAGATATTTGCCTAAAAAAAAAAAAAAAAAAAAATGTATAAGGGGCTGGAGAGACAGCTCAGAGATTAAGAACACTCGCTGTTCTTCCAAAGGTCCTGAGTTCAATTCCCAGCTCATAACCATCTATAGTAAGATCTGGTGTGCAGGCAGAATGTTGCATAGATAATAAATATTTTTAAATAAATGTTTAAAATGGTGCCAGGATAGTTTTAGGTTGGCAGCTTATCTAGCTCCAGAAAAGTGTATAATGATCCTGTCAGGTTATGATGAAGATAACATGCCTGTCGCTTTCTAAAGGACCCAGGAAGCAGGGAAGCCCCAATCAAAACATGGCTTGTATTCACACCAATCTGCTCAGGATATTCATCTGCCCTTGAGAAGTCAGAGCAAGTGGATAGACACGGACTCCCTCCCACAGTGGGTAGTCCATGAAGTGCAGCTGCTGAAGACAGAGGTAGAATCAGAGCCCATGTAGAGCCCCTGCTCAGTGTGACTTAAGTGTCTCAAGATCCGAACTGGCTCTCACAGCAAGAGAGCCCAGGTTCAGCCCTGTGAGCGGTGTACTGCGGGCTGCCTTGACAGTACATCTCCCATCTGGAAGGGACGCAGGAAAGAGCAAGAGCTTTGCAACCTTGGCCAGGTCGGTCCCCTCACCCATCTCCTCACTACTGACCATCCAGGTGTTCTCATCCCCACAGCAGTCGGCAGGGACCTGGAACAGAGTTGGGCTGCTCGCTGTGAACCACATCTCTAAGGTACACCTCTAAACCCACCCTCCGCTCAGCCACCTGGTCAAGACTCCTGCTTAGCCTTGAGCGGCGAAATGCTCGTTGACAGAGTCACCGCGCCACCTTGCATCATCCCCTTGCTTTGTGATGCACTTGCAGTCTCAAGGGACTCCATTTGCCGTGGCATCTGTCAGCCTGTCAGGTCAGCCCGTATGCACCATAGGCTGGCTGTGCCCCGCCAACCCACTGCTACTAAAACATCCATGCCTTGTTGGGAAGACCAGCCCTGTCTGGCACAAGCAGGTGGGTAGACGGCATGGTTTTGGTTTTTGTTTTTCCTGCTAGTGAGTTAATCTGATGTTTCGGTTGCTCCTTTCAGCATGCTTCTGCCTCCCTCCCTTGGTAGAATCTCAGCCAAGAAAGTCCTCTAAAAGAGTTTCCCAGAGGCCACTTGAATGCCCTGTTGACTGATAACCCTTTTTACGCGGGGCCGAGACCCTCACTTTCCTGCTCAGGCTTTAATGACCACTGGCCTAAAAGCCTCGATCATGCTGAGCCTGTTGGAGCATCACCAAGAAGCCTGAGAGATCCTCTCTTCCATCCTTAGCTTTTGTCTTTTTTCTTTCTTTTTAAGTTTTGCTCATTCATTTGTTCACTCACTCATTTCTTGTTTTTTTCTGAGAAAGAGTTTTTCTGTCTTGGAACTATGTAGGTGGGCCGGGCTAGCCTGCCTTTGCCTCCCCAGTGCTGGGATTAAAAGCGTGTGCCACCACCACTGTCTTAAATTTTATTTTATTATTTATGTGAATACATGTGTATACGTTCTTGTTAGGCAGGAAAAAGGCTTTAGAGCCCCTGAAGCTGGGGTTATGTACCACCTGACTGGTCTGGTTCTCTGCAAGAGCATCAAGTGCTCTTAACCACTGAGCCGTCTCTCTAGCCCTTATTTTCTTATTTTAGGTATTTGGAAAGGACTCTCCTCTCTGGAGGCAGGACTTCAGAGACAGCATTCCAGGCTCTACTTGCAGTAACTCTTAACCAGTGTCAATGTTTACCTGTGTGTTGTAAATCCTCTGAGCTGGGGGTGGGGAGGAGGGGTTTCAAAAGCAGGTGTCCTGCCAGCCAGAGTTAAAACTTAATCGGCTGTTTTGGGTGTTTGGAGAGAGGGTTAGGAGGAGGAGTACAGACTGTTTATAACTAAACTAACGCACCTGGAATTGGGTCTTTCCCCCACTTGGAATTGGGTCGTCCGGGCATGGTCTACAGATTCTTGGGCCCCCAGAGAGGCAAGCTTAGGAAACACCCCCCTTTCGCCTCTCCCCTTAGTGGGAAGTCAGTCCATGCAAGTGGGAGGGACAGAGCAAGCCAGTCATTAAAATGGTGGAAAGATAAACAAAGGGAAAGTGAAATGATGCAACTGCATCCTGATTACAAGCCCTGGCTCTGATGAAAATGTAAATTCTCCAAAGGACGGGTGAAAGAAAGGGTCCTGACCCCTCAGCATTTTCAGAAATGGTCCTGGGCAGCCCAGGGAGTGGAGGGCCTTTGGGACTGCTTGGGGCCTGTGCTTTCAAGGAAAAAAAAATATGTTGAATTTCGGAAGAGCACCACCTTGGAAGGAATCCATGAGCAAGTAAGACATTCTTTGGAGGGAGGCCATTGACAGGCTGTGCCCTTGACCTTCTCCAGGGCTCAGGTTTCTCATTAATAAATTGGAATGAGCACCAGGCACCTTCAAAATTAGTATTATTTATTGTGTTTGCTCAGCACTGTGTTCAGCGGCTGTTTATGAGGTCAGTGTTGTCATTCCCACCCTCTGGCACTCGCCATGGGTACATGAAATGCGCTGGAGAGGATGATAGGAGGTGACCCTGGGACAAGAAGCTAACTCCTTCCTCAGACCCCCACATTCAGTCATTCACAGAAGCCTGTCTGGCTTTTCTCTTTCTTCGGTTCAACTGGAAGGCGCTGAGGATGGCAGAGAGGGAAAGCAACACGCTACAAAGAGAAGGTTGCAACACAGTTGTCTGGGGCCATTGGATCCAGGAGCATCTGGATGTCAGGGTCCTAGAGTTCTATAGTGTAAAAGACTGGGGAAGATTTGGTCCCCTCTCACTGTCGTTGCCCTCTATGAATACCACCAGCTAGTGTCATTAGAGTTTATTCCATCACTCCCTCCTCACCTCTGCTGAGGCCTCATTCACGAGACCGAGTGCCAGAAGTAGCTAGGTGACTCACACAGCAATTCTCCAGGCTAGGGCCATCACAGTGTGCACCCTGCCCCTCCACAGGCGTTGTGGGTCAGAGCTACAGCTTTCTTGCTACCTCGACTGTGCGTTCAGGAGCAGCGAAACCAGCAGCCAGCCCCACACCTCTGCCAGAGGAGGTAGCAGAGCAGTTTGATGAGCCATCGTGCCATGAAGGCCCATGTGGACACCGACAAGAGTGAGGCAAGGATGGGCATGGTCTATGCATACCTACAGCCTTAGCATGCAGGAAGCAGAGACAGGATTAAGATTTCAGGGCTTGCCTGGGCTTTATGAGGCTTCAGGGCTAGTCTGGGCTCCTTGAACACAAAATGAACTGAACAACTACAGGAGCTGAAACAAGGCGCAGTGACACACATTGTAGTCCCAGTACTCAGGGCTGCAGAAGCAGGCAGATTTCTATGAGTTCGAGGCCCAGCCTGGTCTACAAAGTAAGTCCAGAGGAGCCAAGGCTACACAGAGAAACCCTGGGTTGAAAAACAAAACAAAACTAAGAGGTAAAACAGTAAGAGTTCCAAAATCTAGCAAGACTGAGAATAGTGTCCTTTGTATTAAAGAAGAGACATTAAAAATGTTCTCAGACACAGCTGCTATAATTCTAAAGACTTATCAACATTGTAAGAATGCTTAGCCCACACTGCTGCTGGCCCAGCACCACCCAGGGAAAGGTCCTGATCAGCACAGCCCTGCCTTACCACTCACCCTACTTCCTTGGGTCATGCTGCGATTTGAATCTGCAACCTAGGTCAGCTGAGTCTCTGGAGTTTTGTTTGACGACTGGTTTCACTGATTCACCAGACTGTCCTCAAATTTGGTATGTGGCCAAGGATGACTTTGACCTTCCAGCTGAACCCAGGGCTCTGTCTAATGCTGGGCAAGCACTCTTGTCAACTGAGCCACATCCCCAGTCAGAGAGTCTGGATGTGCACTGTAGTTCAACCCATCTTTTTCAAGATTAATGTATCTTTTAGCCTGTGAACATCTTCATGTCGGGGTGAGTCTTAGAAACGCCACTGGCCGATGTTAGAGCCACAGGAATGAATTAATGCTGTGCTTGGTGATGAATCCAGAGAGCTGTGGCCTGTGTCAGTGCAAATCACTTCAAGACCATCGCAAACAAACCTTGTTGAGAAATTTTTCTGTAGCCAGGCCGCGGTGGCAGACATCTTTAATCCCAGCATCAGGGAACTCTGAGTTTGAGGCCAAGGCGGTCTACAGAGTGAGTTCCAGGACAGCCAAGACTACCCAGAAAAATCCTGTCGCAGGAAGAGAAAGAAAAGGAAGGAAGACAGACAGACAGAAAAGAACCTCTCTGCTGGGCCTGTTGGTCCTGTAATCCCAGCTCCCCAGGAAGCTGAGACAGGAGGGTTGCAAGTTGAAGGCTAGCATGAACTACTTCGTGAGACTTTGTTTGAAATGAAAGCGTTTTTGTTTTGTTTTTTTTAAGGGGCTAGGAATGTAGGTCAGTTGTAGAAGGCGTCTGTAGCATGTGTGAGGCAAATCCCACTAGTACAGGTGTTTGGGGTAGGGCAATACTTTCTTCTTTGTTTCCTACTAAAATAAAAAAAAACGAATCAAAACTCGAAGTAGTTTTCAGTGGCTTGGAAGAGAGTGGGCCTGAGATCCTGTCTCAGATGTCCTGGAGCTGGAGTCAGAGGAGTTGTAAGCAGCCTGCTATGGAACCTGGAAATGGAACTCAGGTTCCTCTACAGGAATAATGTGTGCTCTTATCCACTGAACCATCTCTCTAGACGGAGAGATCTCAATCTCAAAAAACAAACAGAAAAATCCAGTGGCACAAAGACTAGACTGCACTGTCGCTGGGGACGGAGGAACTTGTCCAGTGCCGAGGATAGACCCTGGGACTTTGCAGGTGCTAGACCAGCACTTTACACTGTGACTCAGAGATTGGTTCTTGAGCTGACTTATTTTGTGTCTGGTTTTTTTTTTTTTTTTTAATATGTATAAATACACACATACAAAATAAATAACTAGATAAAAACATGGCAAATGGTGTTGTTTTGTTTTGTTTTGTTTTGTTTTGTTTTTTAAAGCATTGGGTCTGAGAGTGCCACGGTCACCTTCTTTCTTAGTTGTACATATAATGATATTGTGTCCATGTGATGCTTTCTTAGTGACTGTATGAATGTATGTTTGATCAATGTAGGCATGTGTGAAGGGCCAGAAGACAGCAAATGATCTCCTGGAGCTGAAGTTACAGGCACCTGTGGGTCACCTGATGTGGGTGTTGGGAACAACATTTGGATCCCCTGTAAGAGAAGCAAGCGCCCCTAACCACCGAGCCATCTCTCTAGTCTTATTCTTAGGAAATTCTCACAGAAACAGTCCCTTTACATAAAATGCTTTCAACCCTCTGCTGTGGCTCTTGGTATAAAGACTGTCATGCCCCCGTGTGCACAGCATTCTCAGGTAAGTCTCACTCTGCTCTTGCCTCTAGTGTATACTACAGGCTGGCCACAGGTCCCCAAAGGCAGCATTACTACGACCTTTGCAATATAGAGATTTGCGAATGCTGGTCCCTCTACCTAGAATTTTCTTCTTCTCTCCACCTCTGTCTGCCTATGAATCCATCAATTCTGAGTTCAATACTCACTTCCTGGGGAAGCCTTTCTTGATCTCCCCCCGACCCCACACAACCACCCACACCCCACCCCACCCTACTGCATGCTGCCATTTTGAAGAATTGCTCAGCTTATTTTTGTGTCCGTTTCTTCCAGTGTCCTGGGAGTTCCAGCTAGTTACCAGAATGCCTAGCTCAGGAAGCCCTGAGCATGTGTGTTGTCAGGCCAGTGAATGAATGAATGACCCTCCTGGGTAAGCAATGATGCTTTTCCCATGAACCAGGGACAGGCCCTCCCTCTAGGAGAGCAGCTTAGGATGGAGCTGAAAGCTTATTAGACCCGGACCACCAGATCAGCCAGGAGGCTGATTGGCAAGACGGAATGCCGCAGGTCCCTCTGGTATCCTGGATACCAAGAGGGTGGGAATGTAAACTGGGCCCAGAGGCTGCATTCTTGAAATTTCACTGCAGCCTTGAAGGAGCCTGAAGGGAAGTGAACCTGACCTTGAAGTTCTTGCCTTTATTCTCCACCCCCACTTGAGAAGAAGAAGAAGAAAAATCAAGATAAAGAGTACAATCATGCAACACATTCTTTCTGTGGGGGCCTAGAAGCTGGGTCCAAGTCACACTCCACTGTCTTGGGTCCCCCTGTAGCTTGTGCTCAGGCAGCAAGCCTCAAGATTCTTTCTCTCTGCCCTCCAAGGAGATGCTGGGGTTCCTGGAGGATACTCCCGAGGCACATACAGGAATGTTCCCAGACAGGTCCTATAATGAGATGGCTAAAAGGTGGTGGTAAGCATTGCCTGTCCACTTCACTGGTGGCAAATATTCTGGACCTCCTGGCACACTTGTATGCGAGGAATTATTATGCCAGTTAGACAAAGGAGGAATTAGAGCTCAAAGAATTGCTGTCACAAGGCTCAGGATGGAAGTACTGGTGTTTGAACATGGGCGTCTCCCTGTCACAGCTCTAACCACTGGGTCACCCACCACCTACCTGACCAGGCAGCAGGAGGTTACTTTTGTCTTGGTGCTCCTTGGCTCCCTTTTGTGTATAAAAGCTTGTTGAGGGAGTTAGGTCAGTCTGACTTTAGCTGATGAATAACTGATGTTTAGAAAAAGCTTATCTAATAGCGGGACTGAACTCGGCCACAGCTCCATCCACCCCTCGGTGTAAGTTTTCCTTCCTCTGGGAAAACGGAAGTCTGTGTTTCACAAGACAGATCACGTTCCTCTCTGGTCTTCTGTTTCCTTATCTATTAAGTGAAGGCTTTGACTCTCAGGTGTTCTCAGATCTGTGTCTTCAGATGGGATTGGCATTGAACTTTGGCATGCCGTCTCTACTGTGTGGTTCCTGGTCCCTGCAGCCTCAGCCCACCTGGGTGTTTGGGTGCCCAGGATCCCATTTGTGCATGTTTGGTGCCTGTGCAGCGGGAGCAGCAATGGCCAGTGCCTTGCCTCCCTCCCTTGATGCTGTAACAACACGCCCAGCAAAAGCAACTCAAGGGAGGAAAGGTTCATTTGACTCCCAGTGGGACTCAGCACACAAGGCATGGTGGCAGGAGCATGTGGCCGCTGGACCTGTTGCATCTGCATTTGAGAAGCGGAGACAGGCAGACAGACGACAGATAGCCTCAGGTGCTGTTTATTCTGTCCTTTTTATTCTGCCTAAGACCCCAGCCCAGGGAATGATCTTCACACCTAGGGTAGGGTCTGAC
Source organism: Meriones unguiculatus (assembly GCF_030254825.1). Taxonomy (NCBI): domain Eukaryota; kingdom Metazoa; phylum Chordata; class Mammalia; order Rodentia; family Muridae; genus Meriones; species Meriones unguiculatus. The sequence continues at coordinate 33,762,934 of NC_083359.1, forward strand.
CACCAAAGTAAAATCTTTCAGGAACTTCTACCATCACCAGGGGAAGAGGGGTGTTTCCATGGTAACCCTAAATTCAGTCAAACTGACAAGGAAGATTAGCCGTTGAAGCAGCTATCTTCATTTCCGTCCAGTGGGAGCTTAAGTGTTTTAAGCATCATGTATGGTCATGTACACCTGTAATCCCAGTCTGCCTGAGGCTCGGGCAATAGGATTACTGGGTAGGTAAGGCTAATCTGGGTGACATAGTAAATTACAGGGGAGGGGGGGTACAGGGATTATTTTAACAATAACAGTAACAACATACCTCCACCAAACATCAACAAAACAAAACAAAACAAACAAAAAACATAGTATCTGGTGAACTCTTGCTCTTAACGGGACCAACCTTGGTCCCCAAGTGCTTTCCTGTGTGCGGACCCCGCCTGAACTCTGAAGCAGCTCTTCCTTCATTTCACGAGTGCAGTAGGTTGTTCTGGTGTATGGGATACCTATGAATTAGCAGTTGATGGATGATAACTAAGGCCGGTTGTTCACATCTCTGTGTGTTGGCTCTGCATCCTGTGGCTGAGGAGAAGACCCAGCCTGGCTCTGCCTTCATTTCTCCCATGTGTGGTGTGTGGGAGAGGTAAGGATGGCTACCTCAGGCCCCAGTTCCCAACTAGAAAGATACTGGCTTTTTTAAAAAAATCATTATTTATATGTATATGTGTTTATCTGAGTACATGTCTGTGCACATGTGAGTTCAACTCGCAAAAGGGCCGGAAGAGAGTTTGGATTCCCTGGAGCTGGAGTTGCAGGCAGTTCTGAGCTGCCTGACAAGCGTGCTGGGAGCTGAGCTAAGGCTTTTCTGGAAAAGCAGTACCTGTTAGCTGCTGAGCAATTCTCCAGCCCTCAGACACTAGCTAATACACTCATTTCACCAGCCGCACTAAGGCCCGTGTCTGTAATCTAGGTACTTGGGAGGCTGAGGCAGGAGAATATAAAATTTAAGGTCAACCTGGACTATACAGTAAGAGTTATCCAAAAAAGAAAAAAGTGATTGCAGATAGTAATAGCATCTGAAATCCAAAATGATTCAAAATCCAAAAGTTTTGAACACCAATACATGGCCACAAGTTGAAAGTGCTGCAGGGTGTGACATAGATGGTAATAGTTGAAACACAGGAGCACTAAAAATATCATATAAAATTACTTGTATGCGAGGAATTATTATGCCAGTTAGACAAAGGAGGAATTAGAGCTCAAAGAATTGCTGTCACAAGGCTCAGGATGGAAGTACTGGTGTTTGAACATGGGCGTCTCCCTGTCACAGCTCTAACCACTGGGTCACCCACCACCTACCTGACCAGGCAGCAGGAGGTTACTTTTGTCTTGGTGCTCCTTGGCTCCCTTTTGTGAGCTACATATATAAGGTACCATGAATCAAAAAAATTTTTTATTGTTGTAAGTGTGTACGTGATCTTGGGTCATACTTGTGGGGGCAGAAGATGACCTTGTGGAGTTTTCTTTTTCTGCCTTTATTTGGGTTCTGGGGATCAAACTCAGGTCACCAGGTTTGGACCACAAATGCTTAGCCATGTTACTGGCCAAATAAGGGTTTAAGTTGGTTTTGTTTTGTTTTCTATGAAATTAATTTTATGCCTAGGCCTGGGTCCATTTCTTAAGATAGTTCTGAAATCTGAAACACCTTTGATTTCAAGAATTTCAGAACATAAGAATCCTTGTATTAGTTTGATTATGGAAAACCTATGGTTTCTCAGGTACCATGACCACAGCTAGAAGAGGCCACTGTGCAAAACACCTCTGAGTATCATCCTAAGGAAAGGGAACATGGCCTCATATTCTTCGTACTGGACACAGAGCAGATACTTACATTACAATTTACATTACTGTTATGTATTATCTTACATAACAGTAGCACAATTACAGTCATGAAGTAGCAATAAAATTAATTTTATGGTCAGGGTCATCACAACATAAGGAACTGTATGAAAGGGTAGAAACCTTAGGAAGGTTGAAGAACCACTGATCTGAGGAAACTGACCATCTTTCTCTCCTTTTCCCAACTCTGGCACATGCAGCAATGTCTCAAAACATTTTAGGTTGACAAAACCAGCAGGTTACCCTTGACGATGAAAGGGGTGGAATTATGATAAACACCCCACTGTGCACGAAGCAGCCCAAAAGGTCTCGTGGTGAAAGCCAAGGCCAAAAAGACCCTGAGACACACGGCTAAGCACCTTCTGTGCCAACCTAGTGATAAACGGGTCAGACATTAGCTGGCGCTTGTGTGGATCTCATAAAGTCTAGAGGGTGTGATGAAGACATACGTGGATCGCACGTTCAGTGAAACAAAGGAATAACAAGTGCCAATTGTGGCAAGTGCATGAAGGAAGTGAATGATGCCATAATGGAAAGGAACTAGGGACCAATTAAGATGGCTCATTCAGATAAGAAGGTGACCTTTAACCTGGGATCTGAGAGCCCTGGAGTTAACCTTGCAAGACCGTAAGAGGGAGGGTGTATGGTGGTGAATGTGTCTAATCTCAGTGCTTCAGAAGACAGGCGGGCTGATGTTGAGTTTGGAGTCAATCTTTAAAAAAAAAAAAAAAAAAAATAGGGGGTGCGAATGCACCCATGAGCATGCGCACACACGCACAGGCTGAGACACACAGAGAGATTATTTTAAAAATACTGGGATAAAACCAGACAGACGTTAGGAGGCAGAGGCAGGCAGACTTCTGTGAGTGAGGAGCCAGCCTGGTCTACAGAACAAGTTCCAAGCCACTCAGTGCTGTGTAGTGAGACCTGTGTCTCAAACAACCAAAAAGGGAGGGGCAAGAGATATGCTGGAAAGTGTTGAGAAACCAGGCACAGACATTGTAGGCACCAGGGATGCCTCTGGCTCCTTAAAAGGCTTGGGGACAGCTAGAATGGTATACCTAGGAGCTTGTCAACTGGATTCCTCATGAAAACCAGTTACACCCCCTACTCCTGGTGGGAGTGTCCTAAGAAGCGTGTGTGTGTGTGTGTGTGTGTGTGTGTGTGTGTGTGTGTGTGTGTTGGGGTGGGGAGGTTTGAGACAGGGTTGCTGTCCTGGACTTTGTAGAAAAGGTTGTCCTCAAACTCACAGTAATCTACCTGCCTCTGCTTCTTTAAGTGTTGGGATCAAAGGTGTATGCCCACCTGTTTGTCAAATTTTTAAACAGCTCAATTAAGTACTGTTTTTTTGTTTGTTTGTTTTTTCCCTATTCTGGGCATGGAACCACAGGCCTTGCCTATGCTAGTTCAGAGACTGTCACAGTGCTATCTGTGTCCCCACCCTGGACTCTCTTAGATTTTAGACATTGTTATTGTTAATTCATTCATTTCAAACTCACAGTTAAGTGATTTTTAGTGTATCCACAGAGTTCAACAACCATCCTTACCCTTATTTTTAGGACATTTTTATTGCCGTTCAAAGCCTGCATCTCTCAGTTTTCATATCCAGATCCACCTCCTGCCTAGCCCTAGGCAAGGGATAACCTACTGTCCGTCACTAGACATTTCTTATTTTGAACTGTTTTTCCTTTTCTTTTGTTTTTAAAAGCTCGTTTGAAGCTAAGTGTGGTGGCACATGCCTTTAATCCCAACACTTAGGGAGACAGAAGCAGGCAGATCACTGAGAGTTCGAGGCTAGCCTGCACTACAAAGCCAGTCCAGGACAGCCGAGGCTACACAGAGAAACCCTGTCTCATAAAAAGAAAGAAAGAAAGAAAGAAAGGAAGGAAGGAAGGAAGGAAGGAAGGAAGGAAGGAAGAAAGAAAGAAAGAAAGAAAGAAAGAAAGAAAGAAAGAAAGAAAGAAAGAAAGAAAGAAAGAAAGAAAGAAAGCTCATTTGAACATATTTCTGCTTTGTTTTAATTTTCTTTCTTGTTTCGGTGTATGGGCAGTATATATGTTCGCACCTGTTTGTGGTCATGTGTGCGTGTAGAGGCTAGACCATCTTTCTCATCACTGTCCAACTTAATTTATCTCTAAATTTCTGTGTAAGTGTGTGTGTACGCGTGCATGAACCATGACACACATATTCACTTTTCTCCCTGCGTAGCCTGTGGGGATTGAGGTAACCAGATTTATGCAGGCACTTTTACATTCTGAGCCATCTCCGTGACCTTTTAAGAACTATTTATGTTATGTGTGTGAGTGTTTTGCCTGCTTGTGTGCCTGGTGCCAGTGAACGTCGGAAGAAGATATTGGATTTCCCAGAACCACACTTAGAGATGGTAGTGTGCTGGAAACTGAACCTTTGCGGGAGCAACAAGTACTCTTAACCCCTGAGCCATCTCTCCAAGGCCCAGCTAACCGTACGTTTTAAGACAGGTCTCTCAGGCTGGAGAGATGGCTCAGCGGTTAAGGGCACTGGCTGCTCTTCCAGAGGTCCTGGGGTCAGTTCCCAGCACCCACATGGCAGCTCGCAACCATCTGCAACTCCAGTTCCGGGGAATCTGACATGCAGACACACGCACATGCGCACAGACAGACATGCAGACAGAACACCAATGTGCATAAAATAAAAATAAGTAATTTTTTTTAAAAAAGAAAAAGGAAAAAACAAAACCTAAACAAACAAAAAGAGCCTCTCACTCACCAATTGGTTAGACTGGCTGGCCAGCAAGATCCCAGAATCCATCTGTCTCTCACCTCCCATTACTGGGGCTCTAAGGACACAGTGCCTTGCCAATCTGTTGGCTTTCCACTTGGGTCCCTGGGGTCCCAACAGAGGTCCTCAGTTGCAAGGCAAGCATTGCACGGAGCCATCTCCCCAGCCCTGTGTTTTTTGTGCCAGGGTCTTGCAGCATAACAGGATATTCTGGTACTCACTGCATACCGTGGGCAGGTATCAAGTTCATGGCAATTCTGTCCCAAGCACTGGTACTCCAGTTGTGAGCCCCTACACATTCCTTGGCTATTTTGTATGAGTGGAACCATGCAAAATATGACATTTGTCTTTTTTTTTAGTTAGCAAAATGACTTGAAGTTTATTCATATTGTAGCACAATTTTTATCATGTAGCATTCTTATTTAAATTATCTTTTTAAAAATATTTTATGGGCATTGGTGTTTTGCGTGTAGATATGTCTGTGTGAGATGTCAGATCCCCTGAAATGGGAGTTATAGACAGATGTGAGCCACCACATGGGTGCTAGGAATTGAACCTGGGTCCTCTGGAAGAGCAGGCCATGCTCTTAACCTCGGAGCCATCTCTCCAGTCCTTATGGCAGCATTCTTTTTATTACTAAAAAATAATCCGTTGTATGGCCAAGGCACTATTTAACTGTTTACCATTTACAGCTACTTGGCTTCCCCTGTGGATGTGAAATAATACTTCAGTGAGCTCCTTCCCCCTTTCCCCTTCCTCTCTCTATAGCCCCAAATAATCTTGAACTCATGGCAGTCCTCCTGCCTCAGCCTTCCAAGTGCTGGGATTGCAGCCATGTACCATCACATTCAGCTACTTTATCCTTGTTGCACTGAGACTCAGAAAAGTTTGGTTATTGTCCTGGACCATACAACTTGTAAGTGACAACTGTAGTTTAGGATTCCTGCATCTGGCCCAGCGTGTGGTCTTCTTCGGAGTACCCCTCCCGTGTACTTTCTAGCCAGCAACCATCATGCCAGGAGCCAGACAGACGAGGGACATCAGAGCAGACAATGCCCCACCTGGTCAAGTTTCTAGTGTGACCACATGCAGTAATAATCAGAGACAACCATACTGAGGGTAACAGTGGGGAGCCAGGCAGTGTTGGCAAACACCTTTAATCCCAGCTCTCCAGAGGCAGAGGCAGGTGAATCTCTGTGAGTTCAAGGTCAGCCTGGTTTACAGAGGAAGTTCCTGGAAAACGAGGGCTACACAGAGAAACCTGTCTCAAAAAACCGAAAAAAGGTGTGTGGGAGCCAATGGAGAGTTCAAAGATTTGGCAGGTGGATCCTGGGTCTTGTCACCAGATAAGACAAGGGATGGAGGCTTCCAGGAAAGGAGATGTTTGCTGTAAAGTCTGTAGGATTCCCATTACCCAGGCAGAGATGAAGGGAAGGAAAGCGGGCTACCCGGGGGTGGGGGGTGGGGGAAGAGGTTCAGGCCCTTGGGAGAAAGGCTGATGGCAGAAGTCCTCTGAGAACCAACTTGCTCAGTCCCCATCTCAGGCACAGGCTCCAGGCAGGAACATATCTATCTGACTGTCAGGCTTTGCCACTTTCTGTCAGAAAAACACAGGTTTTGATCCCTCTTCTCATCTTTGACATCAAAAGGCTGGCATGCTTCAGATCAGAACCCGGCTAGCTCTTTTCATCTCCTGCCCTCCGGGCACTTGGCCTTTCAAATGGTGAAGAAGATCCAATCCCCTTCAGAGGGATTGCGGGTGTCTTTTTCCTGGTTTGAAATAAAATAAAATAAAATAAAATAAAATAAAATACAAGTGGATTTGGGAAAAAGTAAAGATTTCTGTCACCAGATGCAAAACTGCCAAGTGTATGGACAGAGAGTCCTTCCTTGTCCCTTCTGAGCCTTACAGAAGACCTGGTGGCCCATCAAAGCTCAGTAGAAGGGAGCCTTTGCTACCAGCCATAAAACCCATTGTCATCCCCCGAGTAGGTCCACAGCAGGCTCAAAGCTACTGTGATTGCTTGTCCCCTAAGAGCCAAGCTGCTCTCACGCCAGGGCCAGAGTCCACCCTGTCCCATACCAACACGTGAGGTGCGGTGGTGTAGAACAGGGTGCTTCAGCAGATAGGAAGGCATCACCTCGGGTGGGCAAGCCCAGTTCAGAGAAATGGGGAGCCGTGCTGAGACTCGTGAAACGGTGTCCTGGTACGGGGCAGGAATCACCACGGTGAATCCGTTAGCAGCCTTGGTTCTAAGTTGTGTGCAGCAGAGGGAGGAGAAGACAGACCAGTCAAACAGCCCTGGGTCAGTGAAAACTCCAGAAGCTGATGGAATCCGACAGGGGAGGACTGATAGGAGATCCAGCTATTGGGTAGACAGCAGGCCCCAAGCGGCTGCGCAGGAGCTTGGCCAGGTCCAGGTTATGGGTGTCGTGATGTAGCGGAGTCAGGGAAGTGCGGGACAGAAGCCCTGTCTGGGGGTTCACCCAGGGAAACAGCCCCAGGAGCTGTAAGCAGAGACTTTGGATGTGGGGTTGGATGTGTACCAACAAAAGCCAAGCAGAGGGAATCCTGCAGACTTTGAAAAAGGCCCCGAGGGATTGTAGGACTAACAAAAGCAAAATGGACCAATCGGAGTAGGTTAAAGACTTTCAGAGGACACATGCAGAGATGTGAAGACAGAAAGGAATACAGTGACCAGATGGAACACAGTGCTTGGCAGCTGAGGTTCATGGATAGAAAGATTTCTCCAAAGGGAAAATGAAGAAGAGCTTTAGAGGCCCAGAAATAGAAACCGTCCCAGGTTCTTTCTTTCCTTAAAAAAGATTTATTTATTTTTATTTTATGTGTTTGAATGTTTGCCTGCATGCATGTGTGTATAGCACATGTGTTCCTGGTATCTTTGGAAGTCAAAAGGGGTCGTCATTCCCCCAGAACTGAAGCTTCGGATGACTGTGAGCCATAGTGCATATGCTGGGAATCGAATCTGGGTCTTCTCCAAGAGTAAAAAGCCCTCCAAACTGCTGAGCCATCTCTCCACCCTCCCCACCCTCCTTCACAGAGTCTTGAGTTAAAAAATCAAGAGTATGAAGATGCTGAGGGTTCACATTGGGCATGATGTGAACCAGGGTAGAACCTCGAAGCATGTCCACTCTTGGAACGGACCGTGGGGCTTGGTCCACTGCCAGTGCTGATGGCAGCTGCAGGCAGCGAGCAAGGGGTGTTTCTGATTCTAGGGTTGAGTGAGTTCTTTCTGCCATTGCCTTTCCAGAACACTTAGGCAGAGCTTGGGTTCTTACCCTGGGACTACCGCACCAGCCCTGAGATCCCAGGGGTCTGCGTTTGTTTGTTTCCACTGCACAGATAGAATCCCCACTCAGAACTTAACCATCTTTCCAGTTGGCAGGTACGGTCGTTGTGGTTTTGAAAGTTAGTTATGAGGTCCCTTGTTTCAGGGGCTGCATGAAGGGGCCACATCTTGATTGTATGTTACCATATACCTGCCCTTGGAGATTCCTGATAGCCTGGCTGGTTTAAGGGTTAACCGTGAAGCAGGCTCTGTGCTGTGTCCCTAGTTTTCTATATACTTTCATAAGAAGCAGTCATCACCCATTTTATAGATAAAGAATGCCGAGCCTCACAGAGGGAGGTAACTTTCCAGGGTCACAGAGCTCAGGCCTGCCTGACTCTAGATCGTCTCTGCCTCCACCACTCTCTGCTGCTTGCCAGCGGCAGCACACACCACAAAGGAATTGCTGACTTACACTTCAAGGGTTGAGTGCTTGCTTCCAGGCATTACTTCCCGGTTCTCAGGAGCTCAGTCCCCTTAGAGGCTTTCCCCCCACCCAGTCATTCATGGATGGAATTTCTTAATAGTTCATGCTCTGCTTCCTTGCCCAGTTAGGCATTAAAGAACCCTACTCAGTCTGGTCCCCTCCCACCCCCTGTAACTAACTCCTGGCTCTTACACAATACAGCAAAGAGCGGCTCATGAGGCCCGTCCTTCTGACCATTTAAACAGAGCTCTTCTGAGACTTGCTTTCCACCGAGATGGGCCACAGCAGGGCAGTGGTGGCAACGTACTCATTGCTCCCCTCTTGGACCTCTTCTGTGACAGCAAAGGAGATAGATGCATTAAGTATCTGAAGGCAGGCTTTGCATTTAGCTTTTAAAAAGAACACATTGGTGTGAAAACACACCAGTCTGCAAAACTTTGGAGTTGTAGTCTCTATGCTTGACAGAACTGAGTATTCCAAGGTGGGAAAAAAAAAAAAAAAAAAAAAAAAAAGAACGATTGTCTAAAACTGGATCAAAGGTGAATATGATAGGGGCATGTCTATAATGCCAGCAATCCAGAGGTTGAGGTAGGATGATCTTGAGTTCAAGGCCAGCCTGGGCTTCATACCAAGACCTTATCTCTAAACAAACAATGAAGTTTGGGTTCAACAAAGAGGCAATACATGAAGCAAAAGGCGTTCCAATCACCATGATTACATGTCCTATACATGGATTGGTTTCACGTGACACCCAATGAGTTTGTGCATATTCTGTATGCTAAATAAAATCTCAAAGGAAGGAGGGGCGGGGAGTTCCAGTTTCTATCCCTAAAGCTCTCAGTGGTGAGTTAAGAGGCCCTGATGAGCTACTTTTATCTGAACCTCAGTTTTCTCACCTGTGAGCTCTGAGGGTGACTTTTGTCCTGCAGAACTGGCCTATGGGTCATGGTGCCAGCAGATGTAATGAGAGCTCCTGTGTGAGGTACGTACAGGAGACTCTTTGCAGTACAGAGTTTTCTCACCTCTGAGGGCTCAGGCATCTGAGAAAATGGTACATAAGTCCATCAAAGGGGGAAGCGCTGAGCATCAAGTGAGAGAGATTTCACCCAAGCCATAGCAGGTGTGTCCCACAGCAAAAACCAAGGAGAGGACTCATTTAGAAGAGAAAAAAACTAGTCAACGTTAGAAGCAAATCTTGGAGTAAAGGAGTTGATTTGTCCATTAACAGAATGTCTGGAGATATCTCCATCCCTGATCTCAAGCTGCACTACAGAGTAATAGTAATAAAAACTGCATGGTATTAGCATAGAAACAGGATGGTAGATCAATGGAACCAAATAGAAGACCCAGAAATTAATCCACACACCTAAAGATACTTGCTTGTTGACAAGCCAAAAACCATACAATGAAAAAAAGACAGCATCTTCAACAAATGGTGCTGGTCTAACTGGATGTCTACATGCAGAAAAAATGCAAATAGATCCATATTTATGACCCTGCACAAAACTAAAGTCCAAGTGGATCAAAGACCTCAACATAAAACCAGACACACTAAATCGGTTAGAAGAAAAATGGGGAAGAGCCTGAACTCATTGGCACAGGAGACAACTTCCTGACAGAACACCAACAGCACAGGCTCTAAGATCAACAATCAATCAATGGGACCTCATGAAGCTGAAAAGCTTTGAAAAACTAAATATGTGAAGATGTGTACTTTGTTTTGTGTGTGTGTTGATGTTGTTTGGTTTGGTTTGGTGAGTTTTTGTTGTTGTTGTTTTGAGACAGGGTTTCTTTGGGTAGCCTTGGCTGTCCAGAAGTTGCTTTGTAGACCAGGCTGGCCTTGAACTCACAGCAATCCACCTGCCTCTGCCTCCCTGAGTGCTGGAATTAAAGGCATGCGCCCCCACCCCCGGCTAAGATGTGTACTCTGTTATATGTACATGTTCCCTCAAGGTGGAATAGTTTATGAGGAATGTGCTGTACGGCAATTTCATTGTTGCATGAATGTCACAGTAAGCTCTCATGCCTAGGTAGTCCAAGACATGGCTTCTTATGTCCAAGAGACACGGTAAACAGTGAGCTGAGGCTGCTGTTAGTGGCATGGCCTACTGTTTTACAGTAAACTTTCTTATTCAAAAAGTAGAATCCATTCACTCCACAATACCAATACTGTAGCGCAGTCATTTCATAACCAGGAACGGCTGCTTGTTGTCGTGACCAAACGTCGTATCCCACAGACCCCGAGGAGTGTGTTACACTGCTCTGTGTGATGGCTGCAAGGCCACTTGTGTGGGAATGCTTCAACCCTGTTACCATCTCATGGGTTCAGCCCTTCACAGAGTGCAGCGTTTTTTCATGGCACGTGACCATATTTAGCAAAACTGAAGTGACGGTTTCAGCTATGTCCTGAATATTAGTATGGGCCAACGTAGTGCTTATTTACTGTATAATTATTTTGACACAAGAGCAAAACCTGACAGCTCTCCTCATTTGACTTCTCAGCAGCTCAGAAGGGAAGGCTGCTTTCTCTTGCAAAACACTAGAAGGGACCACTCAGTTCTCATGGTTGCTCTTTTAACCCTTCAATGTCACTGAAATCCTTCCGTTTGCCGGGACACGTAATCTCATTTTAGTGTGGTGGCTTTGCCTCCCTAACTGTTAACCACGCCTGTCCTCTGATGTGACTTGAGCAGTCCTTCAATGTCACTTTCAGCGACTTCGTGAAACCCCGGCTTCACCACACTCAGGTCGGAGACATCTGAGCAACCTGTACGGGTTTTGATTGGCACAGCTGACGGCCCAGACACTGCTGGAGCAGGCTCTGGCTTCATCAGCTCCCAGTTTACGGGCTAAACTTTCATATTTTGAGGACTCCCGCTTTACCAAGTAATCTTCAAAGTACAGGAAAACAAATATCCAGTTTCAGAGTTTCCCACGATGAAAACAGCCTGGGTCTGAATCTAAGCTTCTATTTATATAATCTCGGTAGCTCTCGATAAGATAGTCTCAGTTTTCCCCACCTCTGTAAAGGAAATAGTGTTGGTCACTAACTCAGGTAGTTTCCGGGAAGGGTCTATGAAGTATTTGTGGTAAAAAATGTCACATGGCACAAAGGCTATATATGATTACTCCTGATTTTATCTTATTTTGTTATTTTATTTAGTGTGTATGTGTGTGTGTATGTATGTATGTATGTGTTGAGACAGGGTTTATATGTGTAGCCTCAGCTGTCCTGGAATTCACTGTGTAGACCTGGCTGGTCTCGTACTTAGAGATCCGCCTACCTCTGCCTCCTCAGTGTTGGGACTAGAGGAGTGTGGCAACCCTACCCAGCTATTCCTGATCTAAAACAAGAACAACAACAACAACAAAACATATCTGCCCCCCCCCCTTTTTTTCTCAATGCTGCAGTTCATGAGTTCGGTGGAACTTTAAATCCAAGATCAAGGCCTGCAGTAGGTAGAAGGGATTGAAGACCATATACAGCCGGGCCTCAAGGATTACCAACAGGCTTTGTGTGCTCAGAGGCCCTGTCTCTCCAGCACCAGGTGTGCGGGGAGGAGCAATAGTCCCGTCTCTCCTGACAAACAGATGGATGATGAGGCAGCCAGCAGCTGGGTTGGGGATGCCACAGTCCTGTTTATTAATTAGGACCCTTGTGTCTGATATAAAAAGGGAAAAGGAGAAGGGTGTGGGAAGAGTAGGCTCTTTCAGATGGGCTAGGATAAGAATCTGCATTTTGCAGGTAGACAAACATGGTAAGGAGATACTGGCACACACCCTGTGCTTAGTAGGCCTCGCTGAAATGCCTCCTGGGAGGCTAAAGGCATGGAGAAGGCCTGTTGTGTCTGAATACCTCCTGTTTGGCTCTGAGCTGAGGAATTCCAGCAAGCCACTGTTGAGAAACCTGTCCAAAGAATTAGCTTTAGTTAAAAAGTAAAAACCAGGGACCTCCCAGGGCTCAAGTTTGGTATGCTGTCCCAGTGAGATTGTTTCATAAATGGGTGGCGGCTTAGAAGTGATTGTCAGCCGTGACTTACTTTGTAATGTGACACAGACATTTGGTTCTGTGCATCTGAGGTGTGCCGCTTGGCTTGTGCCTAGCCCTGCGCTTCACCCAGTCCCTTAGGGTTCTTCCTCTTGGACACAGGAGCACAGAGCAGACATTCTAAAGATAACTCGAGACTCTGGGACCAGGCAGGTCAGGCAAAGCCGAGCAGAATAAGGCAGAAGGATACGGTCACTTCTTTGGCACTCGTGGTTTCCCTTGTTCCCAGAAAATTCACCTAAGTCTTCAACACTGGACTTGCATCAGTCTGGACTCCTCCTTTTCCTCCCGGGATGGGAAAAGGGAATGTGGTCCTAGAAGACCATCTCCAGGCCCTGACTAAACCCAGGGCACCTACCTGCTGAGCACCGAGGATCCTCCCTGGAGGCCAAGGTCAAGGTCTGTCCAGGTCAGCTACACTGCTGTTCTAGACAGTTCTCGACTTAAGTGAGTAAGGTCACTGGCCCTGTGGGCCAACCCCAGAAGGGAGGGCTTTCAGGATAGTTAGTATCAGCGTGACAGAATTGAGGATCACCTACGATATAAGCCCCAGGCTGTACTATGAGGACCTATTTAGATTGGGTTCACTGAGGTGGGAGACCCACCTTAACGGAGGGGTCCTGAGCTAAATAAAAGGTGAAAGCGAGTTGAACACTAGCTTCCTGTCCACGAGTGCAATGTGACTAGCTACTTTCAGCTCCCACCACCAAGCCTTCCTGACCATGGTGGACCCTCATGATTTAAACCAAAGTAAACTCTTTCTCCATTAGGTTGCTTTTGTCACAATATTTCGTCATGGAAATAAGAGGCTCCTCCAAGCCTCCTTAGTTAACCCAACGGACTAGGGCAGATCCAAACCCCAGTGTCCCCCAACTTCAATTCAGCTACACTGGAAAATGGAGCTTGGTGGCCCCAGCATCTTCTTGCACCTTCTCTGACATGCTAGTAAGAAGGAGAAGGCTTGCTCATCCCTTTGGGACCTATCAACTCAGTGTGCACTCACACTTTTGTTGTCAGGGTAGGGGCATTTTATTGTCAGCCTGTGGAAGTCTGATGACTCTTGTTCTGTTTGTTTTTCATTCTCTGAGACAGAGTCTCACTCTGTAGACCAGACTGGCCTGGAATTTGCTGTGTAGTCCAGTTTCAACCTCTTAGTGCTAGGATTACAGGCATGAACCACCACACTGTATATACTTGTTGTAAGGATTATAGATCAAGAACAATTCTGGCCACTGTCCAGTGGGATACCGCAGTGGTCCAGTCTTGATCCCTGCCTTTGTAGGGATCATCCTCCCCAGGGAAAGACAGGAAAGCATTGTGAAGAGCTAGGAAGGCAGACAGAAGGGCTATGGGCATATGAGCACTAACTGGATCTGGATAGGCAGAGGTGTTTTGCTCGGGAGACAGTTATATTGTTCAATATATGGTTCAGTATATCTACCACCATAATGGAGTACTGAATACCACTCAATGCAAAAACTGCAGAGCCTTAAGCACTGTGCGTTGTAGTATGCTTGCCGAACCTGGTGTTACTCTTAGCTGTGTATAGTGCTGTACACAGGGCACACAGCTGGCAAGTGGCAGGCCTGGTGTCTGTGTTTGGGATGTGATTTGTGTGTGTGTGTGTGTGTGTGTGTGCATGGGTACATGGATCTAAGATTGGAAGCAAAAGCTTATAGATGAGGCCATTGCCCTAACTACCTCTCCTGTCCTCCTGCCATTGAGGGGCACATCCCCAGGATGTTTGCAGGCTTTATTCCGCCTGGGCAGTTACCCAGGCTCCTTTAATCCACAGCCGGATGGGGACTGCCGCTGGCAGAGGGAAGGGCCACACATCATTGTCCCTTTCACTGAAGCACACCTCTCAAGAAGTTCCGGGGTGGGGCGGGAGCTTGGCTGCAAACACAGGCCTGCCATTGTACCACTTCAACAGGCCAGAGGAGACCTACACATCTTGCCAGCTGGGGATGATGGCCATCACAAACAAGGGCTTCTCCAAGGAGGAAATACAAAGGCTCCATCCGGAGGGCTGGGGATGAGGAGGATCGAAGTATAGTTGTCTGGTCAGGGTCCACTGGAGAAACACAAAGAAGGAAGTTCTCGACCCGGGAAAGCTCGTCCTGAATGTGGCCTAGCAGGAATTTGGTTGGGGTGGGGCTAAAGGTGTTGAGCCCCAAAACTGTGGTCTGAATTCTTTGCTTGGGAGAAATGAAGGGGTTTTCCTTCCTGGAGATGAAATTGCTGAGTGGTATAAAATACCCTGCTACTCTATCTGGAGTACTTTCTGCATTCCAGTTGTGCCACCAGGTATGGGAACACTGTCCTGTAAGCCTCCCTGTCACTCTTCTAGAATTCGTATGTTATACAGGAGAAAGCTAGAAGCCCTTTCAGTGGTACTGGGATCTCACAACTGTGCCCCAGCAGCCAGCCACACAGCCTTGTCCTCTCCTTGAGCTCAGTCTTGCATGAGGGTCTCGGTGACTTTCTGATAGTTTCTTAGCACCTGGCAAGGATTGCCTGAGGACACACTGTGAGAGAAGATACCAGCCTGATACTGCTACCTAGCCTGCTCTTTAGCACATAATAAGCTCTCAGGACTGCCCCTCTCAGGACCCTAGCTCAGCTCTCTCTCTCTTCCTCTCCCCTCTCCGTGTGTGTGTGTGTGTGTGTGTGTGTGTGTGCGTGTGTGTGTGTGCGTGTGTTTGTAGGGGTCCCACTAGAGGCCAAACCATGGGTTATTCTTCAGGAGCTACCCACCTTGTTTTTTTAAGACACTTCTCCCACTGTGGCCTGGGGTTCTATGATTAGGCTGTGGGGCTGGCCATTGAGCCCCAAGAACCTATCACCTGTCTCATGTCCCCAGCACTGGGCTTACAAGTGCACAAAACAGTGCATGCGTGTGTGGTGTGTGCATGCATGTGGGCTTCTTCACTGTTGGGAGTTTTCGGCGATCTCGGAACGTGTCTCCCATGGGTAAGAGGACACGACGGTGGCTCTGCAAGGTATTCATTCCTGTTATTGCCTGTTTCACTCTGTGACCTACAGTGTTTCAGAAGCTGCCTGTAGATTCACACCCCAGCTCTGTCCCGTTTCAGCGGGAGTGCCCTGTGCATCCAGATTGTGGAGGATAATCAATCAGTCATGAAGAGCGTCTCCTCACAGGGTTGCTGGTGGGCTCTGTTGATAGTACGTATAGTGACACTGGTACTCCGGATGAGGAGGAACCTTTACTGGTACTGTCTGACTAATCAAGTGAGGTCGCCGACTGACCAGCACTTGACTGAACTGAAACTTGAAGCCAGACCTTCATGTTCTGAAGCCTGTGTTCTTTCCACTCCACTGGCAGCCTCCATGGAGTGACAGCTCATCCAGGGGCCCAGAATATACTTCCCATGCTGCTGCTGCCTGTCCTTGACGCCCCCCTTCTCTCTCTCACACCTACACACACGTCTTTTGAGGGACCCTATGACCAGCCTCTCTCTTACCAGACCTTCCATTCCCACAGTGTTCTTCCAGATCCTGAGGTGATTCTTGCCCTTTACAAGTGAAGGTTTCTGAGTAAAGAGGCAAGAGGCTGCTCTGAGCAAACATCATCAGCCCGCAGCCCTGCCGTAGAACTATGCCCCCACACACACCACAGCTATAGTCCAGCCCCATTGGCGCCTCGCTTCCCCCAAGCCAGAGAGCCTGACATCCTTCGCAGAAAGCAGGTGTTCAAGACCCATTCTTTCCAGCTTGCTAGGGGGAGATGGAGAGGGATGGGCATCAAGAATAAACATTCTGTGGCCTTTTGCAGGCCCGGGAGAGAAGCTGTGTGCTGTGTGTTCCCCAGAACACTGTAGAAACCAGTCACTGGCTCTACAAGTATAAGACTCAGGTACTTGAGAAGAAAAAGGAGAAAGGAGAAAGGAGTGCCGTCTTGGAGAGGGGCTCACACATAACATGTCTTCTGTTGGTTCACCATTCCGTACCTGTTAGACATGAGCTGGACCACACACTAAGGCTACGGTGAAATAAAGGTGTGCCTCTGACGCAAAGACAGTCAATATAGCAATAAACAAGATGGCAGACAGACAGCCAAAGGAAAGGAGAGGCCCCCTTAGGGTTGCCTAGAAAGGCCTCTGAGTAAGGACTTTTCAGTTGTGAGCTGAAGGACAGAGGCAGTCCTGTGAAAGGTGGGTGACTTATGTGGACAGGTTGCAACGGCGCCTGGTGCACGGAGAGCTGTGTGAGCAGAAGCTGTGAGTTAGGAATGTGCTTACTGCGGTCTGAGAGGCGAGGGACGTGCCCCTGGAGGTGTGCAGAGGCTTGGGCAGGGAGATTGCACAGGCCCCAGCGAGGAGTCGGTCTATTCTGGGTGGGAAGATGCTGAGGGGCCAAAAGCAGGATAATGACAAGATAGACTAGTTACATGTCCTTGTTCTTCGTTGTGATGGAGGGGGTAGGGAAAGCACACAGGATGGAGGGAGTGGAAGATCTGGAAAGGTCGACGGCTAGGAAGTGAAGAGAGAGATGCCTTTGGAGTGTGGGGCGAGAAGCAGACGAGGGAGAGAGATGTCAAAGGTGCCCCTGGGGGTAAGAGCCTGTGGGAACCGTGTAGGGAGCTTTTGAGGATCCACTGGATTGAGGTTTAGAAAAGGGATTACAAGAATTGGTTCCCCATCTCTGTAGGACAGGGGAGGGAGGAACGGGCAGAAGGAGGAACAGAGGAAGAACGTGGCACTCACTGTAAGTTCTTCTTTTCCATCATGAAATCCTGCTTATGAGTTCTGCCTTAGGCCTGTTACATAGCTGACAACATCTTTATCAGAGGCCTCCCAGAGAGAAAGTAATGCATATTGTCTGAGCCCTGTTCTTTGCAGGGGGCATGCTGTGTAGGCAAAGCTCCTGGCTGGGACAGCAGAGCTCTGTGGTTCCAAAGCCCTTGCCTGTCCCCCCTGGCCTCTGGGCTCCTGTGTGTCATGGGTGTCTAGGAAAAGAGCCCAGGGACATCAGTGTCAGGTGAGGGTCTCCAGAGTCTGCCAGGCGCATACCCTGCTCTGGTCCAAGGCTCTCTTGAGGTGATGTTCAGTCTATGGGATCTTTTCCACCTTGCACATCCCCCTTCAAGCAAGACTCCTAAGGAGAGCTATCCAAGGGCTTGCAGGATCAGGTACCAGGATGGCTTTGTTTTTGCACGAGGGTGACTCCACTGATGAAAATGAAACAGGAGGACAGATCTTCAGTTCCCCAGGGGCCAGCCACTCCCTGGGGAAGGAGAATTGGCCTGGAGTCACACTTCTCTAGTTACCAGCTAGGAATGAAAGAGAGGTGGTGCTTTGGGATAATTCATGGGGGAGGGGACTGAGCAAAAGGGCCAGGGTTCAAATGGGCTGCGTCCAGCCCTGGCAAGAAACAGGTACCCAGGAACCTTGTCCTATCGCAAAGTCTCTGGATGTCTCTTGGCTGTCTGTGAGATGGAGGAAAAATAGTGAAGGTTACAGTGTTGCTGCCGTGATGGTTATTTGAGAGACAAACTATGGGGGAAGGCAGAAGCGCTTAGAAGACCTTAGCCACAGACCTCCCTTGATCAGGACAAGCAAAACTACCTGAGAACGCCGCCGCGAGTTCCGGTGAGGTGTCTCTCACCTCCTTTAAGAGTTCATTTATTCCTTCAGTGAATGCTCGCTCAAATCAGATACTGACATTGTGGCAGTTAGTAAGAATCTCCGCATGGGACTTCTGGAGGTGATAACATATGAGCAGGTAATAAAAGTAAACGTAGGGAAAAGGAATCACTTTCCAACCCCAGGTAAACAGGTATCCAGGGAGAGATGCTCTGGGCAGAAAAAAAGACAGCAAGGATGAAGCAAACAGGATGGTTGAATGGGCTCCATTTACATACCGAGTGTCCTCCAGGGTCACCGTGATGGGGGGCGGGGGGAGCCGAGCGGTTCTAGGGAGTGGGTGACATGGCCTCACTAATTTTGTCATACAGAGTAATCCAGGCTGCCCACAATATATCCCCCTCACCCAACGCAAACAGCAGTGCCAAAGCTTTTGTGATCCGAGGACATTGCTATTGACTATTTTCTATGTCCTTTACACCCAAGAGAGAAGTATGCAGAACTGATCCCCAGGTGTCCTCAGGGCCTCTCTCATCATCCACTAGGCTGGTTTCTCAGGCTGGTCACACCTATGTGGGGGGCAGTCACAGGCTTCGGGATAAGGAGATCAGGAGGCTACTGGGGGGGGCACTTCTTAGTACCACCAAATAACTACTGTTCATGATGTATTTCTTCCTATTAAAAAAAAAATTATTTTTGGTGTTTGTATTAGTTACTGTTTGTTGCTGTAAGAAAACACCGTGACCAAAAGCAGTTTATGGAAGAAAAGGTTTATATGGGCTTATGGTTCCAGAGGGAGAGTCCATAGTGACAAGGGAGGCAGAATAATAGGCTTCTGGAGCAAGAAGCTGAGAGAGCACATCACAGCCAAGAAGCGGAGAGCAAAACTGGAAGTGGGGCAAGACTACAAACCTTCAAAGTGACATTCTTCCTCCAGCAAGGCTCCCCAAATAGCACGAATGGCTGGGACTGAGTGTTCAAATACCTGAGCCTACAGGGAATATTTTTCATCCGAACCTTCTCCCTGCTGTTTGTACTTCCCTACCTAAGCTGGGTAGTGCCTCCCTAAAACATTTGATACCAGAAGTGTTTCAAATTTTAGATTTTTTGTGGATTTAGAAATATTTGCATATACATTAATGAGTAGTCTTAGGAACAGGACCCAGGCCTAAAAATGAAATTTCTTTCTTTCCCTATGTACATTACCTGTGCAGGCAGAGCATAACCTGGTGTGGTATGTAAACTCTCTTCAGCCCCAACCTGCCACATGAGGTCATGTGTAGACTTCCAATGCTTGGTATTATATTAATGGTCAAGAAGTATCATCCAGGTATGGCGACATACGTCTGTGTCACTGGGGAGACCGAGCTAGGAGGATAGGGAGTTCCCAAGATAGCCTGCGCGATGGATAGCAAGCTCATGTTGTGATGGAAGGAAGAAAAAAGTTAGCTTCCAGATTTGAGTTCCTTCCAACTTCTTAATTAGGAGTGGCTTTTTGTTAAAAAAAAAATTATTAATTTTGGATTTAATTTTTAGATTGTGTGTGTGTGTGTGTGTGTGTGTGTGTGTGTGTGTGTGAATGTGCGTATTCATATATACCACATATGGCAGGCACTTGCGGGGGGAAAATAGAGGGCATCAGATACCCTGAAACTAGAGTTGCAGGTGATTGAGGCGCCAGATGTGGGTGCTGGAAACCAAACCGAGGTCCTCCTAAGAGTAGCCAGTGCTCTTAATCACCAAGCCGTCTCTTCAGCTCCTGGAAGGAATTTTTTTTTATGAAGAGGCGACAGTAAGAGACTGAATACAGGGCTGAAATTAGGTAGAAAAATGTTTTCAACCTTTAAACATTTATTTATTTGCCTCATTTCTGGTTATAAACACAAACAAAAGCAAGTAAGCAAGCAAACAAACAAAGCCCCTAAATCAAATATAATCAACATTTTTGACATTTTGCCCTATAAACAGTTACATTTAGTGCATTTTTCCTTGTAGTCATTTTTCTTGCAGGGAAGTCTGATATATATATATATATATATAAATATATATATATATATATATATATATATATAAATTATCTTCTGTTTTCTAAGTTTTTCTCTTCTAAGGTTAACCTGTGTCAGTCAGCATACCTTATTTCAAAGAGTCAAATGTCCACGCCCATTATCAGCTCTACATTTCTCTAAGTATTGAAGCTGGTTTCTGTCTCTTCTAGTGATAAAAATAGAGGGTTGTTTTTTGTGGGGGCGGGGGGGTTGGTGGTGCTGGCAGCAGGGTAGCAGCTGGGGTTGAACCTTGGGCCTACACCTGCCAGGCCATTCTCTACCACTGAGCAGTATCCTCAGACCCAGTTCCTGTGATGAGTAATGCTGTGTTAAACATCTTTGTGTATAAATCTTTCTACCTAATTAGATAGTGACTAATGTATGTGTATGTGTGTGTGTGTGTGTGTGTGTGTGTATGTTGTGTGTGTGTGTGCATGTTTACCAAACACTGAACCCAGACCCTCACGCATGCTTGATGAGCATTCCACCCCAGGACCACATCTCCCATCTTCAGTAGCTAGCTGCTGAGCAGTGTATTCATCTTCAATACAAGTGAGGTTCTTTAGAACCCATCCCCGCTAGATCCCTCTCTGACTTGGGTTCTATTGGTCATCACTAGTGACAGCTGCTCCTAGGCCGGTTTTTGAGAATGAGTCTCTCCTCTGGTTATCTAATGTCCTTTTCCACCTTTCTTGTCTCCTTCCGCCAGCTAGCTTCTCTGCAAAAATAACCCTTTTTTTAATTTTTCCTTCTATCCAGACATTACAAAGGGAGACTCCTTCTGGGAATTTTTTTTTTCTAATTACGTGATATTTTACAAATCCCCTCCTTCTGGTCACCCAGTTTTATCGAATCAGCTGTTCCATTCATTTTCTGAGCAGCAGTAGAGATCCAAATTCAAATCTGCAGTCCATCTCTGAATAGCCAAGTGACCTCAATCAGTCTAACACGGCTTCGGGAAGGCGCCATCTGTACCAGGGGAATATAAGAGGAGCCGTGTGACAAGGCTACAGCAGGGACTTCGTGGCACAGCTCATGTAAAGAACTGAGCAAATGTTAGGCTGCTCTCATGTCCCCAAGGAGAAAGAAACGTTTAAGCCACCTCTCCGTGACTGCATTCTGACAAAATGACACCACGAATACCTGTCCTGGGAGGAAGGGCTAGACCAAGATCTCCTCCATCTAGGACCTAAATTAGAATGTCACAATGCCCCTCCTATCATTAGTAAGAAGGGCAGTGGTTCAGACTCGTGATGGCATGCCTGCACCAGTCCATCCATGCTCAGGGGATCTCAGAAGGGACGCTGGGATCAGCTGGTCTGTGTCCTACCCAAGTTGATCCCAGCTGGAAGCTCGTGGGATAGCAGAAATACCACATGGTCTCTCCTGTGTATGCGTGATCTCCACAGCCATTGTGTCCATGCGCCTGTGTCTCCCTCTTTCTTTCCCTCACTCTTCCCAGGCCAATTGGAAATGCAGACCTCCTCTCCTGGCACTGGAGCTAAAGGCATCTGTCAACGGTGTGCAGGTTTCTTTTCCATGCGGCTCACCATCTGGAGTGGCATCCTGCCTTCCTTGCGGTCGTGTACGTATGTGTGTATACGTGCACGCGCAGGCCAGGGTATTGTGTTCCCCGTCTGTGCTTGAGTGGCTGAATGAACAAGAAAGAGCAAGCACCCATAGAGAGGACAATGCCCTGAAGTCATCCTTGCAGTAAGAATGAATAATTTATATTGTATCTGCTCCTTTCCAGGGCTTCCCAAAATAGCCCTGTTTTAATTGCTCATGTGTTGCGCTGCTGACTTCAATGCAGTTGCCTTCAGCTCAGGACGCTTTGCTGTTTCATGTTGACTTACCTACTGGTCAGGCTTCTCTTTGAAAGCAACGTTCTATTCATGTTCTTCCTTAGGTGGGGGGAAAGATGGGGAGATTAAAGAAAATCATAACTTAAAAGGGAAAACCATTTTCTTTTCAGTTCCTCTGTGGATCTCTTTTTAAACCAGTTACAATTGACCTCTGTGGTCCAAAAAATTAAATAGGGAGAAATTGGAAGGGTAGGTGATGCAGATATTTTGGCCCCAGATCACTCTACCTTCCGTGATGTGAGTAGCAAACACTTGGAAACTCCAGAGGTTTTTGTTTTGGTTGTTTATTTTTGTTTTGTCTGTTTGTTTTTTGGAGCTGGCTCAAGCCTAAGAAAGATGTATGTATGCTGAAAGTAGCAGAGATAGAAGATAGGGGCTAAGCCTTTTGAAGCCCAGTCGATTATACTCAAAGCTCCAAATGCCAGGCATGGATTTGATGTTTTTCTGATGGGTTTTGGTTTTGCTTTAGTGTGTGCTGGTTAGTTTTTATTACCAGCTTGACACAACCTAGAGTTACATGAGAAAAGGGAAGGTCTATTGAAGAATTGCCCAGATCAGATTGGCCTGTGGCCACGTCTATGAGAGATTATCTTGGTGGATGACTGATGTGGGTGGGCTCAGCCCACTGTGGGTGGCACCATCCTTAGGCAGGTGGGTCTGGGATGTATAAGAAAGCTATCTGAACCTAAGCCAGTGAGCAAGACCGTCCTCTGTGCCATTATGTGTGTCACTTGGTCTTGATTGCATAGGCTTTATTGCTCAGAGTTAATAGACTTTGCATTTTAAAAATCTTAGAATAGTCAGTGACTTTGGGGGGGATTTTAAAATT
Source organism: Meriones unguiculatus (assembly GCF_030254825.1). NCBI lineage: Eukaryota > Metazoa > Chordata > Mammalia > Rodentia > Muridae > Meriones > Meriones unguiculatus. The sequence goes on from NC_083359.1 coordinate 33,785,745, forward strand.
GAGTTATAGTTATGAGACAAACATCAGACTTTGGTGACGACAAAGGATGGAAAAGATTATGGCTTCAAACTGATGAGTTCCAGTGTCAAGTTGACAAAGGGTGACGTTGTGATGGTTAATTTTTGTTGTTTGTTTGTTTGTCATTGTTGTTGTTTCTGGTTTACAAGACAGGGTTTCTCTGTGTAGCCCTGGCTGTCCTGGAACTAGACCAGGCTGGCCTTAAGCTCAGAGATTGCCTGCCCCTGCCTCCCAAATTCTGGGATTAAAGATGTGCACCACCACTGCCCAGCTTGACGGTTAGTTTTCATTGTCAACTTGACATATGCACTGACATGCCTGAGAAGAGAGTCTCCAGGAGAAGCTGTCTTGATTAGGTTCTTCTGCAGGAATTTCTTTATATCATAATATTTTCATTATTTTTTAGTTATGTGAGTTTATGAGGTGAGTAAGTATGTGGTACAGGTGCTCTAAGATTCAATAGGATCCCCTTGGAGCTGGAGTTACAAGTGGGTTGTGAGCTCTCTAGTTGGGTGCTAGGAATAAAACTTGGGCCATCTGGAAGAACAATTCTTACTCCTCACCACTGAGTGGACCTATTCTAAACATAGGCTGGGTGCTGGACTGAGTGAAAAAGAGAGAGCCAGCAGAATCCTAGCTAGCAAGCGTGCTTTAATTCGTTGCTCTCTGATCTTGACTGTGGATGTCACGTGACCATTTCTCTCAGGCTTCTGCCACTGTGATTTCACTGCCCTGATGCACAGTAACCTGAAACTGTGAGTCAGAATAAGCCCTTTCTCTCTTAAGTTGCTTTTGTCCGGGTATTTTATCACAGCGACAGGAAAAGACAAAAGACCGATGCTTATAAGTATTATTAGGAATTTGACATTTATAAACAGGATACATAGAACAGTATAGACTACATAAAGTAGGACTCAGATTGCAACCATAAAGCATGACCCACTGTCTTTCAGTTAATCACGGTGTTTATGTCATACTTGTTAGAGAGAGAGAGAAGCCTTTCAAACTTGGGTATTTTTTTTTTTTTATTCCAGAAGGGTGGTGTAGGTAGGGTCTCATGTAGCCCAGCCTGGTCTTGAACTCACTATGTCTGTAGCTAAGGATGACCTCTCAAGTACTGCAGTTATAGGTATGTGGGGTTAAACTGCAGTATTTGATTTAATTCACACACCAAGATGTAGAGAAACACACACACACACACACACACACACACACGAAATACATGTGTGAAATCAAGTTCCAGTGTCCCCTAAGAACCGGCTCCTTCAGTTATCGCCACTGAGTTGCTGATAGCCTTGTCCTTTGTGTTGCTGACATAGCCTTGTTATCTGGCCCCTCACAGGAACTTGAGCTTTGGTTGTTGGGCTCCAGCAGCTGCCTGGCACTTCTGTAGTGTTAACCTACTTTCTGCTTTCAGGTCCTGAGTTAGGAATGTTGCTAGACTGGTCTGTTCACTGCCTCCGCCACCCTCCCCACAGCCTGTGGCTCCTGGGAGTTGAAAGCGCTCCACTCTTACCCGCGGGATTCCATCCCAAGCCTGTGACATCCATTCCACCAGGGGCTATGCTGGTTGTCATCAGCAACTGTGTATCTCTTCGAGGATGCAGCCTGGCTGACAGTGGTGGCATGGTGCCAGCGTTAGTCTGTATACAGTTTCAGAGTTGCTGAGTGTGCTTTATGGTGGGCACCCTGGGCTGGGGAGATGGCTCAGTGGTTAGGAGCATTGGCTGCTCTTCCAGAGGACCTGGGTTCAATTCTCAGCACCCACATGGCACCTCATGACTGTCTGTAACTCCATAAGTGAATCTGATACCCTCCCATAGACATACATACACGTAAAACAACAAATTTGCATAAAATAAAAGTAAATAAGTTATTTAGAATGGCATCTCAGAGTTGATGAAATGGAAGGCTGTGGAAGGGCCATGGGCAAGGAAGGTCTGGTCCTTCATGAACTCTATGTCGGATTTTCACTGTTAAATCCCACTCTCCTGTTGGCTAACATGCAGGGGGAGGGCATCTGCCAAACAGAATTAGTGTGAAGATAAAGGACATGATCTGTTTTACGTACAGTGTTTATGCTTGTCTGTGCTTTGTTAGATGTACAAGTTTAATGCCTGTACTTAATTGGATTGGAGAATACATGTGTTTGTTGTCCTGTGTGTGTTGGGGGGGTGCACATATGTACAGGTGTATGTGGCAGCTGTGAACCCCTGATGGTCAGGTGATATCAGGTATCCTCTTCTATTGCTCTCTCTCTCTTTCTCAAGATAGCATCTCTCACTTTACCTGAAGCTAACCGTTCCACAGCCAGGCTGAAAGCCACCAAGCCTCAGCAATAGCCCCTTGTGTTCTCACTCAACACTGATGTACAGGGCTGTGGAGCTGCATATGGGCGCTGGGGAGACACACTCAGGCTCTCGCCCAGCAAACACTCTCACTCACTGATTTGTCTCTCCAGCCCTTGGCCTCCTTTTTTGAAACAGGACCTTACTATGCTGCACACTTCGGCCTAGAACTTGTGTCAGTCCCCCTGCCTCAATACTGGAACTACAGGAATGCACCTCCACACCAGGCTTGAAAATGTGTTAATTATAGGTTACTCCGTTTCAGTCTCACAATGCCCTCTACCTTTGGGAGAGGCGCTTGCTGGAGCGACAGAGGCGCTGGCACAAAGAGGGCCTTAGAGATGTCACATTCTAGCTTCCTCCTTGTCCGGGAAAAGCAGGTGTTTGGCTAAAGACAGAGGATTCAGACTCAGATAGGGGAGAGGCCCTGGGCAGATGGGATCCTAGAGAGGACACCAGAAACCAGTTTTCTTCTTAGAGGATCCGGTTCTCGGGTGGTGAGGCTCGTGTGAGCGCTAGCAGTCAGATAAGATCCTGGAATGGCTATGTGTCAGGGAATAATGAAGGGCTGCAGTCTCTGCTCTTATGTCTTGTGGTGGGGGTGGGGGGCATCTGGATAGCTGATTCCTTGGAAACCCAGTTCATGGCACGAAAACATCAAAGCAACGGGCTGAGTGTCCTTGGAATCCTATGTTCCGAAAAGAAATGATGGCAGGTTGTGCCAGCAGCTGTGACACCAGGTGCTCTGATTACTCATTGCTGAGCATGAATTTCTTCTGAGAAGCCGGTTTTCTGGATTGATCTATACTTTTCGGGAAACTGAGGCTCCAAGATGGGGAAGGAATGGGCTGAGATTATGCAGCTAGGAAGGGTGAGCCTTGGTGGTTTTGTACAGAACTTCTGAAAACTAACTCCCAGTTTGAGGATGGGGATTCAGCTGGGCTGGGGCTAATTGAGGACCAACAGGACAGCGATGTCAAGAACTCCAGTGTGCTGTGGTATTGGGCCTTCAGGAGATGATTCTCCAAAGAGGTTCGGTTAGAAGTAATCACAGTGTCAGTTTGCTCCCAGTTCCCAGCCTGCGAGTCCTCCTCCTGAGGATGTGTTAGCGTGACTGGGGAGAGGCTACTTATAGCTGTTTCCTGGACACCCTGCTGACGCTGAACCCAGCACCAGGATGACTTGATCCCTTGGTGCCACGAGTGTAGTACCATCCTGAGGCGGCTTCCTACTCTGCCTCTGAACCCTTGGGTGGCGCTGGGTAAATGTCTTCTCTTTGTGTCTCTGCTTTCGGTAAAAGCTGAGCCATTCATTTGTCAAATTCTTCTTAGTTCTAATTTTCTTTAATAAGACTATGGCCTAACTTAGGCATTCGTGGGGTAAATAAATAGCAAATAACTCGTGTTTATTGACCCCTCACTGGGCACTTGAATACTGTGGCACTCACTGTCTTGTTTGGCCCACAAACAGCCCTGTGTGGGTCTGAACGATATTTACCTACAAGGGTCGTTAAGGAAATGAGGAGATACCTATGAAGTGCTTTAACAGCTGCTGGTGCACAGTGAGGGATCAATAAATGTATTTTCCTTCTCATTCTGCAGATGTGCACTTAAGTATCTTGCCCATGGTCAGAGAGCTAGGCAGTGACAGCCACAGGGATTCAAACCCAGGGAGTATGAGTCTAAAAGCCCTGTGTTGTTAGCTGGTATCCCACAGTATCTCTCGAGATTGGTAAGGTACATGAGCAATTCATAAAAGAGCAGTGGGAGACAGAGCACCGCAGAGACACCTGTCCCCCAAAGCACACTCATCCCACATTTGAGACACAGTACCACAATGAACAGTCACAGCTGCAGGTGGAAGGGGCTGCCAGGTTGGCCATGCCCGTCATTACCCCTGAGTGCCACAACTGTCTCCTGAAGTTCCAGCAGGTGGTGCACAGAAAGAGTCACCTGTCTGTTAAGGAAGGAGAACAGCCACATACACATTGATGTGGACATGTAGGGAGGGAGTAACCACGTGATGCAAGGTACTTGGCTGGGCAGAAAGAAGAGATTTGGCAGGAGGACCCTCTCGTTTTGTGCGATCCAGTCTGAAATCAGAGGATGAGTCAGTGGAAGGAATAGTTTGGAATCTTCCCCACAGCTCTTTCTTCTCATCCTACCCACTTAGAAGAATTCCAGGAGTGAGGGTGCCTAAATCAAGTTAGCCAAAACAAAGCGGGGACCTTGAGAGACTCCTGGGTCTGAAAAACGAGAGTGTGGACACAGGTGTTTTGAGAGCAGAGAACAGGAAAAAGGGAGATGGGTATTTTAGAGAAATAGGGGGCATAGGCCTTCCCAGGGCAAATGTCATCATCTTCAGAGGTCAGATACAGAGAACCAAGTCCCAAACGCCTGCTGTCTCTCAGCTTGTCTGCCTTGATTTCTATTAGGGCTGGGGGCACATGTGGATTCCACAGTGTGTGGAGGTCAAAGTGTAATTCTCAGGAGTCGGTTCTCTCCTGCCACCTTGTGGGATCCAGGAATCAATCTCAGGTCCTCAGAACTGTGTCTAAGCACTTGTGCCTGCTGCTGCTCCATCTCACTAGTGTTTTTTAATTGCAAGGGGGTGGGGGCGCTTTTCACAGTCCCTGCTTCTCAGGAAGGCAGTGGGGGTGCAGTACAAGGCTTCTTATAGCTATTTAAGCCCGAGCAGTTATTTTGCCATAGTTTCCGTGCCATATTATGGAAATCAGGGGCTATAACCCAACACACCGCAACTAATAGTGTTCGTGCGCTAGGCACAGCCTTCTTTAACAAGGTCACCGCTCTGAGCATCCTCCTCTTACACACAAGGAGGTGAGAGCCGATGCCTGTGCAGACAGGTGTCAACCCAGAGGGCTGTTGCCAGAGTACAGAAGGCTGTAACGAGTACAGATCACCTGGGTTAAGGAATGCTGGTGGGGCGGTGATGGTGGAGGCTCTACTTAAGCATGTAAGCTGCAGGGTGACAGACATAATTCCCACAGTGTGCAGGCATCTCTCCAGAGATCACATCACCAGCGCATGCAATTGTGGGCTCATTACCTGCTGCGAAGTCTGTGCTCAGCACTTTCTCTGGGTTCTCTTATTGCACAGCCACACCACCCTTGCAGGATGGGAACTTCTCGTGTGTTGCACGAAGGAAGCACCTTTTAGAATCTGGGCTTCAGCCCAGTGTTGAATTCCTGACCCTCTGTGGGCGAAGTGACATCTACCTTACATCTGCTCACACCATGAAGCTGCCCACCTTTGTCTTTTCCCTTTCTTTACTTGGTCCTCTGCCCTCCCCGTCCACACCCCATTACCATCCATCTGTTTTCCCATCCCCTTGGCCTTTCACATCCTTGTCATGTATCCCTACATCCTTTGATTACCTGTGGTTCACTGCCCTGGGGAGTATCATGGCCACATCTCCTGTTGTGGAATGTCACGGGATCATTCTGCCCAGTCACACAGTGCTCTGGAGGGCAGACCCGAGCCTTATTCATTATGCCTCGCTGGGACTGGGCTGTGGGGTCCTCCTCCCGCTTGGTGGCTCACTGAATTGAGAGTGGAAGCAGGAGACTGGAGGATGAAGTGGGGGTGCACCTCTGGGTCACCTTATGCCACCCAGCACCTGGGCAGAGGACAAAGGGGTGTAACCTAAAGTATCCCCCACCCCAGGAGCCTGGAGACAACCCCCCTGCCCCAGCAAGCTGCACCCAACCTCACCTTCCTTTTGTTCTTCAAATGTACCATCCCTAGCCTTGGAGTTTGCTGTTCCTGCTCACTTCCCTCAGATCCTCCACATCCCTGCTGGCTAGCTGCTTCCTACCCTCTGGATGCCTAAGAAGGTCACCTACTCGGAGGTTTCCTATGACCACCAGCTGCCCTTTATTCTCCATTCCAGCACATTTTTTCCCCCGCTGAATGCCATGTATCTCTGAAACATTTGCTTATGACTGGACATTATCTTCTACCCTACCCTGTCTGTCCCCTTCTGTGGTTGTTTCATTAACGCTCCCAGAAGCCAGGTCTTCCGGGCCACATTTAAACCTTCTGTGTAAGATGGTTTGGTTATTTTTATCATCCTTGTGCCTGTTAGGGGAATAAATAAAGATGTCAGCACTAAACCAAATTAAGGGAAGGAAGGAGGAAGACTTTCAAACTTGAGGGCAGGGCCTGCTTAGAAACTGGCCAGAGGGGGAAGTGCGTTATCGGGAGATGAGACATCTAAGCTATGGAAAGTATGCGTGTGAAACAGCCTGGGGCAGGAAGAACCAGCCTGTCCATTGTGCCGTGGTGGGAAGGAGAGCTACTGTGGAGTATAAATTGTGCTTGGTTTGGAGTAGGGAATGGGGACTTTAGATGGTGATCCCTCCCAGCTAGCCTTTGAGTGGAGAAGGCAGTGTTCTCCTGGACAGCCATGAAGAGGGAGGCTTGGGCTTGCTCTGGCGGCACAGGGAATGTGAAGGCTGACTTGCCCATTCTGAATTTAAGTCCCCAGAGAATCATCACTCAGTATTACACTTGGCCATAAGTTGCCCACTCCTCCTCCTCCTTCATGCCTCTCTAGAAAAGACACACCGTTCAGCTCTGGCCAGAGCCTCATCCTCCAGGAAAGCAACAGTTTGCTGTATGAGGAAAGTGAGGGACCTGTTGGTGCTTCCAGATCTTGCCATGTTCCTTGACAGGTGTTCCTGTGTGCCCCTTGTAGAGTGCACCTGGCAGAGCCTTACCTGTCTCCAAGGTGACACATCCGGGCTGTTTTTCCAGGAAGGCCAGTTGTGAAACATTCAGGAATGTTTGCGCTCATTCAGAGATTTGTAATTAAAAAGGGGCAGAACTCGCTCTTGCCTGGCACCTTGCCCTGCTTCCCTCTTGCTCTTCCAGCAACTGGGTCATTTGGTTTTTCATGATTGGGGTTTTAGGTGGGCCCTGGGGCCTGGGGCCTGGAGACAGGGACCTACCTGACCTGGCCAGTTAAGGGGTTGAAGCTAGAAGTTCCAGGTTCTGGCATCTCTTCCCAAGATGAGCACTGAAGGCCAGGGGAACACCATAGCTCCTGGGGGAGAATAGGGTCCACAGACAGCTCTGCCTCTCATTGTGGGGGGGAGGGAGAGAGAGAGAGAGAGAGAGAGAGAGAGAGAGAGAGAGAGAGAGAGAGAGAGAAAGCACCTGCAAGGCTAAAACAATTCTCTTCCTACTGATTCTCTGAATGACACCTCTCTGCACACTGAATAATTCATCTCCCTCTTGGCATTTGTTCCAGAGAGAACTTTCTGTCCAGGTTTCTGTAAGTTGTATAGTTCCTTCCCATAGCAACTTTCCTGTTTCCCGGAGAAGCGCACTGAGTATCAGCTGGTGGCTGCTCCCCCATGGCTGCATCCAGGGGGAACCCAAATACAAAATCCAAAGCCTTTCTTTCTCTTTGGCTGCTTTTTCTAACGATGGGCCCTCCTGCTGTGTGTTCCTTCCTGTTGGGTAAAATGTCTGCAGTCCCCGCAGGTAGGAATCAGTGTGTTCCTCATGCCTATCCCATCATTGATGCTACAGCTAATGGCCAGGGCTTCACTTTCTCCATGGAAGGCTGGAGAAGTATATGGAGTTCATGAGTTTCTGGAAACTTGATGCAGTGTGGGACCTGTTCTCCTCTCCACATTCTTGTTCCTGGTACCTTGAAAGCCTGAATTTGTACTGATGACTTGGAAACATTTAACTGTCCTATGTGTAGTGAATGGAGAAGAGAGAGAGAGAGAGAGAGAGAGAGAGAGAGAGAGAGAGAGAGAGAGAGAGGAGAGGGAGAGAAAGAAAGAAAGAAAGAAAGAAAGAAAGAAAGAAAGAAAAAGAGGAAGGACATGACTGTTCCCAGGTATGGTAGAAGAGAAGGTTGATTGTAGATAAAGAAAAAAAGAATAAGTGGAAGCAGAGTGATCTGGGACAGTCCAGAGTGAACATGGCCAGACTGAGTGTAGGCCATGTGAGGAGAGGAGGGGGAGAGAAGAGGGGAGGAGAGTCACTCACCAAGAGGGACTGCCTGGGCCCAGAGAGAAAAGGGTAGAGCAAAAGGAATGGGGACTGGTGTAGCAAAGAGGCTGGGTTATATAGGGAAGAGCAGCTGGGGACAAGGTGTGCTAGCCAGAAGGCCCCTGTAACAGGTAGGGACTAAGGGATTCTGGGAGAACCTGGTGGTCAGTGTCTGCTTGGATATGTTAATGGGCTCCTCAGTAGTTTGTCCTGGGGTTGAGACCTAATATCTGGGAACCATGGATTTTCTAGGTTTAATGAACAGCTTTGTACCAAGACACCGGTGACTTAAGGCACTCATCACATAAAACTTCAGTGCCTCTGGTCTGCTTCACACATGCCCATTCAGTCTCCTCTTCTTCCACGCTTCTAGCACAGCTCTGAGACCTACTGGGTCTTGTTAATTCTTATTGGCAAAGCTTCAGCTCTGGGACCTAGCACCGGCCCCTCCGGTGTATTAACTGTGCATTGTTAAGTATGTGCTTTCATTTGTAAAAGCAAACAAGAACATCTAATGCCCAGAGAGAGAATGTGGTTTTCACAACATGCTTTCTTTGTATGCCTAGATAGAATCATTGTTCGATCCTTAATTATGCTTACTATATAGCTGTTGCTGTAAATTTAGTTTAAAATAAAGAAAGTAGAAAGTAGGTTAAAATTCTTAAACCTAGTTTTTTTGTTTGTTTTTAGTTAGGTTTCTACTATGTATCCCTGCCTGGCCTAGAACTCACCATGTAGACCAGGTTTAGCCTGAAACTTACAGAGCTCTGTCTCTTTCTCCTGAGTGCTGGGATTCAAAGCATGTGGTACCAAACCTGACTAGATTCTTTGTTTTGTTTTGTTTTGTCTTGTTTTTTGAGACAAGGTTTCTCTGTGTAGCTTTGACTGTCCTGGACTCGCTTTATAGATCAGGCTCACTTCAGTCCACCTGCCTCTGCCTCCCTGAGTGCTGGGATTACAGGCATGCACCACCGCAGATTTTTTTCTTTATTAGTCCAGTCTCATGAAGCCTAGCTTCTAACCTGCAGTATAGACAGAGTTGACTTTGAACTTCAGCTCTTCCTGACTCCATTCCTGGAATTACAGGTGTGTGCACCGTACTCAGTTACATGCGGTCCTAGGGGTGACATGACTCAGGGCTTTGAGCATGGTAGGCAAGTATTCTCCCTACTGAGTTATATCCCTAGCCTCACACAACATTTTGTTTCATATCTTTGTTTCTCCCCACTCTTTTCCTCTCCCTTCCCTTCCCCCCTTCCCCTTTCCTTTTCTTTTTCAGCTCTCTGGAGAATATTATAGGCTTTTAACCAGGTATACTGTTGTAAACCTGTAATCCTAGCACTCAGGAGGCTGGGGGCAGAAATACCAGGAGTTTGATGGCAGCCTGGGTTATGTATTGAACCCTGTCTCAAAACAAACAAACAAGAGACTATTCTAGACTTTTTAGCCCCAATTTCTTCTTCCATGTATGGTACACATATGTACACAGACCCAAGGTTAATTGATATCAGGGCTTTTCCTTAATCACTCTTCTACCTTATTCTCTGAGAGAGACGGTCAGCCAAACCCAGAGCTTACCAATATGGATGGTCTCAGGAGCCACCTTGCTGCCGGAGGCCCTCCTCGTGTATGCTTTCCAAGGCTTAAGTTGTAAGTGGGCTGCCACACTTACCTTGCATTTTGTGGGTTCTCGGGAAGCTAAACTTTGGTGATCTTGCAAACGCATTAGCTGCTGTGCCCTGCACCCGCCCTACACCCTTTGTGCGATATGTTTTAATTCCAGACGTGCTCTTATTTAACCTACCCAGCAATCTAAAGAGTTAGTTATATTAGTCCCTATTTCACAGATTACAAATTCTGAGGCTCTGAGAGGTTAAGTTCTTGCCCAGCTCACACAACTAAAGAACAGTGCTTATCGGATCCTTATTTGATAGCTCCTCGTTTGTTGCATATAAAAACACACCCCTGCCCCAGTCTGGTGGAACCACAGTCTCCCACAGCGCAGCCATGAATTATTAACCAAAGCCAATCACCAGACACAGTTCACAGTCACTGAAAACCTGAGCGTGAAGCAGGCAGATGGACACATCAGTGTCTACTCTGCCAGGGGCTTTTTCAGTGTCACAGTGTCTCTTTGTCTCTGTGAAGTTTTACATTTGGTCTAGATTGGGCTTTTAATCAGCTTCCCATCTCTCTATCAAATGCCTGCAACGGGGAGCTTACAAAGAGGGAAGATTTATTATAGATTACCATTTTAGAGGCTTCAGTCTGTAACTGAGTGACTTTCTTGCCTTGAGCTTGCATCGAGGCAACAGATCTTGACAGGAGCATGTGACAGAGAAAAACTGCTCACTTCATGGCCAGACAGCAAGAGATGGGAAGAAAAGGCTGAGGTCCTACTCTCTCCTCTTCAGGGCACACCTCTGGTGATCTGGGGTCCTCTCTTTAAGTCTTACCTCCTGAGGGCTCCATCACTTCCCATAAAGCACTTAGCCGGGGACCAAGCCACTAACACACAGGCCTGAAGCAAGGAGAACAATCATCCAGGTTAAGAAAGAGATAGTGAGAGCATCACCCTTTCCATCCCATTGTGTCTCAGCTTGCCAAGTCTGTTCAAAGATTTTGAAACAGAGTCTCCTGGGCTTCCAGAACTAACCTGAGGAAAGAACAGCCAGAAACACAGGGATTTTTGAATGAGTGTTTTAGGGCCAGGAAGACGGCTCTGTGGCTAAAAAATGCCAGCTGTGCAACCCCATGACCTGAGTTCTTTCTCTGGAGTCCCATCAGTGGTTCAAAGTCATGATCCTCTACTGCAAGATGGGAGTCCAAGACAGGTGAATTGCACAATAGCAGAAAACAAGAGAGACCCTGTTTTGGGCTTGAACTAACTACCAAAAGTTGTCCTCTGACCTTCACATGGGCATGACAGCATGTGGTTATTCTAGACAGAGGCAGCACTGGGAATCCTTGAAAGTGGCTGTCTTGGGGAGCCGCTGGTGCCATGTGTTGATTTCCTGGCTCCCTGTTCTCTGGCTGAACCCCTGGAAAAGTGATGTATGGTGCAGTTTTCCAGCCTTGACAAGGCCTTTGCTGCTTCAGTTGCATGGTTTGTTTATCTGTCTGATTTAGCCACTAAGACTTGGTGATTAGTACCAGTTCACACCCTTCAAGATGGGGCCTTAGAGAGTTATTTTTGCCAAATAATCAGTTTGGCCAGATCTGGCTGAGGAGAATGAGTAGTGGGTGCAGGCATTTGGGATCCAACTCAATCAACAAATAAATATGGCCTGCTGGCTAGACTCCTAGGGCTGGGGCGTCTGTTGCTCTAGAGCTCGCAGGAGGCCAGCTTTTCGAAGGGCAAATGGGCATGACAAATACAAGACAGAGCCAGGACAAAGACTGCAGTTTGGGGTGGGCCAGCCAGCGGCAGGTGGAAAAGCCAGAAGGGGGCTGGAATTCAAGTCATGAAGCCAAGACTTGGCCTCTGAGCTGTTGCGCAAACTATCAATTGGAGATGCAGCAGCCCGAGGTCCGGACAGAAAGATGACTTGGCGAAGTCGCTGCCAAGTTAGAAGCAAAATTCTGGGGTCAGAATACATCCTCTGCCTTCCTCCTGGGGGTAGCCTTACTGCAGAATATCTTTACCTTCCCACTGACTCAGGGCACAGCAGATCTGGGGCTATTGTGCAAAACGCCTGGATCTGCTGAACCGTCGGAAGTGGGGAGTCGGAAAAACAGCACGGCGCGTTGCCTATCGCAGCAGCGTGGGGGGCTGCAGCTGATGGACCGTGTCTCTTGTCTTCCTTGCCAGGTACACCAAACCGCTCACCTTTGCCGACTGCATTAGCGATGAGTTGCCGCTGGGATGGGAGGAAGCCTATGATCCACAGGTTGGAGATTACTTCATAGACCACAACACCAGTGAGTTCTTCGCCACCCGTCCCCTTCCCAGACCCCTTTCTCATGCCCATCTCCTCCCCTCCTCACGCCCACCTCCACGGAAGTACCAGCAGAGCCTTGAAGGCAGATTGTGTTTTGTTGAATGTAGACTTAGAGATGTCAGTGCAGATATAGATAGATAATGTATGCTCATGTGAAAACAACAGTTTGGAAGGGTTTTTAATAGAATATGAAACTTCTCTCAGCTCCATCCAGCTCCCCAATTTTAGAGGAACATTATTAACAATTTGATTTCTTCTTTATCAATTCAATATATCATTTCTAGAATATTTCCAATAGTTTGTGTATGTGCCTATATTCATATTCTTCGTATATGTTTATGAATGTTTTTTCCTCTTAAAGAATAGATGCAAGTTGTCATTTTCCAGTATCTGAAGCCCTAGCAAGCCTCTAGCAATGTAGATGCACGTATGTCCTTAGTAGATTAGTGTGTGAGTCAGCCCACTTTCGTTTCCTATCTGTGACCACAGTATTTTGATCTAAGATGAATATTCCCGCTGTCGCTCTCTCCTTCTGGGACCATGATGGAGGAACTATCTGAGAAAGGCAGAAGCATGCCGTGGAGGAAGATAGGGACGGATGTGTAGCTGAGGAGAGGCAGCGTGTGCATATTGTGAGCCAAGACCAATGCTGTCCTCTGAAATGAGGTACAGTGCGTCAGGGATTGCCTATGTTCCTGTGTCTTTAGAACCGTAAAATACTCTTTCGGTTCAATGGGATGAGCCTGGCAAAGGCTAAAGGCTGAGGGTCGGCCACCAACTCCTAACTGTTCACTGCATCTTGAGCGCACCCTCAACTGTGTGCGGTGGCAGGCTCAGTAGGCAGTGTCTTTTTCAGTTCTCCTGGGGACCCTGTCGTGTGCTACAGGCTCCTTCATCTTATTGAGATTTAGAGGTAGCACCTGGCTGCTCCATACTGAGAAATAAAAACATGGGTGAGCATGATGGTGCACACCCCTAATCCCAGCACTAGGGAGGATGAGCAAGAAGATGGCGGATTTGAGGCCAACTGGAATACACAGTGATTTTTTTTCCAGGACAGCCATCTCCAAAAGGGGAAAGGAGAAAACATGGCTGAGCCGGGATTTGAACTGATACCGAAGAATGGAGTTGTGCTTCTGTTCCTCCACCTCTTCTTCTAAATTTCCTTTGCCTGTTCTCGCTGTGTCTTCTGGGGAAGTTACTGTGTCTAATTCTGTCTCGTTCCAAGCCTTCTCCCACCAAGGTACACAGTAGGTGTGCACTTAACCCTTGCCAAGCAGAGAAGGGCGTATATGAATGCATGAAGGCATGAGTAAGTGGATGAATGGGCAGACTGCTGTTGGCAACAAAGCGTAGAAGAATATCTGGGAGACAGCTAATGGCATTAATGGCATTGTTGGGGATAGCAAAGGGTTTTTTTTATTAGCACTCATGATTGCATACTGGATAATGAGGAGTAAATATGCCTAATTGAGTGTGTGTGGGGAACGAGGTTAATGCTTGGAGGGCCGCATCAGATGCTGGGTTAATCGCTGATGTACGGAAGTCCTAATCAGTCCTTTCCTGTTCCTAATTGCTGAGAGCATCCCACTCATTAAAATCTCATGGCAGGAGTGGGATTTTAAGGTGCTTCTGGGAGTTGCTGGAGAGACAAAAGGGAGGAGGAACTAGCAGGCCGTGGCGGAGTGAATTCTCCAGGGGATGATGGCAGAAGCGGGGTGTGTGTGTGTGTGTGTGCCGATGCAGAGGTGTAATGAAATGGGACCCAGCGGGAAGAGTGTTATCTGGTAGTCTCTTAGGCTACTGGTTTCCCTTCGGTTTGGGAGTAGTGTTGTTGGATGGAAGAGGCCACATCTCTAGGTGGCAGTATGGAGACAAATGCAAGAGGGTGTGACAGCTGGGTGTGACAGCTGTGTATCACAGCTTCAGTCATCCAGAGCCATTGAGTGGGAGCAATCTTACTCACACGTGTTGTTCTTGGGCAAAATTCTTCTCCAAATCTCTCTTAGTTTGCTTTCTGTGGCTGTAACAACTTCACTTAGGTTAAGTTGACATAAAACTAACCAACAGATCCATTGGGAATGGACTCCACCACTCTGCATTTGATTGGTTGTGGTTTTCTGTAATGGTCTCCATCTGTTGCAAAGAGAAGTTTCCCAGATGTGGAGGGAAGAATGTGCTTACCTGTGGGTATAAGGATAAGTGTTTACACACTGTTTAGTGATGGTTTAGTAAATTATTGGTTGTAGATTCTCCTCCAATCACTATTATTTCGTTAGCACCGAGCAGTTTCCTGGGTTTCCAGTACCAGACTTGGTTTCCCTCTCGTTGAGCAGATCTTAAATCCAATTAAAGAGCTGTTGGTTACCACCAAGGGGTGTGCCACTACTGCATCCTTAGGTTTACCATGCTACGCTGATCATTGATTTGCTTCATAGGAGTCATAGCTGGATAAGACTGTTAGTTGCCTCCTTCATTTGGAAGCTTGCATGTGTCTTCTGGTACATTAAAGCTACTCCTTGAGGAGAGGACATTCAGGTCAAATCCAGCTCAAGGCCACCCCTCCCCCCCTTTGAGACAGGGTTTCTCTGTGTAACCTTGGCTGTCCTGGACTCACTTTGTAGACCAGGCTGACTTCAAACTCACAAAGATCCTCCTGCCTCTACCTCCCCAAGTGCTGGGATTATAGCCGTGAGCCACCATGCCTAGCTAAGGCTCTCATTTTTTAAAATGAAATTTTTCCATAGGTTTAGACTATTTCTTGGCTAGTTTTAATTTGTAGTTCTCTGCATCGTAACAGTGTTGCTATTCCCCAGATGTTCAACTGTTTTTTAAAACAGTTGCTCTTCAGAAAATACTACGTTGTTAACTGTGAAAAACAGATGCGTGGTATATATAAGAAGCAAGAGGGGATGGGTGTGGCGGTACACACCTTTGATCTCGTGAGAGGTCGGAGAGGCTATGCAAAGTGCCTGAGTGTAGCATTTGTATACCTTGCATGGGGAATGTATGTATAGGTAGAGATCTGGAGCATACGGCAGAGAGAATGAAGTGGTTCTCCATGATGACTACAGGGGATGATGTTTTTGGTTGTACATCTTGTAGCATGCTTAATTGTCCAACTGTGTCCTAACTTTATACATGTCGACAACATGAAGAACTTGAGTAAAAACAAAACCTGAAAAGAATATTTAGCCACGATGATCTTGACAAGTCTACCCAGGTAGGGCATTATCTATTGTAAGGGACAGCCATGGCGGCAGGAGGGCTGGGCTGTGGAAGAGCCACTTTACAGAATGACCAGTTCAGAACCAGCAGCATTTAACATGACTCCTCCATCAAAGGACCTTCTGAGTGCCTAGTTCCCCAAAGAGTAGACCTCTAGAGTTGTTGGTACAATTGCTTTACATATGGAAATGTGGTAGAGGAGGGAGCTCTTTATGTCTAACCCTACCTCACATCAAATTAAAAAATGGGCCATTGCCCTAAACATTATAAAGCTAAAATTATAAAAACACTGAAAAGAAAACACAGGTAAAGCCCAAGGCTAGTGTGATAGCATGTGTCCAGTCTCAGCACTAGATAGTAGACTTAATCTTAGCTAAAATGCTGAGGAGTGAGTGTTCCTGTATTAGAGAGACTAGAGTAGGGAACCGTTTGAGACCTCAAGACCCATTGTAGGGGTGGGAAGAAAAGGGGGGAAAATGAAATAGGAGAAAATATGAAACATTTTGAAACACACACACACATATTTGGACAATACACAAAAAGCACAGACCAAAAAAATGTAATAAGTTTAGCTTCATCAACTAAAGCCTCTTTTTTTTTTTATTTTATTTTCAAAAGACGCCACTAAGAAGCTGACAGTGCAGGCACAGCGTCCACATTCAGAATATACAAAGGACTCTTACAGCAAGGAGCACAGATTTGTGCATGCTATTTACCATGTGTTTATGCAAACGTATCTACCTGAATTGTAAAAATTATTTTATGACAAATTACTATAGGAGGAATTACTGGTCCAGGATATTGATATGTTAAGCCTCTGTTTCTATCTTATATTATTACACTATTCTATTTTATATTGCTAACAAAGGATAGGGTACCGATTCATGTTATTTGATACTGATTAGTGATTGTCTTTTCCTTTTATACTGAGCCATAGCAGGTAGCCTGGAAGCTCTATTATACCCTTACTCCTTCTTTGCTTGTTATCAGACAGAACTTGCTGTTCAGTTTGAAAACTGATCCTGCTTTATTTATTTATTTATTTATTTATTTATTTATTTGGTTGTGTGGCTAATCCAGATGGAATTGCTTTGCCATTTAGTGAGTTTAACCCATTTATATTTATTGGCTGTAATAGACTCATCAACATAAAATGAATTTCTGTACATCATACTCTTACTTTTCCAGTGCTGGATTCCACAGCCCACAGACACAATACGTACTTGTGTGGCGCTGACCTCTGTCGCTCTGGGGTCTGTTTCAGAAACCACTCAGATCGAGGATCCGAGGGTGCAATGGCGGCGGGAGCAGGAGCACATGCTGAAGGATTACCTGGTGGTGGCCCAGGAGGCTCTGAGTGCCCAGAAGGAGATCTACCAGGTGAAGCAGCAGCGCCTGGAGCTGGCGCAGCAGGAGTATCAGCAGCTGCATGCCGTCTGGGAGCATAAGCTGGGCTCCCAGGTCAGCTGTGAGTACCTCCCATTGCTGCAGCCATTGCCAGCATCCCCGACTCGTGCAGCAGGGACTGAGTACTGACAGTAGCTTCAGGACTCAAATCTTCCCCCTCTCCCCTCTTCATTCCTTGCACAAACTATTGTACTCTCTGTTGTTCCTCCTATTACTTTTTTTCTTTCCTTTGTTCTCCGTGCACATGCATTGCATATACATGTATGTGCTGATGCTGGCACCCTTCCATAGATGTGGAAGCCAGAGGAGGATGTCGGGTATCCTGCCCTATTACTCATGTCTCTATGCCCTTGAGACAGGCTCTCTCCCTGGAGGTGGGCTGGTGGCCGTAGTGATCTTTCTGTCTTCCTCTCCCGCATTCTCTTCCCCCAATTGCTGTAGTTACAGGCACACACATGTGGTGTCTGGCTTTTTACATGAGTTTTGAGGATCCACACTCAGGTCCTTAGGAGTTCACAGCAAGTGCTCTTACCTGCTGAGCCATCTCCCCAGCACCCCACTACTTCCGTGTCAGGCATCAATTCATTTGCCATTTGTGCCTTGCTTCATTCTGTTTCATTGGTAAACATTTTGGAATGTTAACCAGATCTCACATCACTTCACTTAAAGCTTATCCACAGCTATGGGAGATGGGGAGCAGGGAGTTTAATCAGTATGAAATATTTGCTTTGGGGAGAAAAAAAGTTCTAGAAGTGGATGATTAATAATGATAGACTGTAACACCTCTAACCACAGCAGGAATACACTTTCATGCTTCTCGTTTTCTTTATTCTTTTCTTATATGATACATCCTGACCACAGCCTCCCATCCTCTCACTTGCTTCCACCTCCCCTCTCCCCAAAGATCCTCTGCTCTTCTGTTTCCCTTCAGAGGCGAGCTGGCCCAGTGATAGCAGCTGAACATGGCAGAAGAAGATGTAATAAGACTTGGCACAAACCATCATTTCAAGGCTGGATGAAGCAACCCAGTGGGAGGGAAAGGGTCTCAAAAGTAGGCAAAAGAGTCAAAGTCACCCCACTCCACTGCTAGGAGTCCCACAAAACCCCCAAGCTAAACAACTATAGCAAGTACACAGAGGACCTAGTGCAGGCTCAGTGATTGCTCCTTTAGTCTCTGTGAGCCCCAGTGAGCCCTGCTTAGTTGATTCTATGGGCCATGTTCCCCTGGTATCCCTGTTTCCTCTGGCTCCTCTTTGGCAAGATTCCCCGAGCTCTGCCTAATGTTTGGTGTGGGTCTCTATATCTGCTCCCATCAGCTGATTAGGCCACAGCAAGATTTTTAGCCACAGCGCCATTGACATTTGGAGTAGGCACTGAGGATGTTGTGCATATAGATGGATGTTCAGCATCCTTCTGGTCTCTCTTCACTTGGTACCAGCCGTGCCCCTTCTCTGCAAGTTGTAACAAACAAAAACATTGCCAGACATCTCGGTGTGCCATAGAAGGCAAAACTGGCTCCATTTGAAAGCCACCCGTCTAGGGAAAGCACTTCGTATAATTTCCTTAGAAACATGTTGATGGCTAATTAATTATCCTCATCGACGCATAGCTCCATGTTTAAAATGGGGCTTAGCTCAAAGTCCCAAGCTGGCTTGAGAGGATTTACACTTTACTTTTTATATACATGTGTATATGGATACATGTGTGTATGCCATGATGCCTCTATGAAGGCCAAAGAACGGCTCATCAGGCATGGCAGCAAGTATCTTTATCTACCAAGTTATTTTATCTGTCCAGTTATTTATTATTTTTAATATTAATTAATTAGTGTGTATGTGCCCATGAAATTATATGCATGCATGTATGTGGTGTCCATGTGTGTGAATGGGGAAGGCGTATGTCTGTATGTGTGAAGAAGCCAGAAGAAGGCCTCAGCTACTTCAGAGCTGGAATTTCGGACATTTGTGGGTTGTCTAGCTTA
This sequence comes from Meriones unguiculatus, assembly GCF_030254825.1. NCBI lineage: Eukaryota > Metazoa > Chordata > Mammalia > Rodentia > Muridae > Meriones > Meriones unguiculatus. The sequence continues at coordinate 33,804,697 of NC_083359.1, forward strand.
TTATATGCATGCTGAGACGTAATCTATGTATGTTTAAAGGCGTGCTCTTGCAATGTAGCCCTGACTGACCTGAACTCACTATGTAGACCAGGCTGGTCCCTGACTCACAGAGATACACCTACTCCTGCCTCCCAAGTGTTGGGGTTAGAGGACTGTGCCACCGTGCCTGGTCCCATGTAATATTTTCACTGGCAGCACCGGAGATAGATTACCTGCTTTCAAGTGCCAGCTGCTGGCTCTGTGACCTTGTAATTTCTTCTTTATAACACTGATCTACCAATAGTATGCTTTCTGGGCATCTTTATGGGATTTGAACTTCAACGAATGGACGCGATGGTGCGTATCACATTGTTCATTCATCGAAAAATATATTATTTATTAGTACTGTGAATGAATTTTCACAGATCCCTGGCGCCAAAACTATGAGCTGAGACTTCCTAATCTATGAAACCAAAATCTAAAATGTTCCAAAATCTAGAGTGGTTTAAGTGCCACTTTGATGCCACAAGTGGACTTGTGCCGTATACAGAGGTACTTAATAAAACTGTCTAAGTTACTTTCAAGCCAGATCTGATAGCATGTGTCTTTAAGACCAGTACTCAGGTAGAGGCAGGTGGGTCTCTGTGAGTTTGAGAGCAGCGTGGTCTACACAGTGAGCTCCAGGTTGGCCTAGGCTACATAGTGAGACCCTGCCTCAAAATAAGTAAATAAATAAAGTTACTTTCAGTTCATATCAAACATGAATATATCTCCTATTTTTTGCCTTGGGTCCTATCCCCAGGATACCTCATTATGTATATGTAAGAATTTCGAAATGTAAAAATTCTGAAACCGATCCAGCCCCACACATTTCAAATAGGAATGCTCTGCCTGAAAATAACCAACCGGCGAAAGACAGGAAGTTAGTGATACAGTTCTTCAGCCCATTAGTGTAACTTTCAGACATCCGCCTGAGCTGAGCCAGCCTCACAGGCCACCCCCATGGGGTTATATCAGGCAACTAGAGCCAGGCAAGCCAGGAATTGTCAAATCCCAGCCCAGTGATCCCAGTGAAAGGAGGTATGGCCAAAGCCTCATCTTGATCTTCTTTGGGGTTTTATAAATTTTCTTGGATGACAGACTGGTGAGGCCACATGCCTGTCCTCTAACTCAGGTAGCTTGCCGGGGCTTGTGAAGATTTCATCATTTGGCTTTGGCTGCAGCGAGTACCAATCACAGGTGGGGCCATACCCTGGGATAGACTTTATCGTCAACTCTCTGGTGTAATCTCTAGCCCCATGGGGAAGGACAAAGAAACCAGTATGTACTGTGGACCTACTGTATGCCTAGAGAGAGATAAGCAAGGCCCTCCACTTACACACACCCTCTTTGCAAGATAGTGCTGTTTCTATTCTATGGGCAAGAAAACCGAGGCCCAGAATGGCAGGCAGCCTCCTCTAGAGTCACATGCAGAGCAGCAGGCACCTTGATACTCAGGCAGCTCTGATCTCAAAATCTTGATCCCCTTCATTTAATCCAAGTTGACAAGTTACTTGTGAAGGTTCCTGACCTACATCTGGCTCCTCCCAGCCTGAAACAGGTGAGGGCTTGGGAGATCTGGGTTCTTTGGAGCCTTGCTATGCTCCTTCCCCTCTCCAGACTTTGATTTCCCAGCTGGAAAAAAAAAAAAGAATCCTTGGGACCCCATGGGAGGGGGGGCAGTGGGAGAGCCGAGATGGCTCAGCATATAAAAGTGGCTGCCAATATGCCTGACAATCTGAGTGTGCTGGCTAGTTTTATGTCAGCTTGACACAGGCTACAGTCATCTGAGAGGAAGAAACCTCCAATTGAGAAAATGCCACCATAAGACTGGACTGTAAGTCTATAGGACATGTTGTTAGTTAACCATTAGTGGCATCTCCGTGCTGGTGGTCTTGGGTGCTATAAGAAAGCAGGCTGAGCAAGCCAGTAAGCATCATTCTCTGTGGCTTCTGCTTCAGCTCCTGCCCCCAGATTCCTGCTTTGAGCTCCTGTCCTGACTTCCCTGAATGATGTCCTATAAGCTGTAAGAGGAAATAAACTTTTCCCTTCTCACGGTGCTCAGTCATAGTGGGTTTTGTTTATTTGTTTTGTTTTATCTTACTTGTATCATAATACGATCTGGAGGCTACAAAGCAGATGATCGCCTACTTGGACAACCTCAGAAGAGGGGAAATGGACAGAAAATAGGGAAACTGACAGTTCTGTACTTACGTAGAACATAAAACTTGGCGTAGCGCCAGCTATCTCTGGAAACAGGTGCACAGAGAAGAGAGTCTCAATAGATTGTCCGAGACAGACCACATCCCATCTTGGTACAGCTAGGTGATTACCCATCTCTAACCTGGCAAAAGGCTGAAGGTATGTACTGGAGTCCTTGGACTGGGAGATTAGAGGGCACCAATCAATAGAAAAGCCAGGATATGCCATGCCAAAACATAATTATTATTTGAACATGGATGCAGGCTTTGGAGAATTCAATCCTCATGTTTCTTTTGATGCAGACTATCCCCAGGCTTGGTAGGACTCTGGGAGACCTGGCCAGAAGAGAGATGTAAACAGAATAAATAAAAACATGAATGAATGAATGAATGAATGAATGACACAGGCAGTTCCTGATTGAGATAGCCAATAAAGTCATGGACCACACAGTGTATAAACAAGTAAGTTAACCTACTCTTTAGCATGTGCTAAAGAGCACATTTAGCAGCTGAGATATCCAGATATCCTGGTAACAGAAGAAATAGAGACCAACCACACATAAAATAGAGGCTCAGGGGGAAGTAGGAAATACTCATGAGAAGACAATCTCAGCAGAGGCTACATAGCCACGAGATAAGACTAGGGAACTGTATTTCAAATCAAGGAGACTTTCCAAGACCCACATGATGTTTTAGAAATCAAAACATGAGAAATAACAGCTATCTTGGAAGATTCGAAAATACAACTGAGGAAACCTTCTAGGAAGCAGAGCCAAAATACAGCGAGATTGGCAACAAGAGGAGAAAACAGAGCGCTGGTGCCGAAAGCCTGTTCCAGATCAGAGTGTAGCCGATGGAACTGTGGAAACAGAGGAAGAAGCCGCCGTGAAACAACTCAACAAAACTTCCCAGGACCGCAGGAGGGTTTCCACATTGAAAAGCTTCACCCAACACAGTGGATGATAGTCAGCAGGCCCATTTCCACCACTGGGAACAATGCCACCTCCTATAGGCAGCCGGAGGGAAAGATCAGGTCACACAGAAATGCTCAGGACTTAAGTTGCTCCATATTTCTTGCCCGTCAGACAGGAGAACTGGACCAGCACGATCCCTCTACATTTTTCAGGAAAGTCAGTTCTGACCTAAAAACCCCATAACTGCAAAACTATCTTTAAGTATAGAGTAGAATAAAGATATTTTGAGACATGTGGGATTTCAAAACTTTTGCTTCCTTCCTGTCTCCTTTCCCAGGCAGCCACTAGAAGTGAAGTTCTATCAAAATGATGGGGTAGTACAGAAAGAGAGACCCAAAATGCAGCAAACAGGAGAAGGGCGAAGAGGGAGGGTGCTGGAACAGCAAAGAGTGGTAGCCCATGGGTGATGGCTGTCCATACCCAACTCCCAGATCCCTTGGAAGCTGAATGCTTACTGACAGAAGGCATAGTGCCTGCACCCCAAGAGAGGGGATTTGAATACTGCAGAATGTGAGGTTGAGTTAGTGATGTGTTTGTGGACACTGAGCTAACATGCTAATGACAGTTATTCTCTCTAGAGATGAGAACAGAGCAGAAATGCTTAACAGGACAAGTAAGGGAAGTCAGCTAGCTGACTCTTCCCTGAGTCATTTGCAGATGACAATAGTACAGATACTGAAGACAGGCTTTTTGCCAAAAGGTGTGATATGTTGGGAGTATGTGCTGGTGAGAGAGGTGCAAGTGTGTGTTGTGGGGCTAAAAAGAAAAGAGAAACTAAGTTATTATTCCCCAGAGGAGGGGAAGTGAATGAATAATGCCTAAACCCAACACAGACCAAAAGGTACCACTGCATGCCTATCGCTGGGGACATGGAAGTTGATACACAACGTTCTGGCTAAGGGCTGGGGTGGGGTTGAGTGGTAGGAGCACATATGTGAGTCTCTTGGATTTGATTCTTAGGATGAGAGGCGGGAAGGAGAAGGAGAGAGAAGAAGGGATGAGGGGGGAGAGAGAGAACACTGAACACATCAAAAATAGTTTCGTTTGGAGGTATGAGTTCGCGGGGTAGGACTCTGAGATGTTCTCTCTTCTCTTCTCTTTAGAACAGATCTTACCCTGGGTAGGTTTCCTAGACTATATGCCTATACCACTTTTCTAAAATAATTTAGATCAATAGAACAAGGGCCTGTTGGGATATGATGTCCTTTCCATGGAAGGCAGTGAAGGGATACACACACACACACACACACACATACACACACACACACACACACACACGCACACAGTAGAAGGAAACTAATTGTCTGTGTCCTGAGTGCTGATCACTTGAATGTCCCTTTTGTGAAAACCCATCCAACTGTATACATGTGGCATATAGTTTGTGTGATTTTATTGAAAAAAAAAAAAAAAACTGCATTGTGCTATATAGCTCAGGATCTCCAGGGACTGTCAGCAGTCCTCTGGCAGTGGCCTCCTGAGTGCTGGGATTATGTAAGTTTTACCGTGCCTGGCTTATGGAGGTCTTTTTAAAAAGAAGAAAAAAACTTCAGATAAAAGTTTACCTGAAAAAATATGCGCCGGGCTGTATTCCATTTCAGCAGCTTTGTGTATAAATTGTGCATTTCATAAGAATTCCCCAAAGAATAAGGATTCAAGTCTCTGACAGCCCCCTTGGTAGGAATCTGTTCTTTCTTGGCTTCTTTTGCTTCCAGAATTTCCAAGCATGCCCAGGGGATGCTAATGCTCTTCTCAAGAACTTACCCCAGAATCACCTTCGCCCGGCCTGGGTCAGGAACTGCCCCTTCTGACAGGTCTTCAGACTGCTCCACTCTCTTTCATGTCTCTCCCACAGTGTAACGCTGTCCCTGGCAACACAGCTTCATGAGGGGGGTTGAGGGGTGGCGGGATGTGGTTCTCAGAATCGGCAGCCCCCTCTGATGACCTTTCTACATACATCTCCATCTTATTTCCACAACGACAACTTCTCTAGGCTTTCTATCGTGTTCTTACCGTCCACCATGGATAACAGATCGTGTGAACCACTGTCAAATGCTGGGAAGTACGTCTTTGGAGAATATGCTTAAGTCGTACATATTCCTGATCTAAATCCAGCCGGGCCCCTCCCAGAGACCCCCCCAAGCCCACTGAAGGCTAGAAGAATTAAAGGCAGGAGGTGATGACACACCCTGAGCACCTGAGTCCTCCATCCTTGCCCAGACAGAGGCCAGGAAGCCTGTCCCATCTCTGCTTGTCTCTTGTGGTAAAGCCCAGACCCCATCACCCTGGTTGTCCCTCTAAGCTTTGAGGAATGAAGTACTTTGCTGTCCACTGGCGCCTCCTCTGTTGTTTATAGAGAGTAGTTTTTCTTGTTCCCCAAACTTTCACTTTTCCTTGTGCATGATTCAAAGCCCCGCTAAACCCACAAAAGTGTTTTCACTAAATCCAAACAGCAGCTTCCCACTTTGTCCCAGTCAGACACTGAGAATTAGCCAGAAAAGCATGGTGTCAGCTTGCCCGGGTTCTTACTGCCACATTCAGACCACCTAGAGTGGGAGGGAAGGTGAACTTCTCCATTCACTGTGATTCAGAACACTCTGGGAATACCTTCGCTACCAAGGAAAGCGGGTCTACAGTAGGAAAGGGTGTTTGTTTAGGACGTGATGAGTCTCATATCTATACATTTCCCTGCCAGCTCTCCTCAGACACTCTGCGCCAGGTCTGTGGTGACTCTAGTTTCGTTAGGGAGCTTGTGGTATGTGGCAGTTTTCCTTTGGCTCATTTTCTCCCTTGAAACATATCACACTGCCTTGTGTTCCTTCTCATAACCCACAAGGACATAAATACTGTTAAGAGGCAGTGATATTTTATTAAATGATATTAAGTGATATTTTAACATGATAAAGCCGTAGCTAAGCACTGGGAGATTACTTAGGGCAGAGATGATTGTTCTAGGGTACTCTTTATTTTCTTTTCAACCACACATTAATATAAAAAATTAACTTCTAGCATCTTTATTAGAGAAGTGGATATTCATGTTAGAAAATATGAAAAAGACCCCCCAAAACAATGCGAAGGTAGAAATTAATTTCATTTAGCATCTACTCCTTCAGCGGCAGCATTAACCAAAAGTCTCACACATGCCAGACAAGTAGCTTTTCATGTCTTCTTAGAGACGTGTTTGTGTATCAGTTTATAAACCGAAATGCTTCCACCATTTAACTTTTCTGCACATGTCTTTGTCAGCTGGGTTTCATGGAGCCAGACACGTTCTCATCTCGCTCTGCGGTTTTCTGTACCATGGGTTTAAATTGTGCGAGTTATATCTGTAAGGAAGGAAGGGTGCAGGAAAGAAACCACCAGATGGCTGCTTCCTGAGTTGGGAGTAAGGTTTTTTTTATTATAGATGAGCTAGAGAGAAAAAGAGAGAGAGAGGGCATCTAAAAGAATCTGGAATTGTTCAGAGCAGAGAGAAAAAGAAGCAGAATGGCCACACCCAGGGCTATCTGCGACAGAAGTGAGACCAGCAGAGAACTGCAAGGGCAAGGGGAAAACCTTGTTATAAAGAAAGTGGGACATGAACTGCAATCTGGAACAGCCTTGGAACTGGCATAGTGGGGAAAGTAAGAAGGGCCAAGTGGCTAGTGTGGGGTTTGAGTGCATAACACACACACATACACACATACACACACACACACACACACATACACACACACACATCGATAGGAAGGAAGAGTCTGGAAGCTAGCCTTGGCTTGCTATACATACCGGGCATGTGTCGATAGGGAGCCAGATGCCTCATCAGCCAGAGGAAGGGGCTATAGGAAAGTGGGTCTCACTGTTTCACAAGGTTTCTGAGGAATGCTAAAAGTATCACTAGCAATCCTGTAGACCAATGTGAGCTGAGCCAAGACTGTCATTTTCTGCACATATGCACTGCTCTTTGGAGTTTGAGGCCTAACGGCATCATCTTCCTTTTCCGCATACCAGATTTACTTAATAAATTCCATTAAGGTTGTTCACGCTTTCAGTCCTTTTATTTAGATGGTCCAGGTAAGCCAACTTTGCTGTGCCTCTTCAACTGAGATTGTCTTCTTTCTTCCTTGCAGTGGTCTCTGGGTCGTCGTCCAGCTCAAAGTATGACCCTGAGATCCTGAAAGCAGAAATCGCCACTGCAAAGTCCCGGGTAAGGGTCTTCACAGCGTCCTCACTGAGCACTAACTAGCCAACCCTCCAAGCAATGGCACCCAGGGCTCCCAAGGCCCCCGTGATAGCAGTCGTAGCGGTGATTGTTGTATTAATAATGGCACCAACAGTTGCCATTTACAGGCATTAACCACGCATGGACACTTCATCTCAGGTCTCAGCATCATCCCCAGGAAGCAGCCATTGCCACCTTCTGCCCTTTCAAGATGAGTGAGCAGAGACCAAAAACTTTGCCGGAAGAAACAAATGAGTCCTCGGTAGAAGGTTTAGTTTGGTGTCTTCTTGCTGCTCCTAGCTGTTGCCCACTCTGTATCATCTTAATTCTTGATGACCTTAGGGGACACAGGTTGTTACCTCACGTTACTGAGATGGAAACTTAAAGCACGTTAGTTAAGTGGGTATTTTGAATGCTGGTTCCATTCGGATCTGAATAATTCCCACATATGAAAACATAAATAGGGGAAGTGGCCTGAGGCAAGATGGAATACTGGGGACTAACAGGCCGCTGTGTCCTGTCTGAGGGGCTGAAGTTTTTCTGCTCTAGTACACCACACCCATACTGGAACGGAAGAAGCATGCTTCTAGATGTCAGGTGTTCTTTGGAAATAACTGTATCATCAGGGTTCAGTATATGAAATCTCTTAGAACTTTATCAATAGCTGCCGTTTAAAGTTTGCCAGCACTCTGCAGGCCGAACACCATCTGCAAGTGGACTCTGGCACTTGGCCATGTCTTGCCTCTAAAGTTACTTCATTGCCTCTCACCTCCATGCAAAGCACTCTCAGACCCATCACCAGCATTAAGCTGAGTTGTCCCCATTCATCACAACAGGGAAGAAGGGATAAAAATGGGTCAGTGGTGCAGGAGAGATCCCATAGCTAGGTCCCTGGTGTAGAGACTGGCTAGCAAGACCTAGAGGGACCCCGGCTGGGATTCCGACCCCCAGACCCACACAAGTGAATGGAGGGTGCTGTGACTTATGGTGCCCAGGGGATTCGAGTTGCTTCTTATACAGCAACAGTACAGCTGGGGGGCTTCTGGGTTTCCCTTCCCAACCAACAGCTCCACACCCACCTCTGACTCTGTCCTCTGTGTGGTCCTCTGCCATCTAGGTCAACAAGCTGAAGAGAGAGATGGTCCACCTACAACATGAGCTACAGTTCAAGGAGCGTGGCTTTCAGACCCTGAAGAAGTAAGTCTACCCCCGCAGTGGTGAGCATGGGGCAGTGTCCACCCCGGGTCCCCACCTGCTCGCTCTGCTCCTCTCTCTCTCAGTCTTTTTCTTCCCTTCTCAAGACGCATCTCTCACAATCCTATTTAAATTCTTTCCCATTGGCATTTACTAAAGATGCCATCACCCAAGGGTGGAGGTAAACAGATTTATTTCAAACCACGGAGCTCTCGTCATGCTCCGAACTTCTGAATACATTAAGGTCAGCCGACTCTTACTCCCCAGTCCTAGTGAGTGTTAATCATTTCTGTGCTTGCCGCAGCTCTGCTAATTGACTGCTAAACTGTCAGACGCAGACAAAGCAAACCCTTTAGTCCCACAGCCCCTAAAGTAAGCCGCTGCTTTTCCTAGTATCCCACCGAGGAAATAGCTTTAGCAGTGAACACATTCACTGAGAACTGTGCACCTGATTGTGTGCACGGACCTCTGTGAGTGGTGTAAAGAGCTTCTACACAGAACAGACAGATGTCGTCTTCATTTATAGACGTGGGCTTACAGCTAAGTCAGGCATAGGGCCGTTTATTTCCTATACTCTGTGTTAGCTGCTGTGATGCTGATTATGGCTGTGAAGATTTTTAGAGCCTTTGCTGGTTGCCAGGAACTACCTTCCTGTACAAGAATATTCATCTGATCTTTATGACAATCTCAAAAGGAATGGCTTTTTTTTGTTGTTGTTGTTTGTTTGTTTAGCTATAACCCCATTATATAGAGGAGGAAGCTGAGTCGTGTATAAAATGCTCAGTAAATATCAGCCTATTATTATAATTATGGTTTTTATATCTTTTTATATGTCAATCATGTATTTCAAACCAAATTCTAACTTTATTCTGGTCAGGGGTTGTGCTTTATGCTCCTTGGTAAGTTAGTGAACACCAGAGACAATTCAGGGCAATAGGGTGAGCGCAGACATTCCTAACTCTGACCTACTACTACTGGGCCTCTGTGTGTAGCTCCCAGCAGCTTTGAAGCATAGTTTAAGGCTGCTCATTCCCACCTCAAGAACTCTACCTCAGACACTTTCCATTATTCTCAGAGCCTCTACACACCTGTTTTACCACATTGTCACCCTCTAGCAGCATTGAAAAATCTTGTCCTTCGGTGAGCTGACAATGAAACCCTAAAACCAACCCTCCCTGCCCCTCCCTTTTTCCTCCCAATTTGATAGCTGGCCCAGAAAAGACTCCATTGCAACCCTGGCTACCCACAGTCCTCAGCTAGAAGCAGCAGACTCCCAGTCCAGGGTGGAGAAAGATACCTGCTCCAACACACACCCTGGCACAGAGGGTTAGGAATGTGGCTCCACGAGGCAATGGGCCAGGGTTCAAAGGTACCTGGCACCTTGGTAAATAACCTAATCCTTAGAAGTTTTGATGTCATTGTCCGAAAACACCATGGTTATGAGGCATGAGCTAGAAAACACCTGTCCAGAATGTAACAGAGCCTGGCACAGATTAGGATCTCAGTGACAAAGATGGGAGAGGACCTCTGGTTAGTTGTCCTTTTAGTTTCAGGAAGTTAAGCCTCAGGATAGGAAGCTAACCCCAGCTTGCTGCTTCCTAGGCAGCTCCGTTGTAACAGCTGCCTCATGTCATTCTCTTTAACCTCATTGAGAATAGTTCTCGTTGTGTCCCAATGTTGTTAATGAAGGCACCTGACAGCGATGAAAAAAAAAATGCAGAAGACCATCCCACCAGCAAGGTCAGAATTGGGACTGAAACCCAAGAACATTTGGGACTTTGTTTATGTACACAAGGGGGGACAGTAAAGAAACTGCTGAAATGACCTCTGCATTCTTAGGGGAAGGTTTTTATCATGAATGTAAGAGAGAAAATGTGAGAGAGAGAGAGAGAGAGAGACATCCGGAAGAGTGGAGAGCAGAGAGAAAGAAAAGCAGAGTGGACATGGGTAGGGACAGAGAAGCAGGAGAGTGGGAGATAATAGTTGAGATGGTGAGATAGCAAGAAATAGAGAAAAGAGCATGATGAGAGAGTATGAGGATGGATGGATAGATGATAGATGTATAGATACATACATACAGACAGACAGACACATATACATATATACATAAGAGATATGTAAGACTGTAAGAGATAGTGACGGAGGACAACTATAGACAGAGAATGTGGATGGACAGATCCTGTGGATTGTAATGAGTATGAGTACTGTGGGGAAGAGCGGGCCTGATGTGGAATAGTACTTGTGACACCAAAGGGGCCTTGAGGCCAGCATGAGTTTTGATATGCTGATGGACCCCACGCGTAGCCATATGTCCCTTCTGCCAGAAGTAAGGGAAACGATTCTTTTGGACAGATGGAAACTGGTTTCACAACTTCCTGAGGAATGCCAGCTTTTATCACCAGAAATCCTCCCATAGTCCAGCCGGAGCTGTCACTTCTATGTAGATGGACTACCCGAGACCCAACTGTGTACACGAGCTGGACATGCATTCCAGCTACTGAGAGATATCTAGCCTTTGTCTTGTTACTTTTTTCTTTCTTTTGGTGCCCAAGAATTGAACCCCGCTAATGCTAAGCACACAGTCTGTTCCCCCAAAGCACACCTCCAGTTCAGAACTATTGAATTATACTCAATTATTATTATTGTAGTGCTTGAAAAGTGATTGGATTTTGAACTTCACATCCCTTTCTGGACACCAGACCCAAAAAACATAAGGTCCCTTCAGGCTCCTTCGGTCTTACTTTTGTTCAGGTCTGGAAGGACCTGACTCAGGCATTCCCACCTCAGAGCCTCCGGTGTTTGCAGAGCCTGGGAAGGGCGAACCTCATTCTTCAGGAGTAATTTAGGAAGTTTCCTGAGGGACTTTGACAACACATCAGCATCGCACAATGAGAGACTGACATACAGTTCTTCAGCTGCCCGAGAGCACATGTGTTTGCCTCCATGACAGCAGTGACACCAGCCAAGGGTTATTGGGCACCTACATCTAAGAATCTGTGAGCTTGATTCAGAGTCAGCAACAAGAGGTTTTTTTTTTTTTTTTATGTTGTTTTGTTTTGTTTAAAAATAAATAAATAAATAAAAGGAAGGAGGTTGATGAAGACTGAAAGAAACCTCTCAAAGACAATGAAGAAGAAAAATCAAAACTAAAGCAGGGGGCCATGGGCCTGCAGCTTGACCCCTCGTGAGCAAGAGACAGTTAAGACTTTGGCAGGGGAATGACATGGCAGGGTCTTTCTTTCTGCCTTCTGTGATGCCCCTGTGTCAGAGTTGTCTGGACAAGACAGGAGGAACCAGCCCTTGTCAGAGGCTGCACCCAGCTTCTGAAGCTGTTTCGCGTGTGTGTCAGTCCCCAAAGGCCTGAGAGAAAGGACAGCTGCATACTTTGGAAATCCTAAAACACATCTCTCTAAAACGCACATACAACTTTTCTTTCCCTTTACCCTCCACCCCAAAGATTGTTTCACTGAGTGTAGAATGGTGACCCTTTGTTTCCCCCACACACACCCACTCTCACTCCAACTCTGTTTCTCTCAGAGCCAGATTCCGGAGCCCGGGTTGCTAAGGGCCTGGAGAAATCAGGTAAAGCTCTTTGCAGCCCGGCACACACACTGCTCTGTTCATCCTTCTGGGGGATGCAAAGCCATTCTTTGCCCTGTTGGCAGAAGAGAGCTCTACTCAGCCTTCAGGCCTGTGGAAGCATACAGCTCTTCCCGCTGCACCCACTACCCCCTGAGAGTGTGGGCCCCTTCCCACCCTACCCTCACTCTGGGGATGGTCCTCTAGAATATCACCCGCAGAACCTTGTGGAGCAGTGTGTCTTTTGTGAACTTTTTCAGACTAAATCTAAGAAAGATCTTAGCCAACCTGGCAGGCCTGCCCAAGCCCAAGTCCTCGAAAGGAGTAGACAAAGCTATTTTTAGTGGGAGACACAATTGGGGCTTTGTTTTTGCTCCACGGAAGCTGAAGTAACTGCAGGGGGCAGCTGTGTAGGGACCCCTCCCTGCTGCCCTCTCTTCTACTTCAAGCCATGAGGCCAGGGTGGAAACCTGCTCCCATTCCCCCATCCTCCTTTCCAAGTGATTTCCCACTCAGGCTATTTTTAGCCCAGGAGGGTTTGGGCTGTAGCAGGAAGCCAGAGAGGAATGCCTGTGAGGGTTTCTCATCCTGGAATAATGGGTTTGTGGTGTTCCCTTGACTGTTAAACTTCCCTTTCTCCACCCTCCACCGAAGCCTCAGGCCAGCCTTTGATGAAAGCATGAAGCAGTTAAGTGTATCTGCCCTCAGAACCTTTTCCACAACCTCCTCCTCTCCAGATCCCACCCCTCGGCCAGCCATCTTCAGTGGCCGAGTGCTTGCCACCCACTTGTGCGGCCTTGAATTTGATCTTAGCTCTTCAAAAAGGAGACCTGGGATGGGGGGTGGGGGGTGGGCAGAAGACACACTTAGCTCTTTTTTTTAAAACAACTTTCCCTTTCATCAAAACAAACCTACACATAGGGCCCGGATAAGCCAATAATCTCCAAACTAGAGGTGTTTAATCCCTCTAGTAGTGTACATTTGTACACTACTTCCTAGTTCTCTGTAGGATTTAAGTTCTTTATCCCATTTGATGCTGAGAACAACTCTGAACACAGCCAGGCAGATGCGGAACACCGAAGTGTGTGCGGTTGGGAGCCACATCCATGGCTGCGCTGCAGACCGATGTGACAGCTGGGACACTTTTATCCTTCCCACCATCCCCTCGTTGTATCTTGTAATTCGGCACGATTCTAGCTGGCAGGGTTCTTAGGTGGTGAGATGGCTCACCAGATAAAAGCACTTGCCATGCCAGGTACAACCTGTGTTTTCAGTCCCTGGAACCCACATAAAAGCGAAAAGCAGAGAACTAACTGCACAAATTTAAACAGGGTGGTTCTCCTGACTTTGGACCATATATTTGGATAATTTATGGGGGGAGGATTTTTTTGAGACCTTCTAGCCATGGTTGACCGGGAACTCACAGAGATCTGCCTGCCTCTGCCTCCCATCACACCTGGCAGGAAGTAGTCACAGCTCAAGCCTGGGATACTATTAACATTTTGTGAGTCAGTGCCAGGGACACTGGTGGGACAGGATACACATCAACTTCTCATCCCCGGCTCCCACAGTCATTTTCAGATCTGTTCTCTAGGGTACCACAGTTCAACCAAAGATTCTACTTCATAAAGTCTAAGTTGCCAATGCAACATAAGTGAGGTTTCTCAGCTCTTGGGGACATGTTATGGGAACCCCCTCTCCAGCCTGGGTGGATTCAGGAGGGAATGGAGGAGATTTTCAGTAAGAGCTCATACTCTTAAGAAGATCAACTCTAAGAAGCATGTTGCTTCTGCCTTCTGTAGCCACCCACACTTGCTGTTTGACAAGAACCTTCTGTCCCTTCTCCACCAAGCAGGACCTGGAAATGCTGTGTGGGGTGGATAGAGGTGGTGTGAGAGCACTGTCCTTTCTCCCTGTCTCCCCATGTCTGACCTCTCCCATTTCCTGGCCCCTAGGATTGATGAGAGAATGTCAGATGCTCAGGGCGGCTACAAACTGGATGAGGCCCAGGCTGTGTTGAGGGAAACCAAAGCCATCAAGAAAGCCATCACCTGCGGAGAAAAGGAGAAGCAAGACCTGATCAAGGTAATGAGGGCCCCTAAGGATGCGGGTCCCTGGTACCCTACGTATAAGGACTGCACACGGCTATTTTCATATACCACAGAAACTACTGAGCTCTCATTACCCCATGAGTTTCCCTAGTCCAAACTTTTTTTTTTTCCTTTTAGTTTGGGCATTAACATGATACTGCCAGGGAAAATTCTATGCCCGACCTTGTGTGGCAGGCACAGACACAGACACAATATGGTTGCATCAAAAATATCCAGGTGCTTTCTGGAAAGGTTCTCAGAACCTTACATGAAACATCCATTTCGTGTTTAGGCTTCAGTCCCATCCCTCAGATAATTTATTATGTGATGCTCATAGTCTAAAATTAAAAGAATCACAGGCATTTTTAATAAGGTGTGCTTATTCTCTACCCGGTGTCCTGAAGTTGTCCCTCAGAAGCACTGAGTGGCTTGCTTGAGGTCATACATGCTGTCAGTGCTGGGTGGCAAAACTGGAATGGAAGCTTCGCGGGGTTGTACTGCTAAAGCCAGGTCCCTACCACTACCTCTCACCACCCAACTTGTTTTTTTAATGGACCAAGTGAGAGAGCCATTTAACCTGAGCATCACTGTCTGTTTAGCCTGTCTCCTGTATTCTCCGTGCTGGGAACTGGACCACAGAGATAATTCTCAGCGCTTTGCATGCGTGTCTCAGGTTATCTTCCTTCTGCAGATAAGGACAGCCTGGCTCAGAGAGTAAGTGGCAGGGCCACCAGTCAGACCCTGAAACAAGTGATTCACAAACTCATGGCTTCACCCCTGAATGTAATCCCCATTCAGAAGCCACCTAACCCTGAGGACACCTTCCCAGCACTCCACTGACATCAGGAGTCCAGCATTCAGAATTGCCATGGTTAGCTTTAGAAGGAAACTTTGGCAAACAGTAGGACTGTGGCGCTCGTGGATAGCAGGGAGCCATTCTGCTTGCAATTAGAGGTTAAGGGCACCCAGCTGTCACGGCCAGCTTCTCGTTGGTCCAGTGAAGATGAGCGACTTGTTTGATGCAGGAAAATTGCAGCGAAGCTGAGCTGCCGAGTGTCACATTGCATTGTCTTAATTGATTACAGCTGTCATTGACACACCTGTAAGGTAAACTGTCGTAGTTAGGGTCACCATTGCTATGATGAAACAGCATTACCAACAGCAAGTCAATGAAGAAAGGGTTTATTTTGCTTACCTTTCCACATCTAGTCCACCACTGAACACAGTTGGGGCAGGAACTCAACAAGGCAGGAACCTGGAGGCAGGAGCTGATGCAGAGGCCATGGAGGGGTGCTGCTTACTGGCTTGCTCCTCATGCCTTGCTCAGCCTGCTTTCTCACAGAACCCAGGACCACCTGCCCAGGGGTGGCACCACACAATTGGCTGAATTCTCCCCTATCAGTCACCAGTTAAGAAAATGCTTGACTTCTGGAGGCATTTTCTCAGTTGATGTTCCTCCACTCAGACGACTCTAGCTCTCGTCAAGTTGGCATAAAACTAGCCAGCACGGTAAGGCCTGGAATTTTCCCACTTTACAGGAAAGTAGGTAGATACATAGTGAAGGTTATCAACTAGCTCAGATCACACAGTGAGAAACAGCAAAAGCTCCACCTCCGGGGCTGGAGAGATGGCTCAGTGGATAAGAGTACTGTCTTTTCATCCAGAGGTCCTGAGTTCAATTCCTAGCAACCACATGGTGGCTCCCAACCACCTATACTGGAATCTGATGCCCTCTTCTGCTATGCGGGTGCACATGCAGATAGAACACTCATACATAAAATAAACAAATAAAATTAAAAAAAAAGAAAGTTCCACCTCAGGGTGCTGGAGAGGTGGATGGCTCAGCTGTTAAGAGCACTGACTGTCCTTCCAGAGGACGCAGGTTCAATTTCCAGCACTCACGTGGCACCTCATAACCATCTGTAGCCCCAATCCCAGGGGATCTGATGTCCTTTTCCAACTGCATGAGTCACACCAATCACTGTCCCGCAACCCCTTTCCTATGCTACAGAGCCTCGCCATGCTGAAAGATGGCTTCCGGACAGACAGAGGGTCCCACTCTGACCTATGGTCCAGCAGCAGTTCTCTGGAGAGTTCGGGCTTCCCGATGCCAAAGCAGTTCCTGGATGTGAGCTCGCAGACGGACATCTCTGGGAGTGTGAGTCGGCAGGGGCGGCATCTGGGGGTTGCTCTCATAGGGTAACGGCTGACCCTTGATCACCTGAGGAGCTGGCTTGTGGCTGCTAACTTGGCTCCACGGAGTTCAGCTGGCCCCAGAAGACCTGACATGATAGTACGAGGAAAGGCCAGAGATCCCACAGTCCTGAGTACAGCCTGGCCAAGAGCCTTTGCCTGTAGCTCCCCCCTGCACACAATGTGTTTTTAATGGGTGAATCATCTTCCTCTCATTTCTTTCACACTGTTTTGTAGCTCTATTCTGGTTTTCTTTGACTGGCTGGAAAGCAGAATATATTTCTCTCATTATTCCCCACACAATACTTGCAGCTTTCAGGCAGCTGCTGCCTCTCGGTGCCAAGGTTCAGCCTGGTTCCAACTGTGGGTAGTGAAAATGCTGCCAGTCATGAAAGTGGCCAAGTAGGACCGGGCTAAAGTGAGTGTCATCTTCAGAGAGACTTCGCTCTCCGGGAGCCCAGAATACTGGGTGAGCCCACCTCCTCGTTTAGGTTGCCTAAATGCCATCCCTGGCTGATTTTTGTAGCTGTTCTCTCACTAGTAATGGGGTGCTCTCCTCCACCTGTGATCTTGTGAGCCTGAAGTTTCTTGTTTCTATCCCCTCTCCTGCAGGCCTCAGTGCTTCTGTTACTGGCTGTCAGCCCTTTTTTTTTTTTTTTACTATAAGATAGCAGTATTGGGAGGCTGAGACTATTCTTATGGCCTGAAGGAAGAAATGTATTTTTGTTTAGCCATCATCCCCACAGTCCACACAGCCAGCCCAGTGACTGGAGACTCTTCTTGGCTTTACCCACACACGCAGCCAAGCCTCTCACAAGCTATGGAAACCTCGACCATCACTGGCCTTCACTGTAGTAACCGTGTAATTCCTGCCTCTATTCTTATCTCCTCCTCTAGTTCGGCACCAGCAGCAACAATCAGCTGGCCGAGAAGGTCAGACTGCGCCTTCGGTACGAAGAGGCTAAGAGAAGGTAATCCAGAGCTGTGGAAGGCTCATAATCATAATTCCCATGGTGGGGCCACTGTGAACACACTTTTTTTTTTCTTTTTTCTTATTCTTTGGTTTGGTGTTGCCTTTTGTAAGACAGGGTTTCTCTTTGTAGCCCTGTCCTGGAACTAGCTTTGTAGCCCAAGCTGGCCTCACACAGCACCACCAGCTCCTGCCTCCCCAGCGTACCACCACTGCCTAGTGAACACCCCTCTTATTTAATCCTCACATCGATTATGAAGGTAGACATCTTTATTAGCTTAATCCTCCTAGGTTAATTAGGTTAATTCAGAGAGGAAATGACGGACCCAGGACACTGAACTACGTTTGAACCCAGATCTGTTTAACCTCAAAGCCTAGTCAACTTTCTATTTGCCTGTCTTGGTTTCTATAGTCAACACTTTCTGATGTTCCTTTCGGTTTGAAGGAGCAATAAGTTTGTTTGATTTGGCTCGGCAACAGGCTAAAGAAGACTGCGGACGTTTCTCACTTCACCCACAAGAAAGTGTTGTTTGTGATAGCTGTTCGTTTACCGTTACGCTGGAGATTGAACCCAGGGCTGTGCGCACGCGTGCATCAGCTGTGTCTCTAGTTATTTCTCTAGGTGTGCTGTCGTTTGTTGGTTTAAGACCAGGTTTCTCCGTGTCATCCAGGCTGGCTGGCCTTGAATGGATCTGTAGTTCAGGACGGCCTTTTAAGCTTTCTCACGGTGCACGTGTCAGAAGACGACTTTGCGGAGTCTGTTTACTCCTTCCTCCGTCAGCATACGCGTGTGCCGAGGACTGAGTGCACGCCGCTGCATGGCAAGCGCCTTTCCTTGCCGAGCCGCCTCACCAGCCCCAACAAATGTTTTTCTGAATGAAAATGAACTTAATTATGAAATCAGTCTGAAGTAGCACCTCCCACCTCAATAGCTCCCGCTTTTCAGCAGCTTGGACTCCAGGGATTTCAGATGTTCTGTGGCTGCACAGACTCTGAGGCAGTTGGGTTTTACCACCACAGCGATACAGTCACAAGGCTGGCATTGCTAGAGCAATTGTGGGAAAGTGTAAACAGATTGTTTATCGTACTAAAAATACTCGTGCGCTTACGGGATTATCTCACTTTAAAAGCTTAGAGCAGAGCTGGTGAGATGGCTCACTGGGTAAGGGCACTTGCTAACAAGCCTGGTAGCCTGAGTCCCGGGGATACACATGGCAGAAGGACAGAAGTGACTCCAGCAGTATTCCCTGGCCTCCACACACATGTGGCCTGGCATGAACACCTACACACCTGAACAAACAAACAATCAAACAAGCAAATGTTATAACCAAAAAAAAAAAAAAAACTTTTACATAAAACAAAACAGAAAAAAGCTTACAGCAGAGTTCGTATCCTATCATCTGTCTATTAGAGGAGAGAAAAGTTTTGACCTGGGATGTTCCATGACTTTGCTGGCGGTGCAGTTAAAAATTGAACTGTTCGGGCTTTGAGTCTGTGATATTGTTTCTGCATCCTGCACCAGTCTTGATGGAAAGAACTGAATGGGTACTTTGTTGACTAAGCTTCGTGATATCGATTGCTTTCCGTACCAAGCTGCTGGTCTAGGAAGTGTCCCGGTGGGGCCAGCTACCACACTGTGGTGCCCAGCCTGGGACTCTGCCGATTCCCAATGATCAGCACAGCCTTTTGTGGTAGTGTCAGAAGTTGAGTAGATACAAAAGAAATTAAAGAAAAAGGAAGCCAGCAGTCTAACCCAGGCCTCCCCCAGCAGGGGACTTCGGCTTTACGCTTAGCTAGATCCAGGGTGCCTGTGGATAGAGCAGCTTAAATTTAGTCGCCTTCTCTTCCATGCTTGCTCTGTGTTGGCTTCATCCTCCACCAGGCTTTCCCGTCAAAACGGCAAGATGGATCTCCAGCAGGTCTAAGCCCACAAACTTCCAGGTTTCCAACCTCAGCAGGAGGGCTACCTTTCTATTCCAACAGATGGATGTTTTATTTGGTGATTTTGTTTATCTGTTTTGAGAGGTGGTGTGTGTTTGTGTTTTCAGTTTTTGAGACAAGGTCTTCCTATGAATCTCGGACTGGTCTCAAAATCGTCACCCTCCTGCCTCAGCCTCCCATGTGGTGTTCCTGATAATTTTGATAAATACTGGGTCTGAAGAGTCACTGGTAGTTCTGAGTGGCCTGTCATTGTTGCTGGGCCAGTAGAGGATAGGGGAATTACAACTCTCAGAAGGTCCAGGCTTGGGTCATGTGGTCAGGCTGGGCTGGCCACTGAGGTCAGCTCACCAAGTGACCAGAGGGTATATCATTTCCTCGGGACTAGTTATGAAACTAACAAAAAAGGAATTGGGTAATGGGGAGGTGAGAAGAAACCTGTCGTGGGTGCGATGTTTCCGCTTTCCCTACCGGCCCAGCAAGACATCAGCATTGGTGTATTTGTGCCTCTTCTCCCTGAACCTCTGATCTCTTCCAACCTGAAGCAATGCCTGTCTTAGGTAATCAGTCCCAGAGAGACTGAAGGAGTGAAATGTCCCACCTGGGATTGAACCATTAAATGTCTCATTACAACCTAAAGCTAGAGTTGGTAGAAAAGACAGCACCTTATGAGATGAGAAAGCAGAAGGCCACAGGTCTTAAAGAATGGACGAGTTAGAGCAGTAACTCATGGACACCTCTCTTGACCAGGGCTTGCCAGGGTTTGACCCCTTTGCATGTCTGAGGGAGAGACTGGTAGTTACAGCTGATTCTCCCAGGGTTGGGTGACCTAAAGTTTAAAGTATCGTGGCATGGGAAGGGCTCCCTGGAATGAAAGCACATCCAGAAAGCCATCAGTCACTCCTCAGTGCCCTGCTTGTATTAGAGTTCCACCAGAGCGTACCATAGCAGTCTAGCCTTTAAACTGACTGTCAGCAACCACAAACATACTCCTCAGTTGCTATGTACATGAATATGAAATTGAATAATTAACTCAGAATTCCTGCTGGGACGCTTGGTTGGAGGAAGAGCAACATGGGTTTGTCTATCTAGAACTTTGGCTACATGTCACAAGTTGTCTCTGATCCAATAGTGTTTTGGTAAGGAAAGTTTGTCCACGTTTCATGTAAGCCTGAACTCATGAGGACTGGCCCTGTGTGGTGACTTTTAAGCTTGGGTGAGCCATAGGGCACCTGTCCAATGAGATCAATAAGTCTTTTGTACCTGTACATTAATGTTAACTTAATGTACACTTAACATTAGAGCACTTTGCGGAGGCCAGATCCTAAAAGATAGTGCTGCGGTTGCTTATGGAGGTTTATAGCAAAACTCTTTATGTCACATGAGGGTAATATCCAATATCTGTAGAACACTTGGCAATATACAGAGTTCTTTTTGCAAACGTCTCGTGTGGTGCTCGTGGGCTGGCTCAGGGTACCATCATTATCCCCACCTTACAGATGGGAATACTGGGTTTTGGGAAAGTTAAGATTCAAGACTACTTTCTTACTTTCCTTAATATTCAGTAAGTACCTGCCACAGACCAGGCATTGTGCTAGAAGCTGTGATACCAAAAGGATTTTCATTGTTGCTGCTGAGAATCAAACCCAAGGTCTAGATAAGGTGAAAGCACATGCCATACCACAGGGCCCCTGAATGTCCCCATCACCTCAAATGACTGCCCCCCCCCCAATAAATGATTCTTTTCGTCATAAAAGACAAGGCCAAAACTCCTAACTCTGTGTCCCTGAACTGTGAGTTTATGACTGTTCTCACAGCACCACTACCACCCTCAGAGCTGACAGCACCTGGGTAACCCCAGGCCATTGAATTCCCCCTGCTGATTATTCAGTACCAGGTGTACACACAGGCTTGACATATATCATCACTGGTTTTCATACCCATTCTGGGGGATAAGTAATTGCTTCTCCCATCTCCAAGGCTCAGGGCATTTTCCCAGTGTTGACTACCTAGTAAGTAGTCCAACCAGTGATAGCAGAAGCAGAGAAACATTGAACGAGGGCTTACTATGTGTCAAATACCGTGCCACCGCCACCCTGAGAAGGAGATCTAATTCCCTTCAGAGATGTGAGCGCTCCACCCAGGGTCCTAGAACTCATGGTAAGAAGTTGTTGCCTGCCATGGTGTCCAGTCTGTACTGCACCAGGCTGGGACCTTATCAAGAGAAAAACAGTAACTCGTAAAGTCTACTCTGTGGATGTCCTGGATCCTGGTACTTCATGTCCTTAGAAAAACCACCTGCTTCCCAGCTCCTACAATGCCATTTCTCATCTATCATACCTTCTCAACTTCCAGGATCGCCAACCTCAAGATCCAGCTGGCCAAACTTGACAGTGAGGCCTGGCCTGGGGTGCTAGACTCTGAGAGGGACCGGCTGATCCTCATCAACGAGAAGGAGGAACTACTGAAGGAGATGCGCTTCATCAGCCCCCGGAAATGGACCCAGGGGGAGGTGGAGCAGCTAGAGATGGCCCGGAGGCGACTGGAGAAGGACCTTCAGGCAGCCCGGGATACTCAGAGCAAGGCGCTGACTGAGAGGTGGGTCTAGGGTGAGGGCATGTGTCCCACGGGCCCAGGGAAGATGCAGAACATGCCAATCTGACCTGTCAGCCCAGCACAAGCCAGCAGTGAGGAGTCCTGCTGGGGTACCTGAGCAGCCAGGTGGGCCCCTCTGTTAAGAGATGTCACAGCTTTCCAGAGGTGTACGTCACAAAAGAGGATTTACATCGCCATGCACCAGGACCCTAGAACACAGGAAGCACAGTACCAAACATCCGTGCAGGTGCAGGCTCTCAGAAAGGTCTCTGCTCCTTGAAGAAAGCCCTGTAGTACTTTATCACCTGGGGTAGTGGTTTTCCAGTGTTGTGACTAAGGTGAGCAGACTCTCACACATTTCACACAGTGAGCTGAGCATCTCTGCTTTATAAGCGAGGCTTGTGCCCGACATCACAGAGGAAACTTATTCCTGCTCCCAAGAAAATCACTCTGTGTCTGTGCATGTGTGTGCGCACGTGTGTGTGTTATGGGAGGGGGGCAGTCTATTGATGATTTCTCTTCTGTTACATCAGCATTTGGTACCCATGGGATCCATATCCTGATACCAATCACAGATTGACAATGTTTGAAGAGGAGATTAAAAATTAATATAACAAAAAAACATTAATACTTGATGCCTTATACTAACAGTTAATTTTTTAGCACTTAACATTAGATTGGGATGCAATGTATAGAGGTGACTTTAAAGCATACAGTAGGGTAGGTAAGATCACTTAGAAGGTAAAGGTGCTTGCCACCAAGTCTGACAAGCTGAGTTTAATCCCCAGGACCTACATTGAGGAAGGAAAGGAAAAACTGAGTACACAGGATAACATGTATATGCAACATACAGGTGTTATATTGCAGTCTCTAAGATCTGAGTGCTTTGGTGTCTATGGAGCTTTCTGGAGCCATATCAAGGATACATGGCTGTTTCTTTTTCTTCTTCATGACCTACCAAGTGGATTTCAGCACATTCTGAGGAGTTGAAATGTAAAGACCAGCAGTGTTCATGGGGGTTGAAGATTGGAATCCTTATGGGCCAAGCAGGTGGTGGAAATGCTTGAGGCCTGCCTAGCTGTAGACCTGTCAAAATGGGAAGGCTGCTGTCAGTGAATCAACGTACTGGTTACTTTTCTTTTACTGTGAGAAAAAAGTGTGACCACAATGACTTATAGAAGAAAGAGTTCATTTTGGCTTATGGTTCCAGGGGGTTACAGATGACCCTGACAGACGAGCATGAGGCAAGTGGCTGAGCAGCGAGCTGAGAGCTCATGCCTTGAAACACAAGCTGAGAGTAGTGAGAACAAACCACAAACAGGGCAAAGCCTAAGCTCTCACTTCTTGGCCCCAGTGACACACTTCCCATAGCACATCTCCTAAATGTCCCCAGACAGCTCCTTTAGTTCAGAGACAAATATCCAAATAGATGAGCCTATCTCATTTAAACCACGACAGCTGCAAAGGGACTCCTCCCCAGCAACCAAACCTGCTAGAAACTTGACCTCAGACCTTCCAGCTTCTGGGACCATTGGAAATAGATTGTCTAGTGCAGGAAAGAGTGAGGGAGAATGTGTGTGAGAGCAAGAGAGAATAAGAACAAAATAGGGAGGAGGAAAGGGTGGGAATACTTTTCTGATACTTGCTAGCCTCTTCTGATTATTTCCATTTTGTCCTTAGCACACATTAAGCAAAGAGTCTCCCCACTTCCCCCTTATAAAAATATAAAAATATAATTTTTTATATTAACATAAATAGTGCTTGTAAATATTTACAAAGCAGGGTGATATTTCAGCATATGTCTACCGTGAGTAATGATGACACCAGGATAATTGGTATTTCTGCTGTCAACATTTATCATGTCTGTATTAGTAGCTTTCAGATTCTCCTTCCTGTTTTGAAATACATTGCAAGTTGGCCCCACTGCAAGGTAGAACACTAACTAATTTCCCCCATGTGAATGTATTTTGGGACTCATTATCCAACCTCCCTCTAGCCTTCCCAGTGACCACAGTTATTTTCTCTGCTCCTGTGAGATTGATTTTTGTAGCTTCTAAAATGAGAACATGCAGTGTTTATCTGTACCCAGTTTATTTCATTTAACGGGACATCTTCCAGATCCATCTATCTTACTCCAAATGACAGTTTTTCATTCTTTTTTTTTTATGATTTAATAATATTTGTACAAGTGTATATGCACCTACCCACCCACACAGCGATTTTCAAATGTGTGCAATTGTTCAGGAGCAGGGATAAACGAGGAGATTCCTTTTCCCAGCAATGCCAGGCACAAGCCTTGTTTGTAAAGCAGGGAAACATGCCTGCGCCTCAGGAGAAGCAGTCTGGGAGTGCAGGTACCTGTGTGTGCTCTGTATATACACAGCTCTGCTGTCCTGGACCTCTAAAGCACTCTGGCTCACAGTAGCATCCTAGCAACTGAGTAAGTTCCATTTTCACTAGTATCTGATGGCTGTTCAGCCTCTGCCCAGCCCCTCAGGCCCTCAAAGAATCCCCTGGTTGCTAACTGAACCAGTCTTTTCTGGCCAAGCACATGATCCAAAACTACTAACAGGGACATCTAGAATCTCTTCAGTTTCCTTCCATCCTCTACTGGCAGGAATGGCTGGCCAGCTCTGACCCATCACCAATTCAGTATAAGAAGGAGAACAGTGGATCTTAAATAATTGTTGTTTTATAGCCCTCAGAAGCACTTGCCTGAAGGTACTATGCTGATTTTCCTGGAACTGTACCCTTTCAGGATAAGGATTCTGTGTATATGTCCTGTGCCTTCAGTGTTTGTTGAAAGTATAAGTTGGTGGGTAGCCTGGGCTATATGGGCAGGTTTTTATGGGACTTCTGTGCCAGTACCTGGACTCTCAAATGCAACTAGACCTAGTGACTGTCCCTGGAAGCCTTTGGCTGTCCATCATCTTCTGTGACAGAAGCTGGAGGGAATGCACGGATCATAGCCCTGCTGGATTTTTGCTGGGTCAAGAGAGACAACTTATACATGCTAACCCCGAGAAGACCATTGACCAGTTCGGGTTTCATTTGCCTCATAGAGAAAAAAAGAAGGTGAAGGCACTGAATATCAGAAATATGCAAGCAGGCACTGGATGAGATTGGGAATTGAGATGTTTCATTACTGTGAACTTTGTCTTTTCCTAAAACTAGAACTAGAGGTTCCTTCAGGCATCCCTAAGGTGTCCTGTGTATGCCAAAACCTATATTGTGTCTAGTAACTTAAGAGCAACCCCTGTTTTACAGATGAGGAAACTGAGGATCACTTGACATCATCCAGGGACAGAGCTGGGATTAGGAGCCCCCATACTTGTGATTACTCAATCACAAATATTACCCTCACACTCACTTTAGGCACTGAGAAAGCCTTTCAACATTGCTTTCAACCTCATATTTCAAAGGTCCAGAAGCTTCGATGGAGCAGTGAATCCACAGACTAGTCTAGGGTGTCTAGACTCTCCACTCTTCCACTGATCAGGCCACAGAGAGGTCCTGGAAGACAAGGTCCTTGGGGGAATGAATGCAGTAGTCAGGAAGGCAGTGAGCACAGGGGCAAGAAGCTATATGTGCCCTAAGAGGGGTCTGAGGAGAGAAGCCACAGGAATGGTGGGAAAGGTGCTAACGAACCTATAGCTGCTCGATTCTGAGCCCTGTCTGCACTCACTACTGGGCCTCTAGATTCCTGTTTCCTGTCTCTGTCTGTCTCATTCTCTCTGTTTCTCTTTGTCTCTCTCATGTGACCATGTGCACGTGTGTGTGTGTGTCCCTTTCTCTTCTTTCCCTTTCAGCTCCCCTTGCCCTTTTTTAATATATTTCTCCTTTCTTCTCCCTCCCTCTTTTCTTTCTCCTTCAGAACTGCCTTCACATTCTTGTTTTCTCTGTGTTTCCTTGGCTGTCCTAGACTTGCTTTGTAGATCAGGCTGGCCTCAAACTCATAGAGGTCTGCCTGCCTCTGTCTCCCTGAGTGCTGGGATTACAGGCATGCGCCGCTGCACCTGGCTTGCCTTCACATTCTTTACCTTCCCCCTGCCTTACTCTCAGTCACACATCAGAGATGGTGTGCAGTCACACAGGATGCTTGTTAGATCGGGGGTACCATGACCTCCCACTAGGGACCAATTCTTCAGGCCTGAGATGCAGCCCAGGCTATTGCATTTTTAACCAGCACCCCAGTGCCAGGCTGCATCAGGCCCCAACCCCTGGCTCTTCTGCCTGTTTCTGAGACTGATGTATTCACAGTCTCCCAGCATGTGCTGAGCATGTCACTCACATACCATCTGGCCTGCTAAGCCTGCTGCTCCTGGGAGGGGACCACAGCACCTGCGTGTTACTGTCTGTGGCTACCCTTGCTGTGCTCAGGAAATCAAGTGAGTCTGACAACAGCTCCCTCACCATCTTGCTCAGTGGGAACATGCATTTACTCCTACTATACTCTAGCTTGCTCTATAGAAACCATGAGCTCCATCTCCCCCCCCCGCCCCGATACAGGATTTCTCTGGGTAGCCTTGGCTGTCCTGAGGATTTCTCTGGGTAGCCTTGGCTGTCCTGAACTCGCTTTGTAGACCAGGCTGGCCTCAAACTCACAGAAATCTGCCTGCCTCTGTCCCTCTGAGTGTTAGGTTTATAGGCCATGCACCTGGCTGAGCTCCACTGCTTGACCCCTGACTTATGCCTCCTTTATGATTGTTGTCCTTACAGAGGGATGGGACATTCCACAACCTCATTTGTTCCTTTGAGAACTCTGAGGTTTGTTCATTACAGGCCCCATCTGCCAGTTTGCTTTCTGTCCCTATCAGCCCCAGGCAAGAATCTGGAAAGAAAGCTCTAGAGATTTAGTTGGCCAAGAATCATGCCAAGGCTAGTCAGCCTACTGCTCTTGTTGTCTTGTTGGTAATTTCACAGGTTCACTTGCCCAGTAACAAGCCCAACATACCCTCTGTGATCTCGAGCCGCATCTAAGGTCACCTCTGCTCTCATTTGCTAGAGGCCTGGCTGTTGTGGTAGAGAGATGGCCTCATTTGCTTAGATTTTTTGTGAAAACCAGCCCTTGCCCTTAGGCCTCAGGCTGGGCTGGCTGAGCTCTTGATTTCTTCCTGAGTCCAGGGAGCCAGGGTCAGTCAGTTCCTTCTCCAGCAGGGTGTCAGAGAGGATAAATGTGTCTCCCCAACATGAAAATTTATTATCTGGACCCCTCAGCAGAGTGAATGATCTCAGCCACTTCATCTAGGAAAAGAGTAACCCTTCCTGGCCAACTCCCTTTGTCTACTGAGCCACTTCAATTCCGCTGTTAGTTTGGAGATCCATCTGCTGGAAGAAAGCTGTGTGGATAAACACTATTGAAGTTTATTTCTTATCCTTATAATATCTTAGCATTCCCAGTAACTGGCATCCCTCCTCCCTTTGTTGAAGAGCCCACAGCCTTTCCACCTCCCCTTTAAGGCCACAAGAAACTGAGGAAGACTTTCCTTAACCAGTTCCGCCTGAGGCACATGGATTCTGCTCATAGCCCATTGGCTAGAATTTGCTCATGTGCCACAGCCACATGTAAGGGAACCTGGGAAAGTGCTCTAGCTTTGAGCCTGGGAACCCAGGAAGACACAGACAAGAGTGGGTGTCAGAAATCTTGGCCATGAAGCCATTTGCTCAGTCTAAATTAGGGATTCCTTCCTCTGTTTCTTTCTTTCTTTCTTTCTTTCTTTCTTTCTTTCTTTCTTTCTTTCTTTCTTTCTTTCTTTCTTTCTTTTTTTTTTTTTTTCTGGACCTTGCTACACTTTGTTGCTAATTAGATGCCTGTTTTCTTCCACCTTCTATCCTCTATAAGAGTGGCAATGAGTTCTCTTTCCCTCATTGCTGTGTACCTGGTGCCAGGGACAAGCATCCAGTGTAACCTGGGTAGTCAGCAAATATTAGTTGATTGAAAAAAAAAAAAAAAGGAGGGAGAGAAAGAAAGGAGATAGCAATTGAAAGGGGGAGATGGAAGGAAGAGAGGAAGGAAATGGTAGTTTGGTGGGAAAACTAATTTTTCCACTAATTCCATAATTTTGAGTAAAGTATGTAGCTAAAAGACTCAACGTCCTTCTTTGTAAAACTGTTAAAAGTCATTCTTCGCATCTACCCATCATTGTGGACCAAATCAATGCAGTGTGTCCTTAGCTAAGTCCCTGATGTGTGGCAGGTGGCTTCACAGTTACTATAGATGCCCTATGTAAGGAGGCTCTTTTTCTCCATAACACCACAGTAGGCTGCTTCTACACAGTTCCTGTGCACGCGCCTTTGGGTCGGCGTGTCCCTCTATTAGGGCACAGGCCTGGTTTTCCTTTTTGGAGATCATGAGGGGAACTGGAGCACTGCATCCCTCTGGGGTATCGCTGTCATGCCTTCTCTCTTTTCAGGTTGAAGTTGAACAGCAAGAGGAATCAGCTGGTGAGAGAACTGGAGGAAGCCACTCGTCAGGTGGCTACTCTGCACTGTCAGCTGAAGAGGTGAGTGGTGGGTGGTGACTGTCCCCTTGGGGACGGCCATGCTGCTTTTCACCAGTCCTTCTCGGCTTGAGGGAAGACATTGCATAGACAGTGTTTATATGCTGGGCTTGGCCAAGGTGGCTGGCCACAGCATGTTTGATCGCTTAGGACTGTGCACACAGAGATGGCCCCAGGAACATGCCCATGTGTCTGAAAGCGTTACCACTCCTGCCTGCCAGCCCGCTTGTACAGCATGTCTGTCATAGGCTTCCATAAGCTCATGCCTTGAGGACTGAAATATGGTACTGGAACTTCATGGTAGCATTTTGTTAAATCCTCCTCTCTTCCCCCAGTCCCCACCAAGGGTGGTTTCTTCCTGTTTATAGCAATAGCAACCTTTCAGTTGACAATCAGGACATGAGGTCTCCTTTTAAGTTAAATAAAAAAGTGAATTGAGGCTAGATGTGGTGGCAGCACTTGAAAGGCAGAGGCAGACAGATCTCTGTGAGTTCAAGGCCAGGCTGGTCTACATAGTAATCAATCATTAATCCATAAAAGAAAACAAACAAAAGAAATATTTTAGTACATATTTTAGGTGGCCAATGAGAAACAGAGATAGAAGGAAAAAGTAGAGGCCAGTGTGTGGCTTCCAACTGTAACACCCAGCACTCAGAGCCTCAGACAGGAGCATCAAGAGTTTGAGGCCAGCCTGACCTACAAAGCAAGAGACTCCTGAGTCCACATCCCAGCCCTCCTCCTTTGAGTACATGGCTTTGTTTTCTCCTTAGTGACTTTGGGTGCACGGTCCAGCTTAGGCAGTCCAGAGGGCTAGGAAGATTGATGTGTACCAAGTGTGCCCACCAAAGCCTGGTGGAGTTCCCAGCGGCCAACTCACGCTGTGTTATCTCTTTCCTCCTCTCCCTGTCCCCAGCCTCTCAGGTAGCATGCAGTCACTGTCTTCAGGCAGCAGCCCTGGGTCACTTACGTCCAGCCGAGGCTCCCTGGCTGCCTCTAGCCTGGACTCCTCCACCTCAGCCAGCTTCACCGACCTCTATTACGACCCATTCGAGCAGCTGGACTCGGAGCTCCAGAGCAAGGTGGAGCTGCTGTTCCTGGAGGGTGCCACGGGCTTCCGGCCCTCAGGCTGCATCACCACCATTCATGAGGATGAAGTGGCCAAGACCCAGAAGGCAGAGGGAGGCAGCCGTCTGCAGGCCCTGCGCTCCCTCTCTGGCACTCCAAAATCCATGACGTCCCTGTCGCCACGCTCGTCTCTCTCCTCACCATCCCCTCCCTGCTCCCCTCTCATCGCTGACCCCCTCCTGGCTGGAGATGCCTTCCTCACCCCCCTGGAGTTTGAAGACACAGAGCTGAGTGCCACTCTTTGTGACCTGAGCCTCAGCAGCAGCACCGGGGGAAGATACCAGCTGGAAGAACCAGGACCTGAGGGCAAGCCATTGGGCCAAGGTAAGGAGCACAGAGTCCCCACGGGGAACCAGGAGGCAGGGGACTCCTTCGATCATGCCTGTCTACTGTCCACAGCTGTGTCTTTATGTGGTTCATTATTTATTCAGTAGATACTGACAGATGCAGAATATGCTAGGTCCTGGGTTAGGGTTTTGTTTTGCTTGTGGTGGATTTCATTCAGCAGATATTTCGTGCCTCCTAAAATGAATCCCAGATCCTGGGCTAGTTGAGTATACATGGATTAATTCATCTAAGCTTTCCAGAGATACGTCGTATGGCAAACTTAGTTGCTGAGGATCAGTGTTGATGATAGACAAAGCCCCTCCCTGCTCTTGCAGAGCTTGGGTTCAGCTGGAGCCACAAGCAGTAGATACATAGCAGACAAAAAGCATGTAAAGCGAAGACAGCAGGATATGTGTTTGAGCATTTGGATGGAGGTGAGAAGGCCGGCACAGAATGGAGATAGGCTTAATTGATGAGGGAGGGAGGGTGAGGACAAGAAGTTGTGGCAGCATTGGTCTAAAATCCCAGCATTTAGGAAGAGGAAGCATAAAGATTAGGAGGGCAAAATCATTCTCCGCTATATAGCCGATTTGGTTGGAAGCTGCAGTCTTATCTCAAAATACAAAATACATGAGCTGGTGAGTGGGCGAAGGTGTTTTCTGTACAAGCTTGACAACCTGAGTTCGATACCCGGGACCCACAGTCAAAGGAGAGTACTGACTCCCCAGATTTGTTCTCTAACCTCCATATGTACACTGTGGCATATTCATGTGTTCACATATGCATACATACACAATAATTAATTTAATTTAAAGGGGGGGAGGAAAGGAGGACAATCTTTGGGACCACTGTAGTGAACTGGGGCAGAGATGTTCCGACTCAGCAGCAACATCCTGAGCACACGGGACCTGGTAGTGAGATGTGGATTTTATACTAATTATAGCAAGGACCCACATGACTTGGGAAACCAGGGAATGACTTGCACTTCTTCGTGAGATCAAAAAGAATATCCTGGAATTGGTTAGGATTCAAATGAGGATCCTCAGATTGGGTACCGCTGCTAAAATGACAACCTAGGTTCATTAGAAGGAAAACCGTAGCAGTCCTTACATAAGAAATTGCAGTTCTTCACACTTACATTTTTAAAAAAAGGTTGTTTTTTCTCTGCCCATTTCATGGATGAGGAAACAGAGGTTCTGAGAGGTAACATCCCTTCACCATGGTTGCCCTCACAACAAATAAGGAAGGGTCTTTCTGATCTCAGAGCCCAGCATCTTTTTTTGCCATGCCTCATCATTAGGATTGGAAGTAGCTCATTGTCCCCCAAATATGGGACTCTCCTGGTACTTGCTAGCCTCCCCTGGACATGACAGTATAGCAGAATACTCATTAAGCTCTCTGGGGGCTCCACCTAGCACCCTCGGTGTCCCAGCAACAATAGCATTGGCTTTTGTGTTTGGGTCAAGGCATACGAGGTTCAAGTCCTGCTGCCTGTGTTTACCCATTTGAACCTCACACACCTCTGTAAAGTGTGAGGTTTTTTTAGCATGTGCAGTAGTGTGGTTTCTGTGCTTTGAATTGCCTGTCCATGCATAGGAGCTGGCGGTAGGGGACGGAAGTTTCCGAGTTAACTAAAGGCTCTGAGTGTCAGCCATTGCTTTAAAGAATGGCTGAGAGATCCCTGGGGTTCCCTCATCAGGAAGGGGATCTCTGAGTTCTCTCAAACAGAAATAAAAACAAGCCTCCTACTACTGCACGTGGCAAGCTTCAGCAGATTTTCCCAGAGGGTAGGGGGTGCTCCCATGGCTTAAGAAGTATTTTGTTGTTGTTGTTGTTGTTAAGGATTCAGGGCTACATCAGGACACTCACACTCAAACCACAACCTGGGAAGAAACATGCCCTTCCCCCTCAGCCACCCCTCCCAACAGCAAGCTTGAGGCCCTTGGGCTAGAGATAGCACAAGGTGAGGGACGCGTTTCTTCCACGCCGTCTCCGGCAAGCTCCCCCCCCCCACGCTGTGAGCAGTGCCAGGCAGAGCTCCAAAGCTAAGCAGGTTATGAGATTACTGCCGCCGTTCAGTCAGCAGACAAATTAATCTCCTTAAGTGGTTTAGCGGAGGGTGGAGGTGTGTGGGGCTGAAGGTGGGAAGCCTCCCTGGGCTCAGCGGGTACAGCACAAGGCTGGGGAAGCTTTTTGCATCATCTCTGTCACCTGATGTGTCCCAGGCTCTCCTCACCACTGGCCTGTCTCCCGCAGCCTGCCCCCCAGTCTCTGTGCATCACCATGTATCAAGACCCCTGTCATCTCCATTGCCCCCAGGACCCCTGAGGGCTTAGGGGTATTTGGCTGTAAGGTAAAATGCCTGCAGTTGGCCTTTGTGGGTAGTAAGGTGTGACTTCTTCACTTTTGTAGCTCAGTACCTGGTAGTGGGCCCCCGCATACCACACACTGTCATTACTTGGGCATGGAGGAAATGTTTACCATGTGCAGACACCCCATTTATGACCTCTGCCAGGGGTAGAGAGGGAGGAAGAAGGAGGAGCTGACTGTAGCTGCATCCTCCCTCGCTCTCCTTAAGATGCAGAGGCTGTTAATTTGTCCCAGGTATGTAGGGAGGACCTAGAAAACCATACTACTCTTTTATTGAAAATAAAAATGGTATTGGGCTACATATTGTGTATTATTATCATTATTAGAGCTATGGTATTTAACCCACTATCATAATCAATAAGACACAGACACCTGTTAGATTTTATAATTACCTTATTTATCTTGGGCTGGGTAGATAGTTCACCTATGCTATCTCATATCTTCTAGCCCCATGACATTCTTGGAGTCCTCTTTCCCAGCCCACATACGTGGGTTCCTTCTCCTCAATAACCCATCATGGTGTCCTCCTTCCTCCTCCCTTCCGATATATCTGTCTGCTTCCTGTGATTCTCCTGTTCCCAAAGCCTGGGATCCTTAGCCACGCCCACATCTTTCTGTCCTGCCCAGGTACAGGCTTTTTTTATTAGCCAATCATAAATAATGTCTTGGGCAGATTTATACAACAAGGATAGGTGTAACCAGATCTTGAGGGCCAGTAATTAGCATCAAGATACAAGCATCAGACCAACCCCCAACACTACTCTCTGGACACAGTGACTCTGGCTTCTAACCCCAACACTGCAGAGGCTCAGACAGGAAGATCAGGTGTTTGAAGCTAGCCTGGGCTGCATACCAAAACCCAGTCTTAAAAACTAAAAACAGGCCGGCCTGGGGAGCTAGTAAAGTAAGTTTTTGCCTTACAAACATGAGGACCTGAGTTCAACTCCCAGAATTCACACTGAGAAAAGAAAAGAAGCCAGTATTGCTAGTGTGAGCTTATAATCCCAGCACTGGGGCAGCAGAGACAGTGGATCCCTGCAGCTTGCTGCCCAACTGATCTATCCTACCAAGTCTTGGGATGAGAAGCCCTGTCTCAAAAAACAATAGATGTGGCTCCTAAGGAACACCACTTGAGTTAACCTCTGGACTGAACATGTATGCATAACATGCACACACACACACGCACACACACACACACACACACCTTGAGCATCATGCAGTGGAATTAGTAGTCTCTAATCTGACCTATGGACTTTTTCCTCATTCAGTGCCTGCAATACCCCTATGAAAGTAATTGTCCATGACGCTGGATGTCTCAGCTGCTCTTCACTATACCCCAGGATCCCTAGTAAGCAGACTATAATGCCGGTGAAGGAATGGACTTGCCAGGAAAGTGAGAACAAGCAGGCAGAGAGAGACAGAGAGAGAGAGAGAGAGAGAGAGAGAGAGAGAGAGAGAGAGAGAGCTTTCTTTTCCCGTGACTTTATATAGGCTGCCAACAGAAGGCATGGTCCAGACTAAAGGTGGGTCTTCTTACCTTAAAATATCTGGATTAAAGGTTACCTACCCCAAAGATCAGGATTAGAAGTGGATCTTCCAAGCTCAAATATTTTAATGAAGGGGGAAAAAATCCCACACAGATGTGCCTGGCCACTTGGGTTTTAGTTCAGTCCAGATGTGGTCAGGCTGACAACCAAGAATAGCTATCACAGATATAAACTCACACATGACCCCTTCCCTTCTCAAGCCAAGGACCTTACTTGACTATTCAGAGGTATTGGAGTTCGCTGGGACCATCAGGTGAGTGGGGTAGCATTGTGCGGTTTCTGAACTTGACTTTCCCTCTTTTGTCTTCCCCTCTCATACAGCTGCCAGTGCGGCCCCAGGGTGTGGCCTGAAAGTGGCCTGTGTATCCGCTGCAGTGTCTGATGAGTCAGTGGCTGGGGACAGCGGTGTGTACGAGGCTTCTGTGCAGAGGTGGGTTCCCAGGTGTTGTTCTGTTCCTGGGGAGCCTGTGAGCTCTGGATGTTCAAGCCCATATTCCACAGGATGAGGTAGGGCCCCAGTGACCTAGCCTTTCCCCTGGCAACCCTCTTTGGAGCCAAGCCCAACATGCAGGCAGCGAAGACTCATATGGTGTCCAAGGCTCCTAGGGCAAATACAGGTTCTGGGGTAAAACTGCAAAATGTACATCACGGAAATAGATGCTAGAAAAAGGGGGTGCATCCTAGAGAGGAGTACCAAGCACCTAGGAAAATGAGGACCCAGAGGAACACTGAGCACACAGCCAACAGCCTCACAGCAAGAATCCTGAGTCCAAAAACAAAAAAGCTTTTGTTCGTGGGCAGGAAGCTAACCCCTTCTGCTGGTGTCTTTTAGACTGGGCACCTCTGAAGCTGCTGCATTTGACAGTGATGAATCGGAAGCTGTGGGTGCCACTCGGGTTCAAATTGCCCTGAAGTAAGTGATGGGGGGGGTTAAGGACGGAGACCTTGACCTCTTCTTCATTGACAATATTGTACCTTCTTGGCTATCCAAGGAAGAAGCAGGACCCGCTAGCCTTGGTGGGCTCTTGAATAGAGGGCTACTTGGCCCTTCACTATAGATGAGGAATGCTGAGTTTCTTGTGACGGATACTGAGCCCCTGTGATGGGTACTGAGCTGGACGATAGCAAAGGACATGGGCTTCCTGTTTGTGTAGTGTCTACGTGTAGTATCTACTCTTATGGTGGTTGTCTTTCTGTCCCCATCCACACTCCTGTGTCCCTAGTTCAGGTTGACCCTGGGGGCCACAGCCCAGCTCTGGCTGACGTGTGCATTGCTGCTGCTGCTGGTTTTCCTTCCTGGGGGATGACTTCCACATTTTCTTCTGCAAACATTTAAAATGTCGGAAAATTTCACACTAACTTCTGCCACCTCTTTAAAATGGAAATGAGCGGACCATTTGGATGGCTTACCCAGTAAAAGCACTTACCATGAAAGCCTGCGTTCAGTCCCCAGAACCCACAGCGGGGAAGACAGAACTGACTTCCAAAAGTTGTCCTCTGACCTCCTGTGCCCTGTGGCATATGCATACCTGCACACATATTCACTCTCTGTAATAATAACAATAAATAAATAAAATAACATTTAAAACTTAAAAAACTAAAAAGGGGCTGGAGAGACGACTCCGTGGTTAAGAGTCACCAGTTACGCTGCTCTTGTAGAAGACTCATGTTTGGCTCCCAGCATATACACATGGGTGACAACAGCCTGGAATTCTAGCTATAGGGGATTGATGTTCCTGGCAGCTGCCAGCACTACACTTACACACACACACACACACACACACACACACACACACACGTACGTATATTAAACATATATGTCTTTAAAATAAAAACAAGCCAAGCATGGTGGTATACATCTTTAGCCCCAGCACTTAGGAGGAATAGGCAGGCTGATCTCTATGAGTTTGAGGACAGCCTGACTTCCATAGCAAGTTCCAGGCTATATAGCAGGATTTTGTTTCAAAAATAGACAAGCAAATAAAAATTCAGATGGCTGCCAGTTCTGGACCTGTTTCTGGTCATGGCCACAAAGCTAAGGTTAAGTGCTGTCTGGCTTACCATACTTGACAGAGCAGCCAGCAGCCATGACATGGGATTGTTAAGAAAGAAAATGTTGGGCATGGTGGCACATACCCTTAATCCTGGCACTGGGGATGCAGAGGCTGACGGATCTCTGTGAGCCAGCCTGTTCTACATAGACTAGCCAGGGGTACATGGTGAGACCCTGTTTTAAGAGGAAGAAAAGAGGGAGGAAGAAAGGGAGGCCAGGAGAAAGGAAAGAAGGAAGGGAATCATTTGCTGATAAGTGTTGTGCTGCCCCTTCATTTCAGATATGATGAGAAGAATAAGCAATTTGCAATATTAGTCATCCAGCTGAGTAACCTCTCTGCTCTGTCACTGCAGCAAGACCAGAAAGTGTAAGTATGGAGCCCTGCCTTTGTATACACCCTCTCCCCTGCTGTGCTTCTCCATGGGAAAGCTCTTTAGCTCCATCCTGCTCCAACTCAAACTTTAATGCAAGTGAGCATGCTGCCTGTGGGCACACGGCCACCGTGGCAAGCTTGCTAGCATTGGAGAGCTTCGCTATAGATAGCTTCTCCGCTTCCGGGTACAGCCTGGAGGCCCATGGCATGCTGCTCCGGGAATGCTGGGTGAGCTGGTCCTTCGTGGAAATCTCCTGGACTGTGACCTCATGAGAACAGTCAGGTCTGTTATCTTCCCTAGGCTGAAATGACTCTCTGCCTCTCCTGTGGACAGTCACTGTGCTTCTCTAGGAAGAATGTGACGGCGTGTTACCTGGAGGCACACACCTGCGCTGTCTCCATGCATCCCTGCTGTACACCGGGCTCATGTCATATTGTACTTATCCACCTACACATTTTCTCCCGTAACTAGGTCATAAGGCCTGGAGAGCGACAGCAGTTGCTGTATTCAACCAGTGTCCTGGGAGAGGATGCGGGGTGAGGAGAGAAAAAGCTGACAAAAAAAAAAAAAAACATGAGAGACCGGATTGGCTTGTTTCTAGTCTCCGCCCCCTCAAACAATGGCAGGACCACAAGTGCCCAGATTTGGTCCTTGTGCTGGGCTCTCTGTGCCTGCAAGAATGAGGTCTAGGTCCAAGGACAAACACATCTGTAGTTTTGTTAGAATTGTCCGTAAAGTGCTTGCCACAAAAGTATGAGGGACAGTGTTTCATCCCAAGGACCCACATGAGGAGGCAGGGCATGGTGGCACGCAGCTGTAATCCCAGCACTGGCAGGTGTGGATAGGCAAACCCCTGGGGCTTGCTAGCCAGCCCGCCTAGCCTATTCAGAAAAGCGTTAAGCCAATGAGAGATCTGTCTTTAAAAAATAAAAAATGATAGACAGCATGTGAGGGCTGACACGCAAGGTTGACCTTTGTCTTCCACTTGCACATGCACACAAAGCAGAACTTTCAGATTCCTGCCTGTAGGGATTAGAGCATCCTCTGTGCATGAGTGCCCCTGTTCCCGCCGTTGCTCAGTGCTCGTGAACTGCTGCCTGTCCATGTTTGGAACCAGTTCGCCTCAGCCTCCACAAACTTTGAGACGCTAAGAATTTGGACATAGGACATTCTGCGCTCTCTCCTTCACAGCTGTCTCCCTGGGGATTTCTGCAGTATGTCAGCCGTAGATGGCTGATGCAGCTCTGACGGTTCTGTCTCCTCCAGGAACATCCGTGTGGCCATCCTGCCTTGCTCTGAAAGCAGCACCTGCCTGTTCAGAACCCGGCCTCTGGACTCTGCAGATACCCTCGTGTTCAATGAGGCATTCTGGGTGTCCATGTCCTACCCAGCCCTTCACCAGAAGACCTTACGAGTAGATGTCTGTACCACCGACAGGAGCCATGTAGAGGAGTGCCTGGTAAGGGCTGCAGCTGTCTCTGTCTGTCTGTCTACTTGGCCTTCAGTCCTTAAGACGTGAGAGTGATACAGGTTGGGGTGTGCTCATTCTGAATGTCAGGCAGACAGGCCTCCACAGAGAATGGTCTCAGACGTGTGGGGAACCCTCTATTGGGAGAGGCGCAGCAGACCTGAAAGTGCCTGGAAGTGCATGCCACCTGCCTCACCCTCGCTGTGACACAGTAGAGGTCAGACAAGAAGCTCGGAGTAGTAAGAACAGCCTGACGATCAAATCTCGCCTTTAACACTCTCGGACTAGCTGAGAGGCCACGGGCAAGTTCCTTAACACCTCTGCTTTCCACTTTCTTTGTCTACAGTCCTTCCTGGTTGTGCACCGGTGAGTACATGCACACAAAGCACCCAACGAAGTGTCTGACACGGGTTCTCAGTAAACGGGACCTTTCCTGCTCACCCCCCCCAACCCCCCGGCTTCCTCCTCCTCACCATTGGCAGAAGCCAGGGTCGGAGAGGCAGTGGCTCTGTGAAAGCCATGTACTTCAATTCAGGCAGAGCAAGGTTGTTCAACCTTGAATAACCCCTCCCCAGGGGATTCTGGGATACAAAAATTTTTGTTCTGAGCTGAACAAAATGAAAGGCTTTCTTAACTCTGATGCCATTTCAGAGTGTTTAAAAGGCAGCTCCCGTGTCTTTAAAGCAGTGTGGGCTTTAGAGGTCTCTGCTAAGAGCCCATTCGGTGCCCGTGCCTGTGCTGGGCACTGGAGAGCTGGTGAGAGCCCCTTGGACAAGGAGACAATGTTGGCAGCTGACACACAGACAAACCATGGTACAGGCTGTGTTGGAAATGGGTGGGTTCAAGTGACAGAAGAAAA
The DNA here is from genome assembly GCF_030254825.1 of Meriones unguiculatus. NCBI lineage: Eukaryota > Metazoa > Chordata > Mammalia > Rodentia > Muridae > Meriones > Meriones unguiculatus. The sequence goes on from NC_083359.1 coordinate 33,843,270, forward strand.
CTTGACACTTGTGTAGAGGATAAGCCAGGGGTTTGTCCGTGGCACTGAGCGGTCTCCCTGCATCCACATCAGGAAGCTGAGAGAGTAACCATGGCAGTTGCTCCATCCCCTGCAGGCTGGTCTTTCTCCTGGTGGCAGCCACAGGCCTTTTTTTGTTCAGAGTGGGAGACTCCTGGCTGTCCAGCCTCACCTGGGTGTGCTCGTAATGGAGAAGCCTTCCTGCTGGGGAATTTGGGGGGCTGCATCCTCAGGAGTTAAGGACAAGTCAACAAGCTAACCCTTCTGAGCCCTTCCACCCGAGAGCCTTCAGTGCCCAGTCTCAGTTCCCAAATCTGTCGTGCAGCCCTCTGATGGAACATGAATGCAATGCTCCTCAGACTTGGCACACATAGCAGGTGTTGTGAGTCACCTGGCAAAGCGCAGGTGGAGATTCAGCAAACCTGAGAATCTGTGTTTCTAACTGGTTCCCGGGGAGTGGGAATGCTACGGTCCCCGGTCACATTTTGAGTGATGCGAACATAGAAGGGAGGAGTACCCACCCAGGCTAAGTGCTCAGTGGACGTGCATGTCAGTCACTTTCCTGCTGAGCCCGTGACAGAAGACCTGCCTCTTCTGATGATGTTACCATGGACACAAATTCAACAGTGAATGTCAGTCGGATGACATTTTCTGACAGACACTAAATTAGGTCCCCGACAAGCACTCTCTCCATTGATTTCAGTCATCTTAAAAACAGCTACTTGGTGCCAGTGGGGAACTGAGATGAAAGATCTTACTTTGGGTCATACAGTTACATGGCGGCAGAAGGTGTATTTGGACCCACTGTCTGCAGGGCATACATTCAAGCCCCCCAGTGTCCTTTCTCTGCTAGCTCAGTGCTCCTTGGAGGCTACAAATGGTAACAAGAGGGGCTGAGGAGGCATGGTGGGCACTGAAGGAAAATGTTGCCAGACCCAGGGTCCTCTGGTCAAGCTTTCCTCAGCCCTGGGAATTCCAGAATCCTGTTTTCTTCTCCTGAGTGGGTGCCTTTTATTCTTCCTTCCTAATTGAAGTCTGGCCATTGCTGGTTGCCATGGCAACAGCCAAAGCACTCATCTTACAGTGGCTTGTTGCTGCCCATGACCAATGGGAAACCTCCTTGCCTGCCTACATTGGGAACACGAAAAGCTTCGGTTTGGGTGGCTGGAGGAGGAGAGACAGTGAGACCGGAGAGGGAAAGGGTCCCTGGGCTCCCACTCGGAGACTCCCTGCCTTGCTGGGGCTTTGGAATCCCCAGTCTGCTTTAAGCCATTTAATCAGCCATATCATTAATAAGTGCCTGTGTGTTTACCGTTGGGCCAAAAGCCCCTTATTTAACTCTCAGCACACAGCCCCAGGGAGAAGCATCCGGGTGTTCTTCATTTTACAGAATGAGCACGGCCCCCAAAGGCTAAATTACCTGCCCGGTTCATCCAGTGAAATGACCGAAGACCAAACTGCATTTGAACACATTCACCTTCTTTATGTGTTCCTGTTGAACTGTGTTACGTTATGTTTCAGGGTGACCAAGGGCCTCCCCAGACCCCAGGGTTCAGGGGAACGCACAGCCTGCCTTCCCTAAGATTGTCAGCAGCGATTTTGCTACCTGTGTTACTGTGACATCCCCTTGCTCCCACCGAGCCACTGAGGCCGGTGTCATACAGCTCAGGCCTGGTGTCATACAGGCAGACCCCACCATTGGCCGTTACAACAGCTCCCTTGTTCCTTTCTCACCTGGTGTCACTAACCCGGAAAATCCCCAGCCCTGCCAAGGTGAACCCCACCCCCACCCCTGTGCAACTGGACAGAAAATACACCTAGGCATTGCTGCGTGGCATCCTTTGAAAGTTATCATTCACCAGTGTTTTCCCACAATCCCTGAATGCCCCTCATCCTCACACTCTGTCTCCTTGGGCCATTTGCTCTCCAGGTTGTACATTCCAGCATTTATGGGCTATTCAGTAAATCATGTATGTTGAATCCATGAATGAGTAAATGCCCTCAGAAATGCTTCTAGTTTGTGAAGGTGAATGATATTCATGCCTGTGAGCCGGTACCAGCAGGCAGTGCATCTTGTTGTCATTAATAATAATCTGATGAAGGTGTCATGCTTCCAAGCTGTTCTCGTGGTCCCTCCTCAGCTTGTACCTCGAACGTAGCCTGTCATGTTCTGAACTGCAATATCCGTTATATTTGTACGTCCCCCCCCCCAGGAAACTGCTGTTCCCTTGGTGGGGGATCGTGTTCTAGACGTTTCTCTGGCTGCAGGGAATACTTATGGAATGAATAAAGGAGTAATGTACATATTCTTCTGTGTACTTACATTTATTCTGGTGCCTGGAGCATGGCAACCATTTAATTCCTGAATTAAAAACACCACCACCACCACCCCATCCTTGCTGTTCTCCTCCTTCCCCTGGTGAGGAAGCTGGTGTCAGAATTGTAGTGTCACTACCTGCTGACTTCCTCTCCCTACTATTCTCCCAAAAATTGCTGCTAGTCAGCCAGACTCAGCAGTCTGCACCACAACCTGATACGTCCCATTTCAGGTTGAATATCCATGTCAGAAATACTTGACCAAAACGGTTTCAGATTTCAGGGGGGGGTTGTTTGTTTGTTTGTGTGGGGGTTCATGTTTTTTGTTTGTTTGTTTTTGTTTTGTCTTGTTTTACTTGTTCAGAATATTTGTGTGTATAATGAGATGTATGCTGGAGCTGGAATCTGAGTCTAAATAGGAAATTTGTTTGTTTCAGATACACCTTGTATCCCTAGCCTGAAGGTAATTATAGAATATTTTCAGTAACTTTGTGCATGAGAAAAAGGTGCGGCATGGCATTTTTTTTACTTGTGGCATCCTCAGATAGTCTTGGGGTTTGGAGCAGTTTCGATTCAGATTGACAGCAGAGATGCCCACCCTATAGAAGGAGAAAGCAGAAGACAGGCTCTGGGGTGGGTTAAAGAGCCCCTGCCTCAGGCGAGCCCTCCCCGGCTCTAGGCCCACTTTGCAAACTGGCTCCCACTGGTTCATCTGCCACCCATAGACCTAGCCACTGGTGTGTGAAAACAAAGGGGAAAGTGGGTGGGTTGACCCCTAAACCTGTCCTGAGCTCTTCAGAAGGACTGGGTAAAATGCTTGAATGCCTAAGGAATGGGGTAAGGCTAGCTTACGGAGCTTCCCTCTGGGGCTGGACCAGAAGATGCTGTACTTGAAAAGCTTCCTTTGTGGTGAGACAGGGTAGTCTGTTGCTGTTCATTTTTAACTTAAGAAGTGCATTTGTACGCTTCAAAGAAAAGGTACATGAAAAGCTCCCACTCTTTGACATCAGCCCTGATCCTACTGTGTACCTTATATACTTAGCCGTTTGGATTTGTTTATTCTTTATCTCCCCATTATTTGTTGTGGAACACATGATCGTCATCATACACCGTGCAAATGTGTGTGTGTGTGCACGCATGTGTGTATGCGTGTGTGTATGTGTGTGCGTGTGTGTGTGTGTGTAATTTTTTTGCATTTAAATGTGAACCATAATCCTTAGAAGGTAGGGTCAAGAAAATTAGTTCAAGGCCCGTCTCTACTACAAAAAAAAAAAAAGTCAAAGTGAAGGCTCCTGTTCGTGGGTCATTTTGAACTGGTATCAAGGAGATAGATGCCTACACGCATGATTTCCAAGCCAGGGGGTAAATGCATCCATGTTTTTGCTACATGTTACCAAATTCCTTCTATAAGGAATGTAAAAGCAACCACTCCTGTAATTGCTTGTTCAGTGTTGTGCTCCTTGGGACTCTCAGCTGCTAGAAAGGGATCCTTATTATCCTTAGTACTCAACCCAGAACCTAACCCAGATTAGCACAGAAGTATCAACAAGCAAAATTCAAATAACCCAGTTTAAAAAAAAAAAAAAAAAACTGGCCACATGCGAGCGTGGTAGCATAAACCCATAATCCCAGCACTAGGGATTCGTCTGTAAAAACAGAAGAATCAGAAGTTCCGTGTCATCTTCAGCTACACAGCAAGGTCGAGGCCAGTGACGACCTGTGTCAGAAGATACTAGATGTATACATTCAGAGAAGCTAAACATGGTGGCACAATGGCTGTAAATTAGCACTCAAGAGGCTGAGTTCTGGGTGTGGGTGGGTAACATAGTGAACCCAAGGCCCCTATCTCATGGGGACTGCTGTTTTCCACATGGTCGACGTTAGCTGACATACTCAGTCTCTCTTGTTGTTTGTCCCTAACAGGGAGGTGCTCAGATCAGCCTGGCGGAGGTCTGCCGGTCTGGGGAGAGGTCAACGCGCTGGTACAACCTCCTGAGCTACAAATACTTGAAGAAACAGGAGAGGGAGCCCCAGCCAGCAGGAACTCCAGGACCTGACCACATGGTGAGTGGACTAAGCTGATCGGGCTGTGGGCCTACTCCCACCGCCTAACCTGCAGCACCCGGTGAGCTAGAGCTAGGCTTGTGGCAAAGGAGAGGAGCCCAGTGTAGGAGAAAACAGAAGCAAGTGGGAGGAGAGGGGTCATAGAGGAGCGGTCTTCCCTGAGCGGTCATGACCAGTGCTCCCTGTGGGTTCTCATTTTTTCCTTCTGAATTCTGCTGTATCTTACATCAGCAACAACAGCAACCAAAAAAAAAAAAAAAAAGAAAGAAAACAAACTTTAAAGTTTTTAAAATGTCATGTAGAAGGCTATGTGAGTGGATCAGCGGATGGGACCAGTCTAAGAAAAGTGAGATCCCAGATAAAAGAAGGATAGAAGGAAGAAAAAGCTGAGAGATAGAATCCAGTTCCTGCTTTGAGGACCTGAGACTGCAGGGGGGTTAGGGAGGCTGTCCAGAACTTGGCTCCCTCGGGGCCAGGTGACAGATGGGCCAAGCATGTCACTTCTTTGAGACTCCGTGTTTTCACGTCTATAAGGAGTTTGATACGGTTGAGGACATGAATGTAGCGAGTGCTTGTTGGGTAAATGGCATCTGGCTTGTTTGAAAATGCTTTCCTTGCTTTAGCTTGACTGTGTTTTAGTGCTGGTCATTGAAAACAGCCCTCAGCCTTCTCTGTGTGTGCCTGTTATCCAACATAGTTAGCCAGAAGCGGGAAGATCGCTGAACGTTTGAGTCCAGCTTAGTCTGCAGAATTAGTTCCAGGCCAACCGGTCTTTAAACAAAAACAACAGAAAGACATGCACCCAGTCGTGGTTCAGTAAGCTGCTGTATATGAGCAAACCACCTGTCATGGCCCTTGCTTAATTTTAGATCTCTCTCTCCTTCCCCAAAGAACGTGTCAGGGTTTCCCAACCCGGAGAGTGAGAACGGGGGCTGACAGTGAGGGCAAATGAACCATGTGATGAGAAAGCCAGGGCTTCCGTCTTTGCTCGGATGTCAGCAGAGCGAGCGCTGTCTGCTAGGCCATTCTTCTGTGCATCCACCATCATAGTTAATCTTCATAATGACCTTTCCTGGTGCTTATTAGAAGAAAATGAGGGCCAGAGAGATTCAGTCATTCTCTCAGGTCACACAGTCCTCCTCAGTAATGGCACTACTCGATCCCTTCTGGAACCCCTCCACATCTGTACCCACGCACCCCAACCCCAACTTGCCGCTGTGTCTTTGTTCCCAGACACACAATGCTTGCCTCCCTCTTGATCCTTAAGGTTTTGCTATGTCCTTGATGTTTCACGTGGCACGAAGACTCTGACAGACATCTCTCTGATCTCCTTCAGTCAGAACAACAATGCTTTCCCTTCACTGCTAAACTAACTTTGTGCCAAGTAGGTCCACACACATAGAGAGATACTCTCCAGACCAGCCAGGGAAATGAAAACAATAGTTCCCATACGTGAGTGACTATGGGCTAGATGCTTGGCCGCTCCAGCCTTTGGGGTTTTTCCCCTGTGTTCTCTTGGAGGGTTACGTATCCGGATGCCCGGTAGGTATGGCGGCACCCAGGGTCCCCACTGACCTGACAGCCTCTCTCTCTGCAGGATGCTGTGTCTGCCTTGCTGGAGCAGACAGCTGTAGAGCTTGAGAAGAGGCAGGAGGGGAGAAGCAGCTCCCAGACGCTGGAGGGCAGCTGGTAAGTGATGCACTCTGTGGGGCTGGACTCAGAGAACTCTGACCACAGGGCATCCAGGGGCAGGTTCCCCTGAGCATCAGAGAACTGTGCGTACAGCCACTGCGGGCAACAAGGCTGGCTGGGCACATGGCACCTAAAACCCTTCCCCAGTTTATGTTCCACAGACTTCCCATGCCTTGTGCCTGCCTGATGCTGCTGTTTATTTTAGTATGCTGACATTTATTTGGACTTTTTTTTAAAACTGGGCATGGAGGATCGCATCTGTAATCTCAGAACTTGGGAGATTGAAGTGGAAAGATTGCTATGAGTTCAAGGCCAGTATAGGTCACCCCCCCCCAAAAAAAAAGTTTCTTAAGCCTGCTGTAGATTTTAAATTTGAATCATTTACCATAAGCTGGGTATTATACAGTAAGAGTTGTACTTGGTTACTAGGAATAGATGGAAGAAGTAAGAGAAATGAGAAAGTTCTGGGTTGGGAGTGAAGCTGGCTGGCAGAATGTTTGCCAAGTACACATAAGATCTTATGTTCAATTCCCAGCACCTGAAGGAGGAGAGGAGGAGGAGAAGGAAAAAAATTATTGAAATTGATTCTTTGTTACTTAAGAACAGGAGGAAACAAGCCAATCTCCCAACTCCGTATTGTTACTGGGAACCCAGGTTCCTTCTCTCTTTCTCTCTCTCGTTTGCTCTCTGTACTATGAGACCTCAGCATTGAGGCTGCTTTATAAGCTCAAGATGGCTGCTCCCACCAGGCAGTCATCCATCAGGAAAGATGCATCTCATAGCCAGGTAGTTCTTCGGCAAGTCACATACAGCAGCATCCACTGTTTCTCCTCGGCTAGCCTTTGCTGTGTGGCCCACTCTGCTGAGGAGGAGATGGGCAAATGAACACCGTTGCTTAGATGTGAAAATCAAGTTCCTGCCATTGAAGCAAAGAGGTGGGAATACACCTGAGGCAGAGGGGCTTGCTCAGCCTCAGAGGGGATCTGTGGAAAAGTCAAAAGCATCATAATAAAATGCTCACTAGGCCAGGCCCCTCCCCCCAACCCAACCCCCCCCACCCCGTATTTAAAAGGAAAAGCAGGGCAGTGTTCTGCACTGTGGCTAGATGCTGCAGACTCTTTCATGTGGACAGCAAGATGGTGCCACACACTTCAGCAGCAGAGACTTCTGCTAGGGTTTCAATCCTGTCTTTGTATAACCCTCAGCAGAACTTTTTAGTTTGTTTGTCATTGCTTGAGACAGGTCTCACTGTGTAGTCCTAGCTGGAACTCACTACATATGTCAGGCTGAACTCCCAGACAGCCACCTTCCTCTGCTTCCTCAGTGAAGGGATTAAAGGTGAGCCATCAAACCCGGCTGCACTTTTACTTGTAATAAAATTATCATGTGGCAGGGCATTGGTGGCACACGCCTTTGATCCCAATGCTAGGGAGGCAGAGGCAGGCAGATTTCTGAGTTTGAGGCCAGCCTGATCCACAGAGTGAGTTCCAGGACAGCCAGGGCTACACAGAGAAACCCTGTCTTGAAAACCCAAACCAAAACATAAAAGAACAGGTAATTAATTGTACACATGCAGGTGACAGTACCGTATTTTGGTAACTGTGCTGTGTGTCATGGTCACAGGGGACTGACGGCTGACATCTGCTTTGTAGAGCAACAGGCAGCCACTTTCAGCCATTTTGTTGTGTTTTGTTTGAGATAGGGCCTGACTATGAAGCCCTGGCTAGCCCGGCAGTCGCTGTGCAAACCAGGCTTGCCTCAGATTTGTGGATAAATCCTCTAGCCCCTTCCTGCGCGTCTTTCAGTTTCCTTTAGCCATTCTTACACACAACCTGCTGTTAACAGTAGCCAAAGTGTGCAGTAGCCTATGCACACTTTGGTACTTCTTCCTCTCTCAGTCACGTGATACTCCTCACCACGTGAATACCCTTCCCTCCCTTCTCTTGGAACTGCCATCCTCCCCTCTTCTCTGTGACGTCAACTATTTGATTCTATACGTGAAGGAGAATGGCGGTGTCTGTCTGTTCCTGGTGTCTGACCCTAAACCTCCAGGTCCTTCGTGTGGTCAAAGGTGACAGCTACTCTGGCTGACTAGCATTCGGTGTACACAGACCATGGCTGCTGGCGGACACGTGGCTGAGTCCATCCCTTGGCTGTTGTGCACAGTGCCGCAGTGAACAGGGAGTGACCAGACTTTCTACCTCAGTCAGCAACCTACAGGACACACTCAGTAACTCCTGTGTTATCACTGTGATAGTCCAGAATTCTGTAATCGGTCTTCCCTTTCAGTCTTTGACTCAGGGGTCACTGTATGTTTCTTGGACAGGACCAGATGGCAAATACCATCTGCTGTGGCTATACAGCTTCCACTGTCATCTCCTCAAGTTGCCTCTACAGTGTGAAAGCAGCCATGGGCCATGAGTAACCAGTGGCCATGTCTGAGTTCCATTGACAGTCCATGTATGGACACTGGAATTGACATTTCTTAGCATCTGTACCTGCCACAATGACCATTGCCATTTGTTTGTTTGTTTGTTTGTTTGTTTGTTTATGTTATTTGACAGATGGGCTAGGGAATCGGCTAGGTAGATACTTACCTACCATGCACAAAGCCCTGGGTTTGATTCCCCGCACCCCACAAACTGGGTGTGATACCATATTACCTATACTTACAGCGCATGCACTCTGGAGAGGGAGGCAGGGGAAGCAAATTCCCAGGTGGCCACATAATGAGGTCAAGGCTCACCTAAGATGCTTTGAGACCCAATCTCCACATAAAAATAAATGTAACTGTAAAAGCAATTCACAGCTTAAACTGTTCCCCAAACAAGCAGTGGGTTGGACCCGCTGGTGATAGTTTCTGACATATGCACTCTTCTTTACCATCCCTCCATGTGATAAAGAGCATACCAGGCCACTGGAATTTTGCATTCCTTTGTTTCTGGCTTGGTCACAGTGTCCATCTCACTCTCCCTGTCCCTGGCAACCCTTATGCTGACAGTCACCCAAGCTAAGCTCTGATGCCAGAATCAGCCCAGGTCCCCTCTCCCCACAGCCTGGCACAAGATCACTGGTTTCTACTGAATTCCAAGCTAATGCTGAGACTTTTCAAGCTGTCTCCTAGCAACCACCTTCTGTTCTTACTCCCCTTGTGGCCCCCTCTCTCCCCACCCCCTGCCATTCACACTTCCCAGATGCCAACTCACAAAGAGGGCCAGGCCTCCCAAAGCTGCTGCGGTGGGGTGGGTCCGTCTGCAGCTCTCTCCCCCAAGCCTGGAGGTAGCTTTTGATCCTGGGGCAATCACCAGCTTCCATGCACCTGCTGAGCCCTGTCATCCAGCGGAGATCTCCCAGAAACCAGCCCTTGGCACTAGGGCACTGACCTGCAATATTAAGGCCCAATGCAACTCTGCTACCCTCTCTCTCACTCTTTAATTGTTTAGGTGCCTTCGCTGCATTTTTCTCTCTCTCTCTCTGTGCCCTCTGTGGCAACGCTGGCCTCAAGCTCTCTGAGATCAGGTGTGCGTCACCACACCCAAGTAGAAAAGTGCATTTGTTTTGTTGAAGAGTCACAAGCAAGACTCAGAGGAGCCAGCAAGGTGGCTCAGTATGAAAAAGCCCTTGCCGCCAAGCCTGATGACCTGAGCTCAATACCAGAACCCACACAGAGAAGGGCAAGAACCAACTCCTGAAAGTTATCCTCTGAACCCTGACTCGCACGTGTGCTCTGCGGTGAGGGCATGCTGGTGCCCTCCCTCACGGGCACGTGCATACACGCAGTAATTAACTAGAATGAAAACACAGGAAAGGTAGCCTTGGGAGAGTGAAAAACCCCGATGTGGTGTCTGTCTGAGACAGTGTTCACAGGTGCCACTGCTGTGTCCCCGAACCTGAGCATGGCAGCTTTCAAACACAGATGGCGCGTTCTCAGGTAGGATTGTTAGACGGGAAACACCCCCAGGAACAAAGAATACCCTGAGCATGCCCCCTCTGGTGTCAACTACTGTACTAATGTAGAATGTGTTTATTTGGGGCTGGGGATATAGCTCAGTCGTAGAGTGTTTCCTAGCATGGAAAAAGTCCAGGGATCAGTCTCCAGCGCTGCCAAAACACGAACTGAGGAAGCCTGTGTTTATGATTTGACAGATGATACTACTGATTTGCCCACGAAGCGAGCATCGCTTCCTCACATTCTCACTCTGCGTAGAGAGGTGTCTGCTTTCTTTCTTTCTTTTTTTTTTCCTGTAAGATTTATTTATTTATGTATATGAGTGCTCTATTTGCATGTATGCCTGAATGGCAAAAGAGGACATCAGATTCCATTGTGGATGGTTGTGAGACACGATGTGGTTGCTGAGAATTGAACTCAGGACTTCAGGAAGGACAGCCTCTTAACCACTACGCCATCTCTCAGCCACTGATGTGTCTGCTTTCTAAGCCTTTACCAACACATGATAGCATCATCTGGCATTTTGTGTTCATTGTTTTGTATGCTACCTCATGTGTGTTTTGTTCCTCTGCGCTATTGAGATTGAGTGGGGTCTTTTTCTCTGTCCTGCAACATTTCAATCAGATAGCAGAGACCGGCCAAGAGGTCAAGTGCTCAGTTGGGTTAAACCACCTTGCTCCCCCATTAGCAGCCTGTGACACTGGATGAGGCCGTCAACCTGTGAGCCTCACCCTCAACCTATGAGAAGACCACACTGCCCCTCAGCACCATTGACTTTCTGAAGCAGCCAAGAAGGGCTGGTGATTGGCCCCTGCAGAATGCTCCGTGTGTGTGCTACCTGTGGGTCCGCGTGTCTAAAGCTAGCGAGGCTGCTGGCTGCAGAGGAGAGGAAAGCTCCCCTTATTGAAAGCTCCTCCTTAGTGGGGAGGCGTCTCCATTGCAGGGTTTCAAACAGAGATGGAGGTTGACCTTCCCCACTGGGGAAGCCTCAGGGTGTTGCTGTGTTTCCCCACAGTGGACACTGTGTGGACCATTCTTTTTTTAGCTGGGATTCTTGCTGCCCTGTGTGATGACGCTGTTTCACACAGGCCAGGGCCTGGCAGTGATGTATGTCTTTGGGAAGTCAGGATGGGATGAGATGTAAATTACCTCCCAACTATGTGGCCCATTAGCCTCACAAATCCTTCCAGCCCTGGAGACCAGGGGACAGGTAGTCAGTCAGCTCACGCTGTCACCAGAGCAAGGGCTGTTTGGCAAACAGTGCTGGAAGAGTTAGCCATACAAATAGGTAAATTAATTTTCATTCTTATTTCACCTCAATTGAAAGTGACTCTGGTTTGGATCATAGAGGTAAAACATCAAAACAGAAACTGTAAAATGTCTAACAGCAAGGATAGGAGATTCTGTTGGCTGTGGTGTAGCTCCGTGGTAGAGCACTTGTCTAATGCACATAGGTCCTGAACTCAATCCCAGCACAGCCATAAAGAAGTAAGCAACAGGGCTGGAGAGATGGCTCAGTGGTTAAGAGCACTGTCTGCTCTTCCAAAGGACCCGGGTTCAATTCCCAGCAACCACATGGCAGCTCACAACTGTCTGTAACCCCAATTCCCAGAGATCTGACACCTTCACACTAATGCACATAAAACGAAATAAAATAAAGTATTAAAAAAGTATATTTAAAAAAAGAATTAAGCAATAAAGCCAGGCAGTACTGTCTGACTCTTCTTATATGAAATGCAAGAAAAATCTAATTTGATCTGTAACACCGGAAAGCCCACTGGTGGCCATCAGGGCATGGAGGGGAGGCTAAATGGGAAGGGTAGGTGGAAGGGTACCTCTCTCATATGGGATGTTCTGTATCTTGACACCCACTGGCTTCTGGCTTCCGTGGGCACTTGAACCCACACAGCACACATACAGACAAGACTATGCAAGCCGGGCTTGGTGGCACACGCCTTTAATCCCAGCACTCCGGGAGGCAGAAGCAACAAGCAGGAGTCTGAGGCCAGCCTCCTGTACAAAGAGAGTCTAGGCCAGCCAAGGCTACACGGAGAAACCCTGTCTTGGAAGAGATAAAAAAATAAAAAGAATACACAAACATGCACGCACATACACAAATAAATAATAAAGCTGGTTGTCTGGTTGGGATCCTAGAGGTGGAACCTGGGACATTAGACATGCTAGGAAAATGCTCTGCTGAGCTCCAGCCAGCTCCTTATTGAACTTTCTTTTGATGAATACCCTTACAATCATAAGTCTTAGAGACCTTGCCTGGATGCACTTCCAAGCAGGGCAGGTGGTGGAACAGCATCTGGAAGAATGACCACAGCATTGTGTCGCCACAGGACATACGAGGAAGAGACCAGTGAGAATGAGGCAGTAGCTGAGGAGGAGGAAGAAAAAGAGGAAGAGGAGGGAGAGGAAGACGTCTTCGCTGAAAAAGTCTCCCCAGAGGCAGAGGAATGCCCAGCACTAAAGGTAAAAAGAGCCAACCTGAGGAGATTGTTTTTCATCCCTCTGTCTGGGCTGTCAGAAAAGGCTCTCAGTTTCAGGGGATGGCTCCCCAAGTGGGCGGTGTACTTAGAAGTGGCTGTCCCTGCACACTGAGTCATATTTGGAGACGACAGTACACCAAAAGGGCTGAGGAGTCCCCTACCTTTTCTTCTGTCCTCTGTGGCTTCCCTATCACTCTGATCAGATCTCAAGCCTTGCAGTCTTAGTTCAGAGCCCAACTCTGCCTCTGCCCTGGCTGTGTAGCCTTGGGTAGCTGCCTCAGTCCCACCCGGCCTCCGTTTCTTCATCTCTAAAATTCACGCAGTAACACCAGCCATGCTCATAGGCCTGGGAGCAGAGATCTCTATTTCCAGGGCCCTGGGGATGCCTTCAGATAACTCCCATGTTGTTCTTGAATGGAGCCCTGGGACAGAGCTTCCAACATCTGGCCAGCGGGATCCTAGAACAAAACTCTTTCTGACTTCTCCACATTGAGGAGTGTCTCTACAGTTTCTCCCACTAGAGGGCGCTTTTGTCACACTCAAGCAGGTGCTGTTCCTGCTAAGACAGTTATTTTCCAGACCATCTTTTCCTGGTGCCTGCTCTGTGCAGGCGGTAGAGAACATGGTGGTCTCTCCATTTGTTTGCTTGCTTGTTTGTACAGGGTCTTACTATGTAGCCCAGGCTGGCCTCGCACCCAGTTTCCTGAGTGCTGGGATCAGATGCCTGTGCTACCATGCTTGGCTTTACCATAGGCTTATTGTCAAAAGGAGGTTCCCTAGTTGCCTCCGTAGTTCCAGAAAAGCATCAGAGTACTGGCCAGGACCATGGAGGTCTTGGAGGTAGCTGGTGCTTAATTACGGAGGATGGTGGGTCAGTGCACTTGAACCTGAGCACCGCCATGTCTCCAGGAGCTGGTGGTGCCTCCTGTGGCTCCCAGCAGTACATGGGGTGGGAAGGTGGGAGCGGGCGCTCTGGCTTCCGTTGCTACTCTGTAAGTGCAGCTGATGAGGCCGGCACGGTGACAGCCCACGAAGTTCATCTGTACCCGTGGCCAAAAGTGAAATGACAGAAGTGGGAGGGCCCCGAGACACAGGGGACGCTGGTGTAAAAAACCTGACCTCTTCCTCAGGTGGACAGAGAGACCAATACTGACAGCGTGGCCCCATCCCCCACCGTGGTGCGCCCCAAGGACCGGCGGATGGGTGCCCCTTCGCCAGGGTCGTTTCTTCGAGGGAATACCATCATCCGCTCCAAGACCTTCTCACCCGGACCCCAGAGCCAGTATGTGTGCCGGGTAAGCCAGCCGTGATGCCTTCCCCGTCCCCCAGAGCAGCCAAGGGTCTGCTTCAGCTCCGGCTGAAATCAGGGGGTCACTCTCACAGCGTGTCTTACTCTCAGTGAGTCTTGGCCATTTTCTGGTAGGTTAACGCCATGGAATTTGTTTCCCCTTATGTGGAATACACAGGCCCACCTCCTAGGTCATGTTTGCTTGTTTGCTTGCTTGATTGATATGAGAAAATGAGCTGGCCTGTGAGACTGAGTGGAAGGCTTAGAGGATAAGAGCATGAGCTGTGCAAGCATAAGGACGTGAGGGAGAACATCCTAGCACCCATGTGAAAGCCAGACATGGCCACATGTCCTGGAACCTCAACGCTGGGACACAGAAATGGGTGGCTCCCAGGACCTCACTACCAACCAACCTAGCCGAGGTAACAAGGTTAGGGTTCAATGAAAAGCCTTCGTCTCAAGGGAGAGAAATCACAGAAGGTGATGCCCTGTATAATGCTCTAGTTCCATATGTACACATGCATACATACCACACACACAGAAAATTAACTTTTAAAAAAGATTTAGTTTTTTTATGTAGGAGTGCTCTAGCTGCATGTACACCTGTATGCCAGAAGGGGGCATCAGATCACATTATGGATGGTTGTGAGCTACCATGTGGTTCCTGGAAATTGAACTCAGATCCTCTGGAAGAGCAGTCAGTGCTCTTAACCACTGAGCCGTCTCTCCAGCCCAACAAACTTTGTAAAGAAAAAAGAATATGGGCTGGAGAGATGGCTCAGAGGTTAAGAACACTCACTATTCTTCCAAAGGTCCTGAGTTCAATTCCCAGTTACTACGTGGTGGCTCATAACCATCTATAGTAAGATCTTGTGTGCAGGTAGAATGTTATATAAACAATAAATAAATCTTTTTAAAAAAAAGGATAAAGAATATGCCATGAAACAATATAGCTGCAGCCAAGAGGAAGAGGGTGGCTTCAGTTGTGGTTTTAAAATGTAAAAGTACAGAACAGGACGCAGCTGTGAGCTCAGCAGGCTGAGGCAGGGGAATATGGAGCCTGACTTCAGGGTCAGGCTGGGCTCACTTAGAGAAACTATGAAAAAACAAAAACAAAAACAAAAACAAAAAAACCCTGGAAGTCATGTTACCTACCAAGACAGCCACAGCATTTACTTTATTATTCTTCTCTTTTAACGGGGCACAGCGGCACATGCCTTTAATCCCAGAACTCAGGGAGGCAGATGCAGATCACTATGAGTTTGAGGCCAACCTGATCTACAACATGAGTCCAGGATAGCCAAGGCTATCCAGAGAAACCTTGTCTCAAAAAAAAAAATTTTTTTTTCCTTTTCCTTAATATAGAATCTTAGTGTGTGATTATTTAGCAAACAAAAGGATGGACTTCATTTATTGCTTTGTTTTGCCTTTAATTTTATGTCTCCGGGTACTTTGCCTCCGTGTGTGTCTGTACACCACTTGTGTACTTGGGGTCCAGAGAAGCCAGCAGAGGGTGACAGAGCTTCTGGGACTGTAGTTACAGACAGTTGTGAGCTGCCATGTGGGTGCGGGGCCCTCTGCAAGAGCAGCCAGTGTTCTTAACCGCTGAGCCATCTCTTCAGCCCATATCAGAACTTATTAAATGCCAGGAGTTTAAAATCTAAGAAGCCAAGTCCGGTGACAGTGGCCAGAAACTAAAAACCTTAAAAAGGTCCAACCAGGGTGATGGGTCCCACCATATTTGCAGGAGGAAAGCTGTTCTCATCTTGTCTTCCCAGAAAGTTTTTTGCTTGTTTGTTGTTTGCTTGCTTGTTTGTTTTTTGAGGCAAGGTTTCTTCTTGTAGCCCTGGCTATCCTGGAACTAGCTCTGTAGACCAGGCTGGCCTGGTGACAGAGGCTTCCCAGAATGTCCTTTAACCAACTGCTTTCTCTTCCTTTAATGGTCTCCTTGTACGTACATTTTAAAGGCTCTTTGTGTACGAACACCACAGCAAGATGCTACTGGCAGCTTTGGTTTTGAGTTGCATTGCCACGTTATAACTGTCTTGTGGCTATGTACAACACAAAATACAATAGAAATCAAGTGACTGGCTGAGTGAGACAGCCCGCCCCTGTAAGAAGAGCTCCAGGCTATGGTAGGTGTGGTGCCGTGAGCCTGGGAGGAACTGGCAGAAGGACCAGAAATTCTAAGTCATCTTTAGCTACCTAACAAGTTCAAGGCCAGCCTAGGCTACATAAAATCCTACCTCAAAAAGAAATCAAATGTTCTGGGGTGTGGGGGGAGGAAGAGGGGCGGGGGGGCAGCTTTTAGATAGACAAAGAGTGAGAGAGACAAGTAAATGTGGTGGTGGAAACCTTGATCGCTGGATTAGAAGGGGATGAGGCAGAAGATCCTAAATTTAAGGCCAGCCTGGTGTATATAGCAAACCCTTTAGAGACCAAGCATGGCTTGGTGGTGTTACACACCTACCTATAGGGAGAGCTGATGAGACAGGAATACCAGGAATTCAAGACCAGACTAGGCGACAACACGCACACACACACACACACACACACACACACACACATACACACACACATGCACGCGCGCGCGCGCGAGAGAGAGAGAGAGAGAGAGAGAGAAAGAGAGAGAGAGAGAGAGCGAGCGCGAGCACGCGCGCGCGCGCATCTCCACCCACCTACATACATCCCAAAAAGGTAAGTAAGGTCTGGAGGTTTAGCTTAATGGAATACTGCTTAGCAGCTTAGCGTATGCAAGGCCCTGTGTCTGATGTTCTGTATTGGGGATAAAATAAGGAAAGGCGTGGTGACCAGGCCTGTAATCAAAGGCACTATACTTCCTGTGAGCTCCCTGCCTCACTGTCCACACCCTACCCTCCCTCCCTCAGGCACTCTTCACACCCTGCCCTCGCTCCCTCGCTGTCCACACCCTGCCTTCACTCCCTCATTATTCAGTTCGCCCTCTCCCCAGCTTCCACCCTATGATGAGGTCCTCATCCCTTTCCTGGCTCTCCAAGCCCTCCAGCCCCTTCCGGGCCAGCCTAACCTTCCTTCGTGCTATTGTGCATGGAGGGTCTGAGCACCTACCGAGTCTAAGGGGTCACTGGTTGCTTGGGCTCTAGAAGCAGCCCCTACAGCCATCCTGCCGTGAGGGTAAGCGTGCCTAAGATACGTGCATGCCTCGCCTGAGTCACAAGATGAAATGATACTTCCTTCCCCTGTCCAGAACCCCGCATTCCCCCTGAAGCCTAAGAATCAGTAAAAACAGACCTCCTTCCTACCCTTCTAATCCAGAAGACACCACAAGCTGCACTAACCTGGCTGTAATGGAGAGAGGAGGGGCAATTTCCCAGGAGCCCATCTCTAAGGCCTAAAGATATGAGACTGAGTGGAAAGGTTCATCTTTTCATCACCTCAAACTGCACAAATTAAGTTTACCGGGTACCTATCACCTTAGTTCCCCCAGAAAACCTCCCCTGGAGTCCTTCCCAGTGAAAATAGAGGCCTTCTCTTCTAGGTTAAGTCTCAAGCTAGTCATTCAAGCCAGTCAGCATCTGTGGGAGCCATGCAGGCCCAGGCCTATGGGCTGCAAAGCTTATAGGAAGTGTGGGATTTCCTGAAGTCATGGAACACTGATGAGCCCCTGTGTTCTACTGTACTGTGCTGGGGTTAAGTCAGCTCACAAGTGTAGAGAGAGAAAACCAACCAGTGCTTAGAATGGGGGGGGGTGGCCCTGAAGAGTTAAAGAAGCCTTTAGGGTAACAGCCAAGACCTCAGCTTTTACAGATTGACTACCTCGTGAACATGCAGTGAAAATCAAATTCAAACCAATGGATGCCACTCATCGGAACTTACACCAAGGGAAATCAGTGGCTGGCTCCACCAGGGGAAATTAATGCTCGACTCCTTTTTCATCAAGATTAAGTGTAGCTGTGATTTTGTTAAGATGGGAAAACAGAATCGTATCAGTGAAATATTACTCATTTGTACAACCGGTCCATCGGTCATGTATAGCCAGCTCTCCTTCTTTGTTGAGCATATATGTGTCTGTTTGAGTGTATGCCAACGAGTGCAGGTGTCTGTGGAAGCCAGAAGAGGCTGCTGGATCTCCCGGAGCTGGAGTTAGAGGTGTGAGTTGTGGCTGTGAGTTGACAGACATGGGTGCTGGGAACCAAACTCAGGTCCTCTGCAAGGACAGCGAGGGCTCTTGACCACTGTGCCATCCGTCCAGCCCCAATAGCCATCTGTTGTCAGCCGTCCATCACAGCACTTATGTTCAGTAATCTTTATTTCACTTAATAATGACCCAAAGAACAAGAGCCGCGAGGCCTGCTGTTGAGATGCAGCCGAGAGCTGGGCAGTCTTTCCTTGGGGAAAGGGCGAACATTCTGACTTGAGGAAAGAACAACTATCAAATGCTGAAGTTGCCGAGATCTGTAGGAAGATCTGCCAAGCTCTGATGGTGTTTATTTTGTTAATCAAAGCTTTATTGTTGTTTCTCCTGACGCTTGTAAACGCCAGGGCTGGTACTATCTGTGGCTTCAGGCATCTGATGGCATCTAGGGTTGTGTCTTGCATGGGCTTCCCGCCACCACCAGCCACATGAACTCTGATTGCTGTTGCGGTTTTCTCCGCTCGCCATTGGTGGCATCTCCCTGAGACGTGGGCAGATGTGGTACATGCGTGCAGCACATGCGACTAGCCCGCCTCACTGTGAAAGGCACAGTATAGAGAACTGGGTTGGGTGGAGATTCAAAGCCAGGTCAATCCCATGCAATTGACAGTCTAGTCCTGGCCTGGTTCTAGTTGTAAAGGAGGTCATAAAAACAGGACCTGAGGCCC
Source organism: Meriones unguiculatus (assembly GCF_030254825.1). NCBI lineage: Eukaryota > Metazoa > Chordata > Mammalia > Rodentia > Muridae > Meriones > Meriones unguiculatus. The sequence goes on from NC_083359.1 coordinate 33,861,934, forward strand.
ATCAGCCTCCCTTTGAAGAGACCAGGCATCTTAATGACCAAGAATCGCAAAGTGGGACTTTTCTGTCCTGGGCTGGAGTCTCCAACTTTAACAAAAGCAAATGGGTTTTTTTGTTTGTTTGTTTTTGTTTTGTTTTGGGGATTTTCTAAAATTTTCTTTGATCTTTTGGTGTGTGAGTGAGCGGGGTAAACATGTGTATGTTGTATGGTCGGGATGTGTGTGTACCCTTACATGTGTGTGTGCACAGCATGTGTGCATGCTTTCATGCATGCACACAGAAGCCAGGGGAGGACATCCAGTGTCCTGTTCTATCACTCCTGCCTTATTCCCTTGAGACAGGGTCTCCAGCTGAACCTAGATCTAGGCTGGCAGTGATCCTCCTGTCTCCAACCCTGAGAGCGCTGGGCTTACAGGTACGCCTGTGGCCACTGCTGGTAAACCTTGTAAACCTTGATATGACAGTTATGGGGCAAATTCTGTTACCCACCATACCATCTCCACAGCTGCAACCTGCTTCCTTATTATTACTCTCACTTGAACTACACTTCAGGGCCCACTGCATTTGTACCCATTTCACAGATGAAAAAAACTGGGGCAGCGTGTGCCCACCTGCTTAACTTCAGGGCACAGAGCTAACTCGGGAGCTTGCTACTACTCCCTGCCATTCAGCCACACCTCCTGTAAGGCTTCCTGTGGCCTGACCATCGTTCCTTCCACTAACTTCACGTCGCTTGCTTAGTTGCCTTGTCTTGGGGTCCCCACTGGATTTCTAAATCCGAGACAGCGACAGCGAATTCTAGTTCCTGCCAAGTTCCACAGCACCTGTGTATTATCAGCAGAGTTTGACCAAGTGGATACAATCTTCCAGCATTCTCTCCCTGTGTCCTTATTTTTATTTATTAACTATGATCATTTTATAGCACAGAGGAATTAAACCCAGGGCCTCAGCTGTGGTAGGTACTGAGCTACCATAACTCTATGCAGGCATGCTAGTACCTAATGAGCTATAGCCACAGTCTCTTTTACCTTTTATTTTGAGACAGGGTTTCATTCTGTAGCCCACGCCAGCCTTGAGTTCACTCCACACCTCAGGCCAACCTTGACCTGGTAATCCTTCAGCCTCAGCCTTCCCACTAGCTGGGATTACTGGCTTGCAACCACAGGGAGCTAATGCTCCCTGTGACATGGAGTTACTATACTTCTCTGTCTCATTTCTTTTTTCTACTTTGTTAAAAAGGAGCAGTAATAAGACAGGGATTTTTCTATCATGTGTGAGATTAAATTTATTGGAGTGTCTGCAAATAATAGGAAGTGACGTGCAAAACTAGCATGATAGTACAGTTCTATTATTCCAGCATTTAGGAGGTAGGACCAGAGATTCAAGGCCAGCTTTAGCTGCATGGATGGTCCAAGGCCAACCTGACCTACATCAGACCTTGTCTCCAAAAACAAAAACAAACAAAAAGTGAAGGGCAAGAATGAATGTAGTAGCCAGGCAATGTGGCGCATGCCTATAATCCAGCACTCTGGGAGGCAGAGGCAGGCAGATCTCTAAGTCTGAGGCCAGCCTGGTCTATAGAGTGAGTCCAGGACAGCCAAGACTACTCAGAGAAACCTTGTCTTGAAAAACCAAAAACTGCTGGAGAGATGTTTCAGAGGTTAAGAGCACTACTTGCTCTTCCAGAGGTCCTGAGTTCAATTTCCTGCAACCACGTGGTGGCTCACAACCATCTATAATGAGATCTGGTGCTCCTCTCTTCTGGCCTTCAGGTGTAAGTGCAGGCAGATCATTGTTTACATAAGAAAATAAATAAATCTTAAAAAAAAACAAAAGAAAGATAAAAACCAAAAATAAGATAAAATAAATAATAAAAATGTAGTTTTTTTTTTTTCCCACTGCCTAACAACTTGATCTTTAATAAATATATAAACATCTAGGTCTTAAGAATCAATTGTCCTGATAACTTTTTTTCTAGGGAAGTATGACACATTAAAAAAGGGGTGGGGCTCTTTTAATTGAAGCAATGAAGTGTGAGGCTGTCTTCAGGTTCTTTATGCAACCAGTAGGCTCCTCTATCTTAATTTCACAGTGCTGTTGCACAGCTCGGGTCTGTGGTAGCGCACTGGGCCTTGGCATTTCCATTTGTTGTGATCTCTTCTTGTGAACTGTGAAATCGTCTTTGTCTCTGTCTCTCTGGAATGTCTTGTCTGAATGAATCTATAACTAAAGCACTGAGCATGGAGTTAGGGGTTCCACCCACGTGGGCCCCGTTTGTGTCACTATTTATTACCCTGTTTCTGGTCTGGTTCAGACTGCCTGGCACAGGACCTTTAATGTCATTATCTTTAATGCCGAGGAGGAGCTATGAAAATAATGACACCAGTAGCTTCTCAGGAGAGTCCCACGGTAGCGACTGCCAGCTGCCAGGCAGGTGCAGTAGCATAACCCATATTAACTGTGCTTCTTTTGGAAACAAGACTCAACCAAGAAATCACCCTGTGCTCACCTGGTGGAGAAAGACCGTCACAAATGAGAGTGGGGGCCCTCTGGGGGGAAACATGAAAAAATGAGCAGTGGAGGGATTTGAGTGAGGAAATGCCCGAACTGAACTTTGCAGAAGAATTCTGTACGTTTCTTCTCACTCCTCGGCCTCCTTCCAGCCCTGCATCTCTTTACTTGCAGTACTGAAGACCTGGGGTATGCCAGGCCCGTTGCTATACCACTGAGCTCTAATTTCTGGCGCTGATACATGTCTGCACAGTGGTTCTATTTGAGTCATAAAGGTGGGCTCTCTAAGTGACAGGGACAAGTGCATGTAAATAGCCCTTCGAACGGTAGAGCAGAGAGGGACGGTCTCCTACAGTCGTCCTGCTGTTGTCAGCCCTGCCGAGCAATTCAGTGGCTTTGGGTGGGTTCTATGCCCTGTACGTAGCATGGTGACGGTTCTAACATGGCATTGTGAGAATGAAGCAAGGTGCCCCAATTTAGGGCCATGTGGAGACAATGGCACACAGTGGGTGTTACCAAATGGTTAATTCAAAGGGACAGGAAGTTCGGCATTTGGGTCAAATTTAAGGAGGTGATTTCCTTCCTGTTCCTGCTGAACCTTTTTTTTTGTGTTTGTTTTTGTTTGTTTTGTTTGTTTGTTTTTGTTTGTGAGACAGGGTTTTTCTGTGGCCTTGGCTGTCCTGGAACTCACTCTTTAAACCAGGCTGGCCTTGAACTTGCAGAGATCTACCTGCCTCTGGCTCCCTGAGTGCCGGCATCACAGGGGTGCACCAGCTTTTTTTGTTGTTTTTGTTTAAGAACACGCTTATCGTGCCTCACCTCTGTTGGCGTCTCTCTTGCAGCTGAATCGAAGCGACAGCGACAGTTCCACTCTGTCCAAGAAGCCACCTTTTGTTCGGAACTCCCTGGAGCGCCGCAGCGTCAGGGTGAAACGGGTAAGAGTCGCCTTGAAGCTCTTTGCGTGTCAGCTGCTCTTCGCTTCCGGAAGACCTGTGGACAGCCAGGGGCTGGCATGTCAGGGGGCAAGGAGGCAGGGTGGGCAGGACAGCTCCGCTGCTCAGGTGCTTTCTTCACGGTCCTGATGACCTGAGTTCAATCCTGGGAACCCATGTCTAAGGAGAGAGCCAGCTTCACGAAATTGTCCTCCGACCCCTACTTGCGCCCCATGCATGCATGTACAAGCACTGTTGGGTGTGTACACACACACACACACACACACACACAATGATAGTTACACATGTGTTCACTCTGAAAGGGTGTAGTAGAACTTCTGTGTTGAACTATTTTCTTTTTTTTTTTTTTTTTGTCTCTAAAGTTATGATGCCTGTCAGGGGCTGGGGAAATGCTCGGTGGGTAAGAGCACCTGCTTCACAAGCATTCAAGTTTGAAACCTCACCATAAAAAGCGGGGGGTGCCTGTGTTTGCCTGTAACCCCAGCAACATGCTGCTTTGTCCTCTTACGGGGTACCTTGTACATGGGACACACATTGTGAGGCTGCGAGAGTGTGTTCCGTAAGGGGAGGGTGCCTGCGCTTAAAGGAAGTCAGGTCTTGGGGTTCAGCGGACGTGGATTTCTGGGCTGAGCACCGTCTCCACCCCTACAGCCTTCATCCGTCAGGTCGCTACGCACGGAGCGCCTGATCCGCACCTCGCTGGACCTGGAACTGGACCTGCAGGCCACGAGGACCTGGCACAGCCAGCTGACTCAGGAGATCTCGGTGCTGAAGGAGCTGAAGGAGCATTTGGAGCAAGCCAAGAACCACGGGGAGAAGGAGCTGCCTCAGTGGCTGCGTGAAGATGAACGCTTCCGCCTGCTGCTGAGGATGCTAGAGAGGAGGGTGAGCGCCATGGGGCTGGCTTCCTGTCATCCCACTGCGGGTCCCCTGAGGGTGTTCAGGAATGCAGGAACCCCTTCACTTGGCTCCACAGGCGTTTTCATGCATGTTTTTGTATGAGTGCTTGTGATTGAGTCTCACTCATCATTCATCCTTCGTCAGATCTAGCAAGCGCCTTATCCATACAGGTGGGCCTTTGTGCTCAACAGAAGGCTGAAGCAGAAGGATGGTTACCAGGAGTTCAGTATCTGCCTAGGCCATATAGTGAGTTCTAGTGTAGATTAAGCTAGAGTGGATCCCTGACTCCATACTCGAAGGTTCATGATGTGAGCACAGCCCATTACCCTTCTCCACAGAGCAGATCCCATGGTACAGACTGTCCGTTGCTGACAGCAAGCCCTCTAAGCGGGAGGACTCTCTCCCATGTCAGACCCTTGTTTGCGTTGCCTCACAGGTGGATCGTGCAGAGCACAAGAGTGAGCTGCAGACAGACAAGATGATGAGGGCAGCGGCCAAGGATGTGCACAGGCTTCGAGGCCAGAGCTGTAAGGAGCCCCCAGAAGTGCAGTCCTTCAGGTGAGTCGATGACACCCAGCCCACCTCGCCCTCGTCACCTTTGCTGGCCTCACTGTTCCCAGGCCCTGCTCCTGGGCACTCAGCAGAGGCCGTAGTCTACACGGGGACAGACGTTCATCCTCTGCCAGGCTCCCATCACGCTGTGGGCAGCGTGGTGCTCTGTTATCGCTCCCCACACAACTCAGCCTAATTTGGTGGGATCCTCTCATTTAACGCATGAGCCACCTGCTTCGTCCTTTCCTCTGAGCCTTTTCGGAAGTGGTGGAAGGAGGGGCTGGGGAGTGGGGTGCTTCGGATACTCACCCAGCTTCCTGGCTCTGCTTGCTTGCCTGCCTGATAGGATCACAGCTGTGTTCTTACCTGGCTGGACCTACACATGTCAGAGGAGGATCGGAAATGTCATTTGGCCTGGGCCTCCCAACTCCGAAGGATTTAGATTCATCCTCCATCCATTATATTGTAGGTTCAAGGCCAACCTGGGTTTCATGAGACCCTGCCTCAAACACATGAAAAAACCGAAATAAACCAATGTTCATTTATACAAAGACACACACACACACACACACACACTCACAAATATATGTATATGTGTGTGTTTCCTGCCTTGAACAAAAAGTAATTGAGCATGATTTTGTCTGCTATTTTGCTGCAGGGGGTATTGACAACATTTGTTTATACTCTTTATCTTTTTTTTAAGGATGGGTCTATATGGCTAAGACCTCAAAACCATGGACTCAAAAATATGTTTGTCCATCAGCCTCTCAAGTCGCTGGGACTAGAGACATGTACCACCATGCTCTGTGTCCACAGATTTCAGATTTCACAGCCAGAGTTCAGGCATGCTAAGAGCATTTGAGAGCGGCCAGGGCTATCACTAAACATCCTACTGGGGTGTAGCTCAGCAGCAGGCTATGCCCTCGGCAGGCCTGATGCCCTGAGTTTCAGACCCAGAACAGAAAGACTCGTCCTGTCCATGGAGAGTCTGAGTGAAGTTGAACCACCTGTTTGCCATCACAGGGAGAAGATGGCCTTTTTCACCCGGCCTCGGATGAACATCCCAGCTCTCTCTGCAGATGACGTCTAACCACCAGAGACGTGTTTTCGTTGTTGCCCAGGACCATGCTGTGAAGGCTGACTGTGGCTAAAATTATTTATGAGGCATTATATGAAGGTACCGAGTCACATGACCCCGAGAGCTCTTGTTGGTTTGAAGACAGATTTTTTTTTAGTTCAGGTTTTCTTGTTATTATTTAAAACAACTATAACAACAACAATAAAACCAACCAAACAAACAAAAAAACCAGCATTAAAATGACAAGATTGTATAGTTTGTATATTTAGGAATGTATTTTTGGGAAAGAAAAATTTAAATGGACTAAAGCAGTGTTAAGCGGCTGCTATTCTTAAAATTGTCTAGAGTTTCCTTTTTGTACAGCAACAGCTTTTAGAGGTTTCCCTGCAATAAAATAAAAATCATGTTTGAGGGACAATAATCCTTAAAGGAAGTCTCGCAGGTGGCACGGCACAGCTAACCTGCCCTAGTTAACGTATTTTGTACAATATTACAAAGAGGAGGATGTACAGAAACCATGGGGGGATTCCAAGATTGTCCGCGGATCTTTGTGAGCTGTGATGTGTCTTTGATGTGGCCACCTGACCTGAAGCAGGCAGCGTGAGGCTGGCTGAGCAAGGCCAGCCCAGACTGGTAACAGGCCACACCCATCTCAGATGCCCAGTGAAGCCGCTGACAGAGTAGGGGAGGGCTGCAGAGAACCGCCTTTGGATCTATCTCTATCAATAAAGTGGCCTTTTAAGAAACAGTTTCTTGTCATGTGTTTCCCTTGAATCCTTCATTTTTATTTCTCTGGTTTTACCCCACCCCCCTCCCAATCCTGGAAAGTTTGTTTTCTCTCCCCTTTTATTTTTCTGGTTACACTCATTGGTCAGTTAGATTTACGTGACGGCTTGGCTCTGTATGAACCAAAGATTGGTGGCCTGTGTGTGTGATCTTGGCACCTGAGAGGTAGATGCAGGAGTTCTGGGCCATCTCAGCAACGTGAAAACCTGTCTTTTAAAAAAAAACTGACACTGAAAAGATGGCTCAGAGGTTAAGAGCACTGTCTGCTCTTCCAGGTGACCAGGATTTGATCCCCAGCACCCACATGGTGGCTCACAGCTCTATGCAACTCCAGTTTCAGGGATTTGACACCTTCTTCTGGTCTCTGTGCATACCAAGCCTGCACACGGGGCACAGACATACATGCACACACAACACCTGTACACAAAAATAAGTGTTTACTGGGACTAGAAGGATGGCTCGGCAGTTAAGAACACTTGCTGCTCTCCAGGGGACTGAAGACTGGGGAAGAGCACCCAGTCAGCTCACAACCACCTGTAACTCTACCCCCACGGGTGTCCCTGTGCACATGCCCTCAGCCTTCGACACACAAGTACACATAATTCAAAGCAATAAGTTTAAGCCTAGTTTTTATTATTTTAAAAGGTCGTAGCTAACTCTAGCAAGTCCAAACGGCTACCCTTCCCCTCACCGTAGACCTAGACACTCTTTAAAATTTTATTTTCAGATGGTTTATCTTCACGCTATGCTAGCCAGAAAGTACTATCATGATCTTCCCTATTTTATGTTGGGTTTTGTTGTTTTGAGAGAGGGTCTCACTATATAGCTCAGGCTGACCCCAAACTCAAAACAATTGTCTTGCCTCAGCCTCTCTGGGATTATCAGTATGATTTCAATGTGCTTTTTTTAATGTGGATGGGTGGGTGGATGGATGGATGGATGGATGGGGGTATATTTTATTTTACGCATATGGGTACTTTGCTGGGTATATGTTTGTATACCAGTTGGGTACAGTGCCTGTAGAGACCAGAAGAGATTGTTGGATCCCCTTGGAACTGGAGTTACCAACAGTAGTTAGCCACCATGTGGATACTGGGAATTGAACCCAGGTTCTCCGGAATAGAAGTCAGTGCTCTAAACCGCTGAGCCATCTCTCCAGCACCTCAATGTGCTTTTTATTTTATTTCGTTAAATATTGACACCAGGTTGGTCTCACATTCACTCTGTAGTCTAGGATGGCCTTGTTTGTTTTTTAAAGATTTATTTATAACTCTGTCTGAAGGTGCCCGAGAAGAGAAGGCCAGCCTCTAGAGTGATATCCCCTGGAATTAGAGTGACATGGGCCATCTGACATGAGTGCCAGGAACTCCAGTCACCTGGAAAAGTAACAAGTGCTCTTAACCACAGAGCAGGGTCTTGTTTATTTTATTTTTAAAAAGGGGGGTGGGGAGGGGATCTCTCAGCCAGGCATACTGGAACATGATTTTAATCGCAGCATTCGGGTGCCAGAGGCAGACAAATCTGTGTGGGTTCGGGGCTACCTGCTCTCCATAGCAAAATCCAGGACACCTACCATAGTGAAACCTCTCAAGAGAAAAAAAGAAGAAAAAAGAAAGAGAAAGTTAGAGACAGAGTGTTGGTGTTGGGGATGTGGTTCAATAGGAGAATTTTTACTTAGCAAGCACAAAGCCCTGGGTTCAATCCCAGCACTGGAAGAAAAGATTTTTTTTTTTTTTCACTTTTTTTGAGACGATGTTTCTCTGTGTAGTGTTGGCTGTCCTGGACTCACTTTGTAGACCAGACTGGCCTTGAACTCACCCAAATCTACCTGCCTCTGCCTCCCTAAATGCAGGAATTAAGGAAGAAAAGAATTAAAGACCACTTCTCATATAGCCCCGCCTCCCTTTTAACTCATTATATAGTCAAGGCTGACCTTGAACTCCTGTTTCTGCTCTCAAGTTCTGGGATTTCAGGCACGGGTTACCATGTGCAGCAGGGATTATCTTGAACTCCTGATCCTACTGCTTTTGCCTCCAAAGTAATTGGACTTAAGTGTGCTTTTCTGCAACATCCAGGTCATTGCTTATCTATATATATGCTACCCAAGTTGGGCATGGCTATAATCCCTGTACTTACAAGGTCGTAAGTTCAAGGCCAGCATGGGTTATATAAGTGCATTCCAGACCAGCCAGGGCTATGAAATGGGACAGTCTCAGAAGATAAAAATGAAAATAAACGATGCTCAGTTCTCTCTTTGCTTAGCCTTTCTTATCCTTTCTTACCGGATAAATTACTGCATACAGTTTAAAATGCACCATCAGAGCTCCACATAAACTAAAAAAGTACCAACAAACATTTTCTCCTTGCATGCTCCTTGCTCCAGTACTTGAAAGACAACAGAAAAAGACAAGACTTTGGAAACTAAGGCCCTGCATTGATTATCCAGTGTCTTCTACTGTGGCCCAATAGAAGACAAATTACTCTGTGTTGAGCCACAGTAGTGGCTTATATCATAGATGCTTCTGGGATAATTCATTTTTATATCTTTGGCCCATACCATTAGCACAGCTATTCTAAGCTATTGACTAAGTAAATGCATTAATGGGAATATGGCAAAAACAGTCATCAATTACTACCAACCATAGGATAGTGGGTATATGAAACTGATTGGAAATAGCAGGTCTCCAGATTCAAGGCCAGCCTGGGCTATGTAGTGAGTTCCAGGACATCCTGGGCTACACAGAGAAGTCAGGAAAACAGCAACAACAATAAAACAGAGAGATGGGTTTTATGGGTTCTGTGTTCATTTCTGCACCTTGACAAACAGAGGGTCTAGGTACATGGCCTCCATGTCAGTCCAAGCACATGGTAGCTTTGGCCTAAGGCTCCTATCCTCCAGCTTCCCTGACCCCCACATCAGCTAGTCCTGCTCCCGCCTCACTCGCATTGTCTCCTGGATCCCGCCAGGGGGCAGCAGAGGGCGCGCCCCGAAGGGCTGGCAGCAGTAATAAACCCGGGTAGAAATTTCCGCTTCCGGTCAAAAACTAGCCACTTCCGCTTCCGGCCACTTGGCGTGTGAGTCGCTTAGGGGAGGATGGACGGTCTAGTGGCTCAGTGCTCCGCGCGGCTGCTGCAGCAGGTTTGTTCCTTGGCGGGGCAGAGGGCTCTGGGCCGGGCGGCGGCGGGACACACAGTGGCTTCCACGGGCGGCGGCGCTTGGGAGGCTCACGCTTCCACAGCGGTTTCCTCTTGACTGGGAGAGGAAAATCCATCCCTGGCTGAGCCGTGCGACCGTCACTCAGAGGAGGGAGGGTGTCTCTGGTGGGCAGCGAGGCTCACCCTGCGGGCCGCGCACGTGTGCGCAGGGCTGGCCGCCCAGGCCAGGTGGGGCAGGGCAGGTGTGCTGTGGAACCCAGCCAGAAGCTCCCCTGGAGGCCTCCAACGTTGGTCCGGGACAAAGCCACAACTTTAGAAAGCGAAAGTGGGTCCAGTCTCGTTTTCGTTTTCGGGCCCAGCTACGAGTGATAGGAATTCAGTCTGCCCAAGTCCGTCCTGTTACAGCAACTGCTTTATGCAAATCAGCAGCCCCGATATTTAGAAGTGAAATGGACAAGCTCTTTGGTGCTGTGACTCGGGTTTATTGTAGCAAGTGCTGGAGATGGGGGGAAATATACCGGAAGTTTACTTAAACCCAGCAAAGGCAAAGACAGACGCATGAGCGATTTTGAATATGACAAAAGTTTGTGTTGACTCCTTTTGTCTCAAAGGGATCGAACCCAGAGCCACGCGTGGCTGAGGTAGGTAGGTCCCAGTTCTTACTGGGTTTTTGTTTTGTTTTAGTCCAAGTAATAAGATTTAGGCATATAGACAGTATGTAAAGCCGGAATCTTGCACTCTGACTGACTAAATCATGTCGCATTATTGAGCTGCTGTGTTTGAGAAAGTGTCTTGCTATGTATCTACCCGAGGCTGGCCCCAGTCTTACAACACTCCTGCCTAGCAGTTGGGTGTGCCACTATGGTGGAGCTCTGCTGTCCCTCATTCCCAGCTCACGTGTTTAGACTCAGTTTTATCTTATAAAGGGTAATCTCTGATGTTAGTAAAAGTCCTTGAGCTCAAAGGGGAAGTCCGTTCTCCTTATCTGTACCACCAGTTGTGGAGAACTGAAATGAGGAAGCGAGTCAGTGATACAGTTTGCCTTTATCTTGGAAGCATTCTTATGACCTGGCTTAACGTTTCCCCTACAACAGGAAAAGGAGATTAAATCCCTGACTGCAGAGATCGACCGGCTGAAGAACTGCGGTTACTTGGAACTGTCTCCGAGTTTGGAGCAGCTACGAGAAGAAAATTTAAAATTGAAGTACAGACTGAATATTCTCCGAAGGGTGAGTGCTCTGGGTGTCTGCAGAAAGTGTGCATTACAGAGACTGAAAAGAGGAGTTTGTTTAAGAATGGCTTCCTGCATAAGGCAAGTTAGGACTCAGTTAAGCACGAATGGTGGGGACATTGGTTCGGCCCTGGCCTTCCAGTACTGTTTGAAGTTGTTCGTTATGCTGCCTTACAGAATGGTTTGGGAACTGAGATTTCTTCAACAGCTTATGCCTGTGTTTTCAAGGAAATATTTTGTTTTAAATCGTTGCCAGTATCGTAAAATAAATTTTCTGTCATTTATTTGGCTTTTGTACAGAGACCCAGGAACAAACTAATGGGATATTTTAAAATACACTCACTGATACATAACGTCTATGCTGTTAAGTTACTTATTGTATGTTTTGTTCCATCTTCTTTTGGGTCTGTTGTCATTTAATGTTGCAAAAGTTTCCCTCTCCTCCTCCTCCCCTCCCAACAGTCCACTATAGGCTCAGGCAGACTTAAGGGCTGAGCCTGATCTTACAGTCTTTCTGCTTCCATCTCTAGTACTGGGTTTACAGTGTCCTACCATGCCACCATTCTAATAGCCTTACAGTACAGCAGTGGCTATCAGTGTAGATTTTTTGTTTGTTTTGTTTTTTAAGCTTACCTTTCAGTTTTTTGGCCTGCCTTTCAGGTTTGCTGATGACACATCCTGGAGTGTTACTTCAGCCTCATAATTGTTCTCCAGTGCATGTATTAGTGTTGGGGTTGCACAAGGGTTATTTCATATACTCAGCTTAGGCTGCCTGACCGATCCTTTGAAGTTCTTTATTACCTGCTTGGGATTAGCTATGCGGCTCAGACAGCTTCATCTTTGCATCTTCTAACACAATTCCTTCCTCTTGGACTCCTTACAAAGATTTGGTTACATAATTTATTCTGCATTTATACCGACTTCTCTGTTGTGTTTACTTTAATTCAGTTGTGTTGTTTGTTTGTGTGTACGTGTTTATTACAAAAGATGCCAATATCTTACCAGGTTTTGTTTGTTTGTTTCATCTTATTTTTCTTAATGCTCTTTTGTTTGAATTCTGAGAGCCACTCTTAAACTTTACAGGGCTGCCTAGAAAGGTAGCAGGGAACTGAACTCTAGACTCTCAGAGTCAGGCTTAAGAGCCTGATTATCAATTGACCTATCCAAGCCTCCCTTTACCAGTTTTGTTTTGGCATTGAGAACCACACCTTGTGTTGAGCCTTAAGGAAAGCTGACTGATTAGAATTTTGTGGAGAGGTTGGAATGTTGCTGGTCCAAGGCCAGTTACAGTTTATCTCAGACTATCATGAACACCCTTAATAGCCATTCCTTGCCCACCTCAGTATCTGATCTAAAATGTTATCAGGCTTTTTGATGAGTTGAAGAATTTCGCCAGGCATGTAATCGCAGCATTCCGGAGGCAGAGGCAGCCAGTTCTCTGAGTTCAAGGACAGCCTCCTCTACACAGAGAGACCCTGTCTCAGAAAAACCAAAAGAAAGATTGTAACTTGATAGACTGAGGCAGGAAGATTGTTGCAAGTTTGAGGCCAGCCTAGCTGCAGAGTAGTCCTGTCTCAAAAAAATAAAAACTAGTTTGTGTAAATTTTTTTATTTTGTAGCAAACAACGATGAGGGTAGGACTTGACCCTAGATTCCTGTACACCTGGTTTGTAATCAATCACTAATCCACATAAAAGTAATGATACCTGTTGCCATTAATATTTCACACTGTTGGTCTTTCGGGAGTTTTGTTATCATCTTGAGACAGGTTATTATTACTATGTAGCTAGCCCAATCTGATTGCTCTTCCTGTCTCAGCCTCCTAACTGCTAGGATTTTAGGTGTGAGCCTCTAGGCCTTAATATAAGAGTGATTAGTTGGTCTAGGGTAGCTCAGTGTTAGAGCCCCAGCATCATGGCACGCCTGAGGCCCTCGGTTCATGTCTTAGTACACAGCAGGTGTTTTCATGATGCTCCATGGAAAGCGTCTGTTTATCGGAGGGCTCTGGGGTGTTGGATCCAGGACCTCTGCTAAGCCCATGCCCTGCTGACAGGTCCTATCCCTTTCTTTTTTTTCCTTTTTTGAGATGAGGTCTTACTGTGTAGCCCTCGTTGGCCTGGGTCAAGCTGGCCTCTTGCTTTCTGTACTCTGTTGCATTATGTGCTTTGATAACATCCTACATGGCAGGTGTGATGCCAGATATAATGGAGAATACTATGGATGAAGTACTTCTCCACATTCAGCAGGCTGATGGTTTGTGAAGGTGTAATGAGTGATAATAAGAGTAATTATAGTCTATCTAAATATGCTCCATTTAAAAGCTGTTGAGAAATCATAAGTAGGAGTCAGCCCAGAGGTTACTTACAGTGAGGCAAAGCCTGTGTTTCTGGTACAGCCCTCTCACTCTAGGTTCCTCTCCTGCCCTGAAATGGTCGGTTTTGGAGAGAATCTGGCAGTTGTTCTGTCCCATTGAGTTCCCTGTCAGTGCTTGGTGTGAAACACCTTAGGACTCATCTCTGTTTTACTTTTCTTTGCTGTTTTTCAAAATAAAAAAAGAAAGAGACAAGAGTCTCTCTATATGTCCCTGGTCACTATAAAGACCAGGCTGGCCTTTAACTTATAGAGATCTGCCTGCCTCTGCCTCTTAGGTGCTGGGCCTCACTTCTGTTTTCTAGTCAGTCATCACTTTTTACTCTTTGTATTTTGCTAAGGCAAATACAGAATTGCCTGACTCTGTGTGTCCAATGAATGTCTGAGAATCCTGTTGGTGTCTTAGCCTTCCCATCCTGGCTATTATTCTACAAAGCTGGGGAAGCTTTGTGTGATGTTATGGTATTTCTCTGAGACACTGCTGTTCTTTTCCTACAGAGTCTTCAGGCAGAAAGGAGAAGACCAACTAAAAATATGATTAACATCAACAGCCGCCTGCAGGAAGTCTTCGGCTATGCCATTAAGGCTGCATATCCAGACTTAGACAGTCCTCCTCTGGTCGTAACACCGAGTCAGCAGCCCAAGTTCGGAGACTATCAGTGTAATAGTGCAATGGGTATTTCTCAGGTGGTGTATCATTTCTTATGACTGGCCCTGGTTGACTTGATTCTCTTACACATTGTCATCACACCTGGGAACATAAATAACAGCAAAATCTTGTGTCTTTAAGAAAGGGGCCACTTGCTGCATGGAGCTAGGGTGTGGCTCAGTGAGAACAGTAGTTACATTGTTTTGTCTTGGTACTTCTTGCTGGGTTCTGGATTGGTGTATGTACTTAATGACATTTGGAAAGTGAAATTAAAAGTCAATAAATTATTGCCAGTCATGCTGACATGCCTGGGGACTGGGGCAGGAGAATTGCCACAAGTGAAGAGTGGCCTGGGTTAACACAGATGACCCTGTCTTTTTTTTTTTAAAGAGGCAAATTTCTAACGATTACCACCACCAATTATTTGTTACAGCTAGGATGTTTTTGGAGCAGAGTTTCTAGTCTGTTCTTTCTCTGCCTTTCTCTCTCTGTCTCTGTTTGATTTGGTTTTGGTTTTTTGAGACAGGGTTTCTCTGTGTAGACCTGGCTGTCCTGGAATGCCCTCTAAACCAGGCTGGCCTCAGACTCAGAGATCCACTTTCCTCTGCCTCTAAGGCGCTGGGATTAAGGGCATGCACCACCTTTTTCCTTTTCTGTATTTGTTTGAGACACAGTCTGTGTCACCAGGTGTCCTTCCTCAGCCTCCAAGTGCTGGGATTGGCATGTGACATTCTCACGGCTATATTTCTTTTCATTAGTTACATTATCTGACTGCACACTGCCTGTATCTGTTTCCTACTTTCTATGTTGATTAGGAAAGGTTTTCTTTTAAGCAGATGTATTTCTGTAATGCTGTGAGGTTTTTATTGGCTTTTGTTTTTTGATGGCCTTGGTTTTATTGTTTTTTTGGGTTTTGGTTCCAAACCAGGGAGTCACAACTACTCAGCTACATCCCCGGCCCAAAATATGAATAGTGGACAGCTTCATGACTTGGAATTAAGAATGTGAATGTGCAGCCTTGGGCTTTGGAGCAGTGGGCTTTGTTCTGTCCTTTAAGAGGGGGGACCTGTGGGATCTGGTTTAATATAGATGTGTGGCTTTGCCATCTTTCGGTCCCTCTTGGCACTAATGACACTTTGACTTACCCATTTACAGTAGAGGTCTTTTGCTTCTTATCAGAGTTTTAAAAATGCAGCTCCTGCTTTGTCAGCAACACATTCTCTGGGAACTTGCTACCTAGTGCTAATGAATTGTTTCACATTGTGTTGTAGATGCTCAAAGCGAAGAATCAGAAAGTTAATCCTAGAGAAATTGCTGAAAACATTACCAAACACCTGCCAAACAATGACTATATTGACAAAGTTGAGATTGCCGGTCCTGGTATGATACCTTGTCTGTCTTAATATTGATGATGAGCGCTTTTTGGGATTTTCATCACACCTGGGAACATAAGGTCCCCCTCCCTCCCTGGTTTTTGAGACAGTTTCTCTGTATAGTCTTGGCTATCCTTACTTTGTAGGCAGGCTGGTCTTAAACTCACAGAGATCTGCCTGCCTCTGCCTCCCTGAGTACTGGGATTAATGGCATGTGACCACCACCACCGCCAGTACCACCACCTGGCTACTTTTTGAGATTTAAAAAGAGTTAAAATACAAATTCTGGGTCTGGGGGTGTAACTCAGTGGTAAAGAGATTTCCTGACATGTGTAATAAGATCTTTGAGCTTTATCCTAGGTTGGCTACCAACATTAATTTTTAAAAAAAGTGTTGCAGCACATGGTGGCACATGACTGATGCCATCTACTCTGGAGGCAGCATGGTATGTGCAGAGCAGCCCGGACATTTAGTGAGCATCTATCTCAAAATAAAATTGGAAATGGGGTTAGAGGTGTAGCTCATTGGTAGAGAGCTGGCCTTAGCATGGGGGAGGACCCAGGTTCAAGCCAAGACAACCTTCCAGCCCACCCTAAGAACTTTGGTGAGCCAAGTTCTTAAGAATAACCTGGACGGTAAGTTAGGAATTACCGTTTGGCAGCCTGTCCTTCAGTGGCTTCCTTTGCCTTCCACTGATTCCGATTTTCTTCAGAAAGAGTCTAGGTAATAGTAACCCTGCAACCGAAGGGCCTTCTGTGAAAGTGGAAGGGCTGGGGTAAGCAGCAGGTTTTCAGGGCAGGTGACCATTTGAAACAGATGCTAAAGCAGGTGTTTTCAGAAGGACATGACTAATGGTCTCAGTCAATGTTAGATGTTAGAGTCCTCAAGAGTTTTGCCATGGCTGTACCACACTTTCTGGAACCAGCATCAATGAAATGGAGAAAATCCTTTAAAGTAAGCAGTTATCCAAAATGGGAGCTTGATCAATTTTTACTACACTCTTTTAGGTTTCATTAACGTGCACTTGAGAAAAGATTTTGTGTCAGAACAGTTGACCAATCTCCTAGTAAATGGAGTTCAACTACCTGCTCTTGGAGAAAAACAAAAGGTATGAGTACAGTCCTCTACTAATACTTTAGTACTTTAGACCTGCATTGCAAATGCTAACTTTGGGAGTGACCTTTACTTTACTCTGAGATCGTTAATGTAACTGCAAAGTAGGTTTCTGGTATGTTTTACAATTATTAAATTTCATTCCTTAGGCTAAGTGTTAGTTAGCATGATAAAATATATGTGGTCCCTTTTAAATGTCTTTTTCTGTTTTAGGTTGTCGTTGACTTTTCCTCTCCCAACATAGCTAAAGAGATGCATGTTGGCCACCTCCGGTCAACTATCATAGGAGAAAGTATGAGCCGCCTCTTTGAGTTCGCAGGATATGATGTGCTAAGGTGTGTTCTCTTGCTTTTGTTGGAAATTTCTATAAAAAGTGAAAAATCTCAGTTTTGAAATATCTTTAACACCCTGGCCCAAAAGCTCAGTTCAGTTTTGTAGTCTCTCAGTAAGCTTTTAAAAATATATCCTAGGAACTGAGAAGATGGCTGTGGGGTTAAAGCACCACTGCTCTTGCTGAGGACAAAGTCTTATTTATTATATCCTGGTCCCCACCCCACATCTGAAATTTTTTTACATCCCTTTTGTAGACTTCCAGTGGAACCAAGGATACATCTCTATTCATTCCACAGATGCTGGGTTTTGTTGTTATTTTGGTTTTGTTGTTGTTGTTTTAAGAGGGAAGTTTGAGTTTGAGGCCTACCTAGTCTACTAAATGAGGTCAAGGATACCCACAGTTACATCATGAGACCCTGTCTTGAAATAACAAAAACAAAAAAGATTTGTTTGTCTATTTTTATATGTCCTAGCATTAGTTTATGTGTGTGCAGGGCCCATAGAGGCCAGAAGATAACAAAAGGCATTCTAGCTACCTGAAACTGTAGTTAAAGGCAGTTGTGAACCGTCATTCTAGGAATGACAGATCCTCTGTGAGAGCTGAGGGTGCTCTTAACTGCTGAGCCATCGAACCAGCCTCCAAAGATATTTCCTGAGTGCCTCATATCTAACAAGAACTTACTTTCTAAAGCTAGGTATGATAGTGCACACTTTTAATCCCAGCACTCAGAGACTAAGAGGCAGGCAGATCCCTTTGAGATCCAGGCCAGCCTAATCTACAAAGGAAGTCCAGGGCAGCCAAGGCAGAGAAACCCTGTCTCCAGAGGGATAAAAAGAAAAAAAGAACTAGTACTCAGGCCTTTGTAGGCCATGGTACGAAATTGGGATTATATTTTATTTTATCTTATTAAATAATTTATTTAACTGTATGTATATTGGTTGTTGATGTGAGGGTATTTGGTCCCTTGGAAATGCAGTCATAGACAGTTGTGAGCTGCCATGGAGGTGCTGGGAATCAAACCCTGGTCCTTTGGAAGAGCAGACAATGCTCTTAACCACTGAGCCATCTCTCTGGCCCTTGAAACTGGGATTTTAATTTAACTAGTGAAACACTGTGTTCCAAAAGATTGTTCTGGTGGTAGTGAGGCAGGGAAGTTAAGAAAACATAGTGATGAACAAGCTGTCTTCCTCAGTGTTAGCTAAAGGCAGAGAAGGAAGGATTTTGCCTATTGGCATTTTGGAGCCATTTATCTTAAATCCCCTACAGTAATTGATTGAACATTACATTTTCTTCCTTCTTTCTTTCTTTTGTTACATGTATTTCTGTATTGGGAAATGATGCTTTCAAAGGTAAGAGAACAATATACAGAGTTAGTTGTCTCTTTCCAGGGATCGAACTCATGTCTTCAGGCTTGGTGACAATGATTAACACTGGCCCAGCCATAATGTTCTTAGTTAGCTGTATAACACACATACATTTTTTCTTTTTCTTTTTTTTTTTATTTTAATTTATTCACTTTGTATCCCCCCTGTAGCTCCCTCCCTTCTACCCTCCTAATCCCACCCTCCCTCCCATTCTTCACCCATGTCCCTCCCCAAGTCCACTGATAGGGGAGGCCCTTCTCCCCTTCCTTCTCATCCTAGTCTATCAGGTCTCATCAGGAGTGGCTGCATTGTCTTCCTCTGTGGCCTGGTAAGGCTGCTCCCTCCTCAGGGGGAGGTGATCAAAGAGCAGGCCAATCAGTTCATGTCAGAGACAGTCCCTGTTCCCATTACTATGTAAACCACTTGACACTGAACTGCCATGGGCTACATCTCTGCAGGGGTTCCAGGCCATCTCTGTGAGTGGTCCTTGGTTGGAGTAAGAGTCTCAGAAAAGACCCCTGTGCCCAGATTTTTTGGTTTTGTTGCTCTCCTTGTGGAGCTCCTGTCGTCTCCAGGTCTTACTATCTCCCCCTTCTTTCCTAAGATTCCCTGCACTCTACCCAAAGTTTGGCCATAAGTCTTAGTATTTGCTTTGATGCCCTGCAGAGTTGAGCCTTTCAGAGGCCCTCTGTGGCAGGCTTCTGACCTGTTCCTGTTTTCTCCCTCTTCTGATGTCCATCCTCTTTGCCTTTCTGAATGGAGATTGAGCATCTTAGCCAGAGCCCTTCTTCCTGATTAGTTTCTTTAGGTACACAGGGTATATACTCACTCATAAGTGGATATTAGACATATAATATAGGATAAACACACATACATTTTACAAGCACATTTACATGTGTACATTTTATATAGCACATTATATATTCATTTTATATGACATACAATTTATTCATTTGGTAAATCTTAAGTTCTTGCCATATTCAGTCTGCTACTAGTTACATAGAAATGAATGAGTGTAAGAGCCCGAGGCTTCTGGGAGCAATCTGGTTGAGGAAACAGCTACATAAACAACTTTTACGAAGATGGTAGGTTAGCACTTCAGTGTTAATGGCTTCTAATGGAATATACTTTTTATTTAATCTTTACAATTTTTTTAATTCCTGTTCTCTGATTGGTATTAGGTTAAACCATGTAGGAGATTGGGGGACCCAGTTTGGCATGCTCATCGCTCACCTACAAGATAAATTTCCAGATTATCTGACAGTTTCACCTCCTATTGGGGATCTTCAGGCCTTTTATAAGGTTTGGCACCATTGTTGTATTATTGTTTGTCTGCCACCCATTTCCCAAAGAAAATATAAAACCATATTTGAAGTTACTGTGTACTGAAACAGACTAAAGTGAAAGGTGGTAAATTGTGAATTGCTTACCAGATGGGTCTGGAGAGATGGCTCAGTGGTTTGGAGCATGTATTGCTGCTGTTCCAGAGGACCTGAGATCTGTTCCTATTACCCACAAGAGGTGGTTCAGAGTTGCTTCTAACCCTAGGTGTAGTGATCTGGTGCCTTCTTCTGGCCTCCAAGGGAACGTCACTCAGGTGCACAGTCCAGTCCACACATGAGAACACACATAGACATAATTTAATACAATCTTTAAAAGAAAAGACATACGCTATCAAATTTTACTCAACAAGTATAGACGTTTTCCACATATAGTGGATACCTTGAAAATGCTGCATTGTATGAGTGAAAGTAAACGCTGATTCACAAAGTACTTGCTTGAAAAACTGAATTCTAGCCAGGCATGGTGGCACATGGCTTCCTAGCACTTAGGAAACAGAGGCAGGTGGATCTCGTAGTTGAAAGCCAGCCTGGTGTACAAAGCGAGTTCCAGGACAGCCAAGCCTACACTGAGAAAGCCTGTCACAAAAACCAAAAGGGGGAAAAAATGAATTACTTCTTACTCCTGGATCCCTCTTACTTGTTTTGTGTGAAACAGCCCACCCTGAGATCCATTGTTTTTTGGGTGTGGTCATAAAAATAGCTGTCCCCCACCCTTTTACATGTCTTTGCCTTGTTCACCATATTACCTGCTGTATACTGTACTGTAAGTAGGTGAGAACAGTTTGCTTTTGTATTGTTTTGTTTGGGTTCTTCTGAAATGGGGCCTCTCTTTGTAGCTTGGCTGACCTGGAAGTCACTGTCTCCCAGGCTGCCCTTAATTAAACTCATGGCAGTTTTCCTGCTTCCGCCTCTCAAGAGCTGGGTGTATACCTGAGCCACCCCATCTGCCCAAAAATAAGTGGTGGTGGTGATTTGCGGGTTTTATTTATTTGTTTGTTTATTTATTATGTGCAGTTTTCTGCCTGCAAGCCAGAAGAGGACACCAGATCTCATTATAGATAGTTATGAGCCATCATGTGGTTGGTTGCTGGGAATTGAACTCAAGACCTCTGGAAGAGCAATCAGTGCTCTTAACCTCTAAGCCATCTCTCCAGCCTGGTGATTTGGTTTTTAAAATTGACATCTTAAATGTTCTGGTATTTATTTTATTATGTGTGTGTGTGTTAGGAGGTGAGTCATGCATCATTGCATGTGTGTGGAGGTCTGTGTGCCCTGCAAGAATCAGTCCTTATTCTGGGTTCTGGGCATTGAACTCTGGCTCAGCATCAAGTGCTTTGACCCACTGTGTCATCTCGCCAGAGCAGTTTTTTAAAAGACAAACATACACATGGATGTGGAGGCAAATGCCTGTAGTCTCTGTACGGGAAGGTGAGGCAGAAGGATCAAGAGTTCAGAGTCAGCCTCAGCTGTGGTAGTGAGTGAGTCCAGCCCTGTTTGAAAGGAAAAAGAAAGGATAAACGAATGAATGAACAGACATTCTGCAGTATGCATACTGAACTGAACATTTTACTGCTTGTTTTATGCTTGCTTTTTTTTTTTTTTTTTTTGAGAGAATTGGTGTACCACAGTTTTTATTCATGTACTATAAAATAATTTCTGTGGCTGTTCTCTGGAAAGCAGCATTGTGCATACAGGCTTGTGTTTTCAAAATTGTTTTTCTTATTAAATGAACCAAGAATTAGATTACTCGATTAAAAAGCAAACATTTGGTTTTGATGTTTTTTTAATAAAAACTTGAAAACCAGCAAAATAACTCTAAAATTAAAAAATAATCATGTTAGAATTGCTGTTGGATATAATGAAACAGATTTGCTTAATAAAAGCATGATTTTGCAGTACATTGATAAAATTTACTGCTTCAGTGATGAGATCACTTTTTTCAGGTTATGTTGATATTGTTTGTTTACATTTCAAGACAGGCTTTCTCTATGTAGCTTTGGCTGTCCTGAAATACACGTTGTAGACCAGGCTGGCCTCGAACTCACAGATCCACCTGCCTCTGCCTCCCTGAGTCCTGGGATTACAGGTATGTGCCACCATGCCCGACCTTTTCTTAAAGTTTGTTTATTTTGTATGCCTAGAGTAGAGGAAATTCACACATTTGGTGGTAGCCACGAAAGCCAGAAGACAGCTGTGGAAGTCAGTTATCTCCCTCTACCATGTGGGTTCTGGGAACTGAACTGATAAACTTTTTAGCTTGGTAGCAAGCTCCTTCACCATCTTCTTAGCCCCACTTTTTCTTGAAAGATGTATTTGCAAAGAAACACTAGGAAATATACCCTGAAATGAGAAAGCATGTGCTACCAAAATAAAAGTAAAATACCAGAGGTTTTGATTTTGCTTTGTAGACCAGGCTGACCTGTGAGTTTGGCTTTCTGACTTCCTCCAGAATGTTAAGAGTTACGTGAGTCACCATGCTCACCTGAGTTTGGTATTTTTAAGAAAAATAATTTCAAGCTGGGTGGTGGTGGCACAAGCCTTTAATCCCAGCATTTGGGAAGCAGAGGCAGGTGGATCTTTGAGTTCGAGGCCAGCCTTGTACACAGAATGAGTTCCAGGACAGCCAGAGCATAGTGAGACTCTGACTCAAAAAAAACAGAAAAAGGAAAAGAAAGAAAATCATTAAATAAATTAATTAAATTGTTGGGCTGCTTGTCGTGTTGATCTGTGCCAATTTTTTTTTTCTTTACTCCCCTACGGTTTGGATCAGGCCACCATTCTAACTGAGCCATACATCAATTCACTTTAATTGAGAGCCATGGCTTTGATGCGGGTGTTTTTGGTGTTCGTTCCATTCTTGTTTTGTTTGTTGAAATGACCTCATGGGGTTCTGATTGGCTTTTAACTACTGTGTAAGTGAAGTTTACCTTGAACTCAAGATCCTCATTTTTCTATCTCAACTGCTAAGATTATAAGCAGGGACTGCTCTGTCAGCTCCCTGTGCATGTAGGCTTGAGTTACTGGCTGTTGTCTCCCTTGATCTCTGTTGAGATGGGGTCTCTTGCTGATCCCAGAGCTCACCAGTTCTATTTACTCTAACCAGCTTCCCAAGAGGCTCCCATCTCTGCCAGAATTATACGTTGTCACTGGCTGTCAAGACTGGATTCTGGAGATCAAACTCTAGTTCTCATGCTTTCAGGACAGCACTTTATCCAGTGAGAGCTATCTCCCCAGTTCAGCCATGTCTGACTCTTGAACTCTTAACGGGCATGTGTTATTTATTGGTTGGGTTGGGTTGGGTATGGGTTTGGGGTCTTTGTTTCAGAGACAGGGTGTTTCTGTGTTCCTAGCTGATCTGGAACTCACTTTATAGACCAGACTGGTCTAGAATTCAAAGAGATTGACCTCCCTCTACCTTCTTGGTGCAAGTGTGCACCACCACATCCAGCTCCTCTCTATTTTGTTTGCTAGTTTTGTTTTTCTTTTCAGGAACATGTACAGTATTCCTGGCTTTGGTGTAGGGCACTTACGGTATTTCTCAAATGTCTGTTTCTTATGGCATGTGCATATATACAGAAATAAATACATTCTTCATCTAAAACTACAGGATTAATCTTACCAATTTTTAAAACAGGAGTCTAAGAAGAGGTTTGATGCTGAGGAGGAATTTAAGAAG
This sequence comes from Meriones unguiculatus, assembly GCF_030254825.1. NCBI lineage: Eukaryota > Metazoa > Chordata > Mammalia > Rodentia > Muridae > Meriones > Meriones unguiculatus. Next base: position 33,885,321 of record NC_083359.1, read on the forward strand.
CGAGCCTATCAGTGTGTCGTTTTGCTGCAGAGTAAAAACCCAGATATCATAAAAGCCTGGAAGCTCATCTGTGACGTCTCCCGTGAAGGTGAGTTTCTAGGTGCCATTCAGCTAGCTTGAGTTTATATTCAGTATTAATACTGGGATTTTGTAATTAGGGTGATTTTGTGGTTTTTGTTTCTCTTTTTCTTCAAACCTCCCATATACTTTGCTAAATTAATGGTATGAAAGCAGGCATGTGCATGCCACATACAGTGCACGTGGCGACCAGAGGACGAGGGCAACTCTGGGGAGTCTGTTCTCCTGAGACCTCATTTCAAGTGGGATCTTTTGTTTCTGCCAGGCTTATGATGTTCTCTAGGCTGTTCAGCCCATAATTCCTTAATATCTACATATATGTGTAGCATACAGATACGCACCACCACATGCAGGAATTTACTGTGGAGACTAGGCTGACCTTGGACACGCAGAGATCCATCTGCCTCTACTTCCAGGGTACTGGGACTAAAAGCATGTACTACTCTTCCCAGTATAAGATTCATTTTAAACTATACATGTGTTTGTGCACATTAGTGTTGATGGCTGTAGTGACCAGAGGAGGGTGTTGGAGCCCTTGGAACTGGAGGTACAGGTCCTTATGAGCCTACTGACATGGTCCTGGGAACTGAACCTAGCTGAGCCATCCCTCCAGCCTCATTCATCAGGTTTTTACATGGGTTCCTAGGATCAAAAGCAAGTCTTTGGTGAAACTCGCTGTTATCTGCTGAGTCATTTCATCTGCCTTGGATTTGGTTTTGGTTTTTGAGACAAGGGCTGTGTGTCCCAGCTGGATTTGAATTCACAGTGCCTCTTCCTCTAGTGTGCTGAGATTGCAGACATTTTCCACCACATTGGGTTTGACAAAATTAATTTAAAGGTCACTGGCAAATGTGTGAAAATAGCTAGTAGGTCTTTTACAAAGATTATTAATGATTGCTTTGCAACCTCCTTTTAAGGTTTTAGGGTTTTTGTTTTGTTTTAAGATTTATTTACTATGGATATAATGTTCTATCTGCATGTGTGTCTGCACCCCAGAAGAGGGCACCAGATCACATTGTAGATGGTTATGAGCCACCATATGGTTGCTGGGAATTGAACTCAGGACCTCTGGAAGAGCAGCCAGTGCTCCCAACCTCTAAGCCATCTCTCAAACCCTTAAGGTGTTAAATTGTTGCACTCAGAAAATAGAAAATACTGTGTCTCTGAAAAGCAAGAAACAAGTCAGGGGTACCAAACTAAGAAAATTAAAATTTTTTTTTTTTTTTTTTTTTTTTTTTTTTTTTTTTTTTGAGCTAGGATCTTTTTGCATAGGCCCGGCTGTCCTGGAACTCGCTATGTAAAACAGACTGGCCTTGAACTCAGATCAGCCTGCCTCTGTTTCCTGAGTGCTGGGATTATATATATTGAATATAAATAATACATATATAGTAAGGGCTTTTAATCCCTAGGATTAAAGGCACGTATGTATGTGTATTTACATATATATTTTTTTTTCTTTTCTGTATCGTGCAGCTCAGTGTAATTAGTTAATTTTTGTGTTTCAGATGACAAGTTTTCTGTATGTTGTTTTTTTTCCCCTTTTGCTTGTTTATCTATTTGCTGTGTTTGGTATTTTCAGAGTTTAATAAAATCTATGATGCATTGGACATCACTTTAATAGAGAGAGGAGAATCCTTCTATCAAGATAGGATGAACGATATTGTAAAGGAATTTGAAGATAAAGGTAGGCATTACACTCTTATTGTTACTGAAACTTACAAACAGGGAAAAATAGAATGGGATTTATACTAACTGAAGACAACTCATCACACAACTTCAAAACTTACAAATATTAAATCTAAAATATACCTTGGTCTGTCCATACACTTTTGTATAATTTCAGCTACCACTCTGTCCCTGAAAGAACACGCACCTACTCCTATGCTAAAACTGTAGTATCATTATTCCATCAAGGTTATAATTCTTTAATTTCTGTGTGTCTGTGAGAGTGTGATAGGGACAGGGTCTTGCTGTGTAGGCCTGACTGGTTTCTTAGAATTAAATATATAGACCAAGATGACCTTGAACACTCAGAAATTGTCCTGCCCTTCCCATCTGAGATGACAAGTGTAAATCATTAAGTTGGGTAATAATCCCCCCATATTGATTGAACCCAATGACTTGTATGTTATACATGCTAGGTAAATACTTCGCTGCTATCCTGTCGGCTCCAGCATTGTCTTAGTGCCATTCAATAGATAATCAAATGTCCCGGTGGAATTCATTTTAATTCATTCATTTGTTCATTCAAATATAGGTTCTGTTTATGAATTGCCAAGCTGGCCTGGAACTCACTGTTATCCTGCCTCAGCTTCCTGAATGCTGAGATAAGTGTTTGAACAATGTCCAGCTTCATAATTTTTTAAATACAGGGTACCAGGATCCATCCCCTGGTGAGGTCAGAGCCTGAAGAAGGGTAGATGCAAGAGCGGTAAGGGGGCAATGAGCCAAGCACAGGGATTGAGAGGAGTTTTGCAGCCTGACTGACTTGTAGTCAGAGTGTTGTTTTGTTTTTTGTTTTGTTGTTGTTGTTCTTTTTTTTTTTAATTTTTTTATTTAACTTTTATTAATTACACTTTATTCATTTTATATCCCCCCATAAGCCCCTTCCTCCTCCCTTCCCAATCCCACCCTCCCCAGAGTGTTTTTTTATTTATACAGAACTCAATAGACAGATGACTGTTGTTCCAAAACATAGATCATATCATTTTTGTCCACAGACATGTTTTTATTTTTAAAATTTTTAAAGAATTATTTATTTTATTATTTATACATTATTCTTCCTGCAAACAGAAGAAGACACTAGATATCAATATAGATGGTTATGAGCCACCATGTGGTTGCTCTCAGGACTTTGGGAAGGACAGCCAGTGTTCTTAAACTCTGAGCCATCTTTCCAGCCCCCCAGACATATGTTTTAACTTCTGCTTGGTCATAAGTTTAGTCATCATTGATAAACCATGACAGAGCAGAGTTATCTTTTACAATCATTTTCTCTCATCAACCCCACAACCCAACTTTTAACAATATTGGTGTTTCAAAGGCCCTATTTTACCAAAGCATGACAACCCATTCTCAGGCTGGTAGTTCTTACAGTTTCAAGGGCACTAGACAGAAAGAAAATGTCCAAGCCAGCCTGGGCAGATTGTATGTCCCAAGCAGTATATTACCAAGTTTTAATAGAGTGCTAAAAATTGTCATTAGGCCCAAGAAAAATCTTCAGGCCAAAGCTGCTGCAGTTACTCAATTTTTACCACAATACAATGCTTATATTTATATATTCATAGAATTCGTTTATATGTCCTTGGTCATACAACACCACAGTATCCCTTTATGAGTTTTTCTAAGAAAAGGGAGGTCTTAATACTTTATTCTTTTATCATTTACCCATACCATTCTTTGTCCATCAGTAGGAGGAGGAGGAGGCTTTTAATTTGATCTGCTGCCAACTTCTGTAGCCTACTGAATAGTGTTTACCTTTCAAGTTGACTTTGTCCTGATTATCTTGTTCCTGAGGAAGTGCAGGGGCAGATGTGCCAAGAGTATCTTTGAGTCGGAGCCTCATAAGGAGAGCTCCGCCATCTTTATTTGAGTCACAGCCTCCAGGCATTCATGTAGGGCCAGATAGGCATATTTCCTCTAAAAATGGGAGGGTTAGCTTTCCTGGGAAAGCTTAGAACCAGTACTTCTGAGAGAAGGCTAAGTGATTCGTAAGAAAATTCCATCAATCCAGTATCCCCAAGTTGTACAATTAATAAAAGCCCCCACCCTAGCATGTGAGACATGGAGCTGAAGGTCAAAAAATGGGAGACTGCACCACAGTGATTGAATCATTCAGCTCTGCTTTCCTGGATCTTTGTCAAACTGCTGTGCTGGCTTTATGACTTTCACTGTTCCCATTAGAGATGTCTGTGCCAACAGGGTTTCTTTTCATAGTGTGAGTCTTATATTTATTTGTGTTCTGTAAATACATAGTTTCCTTCCTTTTTCTGTGCACTTTTTTTCTTGATCTATAAGATACTCTGGCAAACCTGGCACTTGTATAGGCAAGTGTCCCCAAATTTGTGGCAATCTTCCCCTTTCTGCCTCCAAAGTACTGGGATTACAGGCATTGCCCTACCATACCTGGGTATATATTACTATTATTATTATTATTATTAGTTATTGTTGTTGTTGTTCATTTGTTTTCTTGAGGCCAAGTTTCTCTGTATAACAGAGAATTCACTCTGTAGACCAGGCTAGCCTCAACCTTACAGAGATCTACCTGCCTCTGCTTCCCAAGTGCTGGGATTAAAGGCATGCTCTACCATTGCCTTTTATTGTTAAAGAAGGCTGTTTGTCTTATCAAATTTATCCTTAGCCTATTGGAATGACAGCTTCACTTTGTACTCCAAGCTGGCCTCAAATTTAGGATGATTCTCTTGCCTCAGCTTTCTCGGTCTACAATGGCAGGCATGAACTACAATGCCTGGCTTTGCCTGTGTGTTTTTTTTTTTTTTTTTAAGGATGTATTTAATCTGGTTTGCTTTGATTTTCAAGAATACAAGCAATGTCTGGTTAGCTCTTTGTGATGCTATGATTGGTTAGTGGGATTAGGCACTAAGACTGATTGAGCCTGACTCAGTTATCAATCTCTCCGTCGAACTCTGCCCTGATAGCTTCAGTAGCTGTTGATGGGTGCGGATTTGGCCTGTTGTTCTACTCAGTGCTGGCGTGTGGTAGTGTGGTGTGCTGTCATCCCTCCAGTTTTCTCCTAGACCTCTGCAGAAATTGTCCAATAATTTTGAGTTTTGTGACAGGGTTTCACTGCAGAGCCCAGTGTGACCTCAAATCCACATTGATTTATGACCCTTTTTCTTTAGAGATCTATATATCTTGCTTGGTGTAGTGGCCCATGCCATTAATCTATGCACTTGGGAGGCAGAGGCAGGCAAATCTCTGAATTTGAAGCAACCCTGGTCCAGAGTTACAGAATATCCAAGTCTACACAGAAAAACCCTGTCTAAAAAAGGAAACAAGAAAGATTTATACGTCTTTATTTTGTATGCATCAGTGTGCGCGTGCGTGCGTGCGTGCGTGCGTGTGTGTGTGTATGTATACATCCTGTACATGGTACCCATGGAGGTCAGAAGAGGGCATCAGATTCCAATACAATGTTCTGCCTGTATGTACAGCTGAACACCAGAAGAGGGCACTAAATTTCATTTTAGATGGTTGTGAGCCACCATGTGGTTGCTGGGAATTGAACTCATGACCTGGAAGAGCAAGCCGTGCTCTTAACCTCTGAGCCATCTCTCCAGCCCCCTCTAGGAAGGCTTTTGAGATTGTAAGATAATGATACTGGGGGCTAGAGAGGTGGCTAAGAGGTTAAGGACACTGGCTACTCTTCTAGAAGTCATGAGTTCAATTCCCAGCAACCACAACCATCTATATGAGGCATATACATGGTGCCTCACAACCATCTATAATGAGATCTGGTGCTTTTTTCTGACATCCACATGCAGACAGAACATTGTATACATAATGAAATAAATCTTAAAAGATAAGCCGTATTCATGGGGTTTTGTTTGGGGGTTGTGGTACTGAAGATTGAACAGAGGGTATGCTGGCAAATCCCTGAACCTGAGCTCTTTCCCAGCCCTAGTAAGCACAGAAGAGGTACAGCTGATGGCGGTGAGTCTGGTATTCATCACAGGCACTCTTGCTTCACAGGGTGTGGTTTTAACCACTATGTTGAATCACACTCTTCTAAACTGTAAGACAGTATGGCAGCATTTATTTCATAGTAACTAAGAAAATGAAATTTGGGATTTGATATTATGGGTGACACAAATCAAATAACTGTTAAAATATTTGTTCTTATCTCTTCTTGGATCTAACAACTTGGCTTTTTTATTATTAGCACATGAACGGAGCTTTAAGTGCATTGGGAGAGGCCTTATTTTTCTTCCAGAAGAAAGTTGTGGTTCTACCCAGAAAGCAAAGCATATATGTTCATATTTTGTCTGCTAAGAGGATGCTTCCATTGGGGTGTTGGCCATTATATTTGTGCCATTAAGTCAGTCTTGGCAGTGGCCATTTCCCAAGATTGCTAGTAGATCATGTGGGAATAGTCATATGATTTCTTCAATAATCATCTTTTAAAGTACTCAAAGGGCAGTGAGAAGGCTTTGCAGGTTGATGTACTTGCTGCCAAGCCTGGTGACCTGTGTTCAGTCCCTGGGACCCACAAGGAGAATACCAGTTCCCTAAAGGTATCCTCTGACCTGCACACAGTGTAGTACATGGACTACCCACATCTTCTCACACAACATGTGTGTGTGTGTGTTTTGCTGTTGTTTTGTTTTTTAATAAAATTGTCAGTTGGCAGTGGTGGTTCATGCGTTTAATCCCAGCACTTGAGAGGCAGAGGCAGCCTGGTCTACAGAGTGAATTCCAAGACACCCAGGCTACGCACAGAGAAGCTGTGTCTCGAAAAACAAAAAGGAAGGAAGGACAGAAGGGAAAGGAAGGAAAGAAAGAAAGGGTGATTAGGTTCCAACATAAGGACTTGGAGGTTCAGAAGACTCAACATTTGATTGTACTAAAGGAAGGAAAGAAAGGAAGAAAGAAAGTCAGTCATGGAGTGGCCAAGCACTTATGTCGTCTTAGAACAAACTAGCATCCTGGTTCCGGGAGGGCTCTTAAAGTTGTTAATGAAAGTTTGTTTTGTTTTTGTTGTTGTTTCTTTATTCATAGGATTCGTACAAGTAGATGATGGCAGAAAAATTGTGTTTGTGCCCGGATGTTCCATACCATTAACCATAGTGAAATCAGATGGGGGCTATACTTATGATACATCTGACCTAGCTGCTATCAAGCAGAGACTATTTGAAGAAAAAGCAGATAAGATTATTTATGTGGTGGACAATGGACAAGTAAGTTTGTAGGTTTGTCTAGAGCCTGATAAACATACAGAAAAATTGTACTTTATGGAACTACAAAAGCCATGTGACTTGTTATTGTGAGATAAGGTCTCATGTAGTTCATTTGGCCTCAAATTTGAAATCCCACCTTTCTGTTTTTGTTTTTGTTAGTTTTTTGAGACAGCGTTTCTTTGTGTAGCCTTGGCTGTCCTGGACTCATTTTGTAGACCAGGCTATCCTCGAACTCACAGAGATCTAAGTACCTGCCTCTGCCTCCCCAGGTTCTGGGATTACAGGTGTGTGCTGCTAAAATCCCACCTTTCTGGGTGAAAACTAAAGACTTAATAGAAACTCTGTCACTTTTTCCCCCCTCTGATGGATCAGATCCTGTGTTCAGATGCCTACTGTTCTGCATACAGTAGGCAAGTGCTCTCACACTGAAGTATCCTCAGTCCCTCCACTGCTCGTGGAGACATAGAACATAGGCTGGCCTCAACACTGCCTACACAGCTGAATATGACCTTCAGCTCCCGATTGTCCAGCTCCGAAGCACTGAGATCACAGGCGTCTATCTGTGTTCCTGTCTTCTTTTAAGATGCTTCTAGGAAATAGAACTTTTATAATAATAATAATAATGCTTGCCTAACAAGATTTTCATCTGCTCACTGAGCACAGAAGACTTTCATCTTTTCTTTCTTTTTTTTTTTTTTTTTTTTTTTGAAACTACAAAAAGTAACAAGTAAACTAATAAGCACCCTTCTGCTCCTGCCCTTCATAGGCCACACATTTCCAGGCGATATTTGCTGCTGCTCAGATGATTGGCTGGTATGATCCGAAAGTAACTCGGGTAGTCCATGTTGGATTTGGTGTGGTGCTAGGAGAAGACAAGTAAGTGGACAGTTCAAAGCTGGAAATGATGAACCTGGTCCCCACATGCTTCAGCTTCTCATTATTGAGACACTCCTAGTGAGAGTTCTCTGCTACGCTGTAATCTCAGCCAAGCCACGTTTCCCATGCTTTAGGTCTCCCAGGGGATGTAGCCTCTTAAGGACTGTGTATGGCATTGAAAGAACACTAGACTGCCATCACAACAGGTTAGATTACAAAGGGGTTTGCGCTGTCTCCTATCTAGACTATGCTCCCATTTCACCCAGGATGCTTGGCAGTATAGTCAGAGCCTTTGGTGCATTTACCTTCAGGGTTACAGACTTGAACAAGTGTGAGTCATTGAGATACTATTTGAGTTTAGGATTCGCTGCTTTAATTTTTGTTTCAAAAGATGAAGCTTATCAAGCTGACAGTTAGTGATGTCCATACTTTTGCTTTTTCTGTTTTCCAATCATTTCCCTCCATCCTCTTTAGTTTTTGAAACACAAAGATAAATAGAGTAGGGTGTTTATATTCAGTATTCTAACTCAGAGGCATAATTTTTTTTTAATGTGGCTGTTTTGTTTTTTTTTTGTTTTTTTTTTTTTTAACCAGGTAATACTTTATTATATTAGTCCAGTAAAGAATCTGCTGACCTGCCAAGTGTAGAAACAAGAGTGCTGGGGCTTTTTGTTTGCTTGTTTTGTTTTAGTAATTTTTCTGAAAAGACAAAACATTTAAAGAGCATCTTATATTCCAGGAAAGTGAGCTAGTTAGATTTTTAATTGGTATGTGTGTGCAGTACCCATGAAGTCCTGAATTAGGACTTAAGGCTCTGCTGAGACTTAAGCTGCCCACCATGAGTGCTTGGGACTAAGCCCAGGTCCTCTGGAAGAGCAGCAAGTTTTCTTCAATGCTGAGCCATCTCTTCAACCCTACAGATGAAATTTTTTTTTTTTTTAATTCACTACTGAAGTGTAGTGAGGATAGAGTTTCCCATTGGGGGAAGAGAGACAGGGTGCTTTGAGTTGGGAAGTGCTGCTTCTTTGGCACTTCCCTGGTAGACTATGAGCCTGTTACCCTGACTGTGTTGCCGTATGGGGCTAGACCCCTCAAATCTTCATTTTCAAGGATTTTTACACTCAAGTCTAATTCAGAATTTTTTATGAGCCTTTAAACTTCTTTCAGGAAGAAGTTTAAAACACGTTCAGGTGAAACTGTGCGCCTTATAGACCTGCTGGAAGAAGGCCTGAAACGGTCCATGGACAAGTTAAAGGAGAAAGAGAGAGACAAGGTAGGACACAACCATATTGACGTCATGAGATATAGTTTGGAGTCAGTGCACGTAGGGTGGGCAACTTTTCATTAGCCGTGTTCCTGGATATTACAAAAGGCTGTACGTTTCCCCCTTTGTTAATATGGCATTAACAATATACATAACATGTAGAAATTGTACTTTATGGAAGTGAAATAGCCATGTGACTTGTTGTGAGACTTGGTTGGGCTCTTATGTAGCCCAGGAAGGTCTTAAACTCCCTGTACAGCCAGGGCTTGCCTTCAGCTCCTGATGTTCCTGCTGGGATTATAGGTGTGTACCACCATGCCTAGCTCCCCACAGCATTCTTATGCTACGTATAAATTGTTTAAGGTAAGCATCTCACTGTTGTTGGTTTATGTGAAAAGCACTTGAGATCCCTTCTAGCTTTCTGAGATACCTAGTGTATGGTCAGTTAGATTGTTTTGGGCAGTGTGGACTTGGTGAGCTTTTGCAGCAGGGTCTCCCGTTAGCCCAGCCTGATCTTGAGCGCAGGGTTCAGTCTGTTTCCCAGGTGCTGGCTTTAAAGGTGAATGCTACAATGGGCGTTTTTGTTTTAAGATTTATTTATTATTTATACAACATTCTGCCTGCACACCAGATCTTACTATAGATGGTTATGAGCTACCATGTGGTTGTGAGGAATTGAACTCAGGACCTTTGGAAGAACAGCGAGTATTCTTAACCTCTGAGCCATCTCTCCAGCCTCTACAATGGGCTTTTGATAATACTGATTTTCATAATCCATAAACATGCAGTGGCTCTCGGTTTCCTTCATCGCTGTGTCACAGTTTTTGTGTATGGTAGGCAAGCTTATATCACGGTGAAGGTCTTTTGCCTTTGTATTTTGTTAACTCACTGTATCTGAGGCTAACCTTGAACTAATAATCTCCCACTTTGTAGGTATTCTAAAATGTTTCTACAGGTGTCATATGTATGTGAATGTGCTGTTTTTCTTGGTTTCAGTTAGGTTCTTACCTATAGGTACATGATAAGGGTTAGGCACCTGTAAAATGTGCCTTCTGTTGGTGGTTCTGCAACAAGAAGGTACAGACCTTGAGTGTTGGTGTGAAGGTAAAGCTGTGGGACAGACTCCAGGCAGCTCTTCAGTGAGTTCCATGCATTTGGACATTCTGTTAGCTAGCAGTGTTTGCATATGTAGGATCACTCACAGCTTCACCCGATAGAAGGTTCTCTGACACAGTTGATCTTGTTATCAGCAGAAGCACCTTTATTTACTATTTTACATTTTGCATCCCCAACCACATTGAAATTAAGAAAATATTGAAAGTGTATTGTGGATGTTGCCAAAATTGCTCCCCAGATACAAGTTCTGTCATGAGTCTGGCATCTTACTGTTTTAGTGAACGTTTTGTTATTACATACAAGTTGACTTGAGACTTGACCCTCTAAGTTTTCCTCATGTTGTCTAACTTAGACCTTTATTGTTGTTTTTACTGTTTTTGTGAGACTTAACACAAAGAATTTAGGATGTGGTACAAGTAGATAATTTAAAACCTTCAAAAACAGTAAGCAAAAGCAGGTGTGGTATATACACCTCTAATCCCAGTGCTCAGGAGGCAGAAATATTAGTACATTTCAGGGTTTGCTGGGGGAGGGTGGGATAGAGTCTCACTGTAACCTAGTCTGGCTTTGAACTTTTTAAGATTACAGGTATGACCCATCATCCACAACTATAGTTTTTCTTAAGAAAAGCCAATTTGTGAAATAATCATTCTTGCAAATGGTGTCACTGTAAAGCTGGGACCCTAGAAGCCAGGCAAATATAGTCTGTCTTGTGAGGCAGTAGCTTACTCTGTAGCCCAAGCTAGCTATGAACTCAGGGGATTCTCCTTCCCAGCTTATAAGTATAGAGTTAAAGAAAGCAGGATCTTACTCAGTGTGTTACCACCAGGCAGCGGCTTTAATTCTAGCACTGAGGAGGCAGAGGCAAACCTATGTTGAGGCCAGCCTGGTCTACAGAGTGAGTTCCAGAAGAGCAAGGGATATAAACAGAGAAAACACTGTCTCAAAGAAACAAAACAGTATTACCATTTTTAGCAAAGTATCCTGTTGGGCATGGTAGCATAGACCCATAATCCCAGCGCTGCTCAGGAGCCTGACATGAAAAGACAGATTTCAGGTCAGCCTAGCTTACATATATATTTAGACCACATCTAAGCAAACAAACAAACAAGCAAGCTATGTTAAGATAGCTCCTGCCTGCAGATCCTGGGTGTTGAGATTATAGTCATGCCGCCACTCCTGATTTATACAGTGCTGGGATGAAACCCAGGGCCTTGTCCATGCTAAGAAAGCATTCTACCAACTGAACTGCATTCCTGTAGGTTTTTAATTTGGGAAGAATATACCAAATTGCTATTGACTATGGATAGTTTAAAGAAGCTACAAGGTCTGCAGATTTACTCGTTGATTGAGAAATTATCAGAAACATAGACTTAAAGAAACCATGGTTCAAATTTTGATGGGAGTTCAGCAATGAATGAGGAAGTTCAGTTATTTTTATTGCATTTTAATTATAAGACTTAAAGCCAGGAATTGGTGGCTCATGCCTTTAATCCCAGCACTCGGGAGGCAGAGACAGGCAGATCTCTGAGTTCCAGGACAGCCAGCTCTACACAGAAAAACACTGCTTCAAAAAACACACAAGCTAAGACTTAAAAGACACATCAATAACGTATGTAAATGTTACTTAAAGAGTATGGAGTGCAAAACCCTGGCCAGGCTAAGCCTTTAAGCCTAGCCCTTGAGGGCAGGGCAAGTGGAAGCGTTCCAGGCCATCCTGACCCAGGCAAAATTATGGCCTTACCTTGTCAGTGTTTTCCATATCCAGCATATCAACTTCATTGGGCTCTTATCTGTACGAGATGAAAGGCCCACCTTTCAGAATCTTCAGGAACCCAACTGGAAAATACGAAAGTCATGTAGAGTTCATATTGAACTTTTATTTCCCAGAGGCTTACCATAAAGATTTAAAATACTTGGTCAAAATCTGATCATAGACTATTGAGAAGTAATGTTACCTATTAGAGTTAGAAGTAATCGAAATATTTTAGTCTTAAAATATTTGCCTTCTAAACCTTTCAAGTTTGTTGCTAAGTAATTAGAGCCAAATAAAGGCACCACAAATACAAGAGATTATATGGGCAACAGTGGCAGTATGTGTACGCTAGGCACTTGGGCCCAAGGTAAAGAGGTATGCCTCCTTTCCTTATGAAAAGAAGAGCCATTGGGATAACTCAGGCTGCAGCTTGTGGTTATGTGTTCAAGATGCTGAATGAATATCGTCGTACAAAGGGAACCAGCTAGAACTGTAATAGGGAAGAAGAGCCTGTGGGTCTCTTCTCAGAGAGCAGTTAAGTACAAACGGAAAGCCTGTAGTTTGTAGTAGAGTTAAATTTTATTAAAGAACATTTCAAGCTGGGCATGCAGTCTACACTTCTAACATTAAGGAATCTGAGGCAGGAGAACCTGAGCTACGTAGGATGACCCTGTCTCAAAAACAGAAAATATTTTTAGAATTTAAAAGGCCAGTAGTTAGCTGGACATTGGTGGTACTTGCCTTTAAAACTCAGGAAGCAGAGACAGGGTAGATCTCTGTAACTTTGAGGCCAGCCTGGTCAAAGAGTGAATTCCAGAACAGCTAGGGCTGTTACACAGAGAATCTTCCTTCCTCCCACTCCCCTACCCCCAAAAAAGACCAGTATTTAAAGAAAAGGTCATTGCTTTAAGCAGAATTAGATTCAGGTTCTGCATCAATATATCAATGTTTGTGTTTTATAAAAAAATCTACCACCATTTCAGCTATTGCTTTGTTGATCATAGATTTCCTTAAGATCAGTCAGAGTGCCTATAATTATGGGAGGCACGGGCAGGAGGACTGCAGAAATTCAAAATCATCCTGGTGGCATATTGAGTTCCAACCAACCAGGACTACATAGCAAGACCCTATCTCAAAAAATTGAATGGGGCAGTACATCCTTTCCATGCCTTGTCCAATTTGTTTAGGTCCTTTATATAGCTTGCTGGAGCTTTTGGTTTTATCCTGTTTCTTTCTTTGCATTGCCAAACTATCAGGTCAACTTAAGGATAATTTCTTTCTACCACATAAAATGCTTTCTGACACTGGCTTCTTCCCACCTGGTGTTCATTCCTTCCTTAGAAACACTGTTTAAAGAATACCCTTGGGATGTAGCTCTGTCAATAGTTTGCTTGTCTAGCATGAGTGGAGCCCTGGGTGTGATCCCCAATACTACATGGCACTTACCTGCAGTCCCACCCAGCATTTAGTTGTGGAGGCAGGAGGATCAGGAGTTCGAGGTCACATGACTCTTTGAGGTGAGCCTGGGTGACTTGAGTCCCTGTCTGGGAAAGTAATCCAAATTGTACAGAATACTACAGTTTGGTGTGCTATCTTATAATTGGGTTGTTTGAGTGTTTATTTGACTTGCTGTGCCAGCCAGGCCTTAATTTTGTGATGCTTCTTTAGCTGTTAAGTTACTTGTTTAAACAGTTACCAAATTTGCATATCACCTAATTTTTAGGTATTATATTTCAATTGGTTATGAATAGGTATCATTTAAAGTTATTTTCTTGTAAAATAAAACATGCTAGAAGTTACTTTGCATCTCTTAATTATGAAAAGCAATAGATGAGCATAGCATTACACTGTCATCTGCATAGTAGGGAAAACTTACAATTTCATGGTCTTAAATATCTAACAGAGATAAATGTAAACCTTCCTGGCCAGGGACCCCAGGCAACCTGTTATGTGATCAACTAACTTAAAGCCAACATATCATTTATTTAAATACATGAAGTACAGTAAGCATTTGTGTTAATGACTGTAATAGTTTCAGAGGGTCTGCATGCTTATTTATCTGTAAGCCAGCCTGAATAGAATTCCTTAGGGGATCCTACCATAGCCCCAACATGCAGCCTGTATACAGTGATCTTAAGGTTTTAGTTTAAAGATTGTCACAAGATTAGAAAAACATACTTTAACAGATTTATCAGCTTGTGATAACAGTTAAATCCAAAGTCAGGGTCATGTGTTGAGATGACTAAAGCTTTAAGATCTAAATTGTTGGTTTTAAAAAGACTCTTGTGGGGCGTGGTGACACACACCTGTAATTCCAGCACTGGGAGAGGTGGAGGCAGATGGATCTCTGTGAGTTTGATGCCAGCCTGGTCTACAAAGCAAGTCCAGGACATCCAAGGCTACACAGAGAAACCCTGTCTCCAAAACCACAAACAAACCAAAAGCCTGTAGTCAACCAACTGGCAGTTGGCTTGGACCCTGGGGCCTCACATAAGTCAGAGTGCTGCTGTCTCCAGCCCCCACCTACCATACCCCTTGATCTATCTGTGGTGGGAGGATGAACCAGTGAGTCAGGGTTACTTGCTAGGAGCATGAGCAAGGGAGCAGTGGCTGCTCTACTGAAGAAAGTGCTCCCTTCTCCCAGCAACCATTGACTGCCTATAGCTCTTGGGAGGGGGTGGGGTCCTTTCCCTGGGCCTTGCAAAGGGTAACATATGTGCCTGCAGTAACTACCAGACTTTGAAAAGAAGCTTTTCTGACCAAAGCCAACAACACTAATCTATGGGCATAAGCCAGTGTTTAGAAGGTAACTTGATGGGCACAGCATGTCCGTTTAGCAAAACAGCAGCCTGAGCTGCTGCTTTAGGACCCATGGCTTCTCCCAGCAATGGGCTTTGCCTGGGCATATAGGACCAAACATGAATCCCCTCTTGTGGAGCCTCAAGTCCAAAGAGAAAGCAGTTGTTTTCCCTCCAACAGTCATGCTGCTGTTGTCCCAGTGAACACGGCTTTCCTGGCAGGTCAGCAGTGAGCTTGCAGATTCACAGGGAAATAAGACTGTTGATAACAGTTCAACCCCATCTGGCTGCATCAGATATTCTGGTTCCCTCAATGTGGAAAGGAAGATTCCACGTCAGTTCTGGCTTGATTTTTGTAGACTTACTCTGTTTTTATTCTCCCAACTTTGATGATATGTTTATCCAACAGATCACTGTTGATTATTGTAGTCAGGACTGAAAATACTTTGGGGTTTTCATGTTGTTTTTTAGACAGGGCCTCGCCTTCTAGCCCTAGCTGGCCTGGAACATGCAGTAGTCTTCCCACATATTCTTAAGAAATATACCGTCTTCCACCCCTAAAATCCTCACTCAGAAAGACAAATGGGATGGACATTGGAAGAGGGAGAAAACAAACAGGACAGTGTTGTGTTTCATAGTTCCTGAATATATTAGAAAATAAGCTAATGTTCTAAATCAACTAAAGAAATAGTCCTCAACATGCGAGCTAATGAGTTTACCTTCATTATTTTCTTTGTACAGTGGCCATGTCATTCGGCCTTACTTTCACTGCTAATTGATAGGGACTCCATAGATGCTGCCTACTCAGTCTCCTTCTTGTGAGGCACTGGGGCAGAAACATGAGGGAGCAAGCTCTCGTGTTCATTTTCCCAAAGGTCCTAACTGAAGAGGAATTGAAAGCCGCTCAGATGTCCGTTGCATATGGCTGCATCAAATATGCTGACCTTTCCCATAATCGCCTCAATGACTACATCTTCTCCTTTGACAAGATGCTCGATGATAGAGGAAACACAGCTGCTTACTTACTGTATGCCTTCACTAGAATCAGGTAACTACTCACACTCTTATGTTTGCAATCAAGTAATGGTTCCAAAATGGTGTTTTTATTGTTCTGGTTATGGTTTTATGAGGCATGGAGAATCTCTTAAGTTTTTGAGCCACATGCATAAGTGTGTGTGTCCCAGGCTAGCTTCTCACTTGTGATCCACTGTCATCCAAGTGCTGGCATTACAGGTTGTCTCCACCACACAGGGATGCCACTCTGTTTTAATTGCTGATGTTTTCTGATCAGTCATACTAGATTATTGCTTTTGTATGAAAAGAGGGTGTGCCTGACTGAAGGGTGCTTACCTGATATTTCAGGTCTATTTCTCGCCTGGCCAATATTGATGAAGAGATGCTGCAGAAAGCTGCTCGAGAAACCAAGATAGTTTTGGACCATGAAAAGGAATGGAAACTAGGCCGGTGCATTTTACGATTCCCTGAGATTTTACAGAAGATACTAGATGACTTATTTCTCCACACTCTGTGTGATTATATTTATGAGCTAGCAACTACTTTCACAGAGTTCTATGATAGCTGTTACTGTGTGGAAAAAGATCGACAGACTGGTAAGTGTCCCGTCCACTGTCAATCTTGGGGAAAGGGTGCCACCAGGACATTTGCATAGAAACTGAGCACGCTCTGGTGTATATGTGACAATTTGAAGTGAGGCTGGTCAAAGCAGAAACAGAATCTGCCTGTTCCTTCTGCTTCTCCACCTTTGGGCAGTACCGTAGGAAATGAGTGAGAAGCCATTGGAGTAGGACATTTGCAGTACAAGCAAGGTGTGTGTGTGTGTGTGTTGCTGACATGGAAACACCCGCTATGGCTGATGCCTTTATGTTAACAAGACAAGCCTGAGAACAGAAACCATCCTTGGCGTTGGTTAGGAAAGTGCTGCAAATTCTGTGGGAAAATGTAAACATTCTACTTGTGGATTTCATGTAAACAACCCTAGATAGGGTCCAAAAATGGCTATAGGTTGGGCTGCGTACTTTTCAGAAAAATTTATTTATGGCGAGTTAATGTCTTTTTTTTTTTTTTTTTTTTTTTCCTTCCAGGGAAAGTTTTGAAGGTGAACATGTGGCGGATGCTCTTGTGTGAAGCAGTAGCTGCTGTCATGGCCAAGGGGTTTGATATACTGGGCATAAAACCTGTCCAAAGGATGTAATTTTACCAGAGTGGCCATTAGTACTGTTTGCTTTTTAAACAGTCATGTTGAAATAGTAAAGGAATTTTCACAATTAACTGAATTATTTATTTGGTCTCTGACGAAATTGATTCTGAAAAGAAAACTAGTTTCATAAGTATGTTTTGTTTGATGGGCACTAACCTAAATGGTGTAGTGGAAGCCATCAGGTGGCAGATTTGGGTGCCAGAGTTGGAGAGTGGAAGTGTTTGCATTGATGTTAAATAGATGAAGAATCCCAACTTATCAAGCCCTAAGAACTTAATTGTCCTTTCTGCTCTCACCCTTCTTTGGTTGAAACTTACAGCTATGCATGGCTCACTCTCAAATTCCATTTTAATAAAAGGTGGCATTGGCAGTACAACAGAGCTTAGCTCAGGGGACAAGAAAACAGTCGGTCCCAGGTTAACTCTAATCTTACCTGTAAGAAAAAGAAGTCATCCTGGGTTCAGCATATATTTCTTCAGGATAAAATTGGAGTTGTTTTGCCAAAGCAAGTCGAGACTGGTGGTGGCAGTAAGGAGGGCAGTCCTGGAAGTCTCATAGCCATGAGCTACTGGCGGGGGAACAAAAAAAAAACATAAGACTTCTCTGTCCACAGTAGCTACTTCTCTGACAACCATGGCACAGACCTTCCCAGCTCTGCGTTCGGCAGCATGTAGGGAAAACAGTGAAAGAATATAGGAGTGTGGATCTAATGAGATGGTCACCTTAGATGCAGCCTTGTCTCCATTTCCCCACCATAACTGTGTTCAGCTTTGCTAAATACTGTAGCAATTTATAGAAATATAAAAGTTAATTCACATGATTTTCTTTAAACAGTAAAGAAATACTGGGAAGGGCACAAGTCTTTTGAAAGCTAAAAGCCCACCCAAAGTGACACACCTACAAGTCCATATCTAATCTTTCCCTCACAGTTCTGCCAAATGGAAGTATTCAAACATGAGCCTTTGGGAGAATTTCTCATTCAAACCACAATTTCAGACTGCACTTGTTATCTGTGATGGTATCTGTCATCTTTAGTGTTGCTATTGTAGTTGTTTTAGGGTACCACAGACCATATTCACTTAGGTAACACTTTGATCAGTCTGTTCAGGTGGCCCCACCAACAGACCCCATCTCTATGAGAATCTCCCTGGGCCTCACTGTCCTCTGCAAACAGTGTGGACATTAAGACAGTCCGCAGTGGCCTTTAGTTCAAGTGAAAGGAAGAGTTGCATGTCTCACACTTCAAACCATCAGGTAGGTAGAAATATTTACATTTGGTGAGAAGGTTCATTCCAAATCGCTTTAAGTGCACAGGAAAGATTCTTGGACATTAGAAGTGCTAATTCGGTTGAACACAGAAATGGGAGGGAAACACAAGAGCCTCAAACCAGCCATACCAAGTCAAAGCCCAGTACAGGCCAGGCCCTAACTCCCTTAATTCCAAGGAGGAAGCTGCAGATGCTAGTAGTTTTTGTGAAATTATAAAAAAATGGCCAACTCCAGAGAGCATGAGGTGAGACAGAAGGCCTGCTATGCACAGTGCAGAGATCTGTGAACAGTCAGGAGAGCAAATCACACAGCACATCTGTTTGAGATGAGGTTTCATGTAGCCAAGGATGGCCCTAAAGTGCTAACCTTCCTGCCTCCCACCTCCCCATTTCTGGGATAGACATTTACTACCATGCCCAGCTAAGCATGCCTTTATGTACAAAAAAGAGCCTTAAGGACTGGAGATGCCTCCAGTCAAGAGCACTGGCTGCTCTTCCAGACTTCTGGGGTTCAATTCGCAGCATCCACAACTGGCTGTGATTCTAAGTCTCAGGGCATCTGACAGCCTCTTGCCCCCGTGGACATCTGGTACACAGATACATGCATATATACACACTCAAACACACCTACACATACTCACACAAAAAGGTCTTCTGTGATTTTGTGTGTAAGTAAAAAACAGTTGAAGTTCTCAACAACAGACTAAGTTGAGAAGGATTTCTGATGGTGAAGGTGGATCTTTTGAAATTCACCAGTCACCCTTTAATCCCAGCACTCAGGAGGCAGAGGCAGGAGGACCTCTCAGAGATTGAGACCAGCCTGGTCTATGTAGTGAATTCTAGGGCAGCCAGAGCTACATAGTGAGACCCTGACTGGGTAGGGAAAAGACTAAATGAATGGAACTTTAAGGATAATTTTAAATGTAAATCTTTGTGATTTTAGATTAGGAAATGGTTTCTTAATATGATACCAAGGGGGGGAGGGCATAGTTAGATTTCAATGAAGTTTAAGATTTTGTGAGGCAAAGGAATGCAAAGTATCGAGGAAAAAGACAATCCACACCATGAGAGAATATTTGCATAGCATATCAGCCAGCAATCTTTACCGATTGTATACAACTCAGCAAAGATGCAAATAAGTCCATTAAAACAGGAAAGGACCTGGAAAGTAACATTTCCAGACAAGACACATGCATTGCCTATAAGCACGTGAAAAGATGCTTTTATCAGCTGTCAGGCAGCTGTGAGTCGAAACGAGAATACCTTCTCATACAGACCGAGATGGCTACCATCAGGTATAAACACAGCAAAGCAAACAGTAGTGAGGGTGGGAGAGCCAAGAACCCATACACACATGATCATAGCACTACCCACAATAAACTAGAAGCAAGCCAAATGTTCCTGATGGGAATTTTTGACTTCACTTTAATATCCTTTATGTTCTCACATTACACTCTGTGTTTTGTCTGACTTTCATTCAACTGATGAAAGAAGAATGTTAAGTTCTCTTACTATGCTTCTCAAATTTGGCTGTTCTCCATTTAGTTGTGGGCAGCTTTGCTCTGTATATCTTGAGGATGCCTCAGACTCACAGAACTGTGTAACGGTTATAAAACTATTCATTTTGTAGCCATGGTTACAGCCCTGGTTTCAGCCATGGTAGCTGTGGTCCATAGAGTCATTGTGAATGCCCAAGTGATGGATGTTTTAATAATTTCTTCATGATGAACTACAAGGTCACTTGTGAGCTTCATTTTCATTAGCTGATCAATATATAATCTGAATCTATGCTTATATAAAGGTACTTTGATAGACACTGATTATCATCATCAGATGGGAGACTAGAGCTTCTGTGAATATGGTGACAGAAACATGAGGAAAAAATAGACTTTAATGGTGGCATACACCTTTAATCCCATCACTTGAGTAGCAGAGGCGGGCAGATCTCAGTTAAGAGCAAGCCTGGTCTACAGAGAGAGTGTCAGGCTAGCCAGTTTTCAGACCCCATCTCAAAACTACAACCAAAGGGCTGGAAAAATAGCTCTGCAGTTAAGAACCCTGACTCCACTTGCAGAAGACGACGGGAGCTCAATCCCAGCACCTACATGGCAGTACACAGCCCTCAATAGCTCCAGTCCCAGAAGCTGACACCTCTCTGGCCTCCTCAAGCATTGCATGCACATGATGCACAAATATGCATGCAGGGAGACACACTCTTTTTTTAAAATCTATCATCTATCTATGAGTGCTATCTAATGTACACCTGCATGCCAGAAGAGGGCATCAAATCCCCTTATAGATGGTCCTGGTTGGTGGGAATTGAACTCAAGTCCTCTGGAAGAGCAGCCAGTGCTGTTAACTGCTGAGCCATTTCTCCAACCCAGGAAACACACTCTTTAAAATAAAATCTTAAAAAAAAAAAAAAATGTTTAAAAGAACAGAAACAAAAACCCATGAAGAAAGGAACAAATGATCACTGCCACACAAAGAAGCTAGCCAAGCACACCTTCAGACCAGCAGTTTCCTGAAATGGACGGGATGCAAAAACCGTAGGCAACAGGAAACCCAGACAGTCTTACTGCAGAACAAGCCACGGCCCTCATGAATCTCAAACCCAGTTGCAGGTTTGGAGAAGACAAAAATCTCAAGAGGACGGATTAGTGGTTGAGTGAAATCCCATTTATCACACTATTTCACTTAGACAACAGAAGCAAGACACTATCTTGAAAGAGCATCTGTTGCTGGGTATGATGGCACTGCCTTTAATTCCAGCAGGAATTAAAGAGGAGGCATAGGCAGGTGGATCTCTAAGTTCAAAGCCAGCCTGGTCTACAGAGGGAGTACCAGGACAGCCAGGGCTACACAGAGAATCCCTGTCTTGAAAAACAAAACAAAACAAAAAAAAAAGAAGAGAAGGGGAAGACAGACAGAATGACGGACCAACAGCACATCATTTCTTTAACTTTCTCCCCAGCTATTCCAGGAATCACGCCATTTCTTCCTCTGCCATTTTGTAGGCCCCATCAAGAAGGCCTTACAGTCCTCAGGGGGAACCAATCCTGCATCGCTCTCTGTGGATGTGAGACAGGGATGGAGATTGATCACGTGCACGTCATCATGCCTGGCTCACGCTCTGATCCTCAGGTGCTTTGCATTACGTCTCTCTGTGTCTGGCACTTAATTCACTAACAGGGAGGACAAACAGGTGTTTAGGTCTCCGCAGTCCGGCTTATTAGAGGCCCCAAAGCCACCGACAGCGGTCAAAAAGGGACTTGCTGACGCTGTCCCTGGTGCTAAACGGATGCTAAAAACTGCGTCACTAGTCTGTTTCTGTCCCTGGTGCTGGCCATTGCTTCCTCCTTGCCTCAAGGTTTGATGGAAAAAGTGAGATTTTTTTTTTTTTAAACAAAGACAGAACCCCGAGGGTGAACATGGCATTTCCTTTCACACCGAATCAGGTTATACAATAAATCTGTGATCACACGGGCGAGCAACAGACACACGGGATGAGCACTGCACTCCCCCTCCCCTGCCGCAGCGACTCTAGCCACTAGGAGGTCCAGGGGAAGAACACATGTCCCCGTGAAAGCGGAGAGACGGCAAAGGGTTACATGTGAGCTGGCTGCTTCTGCGCATAGGTGAAGCAGGGGGGCTTCCGGGGGCTACAGGGTCTGCAAGGCGCCGCTGATGCAATCACGTAAGCCATTGCGTCAAAGCGTGGGTTTGGGGATGCGGCATTCTGCATCCCACTGCGGCTAATTCTGCAGGCAGCCTCCGCTACCAATTTGTCCGTTCTGCGCAACAACTTCCCAGCAATCCGCGACCACCGCGGCAACTCCCGCGAACCGCAGGAGCCATGAAACCGGCCGGTAGCCGCGGCTGGGGCTGGGGTGGCGGTAAAAGCGGCAAAGGCAGCAAAGGCAGCAAAGGCAAGGGAGGCGGCAAGGGAGGCAGCAAGGGAGGCGATGGGGGCTCGGGGTCCAAAAGCAGCTACGGATCACGCTCGCGCAGCTACGGTAGCAGCAGCTACAGCAGCAGCAGCTACAGCGGTGGCGGCTACAGCGGCGGCGGCGGCGGCAGCAGCAGCTATGGAGGCGGCAGCGGCAGCAGCGGCAGCGGCTACGGCGGTGGCGGCTACGGAGGCGGTGGCGGCGGCGGTTACGGCGGCGGCGGCGGCAGCAGCCGAGGCCGGGGGCGAAAGCGCGGAGACAGCAGGGACCGCGGCGGCAGTGGTCATCGCCGCGGCCAGGGCAGGGGCAGGAACAAGAACCGCCGCAGGAAGGCCATCACCGTGACGGTGGAGCCGCACCGCCATGCGGGAGTGTTTATCTACCGCGGTGCGGAGGACGCACTGGTCACGATGAACTTGGTGCCGGGAGTCTCGGTGTATGGCGAGAAGCGCGTCACCATAATAGAGGACGGCGAGAAGGTGGAGTACCGAATGTGGAACCCCTTCCGCTCCAAACTGGCTGCCGCTATCCTGGGGGGTGTGGACAGGATCCACATCAAGCCCAAGTCCAGAGTGCTGTATTTGGGCGCCGCCTCTGGAACCACCGTCTCTCACGTCTCCGATATCATCGGCCCCGATGGCCTGGTCTACGCAGTTGAATTCTCCCATCGCGCCGGCCGTGATCTGGTGAACGTGGCCAAGAAGCGCACCAACATCATCCCAGTACTGGAAGATGCCCGGCACCCACTCAAGTACCGCATGCTCATCGGAATGGTGGATGTGATCTTCGCTGACGTGGCCCAGCCAGACCAGTCCCGCATCGTGGCGCTCAATGCCCACACCTTTCTGCGCAACGGAGGCCACTTCCTCATTTCCATCAAGGCCAACTGCATCGACTCCACAGCGTCTGCGGAGGCCGTGTTTGCTTCTGAGGTGAAGAAGCTGCAACAGGAGAACCTGAAGCCGCAGGAGCAGCTCACCCTGGAGCCCTACGAAAGGGATCACGCTGTGGTCGTTGGGGTCTACCGGCCCTCTTCCAGGAGCAGCAGCAAGTGACCGCAGCAGCAGAAGCCAAAGAAGGTGCCCCATACTGCCACTAAGACCATGCTGAACTGTGTTGTATCTTTGTGCCTGCCCTATTGTGTTGTATTTCTGCTAAATGAAATAAACAATTCCCAAGTGTACCGTGAAGCCAGGGTGGGTTTTGCAGCTGCACCAATTCACTCTCCATCTTAGTGGGCTTTCACAACATGAAAGTGGTATCTATTCTAGTCACTTCAGATCTAGGCTCCACGGGGTCCCTTTTTACACATCCATCTTCTAATCACGGGGTCCCTTTTTACACATTCATCTTCTAATCACAAGAGCAGGGAAAAGAAAGCCTGATGGCGTTCTTTGAAATATTTTCTGGGGAAACGAGGAGGCACTGTCTGTTCCTGTTAGTCAAGTCACATGACCAAGTCTGAGTCAATACAGGGAAGGATATTGGATGTTGACCTATTCAGCCTGTCTGACTCAAAGCCAGACTCTTCCCTTTGTGTCTTGTTTTCTTAAACACAATGTTCCTTTGTAGCTCTGGCTGGGCTTAAACGTCAATCCTCCTGCCTTTACTTCCCCCAGATTACAGATGTGTGCCGTGACACCCGACAACAACCCAGAATTTGTCGTAGCGTTTTTTCACTTCGTTTTTCTGCAGTCACTATAACATTTATGCAGCTCTCCAGCTCTAATATGGCTTTGTTACCATTTCCATCTTCCATGGGAAGCAGTGGGATTTCCCAAGGTGAATACTAGTTGCCCAAACTTACCCAGTTGGAGAATCACATTGCCACTGTTTCACATCCATTGTGCTGCCCTTTCCCACCTGGCACACACACACAGAAGCAGGGATCTGAGGCCTTGCTTTGTGTTCTCACGCCCCATCTCCTTGGGCTAGCTCTTTCTAAGGTAACAGCAAAAGAAGGCAGGGAAACAGGGTTGGTGTGCTACAGCAAAGGTGACATCACCAAAGACTTCTAGGGACTAACCCTCTCAGAAGGGAATACTGGGCTTGGCACATTGGACTCTGGCTCTCAGAAATAACCCAGCCTAGTCCTGGAAGGCTGAAGCAGAAAGACTGAATTTTAGGCTAATCTGGGCTACATGGTAAAATTTATCACAAATAAAAACATACAAATGAAGAGTAGAATGAGCAATGGCAGAGTTGAGGATGTCAGAAAGCCCTGCTCCCCTGTCCCAAGCCCCAAACAGACCTTAAAAGCTTTCATTCACTCCCCACTGCCAATTGCCAAATTCACCAACAAGTAATCTAGGAATGCAGCTTTTGGAGGGAGGGTTTGACTTCTTAATGATGCACTTAGGGTGGGGCTGACAGATGGCTTGGCAGGTGAAGGAGCTTGCTGCCAACCCTGATGGAGTTCAATCTCCAGGACCCACATGGAAGAAAGTATGAACCATCTCCCCCAGGCTCTGACCTCCACAAACACACATGGCACATGGGTGAGTGCACACACACATACCATAAATTTTAAAATGCAATTTAAAAAAAAAAACACTTAAATATGTGCTCAGGGAAAAATCTGGCTTGGTCTGCTTTGCTCCAGGGCATACCTCCTTGAACCCAGGAAATGTCACAGGACTACTTCCTCTCTCTTTAGCAACTGAGAGAGCTGAAGCTCCAAGAGAGGTCTTGTTCAAGGCTTCTCCTACCACCCAAAATGCTCACAGCTAGAAATAAAACCCCATCAGTCTTGACTCCATAATCAATGTCATATTCACTAATGTCCTGTTGTTGCTTTACAAAACACACTCTCCAATCCTACCAGTGATTGGGTGGCTGGGGTGAGGTGTGAAGGCTGGAAATGGAATCTCACGGAATACGGGAAGATGGCAGGGAAGAGAGGGACTGCTGTGCCCTGCCTTCTTCAGAGCCAGCCCAGCCTGAATAATGAGCTCTTGATTTCTCCTGACAATAAGACATAGCACACAGAGTAAGGAACTTAGCTGTTTTCCTTACAGCGGGTTCTCCCTTAATCCAGACAAAGCGTTACTTGGGCACTTCTGAGGATGCTAGAAATGGAGCCTGTTGAGAATGAAGTGACATGAAATCTGTCTTCTACAGAGTCCCTGTGAGTCCAGATTGGGCAGTTTGCTCCAGCAATCTGTCACACAGGAAGCTGAGGCAGGATCACTTGAATCTAGGAGTTCAAGGTCAGATTGGGAAACAAAAGACACACAGTCTCTAAAAGAAAAGAGAGCAATTCCAACAAAGTTCAGATGGGTTGTGGATCAAAGGGCCCAGTGAGACCTGAGAGACATGCAGGAATAAGGACAGATGGAGTATAGCAGGGAGGCTAGAGCTGGTTTTGGAGGGCAAGGAAAAGATGAGATTAACTCCAGTGAAAGGCAGTCCTGAGGCATCGAAGAGATAAGAGACACAGGGCACCAGATTTATTTAGAGCCAGATCTATCAGCAACCACCTGCTTTGTTTTCCAGAAAGGTTTGTGTTTGGGTCCCTCGGTGTATTTGTCTGCTTAAGCCATTTTGACAAAATACCTCATATTACAGGGCCAAGCCTAGACTGTTTGTTTCATTGAACAACCAGTATCCAAGAAATGTTGGGGATAATGACTTTATTCACTGGCCTAAGAAAGAAGGAAAGGCACCCCTGCTCACAGACCAGCTTCTCCCCCAAATTGGTGTTTTTTAAAAGAATTAAGTGCAGTGCTCGACCTGTTTTTTCCCTTAACACCAAGGAAGAGATTTGTTAGGAAGGGTTTTCCTAAAAACAGTTTCTGACAAGCTGACCAACATCTGAGCTGGCTTTAGGGGTCTAAGCAGGAGATATCATGGGATGAGATTTGTGGTGGTTTGAATGATAAAGCCCCCCCCCCCAACTCTTTGAATGCTTGATCCCCAGCAACACTGTTCGGAGAGGTGGTCCAACCTTGCTGGAGGACGTACGACATGGGGGCCAGGCTTTGAGAATTCAGTCTCACCCAAGTGCAAACTCCCTCTGCTTCAAGTTTGAGGTCGAAGATGTGATCTCTTGGCTTCCTGCTCTGGCTACCTGTTGTCAGACCTTCCCTTCCCTCCAGCCCACCCTGCCCCAGCATTAGAGACTCTCCTTCTGGAACTGGAAGCCAAAATAAACTCTTGCATGCGGTCACTTTTGGTTACGATGTTTTATCACAGCAAAAGAAAAGACCCAAATACAAATTTTGTCTGAAATAACACAGAGACCTGGTGGCTTAAACAACAGGCCTATCTGAGCTATCTGATACAAATCCAGGTGTAGCCTTCATCAAATCTGGCTTCTGAGGAGGGTCACTGTTTCTCACAGAGAAAAGAGTTCTTTGGTATCTCTTTCTCTTCCTAGAGGACTGGCAGCCCTACCTCATGATTTCCTTGATGTTATTTCCTCCTTAAGGCTCTTTATATGGTTACTTTGGGAGCTGCCCTGGCCTTCAACTTACAGATTTGGAGGAATACAGTGTTGTGTTTAACGCCAGAAATGGGAAAGAAAGAACGTTAAAACGAGATCCTTACCGCTCTGTGAGAATTGGCTGAGGAGACCAAGTCCACCGAGGAACTGTGGGCATGGCTGGTGTTGTGCATGGTCCCTTCTTCATCTTTTCATCTGTCAACAGGTTAGCTCAACAAGGCAGATGCAAAGCAGTTCTCAAGCTGAGCAGTATACACCTTTAATTCCAGCACTCAGGAGGCAGAGGCAGGCAGATCTCTGTGAGGAGAGAAGACACCGAGAACTCACAGTGCCAGGGGTTGCCTTGGAGTGTAAAAGAACTTAGGTCAGCAAGGTTCCTACAGGTTCTGGTCCCAGCTGGACTAGATGGAATTTGCTGGGTTTCAGAGTCAGCTCCACTCTACCAAGAGCCACAGAGAAACCAGTCCAGGCATCAGTGTATGCCAAGCAGCAGAGGGAGTGAGCATGGAGGCTAGCGCAGAAAGGGTCTCGCAAGGTAGACTGCCCAATGAAAAGAACTCGGTCTTTGCACATGGCCCTCACCACTGAGGACCATGGACATAACATCCCCCTTGACCAAGGTATCATACATAAAGCCTGAAAGAAACCACATTCCATGAAATTGGTACTTTCCTCTCCAATCCTAAATTCATCTGTTGAGTGCATCTGGATAACACTGTATATATTCTTATTCATGATGACCAGGTGTAAAGCATTTCCTGGAATTTTATTTAATTTTGAGATCAAGCATCTTAGTGAAGTCCTGAAACTCAGTATGTAGACCAGGCCTGCATCTGACTCCCCAGTGCTGAGATTAAAGGTGTGTGCCATCACCTTCAGCTACTTACAGTTTGGGAAAGCATGATTTTTAATTTTTTAAAATGCTGAAACCCAACACTGAACACACCGGGTAGACACACCTAGCTCACAAGAGAACATTCCCAGACTAGATCCCAACATCCCAGTCCTGGGGTCGGGATCTAGTCTGGGAATTCCCAGGTTCCTGATCTTATTCGAGAATGAAGCAAAAACAAATTGAGAAGGGAAAAACTTTTTTTTTTTTTTATGTATATGAATACCCTATCTTCGTGTATACCTACACACTAGAAGAGGGCACCAGATCTTAATATAGACGGTCATGAGCCACCATGTGGTTGCTGGGAATTGAACTCGGGACCTCTGGAAGAACAGCCAGTGTTCTTAACCTCTGAACCATCTCTCCAGCCCCCTGGAAAAACTTTTTTAAAGTCAAGCAATAGTACAGATTAGAACACACACCAAGCCTGACAGCAAGAGTTGTGGATAGTAGAGCTGGGGGAGGAGCATAGGGTGAATGAATATGACCAAAATGTCATACATTTGCATGCATGCATGAAATTAAAATGTATTTCGTAAAAAGAATGACAGCAGATCACGTGAGTGTGGCTATGTGTACCTAAAAGCTCCAGGTTACTGCCTGGAGTCTAAGGGAAGAAAGGGCTGGCTACTGAGGGTCAGTTTGGATAGTTCTTTTTAACAGACTGGTTACATTAGGCTATCCCACCCAGGGGGAGGAATCTTGGGATAAAGGATTTTAGGATCTAGTCTTGCTTTCTCTTACCTAGTCTTGAAACACATTGCTGGGAACTATCTAAAACAGTGCAAAGAAGATGGTTGGAGGCCTCCTGCTCTGCTCCAGCCTCAATTTTACTATATCCTACCCTCTTCAGTATAAATGCACATTGGCTCCCACTTTCACCTGCATGCCAGCTCCACCTGAGTGAGAACAGCCTATCTCATACATTTTAACATCTTATTCCAGTTTTGTGTATTCAATCTAAAGCCCCCATTCCGACTGTGTTCTCAGATTCATAAGCAATCTCAGGGATAAGGAGCTCCAGTCCACCTTCATTGTTATCTCCTTGGAAGGCAACTACTAAAGTCACTGTCCTGGCCAGTTTTATGCCCTTTTGACACAAACTGGAGTCACCTCAGAGGAGGAAACTTAATAGAAAAAAGTACCTTCGTGAAAAATGGGCTGGCTAGCCAGGAATGGTGGTACACACCTTTAATCCCAGTACTTGGGAGGCTAGCCTTTTCTATATACTACCAAGACAGCCAGGGCTGCACAGAGAAACAATGTCTCAAAAAAACAAAAATAAAGGAAGGGAGGGTAGTGACTGTATTGGCACACAGGCCCCTGGGGCATTTTATTTATTGGTGATTGATGTAGAAGGCCCAGTCCATTATAAGTGCCACCTCTGGGCTGGGTATCAGTGTTGTAAGAAAACAGGTTGTGCAAGCCAGCAAACACTCCATGTCTTCTGTATCAGCTCTTGCCTGCACTTCTTTCCCTGATAAATAATGAAATGGAAGTTTAAGCAAAATACACTCTTTTCCTTCCCAACTTGCTTTTGGCCATGTCATTTTATTACAGCAATAGTGACCTTAAATAAGACATAACCTGCCAAACTACCTCATTTTTGTTAAGTACTTTCCTATCAGTGGGCCCAAACATGTTGAACTTTGAAAATGTCTCTCAGGACTAGGTTAACCGCATCATGACTTGGTGGCCGCCTTCTGGAAGATAGGAAATTAGTATGAACAGGAGAATGTAGTACAGAGAAGTTAGGAAAGGCTTAGAAGAAACTGTGGGGCTGGAGAGATGGCTCAGCAGCTAAGAGCACTGGCTGCTCTTCTACAGGGCCCTGGTTTGATTCCTAGCACCCGCAAGGTAGCTCAAAATAGTCTAACTCTAGTACCGGGTATCCACCCAGGGGCACACCCTCTTCTGGCCTACTCTGACACCAGGCACATAGTGCACAAAGAGAAACAGTGGGTAGAGTAGGTGGTGATAGTTATCTACTGCACACCGTTGGTTTCTCTACCAAGTCTATCCTCCAATTAGTCCAGGCCAGCCACGCACAGGTGTGTGAGTGTGTGTGTGTGTGCTGACTTTTTAAAAAATATGGGTTTGGTAGCTAGAAAAAGTTGAGAATGGATTATACAGGACAAGGGCCAGCCTGAGAGGAAAACTACATTTCAATAACAAAACTCAAGTAAAGATGGCCAAGAAACCTAAGGTACTGCATTAAAAGCCCCCAAAAAAACTAAAGAAATAATCTTTTTTTTCTTTTCTTTTAAGACAAGTTTTCTTTGTGTAGTCTTGGCTGTCCTGGAGCTCATTCTAGAGAGCAGGCTGGTCTAGAGATCCACCTGCCTCTGCCTCTGCCTCCCCTAAAGAAATCATCTTAAAACAGAAATCTATGAAGCTTAGTATGGACCTGGTCAGTAAGTTGCAGATGCCAAGCCACCAGTGATTATTTAATACACACTACTCTCAATGGAGAAATGTAAATAAGTAGCTTGCTTCCACAATTTACACAGCACCCACAGAATATCAACTTGCCTTCCCACATGCAATACTGATTTGAACAAAGCACTAACACGAATGTTGAGCTTGCTCTTTAGTAGTTACTTCCAACTACAGGCAGTACACTGTATGTGGAGAGCTGAATTAACCCTCAAATGCACCATGTCCACATCTTTCCATCCTCTCCCAGGCAAGGTCTCATTCATCTTTGTCATCCTACTTCTCGGCTCACTGGATTTTAACATAAAGATTCTGCTTTACATCATAGTTCAATCATTCCTATACATCTGGAGTCAAGACAATGGCATCAATTTGAACTTTTTCTTTTCCTCTCAAACAGGCTTTGATTACTAATAATAAGATGGGCTGGAGATGGCTCAGTGGTTAAGAGCACTTACTGCTCTTGAGAAGTGCTCAGTTCACAGCACTCACATGGCAGCTCGCAACCATCTCTAACTCCAGTTCCGGGGGATCCAATACTTTCTGGCTTCCCTGGATACCAGGCATGCACGTGATATGCATCTGTACATACAGGCAAAACATACATATATAAAAATTAATAAAACCTTTAAAAAATAACAAGATTTGGTTTAGAATAAATTTTCTTAAATTGTGTCACTAAGGTATCATAGATGTCCTGACAACTTCAGGGTCACTCTTTCAGATATACACAAGGCACAGAAAAATGATCTCATTTCAAGATTAAGAAAGGCTTTTATATCTGTGTGAGCCTTCAAAGGTATATTACCTTACTCAGCAGACTAGACACATAAGGACACTTCAAAGTCAGTTCATTAAACATATTTATTGAATACTTTCTCAGTACCAGGTATTGGAGATGCAGAAGTGAACAAATCTTTTAGTCCTTGCTCTCATGGAGTTTATGCACTACCAGTCAACAGCCAAAAGAATCAAATCTTTTGCTGAATCAGAGTGGAAATGCAGCTGCTTGGTACTATAAGATGAAACAATCAAGAGACATATGTAGTAAATAAGAGAATTTATTTGGAAAGTAGGGTATAAAAAGCATGATTATAACACTTAGAATATTAACAAATTAGAAAAAGTTAGAAACTACAGAAAAGGTAGACAGACACCCCAAGGCCGGCTTAAAGGCTACACAGTACAAACAAGCAGAACCCAAGATTCTCTCATGCAAATAAGCATTAAGGGAAAAAGCATGGGAATGTTTACAGAGCACAACACAACAAATATTTTCAAAATTTACATTAAGAAACTGTACATAAATGGAAAAATAAATTAGATAATTTACAGGAAGTGTTTTATAGGTTATAATAGGCTATAACTTAGTCTTATTATGCATAAACTTTGTAGTACATCATACATTTTTACATAAGAATTTAATATTAGAAGAATCTAAACATAAACAAAGCTTGGACCTGACAGAAATAATGCAACCAACAGCGAGTAAGGCAGCTTGCATTGAAGTGACATGTATTATGTAAAAGATGCCCTAAGCTTGGACAGAAGCTACCTAGGAATGATTTCATCAGAACTGAGGAGAATTAAGAATGCCTTTCAATTTTAGTTAGAATGCCAGGAATTCGCTTAGCTCAAACACAGTGGGTACAGGTGACAAAGCATCTGAACCTCACTCACAGCAGGGCCCAGGGATTACAGGTAGGATTAGGAGACTACAGCACAAGCATTAAGACTTTACAAAATTATTTTTTCTTTCTAAATGTTGAAAACTAATAAGTCATTCAGAAAAAAACTGGCTAATTTCCAAATGGCATAGTCACAGGGTTAAGTACTGACTGAGCTACTGTGACATCCTGATAACATCCAGCCACGATGACGCTCAGTCATACAGTGCAGAAACAGAACAATCACAATCTCACACTATTTTACAACACTTATGGGCACTTTAAAGTTATGTAAAAATGAAAATGCTTTCTATCAAAGTTACTTTTTTTAACAGGCCATTTATGTAAAAATTAATGGCAGCAAAAAAAGACTGAAACTCTAAAGCCAAACCTCTGTTTAGAAAACAAATGAGCCAGGTGGTTATGGCGCACACCTTTGATCCCAGCACTTGTGAGGCAGAAGCAGGTGGATCTCTGTGAATTCAGGGACAGCTGGTCTATAAAAGTGAGTCCAAGACAGCCATGGCTACATAGAGAAACCCTGTCTCAAACAAAACAAAAACAAACAACCCCACAAACAAACAAACAAACAAAGAAATCAAACTAGTTTGTGAATGAAGATCAGATCCCCAAGCACAGTGCTGAGGGTCAGCAGCAAGATTCCAGCATCAGCTCATACTTTTAGAAGGATGGACATTGCTGTAGGACTCAGGTCTATCCCATTAAACTCAGAAAAGAAATTTTAAGTCTTCTGCCTGCCTCATTATGTAGAACTACAATCCATCAACCTATTTACAGGTAATTCCATTTCGTTCTGTAAATGTTGCCGAGAATTGGGTCCTGGACAAATTCGGTAATTTCTGAGGGGTTTACTGTTCGCCACATACAATGAACAAAAATATAAACAAGTCAAAGAGAGGAGCTACTAAAAATTCCAAGTACAGTTAATACTTTAACATCTCTGAATTTAGAGGGTTATTTTTCTCTTGTACAAATGAACAGCAGTAATAATCCCTATGTAATTTTGAGGTTAATAGTTAAAATTCAAGATAACTTTACAAATGAAAAAGTGCACATACTTTCCAATAGCTATCATAGGCAGTATCAAGAGAATGGCATTTTTCTGGTTTTGTAAGTACTTATCAGCACGTACTAATGACAGGCAGAGAAGTGTTAAAATTTTATATAAGCACTAAAAATGAGCTCTAGAACATGATGGCATCTGAAAATGTGTGTCCGTCTAAGCACTGCCAAGGATGAAGCAGCTGCTGTGCTCAGGCTCTTGACAACTGTACCATTTCATACAGGGTCACTGAGTTCCCAGTTACAGATGCAGATACGACATCTGAAGAGGTTATGCCAAGGGGCAGAACACCCTAAAACACTACCAAAGCAGAGTTCCACACATACTGAACACATAAGACAGCACAGTGTGACCAATAGGGAATGTTTTAATTTTGCAAGTAGGAAAAAAAGACAACAGAAAACTTGGGACACTCTATTTTTCTGCTGCTGTTTTGAAGTGGCTATCACAATACTTCAAAGAAAAAAAATGTTACTACTAACACTGAGACAATTCCTGTTACAGACTGCAAAACAAAAAGTAATTTTGTAAAATAATGTTATGTAGGCTAGGCATAGTAGCACATGCCTTTATTACCAGCACTTGCGATGCAGAAACGGGAGGATTTTTGAGTTTGAGGCCAGCCTGGTCTACATAGCAAGTTACAAGATAGCCAGGACCTCACTGAGAGACCCTGTCTCAAAAAGCAAAAAAACAAACAAGAGATTATCTAGTGGCACCGATGAAGCTAGCTGGCCTGCATCACTGCCAGAATGAAACGTGCTCAGTTACACAGAGCTTAGATGGCAAAAGACAACACTGATGTTTAGAGGCAATCAATCACCTTAAAATCAGAGTATTTTCAAGAAAGTATTCTACTATTTTGTTTATGTATACCACAAAACTGAAGCTGAAAGCAAAGTAATGTACACTCGTTTTCATTATGCTTTATCAACTTTTTATGTAACTTAGGAGGGTTTCTGAATTATATTTGAAAATGCAAAACACTAACAAAGATAAAGTGCTCAACAAATGAAGATACAAATAAACTAAATACGAAAGAACTTTGTTTCTAACAAAGTGGTTTTATAAAGGACATATAGAAACCACAGCCAGGCCAAGCTTCCCGCCCAAGAATGTAACCCCCAAACATTATCTTTAAGAATGGGTACCTAATGGTGCACACATGTAATTCTATCACTCAGGGAAGCAGAGGCAGGCGGATCTCTGAGTTTGAGGCCAGCCTGGTCCACAAGTGAGTCCAGGACAGCTACACAAAGAAATCCTGTCTCAAAAAAAAAAAAACAAAACAAACAAACAAAAAAAAAAACAAACAAACAAGAATGGGTACCTAGTATCTAGTACCTAGCAATCATATGCATCCAAGGGCACCATCCATTTATAGCTTTTGAAGAGTCCAGTATTTGCAAACAGTGAGAGGGGCTGGCTTTCAACTAGCATGTGTATTACTGGCCTTGGCAATGACTTTATTCAGAGGAGGAATCACTACTCTCCCACCTAAGACACAAAATACTATGTTAACCTATATGATCATGTATATAAGCCTGAAGAGGTCTAGTTAAAAGGCAACATTTTGGGGAGTGGTGGTGTTTTAGATCTTTGTGTGTGCGTTTTATGGCTAAAACCATGGCTAACCATGCTCTTAATATTTGAAAGTTATCAGATTTTTTATAAAGAAGATTCTCTGTATGTATAAAAGACAACAGGATTAAAAAGTGTTTCTTGGTAATCCTCCAAAACTGACTGCACAAAACTCAGAAACTTTAGAAACTAAGTCCCTGGAATTAATTTTGCTTCCATAAAGGAAATACATTAGTTTGGAGAGTGCTAACTACTAGTATGTGTCACAGGCAGTTTTATCAATATCAGTTATTAGAAATATTCCATACAACTAAGAAGAGATGATGCCAATATTATATATATATATTTGAAATAATAACAGTTTGTGTAAAATAAACGCCCAAATAAATGGTCTTCCCTCTATTAAAAAGAAATTCCTGTTTCCTCCCATCTCACTCTTTTAAAAGCCTATATTCATAGTTTTCATGGACACAATAGTGCTCTTTTTTAAGTAGTTCTAGCAGACCATTAATCTCAGCGTGCAAGAGGCAGAGGAAGATGGATTTCTTTGAATTCAAGGCTTGCTTGCCTGGTATACTTAGCCAGTTCAAGGGCAGCCAGCATTACAGAGTTGAAACTATCTTAAAAACAAAAACAAAACAGAAGTAGTTTTAGGAAGCCACTAGCACAGTGGGCACCGTGTTCTCTGTTTTTATGTATCTGGCTATGAAATATTGTGGCTATGTGGTCAGTCCAAAATTGAGATGTGCTCTTAAGTATAAAATATACATCACCTGAAGACTAAACAAGAAAATAAACAAAAGAAGGCAAAGCACATTTCCCAACTAAAATGAACTCATTAGATATGCTGGTAAAAAAAAAAAAGTACTAAAATGGCTTCCACCTATTTCTTGTTAGCTTTTTAATGAATTTACTAGAAGATATACAATCATACATAGTTTAAGTTTATATCTTATTTCTATTAAATGGCACTGTTTAAGAACACAAGCCTAAAAACAAAACAAACACACACAATACCTTCAATTAGGTTGACTGATACCAGAAGCAAACCTATTTATGATAGTATGCTTACAGGAAATTTCAAGAGCAATATAAAGTAGTTTAGAATCTTGACAGCCTTTATCAATCATGATTCTGTGTTCTTATTAAGTAATTATAGATTAGACTAGAAAAAAGGTAGTGTGAGCTAGCTGGCTCACTTTACATGAACCTTAACAGGTAATTTCAGTTCCAAATGGCAAAATGTTAGTCCCACATTAACTGAAGTATAGCGATCAAATTAAGCACTATTCATTTTTTCTTTCCTTTTTTAAAAAGATTTAATGGATACGAGTACTCTAGTCTTTATGCACACCAGAATAGGGCATCAGATCCCATTACAGATGGTTGTGAGCCATCATGTGGTTGCTAGGAATTAAACTCAGGATCTCTGGAAGAGCAACCAGTGCTCTTAACCACTGAGCCATCTCTCCAGCCCATCTTCTCTTAAAGATAGCCCTAAACCTAGAGTTGCTTATTCCTGAATTTCCACAGGTAGATAATCTGCAGTTTCTAACATTCAATTATTTTCTTATCTGTACAAACACTCAAATCAAAAACCTTTAAAACAGCCAGGTGTGGTGGCATAAGTCTTTAATCCCAGCACTGGGAAGGCAGAGGTGGTGCATCTCTGTGAGTTCAAGGCCGGCCTGGTCTACGAAGTGAGTCCAGGACCACCCAGGGCTAGGCCCATTACATAGAAAAACCCTGTCTTGGGGGGTAGGGGTGGGGGAGAAAACACTTTAAAATAAAGAAAGCAGTGGCATTCGGCTGGAACTGGCCACTATGCAAACACTGAGTGAGTGCCATCACCAGAGAATGTTTTCTGATTTCAAAAGTTCCAAGCAAACACTGCCTTCATATGCTTCCCTCCACCAGACACTATTTGTATGCTCATACCTTTAGGTAAAGAAAACTGAACTTTAAACACTTGCCCATAAAATCTGAAAACTAGACAGAAACCAGTCTTTATTAAGCACCTCTTGACAGTCTGCTGGAAATGTTCAATGCTGAACACTGGGGTCTTGGAAACCACACTGAATACTCTTTGAAATGTAAACAATCTCTAACCTCTTTAAGGTTATTTCCAGAAATATTGGAAATTAATATAGGTCCATTTCTCTTACAAACTCAACTTTATGGAACTACTGGCCTCCAAAAAGTTACTGCCTATGTAAAATCTGAGAGATTTATAACATTATAAAAACAGAAATTCAAACCCTTCCAAGGCAAAAGGAAAAGACAAATTCTGGATCTGCAATGCTTTTATGACCCAAAAAAAAAAAAAAAAAAAAGAACATTGATCCATTTGTAATTCAGCAACACTGCCTCAGAGTCACAGTTTCAAAACATCCTTTTAGACAACATCTGATTCTCTCCATTGCTACTGTTTATAGCAGGATAAAATCAGCTTTCATAGTTCACACCTAATAAGAAAGAAATGTGTATGTTTGGGCCTGAGATATACATGGTAGAGAAAGCACTTAATGTCACTCACTCTAACCATATTCCATTTGAACAGTTCAAGGACTTAAGACAGACTCCTAAGTATGTGATTTGCCCCCCAATTTTAAAAACAGTAAACATTTTAACACATATACTGATTAATGCATGAAATAAAAGAAAATGTAGCGTCACCAAATATGTGCAAAAGATTTCTGGAATTCAATAGAAAAATTAGATTTAAACACAGTATTTCAAATCATCAATCATCTGAGAGAAAATTATACTTATAGGCAGAGGTCATATAGACATGCTTTTTTGAGGAGAATATTATAAAACTACCATAGTTAATACTTAGTATTGCCTTAACATTTCTAAGTCACAGAAAATGATTATCTTTGATTGCCAGTACATAAATTATGAGATTATGTTACCTCTTCGCTAGTAACCAAACATACATAAAACAGACTCAAACAAATATTTAGAATCTATTATTCTGCATATGCAAACACTTCTGAGATTTTAAGATTTGTGTCTGAGCATACAGTACTACAATGTTGGCTGCATCAAATAAATAGAAAATCATTGAGAAAAGTTCAACAATCAAGAGGCTGTATTGCATTTCAGATGGAACGCTGGCTATATACACACAAAGGGACATCAATGAAGAACACTTCCCATTACAGGTCTTTCCATGCGGCCAAGCTCATGAGCTTACCGTTCTGACACTTAAAAATCAACAAACAGTATTATTCTTTTATCCTTTGGTTCCCAGTGACAAATAATGAATGCAGTCTCTGGATTTCTCCTAGGTGACATTTCTTAGCAAAGATCTTCGATGTTTTAGCTGAAATTTGGCAGTCCAAGAAGTGCACCAACAGCTCCAAAGTATCCCTGTATGATTTTTAAATTAACTTGTTAAGAATACATATTATTATAGCCTTCTTCACATGAATACATGAAACAGTACATTCCATGAAAGCAACAGATAAAATCCCAGCACTTTGGAGGCAGAGGCAGGTGAATCTCAGAGTTCAAGGCCAGCCTGGTCTACAGAGAGAGCTCCAGGATAGCCAGGGCTATGCAGAGAAACTGTTTCAAAAACCAAAACTAACCAATCAACCAACTAAATAAATAAAGCTGAGAGGTATCAAATAAAAAGCCTAATGATGTACCAACTCAGCACACAGTAGCACATGCCTTTAATCCCAAGCACTTGGGAGAAGTCAATAATTTGTGGCACAATCCTATAATTTCATCATTTATGAGGACCCCAAATTCAAGGACAGTCTGGACCCAGGTGTGTAGTGTGACCTCTCAAAAACCAAAGCACATGACCCAGGCCTAGGAAAACAGCTCAATTCATAAACACAAGGAACTGCGTTCGATTCCCAAAACAAATGTAAGAAAAGCCCAAGTGTGGTGTCCTATCTTTGTAAGCCCAGATCTGGGGAGGAAGATCTCTGGGGTTTGTAGTCCACCCAGTACAGGCCCCTACTGGTGCACTCCATGCCAGTGAGAGCCGGTCTCAAAAAAGGTGGGTAGTATTCTTGATGACACCCGATGCTGTCCTCTGGTCTCCACATGCGTAAAATAGTTTACAACTTTACATATATAGCTACAAGAAGATATACAGAGGTATAGAAAAATTCTATACAAAAACAATGTTAAATAATCTAAAAAAAAGTTTTCATACCTCATGTTCTAGAAACAACGCTTTCAATTGACCTTTTGACCAGTAATCCAAAGCATATGCCAGAAGTTTCATAGAGAGAGTATTGACACGTAAAAAGTTTCCAACGAAGACAACTCTGTTTATTTTCTGAAAGGAAAACAAATTGACTTTTAAGAGTATTAAAATATTTATGTAATAATGTGGGTGTCATTCATTAGTACCTACTAATTTCTGCATAGTTCTATAATTCCAATTATTTGTGAATTAGATAATTTATCAAGATTTATGTACACCAAGAGTGAACTCTGATGTCAAATATGGACTCTGCGTTTTAGTGTTGATGTCATGTCACTGCATGTTCTTGGACTACAACCAAATATACCAAGAGCCAGAGTATGTTGAGTCAGGAAGGCTGTGCACATGTGTGGAAGAAATGGCAATTGCCTTTGTTTTCCCAGTCAGTTTTACTGCAAACCTAACATTGCTCTACACAGTAGAACTACTTACACACACCATAACATGCAACCTGGTCCCTACACAGAATTGGACAGTAGCAATGATTTGGAGAGGGGATCATGAAAGTTGAGTAATGGAAAAGTTAAAGAAGAGGAGGTAGATGTGAGGGCAGAAGAACAGGAGGCATAGACCAACTAAAACATAGTTTGGGAGCTGCAGAGATGGTTCAGTGGTTAGGAATAGGAGCTTATCTTTCAGAGGTCCAGGGTTCTATTTCCCAGCACCACCTTGGCTCTTCACAATCATCTATAACTCTAGACCTAGGAAATCCAATGCCCTTTTCTGTCCTCCATAGTCACTGCATGTAAACGGTGTACAGACAATGGGGGATGGGAGGCGTACAAATAAAATTTAAAAAATAACTGTTTAGGCTGAAGAGCTGGCTCAGAGTTTAGGAGTATTTGTAAAACCCAGGGATCCTCCTGTTTCCCCATCCATACCTACTAAATTTATAAGCTCAAAGCCACACCCAGCTTCTTATGTAGATGCTAGGGGTTCAAATTCAGGTCCTCATGCCTGCACAGCAGCCACTGAGCCATTTCCCCAGCCCTCCATATTTTTTCTTAAGGCAAGCACCACACATCACTCAAACAGCATGTGAAGAAAAAGTCTCAATGCCTTCATAGCCCTGTACAATGCTGCTTGATCCATATGCAACAAGGCAGCACTGTAAAGAAGCCGAGGGCAGTAAGAAAACGTTCAAGTATTTCACTAATTGAATATCCCATTAATAATAAACAAGACTCCAAAAGGCCTTTTTCAATAGTTATCTTAAAATGTTTACACTTTAATTTCAGTCTCATTTAGATTTAGACTGCATATTCATCCCTGAGAATATTAATTTTGAGAATAAGAACTTATTTGTTTTATGTCTGGCCTCAATTTGGTTGTTTCTTCTTCCTTTTTTTTTTGTTTGTGTTTTTTGTTTTGTTTTGTTTTTTTGGAGACAGAGTTTCTCTGTGTATAGCCTTGGCTGTCCTGGACTCAGTTTTTTAGAGCAGGCTGGCCTCAAATTCAGAGACCTGCCTACCTCTGCCTCTCAACTGCTGGGATTAAAGGCATGTGTCACCACCACCTGGCGGTCTCTTTTTCTTTTGCAGGGCTGTGGAATAAACACCAAGGGCCTTGCTCTCTCTCTGTCCTTTTATTGGTTTTCTGAAGCAGAGGCAGACTGTGTAGCCCTGGGTGCCCATGATCTCTAAGAGAT
Source organism: Meriones unguiculatus (assembly GCF_030254825.1). Lineage (NCBI taxonomy): Eukaryota > Metazoa > Chordata > Mammalia > Rodentia > Muridae > Meriones > Meriones unguiculatus. The sequence goes on from NC_083359.1 coordinate 33,925,548, forward strand.
CTGCCTGCCTCTGCCTCCTCAGTGTTGTACTTGCTACGAAAAAACCCTTAACAGAATAACTGGGTAAGCAGGATTTATCTTATCCATTTGGGAATCTTACAAAATAGATCTCAATCTGAAAATAAAGGGGTTCTGTAAGATGTATAGGAATCACCTTTTTTATTATATTATAGTAAATTTTTTAAAAAACAAAAAGACATGGTCTCTCCATGTAACCCGAATGGCCTAGAACTTGCTATGTAGATCACATTAGCCTCAAAATTATAAAAATCTGAGTGTTGAGATTAAAAGCATACAGCACTGAGCCCAGCTTGTTTTTGATGTCTTACCTCATTAACAGCACACATTCGTGCCACAGAACCAATGTTATTGGTGATAGTAACTAAAGTAGCTCTCGCCAAATCCTCTTTACTAACAGTTTCTCGCTTCTCCTTATATATCATATTCCCAAAGCTGGAAGAGAGAGAGAGAGAGAGAGAGAGAGAGAGAGAGAAACAGACAAGTCAATCTAGCAGTAATAACTGACAATTTACATAAACTTATATATCTACAATAGCTCTATAAAGTTAGGGCCAAAGAGCATGAGCACACAGGGACTAGCGCAAAATAAAATCTGTTAGCAGCATTTTAAAAAGAATTAAAAATTAAACTTGTCAAAACAAACAAACAAACAAACAAACAAAAAAACACAAAACAAAACAGGCAGCTGGGTGCTGTAGCGCACGCCTGTGATCCCAGCACTGTGGGAGGCAGAAAGCAGGCGGATCTCTTGTGAGTATGAGGCCAACCTAGTCTACAATGCAAGGCCTTACAGCACACACGAAAATAAAGATTATTTTAGAAAGCCAAGAAAAAAAAAAGTGCAGTGATGTACTTTTAAAGTCAAAATATCAAAATATTGTTCAAGATGAAGTAAAATCCTTTCCATTCAATCACAAGCATTTATGACATACCAAGCATTATACTACAGAATCAAAGGTCCCTCAAGCAGTATGTTGTCTAAGGCAGCATTGTCCAACAGAAAAGTGCCACATAACACATCTATTAGCCATATTTTAAAAAGGCAAAAATAAAGGTGGAATGAAATAGATTTGTTCATCTTATTTACAGCCAATATATGTAATGTACCCACTCGACCATGTGGCATCTATTAACTGCATTCCAAGGGCTTGTTGTGCACTTCTTCCAGAGGCCATCCTATGGACAATGCAAGCAGCATAGGAAAGCCACAGAGACACTAACTGTAACATGACAGCAGACAAACCAAAAATCATAGCAAGCAAGAAAGAGAATTTTTATTAATAGAAAGTAAAAGAAGAAAAAACTGGGAGGGAAGGTTTTCCACAATGAAAGGAAGTTTAACTAGTTTTAAAAAAGGAGAAGAAATATTCTAGACAGAAGCAACCAGGGTTAATGTCACACAAAAATAATGAAACATGTATGAGTTGACAAGCGACATTAAATGTAAAGAGTGAAGAGTCTCTGTGAGAAGCACAGATGTACTGAGGAGGCAAATTCTACCACTACTAGAGAGCACTGGATGCCCTGACAAGCAACAGCCAATTACAGCTTAACAAAATCATATACAAAGACAATTATTAGGAACACAGGAGGATTTATGAGGCCCACCCCTCCGTGGGGATCCAAAAGTTGACAGGGAAGGAGAATGACACACAGTTTCTTCTGTGGCATTGCCACTGCTAAGTTGCCAATGTATCTATGAGCAACACTAACTAAACTCATTCTGCCATGAAGAAAACAAAACAAAACACAGAAAAGTAGAAGGGGATTAGCTAATTAGAAGAGAATCAACACAAGTATCAGGAGGACAGGAGAGGGTAATGGAGGTGAACTCTTTAAAAATAAAATACATTTACAAATGAAAATACTATAATGAAACCCATTAATATATATAAGTTAACAAAAATTTAAATTGTTTAGAACATATTTAAATAAACATAAATATATAAGACAACCTTTTAAAGGTCTGAAAGACACAATAATGCCTTAAACAGGTAAGTTCTATAATAGAAAATTGTAGCCAGGTGGTGATGGCACAGGCCTTTAATCCCAGCACTCAGGAGGCAAAGGCAGGTAGGTATCAGTGAGTTCTAGCCCAGCCTAGTCTACAAAGTGAATCCAGGACACCCAAAGCTACTCAGAGAAACCCTGTCTCAAAAAACAAAAATGATTGTAAAAATATTTTTCAAGCATGTTGTTATAATGTTATTGTGAACTGTATAAAGTTTAACCTGTTTAGTCAAATAGTGATTTCTCTGTCCCTCTATCTAATTTCAATCTGGACATGACATTGTAATGTTTATTCTAAGAATCTCCCAGTTCAAGTTTGTGGAAACATGCTCACCATTTGTTCTGTTTTGCCAATAAAAGCTGTCCAGCCAGTAGCTGGGCATCAGAAAGAATAGGGTGAGACATCGGTTTCTAGCAAAGGGAGGAGAGAGGAAGTGGAATTCAGCCGGTTTCTAGCAAAGGGAGGAGAGAGGAAGTGGAATTCAGCCATGAGGAGAGGTCCAGGGGACTTGAAGAGAAAAAAGCTGGAGCAGAGGATAAAAATGCAAGTATTATAAAGATTTTGGCTGGGAGGTAGCCAGATAGCCATGGAGGAACAGATTTTTAGAACATTAAATATTAATTACTCATTTTGCACAAACATTTAGTTCTCTCCCCTCCCCATGTGTACACATATTCAGAAGCCAGAAGACAACTTGCAGGAGTAAGTTCTCTCCCCTCACTATTTAAGTTCTGGGATCAATCTAAAGTAGATGGGCGTGGCAGCAGGCACCTTTACCCACTGAACCATCTCACCAGCCTAAGAATGTGGTCTCCCTAAGTACACAAATAAGCTTAATAAAAATCCCAAAAAATAGAACATACTTTTATGCTTTTAAAACTTTGGTAACAGTATAGCAATGGTACATCCAGAGTTAAAATAAACAAACAAAAAACCTAGTGCATGATAAAGCCGTATCAAATTGGTGGAAAAAATAAGAATAGATGTTAGGTCCTTGTGAAAAAAAATTAAACTAAAACTGGATCTGCCACACAAAACTAAAAAAATTTATAAGTTATGTTTGTTTATATCAAATCAAAGACTGAAGTATAAAAGTAATAAATTAAAACACCAGAAGAAAATACAGGTTAATTCCTTTATATATTTGGAATGTGGAAGTCTTACTTACTATGAATCAATATCCAGAAGCCATAAAAGAAAAGACTAATAAATTCAACTGTGTAACAAGTCAACAACAATAACAACAACAACAACAACAAACCCAGATAATCAACAATCACAATAAGGGCCATGTAAGGTTCTTAGTTTATTGTTGGTCAAAGAAATGGAAATTTCTAAGATGCTGTTTCTTTATCAGGTTAGCAAAACACCAAAAGTTGCACAGCCTACTAGTTCAACTATATGCATATAGGCTTTTACCTGGTGGGTTAGAAGAAAAATCACCATTTGAAGGGTATACTTAACAAAATTGTAGAAAGCATTTGCACTTTACCTTTGGAAATGTAAACTACACACAGGACTACAACAAGAACAAAGAAAGACTACAGCTACAACATGGAAAGATTTCTTTCTAGAATATGTGACTATTTTAGGGTATACACACTATGTCATGTAATGGCACAAATTTTTGGATAAGCAGAGGATTATGTAATACGATTTTTATTTGCATATATCAACAGGAGAAAGATGTTTGAGAATACAAGAAATTTCTGTTTTCCTGGTTTTTGTCTTTCTGAGACAGGGTCTCACTGTGTGGCACTGACAGGCCTGAAACTCCTTTTGTGGATCTGGTTGACCTCCAAATCACAGAGCTCCACCTGCCTCTGCCTCCTAAAAAGTTGTGTACCACTATGGCTACCTGAGAGTCTTTGTTCTGCAGTACAGGATCAAATCCTGGCCTTGGGTATACCAAGCAAATGCTCTTCCACTGAAATAAACAGCACAGGACTGTTTTTGTTTTTGTTTTTTGTTTTTTTTTATAGAGTACAACAGGGTAAAATTCTTAAAGAATGTTTTTGTTTGCTGACTGTCCTAGAACTGGCTTTGTACATCAGGCTGACCTTAAACTCAAGTGGTCAGCCTGCCTCTACCTCCCAAGTAATGAGATTAATGGCATGCACCATCACCTGCCCTAAATTTTTAAATTTCAATGTTCAAAACCTGGACTCTTAAACAGAGAAAAAGAAACCATCCTTAAACCCCATGGCATATTAGTTTACAAAAACTAAATAGACAGCTTGAGAAACAATGTAACTTACCTAGATGCTACAGCCCAACCCGGCAGACCAAATCTTTCATAATCTCCTCCATAAATATCTCGGACCAGCCTATCAGCTTGGGTGCTGTCACCTTTGGATGCCATTTCAAGAGCCTCTTCAAAACTTTCACAGCCAGTCAATAAACTGCATAAACCAAGAAAGGTGCCCCCTCCAAGGCTAAATAAAGAAAAATAAGATAAACATGATAAGTTGTATTTAGATGTTATTTTCTTTCCCAAAGTAAAAAGATACACATTCATTTATTGAATAAACACAGAGGAAAAACGTGGTAAGTGCTAAATACCAACATGATAAAAGAAAAACTACTCAGTAAAACCAAACCTGTCATTAAAGGCTAAATATGCTAGGGAGAAAAACCCCACCTGGCATCTAATAGCCTATATTTTTTTATTGCTAAAAATATACTTTTGTGTGTGCATTAAAAGAAATACTAATAATAATCCTACAATAAGCTGAAACGAGACCTTGAGTTCTGGGTCAGCCTGTGCAACATAGCCTCAAAAAGGGTGCAGGTGCGCGTGTGCGCTAAAAATACCACACAAAGACAGAAATCTGTGGTTTAAATTTCCAATAAATGACTGTGAAAGGTTTATTTAGTTGCCCAATTAGGCTGAAATAAATTTCGTTATAATAGATGAAAATTTAATATGACTTAGACAAATAACTACAGGAACTATATATATCCAGCCGATCATCACGTTAATGAAAAGTTTATTTAGTACTATTTCCATATCCTTTTGGATATGTTCATAAACTAGAACTGTGTGGCTCTAGTCTATAAACAGAAAATCTTTGTTTGCTAGACTCTCCTAAATTTCTATTTTTCATACTTAATCAAAACAAGAAATGTTTATTTATAATTATTTGGTAAAGATATTACAAAAAAGTGGGCTTTTAAGATCCAGGCACAGTGGTGCATGCCTTTGGTCCCAGCACTCAGGAAGGCAGAGGCAGGCGGATCACTGAGTTCTAGGCCAGCCTGCTCTACAAAAGGAGTCCAGGATAGCCAAGGCTAAACGGGGGGGGGGGGGGGGGGGAGTGTGCTTTTAGAGTACCAATACTTTATTTCAACAAGAATATCACTTTAAAATCGACACTCCTCCATAGACCCATCTAAATTATTTAAAAATCTTTGCTCCCTTAAATAGGCATTGCCACTTTAAAATATAGAAAATTAAGAATTGTAAAACTAAAATGGGCAGTGATGGTGCATGTCTTTAATCCCAGCGGAATCTCTATGAGCTCCAGCCCAGATTGGTCTACACAGTGAGTTCCAGGACAGAGCTACAAAGAGCAGAAACCCTGTCTCGAAAAATAAAAAAAAAAAAAAAAAAAAAAAATTAAAAATAAATAAATAAATAAAAGAAAAAAGAACTGGCCGGGCGTGGTGGCGCATACCAATAGTCCTAGCTCCAGGGGAAGCAGCTGCAGGGGATCTCTGAATTCAAGGACTGCCTGGTCTACATACAAAGTGACTCCAGGACAGCCAAGGCTACAAAGAAGAAACCCTGTCTTGAAAAAACCAAAACAAAGAAAAAAGAATTATAAAACTCTTCATATCCACATTTCAGGTTATTACAAAGAAAGTTATGGTCTATTTGAGAACATTAATTTTTTCTATAAAGAGTTCACATTAAATTCATCCTAAAATTTAACTACAGAGTTGGAAAGGTATCTCAAAGGTAAGACCATTTACTGCTCTTGCAGAGGATCTGGATTCAGTTCCCAGTGGCCCTACCATGCAGGCAGCTCACAACAACCTTACTTCAGTTCCAGGATATGTGACACCCTCTGTGGACACCTACACATATTCTATGGTACACATAAATTCACATACATACAAATAAAATAAAACACATACATATATAAATAAAAATATATTTTTGATATTTATATAAATATAAATAAGTGCAAGAGAATTCACTATCCTATTTGATATTGTAGTTTAAATTAAATCTATCAACACATGCAAGCTTTATGCTTAAGTATATCTACAGAAAAAGAACAAGAAAATGTTGCAGAGATTAAAAGAAAAATAGAGTAGTATACTAATAGTAGCAGTAATTCAAGTCAACAGAATTCTGACAATGCCAGCAACTCTGCTAAACTCAGGAAAAAACAGTGAAATACTATACAAACATTAAATCACTATGGAAATTCTGATACCAACTGATGTTGATTGACCATTAATAAACACTTAGGGGTGTTAGTTTTAAATCATTACATAAAAACCTTACAAATAGACCTGTAAAACTTCGTCTATATTCTTTTTAAAGATACTACCTTTTTTCTGTTTGACTGTTTTGCTTGCACATATGTTCCTATACCATGTGTGTGGCTAGTGTCAGCAGATGCTAGAACCACTGGAACTGGAATTCAGGATAGCTGTGAGCTGCCATTTGGATGTTGAAACTGAACCTGGCTTTTCTACAAGAATAGCAAGCACTCCTAACTATTGGACCATCTCTCCAGTCCCCTACGTATTATTTTTCTGGTAAAACTAGGGAACTAGCAATATACTGATATAGCTGGGGCCTAATTCAGTATAGCATACGTGCCTAGCAACAGTAGGAGAGGGTATGCTTAATCTCCAGCACAAAAAAAAAAACAACTTTTAAAAAATTACAGCGCACAGCTTTTGTGCATAAAACATGATGAATGATATAATCAGACCAAAAAGATTACTACCTTGTCCCAGTCACTCTTTTATAGTTGTCTTTGGAATGGACTGCTAAAATACTGACTCCTGAGCCAATATTCACTACCAGCAGTGGATAAGGATCATCCAGGTTAAAAGGCATCTTTTGGCATCGCTCAGGTTCTGAGGCATTAGCAAAGTAATAGCATTCTGCTTGTCCATTGAAACTGACAGAATCTATATACAGCAAGCCCTTTACAAGGCAGTCAAGTTCATCCAGTTTGTGCAGGTGGAGGTTTCCAATCTGAAAGAAGGAAGAAAAAAAAAAAGCAAAAATCAGAATTTTAAAAAGGTCAAATATACTTTGGTTTAAACATATTGTATAGTTTTCAGATTTTATAAAACTTCAGTATTATTCAAGGCACTGCAGATTTCATTTTCAAGTCAAAATCTATCAAGGATTTCACCTATTCCTCTGGTTCTTACCACCTCTGGGGTATTTTAGATTCAAATGGTTGAGGAGGAGGAAGGGATCAAAGTTAAAAGCACTGACTCAGCTTCCAGAGGACCAGCATTCAACTCCAGCATCCACATGGCAAGTTCAGTTCCAGAGAATCTGGTATCTTCTGGCGATGTGGTTACTAGACATGTACATGGTGCACACTTACCTGCAGGCAAAACACTCATGCACATAAAATAAAACACACTACCAGCAGGGAGTGGTGGCACATGCTTGTAATCTCTGCACTCTGGGAGGCAGAGGCAGGCAGATCTCTGAGTTTGAGGCCAGCCTGGTCTACAAAGGGAGTCCAGGACAGCCAAGGCTACAGAGAAATCCTGTATCCAATAAAACAAAAACAAACAAAACAAAAACTACCAACTAACTAAAGGAAAAAAAAAGATTTAGTGGAGATCCTAGAATGGCAGATGTGCTATGCACACAAATACGTTGTGCAAATTTTAAAAATCACTTCATTTCTGTGTTATCTTTAACTATTCTGACATACATTAATTTTTGTCTAGCAGTGCACACAAACATGAAGTATTGCTCACACAGTTTCAATGTATATATTAGTTTGTTTGGATGGCATCCCAAAATTATCACATGTAATCCCACTGAATTACATGTGATAAACCCCAAATACAGAAACACAATATTCCTGCAATAATTTTCCTGTCACATACACTATAACTTTAAGGACAGGAGGTGGATACTAACATAACTTGTTTCAGGAGATGAGATAGCTACTATGAATACGAAATCCCCACTCAACCCCCCAAAAACAAACAACAAAAAAATGCTGAGAGTGGACAACCGGGGTGTGGGATATGCCTTTATTCCCAGTACTTAGAGGCAGGCGCGCACACACACACACACTTTTCTTGAAAAACAAACCAACAAAACAAAACAAAAACAAAAAAACTAAGAGAGTAATGAACGGTAAAGATTGCCAGATTCACTTCGGTCTCCTCAGCACAGCTACACACTAACAGACTCTACCATATGCACCACATTCCATCAGCACACTGAAGTCTGAGCAGTGCAGACAGCCCATAAAGTTGTTTAAAAATGTTCCAGGTCAAACTCTGGTCATGCACATTCACCTCCTCAGGGAAAAGGAATCTTCTAGATCATCAGCTCTCAACCTGTGGGTCCTAATCCCTTGGAGTGGAGTTGGGGGGTATCAAACTACCATTCCACAGGATTCATCTAAGAGTGTACTGGAAAACAGAAGTATTTACTTTATGATCCAGAACAGTAAGTAGCACAATTAAAGTTATGAAGTAGCAATTAAGATAATTTAATGATAGGGGTCACACAACATGAGGTACTGTATTAAAGGGTCCCAGTACTAGGAAGGGTGAGAACCACTGCCCTAGATAGAAGGCCAGCCTTGTATTTAAAACTGAATATTCAAATTAATTTATGGTTTTCAAATAATAGACACCTACTGTGCGAAAATCTTTCTCAAACTTGTAAGCACCACCTCCTGTAGCACTCAGCACCGTTTGTAAGGTTGAGAAATTTTTATCTCTCCCCATTTGGATAAAAGTAGGCAGGTCCTGGGTTGGAAATCTGATAAAGTGCAAGTTCCCTCTTCGTCCAAAAAGTGTTAAATCCTTTAGTTCAAGGTGCACATCCCGAATGCCAGTAGATCCATATGCTACATTAGAAGTCAAATATTTCCGAATACTTTTTAAGCTCTCAACTTCCTCTTGTTCTTCCTCTGCTGTGATATCGATAGGTTCAAAATATGAGAGCTTTACCAGCGTTCCCCCAATGTCCATGCCAAACCATGGGAAAGCTGTGAATTAAAAAAAAAAAAAAAAAAAGTCACAAACTCCATTTACTCTGTAATTAATACTTAATGACTAAGACCTTCAGTTTTTCCTTCAGTTTTATTTGCATACTTTTTAAAAACTTAAATGATATTGAAGACATTGCCTAAGACCTTTAAATTCTTTATCCCAGATACCCCTATTCATTCATTAAATTTATCATGTGACTTAGGTGATAAGAATTTGAACACTTTTTGTTTTCTGAGACAAGATGTCTCTATGTAACCCAGACTGTCCTCAACTGAGACACACCATTGCTGCACAGCTGACAAGAAGAATTTAAATTAATCGTTATCACTAGAATTTAAATTTTAGGGGAGAGGTTAAGACTTATTTATTCTATATGTATGAGTGTTTTCTTCCTCTATGTATATGCCCATTACCCAAGAAGATCAGACGAAGGCATCAGATCCATCTGGAACAGAGTTGTGAGCTAGCATGAGTGCAGGGAATTAAACCTGGGTCCTCTGCAGACCTCCTACAGTTTTTAATGTAATAAAACCAAGAGCTGAACAGAGAGCTCAGTGGCCACAAGAGTTTGCTGCAAAACAAGAAGGATCCCAGGACTCCCAAATGAATGTAATAGAAAGTCATCCAAATGAGCACCAGTAACCTACGTGCCAGGCGAGATAGGAAGTGTGTGTCTCAAATAAAACAAGGTAGAAGGCCAAAAGACCAACACTGCATCTCACTGTGTGCTTGCCTACATCCTTACAACACAGACATGCACACATATACACACACAGGAAAAAAAAAAAAAAAAGTCAGGCAGCAGTGGGGCATACCTTTGATACCCAAGACATGGTGAATTTGCGTTTGAGGCCAGTCTGGTCTAAATACTGAGTTCCAGAACAGCCAGGGCTACACACAAAAACCTTGTCTCAAAAACCAAACAACAACAACAAAACACACACACACACACACACATACCAAAACACAATAACAAAAACCTGGCCGAAAGTCACATCAGATAACCAACAGGAAAACTATTTCCTTAAATTGAAATTTTGGGAGATTAGAGATGGCTCAGTGGTTAAAAGCACTTGTTACTTTTCCAGCACACCTGAGTTCCACCCAGATCAGGCAGCTTCCCCATCACCTGTAACACCAGTTCCATGGGATCCAACACTCTGACTTTCACAGGCAAACACACAAATATAAATATTTTAAAAATCCAATGAAATCTTTCTTTGCTCATTCAGCATGTTAAGTTTCTTTGGTACATACAACTAACCACACTGAGCTTCCTATATAAGAACAAGCACACTTTAACTAGGATTATTATTTAGGGTTAGGACTTCAACTAGCTGCTGCATTGCTCTGGGGGAAAAAAATCTGATGTCTTTTTGAATGTGGAGAATGCTAAAAACAAAAATTAGCCTACCCAAAGGCAAAGAGCCCTAATGCAGTTAGGGAAATAGGACAAAGACTCAAGCTGAGAAAATAAGAGTCTTAGTCTTGAATCCATAGACAATTTCAGTCACCAATTTTTTTCTCCACAAGAAAATGTAGTTTGGCTGAACATTAGAAAGCTTTCTTAATTAGGAATATAAAGGACAGGCAGACAAAGTATAAGAGGCACTTACATATTTAACGGTACATAGCAAGTAGAAAATCAAGACCATCTAAGCATTATTTGAAAATTACAGATTTCTGGACCCTCACACCAGAGGTGCTGGGCTATATTACCTGAAGACTTAGACCTAGGAGGCTCAAGGTGGCTCACAAATACCAGTAACTCCAGCTCCAGGGGATCTGACACCAATCCGGCCATTGTAGGCACTCGTATGAAGCTCAGTTAGGTAAAAAAGAATGTGGTATCACCAAGTTCTGCTTTCAGTTCATGAAACCTACAATTTCTTGAGAAATTTATTCATGGTCTGCCTAGCCTTGCTTTAAAAGAGGGGGGGGGATTCATGTGTAAAGTTACAGGTCATTTCCCTACCCACCCCCACTAATGCTTCCAATGCAGTATTGACAGGAGACATCTTACACAGTGTTTGAACAAATTCTTCTTTGCATTTCATGGTTTAAAAAAAATTTTTTTTTTTTTTACATTGGAGCTCAGGCTAACCTGGAATTATATATTTATAAAATATATATTTATAGCCCGAGTTGGCTTTGAACTTGTAGCAATCCTGATTCAACAATGTTGGTATTATTGTCTGAGTTACAAGACCTAGGTATACAACTTTTAAAAATGGGACCAGATGACACTGATCAAGAGAACTTGAATTTCCCTCATTGTTCTAACTTAAAAAAACAAACAGCAACAAAAGAAACCATGTTATTACGACATGTTTTGGTGATGATTGATAAATTTTTTGGCATTAACCTAACCAAAAGAAGTTCTTATATTTAAGTGATACTTGATTCTAGAGTTCATAGTTTATAAAAATAATAGTTTATAAAATCCACTAAAAGGCAGTATTTGCATATTCTCTTCCAACCCTTTTCTGTTTTGGTAATTCAAGCAAGCAAGTGTTTGCATACTAAGCAAACACTCTACCTCTGACCTGTATCCCCAACCCTTTGCAGACTTTCTCAGGCTAATGGCAAACACAGGTGCCAACACACACACAGTCATTGAGAGTACCAACTGCACATTCAAAGTTTATTCATTTTCCAGCCAGAATATTCTATTTACAGATTTACAAACATCAGAATATTGACATTCTTGAATGCGAACTTACAATTAACAGTTAACATTTCTTAAACAAAACCACGAATTAAATTTCAGCAGAAGCTTGCCTAAGCAAGTATATTTGAAATTTGGGTATACTAGAGAATAAGAAGTCACCAACTTTTCTAAAACTGTGACTGAGTACTAAAGTATTTTTGTTTGTCTGTTTTGTTTTTCGATACAGGGTTTCTCTGTGTACCCTTGGCTACCCTGGCCTCACTTTGTAGGCCAGGATGACCCCAAAATCAAGAAGATCCACCTGCCTCTGCCTCCCTGAATTCTGGAATTAGAGGCATGTGCCACCAGTTGTATTTTTTATTCTAAGTTATGAATAGCCAATTCCAAAATGTATATTCTGGCTACTCTGAAATGTGGGTTATGATAAGGACATAAGTACTGAAGGTAACCAAAAATCTCAATCTCTTTGTAGCAAACAGTTTGGTCTCTCCTCTGTACCTTAACACTAGCCCCATTCATTTGAACTGTGAAATACAAGAAACTGTTACTATTAGTTAAATCTTTTAGAGAAAGGAAAAAGTAGTTATAAGTACTATTAAAATAATAAAACCACAGCCAGGTGTGGTGGTGCACACCTTTAGTCCCAGCACTTGGGGAGGCAGAGCCAGGCAGATCTCTGTGAATTCTAGGCCAGCCTGGTCTACAAAATGAGTCCAGGACAGGCAAGACTACACAGAGAAACCCTGTCTCAAATTAAACAAACAAACAAAAACCACAAACAATGACAACAACAACAACAAAAAACCCCACAGAAAAACAAAAAAGCTTTTGAGACAGCTCTTAAGAGTTTGGTTTTCAGTACCCAGGTTCAGCAGCGTAGACTGCTGATAATTCCAGCTCCAGGGAAACTGATGCATTCATGCTTCTGGTCTCTTCCTGCGCTACAGTTATATCTACATACACACATAATTTAAAACAACTTTTGTACAATTTTTTTTTTAACCATGTATTGCTTTTAAAAGGTTCCCTGGGCAAGTTGCTTGTACCAAAAAACCAAGCACATCCTAACTTAAAAAAAAAACAAAAACAAAAAAACTTACACATTTAACACACACACACAGAGAAAGAGCCAAGGGCAGCCTAGTCTACATACATAGCATGGCAGCCAGAACTACATAACAGCACTGCTAAACAAAGCTGCATGTTTCTTACAGCACATTAACACTTTTATTAGTTTATAATGACTTTCTTTTTTATTATACTATTATTATTATGTTTTTCAAGACAGGGTATCTCTGTGTAGCCTTGGCTGTCCTGAACTCACAGAAATCTGCCTGCCGGGATTACAAGTGTGTCCCACCACACACACTATCTGACATTCTTTTTTTTAAATCAGGAAAATAACTGAAAAGGATTCACTCTGCCAACAACGCAAATTTAAAAATTGGGCGGGAAACCACCTCATTACATTTGTGTTTATGTAGATGTGTAGGACATGCCTGCCACAGTTTGCATGTGGAGATCAGACAGAGAGGGCAAATTCTGTCAGTCCTTTCTCTACCATGTAGGTTCCATGGACTACACTCTGGTCATCAGTCTTGCTAGCACAACATTGTTCTGGAACTCACTTCCTTAAGCCAAGAAATAACCACTATTCAGGTGCTGAAGAGATGACCCAGCTGTTAAGAGCAGGTATTGCTTTTCCAGAGGATCTGAATGGGTTCCAGCACTCACTTCAGGTGGCTCACGACTACTGTAACAACCTAGCTCAAACTGGTCTGAGGGCCTCTGAAAGAATCTACCCAGCAGTGTATCAGAGATGATGCTGAGGCTCATAACCAAACTTTGGGCAGAGTGCAGGGAATCTTATGAAAGAAGGGGGAGATAGAAAGACCTAGAAGGAACAGGAGCTCCGCAAGGAGAGTAAGAGAACCAAAAACTCTGGGCACAGGGGTATTTTCTGAGACTGATACTCCAACCAAGGACCATTCATGGAAATAACCTAAAACCCCTGCTCAGATGTAGCCCCATGGCACCTCAGTATTCAAATGGGTTCACTAGTAAGGGAAACAGGGACTGTCTCTGACATGAACTCAGTGGCTGGCTCTTTGAGCACTTCCCCCTGAGAGGGGAGCAACCTTACCAGGCCACAGAGGAAGACAGTGCAGCCAGTCCTGATGAGACCTGATAGACTAGGATCAGAGGGAAGAGGAGACCCTCCCCTATCAGTGGACTTGGAGAGGGGCATGGGAGGAGATGAGGGAGGAAGGGTGGGATTGGGAGGTGATGAGGGAGGGGGCTACAGCTGGGATACAAAATGAATAAACTGTAATTAATATTAAAAATTAAAAAAAAAAAGAACTGGTCCGATACCTCTGGCCTCCACACATGCCAGCACTCATAAAACATACACCACACATACACATAATATAAGTAAATAGAAAAAAAAATCGCATTCAAAAGGAAAGAGGGAGGCAACAAGAACACAGAAGACAAACTTTTAATTACTCTTATCATTTAGCAAATGGTCTGATTAACAATTTTTGAATTTTCTAGTACATTATTTTGGGTAGCATATATATTGGTAAATTACAATAGCTGGAGTTCATGAATAAACTAATTTCACTCTTCCAGCTGATCAAAACAAATGAAGACCTGGATTTTCTGAAACAGACTAAGAAAATGCCTATCTTCATATCTTCAGTATTAAGAGTCCTTATTTTTGTTTTCTTTAGTAAATTCCTCATTTCTAATGGGAGTTACATTAGCAACTATTACCTCCTAACATATTTTACTATCTACTGGAACTGACAATTCTCAATATTAATAAATCTACAAATAAACTAAATTATATAAACACATGCTTTGCTCAACAAAATTTTCAAGTACCTTACTACTTGGTTGGCACTTACTAAAAACCTGTATCACATTAAATAATTTATCTTTTACTATCACCTTGTTAGTCCAGCTACACAGTATACAGATAGATAGGCAAAACATAAGCTGAAAAATCTAAGGTTTAAGAAATCATGTGGGCCAGGGTGGGAATGGTGGCACCAGCACTTGGGAGGCAGAGGTGGGGGGAGGCAGCCTGATCTGCAAAGTGAGTCCAGGACAGAATACAAAGAGAAACCGTCTCAAAAATAGAAAAGAAAAATAAGAAATGAAGTCATGTGGGCCAATCATGGCCACCAAGGCCAGGGAACCAATGAAAATTCTACAAGCAGAGAAAATGAGTTTACTGAAGGAAGATGTCAAGTGTTCCCCATGACTGTATAAAGATGCATTAGGGTGTGGGTGTTTGTGTTTTCTTGAGGCAGGGTCTCACTCTACACAAGAGCTGAAATGACAAATCTGAACTACCTTTAAACCTAGCACTTGGGAGTCGAAGGAAGGCAGAATTCCAGGCTAGCCTACAATATGTGGAGAAATCCTGCCTCAGGGAAGAAAAAAAAAATCATGTAACAAAAAACCATGTAGGACTTATTCCTTTTCCCTGGAGATGAATTAACATAATTCAACCCAGATGATAAAAGTAATTCTTTCTTGTTTTTCAAGAGGGTTTCTTTTTGTGTAGCCCTGGCTGTCTTGCAACTAGTTCTGTAGACCAGACTGGCCTTGAACTCAGAGATCTGCCTGCCTCTGCTGAGATTAACGGTATAAGCCACCAAGGCCAGGCAACCAATGAAAATTCTAAAAGCAGAGAAAATGAGTTCACTGAAGGAAGATGTCAAGTGTTCCTCATCACTGCATTAAGATGCATTAGGGTGTGTGGGTTTGTTTTCTTGAGGCAGGGTCTCTATACAAGAGCTGGAATGATACACCATGCTAATTTAAGGTGCGATAATTTAACCTAGGAAAAGTAAACTTAGTCACTGTTTCATAGACTTCCTTTTTTTGTTTTGGGTTTTTGGAGGCAGCATCTCAACCCCTATCTACAGCTGGCCTCAGATATTGGTGAACTTACCAGTCTCTGACTTCTGAGCGCTGTGATTAAAGGTGTGCGCCACCAGATTTCTTGAACTAAGAAATCACTGTGAAGCCAGGTGGCAGTGGAGAATGCCTTTAATCCCAGCAGCTGGGAGGCAGAAGCAGGCAGATCTCCTAGTTGGAGGCCAGCAGGTCTACAGACTGCTACACAGAAAAGCCTTGTCTCAAAAAAAGAAAAGAAACTATTGTTATTTCTTCTATAAGCAGATAATCTAAGATTAAAAGAAAAAAAATGTTTCCCAAGTATTTAGACTATGCCCTGTAGGTAGAAGAGAAACAGCACTGCACTTTGAGCCAGAACTAGGATACTAATAGTTACTGAGTGGAGGTTCAATTTCCTCATCTTTACACACCAAAACCTCTCACACTTAACCAACAGTTTCTAGACCACTTTGGTCTAGAAGTGTGAGGTGTATGGGAACAGGCAGGAAAGGTGTTCCTACCCTACTCTGTAGCTGACCTCTTGGAGAAGTTGGCAGGATAGTATGAAACACTAGAAAACAGAATCCCTAGTTCGTAGAGAATGAAAGGCTGAGCCAATAAATAAGCTAAGTGCACGAATAAAAGGCTTTTAAAAGACAGCTTATGAAACTTGATGTCTCTTAGAATTTTTGAAGTATATGCATGTACATTGCAGAAAAAGCTCAGGGTATTTACCTCGATATTAAAGTGGTTCGAAGTGGGTCGCTGAAATACAGGTGTTTTAACCTTTTTGTTTATCTGCTTTCTAAAACACGAAGCAGCTGACACTCTAAACTGCCAAGGCAATTTATCTACAGGCAGATTACACGCACATGCGTTGAAAAGCTCTCACTGCAACAGTGACAACTCCCAGGACCTACCTGGACTTCAAGGACACAAGCAGGAGACCCAGAAACCAGTTTTAAAAAAAGGAAGAAAAAGAAAAGAAGGGGTGGGAGGAACCAACCCCAAACTGACAGTCATGACTAACTCTGTGCTCCCGCCTCGAAAACCCCGAGTAAAAATTCTCCCATGTACCTCCTAGATCTCCCTCCAGGAGCAAGTGGGAGCAGCGGGATGGGGAGCGGCAGAAGCTCGCCCGGCAAGCATGGGGGTGGGGAAGTCCGCCGCCTGCAACCAGCGGTGGCAGCGTCCCCTCCTTCCCTTCCTTCCCCGGCGGGCGCCCGTGACCAATCGCGAGCTTAAAGCAGGCCGCTCCGCCCGATGCTCCCGGGGCCGTCTTTTCAACCCGAGGGTCCCGGTTCCCATCTTACAGGGTTTTTTGGCATCCTTGATCTTCATGGCGTCCGCCTAAGGCGCGAGGGGCAGCCTCGGGTGCAGAGCTCGGCAAAGACCTGCGACTACTCCCGAGCTGGCTGGGCAGCGCGGCGAAGCCCGGCCGGTTCCTCCCCTCAGGCCGGGCGGGGCGGGCCTAGGGCGGGGCGGCGGCGCCTGAGGCGAGGGGCGGCCCACGGGGCGGCCCCGCAACCCCGCAAGGGGCGGCCGGGACCGAGCGAGCCGGGGAAGGCCGCGGGCCTCGCCGCTCCGTGGCCCCCCGCAGCCGCTCCAGACAAAAGGCCCCGGTCCCCCGAGCCTCCGCCGCCGCCGCCGTCGCCGCCACCGCCGCCGCCGCACTGAGAACTTGCCCGCCCAGGCCCTGAGCCCACGTGACTCAAGCCCCCTCGCCTCGCTCTCCGCGGGGCTGCTAGGAGTTGTAGTTCTCCGCAGCGTGAGGCTCCACTCTCTTGCGGCAGACGCGCGGACGGACTACAAAGCCCAGGATGCCTCGCGACCCCGATTTCCAGGACCCTCCGCTTCCGGTGATCGCCTCAGAGTGGTCCCAGCGGGAAGGGGGCGTGGCCTTAGTCACGCCAGCAAGGAGGCTGCCAATGGTGGGAGCCGTGGGCGGTCCGGGCAATTCCCCGGCTGTGAACTCTGTGGGCACTGTCATGGCTGTCAAGCACTAGCACATTTTACCCTTGGTGGCCGTGCCAAAATTCAAGGATTACGTTTGATGAGTTAAAGTCATTCACAAAGAAACCCACTGAAGGAACGACTTGAATATTGGGGTTGGAATGTCATTAATGGTGGTAACATTTACTACATCATTATTATTTACTGTAACCTAACAGCCTGAGCTCCATGCAAGTTTTATTTATTGTGAATAGACAGGAGGAACTGGGCAGTCAAAACACTTGAAAGTCTCGGTGGGGTCGTGGAGCAAAACCTTTAATCCCTGCACTCCAGAGGACACCCAGAGCTACAGAGAAACCTGTCTCGGAAATAAACAGATAGATAGATAGATAGATAGATAGATAGATAGATAGATAGATAGATAGATAGATAACACTTGATAGCACATGCTTTTTGCTGGTGTTGCATGTTCCCCATAGGCTTTCTTTAGTCCAGCTCCTCATTATAAAGAGGAAAGTGGTTTTCACAGAAGAGAATTCGATCCACCAGTTCTCAGAACAAATCCAGAACATCCTTTTCTCTTTGCACCTTGTAGCTTGAAATCATCCATCAGAAACGAAAGAGATGGTATCGAGGACCTGGCCTCTCCTTCCCTTTTATCTCTTAGATGGCAGAGAATTCAGTGGTTGACAACATGTCCTTTTGTGGAGACGGAGTTCAGCGGGCTTACCCCTGAGGAGTTGGTCCTGGAAGGTAGCATTCCAAGAAGTCTTTTAACCGGTTAACCTTACTGTCCCATCTTTGCAGGATGCAATGGGTTGGGTATGGTCGTTCTAAGCCAAAACACTCACGGAGCCTTCATTTCTCAAAGGAGTAGTGTGAGAAGGTGGGGCCTTTGGGAAGCGACTGGGTAATGTTCACACCAAGCTGAGGAATGGATTAGTGCCTTTCTCTAGAGACTGCATTATATCTCACTGGACTGAGTTAGATCCCATGGGAATGAGTTGGATCGTCAGATCCGGTTTAATTACGGAGAACTGATGGATATAATGGAACGTTAGCCCTGATGTGCTAGCTTCTTTTACATTCGCTTACTTGCCATTCTCCCATAGGTTTCATCTACCATGAAGCGTTTGTCAGAACATCCTTGCCTCCAAAGCCAAACAGCCCCTCCCCTATAACATACCAAGTCTCAAGTAGTTTGATATAGTCAACATAAGACAGACTGAAATAGTTGATAAAGCATGGATATTAAAAGAGAGAGAGAGAGAGAGAGAGAGAGAGTAGCCAATTGTGGTTGCACATGCCTTTAATCCCAGCATTCAGGGAGGCAGAGGCAGGCAGACCACTTGAATTGAGGCCAGCCTGGTCTACAAAGTGAGTCTAGGCCAGCCAAGGCTACACAGAGAAACTCTGTACCAAGAGAGAGAAGGGAGCCAGGATGTAGTGATATAGTGGCCCACACCTTTAATCCTAGTGCTCTCGCCTATATATATACACATATATATATATACACACACATATAAAAACATATATACATATATATAAAACATGCACATATGTGTATGTATGCATGTATGTGTATATGTAAATGTATATACATATGTATATACACATATGTGTGTGTATATATATATATATTCCCAGCACTTAGGAGGCAGAGGCAGGCAGATCTCTGTGAGGCCAGCCTGGTCTATATAGTGAGTTCCAGGACAGCCAGTACTGTTTAGAGACCTGTGTCAAAAACAAACACATAACAAACAAAAGCCTCGCTTTATATGTAACAGTAAGACAAGACATAACACTGGGAGATTTGTTTGTTTATTTGTTTCATTTTTTGTTTTTCAATACAGCATTTCTTCCTGTATCCTTTGTTGCTGGCTGTCCTGGAATTCACTCTGAGGCCAGTACAGTCTCAAACTTATAGAGATCTGGCTATCTCTGCCTCCTGAGTACTAGGATTAAAGGCAGGCAGGCAGGCAGACACCACCATTGCCCTATATATATGTTATATATATATATATAAAACAAATATATATGTTCTATAGCTGAAACACACACAGAGACTGTGAGAGCCAGAATGCTTCCACAGGAAAAAGTTTACAATCATGCCTGAGGCTACAGACTTGACTCTAAAACCTCTTTCCCAGAATTAAATGTAAGCCCATCTTATACAGAAACCAGAAAAAAAAAGGGGGGGGGGCACTTGGTTAGCATATGGTATCCTAAATTTAAAAAAAAAAAAGTTAAATTATTAAGAGACATGCCTTTGATCCCAGCACTTGGGAGGGGGAGGCAGAGGCAGGCAGATCTTTGTGAGTCAGAGACCAGGCTAAAGTATAAACAGAGTTCCAGGACAGCCAAGGCTACACACACAGAAACCCGGTCTCGAGAAAAAAAAAAAAAAAACTAACCAAAAAGATTATTAAGAAACTTCAAAAGAACCAATGAGATGACTAAGTGGCAGAAAGACTAGGCCTGATGACCTAAGTTTAATTTCTGGGCCCCACATGGCAGAAGGAAAGAACTGACTCCCACAGGTTGTCCCACTGTGACAAAAACACACATCCCCTTCCCCCCACAAACACCTACACAAAATAAATAAGTAAATACAGGTGAGTTGTTTTGTTTTGTTTTGTTTTTAAACGAAACACGATGAGTCATGTCTCCTGGAGCAAACCACCAATGCTGGTTATTCTAGTTATTTATGTCTTTGGGGGAAAGAAAAGAACTATAAAGTTCAGAAGCCAAAGACTTGTAAAGGTCTGCTCAGGCTCAGTAATAACCCAGGAGATAAAATTAAGCCACCTCCACCCCTTCACTTAGTGTGAAGGACAGACACACTCCAAGGAAAAGGACTGCCAATTAGATTTTACTCAAATACGCCTCTACCTGATGTTTGCTCATGCTTCCAGGCTAGTTCAAAGTCTATCATACCCTGACCAGAGGAACTAAAGAAGAAGTGATTCTCTAGAATAAAACTTCTTCACAGCCTCAGAAACTCCTTAGAGGACTGGATGTGGTAGTCCTTGTCTTCAATCCCAGCACTCTAAAGGCAGAAGCTGACAGATCTGTGTGAGTCTAGCCATCCCAGGCTACACTGTGACACCCTGTTTCAAACAACAAAACATCTGCAAACTCCCTGTGATCTCCTTCGGGTTTCTTATCAACCCTTTGAAGGTAAGGTAATAGCTTCCAGGGGTGAGAGAAGAGATGACGGGCAGAGCATTTCTGATGCTGGCCGCCAGCCTAACTCCAGGTTCAAAGACAGGTCTTGTCTCCCAGGAAGAGGCAAGAGGACCCATTACATGTGTGGCCAGCCACCTCACAAGCACACATATAAACACATGCAAGGAAGTTCTAACTCAGAATTCAGATCAGGTTTCTACCACTTGATAATCAGGTCCAAAGGAAACTCCAGTTCTCTAAACTCCAAAAGACAATCCAAATATCCAGAAACAGCTCACTGGACCAAAGGAGAATTTCTGGTGGTAAGATAAAAGCCAGCATTCCTCAGGAACTTGTGAGACAGGTTCTGTCTAGCAAAAGGAGTCATTTATCTTAACCTAGGGCTCTCAATTAACATATACCTGTGACACCTATCAGCATGCCAAGGTCCATGCTAGCCTCTAGGCTTCCTCAGTTCCTGCTTACAAGTTCTTACTATATATTTCAATGCCTCCATTCCAAGTCTCCTGGCCCTTCTCCTCAAGAGCTATGCCTGCTGCTCTCTGCTCCTGCTGTTCTCACTGTGCTCTCTCTATTCTCTTTCCCCTGCTGTTCTCCCTCTCTCTCACAGATAGCCTTGTTCTTGTCCAGTCTGCTGGCCATGTTCAGTCTACTTTCTCTCTCTCTCTCTCTCTCTGCCCTGAGCTCTTCCAGATGTTTCTGGCTGTTCTTTTTCCCATACCATCAGGACATATCATCAGCTATATAGTAATTGATGTGGGCAGATTACTTCATCTCCGATTTTCATTGAGAACAGAACTCACATTTCCCATGGTTAAGATGAGATTAAAGGAGAGAATACAAAATAAAGTACTAAAAACACTGCCTTTCTAGTAGGTAGTGATCAGTAAGAAGTGCTTATGTTGTTTGTTTGTTTGTTTGAGGTTTTTGTGTTTGTTTTGTTTTTGTTTTGAGACAGGGTTTCTCTGTATACCCCTGCTTGTCCTGAAACTCACTCTATAGACCTTGAACTCAGATCCACCTGCCATTCATTGTCTCCCTAGTGTTGGGACTAAAGGAGGCATGTACTCAACTCAAGATTTCTTTAATTTCTGCTATTTAAGGTTCCCTAGAATCTGCTTTGTTATTGTTTTGTTGATTTACTACATAGTCTTGGCTGGCCTGAAATTCACTATGGAGATCAGGCTGGCCCAGAACTAACAGAGATCTGCCTCCGGGGTGCTGAGATTAATGGTATGCACCACCCCCGCCACCAGCCCCACCCTCCACTGCATTTTCGATTTTTCAGAAGCAGTGTGAGATGTATTCAGTTGGGCTTTTGTTTTGTTTTTGTTTTAAGATTCCAGTAGTGTAGCCTGGTGGTGGTGGCACATACCTTTAGTACTGGCACTGGGGAGACAGAGGCAGGTGGATCTCGGTGAGTTCTACCTGGTATTACAGATTTAGTTGCAGGACAGCCAGGGCTATACAGAGAAACCCTGCCTTGGACAAGAAGCCAAAAAAAAAAAAAAATAAATAAATAAATAAAAAAAAAAACCAAAAAATAAAAGAAAAAAACAAAGAACAAAAAGATTTCACTAGTGCTCCTAGGAATGTCAGAAGCTACACACACAAAATCTCACCGATATGGCTATCCAACATGACCTGAACAAGAACAACAATAGACATACCAAAGTGGACAGAAGAAAAGTCCAAAAGGCTTCAACCTTATGCAGAGAAATTTAAGGAAACTAAGGAATGCTGAGAGCAGGAGAAATAGTCTTCCTCAGGAAAAGCACACCAATTGGCTCTCTAATATGAAATGGTCAACCCAGAAAACATACAGACTAGTAACATTACATAGACTGAGCAGGTTGTATCAGGAATATATAGCAGGTGTCATGGCACACACCTTT
Organism: Meriones unguiculatus; assembly: GCF_030254825.1. Taxonomy (NCBI): domain Eukaryota; kingdom Metazoa; phylum Chordata; class Mammalia; order Rodentia; family Muridae; genus Meriones; species Meriones unguiculatus. Next base: position 33,948,427 of record NC_083359.1, read on the forward strand.
AGTACCAGCACTTAGGAGACAGAGGTAGGGGGATCTCTGTGAATTCAAGGCCAGCCTAATCTACAAAGAGAATCCAGGACATCCAGCATTCTGTTAGGGAAAACCTGTCTCAAATAAACAAAAGAATAAGGAATATATATATATGTAACAATTCTTGAAAAAAGAGACCATGAATTTGAAAAAGGGCAAGGTGGGGTAAATAGGAGAGTTTTGAGCAAGGCAAGAGAAGGGGAAATAATGTAAATGTATCATAATATAAAAAATAAAATACGATTCCACTAGTGCAATTGAAACTGGCATGTCATCCTGGCTTTGATTTCTCTGTCCTTCTTCAGCCCTTGTTGGCTCTGAGCCTGTATCCTTCGCCACAGCAGTGCCTGATGAATTGTATGTTCTCCTTTCCAGCATGGCCTCGAAACTATTCCCAGCAGCCTGAGTGTGGGAGCTGGGAAGTGCACCTAAACGGACTAAGAGATTGTTTTCCTGTCCCAATATTTCTATTCTAGGAAACATAATAAATCTAACTCATCTTGCAAAAAGAGAGGAAATCTGACACATCCTCATTTTGCTTCTGCTGAGTGGGTATTCACAGAGACAGGTAGGAGAACTTGCTTAGTGATGACTATGAAGTCACACATACACACTACACACTTCAAGGTGACCTAGATTAAACTGACATGGTCAAGAACATACTGAAGTCAGCCTTTGGGGGCCTAAACTCAAATAAACATTGTAGTGTCCTTAGTGTTATTAACACCAGCACTATCGACTGTCGTTTTTAAATTTTATGTTGAGCATGTAATTTATTATGGGCATTTTGTCTGCATGGATGTCTGTGTACCAGTGCAATGCCTGATGCCCACAGATGCCAGAAGAGAGAGTTCCCCTGGAACTGGAGTTACAGATGTTTGTGAGTCACCATGTGGGTTCTAATAGGTTTTCTCCACTGATGAAATGGGCCAAGTCAGATTACTGGGTGACGTTCTCTTACGCAGGTTCACTGGTCCCAAGGAACAAGGCCAGAGAAGTCCCCATGGGGCAGGGGAGACAGACAGGAGGGAAAGGATGCAGAGAGAGGGAGGAAATTAAAATGTCTGGATTATATAGGGAAGCCTAGCCCCTGACCTTGAAAGTTCAGGGCAGAAGGCAGGGTATGCTAGCCATGTCCTATAACAGGTTGGAATGAGAGATTCTGGGAGAACCTGGAGGCTAGGTCCACTTTGGTATGTTAAATATGCACCTCAGCCTCTTGTCCCAGGTCTGAAACCCAACATCCCAGCCTCTTGTTGATAATAAATGAATATGGGGGCGACATAGTCATCTATCGTTATTTCCTGCCGACATTGGGACATCAATATTGGAGAGAGGGCAAAAAGCTGGAATGTTGGCTGAGTCTGGGAAGAGCAGGCTGTTTTGCTTGCTGTCCAGGATCTGTGGGATCATCTGTGGCTAGGAAAGTGCAGACGCAGTTGAAGCAGCCTGCTAGGAGCACCTGCATTCTGGATGCAGCTCTCAAGGAAACACCTGGACCTGGCAGGATGCTGGAACAGACATATATGTTAGGGGTAGAAGAAAAAGTTAGGGTTAGGGAGAGGAAATTTTTTCTTGGACATATATTTGAAACTTTTGGGCCAGTGGTTTTGGCAGTTGGGTCAGGGGTGAGGGGTCCCAGGACCAGGGAAAGGGGAATAGATCTCATCCTCAGGAAAGAACAGGTTCAGAGGAAAACAGGCTGCTGACTGACAGTATTTATCTGAAGTCCACTTGACCTATGAGAGGTGGATTCAAACGGATTTCCTAGAGCTTACAAAAATCTTCCTAAGGTTACAAAAAGAGGTAAAGCCGGGCACAGTGGTATATGCCTTTAATCCCAGCACTTAAGGAGGCAGAGGCAGGCAGATAGATGCAAGTTCAAGACCAGCCTAGTCTACAAAGCAAAGCCAGGACAGCCAAGGCTACACAGAGAAACCCTGTCTCCAAACAGAGAGAGAAAAAGAGAGAGAGAGAAATTGGCTTGGGAAACAATTTAAAATCTGATTAATAAATGTTAAAACTCTGAACTTTGAAGTCTTAATACAACAGTAGCATAGCGAGGAGAAGAAATATGAAGCATTTTTTATTCTTTTTATATACCTTAAATCAGTTTCTTAGAACCCGCAAACACTTTCTTATGTTCTCATAACTACCCTAACCTTCATAACTTGCATTTACCAACTTTAAAACACCTTCTTAGACCCTCAAACACTTTCTTAAGCCCTTAAACACTTTCTTATATCCTCAAAACTAACATACATGTTGCATTTTTTTTCCTGGTTAACTATGCACCATGATACACAGGTGGTTGATTACTGAGAGCAGTAAAGCGAGTTCCTTTCAAATAAAGGAATAGTAAAGAGTGACTTCTTCCACTAGTCTACTCTTCAAACCCATCAGAGACCTGAGAAGGCTAAATTATAATCTAAATGGCCGACATATTAATTAAAAATGACAGAGACTAGTCCATAGTCTACTACCTAGACAGTTGTCCCAACCTCCAGTGGTCTTCCAGGGCAGAGGGAGTCTGGCCATCAGGCTCAGAAGATGAGAAGCTTTTTCTGTGGAGGAGGAACATGGGAGAGACGGACCTCACCTTGTTGTCAGCAATGTGGGACAACTAACTCTCCAGGTGTCCTGTTCGTCCACAGTTCAGGCCAGGCCCTGGCAGTGCAGTGGGTAAGGCACTGGGACAGTCTTTCCCAGTGGTTAGTGTGCCACAACCCAGGGAGAGTCCTTTTCTGTTGTGCCCATGTGTTCCTGGAGACCTTGCAGCCAGCACTAGGAGCTTGGGTCTCTGTCACAGTAAGCTTTTTTCTTTAATCATTTACATGTCATATTCAGCAGATTCTTTGACAGGCTTGAGGACCATAATCTATTAAGTGTAGCTGAGCTAAACAAACTTTGCTTGCTTGTAGTTACTTGGTTTAGGCTTAACTTTGAAAACACATACAGGAAGCTAAACAAAGCTTTTTCATGTGACCAATTTCATCAGCTTTTCACATGACTTCAAATATAATTTTGAATACATTAATGGATTTGATCTTTTATGAGGTGACTATTAATTGGCATGTCTTAATTACCATTAACACTTTATAATAATGTAGCAGCTTCTAAAAGAGTAGGATTTTAGGTTTAGTCCTGTTAGGTGTGAGCCTTAAAAATCATGATTTAAAGTTTTTAATTGAAGCTCTTTTAGTATTGAGAGGACCCTCCCTCACAAAGTCACCAGTCCCAGGAACTAGGCCATAGGTCATCAATTCCAGGAACAAGACAGTAATATCCCCTACCCAAGGAATACCCTGGAGGTAACCACAAGAATGGGAAGGTATCTTATCTCAGGGTGAGGCATCTGTGCTGGGCAGCCCACAGAACTTGTTGTAGAACATTCATGGCACAGAAATACCTAACATTACTGAGGTCTGTAGATAGCTCACTCAATGTTAGTTAGCCAATCAGTCTGTAACAAGCTTGCCCTTGCCGAACGTCACCCAATCCTGAAACTGCTAACCTGGAATTTCTGGAACTAGGTTGTAACCCTAAATAAAAACTCCTCTCTCCCTGGGCTGGAGGCTCTACAACTCTACACCATTGCAGTATGGGCCTGAGCAGCTTATAATAAAGACCCTATTATGTTTGCATTGGAATTAGCTCCTTGATGGTCTTTGGGCTCCATGAAGACTTGGGCATAACAGTATCAAAATAAACTTTTGGGGGTTTTTTGAAGATTTATTTATTACATATACAATGCCTGCACCCCAGAAGAGGGCATTCCACGGTTTTTAAGCCACCATATGGTTGCTGGGAATTAAACTCAGGACATCAGGAAGAGCAGCCAGTGCTTCTAACCTCTGAGCCATCTCTCCAGCCCTGTTTGTTTTTTTTAAGGGTTTCTCTGTATAACATCCTTGGCTGTCCAGGAGCTCACCCTGTAAACCAGGCTGACCTTGAACTCAGAGATGAGCCTGCCTCTGCCTCCCAAGGGCTGGGACTAAATGTGTGCACCACTACTGCCCAGCTCGAAATAAAACTTTTAATCATAGATGAAGTCTATAAGGAGACTGACATCTTTACTGATCCTGAAAATGGGCACAGTAAAATTTCCAAAAATAAGGCACGTGTGGTGGCACATGCATTTAATTGTAATGTTACACCCAGTTCGCAAGCCCCAAAATGATCTATAGGAATCAACTCCATTGCAAAACACATGAGGGTCTTTTTATTGTAAATTACAACCTGCAGCTTGGGTCCACAACAACCACTGCCGAAGCAGTGGGAGCCGAGCATGCCGTGCCCAGGTTAGTTGGGTGATTTAAAGATTCTGGTCCATCCCAGCATGCCCAAGGCATGGGCGATTCCTGCCTGGCAAGCATCTATTGGTCAAAATGCTACATTTTGAATTGATTGGCTATAGGAAGGTCCCCAGACCATAATGACCTGGTGTCCCTCCCTAGGGGGACTGGCCAGTTTCCTAGCAACTGTATCTCTAGTGGGTGGGGAAAGAATGCAGTAAGGCGGTCCTTCCCCTCAGGGCATTACTGGACTTCTCCACCCACCTACTTTAGGTCTTAATAATAGCTGCTAATTTATCTTTTGGTCTCTCAGTAGCAGTCAGAGAAGCAGAGGCAGGTAGATAGCTGTGAGTTCCAGGCCAGCCAGTGAATCTAGGATAGCCAAGGCAACTCTGAGAAACCCTGTCTCAAAACACAAACAAAAGAGCCATTCTATGGTTGAAGAGAGAAAAAGTTTATTCTAAAATGCCAAGGCTGTTCCAGAAGAAAGTGGGCTTGTGAGCTGGGATGAGGCTTGTGAGAAGGGACCTAGGGAGCCTAGAGGCCATTAACTTTGACACGTTAATAGGCACCAAAGTCATATGTTGATGGAAGGGCCACATATTCCTCCTGAAAGAGATGCAGAAAATGACTCCATTTTTTAACAAGCAGGAACTTTCTTTAAGCCTCTAGGTGAGTCAGGGCTTTTGTCTAAATGCCCAACCTTGAGAAAATGACTCTTAAGGAACCAGACACACCTTTATAGAATATTGCAGGGATTTTTGTTTTTTAGGTTTTATTTGTTTGTTTGCTTGCTTTTGGTATATTTTAGTTTATTCAAACAGGTGCTAGGAATCCGTCCTGGGTCCTCAGAAAGAGTGGCCAGCACTCTTAATCACTAAGCAATCTCTTCAGCCACCAACCCCTCTCTTCACCACCATCTTGATAGTGAAAAGCACAAAAAATTTCTAGTGACAACAATGGATCAAACTTATACCATGTGTCACACCATGAGGCATCACCTCAGGAGAGAAAAGTAAAAAAGATAAACAGTAACCAAGTTAACAAATCAACAAACAAGAATGGACCGTAATAAATGAAACAAAGGTAATTCTAGGTTGTCTGGGGCTGTCTGGGGCTGTGGGAGGAAGGCCAGCTCTATTTTCACTTGGAAGGACAGGGAACACTTCTTTGACGTGGAAGTGTCTTGTTTGTTTGGTTGGTTGGTTTTTCTTTTTTTCTTTTTGGTTTTTTGAGGTAAGATTGAGAGACCAAAAAGATTAAAAATTAGCAGCTATTATTAAGGCCTGAACTAGGTGGGTGGAGAAGTCCAGTAATGCCTTGAGGGGAAGGACTGCCTTACTGCATTCTTTCCCCACCCACTAGAGATACAGTTGCTAGGAAACTGGACCATCCCCCTAGGGAGGGACACCAGATCATTAATGGCCTGGGAACCTTCCTATAGCCAATCAATTCAAAATGTAGCATTTTGACCAATAGATGCTTGCCAGGCAGGAATCGCCCATGCCTTGGGCATGCTGGGATGGACCAGAATCTTTAAATCATCCAACTAACCTGGGTACGGCATGCTCGGTTCCCATAGCTTCGGTGGTGGGGGGTGTGGGCCCAAGTTGCAGCTTGTAATTTATAATAAAAAGAACCTCATGTATTTACAGTCTGTTTTTTTCCTGGTCTTTTGGGGTTCGTGAACTGGGCAGAACAAGGTGTAGCCTTGGCTAGCCAGGACTCTATTTGTAAACCAGGCTGGCCTCAAACTCACAGAGTGCTAGTGAGAGAACCAGACCTGACCCCCCCCACACACACACCCAAAATCACAATTTCCAGAAACTAGGCCGTAGGTCACCAATTTCAGGAACAAAGCCATAAAATTCCCTACCCAAGGAACAGACTGAGGATAACCATAAGAATGGAAAGGCATCTTATCTCAGGGTGGAGTATCTCCTGGGCAGCCAACCAGACTTGTAGTAGAGCACAGAAAATACCTAAAATTGCTGAGGTTTACGGTAGCTCACTCAATGTTAGGTTAGTTAGCCAATCACTTTGTAACAAGCTTGCCCTTGCTGAATGTCACCAAATTGTGTAACTGATAAGCTGGAATTTCCCAAACCTTGGGTAAACCAATAAAAACCCACCTCCCTCTGAACTTGGGACACTCTACATCCTTGTACTGGTGACAGTGTGGGCCTGAGTTCGAGCTTGTAATAAAGACCTTGCTGTGTTTGCATTGGAATTGGCTCCTTGGTAGTCTTTGGGGTCCTCAAGACTTGGGCATAATACTAGGATTACAGGCATGTGCCACTGAGCCTGGTGGTTGGTTGGTTTTTTGATACAGGGTTTATCGTAGTGCTGGCTATCCTGAATTCTGTTTGTAAACTAGGCTGACCTCAAACTCACAAAGATTTGCCTGCTTTTGCCTCCCAAGTGATGAGATTAAAAGTGTGCACTACCACCACAGCTTGAAGTGGTATTTCAAGTTGGACACATGCATCTTGCTGGAGAAGCATGTGACTGATACTAGAGTAGGTTTGGTCTGATCTATAGAAGAGTCAGTGTGGAGGGAGTGCTGGGTAAGAGGCACAAAATGATGGAAGGAGAAGTCAGACAGCTGAGCGTGCAGGGCCTCGATGTTAGGGTCCATGAATTGCCGAAGAAGGACCCTAGACTCAGATGATATGCAAAACCAAAGAGTGTTTATTCTGCAGAGAATTCCAGCATGCTGGGGTCACCACAGTCACAAAATGGTGAGGACCCAGAAGTGGGCTTGCAGGCCCTATTATAGACAGTCAGAGGAATTCCAGGAATGATTAGGTCACCTTTACTTTGAGTGGTGTGCAGCTAGCCAAGGGGTGCCAGCCAATCAGGATTGGTCAGGAGCTTAGGGACATTCCAAAGCAACTATTAAGTTTTTTTAAGGTGTGGGGGCTGATGCTGATTGGCTGCCTGTCACATGTTCCTAGAAACCTAAACTGAAACTCAAGCCTAGTCAGGTAAAGTTAAAACCAAAACCTGTCATGAAGTCGGACTGGAATTAAAACCCTCTCATAGAGGGCCACTGAAAGGTTCAAACATGGGGACAATGGTCCTGCTTTGTGAAGAATGTGGGAATGGAGAAGAGCTGTGACTGGTAAAGGAAAGGTTATGATAGGCTACCCCTTCACTGTTCTGCTCTAGCTTGCCTGTAACCAGACCCCACAGCTGGGGGGTCCAGAAGCACAGCTAGCTATGCAAGGTCTTGAATTGGTGGTAGATGGTAAGGAAGTGTTCTGATCAGAAACTTCATTTAGCAAATGCTATTGAGTTCCTAAGATGCCTCAGATATTGTTCTAGAGGATAGGGATTCAGTCATTCAACAGTTAAAGTCCCACCCTCCTGCAGCTTACATTCCATAGAAGACAGGCAACGATGGAGATCTTTAGCCTTGCTTCAGACTGTGTGGAGTACCATGAAAACAAGGAAGGTGGAACATTAGGAGTGACATGGGCTATGCTGAAGTCCATAGTTGCTGTAGGTGAACAAGATGAGGTAGATGGGTTGGGGGAGGGGAGCAGTAAGGCTTAGGGTTTGGTTTGAGCTTTGGGCTAGATGGTGGGAGTGGAGATGAAGTGGATTATCTGGGGCTCCCTTTGTTCTTGTTGAACCCCAGAGCCACTGCTTCCCTCAGGTTGGATATGCCATCCACCCTTTGCTGTGGGAGTCAGCTTGCTCTGAAGTCTCACAGGCCTCCAGCTTAATGACACACCCAGGTCTGAGTCCTTCTCCATATTTCCTTATGTGACAAGGAAGAAGCTCTCTCCAGTTCTTCCCTGCTCTTTGTTTCCAGCCTCCTGATTCTTCATTCCCAGCAAGTCCAGTCACATCACCCTCTCACCTACTTTGTTCTCCTAAAGCCCTCTCTCACTAGCACTATCAGTCACCACTCCCTCCGTCCCCTAAGATGGAGTCAGGGGTCAGTCTGGACTCTTCCTGCTCCTCCCAGGCTCTCCCTGACCATACACCATGGCCTCTTTCTGTCCTCCACACATATCTCCCATCCTGTTCAGCCTCATTTTTTTTTTATTATCATGGCTTCAGTCAACACATCTCTCATTTATACTCTTCAAGGCCTCCCCTGCTTTTCTGAGCCACACTCCCTAATTCTAGAGAACTCCTCCCAAAACAAGCTAGAGGATTTTTTCCAGGAACCAGGACCTTATCTCTCCCTGCTACATTGTTTTCAGCTAAAAAGCCAAGCCCCTTAGCTAGGCTCTAAAACCAGTCATGACTGATGCCTGTGGATAACTGGAGCTGTTTGGCTTGCCTCTGCATACCCTACATTATATACCCCACTGAGGCAAGGATCACTTTCAGAACATGAGCACATCCTGCTGTCTGCTGCTTTTACCCCCTTTGAGGTAGAAGGCTCTCTTTTCTTGTTTCTCCTGGATACATGCTTCTCCTTGAAGAAAAAAAAAAAAAAAAAAAAAAAAAATATATATATATATATATATATCATTGCAGAACTCCCTCTCCCCATGCCCTTCACAACCTTCCTGTCTAATGTGTTACCTTTTGCCTTGGAACATGAGTCTTACTCTTCTCACTGCCTGACGGGAACCTGTTTGCTATTCTGTCACCTTCACTACCGGGTTGAGATAGTAATTTACTCAGCTTGCCTTTTCCACATCTCAAATCACAAATCATTAAATAGAACAGGTTTGTCCCAAGTCTCTCAGATGTAACCTGGGAACCCTCAGCCTTGTAAAAAAAAACCTTCTAGAACCTGATCATTAGTGGCAACAAAAGCAGGCTAATACCTCTAGCCAGAGTGAGTCACTTTACTTTATGAGGTTGATATTGAAGGGAGTTGGACCTGGGAACCATCCAATGCCTGCTAACATTCTGTTTGATCACAGGCAGCTCTAATTACAGTTGACACTCTTCCTGGGCCCAGGCTGCCTCATCTTCATCTTGTGTTTGTCAAGGCTTCTTCTAAGTTAAAGTAGAGCAAGGTAGTTAAGAACCAAACATGAACAGGCTGCAATCTTCTATGCACTGTGCAATTCTGTGAGGGGAATTTTGTCTATCTGTGCCTCAGTTTTCTCATTTCTAACGTGGGTATAAAATGGCTAATGAGTGTGTGTATGGACGGAATGACACTTTGTGTGTAAATACTTAAACTTGACCTGGCACTGGGAATGAAAGTATGGCCTTTGTGTGTAACTAAGAGAGGCAAGGCATTATTAATGCTGATATTCCTATTTTGGGGCAGGGGTGTGGGAGAGATTGAGATGGGGTCTTGTGAAACAAAAACAGGAATAATATACCTTGCAGGTTAATGGAGACCTAAACAAGAAAAACATACCTTGCAGGTTAAGGGTTCTGCTTGATTTAATTGGACAATGGTGGAGTTGGTCTTTTCTCCTAGTGTTTACCAGGTTTATCAGTCTCTTTGTAGTCCTGGATCTCTCTTTATAGTCCAGGTTGGCCTTGAAGTCACAGAGATTATCCTGACTCTGCCTCTAGTGCTATTTTGTGGGACCCTGCTGTTAAGATATTTCTGGCATTTCTGGATATCCTCTAAGCTCTGTGCAATATGACAGATTCACTTTTCTTTCAGCTAGGTTCCCTCTCTGCCTGATGTAGAGAACCCCAGATTCTCTAACAAGAATCATAGCACTCAGGGAGATTACAGACCTGATCCTTTCCTGATAAGAAAAATTCATTGTGTACTTGGGGATTACTGGAGATATCTTACCCTATGCTAATGACATGTCTTGGTGTTTTGACTTTCAACCAATAATCTTTAATCGTACCTGGAGTTTTCCCACCCATAGGATAATTAAGTACTACTTTCCCCATCTTATGATAGGGCTATGTTATTACATGTAAATGAAGTATCCCTGGTACCCCCTAGCCTCAGCAAATCAAACACATTCACCCTCAAAACTCCTCCCACTTTCCAAGGTTTTTAAGTCTTCGTTTCACAAGAAATAAATAGGCCAGCATCATCTATTTCACTACAACTGGCTTAGACCTGTCATTTATTCTGGGGAAGGATGGGCTCCCCTTCTCCCCAGAGAATTCACTGCTGGACCCCCAGGGCTTAGCTTCCAGTACCACTCCACCCACCAAAGTGCCAATCTTTTGGAGCAAGTGGCCAACTGTTCCCAGTGCAACCATTTGGTCCACTGGGACAAAACCAGGCTCACTCCTCTGCCTCTCTGGGTTTTAGAGCTCCCAATGAGCCTCTGTTACCAGCTGTTCATGAAGCGGCCACCTGTGGGCCCTCATTGCCACCTGGCTTGGGTTCCAGGGCCTTGAGCTCCTTTGACTCCGTGCTTTACCCTTTCCTGCCCAGAGTGTGCACTTCTGGTTTCGTGCTGTACTGGACCTGAGCTTCCCAGGAGAGTACCTGATAAAGCCCAGGCTCCCAACAGATGAGGAAGGACAGGGTTAATGCTGTGTACCACCAGACGTGGCTTTCATGCTGGTCTTCAGTCTTCAGTTTAGATATCGGTTCTGTCTCCCTCCATCACAAAAGAGCAGATCAGAATACAGTGCCTACCCGATCTCATAGGACTTCAGTAATTCCATCTGTAGCTGTCATTGCTGTATTTTTTAGTCTTGTCAGTAATGACCAGACCTCATGCAGCCTATGAAGTTCCCCTAATTTTTAGGTACCTTGACTCCAGACAAACCAAATTTTGACTTCAATAAGCCAAGCTAAAGTTAGATATTTTCTTTCTTTCTTTCTTTCTTTCTTTCTTTCTTTCTTTCTTTCTTTCTTTCTTTCTTTCTTTCTTTCTTTCTTTTTCTTCCTTTCTTTCTTTTCCCCCCAAGACAGGATTTCTCTGTGTAGCCCTGGCTATCCAGGAACTCACTGCCTGCCTCCACCTCCCAAGTTCTGGGATTAAAGACTTGGAGTTAGATTTTTTTTTTTTTTTTCCGAGAGAAGATTTTTCTGTGTGGCCTTGGCTGTCCTGAACTCACTTTGTAGACTAGGCTGTCTCTGAACTCACAAGAGATCTGCCTGCCTCTGCCCCCCTGAGAGCTGGGATTACAGGTGTGTTCCACTATGCCCAGTGGAGTTAGATATTTTAACATGAAGGGTTTTTTTTGTTTTTGGAGACAGGAACTCACTATTTAGTCCTGGATGGCCTGGAACTCACAGAGATCTATCTGTCTTTGCCTCCATAATTCTGGGATTAAAGGTCTTCACTACCACCATCCAGCCAGGTTTTAAATTTATTATCCTCAAAGAGTTGCTATGGAACCTGAAATCAGAGTCTGCAGTGATGGCACACCTTTATTCCCAGCACTTTTGAGGCAGAGGCAGGCAGATTTCTGAGTTCAAAGCCAGTCTGGTCTACAGAGTGAGTTATAGGCTATATAGCCAGAGCTACAGAGAGAAAAACCCTGTCTTGGAAAAACTTTAAAAAGAAGGAGAAGAAAAAGAAAAAAAGAAAGAAAGAAAGAAAGAGAGAGAGAGAGAAAGAGAGAAAGGAAGAAAGAAACCTGAGATCAGAGTGGTTTCCAAGGGGTACTTGCAGGATTGCATTTGATAAGATCTTGAGTATAAGAAAAGATAGGATATCTTCACTGTAAACAAGTTAACAGTCTTGTTTGAAGCACCAGAAAAAAAAAAATGCAGGAATGAAGTCCAAGCTGGGGAAGAGCAGAGGAGAAGCAGCCTGGTCTACAAAGCAAGTCTAGGGCCACCACAGTTACACAAAGAAATCCTGTCTTGAAAAAAAAAAAAAAAAAAGAATGAAGCCCAAGGTCATAGCCACTCAGGTTGGCTAATCTTGGTTCACGGTTACTTCTGTTATTTTAACGTAGGAGTCTAGATATGAAGGAAGTATTATCTTGGTGCCCAACCTTTACAGAAAATCCTTGTTTCTCAGCTGGGAGAGGTTCCAATGAGACTAGACCTTTTTTTCCCATGCCTTCATAATTTCCCAATCTTTTTTGCCTGTCTCAGTCTGTCTGACTGTCTCACTCAGCTTAGAAAGTTCCCAGAGGGTGAGGACTCTGTCCTTGATTCTTCAACTGTATGCACACAAGAATTCATGGAGGAGTTAGCAAAGCTTTCCCCACAGTGCCAGCACCAAACGTCTGAACATGTTCTGCTTGTGCATGCATGTGTAAGTTTGTGTGCGTGTGTGTGCATTTCTGTACATGTGGTGGTTTTGCTCTGTAATGCCAGATGTGAAACAGCTGGAAGACAGCAATATAGCAAGCTGCTGATAGGGAATTCAATATACGAAAGAACTGAGGGCAGATGAGGACACTGTAAAGGCCTTAAGACTGGGAGGCCACAGTGAATAATAAGAATACTCTATTCAGTTCTGCTTTGGAAATCATCAACCAGCTAATCAGCAAGAATAGTATTCTGGAGCACAGAGCCATGTGAAAACTCCATTTTTTTTTTTTTCCAAAAGCAGGATATTAAAAACAAAAAAACAAAACAAAACAAAAAAAAACCTTTTCAAAATTCTTTTCATCTACAACACTAAGCATCTGCCACTTCCTGGGCAGAAGCCCATGCCTGCCAGCCAGGAAGGGACTGTAAGTGAAGTTGGGGTGCCACAGGAAGTTGTCAGCTGAGTAGAAGAGTGGAACAGCATGATGGCCATGCTAGAGTGACACTGCCCAGTGTGGGGCATACAGGAGGGCGCTGGATCCCTGACAGCTACTGGCCCAGTCCAGATGGTTATCAACTGCATCCTAGGCTGACTTTTTCAGCTGTTCATATCAAGATTCTCAATGAATGCAGCTTTGTATCGATTTACATTTTTACCCAGGATGTCACAGCCCCAGGCTTGGGCTGGTAACAAGTGGCTCACTGATACACCTCCCTAAGTAGCACTGAGACTATGGGCTTTTGGCTCTTGTACAAGTCCCTGGGTCTTTCAATCCAAATCTGGATCTAAGGAAGAGGAGCCTACCAGCCTTTCTGATTCATCTCCCCTTGCTCTCACGCAGAAAGGTTGGCTTCTCACTTCTCCCAGCATGCTTCACAGCCTTGGTACTAGCTTGCCCCATGAACGATTCTGCTGTTCCCTTTTCAGAGTTATCTTAAACATCTCAGATCAACCCCTTTCCCCTCTCTCTCTCTCTCTCTCTCTCTCTCTCTCTCTGTGTGTGTGTGTGTGTGTGTGTATGTGTATGTGCACAAACATGCATACAGGTGATTGCAGAGGCCAAAACAGTGTTGGACTTCTTGGATCTGGAATTACAGGTGTTTTTGAGCTCCCTGACATGGGTGCTAGAGACATAAATCAAGTCATCTGCAAGAGAAGTATACACGCTTACTCCCTGAGCCACCTCTTTAGCCTTTTTTTTTTTTTTTTTATCATTTATTTATTTATTTTTGAGTATTGAGTTATCAGGTACAACTGTGAGCTTAGGAACTGGCAGGATTTTTGCTTCAAAGGGACTGCCTATAAAGCAAATGATAGTAGCTCATGCTAAATGTGGTTAAGAACGAGAGAGGTAAGGCGGTAGGTTCGAGAGAAAGAGGGAGAGGGATGATGGGAGAGGGACTGACTTGAAAAGTTTGAGAGAACTCTGAAAAGGGTACAGCAGAATCTTTCATGGGGTAAGTGCTAAGGCCCCCGAGGCATGCCGGGAAAAATGAGAAGCCAGCCTTTTTGCTTGAATAGAGTGAGCAAGGGGAGATGAATCAGAAAAACTGGTAGGTGCCAGCTGGTTCAGGAAGAAGGATACCGAGAAGATCTTAGATTATATTGTAAAAGCAATTCAAAGTCACTGGAGGGTTTTAAGTGGACTGTAAAGTTACTTATAAGCCATATAAAAAGACTTTGGACTTTGTCCAAGGAGTAGTAACCCCAGCAAATATTTCAAGGGGTGTCAGGATTAAAAGTACATTTGAGGAGCTGGATGTACTTATGCACGCTTTAATTCCAGCACTCAGGGAGGCAGAAGCAGGCAGATCCCTTTGAGTTCAAAGCCAGCCTGGTCTACAAACCGTGTACAGGACAGCCAAGGCTACACAAGAGAAACCCTGTCTGGAAAAACAGAACAACAACAACAACAACAACAAAAGTGCATTTGAGGACGTTGACTCTGGCTATGGTAAAGACAGCAGCATAGGCAGGAGTGAGAAACAGAGCCAGGCAGGGAGAAGACACAGTAGTGATGGGGTGACTTGGTGAAGTAAGAAGGATTGCATAAGGACAGACTGCCAGGAGCTCATCACCTCTGGCAGCTATGCTCTTTAGCACAGACATTAGCTGCTGGTGTAAGTTTGCTTCAAGTTGACATTTACATAGCTAAATTGACCGGTTTAAACTTAAAACTAGACTGTCCACCCATGGTAGTGACCCTTCCCTTGGTGTGGACTTCTCTGGCTTTCTTATCTTGTTTGCTTTTTAGCTATTTACCTCCATGCCTGTCAGTGCTCCAGAACAAAAGATGAATGAATTTCCAACAGACTTGGAGTCATTCCTATCTGGAATCAAACAAGCAGCTAAGCCCTGTTGGGAATTTCTGCTTTCAGAATCACCAAAGACACTGTTGCACAAGGCGCCCCAGCCTGCCAAATAGCCTCATTCCTCTTACACCAAGAGAAGTCCTATTCATTATCCGAGGCCTTGCCAGTCCCCTCTGAGTGAATCAATAAGATCAGCTAACAACAATGAGAGTAATTTACTGAGGACTTACCACAGACCATATATAACTTATACGCTTGTATTAGGCACAAGAGTAAGCACCTTAGGTGCACCTCTGATTTCAACCCTCACAATAACCACGGCAATCTTTTTTTTTTTTTCCTTTTGTTTATTCTCTTCTTTATATTACCTGTGTTTTGCTTACATGAGTTTATGTGTACCACATGCACGCAGGAGCCTGAAGAGGCTAGGTTCTCTGAAAGTAGAGGTATAAGTTGTTGTGGCTGCCACGTGGAAGCTGGGAACCAAACGCAGGTCCTCTGCTAAGGCAGTGAGAAGTATCTCCTGAGCCATCTCTAAATATCCAAGGGGTCCTTTTGTTTTTATATCTGATTTAGTGCTGTTGCTGTCATTTTGGTTTTTTTTTTTTTTTTCTAATGAGACAGGGTTTCTCTGTGTGGCCTCAAACTCACAGAGATCTGCTTCTGCCTTCCTGAGTGTTGGAATTACAGGTGTGAAATGAAGCCAGATCCTCCGCAAGAACAATAACTACTTTTAACCACTGAGCCATCTCTCCATCTCCCCTCACCTCACTCTATGAAGCCTTACTTGATGCTATCAACAGTGAAAGTTTAGACAGAAGATTGACATTTCACACTGAACACATTGCCTAGCAACTTTCATGATACAAATTTCAGAATTTCAGAAAATGAAATGCACATGCCATAATTTCTCTTCTGAAGATCAAGAATCTAGAAAAGAAAACCTAGCCAGGCATGGTGATGTACACCTTAAATCTTAGCACTCAAGAAGCAGAGGCAGGTGGCTCTCTGTGAGTTTGAGGACAGCCCGGCCTTCGTAGTGAGCTTCACGACATAGAAGACTCTATCTCAATGCCCCTCCATCCTCCTAGAAAATAAAAAAGAAAAAGAAAAGGAATCCTGCTTGAGCTGGCAGGATAGCTCATCAACTCTTGCCTTTTTCATCCAATAAGACCCATTGGCCGTTCTCCTTTTTCATCATGTTTTGGTGCAGAGTGAGCCCTTGAACAATTACAGCTCAGATAGAGCTGCCTCATCTTGGACTTCAAGGCTATAAGCTAAATATGTTTCTGCTCTTCATAAATCTCCAGACTTGATTATTCTATTACAATAACAGAAAATGGATGAAGACTGAGACCTATTTAAGCTAAGAGGAGCATAGGTATAGCTTTAGACTTAAAATAAAGCCAAGGATGCTTTCCTAGGCTATGAGCAAAAGTTAGGAGAGAGAACTAAAAGTGAGAAATGCTTAGACCGTATGTTACTCTGATGCCTGGAGGCCTTTTAAGCTGAAGTCCTGGTTATTATCAGCATTATTATTTTAATTTAATTTAATTTTATTTTTAGAGATAAGGTTTCTCTGCACAGCTCAGGCTGAGCTTGAATTCACTCGGTAGACCTGGCTGGCCTCAAACTCACAGAGATCTTCCTGCCTCTGTCTCCTGAGAGTTAAAAGCATTGCGCCGCCACGGCTCACTACCACCTCTGAATTCTTACCACAAAGTCCTATTTTAGCTCAATTTTCCCCAGGAGTCTTCTATTCCAGCCATGCGATGTTGTTCTTACTTCAACCCGATAAGGAGATTGTGAGGAATTTTATATTCTGGAGGAGCTGGATGGGAAAAACAAGCATGGATGTTGGGATCAATGGCTCCCGCTCACTTACTAACCCATTTATTTGTTTTTGTTTTTGTATTTTTTTAGGATAGGGTTTCTTTGTGTCGCCTTGGTTGTTCTGGACTTGCTTTGTAGACCAGGCTGGCCTCGATCTCACAGAGATCTGCCTGCCTCTGCCTCCCTGAGTGCTAAGATTATAGGAAGGGAGGTAGGTAAGGAAGGAACCACACAGATTGTCCTTTGTGAAATACCGGCATGCCTCTTACCATGATGAGTTAGTAACCTGGCTTACTGACCCGGTATTAATTCAAATATGTATCTGGCAAACTTCTTTAGGCCCTAACTCCTGTGATGCATGGAGCAGATGGAGGTAATAGAAATTCATGGGTCCTTGTCCACCTGTGTGTGTGAATATAGACTCGTGTGTGGAAGTCAAAAACCAACCTTGAGCCTTGGTACTCGTCTTCCACCATTTTTCCACACAGTCTCTTTGCTGTCTGCTCAGAAGCTTGTGGAGACTCTTCTCTCTCTGCCTCCTGTCTCCCACTGGGATCCCAGAGGAGCACCTCGGCACCTTGCTTCATGTGGGTTCTGGGGATTCACTCTCGAATAGTAAGTGCGTTTTACACACCCACTGAGCCATTTCTCCACCCTCTTCCCTGTTTTGAGTGGGAGTTAGACTTCGGAGTCATGGGATTCTCTGTTGGGGAGCCATCCTGTGCATTGTAAGATGGTTAAAACAGCCTGGGCTTGTACCCACCAGATGACAATAACATTGTCCTCCCCTACTCAAAGTTGTGACAACTGAAAACAAAACAAAACAAAACAAAACAAAAACAAACAAACAAACAAACAAACAAAAAAAACGATTCTACATCCTATGCAGAAGGCCTTGAGCTCAGGGGAATCACCAACTTAAATAAAAGGCCAGAAAATTCTGCCTACAGCTGCAGGCCAACACTTTGACCTGTACTCACTTGTCAACATGCCTGCTCACTTTGCTGTTGTTGTTATTATTGCTTTTGAAACAGTCTCATATAATGCAGACAGGTCTATAACTGGGAAGGGCCTTGACCTCCAGACCCTCCTGCTTTCAAGTCCCGAGTGCTGGGATTACAGTCATGAAGCACCACGCCTGGCTTTTCACCAGGTTTTTATATACAAAGCTAGGAGGAGGAAACTGGAGACCAATGCCAGTTTTGCAATGCTGGTGGCATTATGCAAAGGACAATCTGTACGGCTCCCTCCCTCCTTCATTCTGGAGGCCAACTCCAGTCACACCCTCTTAATTACCTCCAATGATTTCAGTTGAGCAGATCAGTTGAGCCACCCTGGCTTAAAAAGCAGTAGGCTTAGCCAGATCTGATAGCTCAAAGTTCTTTCCCTGGTTCCTTCCACTTGGGCCCCAGCTGTAGGCCAAAGGTCACGGCTTGGTAGTACTTAGCTGCAGCACACTAGCTAGTTAGTAGTTGCTTGAGAGAGAGGGAAAAAGAGGCTTCTGTGCGCTGAGACAATAGGAGTGGGTGGGGACAAGCCTAACAGTCACATTTGGGTAGAATTTGAGTTTGCATGGCAAGAATCTGACTTACTTTTAAATGTGGCACAAAACTATAAAAATATCTTAGCTCTTTCAATAGTCATCCTTTATGCAATTTTGAGAAAATGCCAGTTGTTTATTTTTTTAGTCTAAGTCACACCATGTGTTTCCTGCTCTAGTTTGCTTTCTGTGGCTATGATAAAAAACTGATCAAATTCAACTTGCTGGAGAAGAAAGGGCTTAGATGACTTAGGTTACAGTTCATCATGGAGGGAAGCTAGGGAAGAAACTCAAGGCAGGAACCTGAAGGCAAGAACTGAAGCAGAGACCATTGAGGAACATGGCTTACTGGTTGCTCTCAGGCTCACATTTTTCTTTCTTTCTTTCTTTCTTTCTTTCTTTCTTTCTTTCTTTCTTTCTTTCTTTCTTTCTTTCTTTCTTTCTTTCTTTCTTTCTTTTTGGTTTTTTGAGACAGGGTTTCTATGTGTAGCCTTGGGCTATCCTGGACTTTGTAGACCAGGCTGGCTTTGAACTCACAGACAAAGATCTGTCTGTCTCTGCCTCCCTGAGTGCTGGTATTACAGGCCTGCATCACCATACCTGGCATCAGCTATCTTTCTAATATATCCTAGTTCTACCTGCCTAGGAATGATTCCACCCACAGTGGGCCTGACTCTCTATATGTAACACACACTTTTCCTAATTAACAGCAGCCAAGAAAATGCCCCCACAGACATGCCAATGGAACAATCTGTTGAAGGTAATTCCTCAGCTGAAATTGCTCTTCCTAGATGGGCCAAGCTGACAACTGAAGCCAACTATGACACTGCCCAGGCTGGCTTGGAGTTATTAACATAAGCCATCCTTCCATCTCAGCCTCCTGATGTAGGCAAATGCTTCTATACTGGATCCAGTTGGTTTAAATGTAATTCTGGGTGATCAAATGCTAATGGATGCATGGGCGTGGGGAAACTTCCTCATGGCTTTTCCCTACCAGGCCTGGGACAGGACTGATGGCTCTCTGACCCTCTATTTCACCACATTCCCTCTGCACAGATGCTCTTTGCATGCTATTTCTGTAATAGCACACCACATGTACATCTTTTTTTTTCTTTGTCTCCAAATGTAATGAGGGTCACTGTGGTTTGTTGGGGACAAAAATAAGAAAAGAAAAACAAAATAAAACTTGGGCTTCTCTCCATATCATACCCACTAGAATCTTCCTTGCTTCAACCATCTTCTCCTTTTGGGAGAACAAAAAAAAGAATTAAAATTTCACCATCATTGGATTGTCAGACTGTAAAGTAGCACTTTTTTTTTTTTTTAAAAGAGGGTTGTTTTTTTTAATTTTATTTTTAATTGTATAAACACACACACACACATACACACACACACACACTACAGGTGTCCAAGGAAGCCAAGGGTAGCTGGTTCCCCCTGGAGCTAGAGTTACAAGTGGTTGTGAACCGCCCAATGTGCATGCTAGAAACTGAATTCAGGTCCTTTGGAAGAACAGTAAATACTTTTAATCACCCAGCCATCTCTTTTGCCCAGTATAGTACCAGATTTTTGCTGTTTTGAGACAGTGTCTCCCTATTCACTCTGTAGCCCAGGCTGACCTTAACTTGAAGCAATCCTCCTGCCTCAGCCTCCCCCGTGTTGGGATTACAATTGTGTGCCACCATACCCAGCTGGTGTACTGCTTTTGCTTATGGATGTTTGAAAGGTGTCTGTGGTCTTACTGGCCCATTTTTCCTTCTCAGGAAGGGAATTTGTGACTTTTTCCCTTTGTGAAACTAACTAATTATTGTTTACATATGGCATATTCTCCAGGTTCATGAAGTAGCTTAGTCTCCTCAATCTTACATTAATGGTATCAAGAACAGAGAAACCTCCTGACTTGGTCTCTAGAGACAGGGTCTCAGGGAGATGGTGGATATCAGATAAGGGAGGATATTTCATAGTTGGATCCTAGTGACTTCTTAAGAAGGGATAAAGAGACGAGACACACATAGACATATAGAGATAGGAGCTGATAAGAATGACATTACTAGGTGAGACCTTTACATCTTGGATCTCCAGCACCATGAGCTAAAAAACCCTCTTTCATTTATAAAGTAACTTGTCTCAGGATTCTGCTTTAGTAATGATAAATGAACTTAATACACTGACCTCTCAGGTCCACGTAAGCATGTAGCCAGACTTGGCAATTAGCCAATTCCATTCTTTCGGCCACATGTTCAGCTTAAGGACAGTGATATGAGCCTACCATGCTTTTTGTTGTTTCATTTTCCTCCAGAGATAATAAGGTCTGTAATCTTAGCTTGTCTTTTTTTTTTTTTTTTTTTTTTTTTTTTTTTAAACAGCGTTTCTCTGTGTAGCCTTGGCTGTCCTAGACTCACTTTGTAAACCAGGCTGGTCTTGAACTCATAGAGATCTGACTGCCTCTGCCTCCCTGAGTGCTGGGATCACAGGCATGTGCCATCACACCTGACGTTCTTTTCTTTCTTTCCTTTTCTTTAAGACAGGGTCTTTCTATGTAGCTCTGGCTGTCCTGGAACTCTCTATGTAGGCCAGGCTGGTCTTGAACTCACATAGATCCACCTGCCTCTCCCAAGTGCTGGGTATGTGCCTGGTCATTTACTTTTAATTTTTCACCTTTCTCTTCCTTCCTTCCTTCCTTCCTTCTTTCTTTCTTTCTTCCTTCCTTCCTTTCATCTCTCTCTTGCTCACTTTCTCTCTCTCTTTCTGCCTCTCCTTCTCTGTATGTATGTATGTGCGTGAGAGAGAGAGAGAGTGAGAGAGAGCACCATAGTGAGCTTACAGAGGTCAGAGGACAACCTGTGGGAGTTGTTTTTTTTCACTATGGGGGTCTTAAGAGTGAAACCAAGTCATCAGGCTCAGTGGCATGCATCTTCATTAGTTTTCAAAGCAACATAGGGGAAAAGGAGGTTTATTTTGTCTCACAGTTCTAGAGGGATAGACTCCATCACAGCAGGGAAGGCATGGTACAGCAGAGTCAGGAAGCTGGCTGATCACATTTTTATACCCATACCTACACAGGAAACAGAGAGAGGGGGAGGGTAAGGATATAAATCCTCAAGCCCACCCTCAGTGATGCATTCCCTCCATCAAGGCTCTACCTCCCGGTAGCCCAGGCTACTATTCTCAAATTAATACTCAAGGATGACCTTGAACTTTTGGTCCTCCAGCCTCCACTATAGCCTTCCCAAAAGTACTTCTAACTGGGGACCAAGTGTTCAAATACATGAGCTTATGGGGGAGGGGCATTTCTCATCCAAACCACAATACTGCTTTGTTTTGTTTTTTTTTTAAATTTTATTACTCCAAGGCACATCTAACCTATAGTGGAGGATAGCGATGACCGTGGCCCAACACAAAATCACAAACACACTTAAAACATTAAATTTTTTTTTGTGTGTTATTTTTTTCTTGTAACTCAATTGCATAGTTGTCAGGTGTGAACTTCAAGATGACAATGTCTGATCATGATACCTGAGCTTGCCTGCCTTAGAAAGGCATCAAGACAAAAGCATGACAAGTGACCCACATTTTTGATCTGGCAAAGGTGGCTTAGTAGGTAAGAGCTCTTGGAGCCTCAGTTGATCCCTAGAGCTAACCCTAACCCTCACATGGTAAAAGCAGAGAACTGACTACTAAAAATTATTTTTTAATCTTCTGGTACAAATCATGGCACATACAAGTATGTGTGGTAGACACTGTAAGCATACTTTAAAAAAAAACTATTTTATTTATGTTTCTTTTATCTTTTCCTCCCTACTCCACTCCAATCTCTTCCAACATCCCAACACCAGGTAGGAGAGAGAAAGGGTTAGTGGGAGAGGGGGCACAGTTCTCTTAGCTGTTTCTTGCTGGTTAGGGTTGTTGGGTTCCTTGGAGCCAGTCCAATCCTCATTTCAGGAGATCTCTAACTTCTTATCTCACAGCAGCAATCAGGAGCAGCAAGGGGGAAGCAGGAATAGTCTTGTTTTTTTTTTTTTCCTCAGATCTCAGGACATGCACACACACAATAATAATAATGATAATAATAATAGATGCACATTCTAAACAAGGCCTGTCTTTCTTCCTTTCCTTCATTTTTTTTAAGAAATGTTTACATTCTACTTTATGTGTGTGTGTCTGCATGTGTGTATGTGCACCATGCACCTAGCGAAGTCAGAAGAGGATATAGGGTCCACTGGAATTGGCATTACAAAGGTTGTGGATACTGGGAATCAAACCTGAGTCCTAAGGGAGAGCAACCAGTACTCAAACACCAGAGCCATTTTTCTAGCTTTACTATCCTCAAATTAATACTCAAGGGTGAGCTTGAACTTCTGATCCTCCAGCGTGCACACACACACACACACACACACACACACACGCACACTGATGTGTGGAATCAAGAGACTTGAGTCACAGATCTGACTTTCTGAAACTAGAGGAAAGGAGGAAGCAGCTAGGATGTGGGGGTCAGGGATGTCAGGGGGTCAAGGTCTCTAGCCATGCCCTGGCAGGTACTGTCCTCTGCTTCACAGTGTGAAGTCTGAAGAGATTTCCTGTCTGGAAAGGCTGTCACTAGCCACCTTATCTGTTCTTCTCAGGTTGCTCCCAGGAGGCAGATATAGACCAAAGACAAGAGGTTCGTCTACACAGAGAAACATTCTAAGGAGGTTATTTCAACAGGAATTACTGAAGGAAAAAAGGTGGAAGGCCTAGCCTGGCCCCCAGTCCCCTCACTGAGCTGCTGGGAGAAGATGGACTAACCTGGCTAGACTTGCTGTATCACTGGGGATGGAGGCAGGTGAACCGACCACATTTTAGTCATGTTTCTTGTTTCTGAGACAAAGAGAACCCAACACAGAGAACTTAAAGAGAAGGATTAATTACTTTGGCTTTTAGCTTCTAGAATTGATTGATTGATTGCAGTCCACAGCCATTGGCTCCATCGGTTCTGAGACTGTGGTTGGCAGAATACCATGGTGGCAGAAGTGTGTAGCAGGGGAATTGTTTCTTCACTTCATGGCACACAGAAAGTGCCCAGGGGCAAACCCAGGGAGCCAACACTGACAGTCTACTTCTTCCAATTGGAACCTAGCTCTTAAAGTACTCAGAACCTTCTACTATATTGCTATCCACTGGGGACAGGGCATCCAACACAGAAGCCAGTGGTGGGGTTTGGGGGTTGGGGGAGAAGTGGATGGGGGCCATTTCACAGTAAAAACAATACCCTACTGTGTTAATTCCTTTTCTGTTGCTTTGATAAGGATACTATGATCTGAAGCAACTGACAGAAGATTTTATTTTGGCTCAAGTCTCCAGGGAGCTGAGTCCATTAAGAGGAGAAGCAGCTGGTTGGAAAGAGTAGAACAGGGAGCTGAAGGATCATGTCTCTTCCCGGAAGCATAATGCATGAAGCAGGGAGAGTGAACCTGACGTGGATTGAGGCTTAAATTCTCAAAGGCCGCCTCCAGTTTCCAGTGACGAGCTTCCTTCAGTGAGGCTGAACATGCTCACCCTTCACAAACAGCACCACAACTAGAGACCAAGCGTTCCAATGTGTGAGCCCATGGGGGACATTTAAATCACCACACCTACTTTTTGCTCATTTTCTATTTTTAAAAACTTTTGGTCCTTTTTATTTTTTCCTCGAGACAAGGTTTCTTTGTGTAGCCTTTGCTGTCCTGGACTTGCTTCGTAGAGCAAGCTAACCTCAAAGTCACAGAAATCCACCTGCCTCTGCCTCCCCAAGTGCTGGAACTAGAGGTGTGCACCACCACCAATTGACTTTGCTTACATGTTAAATGTTTGAAAACATAATTGAGGAGCAATTATATGAAAATTGATGGCTTAGCATATCAAGCCACTTACAGCCAAACTTGAGCACCTAAGGTAGGGCCCCAGGACTCATAGAAAGAGAGGCCTGACTCCTGCAGGTTGTCCCCGGACCTCCACGTATGGGCCCTGGCATACTTATGCTTACCAACATATGTATACACGTACAAGACAGTGAGATGGTCATGGAGGGTAAGAGCAATACCCTCGCCAATGGAGCTGGCATGGATCCTGAATCTCTTTGGCCTGGCTCATTTGCAAAGGCCGTGGCCAAGGTCAACACAGAAAGCTCATATGCAAAGCAAGGCTGGTGGAGCTGTTCTAGCAGCTGGTGATAGGTGAGGCAGTGGAGGTCCTGCCTTGTTCCTATGACTGCCCAGCTGAGAAGAAAGTAAAAGTAAGGACAGATGAAAGGAAGAAACAAAGGATGATGAGATGGGTTTTGGCTTTTTAACTCAACCTCTTTTGTTAAAAAAAAAAAAAAAAAGCTGAATTCAGAGAAAATATAAAGAGGGGAGAGGTTCTTTTAAAGATACTAGGTTATGAAACCTTTCTCTTTCTCCTACACACGCTCTTTCAACTTACCATGGTATTTATTTTCTATTTAATGTAGTTCTAAATAAGGGAAAATTAAAATTTTAAATCAGCATGAATTTCTCTGTTCATCTTTATCTCCAGCCACACCAGTTTGAAACTCAAATATCAAAGTGTTTAACTGAGATATGCAGTTATACAATTTGAATTTCTGTGTCTCATCCCCAGAAGGTGCCTGGAGCTTGCCAAAAGAGACGAACCAAGCCAGATGCTAGGAGGTTGGAAGAGCGGGTCCCCCTGGGCATGACGAGATGCTGAGCTTCACCATGCTGAAAAGCCTGGCGGAGGGTTTCTTGCCCAAGCCAGCTGCTCCAACCCACAGAAGAAGGTAACCTTGGAGTGATTGACAGCCCCTGTGGCAGGTTGTCCAGACGCAAGAATTGGGTGGGGAAAGATTTGTTTTCATCATAAAGCCTACCAAATGTGCTCTGGTCCTGCTTGCCAGAAACAGCCACCAGCTCACCAACTGCCCTGATGTGAGGAATGTTCATGCCCACCCTTGACTTCCTTGACTCTCTTAATGCTCCCATACAGGCTGCTCTCAAGGGAGATGGCAGCAGCTGCCACTGGACAGGACATGGAGAGAAAAGCTAGGGAGATTGTGGGGTGTTGGGGGAAGGAGGGAGAAGAAGAATGAAATGAATTTTTGTTCATGTACTTTGAAGGTACAGGTCTCAGGGCCTCATTTGAAGCATCTGCATGGTATTCCAGAAGGGCAGTAGGGTGTGGGCTCTATCTTTTAACATCAAGAAGGGACACTTCTGCAACCCTCAAGTTTTCAGGAACGTTTTCAGGGATTCAAGGCCTTTTATGTAGGGATGGATGCCTAGAGGACATTTGGCCTTCCTTGAATTGCTAGACTCTTGAAATTCCGCTTATGTCCACACTTCAGCCCAGCTGTCCAAGCAACTCCAACGACTCTTACACTTTGTTTAAAATTATTGGGTAGTGAGTCTTTTGGTGCCTTCAGCAGATCTGTGGTCTGTAGCAAAGGCCACCCAGTTCCACAGCTTGGTGGGGTCATGCCTGCACAGAAGCAAATCTTAGCATGTGTTCTGTGGCAGCACTCTAGCAATGGTCAATGCCCACCACCTACCTGGTCACTGTTCTGTTTGGAGAGTGGCATAACCATGGACAGTGCTTCCTAGGAACAGTTCTGCTGCTATAAACCAGTTTTAGGGCAAAAACTCTGGCTCTGGGAGTTACAAAGCTTGGCCACTAGGCTTGGCCCGTCATCCCAGTATGCCAATTAAAGAGATGAGTAACTGTGAAGAAGTTTAGATGAAGGAGGAATTGGGGCAGGGGTAGAGTGAATCAAGCAACTGTGGTCGAGGTAGGGGTCTGGTTGATCATCGTCTCCGCTCTGCTTCAGCAAGGTGGTCTGAAGAAGTCCTTGTTGCTTCCGGGAAGCCATCTGATTCCTAGATGATCATCCCTGTGCCAGAGAGCAGTCTGGCCATCACAGACAGTTGCCCTTATCTCAGGGGTGGTCTGTCCTGACAGGCTCTGCTGTTTCTCCCAAGATGACTGCAAGGTTTAGGACAATAGTTAGCACTACCAGGTGACTCTTGGGGATGTGGGCCAGGACACCGTAAAATTTGACAGAAAAAAAAAAAAGCCTCAGTCTCTCTTATTTTTGTGCCTTTAGCATTAAGAGCAGATGCAATAGTTTGGATATTATCTGGACAAAGACATCCAGAAAGACAATCTTTGAATGATTTACTTACTTTGTTTTTTGTTTTTTTGGAGACGGGTCTGTCTACATCCATAGCCTTGGCTATTCTAGAGGTCACTATATAGACCAGGCCAGCCTCGATCTCACAGAAATCCACCTGCTTCTGCCTCACAAGTGCTGAGATTAAAGTCGCGGACAACCATGCCTGGCTTTTTGAATGATTTTTATGGCATTAGGCAGAGGTAGTAAGAAGGTGACCCAAAGTGAAGGAGATAGGTATAAAAGGCAGAAGCCAGGTGTAGTGAGGCCAGGTGAGGCTTGCTTTTAATCTGAAGCAGAGGCAGGTGCATTTCTGAGTTTGAGGCTAGCCTGGCCTCCATATCAAGTTCCAGGCTAGTCACAGCTACATGGTGAGACCTTATCTAGAACAAACAAACAAACAAACAAATGTAGAGCTGCCAGGGTTTCATACTGCTTTCTAGTTACCTTGCAGATCTAAGTGATGAGTCAGGGCTTAATTTTCTTATTTTCTTTTTTGACTTGTGTGTGTGTGTGCGCATGTGCACATGTGGAGGTCAGAGGAGACAGAGGACAACTTGTGGGAAGCAGTTTTCTCCTTCTTCTATGCAGGTTCTGGAGATTTACTTAACTTGGGTTGTTAAGCAAGCATGTTTACCTGGCAAGCCACCTCTACAGTTAGTTCCCTGGAAGGATGAATGGGATTGAGTCTCCACCCTTTTTCTTTCTTTTTTTTTTTTGAATAAGAGTTAGCAAAGCAAGGTAAAAAAAGACCTCGGGGAAGGGCTCCACCTTTAAACACTCCTCTGTCAGTTGGGCACAGAGCTCTCCCATTTCAGAACACGCAACCTGGCTTATTCCTTCATCCTTCTGAGAATATGTCTCAGGAGGAAAGGCAGCCTACAGCCTCAAGGGACAGGCTCAAAGGCGAGGCTGGCCTTTGGCCCAGTTTCTTGAGAAAAAAAAATATTTCAGGCTGAAAGACATTTTAGTTTACTGTAAATGCCTGAGGAGATTTTTAAGGCTCTTAATTCAGATCCCAGTGCAGATGTCACGGGGACATTGATCCTGTGACATGGACACTAGGAGGTCTGCGATTGTCTGGATTCCATTTGTTCCACAGTTACTAGGGAGTCAGAGAGTCAACCTGAAAGCTGAGGAACCTGGCGTGTACGGACTAAGTTTATGGTTTGCACACATATGCTCTCGGTGGGCCTGAGCGATGGGGATGAAAAAGAGGAAAGTGGCTAGCTCAGAGCCTGCTCCTTGCCATCAGACAAATGTGGATTAGAATCCCTAAAATGAGCCTTCATGAGAGCATGACCCTGGGAAAATAACATGTCTTTTGAGCCTCAGTTTCTCTGAGAAAAGATGTGATTTTCATTACAGGTTGATAGTAGAATTAAGTGAGATAATGCATAAAATATTTCATGTTGTATTTTGTGTCTCTTGACTACTGAGAAGACACACACTATTGATGGTGAGCAGGATTTGAGTAGACTAGGAAGTAGGTATTCTAGAAGCAGCCGGGGCTTTGAAATCTGAGAGAATGGCTTACGTTTCTGGTCCTACTGCTCCCTGGCTATGTGACTGTGGACAACTTCCTTCTCTCTGGGCTCAGCTGTTCTCATCTATCATGAAGGAGTCACCCACCCTCATTGCAGAATTCTGATTAGCTCAGGTCATGACCCATCGCTGGCACCCAGCAACTGCTCTTTACAATACAACAGGCAGCTATGCCTTTATTTCTCACATGAGGCTTATGGCCCAAGCTGCAACTGGCCTTCTGAAGTTCTCCAAAAGTAGGTGGGACAGTAGTTCCACCCTGGCTTTTGAAGGTGGAATGTTCCTGCATTCCAAGAAGCCAAGTATCACTTGGAGCAGGGAAAAGACAAGCTCAAACAGCAAAGATAGCAAACTCAGGGCTGCTATTTCTGCAGCAGGGGAGGTGATCACTGCTTTTTCATTTTCTTTATCCCCAGAGATCAAACCCATACAGGTTTTTGCTTTTGTTTGTTTGTTTGCTTGCTTGCTTATTAAGTACTCCTCTGCCACTGAGCCACACACCCAGCCCCGACAACTCTTTTTTTTTTTCTTTTTGTAAAGGAAGTTTGGTTTTCTTTAAAAACTCTGTTATGAGAAGAGGACATTGCAGCCAGTCCTGAGGAGACCTGATAAGCTAGGGTTAGATGGAAGGAGAGGAGGTCCTCCCTTATCAGTGGACTCGGAAAGGGGCAGGGAGGGATGAGGGAGAGATGGTGGGATTGGGAGGGAATGAGGGATGGGGCTACGCCAGCTGGGATACAAAGTAAATAACCTGTGATTAATATAAAAAATAAAAATTATTATTAAAAAAACTCTGTTATGTAAATATGCATGTCATTTCCATACATAATGGGTTTCATTAAGACACTTTCATCTCTGTACAGAACGTATTTCAATTATATTCACCTCTCGTGTTACCCTCTTTTGTTTCGCCCTCATTCCTGCTAATCCACTGCCTCTTCCTGCCCAAACCCACTTCTGCTTTCATGTCTTTTTCTTATGCATGACCCAATGAATTCCACCGATTTTTTTTTTTAAACAGGGAGGTGGGCACCTTATCAGTGGCTTCACTGCTCAAGAAAATGTCTCCCCTTCAACAACCATTTCACTGCCTATAAATCCTAGAGCGGAGGGGCCCCTTAAGCCCCTTTCCTTCCATGACAAGGTATCGTGGGGCCTGGTATTGTTTAGGTAATCACATACATGTGATTTCAAAGTTGTGAGTTCAAGGTGTCATGCCTGGAAACCAGCATTCAACACTGCTCTTTCTCCTCCTTTTGGCTCTTAGATTTTTTCCATTTTTTTTTTTCCCCTTGAGCCTTAGAAGGTGGAGTATAATATAGACAGAGTCCCATTTATGGCTGGGTACTTGATAGTCTTTTATGCTTAGTACTTTGACCGTTTATGAATCTCTGTCATCTATGCTGACCGCTACAAAAGGAAGCTTCTCAGACCAAAGCTGATAGCAGAGCCAGTCTATGGGCATAAACATAATCGGACAGAAAAACGATTAGATAGGCTCATGGTGTCCACTTAGCTAACAACAGCAGTTGTTCCACACTGTGACTTCACCAGCCACAGGCTTTGAACCAGGGTTTTCACTACCAAACATGAATTGCCTCCTGTGAAGTGGGCCTCAGCTCCTTGCAAGAGTGGCTGATTGCTTCAATAACAGACTTGCCATTGTGTGTCACTGGACTCCTGCCTGGCTGGTTGGCACTGGTGCCTGCAGGCCCCACAGCTGAATAAAATTGTTGATGCCAAGGAGCTCCCAGCAACCTGCAGAGCATCTTCAAGCACTCTGAGGGCTACCTGGCAGTGAAGGGGCTTTCAGTCCCGTTCCAGCTCTATTTCTCTAGGTCTTGTGGTCAAGGCGTGTGATGTCTTCAGCCTGAGGGTCTTACAATCTAGTTTTGGGGGCAGCCAACGTCAGTGGAAGATGCATATATTGTTTTAGGGGAACCAGAGGCCTCCCTGAACAATAGCTTGTAGGAGATAGCCTACTCTTGGCACTGGAATTTTTTCAGTTCTCGGGACAGGGTTTCTCTGTGTAGCCCTGGCTGTCCTGGAACTCACTCTGTAGTCCAGGCTGGCCTTGAACTCAGAGATCTGCCTGCCTCTGCCTCTGCAGTGCTGGAGTGCTGGGATTAAAGGCGTTTGCCACTACCACCTGGCAGGCACTTGGATTTTTCATTTAATGGACTATGGATTCTAGGAGCAGCTTTATCCATCCATAAGGGTTCTTCCATTCTCTCTCTCTCTCTCTCTCTCTCATTAGCTTATTAAGCATCAGATTTCCTTATGTTTTTTTTTCTTCATATATATATATTTAGTTTTGGTGACTCAAACCCCACCCCATCTCCCTCATTTCTTCCCTCTAGTATCCCCACTTCCACTTGAGCATGTATCGCGTGCTCTCCTCTTCCCTATCCCACAACAATTCTTTTTTCTCTTTTGGGACCCTTTCTGGTTTCCTGATCCCAGACAGATACCCCTTCATGTGAAAGTGACCTGTCATGATGATGGGGCTCTGGAGTGGGTCTTGCTGGGGTTTGAAGGAGACTTTAAAGATCTGAAAGCTCGTGTCTCTCAGTTCTGGCAAGTTTAACTGACAACCTGTCTCTGCTAACTGTTCTCTGCTCAGTGGTGTTGTCAGATCACGACACCCTCTAGTCTCTGCACTGAAAACAGAGTTGGCAACACAGAGAACAAACTGATAAAGGCAAGTTACTCATGCACAGGCTGAGAAAATGAAAGAAAAAGTAATAGGGAAACTAGTACTTCAGATTGCTTCAGGAATAGCTTTCAGCTCTAGCTCTTCCTTAAAGAAACTGGTGGTGCAGGCCTGTAATCCCAGCACTTGGGGAGGCAGAGGCAGGCAGATCTCTGTGAGTTTGAGGCCAGCCTGGTCTATAAATTGAGTTCAGGACAGCCAGTTCTATGTAGAGAGACTCTGTCATAAGAGGGAGGGAGAGAGAGACAGAGAAAGAGAGATAGAGAGACTGAAAATCTTAAACAGATGGCTTAAAGACCCAGTTAGTATACTGAAAAAGACCCGGAGTTAAAATATTGGTGAGCAAGGGCACATCCATGTGATTCAAGGTAAAATTAACTGGAGAAACTTGCTGGATTAATCTTACCTGAGTCCAAACTGATATCACCTAAAGAAAAATCACACTGGCACCATTCACATCCCAAAGGACATTTTTGGGATAACAGAAAAAAAAATTTTTTAATTAAAAACTTTTTTTTTCTTAAGGACAGTTAATAAAATTGCTTTCTAGATTAGATAATAAATACCATTATATTAATGTTAAATGTTCTAATTTTGACCATGATGCATGGTTATGAAGGGGAATATTCTAGCTGTTAGGAAAAGCACTCGAATATTTAGAGGATACAATGTCAGAATTGAGAAAAATGGTTCATCTATATTTATATAGAAGAAACCCAAATATAAATATTAAATATTTATATTTACATAAACAATTCTGGACAAGGAATGTACAGGGTTTCTTTGTCTTATTCAAATCCATTTTTCTGTAAGATTGCCTTAATATAAAATGCAAAGGTATAAAAAATGATTAAAGTGACTATTTTGATAACACACTCCAGTTAATAGTTACATAATCTGATGTTCTCTTCCCTGACTGCCCTTGCATCTTCCAGGGCAGAGAATAGCATTATGTACCCAGGCCGCCGCCTCAAGGTCAAAGGTTGAATGGGGGAGATTAGGGTGGAGGTGGGGGCCAGGCAAGGGGATGTGCCAGCTCACAGGCCCTGGACTTTGAAACTTGAGCTGGAAAGCAGCCAAGCACAGGGGTCAGTGACACCAAGGGTGCAGAGTGAACAGAAGAGGGCGGGAGAAGATGCAGAAAAGATATCTCTCTGGGTCTTATATTAAATGTGTGGCAGTACAGCCACAAAAGAAGGAGGTGAAGGGATTCAAGCCCACTTTACAGGAGGATTCCTCCAGTGGGGTGACTGAGGAGCCATAGGGAGGGCATAGAATCACAATGCTGGCTCTTGTTTATTTTCTAAGTGACTGTGTACATGACTGATCCATGAACGGAGATGGGAGTAGAGGAGGGAAAAGAAAAGTTGGTTGAGTCACACAAATTGTTTAATTTAGAACATGAGAAACCACATGCCAGTGGGTGAATGGACCTGGCTGATCTGATTCTCTCAGAAATGCATGTTGCAAGGGGGTTGGAGAGCTTGCTCAATGGTTAGGACCACTTGTCCTTGTAGAGGGACCTGAGTTCAATTTCCAGCACCTACATGGTGGCTCGTAGACA
This sequence comes from Meriones unguiculatus, assembly GCF_030254825.1. Classification (NCBI taxonomy): domain Eukaryota; kingdom Metazoa; phylum Chordata; class Mammalia; order Rodentia; family Muridae; genus Meriones; species Meriones unguiculatus. The sequence continues at coordinate 33,980,546 of NC_083359.1, forward strand.
CTGGTTACTCCAGTTTCAGGGAATCTAACACCTTCTTCTGTCTTCCATGGGTGCCACCTGTATGTCTATGTGCACAGACGTACAGTGAGAACAAAACCACTAATCTACAGAAAGTAAAAGAAATCTAAATTAAAAAAATACACGTATTCCAGAATTGGTGAAGGATGAATATTTTTGCTAGATTGTTTTGCAATTTACCTTCCTTCCACCCAGCAGTGTGAGAGAACTGACTGGATTTATTTCTCGCTTTGTGAACATTGGGACTTTGCCCCCCACTTTTGATTTTTTTTTCCAGCTAGGGTTTCTCTGTGTAGACCTGGCTGTCCTGGAACTTGTTCTGTAGACCAGACTGGCCTCAAACTCGAAGATCTATCTGTTTCTGCCTCCTGAGTGCTGGGATCAAAGGTGTGTACCACTCCACCCAGCAACACTGGGATTTTTTTTTTAATTTAAATTACAAAATTATTAGTGTGTGTCCACACACAGGTGCATGCATACTGTGGCACATACTGTGGTTCTAGAGATCAAAGTCACTCAGACAGAGATGATGTGTGGCAAGACATCTCTAGCTCACCGCACGCATCCTCATCTCAGCTGACAATTGCCAGCACCACCTCCTTCCGCATCAAAGCGCAGGTGGCTGTCTCAGTTAAGCTCTATACAAGGATCTGCTATCTTGCCTTGCTGGGACTCTCAGGTTTTCATGCTTATTAGACATAGTATAGATTCCCCCTGCAGTCTACTGCCAGTTTACTTAATAGATTAAGATTACCAAACTTTAGAGGGAAAATAGTAGATTTAGAACTTCCCTATAAGCAACAATAGCTAAAAACGAAAACTATAGGAAGGCATTTTGTGGGGGAGGAGGGGGGCGGGGTGAGTATGAAGAACAGCAATGCTCTCATATCGGAGACGGGGCGAAGCAGGCTAGTGCCATTACTATGGAAACCTGTGTCAGTATTAACCAAAGCTGAGGGATGCACTTGTTGATCAATTGGTTCCTTCCCTAGTTATATATCCAGCAGGCTTGCCTACTCACGCTCACCAGGAGCCATGAATGAGAATGCACCATGAAAAAAGAACACGAAAAAAGACAATTTCTCTGTATAGCTTTGACGGTACTGGACTCTTGTTTGTACACCAGGCTGGCCTCGAACTCACAGCAATCGCCTGCCTCCTCTGCCTCTGCCTCTCTGCTGGGATTACAGGCATGCACCACCACACACACAGCTTGTAAAAGAACACACTATATGGTTCCTGTGTATAAAGCAAAAGCTGGCAAGACATGTCTGTTCTCTCAAAAGTTAGACCTGTCGTCTTCCTTATGCAGGTGATCACGTGCATAAGGATTTGTTTGCTTTTGTTTTGTTTCTTTGTTTAGCACTGTCTGTCCTGGACATCTCTCTCTCTAGACCAGGCTAGCCTTACACCTGCCTCTGCCTTTCAAGTGCCGATATCAAGTGCGTGTGCCATCACCATCCAGCTGGTATTAATAGTCTTAGTAAAATCTTTATTTTACTATCTTTTGCATATAGGTGCTTTGCCTACATGTGTGCCTGTGAGGCACCTGTGTGCCTGCTGTCCGTGGAGGTCAGGAAAGGGCATTGGATCCCCTAAAACTGGAGTTACGGAGGGTTGTGAGCCATCAGGTGGATGCTGGGAACCAAACCCAAGTACTTTGTAAGAGCAGCGAGTACCTCTTAATCACTGAGCCATCTCTAGCTTCTAGAAGGAGATTTTTGATGGAAGGAAGAAGAGATCAGATAAGAACAACCTTGGTCTGCACCTGCTATTTACGATTCTAGGCAGGCTTTTTAGAGCTGATTCTCAGTGATTTCTTTGAAAAGCCAACTCTAAAGATGCCTGAGAATCGTGATTGGGGTGGAATATTTTACTCACCCACATACTCTCTTCTTTTCCAGCTTCACTGAAAGATTGTTGACGACTAAAAATTGCCTGTGTTCAAGATGGACAGTGTGATGATTTGACACAAGTGTCATCTGTAAGGGGATGCTGAGACTCGCATTAACACCTTCATCACCACATAGTTTTCACTGTATGTCTCTTAGAGAGAGAGCACTTACCTGCTGCCTTTGTAAAATTTAAAGAAGGCCCATCATTAGACCTTCATCATTATACTTCCTGCCTCTATGAGTTTGGTGTTGTGAATTTCACACATAACTGAGACCATGAACCCCATCCTAGTTAAGGTTAATATTGCTGGGATTAAACACCATGACCAAAGCTTATGCTTCATCATCACTGTTCATCATCAAAGGAAGACAGGACAGGAACTCAAACAGGCCATCGAGGGGTGCTGCTTACCGGTCTGTTCCCCATGGCTTGCTCAGCCTGCTTTCTTATAGAACCCAGGACCACCAGCCCAGGGATGGCACCACTCACAATGGGCTGGGCCCTCCCCCATCAATCATTAATTTAGAAAATGCCCCCGGAGACTTGCTTACAGTCAGATCTTTTGAAGGCATTTTCTTGATTAAGGTTCCCTCCTCTCCAATGACTAGCCTGTGTCAAGTTGATATGACACTACCCAGCACAAACCTTTTGGACATTCTGGTGGATTTGTGTAGGGTGTTTTCTGTTTGCATGCCAACAGAAAAGCCAAAGCTGGCAAAGTCAAGTGGATTACATGTTTATTAGACACTGAATGTCTTTGTGTGTGTGTGTGGTGATACAAATCAAAACCACAGACTTGGATCACACTGAGCAAATATTCTACCCTCAAGTCATACCCCTACATAGCCCTAGTTCTGGCTATTTTGCTTTTTTTTTTTTTTTTTTTTTTTTTTAAATGGAGTTGCTGACTTCATTTTAGGGCTGTTTCAGGCCATTGCTTGAGCCCCTCCTCATATTTTTTTAATTTTTTTTTTTTACTGATGTACGTATTTATAAGTGTACACTGCCTTACAGGCACTGCTCTTCTGGATCCCATCCATACTAACCGGTTCTTTTAATTAGGCACAGGGTATTTCCTGATGTCTCCTGTGGTTTCTTCTTTGACCCTGCAGGTCATTTAGGAACCTGTTGCTTAACTTTTAGATACTCAAGGGGTTTCAACATTGCGGTTTGCCGTGGATTTGGCTTGCGTCCACGGTGGCTGGGCGCATGCTCTGTATGACTTCAGTCCTTTACTCTGTATATGTGCGTATGCGTGTTCACATGGGTGTTGGTGCCTGTGCGTGTATGGGTGTGCATGCACATGTATGGGCAAGATTTGCCTAACCTAGCTAGGCAGATTGTTCTGGGGATCACCCGTTTCTGCCTCTCCTATGCTGTGATTATAGAGGAGCACTCTGACTCTCTGATATTTATTTATGTGGGTGCCAGGGGTCTGAACTCCAGTCCTCAGACTCTCAAGGCGAGCTCTTCTGTCCACTGAGCCCTCTCCCCAGCCCCAACTTGACTTCTTTTACGTGTCTCAAGCATTACCTTGAAAGGCAGAAGGACAGACGTTCATGGAAGAAAGGTAAACATCTTTTCAACTATTAATGAGTTTCTGAAGCACCCAACACTCAGTATTTTCCTGACCCTACTATCTTCCCTGGCTTCTGACTCTAAAGACCTTCTGTATACTCTGCAAACACCTAGCGAAGAAGATCAGGCGTTTTTGGCTTTCCTTGCTTTCCTGCTTTTGTCCCTTCAGCCCAGGGCAATCACAGAAAACACCAGCGGTTTCTCTTTCCCCTACAGTGCATATCCGCCTGGGCAAAGTTCCAGCGCTCAGCCTATGCTCACATTTCTGAAATGCTCCCAGGGGAGAACACAGCTGCCGACCTCAGCTCTCCCTCTCAACTATGCCCTTGGCTCAGTCTTAGCTTGTCCAGTCTGTATTGCCTCCATGTACCTTTCACATGCTTAAAAAAAAATTTGTGCAATTTACCCGGTCTTAAAGTTGATGTCAGGGCAATGTGTTCTTCTGTACCCGGCGGTCCTTTGTGTTAATCATTTTAATTAGTTAATTGCTTGGTTAATTATGGTTCTGGGGATTGAACCTAAAGCCTAATGGATGCTAGGCAATAATCTGTTCCCCACCCTCTTTTAACTTTTCTTATTTCTCCTTGCTCTCTGTGTCTCTCTCTGTCTTTAAGTTTGAGGCATACTTCCATTAGGTTGCCTAGGTTTGTCTGGAACTTATTCTTTATCTCAGTCAGGCTTTGAATTCGTGATCCTCCTGCCTCAGCCGCCCTGCTGAAGAGCTGGAGTTGCAGCTTGAACAACAGGCCTGGCCGTCCGAATGTTTTAGGTGACAGTGTGCTCTGCTGGGCTAGTTTGTCACATTAATTTGCCAAACGTCTTTGGTGTTCCCAGAAATTTCTCTTTTTTCCTAGAATTTCACCCACCAAAGTATTTTTGTTTGTTTGTTTTTGTTTTCTTGAGACAGGGTATTTCTCTGTATAACAGCTGTGGCTGTCCTGGAACTAGATCTGTAGTCCAGGCTGGCCTGAATTTCCAAAGATCCACCTGCCTCTGCCTCCTGAGTGCTGGGATTAAAGGCGTGTGCCAACACTGCCTGGCTACCACCAGAGTATTTTTAAGGAAGAACATTAAATATACAACTTAGTTTCATATATATATATATATATATATATATATATATATATATATATATATATATATATGAAAGCCAGGTGTGTGTGTGTGTACACTCCCGGTTTGGTATTCTTTTCCTTTGAAACTTGAAAATACTGTTTCTCTTCATGGAATTATTGTATTACTCACAATAGCCTCAAATCAGAAACCACGTAAATATTTACCAATAGTAGGACAGATACTTTGATACAGTCACATAATAGAATATTACACAATAAGAGCTTAAATTGTGGATTATTTCTAGACATTTGCTAATGTCTAGAGGTTTTTGTGGCTGTACCAACTTATGAGTAGGAAGAATTTGTGTTGGCATCTGGTTGGCAGGAGTTACGATTCTGATAAACACTGTATTGTTCTTAAACAATCAGGTCCTGATATATGGGAACTGGCCCCAGTGTGTTTTGAGATAAAGGAAAGGCAAGCAAGTCTAGGGAGTTGCTGTGGTGTGCAACTTCCTGGGTGAGGACTTGCTGACAGAAGTGTGGTTCTGGCTAGTAGCAAGACCGTTTGTGCTCCAAAGACTGGGTCAGAAGGCAGCGGCCAGCTTGACAAGCTTCGGTGCATCTGGTTTACCGCAACTTAATACCAAAAAGGCAGGCATTGGGCCAGTAAGATGGGTCAGCAGATTAAAGTGCTAGCCCACAGCCCTGACAACTTGAGTTCAATCCTGGACCTAACAGAGCAGCAGGAGAGAACTGACTCCTGAGAGTTGTCCTCTGACCCCCACAAGCATGTCAGGGAATCTGCTAATCTACATATGCACCCCCCACCTCCACCCCCCACCCACCCCCCACCTCCACCCCCCACCTCCACCCCCCACCCACCCCTAGCACATTTTAGGGGCCAAGGACCAGCTGTAAAGCTACACAGGACACTCTGATATTTACTTCTTTTTATATTTGGTTGGGAAACTATGTGGAAAAACTAATCAGAGACTCTGAGTCGTCAAGATGATTATAATACAAGTTGGCAATGGTCATGTCAAAGAGAATCCATATATCTATCATGTGCAGGCAATAAAATCTGTCTCACAGTGTCAATGGTCCTGAGGCTAAGGAATCCTGCCAAGGAGGAAAAAAAAAAAAAAAGTAAAGAGTCATTACATACAAATTTCACACTCCATAATGTTGAGTAAAGATTGTTCCACGATCATTGTGAACCCTGAGAGTGTGAATTGGAAACACCTATCTTTTGTTTGCGGTGGTTCAGCTCTATCTTTAATCCAAGAACGTTCTGTTTTTGTAAACAGGTGATTAATGTCTGGCTCAACCCTAGCACACACCTTTAATCCAAGAGCTTTTTGTGTACAGGATTTAATAAAGTTAACCCTAGGTCAAGGTTACCCTGGAACAAGAAACCAGCTGACAGGGAAAGGAGGGGCATTCAGTTGAAGAGTATTTAAGACAGCATGGAGAAGTAGAGAGAGCTTTGGATTCTTTCTGGGCTGTTCAGCGTGAGCTAGCAGGACTTTTTCTCCTGGGCCATTAAGCTGAGCTGGCAAAAGCTTTCGGCTTTGGGCTTTTGGCTTTTTGGCTTTTTCCTTCCGGATGTGAGCTGAGTAGGAAGGCCAGCTGGGTGCTTTCTCTGCCTCTCTGACCTAGCAGGTTTTCACCCCAGCATCTGGCTCCTGAGTCTTCATGGGTAAAATTGAATGGAATTTTCATGTTTTATAACAACAAATGATGCTGGATATGAAAAGACTAATTTGTGCTATGTGTGGAGATTGGGCCATGGCCCGCATTAATTTCTCCATATTGTATGAAATACGGCTTTCAGGCCTTGCCTTGTCTATGGTGATATCATAGTATAAGAAGCATTTGCCTTAATTTGAGTTCAAGCATATTGTGCATGTAGTCCCCACCAGTCCAGCCCTACCTGTGAGGCACAGAATAAGTAACTTATTCTTAAAAAAAGAAAAAGTACCACCGACATGCTTACACGGCAGATTAGGACATATTTAGCCCATTGTGGTAGAGGAGGCAGGAGGAGGCGGCTGCTGGTTGGTTATGCTGCATCCACAGCAAGAAGCAGAGTCATGAATAGCTGTGTTCAGCTCACTTGGCCCTTTTTAAATTTAGTTCAGGACTGCTGCCCATGGAATGGTACTAACCACATCTAGACTGGGTCCTCCCACCCGAGTTAACCTGATCTAGAAACTTCCTCAGAGACATGCAGGGAGATTTGCTTCCTCCGAGATTCTAAACCCCAACAAGTTGATAATCAAGACGGACCAGCACAGAAAGGATGAGCACACGGACATATTAGGACCATATTTTCAGGAATGGGGTGGAGAGCTCTTCAAACCAGACAGAGGGAGTGTGCTGCACCTTACCTGAACGACACCTAGTGCCATGATGGTGACGAGCGTACCAATCCGTCACCTGCCCACCCAGTATGTGTCAAAGAACCAACCGGAAAAAAAACTCTCCTAATCTTAGATATCACTTGACATGGACCGCTCAAGTTCCCGGTCACCTCTCCATCACCCGACCTGATCCAGTCCTGCATCTCACCTTCATGGTCCAGAACATCTGCGGCTCGACTCAACCCTGTGTCACAACTGCATCTGCAGCCCTCCAGCAGCTCGAGAACTGGCTAATCAGCACCAGACCACCTGCAGGCAATCTCTTTATATCCACCCCCCTGGTATCTTTGCTGTGTCAGCCCTCTTCCTCTAGCATGACCTTGTAAACTCTTCAGACTCTGCAGCCCCTATATTGTAGCCAATATAGCTAGTGAATGTATTGTTGTCAGTAAAGACTGACATTTCAGAAAGACACAAATCTGTCTCTGTTTCTGGCCCAATATGCTCTTGATGAATGAACATGCTTCTGTTTATATAAAGTTCCAAACCAGAAGAAAAACCAGGATAGACTTACTTGAAAGCATTGTTATCAGTAAGGACTGACATTTCAGAAGGACACACACTTGACTTATCATGCTTATGACAAATGCGTTTCTGTTTATATAAAATCCCAAACCGGAAAAACCCCGTATATAGAATGGGAAGCTGGGATAGGCTCACTTTTAGCAGGAATTAGAATGCCTTCAGGACTTCACTTTAATAAGAAACTAATACATTGTCCCTCCCTGTGCTGGACAGTTTTACGTCAACTTGATGCAAGTTAAAGTCATATGAGAGGCAGGAACCTCAATTGAGAAACTACCTCCATCGTGGCTGCCTGATGTTCGTCATTTATTCTGGGGAGGGAGGGCTCCCCTCCTTCCTGGAAATTTACTCTAGATTCACCACTGAACTCCTGGCCATTGACTGCTGGTCGGTTAGCTGGCCAGTCAGCCACATGCTGCTGGCCGCTGCGAACTTCTGCCATTCATGTGTGATGGTCAGGCAGTTACAGCAGAACTGCCTCGGCAGCCGCCGAAGCCCGCACCACCGCCTCGAGCTTGGTGTTCACCACCACTGAAGCCCCCACCGGCCTTGCATCTCACCAGACCTGCCTTCCAGCCCCCTGGGCCTGGGCCTCACCAGGCCTGTGTTTCAGCTTTCACCCACACCCCTGCCTTTACTACTGCAGCTTAACCGAAGGGCTGTAACACTGCAGTATCATCACAGGCTTTTGGAAGGCCGAGTTTCCACTGCCATCTGGTACCAGCAATCTCACTGTAAAAGAGTTTTCCACCCAGTGGAAAACTCATTTTCTCCTCCTTCAGCGAGACGGGGAGCCTTGCCTAGCACAAGGGCCTGGTGCTGAAGTGCTCCAGCCATTCCTGAGAGAAATGGAATCTTTGAGCTTGGAGTCCCTCTGTTCTTCATCTGGAAGCTGACAGCCATGTCCCAGACTACCTCCAGATGAAAAATGACAGAGAGGTATAGAGTTATAGGCTAGACAGTCAGGTTAAGTTAGATGAGCTAGCTGGGAGACCGCTCAAGCAAAAGGCCTAAGCTTAAACTAAATAGAAGTCTCCTTGCCTTATTTATACTGCTGGTGGGTCCGAAAAAGTCCTGCTATACATATATATATACATATACACATATATACATACACATGTATGTATGTATGTGAACATGAACACATATGTATGTATAAATATATGTATAATGTACACATATATACATGTATATAGTCACACATATATGTATATAAGTGTATGAATGTGCACATATATATGTATATGAAATCAACATACAAGTTCTGTGACCCTAGAGAACCCTAAGACATTGGTGTAGTCATTTTAATTTCTGGAAAAAAAAAAAGATTTCAAATCAAAACCAATCAGAAGAGATAAGAAGGACACTATATATTTATCAAAGGGAAAAAAAATCCACCAAGAGGACATTGCTATTCTTCATATTTGCACACCAAACACAAGGGCAGCCAGGGTCACAAGTCCGTAAAGGAAGCCCTGCTGTAGCTTGAATCCTGTAGGGACCCTCGCACATCAATAGTGGGGGATGTCAGTATCCTACTCCTCCCAACGGACAGCTCATCCAGACAACAACTGAACAGAGACACGGAGGAGCTAACTGATGGCATAAACCAAATGGACATAACACATATTTACAGAACATCTCGCCCAAACACAAAAGAATACACCTTCTTTTCAGAAGTGCATGGGACTTTCTCTAAAACTGAGCACATGGTGAGACACAAAGCAAATCTCAACAAAAGAAAATTGAAGAGCCAGGCATGGCGGCACACGCCTTTAATCCCAGCACTCAGGAGGCAGAGGCAGGTGGATCTCTGTGAGTTCAAGGCCAGCCTGGTCTACAAAGGGAAGCCAGGACAGCCAAGGCTACCCAGAGAAACCCTGTCTCAAAAAAAAAAAAAAAAAAAAAAAAACTACACTCTAAATATAGTGTATGACATCCTAGCAGCACCCAGACAACAGGCCGCCTCTTGGAGCTCTCATTTGGATAAGTGCATCAAGCCCATGGGGACAGGCCTGACTCAGGCCAGCATCATGAGCCAAGACAGATGCATTTTCATTCCAAGACCTCTTATTGAGAAAGAGCTTGGGGCTTTCATCAGACAGAGCTGGTTCATTCCCCAGCTGTGGAGCTTTAAGTAGCAAATCCAGCCTATTCCAACAGCTCATGAAAAATATGTAACGAAACCCGCTACTCTATGTGCCGACTTAAAATTATGAATAATAAAAAGAAAATAAATTATTAATAATAAAAAGACTGTTGCAGCGCTGAGATGACATGTAAATAAAGGGGACTTCATGGTGCCAGGAAGGAACGGGCATGCCACAGATTTCTCTCTCCTAGTGGTCCTTCCCTAGAACCCAGTTTCTGAGAATGTCCTGAGGCAAGCATGCACGTTAGGAAGAGTAATGGAAGGAAGGTTTCTGCCCTCACCGTGCCAGGGGAAAGAAGGGGCATTCCTCTTCTCCAGCTCTCAATGGGGAATACTGAGCTCTGTAGAATCACTGGGGTGACTCCATGCACGCATGGGGTCTGATGAATAACAGAGGCTCAAAGTGGTAGACAAAACCCATCGTCTTAGGATTTGACCTGGCTTTCTGGCACTTTCTCCAAGGCTAGTGGCCTCCTTTTCCCAATCACTTGGCTCCAGGCTCACACCTTGACCTGCTACTTCAGAGAAAGCTCTTAAAACACTGGCCTGTTCATACCAGGCTTCTCTTAAAAGGCTCCAGGCCTCCCTACCCTTTCCAGCTATGGTTTTCAAAAAGCACATAACAGCTAATAAGAAGCCTTTGGAACCCACTTAGTGAGTTGGAACCAGCATTAACGATTGTCAAATAGACTGATCGTCAGCCCGAGTCACATAGAAGTATTGCTATGTGAAATCTTTATTTTAGATTTTCAAATGTTATGCATTCTTAAGGAATCTGAGACATCATAGTTGACATGTTGACAAATCATAGTTGACAAATTAACATGCATAATTTTAACTGTTTTTGCATTGAGGTATAACATATATTCAGTAAAGTATCCAAGTCCTAAGTAGGGCTTGATGAATTTTTAATGTATGCACACTCTCATTTAATTGTCACCCACATCAAGATATCAGATCAGGGGATGGAGAGATGGCTAGGTGGTTAAGAGCACTTGGGTTTAATTTCCAGCCCCCATATGGTGTCTAACAACTGTCTGCAGCGCCAGTCCCAAGGGACCTAATGCCCTCTTCTGGCATGTGCTGGTACTGCATGCACATGGTGCATAGACAGACATACATTCAAAAACATTTCAAAAACACATACAGCATATAAAACATGCTAAAAGGCTTCCTCCTGCCACTTCCCCTTCATGCCTTGCCTCCGAGAGAGTCATTACCTTGACTCTTAGGCTCTCAGTAATTTTTGCCTATTCTTGGATTTCATAGAAATGGAGCCCAGAATTTGTACTGGTTTGGAGTTTGCTTTCTCTAGCCCAACAGTGTGTTCATGGCACACATTGATAATGGTGTATGTAGCTGCTTACTGTCTCCTTTCATTGTCACCATCCACTGTGTAAATACACCGCAGTTTAATTATTGAATTCTGTGATGAGCATGTGACTTGGGAACCAAACTCCTGGAACCAGATTCTTGTGCTTGTCTTCTTGCTGACATGTCTACTCCCTCCCCCGCCCTCTCTCCCCGGTCTCCTCTCTTCTCCCACCTTATGTTTTGTTTGCAATAGAGTCTTACTATGTAGCCTTACCAACCCCCTCTACAGCTAGGGTTTTGAATAGGATGGATGTAAATTCAAAATTTATACAGCAGTGAATTAATCTTAGAAAGCTATTATAAAGCATGTAGAGCAGCAACTTGTGACACAATTACAGTCTTTTGAAACCATCACCACCACCCAGCTCCAGAGCATTCTCATTATCCTGAAAAGAAACTTCGTACCTGCTCCACAGTTGCTCCCTGTTCCTCCTCCTTCCGGTGCCTGGGGATGATGAATCTACTTTCTGTGTCAGTGGCTGTCTTCCTCTTGTGGATATTTCATAGCAACAGGATCATGTGACTTTTTCTGTTGAGTTATTTTGCTTAACAACATGTTTTCAAGTTTTGCAAGGTTTTTATCGATTCTCTTATAGTCTTTTTTTTTAATCTTCTCCAAGTTACTTAAAAAAAAATTTTTTTTTTTGAGTCAGGATTTCTCTGTGTAGCCCTAGATGTCCTGGAACTTGCTCTGTAGACCAGGCTGGCCTCGTACTCGCAAATCCTACTGCCTCTACTTCCTGAGGGCTGGGATTAACGGTGTGTGCCACGACTACCCAGCTCACTTCTTTTTCTTTTAACAAAGAAAAAAGGTCTGTTTAGTTTACAATTTTAGACGCTCAAAACTCAAGACTGGGCAGCCCTACTGGTTTGCTTTCTGGTGAGTAGGTGCGTCACATTTCTTGGGAATGAATGAAGAGTTCCATCTCTGACCCAAGTTAACTTCTTCACGGGGAGAGTTCTTTTCTATAGAGACCAGGGAACCTTGATGATGTGAAGGGGAAAATGATGGGTACAAAACACAGTGGCCTTTTTTTTTTCTTTTTTTTTTAGACAGGTTCTCTCTATGTAGCCCTCCTGGCCTGGAACTCGATATGCAGACCAGGCTGACCTGGAGCTCACAGACATCTGCCTGCCTCTGCTTCCCCAGTGCTAGGATTAGAAGGGTGGGGACACACTCCTGTATCATGGTTTCTGTTTGCACCATTCCTCCATTGACGACGCTTGGGAGGCTCTGCTGGGTAGGAATGTGTCCCTTTTACTACATGAATGTCTCTTTAAGTAAGTTGTGCCCAGGAGACTGATCTAAATTCCATCTCAGAGATGACGAGGGTGGAGAACATGTGGGTTCATTTTGACGGTGTGATGCAGGAACAAACCCATGGCTCTTATTTTGTATCACAGCCAGGCCTGAAAGCAGAGGTGAAGTCCCTGCTGCACCTTCACCTTGACATGTTCCCATTATCTGACCATCCTGCGGGGGCAGGAGAGGAAGTTAGTGAGAGCCTAAGGGTAGCAAGCCAGTTGTTGAAGAGCCTTGGCTCCACCTCATTCCTATGGTACCAGAATGGCACAGGGATCACCAAACATTTCTACGTGGTTATGGAGAAGAGAATGGTGGACTGGAGAAGGTAGAAGGCTTTCCAAAAGGCAAGATGGAGGTAGATGAGATGGCCCAGTGGAGTGAGTGGTGGAATAGGTCGGCAGTTGCATAAATATATGGTGACAGCAAGAAGCAGGCCTCCCCAGAGAACTGGAATTGACCTGTGACCCTGGAAAAGGCAGTAGTAGCACAGGGTGAGGATGGCAGGAATAGTCTTCATTCTGTAGCCCCCTCCAGGAACCCCTCATGAATCCTGAAAAGGCAAAAGCACATTTTTGTACCACTGAACAATAGGCTGAGAATCCAAAATTGTTTGATTTTTGTTTTAGTTTTTATTCTTGGAGATAGGGCCTTGTTTTTTTTTTTTTTTTTTTTTTTTTTTTTTTTTTTTTTTTTTTGGTTTTTTGTTTGTTTGTTTTGTTTTGTTGCTATGGCTTGGTACTCATTACATAGCCCAGGATAGCTTCAAATTTGTGGCAATCCTCCTGCCTAAGCTTGAGTCCTGAAGAATACTAAATTTAAGATATAATACTAATTTAAACTTTTTTTTTTCACTGCTCTGCTTCATTACACACTGATTATTTCCTGCTCCTTGAAGAAGGCAGGGCTTTCCTCTTTAAATCCTTGATGTGGCTGGGTGGGATGGCACACACTGCTAGTCCCAGCACTTGAGAGGCAAAGGTGGTTGGATCTCTGTGAGTTCAAGGCCAGCCAGGGCTACCTAGTCAGATCCTGTCTCAAAACAAACACCCTCCATGTACTAGAGAAGAAAAGCCCAAGATTGAGCTGATATATTGAAAAGGTGACACTTTCTTTTATTTAGGGTTCAGGGCCTAAGTCTTGAGCTGAATTGCCAAGGGAAGTTCTGCCTCAGGTTTGGGGAAAATGGACACATCACTGTGGAGTAGGTCTTGTTCTGTCCTGGCTCTCGGCTACCTCCAGGTGATCACAGGGCTTCCTTCCTTGTGGCTCTTTTTGTTTTGTTTTTCTGAGACAGGGTATCTCTGTATAGCTTTGGCTGTTCTGGACTGCCTTTGTAGACCAGGCTGGCCTCGATGACACAGAGATTTGTCTGCCTCCGCCTCCCCAAGTGCTGGGATTAGAGGCGTGCACCACCACATCTGGCATGGCTTTAAGAACAACATACATATATGTATATACACAAAATTAAGATAGGGCTAATTGACCTGAACCCACAGGAATAAGGGTCCTGAGCAGTGAGGTATCTAGTGAGAGGACGAGAAATAAAGAAGACAAAAGCAATAGCTGGGAAGTGTGTGTGTGTGTGTGTGTGTGTGTGTGGTGGCGGGTAGTTCTTGCATAAGCTAATGACATGCCAGCTTAGTTTTTTAAGAAGTACAGCATCTCTAGGGATGCAGGGAGGCAGAGCAGGTGGATGTCTGTGAGTTTGAGGCCAGCCTGGTCTTCAAAGTGTGTCCAGGACAGCCAAGGCTACACAGAGAAACCTTGTCTCACAAAACCAAGGGTGGGGGGAGAAAGAAAGAAAAGAAGGAAAGAAGGAAGGAAGGAAGAAAGAAAGGAAGGCAAGAAGGAAGGAAGAAAAAAGAAAGAAAGAAGGAAAGAAGAACATTTTATATACTATCTGCTGGTGTGTGTCTGTGTTCAAGGAGAGCAGAAATCAGACAATGCTGGCAATAAGCACATAGAATGCCTCAGGCACAGCTGCCCTAGGACTGATAACCACAGCTCTTCAGAGAAAGCCAGGTTTCTAGGAACTGAAACCTTAACTCCAGGCCCAGGCTCCAGGCCAAGACTGGACCTTGCCAAGTCTGCCCCTGGGCTAGAACAGAGAACTAGCATTCTCTTCATCATTTCGTCAGATCACTCGGTCTGGCTCCCAACAGTTTGGAACATGCTATGACTCCCCCCCCCACACCTTTGTTTCCTTCAATGCTGGGGATGAACCCCAAGGTTTGGCACACACTCAAAAGTGCTCTATCATTGGGCTACCCCACCCATATGAAATTAAGCTTTCACAAGCTTGTGTGGTCATGACCTGACTTATTCCAAAGTATCTTCAGTGCTTTGCCTCTGTAAACTTGCCTTTTTGGTATATCACATGTAAATGAAATCATACAATGCATGGCCCTCTGTCCAGCTTTTTTTTTTTTTTTTTTAATCTGCCTTGTAACACTTTGGTTATCTCCTGTTCTTGTTCGTTTTGCAAGCCTGAAACAGTGCCTCATGCATTTCCAAACTCTGCTTTTCAGGACAGATGAGGGAAGGAAAGGCAATGGGGTCAGAAAGTTTCCAGGTAGGAACCCACTCAGTTAAGGGAAGGAGAACCAGTAGTTCCTGGCCAGGTCCCAGGTAGCTGCATTCATTAGGAAGTCCATTTTCTGTGGCCTTGAGGGTTTAAATACCAGGGCTGGTACTTTTACACTAGCCCAGGTGCACTTTGTCCCCCCAAGATGTAAATGGATGTTGAGTCCCACCGGCCGGAGCTGAAGGCGGCATGGGAAGAGCCAGCCTCACTTGTGCCTGGGTGAGCCTGTGAGACTCAGGCCCCTGGCCTTGGTCTCTGTGAACTTGTGTTCCTTCCTGTCTTTGAGAAGGAGGTCCTGCATCCCCTTCCTCTGTCCATGGGGAAATCCAGACTACCTATCATCCTTCTCATATATGACGGCCAGACAGTATAGGGACCTAGAAAGTTTTTTTTTTTAATAAACGAAAATGATTTTTATTGTCAATTAGTCTCTTACGCCAATGGTTACTGGGTCAATAAACAAGTAGTCTGTTGTTCAGGGATACACACGAAGCGGTGCTTCCTCACCTTTCGGCAGAGTAGCAAACAGTTCCTGTGGAAAGGTGTGTTTTTAAAAGTCGGACCAAGGTTGGTCTCCCAGCCTTGTGGCCCTCTACCTTTTGAACCCTAGGCAGTGGCCGCATTTGCTAGGATTCCAGATCTTTGAAACACAGAGTAACAACTCTTACTTTCCAGCGTTTTTTGAGGACTGCAGGTGAATGTGAAAAATGATGGGTTCAGGACAATCACTGTAGAAAGGGAGTGTTTCCATGGTCACCAGTAGTTGTATTGGCTTTTGTGTTAGAGCTAGTATTGCTGTGATGAAACACCGTGACTGCTGTGGGAAATAAAAGGGTGCTGGGCTAAATAATGTTTATTTTTTGCCCTATAATTACTTTGGTGGTGTTATTTAACCCGCTATCACAATCAGTAAGACACAGACACCTGTTAGATTTTGTAATTGCCTTGTAACACCTCGGGCTGGGCAGGTAATTCCACCTATGCTATCTTAATAACCTCCCAAATCTCATGCCATCCACCTTCACCATTCCTATCTGGGCTGCCTTCCGTCCATAATCTTATAAATACTTGCTTACATTTTCCATCTTGGTGTTTCTTTTTATGTTATCCTTGGAGTCCTTTCTCCCGGGCCACGTGGTTCCTTCTAACCTATCCTGGCGTCCTCCTTCCTCCTCCCTTTCTGTCTTCCCGTTTGTTTCCTGTGATTCTCCTGAACCCAAAGCCTGGGAACCTTAGCTACGCCTACCCCATTCTGCCCTGCCCAGGTTTTAGGCATTTTAATCAACCAATCAGGAATAATGTCTTAGGTAGGTTTACACAACAAGGATAGGGCATAACCAGATCTTCCTGGCCAGGAATCAGCATCAGACCAACCCCCAACACCATGACCAAAAGGAATTTGAGGAGAAAGGGGTTTATTTGGCTTACACTTCCACAATGTAGTTCGTCGCTGAAGGAAGTCAGGACAGAAACTCCAACAGAGCAGGAAGCTGGAGGCAGGAGCTGATGCGGAGGGCACGGAAGAGTGCTGCTCATGGCTCCTCTTGGCTTGCTCAGCCTGCTTTCTTACAGAACTCAGTACCACCTGCCCACCGTGGGTCGGACTCTGCCCACTCAGTCACTAATTAAGAAAATGCCTTACAGGCTTGCCAACAGCTGGTCTTCTGGAGGCTGTAATTGAGGTTAACCTCCTCTCAGACAGCTCTAACTTGTGTCAAGTGGACATAAATCTAGCCAGCACAGCTTTGCTCCAATATGGGGGGTGGGTGGGTTTCAGTCTCTGGATTGATTATTCTGGTCCTATTTCCATAACCTAATGAGCCCCAGCTTCTTGCTCAAGATACTCTGTGCTGGAAGTCGTGTCCAATCACAGACATTCACCAGGGCTTTGCTACACGCAAATCAGGATGTTAGTTACAATGGACAGGGTTCTGGAGAGCCCTGGATCAGTCCACACCTCTGCTGTTTCTAGCTGTGTGAATCCAGGTCTCTCCCTCATTGGTTGGATGATGCGGTGGCTTGAATGATACATGTCCTACATGGGCTCTGGCATCTGTGTTCCCCAGTTGGTGTTGTTTGGGAAGGCTCAGGAGCCATGGCCTTGCCTGTGGAAGTATGTCACTGGGGGAAGGCTTTGGTCCCTTTGAGGCCGCTCTCTCATTTTCCTGCTTGCAGTTTTGAGGTGTAAGCCCTCATCCCTCAGCTTCCAGCTCCAGCTGCCGTACCTGTGGCCTTCTGCCCCTTCTACTATGGATCCTAGCTCTCTGGAACCGTCTGCCCCCAAATAAAATATTTTGTAAATTGCCTTGGTTGTGGTGTTCTATTACAGCAAGAGAAACCCTAACTGGGGCAGATGGAAAGCGCAGGATGAAATAATGTATATAGCGATGTGATGCATGTTACACGTACTTGTGTGTGTGTGATGGGAGAGCATGCACAGTGGTTGACTGTCAGGCTTTAGCTCCTCATTCTCTGAATGCACCTTCTCACCTGTAGCTAGGTAATCTTCCACCTACTGCTCTTCTGCCCTGTCAGCTCTTATAAAATGGGTCAGGAAGATGAAACCACTTCCAAAGCAAGGCCACTAGACTGAGGTCACCCAAGACACACATGAAAGATGAATAAATGCCTCTTTGGCTAATAATAGTTCATCCCAGGACTCAGGGCTACATTCAGTAGCCATTCTTTCTCCATCCTCACCCTTCAGTTGTGACTCTGTCTCTCTATTTTCCTCACCTCCAGTTTTAATGAAGCTATATTTTTCACTGCATTTTAAATTTAAAATTTATTTTTGATTGGCACACAATCGTACTTCTTTATAGGGGAATTTCAGTTTATTGTATAATGATCACAGGACAGATGAGCATATCAATCACCTTCCATGTTTATCATTTCAAAACCCTCCCACATGCCTGTGGGAGCATTCATTGTATTGTTACTAACTTTAGTCATTTTATAGTGCAATAGAATAATGCTAGATGTTAATTTTCTTATCCCTCTCAAATAGTCTTGTACCCATTGGCCAACCTCTTCTCATCCCCTTTATCCCCTTTCTCTCTAGCCTCTAATAGCCACGATTCTTTGATTCTAAGAGACTTTATTTCCTTTGGTTTTTCAAGACAGGATTTCTCTGTGTAGTGCTGGCTGTCCTGGAACTCTCTCTGTAGACCAGGCTGGCCTCAAACTCAGAGATTTGCCTGACTCCATCTCTCGAGTGGGGAGATTAAAGGCCTGCGCCACCACTGCCCAGCTTCTAAGAGACTGTGGGTCACTCTTTACTCTGTTGACCATTTCCTTTGCTTCTCGGAAGCTTTGCAGTCCCACCTGCCTATCTGCTGTGCTGCCTAAGCTCTGGGAATTATCTTTGCCCGCATCCATGTCCTCAAGCAATTTCTCTATGTTTTATTCTGGTAGTTTAATAGATCCAGGTCTTACATTGAGCTCATCGATCCTTTGTTAATTCATTTCTGGTAGTTGATAAGAAATAGGAATAGGTGCCTTTGCATATCCAGTTTCCCCAGCAGTTTGCTGAAGGGTCATTTCTTTCACCCATGTGTGTTCTTGGTTAATCTTCATTGTCATGAGAATCATCTAGAAGACACGCTTCCTTCCGGGCATGTGAGGTATCTCCAGAGAGATGTAACCTAGTGAAGACTCATCCTAAGGTAGGAGGCACCAGCCCATGGTCTGTAGGCCTGCCTTGGCTGAATGAAAGAATAGAATGAAGAAAGCCATTTGTCTCTGTTTTTTGATCTGGCAAGGCACCACCACGCCTGGCTCAGTGTCTTATTCTTGATGGCATTTCAGCAAGGGCGGTATACTATCTGTGCCTCTGGCAGCGTCCAGATGCATGGCGGTCCTCACTGGGGAAGTCTGTAGCCTCTCAAGTGTGCCCAGGGCAGAGAGGTGGGTGGTTTGCTTGCACCATCTCTGGCCTATGAGATGCTTGGGTTATGACTGCCCATAGATAATATCCTCGTGAGAGGAAGTGACTGGCAAGTGTGGCATTGTCACTTTCCTTATCTTTCCATTTCTTAGTGTCCTGATTTTCAGTTCTTCATGGAGGCCTACCTTGCTCTCTCTGGGGTAGGTGTCATTTTGTCACTTTTCTCACACTTTGTTATCTTAAGCGATTATGGTTATCTATTATCAGTGCCTCTAGGTGTTGTTGACTGGCACACAACTCACCCTGTCAATTAGCATTTAGACTCCGGAACAGGACTTGGCCTTCTCTATCTTTGGAGTCCTTATTGCTTAGAATGCTACCTGGTATGTATTATATGCTTGGTGAAAGAACAAGTAGGGGAGCTGGGTGGTGGTGACTGCGGCAGCCATGGCTCACTTCTTTAATTCCTGTACTTGGGGAGGCAGAGGCAGGCGGATCTCTCTGTAAGTTCGAGGCCAGCTTGGTCTACAGAGTTCCAGGACAGCCAGGGCTACACAGAGAAACTCTGTCTCAAAAACCAACCAACCAACCAACCAACCAACCAACCAACCACAAAAGAACCCCAAAACAAAAGAACGAGTAGAAGAAGAGATGAAATAGGCCTTGGGGGGCTCTACTCTGAACATGAGAGGGTTCCTTCACAATCACCCTTGGCATCCAGTTCGTGGCTATTCAAGCCCACATCTGTAGACCCTGGAGCCCCTAAGTCATATATGTAGGGCTTAGGGAATATGATGAGAATTCTAGATGCAGTTTTCTTACCTAAGAGGTCTAAGAAATTAGTTCATTTCTACTAATTCCACACAGGTATACCCAAAACCCATGAATGTAATACTGTGCCCTACAGGGTATAAAAGTCAGGGGCAGAAATGAAGCACGCACTACAGAGAAAGGCTGAATTATGCATTCACAAGAGCACCGTGGGCTCCCCTGTGACACATCTATTTATTTAAGTGACATTAGAAGAAGGCAGAATGTTGAAGCAAGAAATGCACATTATTTACTTCATAATGAGGAAGTGGCACTGTAACACTGTTAATGAAAAAAAAAACATTTTTCTTTCTTATTAGAATCTATTGAGTTAGAGAAATAAGCTTTGCCAAATGCCAGTTCTGCCTTGACGGGTCCCACTGGCTTCCATCTCTGATCAGCTTTGTCACAGTGTACCCTGTGGTGCAAGAGGAACTGCCTGGGCAGACCCTTGGAGCCTCGTCGCCTTTAGGTGTGACTCAGCTGTGAAACTTTGAGTTGTGGGAGATATCATTTCACTTCCCTGACCCTTTTTTATGACCTGCAGTTTACTCAAGGGTCCCTTCACCTCTGCTCCCTGGGATCCTGTGGATCTTTGAAGCAGTGGCTAGGGGCTTGTCTGGGGATATCTTTGTCTCTGGAAAAGGCAAGGCTGGCTCAGCCCCAGTCCAGTCATTCCTGGGTTTTTGAGGTTCTCCTGGGAGCCTTTCTCTTCTCTTTTGCTGATCCTGGGAAGTCTTCCCCCTCCCCCACTTCACTTTTTGAAATATCAGACTCCTTGCAATGAGATGGAAAAGGCAAAGTTTTCTTCTAAAAACGGCTATTTGGCATGCCAGTAACATCAGTGACAACAGCATTCTCAACATCTTACATCTTACAGGGCTTTACTTTACATAGATTTCAGGTATTGCATTTCATAAACCACTTGGAGGCCCCCCTTTTGTGAGCCCAAAGGGGGTCCTCTCTCTGTCTCCTGACCCTGCTCGGGGAGTAATGGAGGAGATGGAGCCTTCTACATGTCCACATCCCCACAAATATTAAGTCATACGTTTCAGAGGGCAAATTTCCTGCATTTGGATTATTATTATTTTTTTTCTGGTCCTAGAATCTGGTACATTTCAAGGCAAAAGTCTCTAAATTTCCTTTTTAGAGAAATTTCATTTTGGGGCCGATTTTCTTGATGGTCTTTGTGTTTGGCATTTTGTAAAGTCAGGCCACTCAGAGTTGAGAAGGCTCTGAAGCCATACTTGAAAACAGAACTCGGCCTTTCTGTCCTTGGCTGACTTCACATGGGTTCAGAGATGAGCATAGGGGGTGAAGGGAAGAGGGAAGAGGGAAGCCTCAGGGTCCTTATGGCTGTGAAGAGAAAGCTCATAGCCCAGTAACCCCTCCCAAAGTTGCAGGGCTTGGTAATGCCATAAGGACCAGGCCCCTTATTGAGGATGGGTGGACTGGAGGGACAGGAGGGGACACTGGGCACATACCAGGACACCCCTTCTATGACTGAGTCCCTGAGTTATCACAGAGACTCTGGCATTAGTTGGTGCTAGCCACAAAGTGAACCACTAGTAGCCCCGAGGTCCCTTTGAGTGATAAAGCCCGCTTCCTCATCCAGGCGTGCCTCTATCTCCCCTGCTCTGGCCTAGACTTCCTTGCTACTGCCCTGATTATCCCTGGCTCTCTGTAGTCTATCTATGTGGCTTTTTTTTTTTGGGGGGGGTAGAGGCTAGAGATCCTGACTTCACATTCCCCATTTCTTTCGGATCTACAGACGTCATCCTACGCTGCTGCCACCACAGGTCTCTGGCTGTTCACCAAACATTCTGGGATTTTCCCCATTTTACGTTTTTTTGTTTGTTTGTTTTGTTTTTGTTTTTTTTTACTGGGCCATTTCCTGAGCTGTTCAACTCCTTACTTTACCGATAGACTCAGGGTTGGAAATCCCCTCTCCCTCATTATACTATCATTAAGAAATGCATGTCTCTATATATTTATTTATCTCAAGCAATTCTCGCTTTTTTGGCCTTTTGGCCAAGATCAGTGTAATACGACCAAACGACTGTCCATTTAACGACTGTCCCTGCTCCAGACTGTAGGATCCTTAAAGGCACAGTGTTTCTTTCCTACAAGAAGTAGTGTGGGATAGTGGTTAAGTGAGCAAATTCTGGATTCTGACAGTCTGGGCTCAAACCTTTGCTCCTATAACTTATCAGCCATCTGCTCTTAGGCAAGGTCCTTACTTTCTCTATCTCAGCTTACTCAACTGTAAAGTGGGTTAGTTACAGTCTTACATAGAGCTGTTTTGAGAATTAAATGAATGTGTGCATATAAATATATAAATATGTGGGTCGCAATTGGAGTGACATCTGAGTATATTGTAGCGAGCACCCCATCAATCTAATTATGGACATTTTCAACAAACTGTCATAAGGTACAATCCCCCCCAACACGATGCACATTCATATGCTTGCTCAGAAGTCTCTCTATTACATCCTTTCTACCCTCCCTCCATGCCTTCTTCCTGCCTTGTGTTCCTCTACCTTCTTCTCTCTCCCTTCTCTCCCCTTTGAGTCTTCGGCCTACTATTGGTCCTTCCCTCAGAGCAGAAAGTCCCACCCTTTCCCTCCTGAGACTACCAGTGGAGGCTGGGGAGAAAGGAGGATGGATGAGCAGAGCCCAGCCGAGGGTGGATTCGACCAGCTGAGATGCTGGCCACTCCTGCTACGGGATGAGGGCTGTGAAGGGGGGGGGCAAGTGAGGGTTGGGGGAGGGACGTGGGAGGTCAGAAAAGGCCTTCAGGAGGCAGCATCTGAAGCCAGACAACAATGCTTCCTAGATGGCCGAGTCCCTGACTCTAGAAATTTTCTAGACATGAATGAGACAGAAAGGAAGATGGAAGAAAACAGAGCAAGGAGGAAAGGCAGCTGGCAACACATCTGCTTTCTTTTTTGCTGATGGGCTCTTTTCCTGCCTGTCTCCTGTGTCTGCTTGTTCTGGAGGGGAATCTCCAGTCTGACTCTGCACTCCAGGCCTGGGTCTCCACTCATCAGAGGGAGGAGTAAGGCAAGCAAAGGGGCCTGAGTGTCTTTAGTTGAGAAATGGGTTTCAGTGCACCAGAGAGTAGGGGTTAGATAAAGTTAGATTTCAGACACGTGCTGGATGGTATTGCTCCTCAGCAGTGGGTCTTTGCCACTGAGATGGTGGTGTTCTAGAGGACCAGAGGCCAGAGGCAGCCTGTTGGGCTTCCATGGAGATGAGGCTCCCTGTCTTGCTCTCCGGCAGTCCTGCTGCCTGCTCTCTGGTATTGAAACTGGCTGGAAAGAGGACTTGTAAGGCAGGGCTGGGTGTCTGGGACCTGGGGAGACTTCCCAGTTCCCTCTTTCTTCATCTCATCACGGAGGACAGGCTTCGTGGGGAGAGGCAGAACGGACCCAGCTCACTCAGTAAAGTTTGCTTCAACTCCCTCAAGGAGACTAGGGGCCGCTGCCTCTGCCTCCCAGTGGGCTCATACCCTGCAGAAGCCTGGGTCAGATGATAGGCAAGGACAGCAATGCCTCTGAAGTACAACGAGGCTTGCAGGGCCCAGAAGTGCCTTTAGGAAGCAAGGGGACACATTGGGCCTAGAAAGCCAGGAGAGAGGAAGCTTGCTGCCTACCAGGAAGGGAGTAAAAGAGGAGTGAAGGCCATGGAGAAACAACAACGTAAGTACTTCCACTTCTCTCTTCCTTGTTTCCAAGCCAGCTCAAGAAATAGCTCTCGTTTGTGCTGACTGAAGAGAGCTACATACACATAAAATTCCCTCTTCCTGCCTCAGACAGGCTTTCGTTTCTCTATTCTTCTCCTTTTGTTTAAAACATTTTTATTAGTCTTTTTTTTGTCTTAGAAATTTAAACAGCTGTTTATAAAAACACAACAAGTACACAACACAAACAAAACTTGGTAAAAATAACGCACTATATAGTACATATACTCAGACGGTGTGATATATTTATATAATAAAAGATGAAAATAGTCACTTTCCATAATAAAAATAAGTTCTATTTTTTTTGTTTATTTTACAATATACTTAATATTCTCTCTTTTGCCTCTTCCTCTCCAGCTTTCTCTCCTTCATTCTGAATCTCAAAAGAGGTTCTGCTTGGGCTGTCCCCCGCCCAGTGAGCTGGAGTCTGAGAGGCGGTGGGTGGGTAGATGGCAGAGGGGCTCAGGAACACGCACGGCAGCCACATTCCAAGTGTCTCTCCACCTCTTCCACGAAGGAGGAGCCATCAGTGCACTGGAAGACATATTTCCGCCGCTTGCTGCGAATCGGCTGGCAGCACTGACTTCCGCAGCCCCCGCGGCATTCCATGATGGGCACCTTGGAGGCTGTGGCACAGGAGGCATAATCTTTCTGGCGGCGGATGGCTTCTCGGACTATCTCCCCCATACATGGATTCTCTGAAGGGGGTAGACACGTAGAGTTAGAGCACTGGCCATGGTGAGGGGTCTGGAGGGACCATAGGTGGTTCCCTGCTCAGCTGTCAGGAGATACCTGCCATCTGAAGATGCAAGTATTCACTGGTACATCACCTGCTTACCTAACCATCCAACTACCCTTCTTTCCCTCCTTCCTTCCTGCCTGCTTGCCTGCCTCCCTCCTTTTCTTCCTCCCTCCCTCCCTCCTTCCCTAATTCTACAAATTTGATGTGCTTTTACTGTGCCAGGCTCAACTCAAGGCTTTAATCAATCCCAAGGAGATCCTGGTGGCAGGACTGGGCTTAGTCTTCCATGTTCCAAGAGACTGGCAAACTGTGGCTACTAGACAGGTTTTGATTGATTGAACGTGCTTAAAGACTATGTTGAAGACATCTGAGCTCATTGCAGAATTTGGACTTCTGGCTTCTTTGAAACTTAGGAGGTCTGGCAGAGCTCAGCCTGCTTCCCCGTGTTGCCATGGTGCTAAGAGCTTTGGATAGGGCAGCAAAGCTCCAGTTTGTCCCAGACTGGCCCTACCATTCCCAGGAGCCTGTCTCCCGTGACCTAGAGTGGTGGTTCTCAACGCATGGGTCGTGATTTCTTTGTGTGTGTGGGGGGAAGGTGTCAAATGACCCTTTCACAGGGGTCGCCTCAGACCACTGGGAAACACAGATATTGACATTACACTTCACAACAGCAGCAAAATTACAGTTACACAATGCAAAGCAGGCACTGGGGGAGGAAAGTAGAATCCGCAGCCTCACAGCCATGGCAAATCACTTGTTATCCCTTGCCTCGGTTTCCCTGCCTGGAAAATCATGATGCATGTATCCATCCTCCTCCCTCTGATTCACGGCCTCCTCTGAGCAGCAGAAGTGACTGAAGAAAAAGCATCAGCGCTTTTTTTTTTTTTTTTTTTTTAATGGGCTGTGTATTTTAGTATGACACACAGGCACTGGATCCCACCTGCAAAAATTCTCTTTAACAATGGGGCTCTAGGAGGATTTGGAAAGAGAAAGGCGATGATGGGCGTGTGGGTGGGCATGTGTGTGTAATGAGGAAGCACAAGAATGGCGGCGTCAACAACTGGGGTGAAGGGAACATGAGGGGTGCTGATCCCATCGTGATAGGACTCTGAGTCTAAGATCACTTCAGATTCACGAACGGCTTTAGTTAGGGGTGTCTCACTGAGATGGGAAAGGTAAGAGTCCATAGTGTCAGGGTATGGCCTGGATGCTGGTGGCAGGGAGAACTTGTCGGTGTCTATGCAGAAGAAAAGCCTCCAAAATGAGGGTAGCAAGCCGAGGGCTTTTGCTTCCATATTTATCAGGGGCATGGACTCCTAGCTGTTTTTTCTTTTCCCTCCCCTCCCCTTCCCCCTCCTCTCATCTCTTTAACATATAATTCTTTGCTCTAAGAGCAACAATGAATAAATGAGACCTCATGAAACTGAAAAGCAAAGGACACTGTCATCGGAACAAAACGACAGCCTACAGACTGGGAAAGGATCTTCACCAACCCTATATCTGACAGAGGGCTAATATCCAGACTATATAAAGAACTCAAGAAGTTAAACAGCAACAAATCAAGTAACCCAATTTAAAAAAATGGGGTACAGAGCTAAACAGAGAATTCTCAATAGAGGAACAAAAATGGCAGAGAAACACTTAAAGAAATGCTCAACATCCTTAGTCATCAGAGAAATGCAAATCAAAGCGACCCTGAGATTTCACCTTACACCCATCAGAATGGCTAAGATCAAAAACTCAAGTAACAACACATGCTGGAGAGGATGTGGAGAAAGAGGAACCGTCCTCAATTGCTGGTGGGAATGTAAACTTGTACAACCACTTTGGAAATCAATCTGGCGCTTTCTCAGACAAATAGGAATACTGCTACATCAAGACCCAGCTGTACCACTCCTACGCATATATCCAAAAGATGCTCAAGTATACAAGGACAATTGCTCAACCATGTTTGTAGCAGCTTTATTTGTAATAGCCAGAAGCTGGAAATAACCTAGATATCCCTCAGTTGAGGACTGGATAAAGAAATTGTGGTACATTTAAACAATGGAATACTACTCAGCAATTAAAAACAAAGAAATCATGAAATTTGCAGGCAAATGGTGGGATCTAGAAAAGATCATTTTGAGTGAGGTATCCCAGAAGCAGAAAGACACACATGGTATATACTTACTTAGAAGTGGATATTGGACATGTGATATAGGATAATCATGCTAAAATCTGTACACCTGGAGAAGCTGAGCAAGAAGGAACTCTGGGTATGATACTCGATCTTCATTTAGAAGGGCAAATGAGACGGACATCAGAGGAGGGACAAAACAGGGAACAGGACAGGAGCCTATCACAGATGGCCTCTGAAGGACTTCACCCAGCAGGGTATCAAAACATGCTGAGATGCATAGGCAAACTTTGGGCAGAGTGCAGGGAATCTTATGAAAGAAGGGGGAGACAGAAAGACCTGGAGGGAACAGGAGATCCACAAGGAGAGCAACAGAACAAGAAATCTGGGCACAGGGGTCTTTCTGAGACTGATACTCCAATCAAGGACCATGCATGGAGATAACGTGGAACCCCTGCACAGAAGTAGCCTGAGGCAGTTCAGTATCCAAGAGGGTTCCCCAATAATAGGACCAGGAACAATTTCTGACATGAACTCATGGGCTGGCTCTTGGATCACTTCCACCTGAGGGGGGAGCAGCCTTGCTGGTCCACAGAGGAAGACAAGGAAACCAGTCCTGATGAGACCTGATAGACTGTGATCAGATGGAAGGGGAGGAGGAACCTCCCCTATCATTGGACTGGGATAGGGGCATGGGACAAGTAGAGGGAGGGAGAGTGGGATTAGGAGGGGATGAGGGAAGGGTTACAGCTGGGATACATGGTGAATAAACTGTAATTAAAAAAAAAAAGAAACAGAAAAAGAAAAGTCCTATTTTGGGCCAATAGAGATAGCTCAGCAGTTCAGAGTACTACAGCTCTACTAAAGGAACCGAGAACACAACGTCAGTACCCAGCACCCAGGCAGTTCACAACCTCCTCTAACTCCAGTTCTGGGAATCTGATGCCTTCTTCTGGCCTCCATGGACAATGCGCTCTCATACATTTCTACTCCCCAACTCTTAGTACAGTCTCAGGTACCATGTACTCTACACGGCCTAGATTCTTCCGAGAACCCCTGCAAGGCAGCATGGTAGTCAGCAAGTGTCTAAAACGACCCCTTTACCCCATCTCTTGTATGTCTTCTACACAGTAACCTTCCTTGGTGAATGCACCTTTTAGAGGAGTTTTACTTCAGATCATGGCTGCTCTGGCAAGAGATCACAACCAAAGACCTTCTAGGTCTGTGTGATCCAGCTGGACAGATGCAAGCAGATCTGAGCTCAAGGCCAGCCTCGTAAGCAGGTTTCAGGTAAAGAAAAGTTTAGATACAGGCATGGTGGTATAGGCCTTTAATCCCAAACAATGAAGGTAAAGATAGTTTGTAGAAGGAAGCACCATGTTTGAAAGTGATGTCTAATCAAGTGGCAGAAAAGGTGATGAATCAGAGAAAGACTTGACCGAATAGAATACGCCTAAACTCTCACGAGAAGAGAGAGGAAAAGGAAGCTACTTAAGGGGCAATGAGAGAGAGATAGGAGACAGTTTTTTTACCAGGACAGAGACAGGCTGAAGAGAGGACAAGCTAGACATGGGGGAAGACTGAATGAGCTGGAAAATGAGAAGGAGCCAAGAGATAAAAGCAGATTGTTTGACTTAGTTTGAGGCCAAGCACAGCAACTCGGGGGCAAAGACAGAAGACAGATTGACTGTAGTTAGCTGGGAGAGGAGTTTTGAGCCAGAACAGCTGTGTTGTGCCAGCCAGCCCGGAGCTCAGAAAAAACTAGCAAGGGTGAGCTTATTAAGCAGTAAGTCTCAGAGGCTAGAAACATTTTAGGCCTAGGTTAGATTGTATGGAGGCTAGAAGCTTCCAGGACTAGGCCTTGGTTAGCAGACAGAGAGTAACCAACAACCGAACCAGGCGAATACAAGTTCCTTTTACAACACCTTAGCAATGAAACTGATAGAATGATCCCGGACGTGGCAGTACGAGCTGCTTCTCTGCCATTCAAGACCACACATGGCTTCCTCCTCCCTACCTGCCAGTTTACTCTGGGGGAGAATCAGCTGCTGTTTGAGCCCTGCTTCTTTTCCAGGTCCTCTGACCCAGGAGGATAGCAGACTCACCTTGCTCGCAGTGATTGCCACTGAAGCCAGGCTGGCACAGGCAATAGGGCTCCCCTTGATCTGAGATGCGGCACTGCCCATGGTGGCACTTGAAGGCTGAGCAGGCGTTGGCAGAGTCATTCTTATGGTCACACAAGGCTCCTCCATAGCCCTCGGCACACTTGCAAACGTATGAGTTGCCACTGGCCACGCATTTCCCATGGCTGCAGCTGGGGGCAGAGGGGAGGAGACCAGAGTCAGTGTTGCTTGCAGCTTTCTCTGTCCTTCCAGACAGAGGACCCAGAGCGGTGGGGTCCTATGTTGGGTTCAGCCCTCCTTCAGTCCAGCATCTAAGTGGCTCTTTGCATGTAAACCCCATCCTAATGGCCAACTAATGGACGCAACTGTGCCCTAGTGAATGTCCACTGCCAGCTGACCACGGCAGATGTCAATCTGCTTGCTCTTTCCTACAGAGACAAGAGAGCCTTCAGCGTCAACTCACAGCCCAACAGACTTTAAGGTTTCTGTCAACACCGAAAATACTTATTTTTGTGTTTTAAACAAACAAGCAAGCAAGAAAACAAACAAACAAAAACAGGGTCTCATTGTGTAGCCTTGGCTGTCCCGGAACTCACTTTGTAGATCAGGCTGGCCTTGAGCTCACAGAGATCTGCCTGTTTTTGCCTCCAAAGTGCTGAGATTAAAGGTATGTATCACCACATTTGGCAAAAATAATTTTTAAATATTGCATTTTGGTGTGTGTGTGTGTGTGTGTGTGTGTGTGTGTGCGCGTGAACATGAGTGTACATGTGGGTGTGTGGGTGCACACGTAGAGGTCAGGGGACATACTGTTACAGCAGGTTCTCTCTCCCTACCGTGTGGGCCCTGGGGATTGAACTCAGGTAGTTAGGCTCTGCAGCAAGCTCCTTTACCCACTGAGCCAGTTTGCTGGCTTCTGTAAATATTTTAACACTTCCTCAGTTTAAATAGCCAACACTGTTACTATTACTTTTACTTCTGATACAGGTCTAATAACCCACAGTGAATAGAATGCCCCTGATCTGAAAAATTTGAAGCCCCTGATCTGAAACATTTGAAGCCGCAGCATGCGTTCCAGGTGAGAAATCCTACACCTGACCTCCAGTGATGAGCTGCCAAGAAACACACCGAGGCACTGAGGAAATCATATAGAATTCTCACCGTGTCACATATGTGAGGGACCTGTTAACTCTATTTTGTTTTCTTTCATTTTTCGAGAAAGGATTTCTCAAAATGTGTAGCCCTAGCTGTCCTGGACTCAATTTATAGACCAGGCTGGCCTCAAACTCACAGCAATCCACCTGCCTCTGCCTCCCAAGTGCCGGGATTAAAGGCGTGTGCCACCATGCCCGGCTAGTCTATGAGCTATGAATGAACTTTGTGTAGAGCTTGATTCTCATCCCTCCCCATCCCCCCAGTATCTCTGAGGATAGACATATACTTCAAAGTGTGAGAAGATACCGCTGATGTGCGCCATCTCTGGCGTCAGGCATTTTGGACAAGAGACACTTCACCTGCTCTTGTGAGACGGCACACGGTGTGTGCCAGGCCCTGTGTTGAGCACCTCAGACCCTGTCCCATGGAGTGAGGACTCCATGACGGCCCCTCCCATGAACTAGCCTCCTGTCCTTCTCCCAGAGTGAAGGGCAGATGGCAAAATCTGCACGTGTTTTTGCCTACATATAGGTAGGTGCACCACGTGTGTACCTGATGCCTGTGGACACCAGAAGCTGGAACTGGAGTTACAGATGGTTGAAAGTCACCGTGTGGGTGCTGGGGACCGAACCCAGGTCCTCTGTAAGAGTCTCAACTGCACTTAACCACTGAGACATTCTTTTTTTTTTTTTCTTCAAAAGTTTAAAAAGATCTATGTATTTTAATGTAAGTGGGTATTTTGCCTCCATGCATATATGTTCACCGTGGGTGCCTAGTGCCCACATCAGCCAGGAAACAGTGTTGGATCACCTGGAAATGGAGTTACAGAGGGTTGTGAGCTGTCATGTGGGTGCTGGGAATTGAACCGGGGTCCTTTGAAGAACAGCCAGTATTCTTAACCAATGAGCTGCTTTCTTTTTAAAATACTACCTTTATCTCTCTCTCTCTCTCTCTCTCTCTCTCTCTTTCTCCCTATATGTGTGTACACATGCCACAGCATGGTGGTGGAGGTCAGGAATCAACTTGTGGCGGTTGGTTATTGCCTTCTATTGGGTGGGTCCTGGGGATTGAACTCAGGTCATCAGGCTTGGGGTCAAAAGCCTTTACCTGCTAAGCCACCTCTCCAGGCCACAGAGGCTGCGTTTTTAATCATGATACATCTCTGGGCCTGCGGGGGGTCAAGATTCATGCTAATCCCAGCGGCCAGGCACATACATGAAGAATAACAGGAAGCCTAGGCTTCTGCAGCCCCCCTTCCTTTCTGATCAAGACTATTATTTCCCCGTCTTGTTCAGCCAAATGACCAGTCTTGAGTCTGCTATTATTTTTGGCCGACTGCAATTTGTAGAAATAGCGAGTCTCTTGTATTTAGCACCCCCCCCACAGTAGGCCCTCAATAAACATGCACTGATTGAATAATGGATGACTGAACCATTAAATGTGATTCAGATGTGCGTTGTTATGTGGACCTAGTACGTTGTAGGGTTCACAGAAACTGAAATTCCTCTTCTGTTTGCTGTGCTGTCTCTGGGACTCTAGCTCCCTTAAGAGCATTTCCTGATCACTCAGGAAGCACAGAGTCTGGCAGTGGCTTTCACAGGCTGCCTGGTGGAGACAGGTATCTTGAGAGAGCTCTCTTCATGCTAATGCTTTCAAGCCAGGCCTCCTGCTTGAGGGCCGGAGGAGCCTCGCTTCTTGGCATTTTTAAAGCAGTCACGCTACCCACAGTAGGACCACAGTTCTCCCAGCATCCATCAGTGCCCGTTTCTTAGATGCTGGCAGGGCAGCTTGTTCTCAGGACACTCACCTGTGACCAAGGCAGGGGTCCCGAGCTTCCTGATCACACAGAGGACCGGTCCATCCTGGGTGGCACTCGCACACCACGCTGTCCTTCTCCACGGAGCGACACAGGCCGTGCCGACACACAGTGCAGGACTTGCAGCCGGGAGAGACCCCCAGGGACTGAGGCGGGAGGGCCTTGAAATCCTGCAACTCGTTGTTGATGCGCACTTCGTGGATACAGCCGTGGAAGCCGCCCAGCGGCCTGTCTGCGCCCTGGCGTAAGGCTGAGAGGCCAGTGGAGGTGGGGATCCCTGTGGGAGGAAGCCAGGCCAGCCTGAAGACACTCCCGAGTCCTGCCCCCACCCCCGAGCCTTCAACGTGAGAACACACGCAGTGCACACACGCATGCTCACAGTTACCATGCAGAGCCCTGGGCCTCTGCTGCTCACACTGAACTGACAGTTCAAACCCTGGACCTTATCCTCATGGGGACTGTGTCCTTGCTCTGGGGCTGTTGAAACTCAATTTATCAGCAGTATCTAAATTCAGGGATAATTTTACAGAAGTCTGCATTTTCAGCTTTCGAAGGAGAAACGAGAGGAGCTGTCATCTACCGCCACACAGTCCCCCTGGCTTAACTGAGGCCCACCCCTTAGGCCATCCTGCTTTTCCCACCAGGTTGAGGTGCTCCCTGTGCAGCTTCCTGTTTGAAAGCCCACAGCAAAGGAGCTGAAGTTGGGGAGAGAAGATACGTGCATGTGTATTGGGGGGTAGCTTGTGTCAGTGCAGCTGTGGGGTTCAAGGTGTCCAGACGATTTTGCTTCCCTCTGTACTATGCCGATGCCTTTCTCAGGTATATTAGCAGACTATGGGTAAAGGCCTGACCTTGTTCTCAGTGATGTCTGATCCGTGTTTTCTCTCTTCTTTTACTGTTGGGCATATGGCTTAATTGTTGTGCATGCCTAGCATACACACAGCCCTGGGTTCAAACCCCAGCACTGTATAAAGCGGACATAGTGGCACATGCCTGTGCTCCCTGTACTACATAGGTGGAGGCAGGAGCATCTGAAGTTCAAGGTTAGCCCTGGCTATGGATGAAGTTTGAAGCCGGACTGGGCTACATGAGACCCTGTCTATTAAACAAAACAAAACAAACAAAAACAAAACCCCAAAACCCTTTACTTTTTTTCTTCCAGTTCCTTCCCAGACCCCATGTTGGCTGGAAAAAGTGCCTTTGTTCTGCCCACAGGGGGAGCGGGTGCCAGGAGGGGGGCAACATTCTTCCTTGTGGAGAAGCTGCTTCCTGAGGAGCACTCTGTGTTCCTCCCCTGCACCTGAACGGCCTGTCCAAAGTGTAAGTCCCTGGGTCCATGCCAGCCCTTGGCAGGCGAGAGCAGGACTGAAGTCTTAGGAATCTGCATTGAACCAACTGCTTTGGTGGCTGTGTGTGAACGTGTGTGTCTCTGGGGACAGAAGCCACCCTCCGATTTTTAGTTTTTCTCTTTTTGCATATAATTCAAGCCCCACCAGCCTAGGAGCTTCATTGCAGGTCTAGGCAGCTTAGGTGGTTTGCCATTTTGGCCTTTGTACAACCTTGACCTCAGTGTGGTGCTTCTTGCCATGACCGAAAGGTGGCAGGGTACTGCCACAGAGCTTGCAAATTGCAGCAGAGCCTGGACACCCTTCCATTTACTCTTTTCCTCTCCTCGTGCCCTGCACACCTGCTTTTCCCACAGAGGCCCACCAATTTTCCTTTATGAGCATCCGTCCAGAGTCTGTTCCCTAGGACCGGCCTAATGCCTGGTCGCTCTTTCAGCAACCCGTTGTTGTCACTTCCTCCAGAAAGTCTTCCCTAAATGACTTTGGCTGTAGGTTCCAGAGAGATATCAGGGGATCAGGTCTGGGTGTCAGTGTGGAAGCAGAAAGCCAGAAAGGTGGAAGGGGTGGGGTGACGTGGTGTGAGCGGGAGCGTTACCTCCAAGATAGAGAGGGCTGTTGATGCCCACTGCTGGCTGCTTCTGGAGCTTCCCCAGGCTCTTGGGGGCTCCTTTGTCTACCACCAGGTTCAGGGTCTGGTTCAGCATCACCAGCTCCACACTGTGAAACTGACCATCATTCACCGTCTCCACGCTGGACAGGAGAGAAAGGAAAAGAGCCACAGGTCAAGTGTGTCCATGGCCAGGCGCAGGGGCTGCAGTTGGCCTTTGTACTGTGTGAGCTCTGTTTCACTTTCATTCAGAAACAACATCAGATTACAGAAGTTGCAAAGAGAAAAACAAACTTTTTCCTCCTCCCCCCAGGCTCTTCAATTACTTCCATTTGACCCTCCCTACACTTTTTCTGAGTAATGCTGATATAAGGGTACCGTATGCATGTCATGACCCTTGACCCCCTCACTCAGTCCTCCCAAGGACAGGGCTGACTTTCTTACATAAGCCCAGTATCCTGACTGGGCAAGGGACAGTTAATGTACACGGCAGCTCTTTATAGGTCCAGATGGGCGGTGGTTTCTGCTCCCACCGCAGAGCCAGCCTAGGGGCACTGCAGTTGCCTCTCCATTCTTGCCCTGGTTTTTGTTCACAGAGCAGGCAAGCTACCCCTAGAGCTCAGGTTGGCTCTATCAACACAATCGCTCTTTGATGATGCCGTCCCTTCAAGTGTCCCATTTTGTCCGTCAACCTCACTGAAGAGTTAGCTTTGTTCTAAGAAACATCTGGGAGAAACAGGTTTAGTATGATGTGATTTCTTCTTCTTTTTTTTCTAGCATGTATGATACAAACTCTCTCAGTTAGGATTTCAGTAATCAGTCTTCGAGCCACGTAAATCCATTGCGTAACCACCAGTTCTGAGCCTGCCTCATCTGAGGGAAGAGTGTTTTGTGTTATGCCAAGTGAATCTTAGCCTCACTCTAGAACTATAGAGTTGGCAGCCTAGGGAATCAGAACTGTTTGCTCCCCTCCTCCAGCTAATCTGCGGCAGAGCAGGGACTCCCTGTGAAGCGGGCACCAGATAACCTACTTCACAGATAAAGGTGCCGAGGCCAAGAGAGGTTAAGTGATCTGTCTAGGGTCATCAGCTAACACATGCCACAGATAGGGCTTATGGGCCAACTTTTGATTCCAAAGTTCTGTTCCTTCCAGGACTCTGTTCTTGGCAAGGGTTGGGAGAGAAGAGTGGGAGGTGACAGGAGTTTGGGGGATGCGAAGGAAAGGACTCCGTGGGGAGTCCAGATCTGTCTCAGTGACTCAGGTGTAGGAGGCAGAGAGGAGATCCTCACTCTCCTTGAAGTCCCTTTGGGATCCCCACTGATTTTACAGGTAGCAGGGACAGTTTCAACTTGACTGTGGCATTTCAGAAGAGGGGAGGGAGACTGCCTGGGTGGAAAGGAGAGAGCGGCCATTTCCCATCCTCTCACTGCTGGGTAGGACAACAGCCAGTCACAGAATGCCCCTGTCTCAGTGTCCTCCTCCACAAAGGGGAGAGTAGCCTGTCACAATTATTGGGTGATCAAATTATTTGGGAGGATGTGAACAGTTACTGGTTATATTTATGAGGGGATAAGGAGAGAGCTGGGCCAGTGAAGGGCTAGTCTTGAAAACACTGAGTTGGGTCCCCAGAACCCACAGAAGAAGCCACCACCCGATGCACACTAGCAAGCCTACCAACAGGGAGTCGGTTCCAGGCCAGTGAGAGACCGTGTCTCCAAAGAAGGTGGACAGCCACCTGAGGAACGATTTCTGAGGCTGTCCTCTGGCCTCCACGTGCACATGCACACACATATAGAGGACGCTAGCAATAAGAACCCGGCACAGCCTGCATCCTGGTGAGCCCTACTGTGGCTCTGGTCCCGGGAGAAAGCAAAATGCTGGAGAGGAACACGCAGGAGCCTGGGGTCTACCCAAGTTCCCCAAGAAATCTTTCATAGCCATTGGTCCACGTATCCCTTTTTCCTTCCCTCCTCCTTCTTCCCACTCCTGCACACCTCACTCTTTCCTTTCCATCCACATGTCCTGCCTATCTATCCATCTACCTATGCTTTCACTGAGGGCTCTGGGCCTCACAGTCTTAGATGCCAGGGGACCAGTAAGGAATCATGAAGCCCACACTCCACTCTCCATACCTGTCCTCTAAATCAAGTGGCCAACTTTTGAGCATAAAGTCTGGCCAAGAAACAGGAAAAATGATGGTGGGGCAGAAGCTGAGAGACCACTGGGGGATCTAGTTTAGGGATGGGGGAGCTATGCGAATGTGTCGGAAGCATCTCTACCTTCTTCAAGTCATGAGTGAAGAGGGGAAGGCAGAGGCTGTCCTCTTGCAGATGAGTTGATGAAGGTTAAAGAAAGAGGGCTGGGCCCTCACTCAGTTTTCCAACCAAGTGCAAAGCTGCGTCCCTGACCACCTCCGTCACTGAGAGGAGGAAGGAGCTGTTTGGGAACTCAGCTTCAAAGGTTGCAGTCCATAGCTGTTTTAGGCCAGTGTTGGCAGAGACCTGTTTACTTCTTGGTGGCTGGGAAGCAAAAAGGAAGAGGCTGGGTCCCGAGGTCGAGGTCTCAATGTTCCCTTTAGGGGCACACTCACCCAGTGACTTCACTTCCTCTTCCAATGCCCCATGGACTGGAGGCTGAAGATATTAAAGACCCAAGGGCTAGCAAGTAGACTCGTGCATTGGGTGGCCTCCCCATCAGAGAGAGCTGTGAAGCCCACATAGTGGTGAATGGCCTTTCTTCTTTTCCTTCCAGAACCAACTAAGGATGTCGAGGGAGTCGGGGCAGTCATTTTCCTGTCCTAGATATACTCAGGCACATCAAGCGACGCTGTTAGTTCCTTTCTGGTGGCTAAGTCCATTTCCTTGTTCTTTCCTGAGCTCTGTAGAGCTGGCCGAGGCCTTGGTGCATGGTTGAAGGATACAAGACCAGAGATGGTGCTTTCAGGAGCTGCAGGTAAAGTCTGCACCCCAGGCAATGTTGGGCATCCCTGGCTCCATGGACAGCCTTGTCTACCTGCTCTACCCACCCTTAAAAAAAAGTTGTAGGGGCCGGAGAGATGGCTCGGCGGGCAAGTAAGCTTGCTGTGTAACAGTGAATACCAGAGGTTGGATCCTAGAACCCTCGTAAAGGCCGACACAGCCAGCGGTGTGTGTGTGTGTGTGTGTGTGTGTGTAATCCCAGAGTTACGGAGAGATGGGAAGTGGAGACAAGAAAGTGCCCGGAAGTTCACAGATCAGCCAGCTTGTCACACACAGTAAACAAGAGTGGATGGGAAGACTAACACATGGGGTCGCCCTCTGACCTCCGCAGGCCTGCCCTGGCTGGCGTGCATATGCCTGCACTCACAGTCACATACACACACACACATATACACACACACACACACACAAAGTTGTTTTTTTTTTTCAAAGTTGTAAACATTAGTCTTCCAAATAAAAATATCAGTGGAGAGAAGTGCTATGCTGCTAAACAAGAAACAACAAGAACAACAACAACAAAGATGGTGAAAGTTAGAACCGAACCTTCCTGTTTGCTCTCAGAGAAATGGCTGCGCTGCATTGGGAAGCCCTGGTGATTAGGCTCCTGGAGATGGCATTAGGGATTTCAGGGGAGATCTCCCTCATTGCCCACTGGGGCCCCTACAGAGCCAGTGTGTTGCCAGGCTGGATATTGGTCTGCCAGAACTGCAGTTACAGGTGGTAGTGGGTTGCACAGTATGGGTGCTGGGAGCTGAAGCTGTGTCTTCTGCAAGATCAGCAGGTGTTCTTGACTTTCTCTTGCTTTTAACAGCGGCAGTGGGTGGGCCGTGGGGTAAGGGCAGGAGCTCAAAATCTTCATTTAACCCTAACAAGCCCTCAGGCAGGAGACACAGCTTTCCTTGTTTGGAAAGAGGAGACTTACTGCCCAGGGAATTAGGGTGCCTCATGAAGAGTCTCAAGTGGAAATAGTGGAGTCAGGGCTCTTCAGCTCATGTCTCCCAGGTATGGACTCTAGGCCATTGTACAAGAAAGATTATTGGGTGCTCATTTCTCCCTGATGCCAAGAGTGACCAATAGGTGGCGACAGAGCCCTGCAGGAACAAAGAGATCCTGGGATTGCTTTAGGCAAGCAGCCAGGACCCAGACTGACTCCTGCACCCTAGTAACACATTCTGGAGACACACAGTGGGAAGGTGGGTTTAATGGAAACCCGACCTGTGTCTAGGACAAACTCTTCCCATCCTGGGCTTCCTCTGAGCAATCAGGCTTGTCATCCCTCAAACAGGAGTGATAATATCCACTGGTTCATGCGCTGAGGATCAAATGGGCAGTGGATGGGCTGGTGGTAATTCAAACTGCCAGGGTATGCGCTCAGCCAGGTAGAGCTGACTCATACATGGAGTTTTGAATGGTGAACCTTACAAGACCCTCGACATAGACCCCCTAAACCCTGAATTTCCAGTTTCTCTTGACAATCTATAGCTCTCGTTGTACAACAGCACCCACTGGAGTTCCTGTCAGCTGCCCCTTCCCACAGGCCCTGGCCCTGTAGGCAGAGGAGCCTTATGGTAAGTTTCCATACTGAAGGCATGGCCTATGCTGGGGCAGGAAAGAGCCAGCTGAGCTTTCTGTGTCTGCCCTGTGGCCTATAGCAGAGTCTTGGCAAGCCTCTTCACTTCTTAC
The DNA here is from genome assembly GCF_030254825.1 of Meriones unguiculatus. Lineage (NCBI taxonomy): Eukaryota > Metazoa > Chordata > Mammalia > Rodentia > Muridae > Meriones > Meriones unguiculatus. Next base: position 34,018,468 of record NC_083359.1, read on the forward strand.
AACTACCGGGGACCTGAGTAGAATCAGGGATGGCAGAAGGGAGGCCCTGGTATCCAGCTGCTCCAGAAGGGTGAAGCCTACAGGGGTCCATGCAGCTCATCCTTTCTTGAGGCTGGTTCATGGGGCTCTCAGGGGACAGAAACCTGTGGGCTACCAACGTCCCCAATGGGCCAGTTTTGGTTTGGCTGCTTGGCTTTCATTCAAGGCTGATTGAGCCTCCCAGATGGCAAGAAGTCATTGCAATGACCCCGAGGAATGGCCTTCTGTCCCCTCAGCTGCTGTCAGCTCCCAGTTGTGAGATACAACGTGGTGTCTCCCTTCCTGCCCTGTGGAAATGCTCCTTAGTGATAACGTAGACCCTCCTACCCCTAAAGCCCTTCTTCTATCTTCCAGGCAGGAATATTTACTTCTTGTTCGGAAGTGTCCCCATAGCAGGCTGGGGGGCCTCCAGGGAGGCCTGTTAAATTCTGCCGGTGTCACCACTGTCTGTCTACACGGGTGTCTTCTTCTGTGTGGGGGATGTTTAATCTTGTGTTCCCTACACTAGGCCCAGGTACCCGATAGGTGTTTGCCAAGTCAGTCGGTGAGAGAGAGATAACACTTCAGACTGAGCATCCCTAGACCCGAAAATAAAAAAATGCAAAAGAGTCCAAAATTTGAAAAAACAAAACAAAATGAAATTGAGTGCTAGCATGATGTCACAAGTGGAAAATTCCACACATGAGCTCATGCGATGAGTTGCAATCAAAACATGCATTATTAAGAATATTGTGTATTCTCTAAAATTGCACTTAGATTATGTGGATGATGTGCATAGAGACATACATGAACTGCCCCATGAAATCACTTTTCATGTGGGATTTCCGGAGCCTGGGCGCCCTTATGATTAGTTGCTGAAGGCAATAATGGTCTGCCACCAGGATTGGCACGAGAATCCAAGTCATCAGCCTGGATGCCCATCATCTGGTTCTTTCCAAAGGCATGCCATCTCCCCAGTGGACTCATTAAACTCGCACAACCCCCTGGAGGCAGCTTTATGCAGCAGCAATGGTTTTCTGGTCCCTAACTCAGCGCAGTGTTTCCAGAAGGCCCCTCACTTTGCATAGAGCCCTGCTGCTCCTGGAAGCTCTTCCAACTTTTACGCGGCAAGTCCTCTGCTCAAGGAGGGGAACAGCCCAAAGGGATGAAGTCTGAGCCCGCTCTTCTCTCTTTGCTTTTCAGCTGCCATGTGGTGAGCTGCTTCCAGCATGTTTAGAAAGTCAAGGGGTGAAGCCAAAGGACCGTGGACCGAAATCTCTAAAACTGTGAGCGAAGAGAAACCTTCCCTCTTTATAAGCCAATATTTTGTTACAGCTACCGCAAGCTGCCCAACCTCTAGAGTGACTGTTAAAAAGACTTAAGTTTAGGGAACACTGTCTTGAAGAATAGTTTGAAAGTCATTTTAAGCACAGTCCTGTTCCCTGGGTGCTCTTGAACTTCCTCTCCTTGAATTGCATTCCAGTCGGCCTGCTTTCTTTCTTAAACTAATAAAAGATTAGAATGACATTTTGAAAAGGGCACCTCATTAGGCAGCCTCGTCTCCATTGGAGCACCTGGCTCCATGCGCTGTAGCCAGCTGGCCATTTATCTTATGGTAATGAGATGTCATCTCCCCACATGGGCCTGCCTTCCCTTTTCTGCTTCTGCGCCAGTAGTACCTTTCCCCCCTCCCACCTGCCACTTCGTGAGAAGCATGTCTGTGTGGGCCAGGAGGCCTCAGAGTCACCTGGGATCTGTGGCTGAGAGGGAAGGTCTTTACCTGTACACTGTGGTTGGCGGGGAGCTCAGGCTGTCATACACGAGTCTCACGTGGCCCTGGTACAGCTCCAGTGCCAAGGGGTCGTTGTCCCCCTTGTAAAGAAGGATGCCGTTGTCCTTGTCAGTGGCCACCTGGGGAGAGCAGCCAGGATGTGTGGGTTAGGACTTTACCCAAGCTCCAACAGCTCCTGACTCACTCCTAGCACCCGCTTCAGGTGGCTGCCTCAGAGCCTCGACCAGATTAGAATTCAAATCTGTATCTCCTTCCCCATCTGGCTTGTCTATTCCAGAAGGCAAGACTCAAGCTTAGACTTCAGGAAACGCAAGCCAAGCAAATGGCTTCATCAAATGTGCATTGAGCACGTACTATATGCCATGGCTTCAGGGTCACTGACCCCTCAAGGGTGCTCAAGACCCTTACATAAGAGTATCTGCATTGAAGCCATGTGCTCCTCCTAGGTGACTTCCATCCTCTCTGGATGAATGACACCACCCGACACGGGGAAAATGCTATGGTGAGAGCTTCAATGCGTATGTAGTGTTACTATCACGGTCAAACTTGAGATTGTGATGTAACCTTGTCGTCTACAAATTCATGATGGAGAACTGTGTGGTCAACTTACAAAAAAAAAAAAAAATCACAAATTAAAGGCGTGCTGGAAAACAAGGAAACAAGTGAAAATATCCCATAATGTTTTAAGGAAGTTTCTGATTTTTGTCTGGATTATATTCATAGCTACCCTTGACGACGGACCGAGGGCTGTGGGTTGGACTGACCTGGTGGGGGCTAAGTGCGTCCACACACGTTCAATATAGTGGCAATTTTCTTTAAACTGCTTTGGATCTGTGGTTGGTTGAGTGCACGGGCGCGGAGACTGGGCTAGTTTTATCTACTCATGCCAGGAGGCCCCGGCTCTGATCTGCCTCCCCTACTAGTACGCAACGGGATCCGACAAAGTATCTGCCCCGTTTGAAGCCCCCGTCTCCCTGCATGAATCATATAATAATAGTTGAACAACAAAGGCTAAAGACTACAACTTAACTCACTGTAATCCTAGGAAGCGAGCAATCTGTTCAGAGTCATCTGGGAGAGTCTTAACGATGTCTGAGCAAGTCAGCACGCGTCTTTGCCGGGGTAACACGAGTTTAAAGCCAAGCCCTGCTTAGGATTCTAGGTGCCGTGGTGGCTGGAAGCAGAGCCTGGCAGGCAGAGGCTCTCAAGACGCCTTTGCTGACGGAGTATAGGAGCTCCAGGTGAAATCACTTGGCTAAAGTCACGGAGCCCCCAGCGTGTGCCCAGCAGCAACCAGCAGCGCCTGGGCTACTAATTGGCCAGCACCGTCCAGCTGCAGGGATGGGCCTATGCTGCCCAGAAAACAACTTGGTTCACACTGAACTCTTTTCCATTCCCTGAGTGTGTCCCGCTTGCTCGTGCCTCCGGGCCTGTGGTTCTCAACCTTCCTAATGCTGCAACCCTTTAATACAGTTCCTCACGTTGTGGTGACCCCTCCCCCCCATACAATTATTTTGTTGCTGCTTTATAACTGTAATTTTGCTACGGTGATGAACTGTGATGCAAATATCTGATAGCTGACCCTGTGGAAGGGTTGTTAGACCCCCAAAGAGGTTGAGAACTGCAGCTCACTCAGCTGCCTCCTCCCTGTCTTTGTTCAACCACCTCAGTTTCTTATTCTCCTCCCTAGAATTCTGGCCAAGTCCTGCATTAGCTTTGGAGATCACTTAGCTCTTCCTGCCTCTGACAGCGGCCTCTGATTCCTCCTGATAGGCTGGGAACACGTCCTCCTCTGTGCTCCAGTCAGCATCCAGCATCTCTTGTCGTGTCTCTTTTCCTGTCATCCTGGCTGCTCTGTCTTACATACCACCGGGTCCCCATTGTCCAACATATGACAGTTGCAGAAATGATTTTTAAGGGATGAACGAGGGGATAGTGAGATAGTGAGAAGCCGGTGCCTGCTGTGAGACTCAGCAGGGGTTTTCTGCTCTGAACTGAGCAGGCCCAGCTCCTGCCAAGCTGAGCACTGTCTTTGATATTCTGGGAGAAGAGGCAGCCTTGCTAGCAACCTGGGAAACCCCAGCTATAGTTGGGAGGGAAGAGAGAACATACGTGCAGTGAGATGTTGGCCTGGGGCCGGACCTTGGCGGAGGCCAGTTCCACGTAGGAGTCCTTGCCCACAAAGTTCACAGTGATGAGCTTCTCACACCTGGGCCCGGCAAAGCCTGGGGGGCAGCGGCAAGTGGGCTCCTGCTGCACCACAATGCACTGTGCCCCGTTCTGGCACTCGTACTGGTCGCAGGGGCTGGTCTGCAGCAGAACCATGGGTGGAGGGTGCTCACAGAAGAGCCCACTGGAAACAGAGTGTTGGAGAGAGGAGACATCCATAGTTATAAAGAGGAGAGTTGGAGTGGGAGGCTCCAATTTTGCCTCTAACTGGAGCAAGTTCTTTTCTTTAAGTTTCAGCCTCTCTCTCTCTCTCTCTCTCTCTTAAAGTGAATCAATGAAGGCAACGATAGCCCAGGTCAGTGGGTAAAGGCGTCTGTTGTTAAGCCTGATGACCTGAATTCAAATTCCTGGCACCCATGGGAGAAGAGAGAACTGACTGACTCTTACAAATTGTCCTCTGCTTTCAATGAGTATGCCATAACATGAGTGTGTGTGTGTATACATACAATAAGTAAACAAATGCAAAAACTAGAGAAATAACTGAATCAGATTAGAACGAAAATTTTAGAGTCATCAGAATAGACTGGGGTGAGTCTGTGGAGCATAGACTGAATGAATAAACATAGCACGGCATAGCTGGCCAGCAGGGAAATTCTGCCCTACAAAGGAAGGAGTTCTGACACCTGCAACAACACAGATGGGCCTTGAGAGTTCTGCACTAAGTGAAAAGAGCCAGCCATAAGGCCAGCACCTGATTACTCAAGCGAGACTGTTCAAATGGAGAACTGGGGTTCACGTGCATGTGACAATGTGACCTTGGACTCATACCCAACGTCCACATGGAGTTGCCCTGGTTAGGTGTAGGGAGACCTGCATCCCTGCCCCCTTCTGCCATCTAGTCTGGGCTACCTTGCTTTTGCTGTGCTCCTCTGCCATACCTGAAGCCCTGGGGGCAGATGCATGTGTAGCCATTGACTTCGTCCACACACTGAGCTCCGTGGCGGCACTTGTGAGCTGCACAGTCATCGTCGTCTGTCTCACACAGCTTGCCACTGTAGCCAGGCACACACTCACACCTGGAACATAGGGAGACGCTTGCTCAGGGCCTGCTTGCTTGCTTGCAGGTGCTCTTGTGCCTGCCTTTGCCAAAACTCTCATCCCACCTACTCTAGTTCCCTAAGGGTTCACCAGGCCTGCCTCTGCTACTGGCTTCCACTCGTGGTCCATGGCCTTTGGTCCCAGAGTCAAGGTCTGTCAGAACCAGGCTGGGAGCACAGGATGGATCACACAGCTTTTGGGTCAGACCTGGTTCCTTCTACTTAGAGTTGACATTCTGGGTATCTTTGGTGTCAGACACCTGCCTGAGCACCTCCACGGAGCCTCTCATCAGAGCCCCAGGGGCCTGCAGGGGAGGGTCCTACCCCAAGCAGCATTCAAGCCACCTCCCCAGAGCCACATCAAGTGACAGGTACACTTACTGCATCTGCTGCTATTCTAGTGTACTGGCCACTCATGGCCTCTCTATCATGTATGTTCTCTCAAAGCCACTGGTCCTCAATAAACTCTACTCACCTGGATATAAAGTCAGAGAGTGCAATATAGAGATGCTGACAACGGATGATGGGAATGATGGTATCTGTACAATCATTGCCTTTGTTTTATTGCCTGTTTGGATATTGGAACTAAGGAAGAATTAAAAGCTCTTGTCTCCCAGAAAACAGGATGGAAGCAGCTGCCCTTGCTTAGGCTCCAGTCCAGCTGGTCCAGCCCTTACCTAGAAAGCAGTGGGCCCAAAGCCCTACCATACTTTCTAGCACCCAAACCAAGCCAGTATGTAGTCAGAACATGTGTCTGTGGCTCACTTGTTTGAGGTAACACAAGACGGAGATCCCTGCATTGAAACAGATGCGACAGCGCCTGGGGCCAAGGCACCTCTATAAACACATACAGACCCAGTGTCTGCAGGTCCCACTCCCTCCTGTGAAGCCTGTGCGATTCTCTGGCCCATCAGCTCAATACTGCCAGGCAAGGAAAAGTCAAAATGCCATCTGTGCAAATTAAAGCGAGAGGGGACAGTGGCAGGGAGTTCAGGGTAAGCAAGAGTTCTGGATTCCTAGCTTGCACCCTCAGGACCTGACTGACACACACACACACACACACACACACACACACACACAAAAGGTAAAGAGGTAAAGAGACACTCATCTTCCTTCCCTTACAAACATTCGGAAGGGGCTGGTAGGGAGGAGGGGAGTTGGAAAGATATCTCAGTGGTTAAAAACCACTTTCTGCTCTTACAGAGGTCCTGAGTTCAATTCCCAGCAACCCACATGGTGGCTCAAAACCATCTATTATGTGATCTGATGCCCTCTTCTGGCATGCAGGTGTACATGCAGATAGAGCACTCATAAATAAATAAATAAATCTTAAAAAAAAAAAAACCAAAGATTCTGAAGGGGCGTTCTAGTATCTGAAGTCTGACTGGGTGGGCCCATGTATGTGCTGGAGCACTAGGCTCCTACTGGTTCACCTTTATGTACCTGTCTGCAAATCTAACATGTGCAGCCTACCGCCCCACCAGAGCATATTTTAGGGACATGGTTTGCCAAAGTGTGTGTGTGTTTTCTGACTTTGTTTATTTGTTTCTGAGACAGGGTTTCTCTGTGTAGGCTTGGCTGCCCTAGAACTCACTCTGTAGACCAGGCTGGTTTTGAACTCAGAGATCCGCCTGCCACTGCCTCCTGAGTGCTGGGATTAAAGGCCTGTACCGCCACCGACCATTGTTCATTTGTTTTTAAAGATAAGGTCTTACGACAAGGCCAGGTAAGCCTCAAGTTTCCCACGCTGCTGAGGATGGCCTCAAACTCTTGTCTTCTCTACCTGGGTCTCTAAGTCCTCATGTTAAAGTGTTTGCCACAAGGCTGGGGAGACGGTTCAACAGTTAAACGTACAGCTGTTCTTACAGAGGCCCCAAGTTCATCTGCCAGCACCCACGTCAGGCAGCTTACAACTGCCTATAACTATAGTTCCTGTGGGACCTGACACCCTCTTACGGCCTCTGTGGGAACTGCACACACATGCATATGCACAAATACATAAACAAAAAAAAAAAAATTGGGGTGAGGGGGCAGATTTAGAGAGATGGCTCAATGGTTAAGAGCACTTGACGCTTTTGCGGAGGATCCAAGTTTGGTTCTTGGCATCCATATGGCAGATCACAACGGGCATGTATGTATATATGTATGTATGAATGAATGTATGTCTATACAGATGTGTATTTGCACACATAAAATGAAAATACATATTTGAAAAATTTAAGAAGCGTATGCCACTATAATTTCAGCCGGCTTTCTAAAGAAACAAACGAGAAATTTGAGGCATGGGGAATATGCTTCATTTCAACACTTCAGCTGCTGGTAAAACTGGGTCTGCGGATGGGAAGGCCAACACGAACGGGGCACAGTGACATACGTGCACAAGTATGTCGAAATGAAACCCATTATTTTGTAAACTAGCTTTAAGAAGTAATAACCAAACCAAACCCCAGACGTGGCAGGCATCTTAGTTTGCATTACCTGGATCCAAAAGAGCCCTGGAGGACGGCAGAAACTAACCGACCTTCTCCAAGGTGCAAACAGCTTCCCAGCATTTAACAGGATAGAATCAACCCTTGAAAGTATGAAGTTCAAGGCATCTGATGAGGAGGGAAGCTACTCTCACTTTCAAACCCAGTGGTGGAGGTGTGCAGGCAGAAGTATCTACAGACTTCAATGGGCATGGGCCTTCTCAGGCATTAATGAAGGATTTTGCTCCTTAAAAAAAAAAAAAAAATGCAGCCAGGCAGTGGTGGCAAACGACTTTCATACCAGCAGGCTGCTGATCTCTGAGTTCTAGGCCAGCCTGGTCTACAGAGTGAGTTCCAGGTCAGCCAGGGCTACACAGAGAAACTGGTCTCAAAACAAACAAACAGACAAAAGCAAACACACAAACAAACACACACAAACAAAATGCAGCTCTGACAGGGAAGCCTGGGCAGGGACTGGCACTACTTTCCTAACACATTTCGGTGAGATGCTGGTTTGAGGACCTTCCTCCCCACAGCAGGGTCTACGCCACACTTCTTAGATTACAGAGTCAGCAGGTGGTGCCACTTCAATCTTCTTCTTCATTTTTTTTTTTTCCTTTCAAACATTTTGCACTAGCTTCCATATTAATAGTGTGTAAAGTTTGTGTTGGATCTAGGAACCATGGACCAAGGATGCCTGGGGTATCTGCATTTAGCTAAGAAATCCGCCAGGCCTGGAACTGACTTGCAGCCCCTTCTCTTCCTTAGTTCCCTGGCAGCTGGGTGTGTGTCACTGGGTATGGGCTGGGAGGGCCCCAGTTTCTCCACTGGAAGCTTGAAGTGTTCAGGAGACGAGGTACTGCATGGAGTTTTCCGTGTACACAAATCAATGAGATCTCTGTTATTACGTTCTGGGCCTCCAAGCAGATCTGCCTGACATTGGGACCTCATTAGAGTGTCTCCGGGGATAAGCAAAGGTCACCCCGACTGCATCACCCTCTCTTATTAACATCCCTCTAGGGTGCTGTGGGATATCAGGTGTTTGATGATGGGGTGGGGAGGATACAATAATAAAATGCCTCATTGGGAGAATAGATTATTGTTTTAAGTGCATTTGATTATACCATTACTGCGTTGGCTTCGAGACTTTCTGAGACACTGTCTCCTAGGAGATAGGACATGACATATAAATAAGATGACTTAAGGGAAGCTTGGCTGGCGCCTTTCTTTCCTACACTGTCTCAGACTCAAGGGCCCTTGCTTATAGTAGAGCGTGAGGTTCTCAGAAAAAAAGTCAGAGGATCGTGGAAAACCTGGCAGCTCTCTCTGTGTCCACACCCACCCCTGATCACTTCCCATGGCCCGCTGTGTACTTCCAAAGTCAGTGCCCTCTAAGCTTGCTCCCTGTTCACTTGACCTTGAATGATACTCATTTTTTCATTCTATACAGCTGAGGGCTGGTCACCACTCACTGTTCCTTCCTGCTACACCAAAGCCCTTTGCCTGACAGTCTAGGCTTCTGTTTTGGGTCCAAGCATTTTGGGTGTTTCTTCTCTCCAGGTTGTATTTCATACAGTTTTGTCCACTTGCAGGACACAAGCTGGTATTTAGTAAACAGAAGCTTTTGGTTGATGTGGGATCCTGGGGTGGTGGGAGTCTGGGGGGTGATATTACCTCTTGGAACTCCCTCCTTCCTCTGAGGGGTGTGACAGGTAGATGTGAACAGGGTGGCACACAGAACAGCTGTGGCTTCCTTTATGTCAAAGCCTGAGGCCTCACACCTCTTACAGTTCCCCTGGAGATGAGCAATGGGCCTAGCATGTCACCACAGAGAAGGACAGTACAGATCTGGGGGAAGGCTGAGTGGGTAAAGTGCTTGCAAGCGCTGTGCAAGCCTGAGGACCCAAGTTTAGATCCTCCAGAACCGACATAAAAGCCAGCCATGGTGTCGCAAACTTCAGGCTTAGTAAGAACCCCTCTGTCAGCATTCTACATCAACCTGGGGCCTACACACACATTGTGTTGGTAAGGGCGTCTACTCCCACATACACATACATATACACAGAAAGAAAAAAAGACAACCTATGGGAAGATACACTCAGGCTCAAGAACTGGGTGGTCTTTTTAGTCTGCCTCTTCCTAACTCTCAACGTTGCTCATGTGGTCCCCTGATGCTAACTGGCTTTGCTGCTGGAGATGGAGGAGTCAGCTCCATCTGTGGCTGCGGCTGCTGAACTCTCAGAACTCCAGGTCCTATCATGGCCCTCCTGTGGTGCACAGTCTATCAGACATCCTGTGGTCATGGGAAAGCAGGACCGTGAAGGCGGCCCACCACTGGGAAGGTGACCAGATACCATTCAGATGCTAGGGCCATCTCTGATGGTTCCTTCTGTGGATGGTCCCACCTTTTCAGCTCTGAAAAGGAGAGCTATGCTAAGAAAGAGAGGAGAAGGTGGGAGAAGAGAATGAGAGGGCAAGGGGAGCATAAGAGGAAGAGGGGACATATCCATCTCTTTATCTTTTTTATCATCAGAAGAATACAAAAAAGATGAAACTGTGAAATACAAAGGCAACTTGTGGAACCATGACTGGGCCTGGGCTAGAGACAGAGACACACATAAGTAGAGGAAAGGAAGACGGGGTGACAGGTTGTGCAGGGGGAGACAGGCACTACCTGACTAGAAGCCTCAAACACAGGCTGTTGGAGACAGAGTCCTCAGGACTCCATGCCAGAACATGAGGCCAGGCCTTACCTGAATCCTTTGTCCAGGGAGATACACTTGGCCTCATGTTGACAGAGGTTCATCTCAGGTACACAGTAGTCAATCACTTCATCACACAGTTCTCCTGGAGGTCATAGAGAATAGAAATAAGACATCAGGGAGGATATGGGGGAGGTCACCAAGGCCACAGGGTCAGACTTGTTCTATCCTAGGCCATAGGTCATGGACACCAGGAACCCTGTATTCTTCTCTTGGTCTGTCCGTTCTACTGGACTCCTGACTCAGTTTCCCTAGAGTGACAACAAGAAGGTCCCTGGGCATCAGTATCTTCTGGCTGTTTTTCTTGGTCTTCCTGGGGCTGCCGAAGCTGAAGCCACAGGCCAGACCCTGACCTTGGGCTGTGCTTATTCTCATTTCACCCTTAATCACCTCCTATGTATTGAGTATCGTACACAGGAGGCACTGTGCCAGGTGCTGGGAACACAACAGTGACCAGTCTTGTCTTCTCCCATTGCTTAGCGAGAGTTATCTTCGGACAGGCAGGGAAGTTACCATTCAGGGTTGTGAAGGCCCACCATGAAGTAAACGGTAGATGTAGAGAAGGGCCCACCCCCTTGCTGAGGAGCCCAGGGGAAGCTTCCTGGAAAAACGGGCCAGGCACACTGTATGTTTTCAAGAAGGAAATAAAGGTACTTGCAGTTCTGATATACCACCTTTGAAGTTTACAGCACTGCAAAAATGCCCAATGTGTCATAAATACCCAGGGATGGGGCTTGTGGATGGACACGTTAGGCTGTGTCACCTGAAAAGGTGTGTTAGGACTATAGAAACACAGTGAGGAGGCAGGACCCTACCATGGGGCAGTGGCTAGTTTAAAGCCAGGATTTTATGTAATTTTTTTCATATTAAATATTTCTTACTTGTTTTTATTTTTATGTGTATAGGTATTTTGCCTGAATGTATACCTGTGACCACAGGCATGCCTTGTACCTGCAGAGGTCAGTAGAGGGCACCAGATCCTACAGGACTGGAGTTACAGAGAGCTGTGAGGCCCCATGTGGGAGCTGGGACTGGAACCCAGGTACTCTGAAAGAGCAGCCTGTGCTTTTAACTGCCAACCCTGAATTTTATTAATTTTAATTTTGAAAAGGCAATCAGAAGGTGTTCTAAGAGAGGAAAACTTCTAATCATGGATGCTCTTTCCAGAGGGTAGGAGGGGTTGGGGTCAGGAGCAGATAGGCTAAGAGGGACAGGAGGTACGAAGGTGGCGGGGCAGTGACTGCATGAGACACAGCCTCAGAGTCTGGTCTCCGTTGTGGTGGGGACAGGCCGACCCCTGCCCTGCCCTGGCTTGGACTTGAACTGCACCTGTCTACATTTGCCCACAGAGAGGCACTGTGCTTTTGGGAGGCCTCCTCCTCTTCCTAGTCCCCTGCAGAGACTCAGGGAATAGACGAGTGTCTGGGTAGGATGTGTTTTGAGGAGAGAACCTGTAAGGCTTCCCCTCTCAGGTACAAACTGCAAGACATCTGCTGGATAGCCCGGTGACCTGCAGCTATCAGGCAGGGTGCCATGGGGGAGGGGCAGCCGCTCCATCTCTGTCCCCACACCCATGACCATCTGCAGGTTGGGAATTTTTAAAAGTCTGTCTCTGCCAAATTGAACCGCTCCACCCTCCCCCTTAGCTGCTGGCATTGTGATTCTATTTTGGCACTGAGCAGGTTTTGTTTTTTTTTTTTTTTTTCAGAGTTTCTCTGTGTAACAGCCCAGGCTGTCCTGATTTCACTCTGTAGACCATGCTGGCCTCGAATTCACAGAGATCTGCCTGACTCTGAAGTGCTGGGATCAAAGGCGTGTGCCACCACTGCCTGGCTAAGCATATTCTTTTGGAACAAAAATTTAATGCTGCAAATAACTTCTTCTTGTCTGAGGTAGGCGGAAGCCATACTGTAGACTTGATATCTCTAGGGGTTCATTCAGTGTTCTGCATGTACTAAGTACCCAATAACAGTTGCCTGTTGCCAATGGCAACTCTTGGTTACACCCATGCTCTCAGAGGATGGTGAGAGGTAGGGCATAGGAAGGTTTCCCTAAACATGCTTCCAGCACAAAGCCTTGCCTGCGTCCAGGGAGCCTGGAGCTAAGAGAGTAGATAGTCTTTCCTACTGGCCTTGGTACAGGCCAGGAGTTCCAAAGCTGTTCTTGGGAATCCGTGGGTGTTAGGCCGAGTGAGGGCTTGATAGCAAAGTCTCTGAGGGACAAAGGGAGTGTCTGCATGTCTTCCTCTGCAGGCGTGACAACGGCTTCCAGATGCTGTACCCTGCACTCCAGTACTTCTCCCCTCCCGTTCCACTTCACAGGTGAGCATGGCTCCATGGACTAGGGTGTGGGAACCCCTAATAGGACCTTCACATTTCTCCTTAAGTCTGGATTTCCAAATGGTATTACTTGTAACACAACATATCTAAGTTTGTAATGGTGTTGCGGGGTTGGGTAAGAAGAGATCAAATACGTTGGGAATGAACACAAACAGCCTTCCGTGAAGCAGGAATGTTTACAACTCTCAGTTTGGGTCACGGATCCAAGAAGACGGCTATTATCATATGCAACGTCCCTCACGCTTTCATACTTATTACTCTCTTCTAAAACCTCAGAGGCACGTTCTATAGGTTCACTCTTCAAAGAATTCCTGGAGGCGCAGTCAGGGATATGCCATTTCAGGTTGACCTCATCACCAAGCAGGCTGCTTGCATCAGCTGGTGACATTTTGTTTCCCAAACTAATGGTATATTTCACGCTACTCATGAAAGGCTATGGATGTAGGAAACAGAGGCAACAGGCATTGGTGTCCGTTGGGCGGGAAGGCATTCCGGAGAAACCCTTCCCAGGGGAGCCTTCTGTATAATCACCAGATGGGAGAGGTTCTCCAATATGGTCTCACAACTCCCTGGGCTTCTCCTCCCGTTGAAGCTCGTGTTTCTTAGTCTGACCCTTAAGCCTCCTACGAGAAGGAACTGGGTCTTGCTCAGTTTTGCATTCCCAGCTTCTAGGAGAGTCGTCTGGAAGGCAGATTTCCAGACCTAAACAAAGCACCTCTCTGCCTAGCTTCAAACATGTGGGGTTCCTAAAAGGGGGGGGGGGAGGAGGGGTGGTAGCCATAAACGCTGGACAGGGCAGATGGGAGACCCTCGTGGGTATGCTCCAAAGTGGGGAGAAATTAGAGGTTTACTTGGGACAGGGTGAAGATGGAGGAGACGGATGAACGACACAGAAGGTACTGGGGAAGCCTCTCGTGGTCTTGGCCTATCAGTCCCTTAATACAGGGAGGGGGTGGCATCCCCCCTCCTCCAGGGATGTCACTAAGAAAATTGCATGCTTTTAGGGATATCCTCACCCGCACTCCACCTGACAAACACACCGGCGTGAGCGCACCCCTCGGTGTCCTCACCTGTGTAGTTGGGCGGGCACACGCACGCGTAGTTGTTGACCCCGTCCACGCAGGTGGCATTGTTCTCACAGTCGTTGTCCTCACAGTCATCCGGGTTGATCTCACACCGTTGTCCCTCGAAGCCCAGGGGGCAGGAGCAGCTTTCGGGATGTGTGTAGAGAGGAGGGAGTTTGGGGATCAGGGAACAGGGAGGGTTGTGGAGGTAGGCAGGAAGGCAGGGGGGTGGGGAGGGGCAGAAAACACAATTGTCAGGTTTCTCTTGTGGCTGGAGCTCTAAGACACATTGGACATGGAGACCTTGGGGTAGGAAGACACTTGGGGACCTACAAAGTCATTCGGTCTAGCTACTCATTTCCAGGCAATGTTCCGGCCCCCTACCTTGCCTGTTGCATAACACCAGCAAGGCTGGCTACGCCTGTCTCAAAGCTGGAAGTGGTTTCCTGGAAATGGCATAAATCCCTGCAGTGTATCTGAACCCCCATTTCCTTAGCCTCCTCTGTGGGGTAGAAAGGGAGGGTCAGAAAAGCAACTCTGCTCCCCTCCCCCATGTGTCATTCTAGGGCAGACTTTCTGTGTTGAGGGGTAAACAGGGCGTCTCGGTCAAGGTCACAGCTATGCAACTGGGCACCCAGGGAATGCACTGCGCTTTCTAGATGTCTGACCTTGGGTATTCATGAGATTTAATGATTGTGTAAAACAAGCAGAGGGGCCCACGGTAACAGAAAAATCACTCTTGATACTCAGTTCTAGGAAAAAAAAACAACAACCCACCATTCTCCCCTATTGCCACTCTGGCCGTGTCCTACCACCCTGGCTTCTGAGGAGATGGGGTGGGAGGAACCCTCTTCTGTCAAGACCGAGGACCCTTTGTGAGCTTATCTGACAGGATGTCCATCATCGGATGCACCTCTGCGGGGTACATCTGTTTGAGATTACCTCCCCCTCCCCCCTCCCTGCTTTACCTTGTTCATAGGCGTGGGCACGCAAGGTTAAATGAGAGCAGATAAAGCCTGGGCCGCAGTGAAGCAGCCAGGAGTTAGAAGTGCTGAGGGGTGGGAGGGAGCTGGTGTCTGAGGAGGTGCTTCTGTGGAGCGACCTCTATCAGGGCCAAGTTCTGGTCAGGGAGTCACGGCCATCCGGGAAAGTGGCCCCAGCTTTAGACATGAAGTCCAGGGCTCTGCTTTGCATAGGGATTAAAAAGTAAACTAAACTAAGAGCAAGCCAATCTCACGGCCCCAGAATCTACTTTACTCACTTCCTTACAACCTGAAAATTACATCACATTTCCTTCAAAAGTCCGAGGACTTTTGAGGGTAGAGCTCACGGAGAGCAAAGCAAACAAAAACAAAAACAAACAATAACAACAACAATTCTCCTTTCTGTTATGGCCCCAGGGCATCATGAAAAGAGACAGTTCTTCATAGCCACACACGGGCAGGTACTCAAACTGTTGGTTTCTCCCCCCAAAAAACAATTCCTTGGGCTTTCCCGGGGTCTTGGGCTTGCCTGGCAGGGGCAACAGGCATGATGGCTGGTCAACAGAGCAGATGTTACTAATGGTTGGAAAGAGGGTGGGGAGGATGTCAAAGTCTCCTCTGTCTTCATCAGATACCTGGAAGGGGTTCTCAAGAAGCTTTTAAAATGGCAGATTGTGACCCCCCCCCCCCCCCCCGCTATGGGATCCTGTAGCTGAATGTAGTGATTGTGAAAAATCTGGCAACAGTAAAAGGTTTCGGGACGAACGCAGTCCAACATTTAATTAAAAATCAAATGCATAATGAACCCCAGGTGTTTTCAGCAGTACTCGCTGGGGGCCACATCACATGACTTCTCTGCAGCGTTGGTTCTGAGCCTAAGTGTGCACTTTGCACTTTGCATGCTGTCACACCACACTGCCCGAAACACCTCTGCACAGACTGGAGAATTTCCCATCTTATGAATGGCAGTGTTTTTTCACTGCACACATGCCATTCTCCACAATTATGGAAACGTAATGGTTTGAATGCAGAAATGTGAATATTAGTAAAGCTTTAAAAGCTAAGATAGTAAGGACTTCTAATATTTTCCTACCATCGCTCCTCATCAGTTTGGTGTATCTTTGGATTGTATAGTGTTAGGATGTTTAATTTTGAAAATTGCTGTTTGAACACTTTGGTTGTAGGGCATAAATAAGTAAAGAAATCAAGCTAGCACTGATTGAGAAGCGTTCTCTCTGTTGACTAGATTTCATAATGCCAGAAGGTTCTCCTCAGGATACTGAGGGAGAAAAGCGTTCTTAATGGGCTTACCTGGGGTAGAGCTTGCACGCCACAACACTGATCTTCCAGGTAAGACGTAGCACAGGTGACTGTTATGGGTGTAACCAATTTCTGATTGGATCTTAGGCCTACTTCCTGGGAGGGAATTGCTGCCTGACACTGTACACCCGGGCAAAAGCCCATGGCTCAGGAGGCCACAGGCGCGGGTGGGAACCTACTACTGTTATTTTGCTAAAGGGACATATTGTCAGATGGCTCTAAATATTTATGCTTATACCCGTAGATTAGAGCTACTGTCAAAGCTGGGTGAGTGGTCAAATGTGGAGTATGAGTGATAACTGAGTATTCAGCCTGAAATGAGACATTTACATCAACTCCCCCCAAGGCTCTTGAGGAACATCAAGAAGGGGATGTGCAAAGAGTCTAAGAGTTGGCGGATGGTAAGGAGTGCCGTGAAACATCTTTCTCGAATGACATGGTGGTTGCGCTGATGAACTCACAGCAGTTATGGTTAACTAGACAAGACCTGCATAAGGTCAGGTCAGCCAACAATGCTGCACGGGATGGGGGGCGTTCCTAGTTAAAGGCCTATGGGAAAGTGATGGCTGCTGGGGATAGGGCCGTTTTTCTCCTGGGCTATGGCTGTTGGGAGGCTGCCTGTGCTCTGGTGGACGGCCCCACACCCACGCACATGCAGGCAGTACTAATAGGGCCCAGTGGGCTATTACATAAAAAGGACACAAGGTTGAAAGGCAGATGTATTTCTTTGAGACCTGGGCAGAGTGGGAGGGGCTATTTGGGTTGGATACGACCAAGATCCATTGTACACATGCGTGAAATGGCCAAGGAATAAATAATGCTCTAAAAATGCTACTGGAGTTGCTGACTTGAGTGTCATAAAAAGTTGTTAAGTGGATTTTGGCTTGGGTTTAGGATAGAATTTCCAGCAATTTTTGAAATGGTCCTAAATATACTTCTGTCATTTTGTACCATGTCTTTATGCAAAGCTCTGTTCTAAGAACTGGTGATCTTAAAATAAAAATATCTATCAGTTCTAAAAAACATTGAAGGTGCTCTATGTCCAACGTATCAAAATTTAGCCGACAATTAATCTTAGCATACAAATTTGTGTTTGTCTTTAATAAATAGTAAAATATATATTAATGATATATAATATATACACATACCTAAGAATTGTTTAAAAATAAATTTATAATTCTTTTTATACCCTAGGTATCCAAGAGTATGACTTTTCCACATACTTTATATTAAAATATTTATGTGTATAGGTGTTTTTACATGTATGTATGTGCGCCATATGCATGCAGTACCCAGGCATATCGGAAGAGGGCACTGGATCACTGGACTTGGAGTTACAGACAGTTGTGAACTACCCCAAGAGCTCTGAAAATCAAATGTAGGTTCTCTGGAAGGGTAGTCAGCTTGCTCAACCACTGAGCCATTTCTCTGGTCCTGACTTTTTCCATATACTTTTATAGCCAGGGCTGAATAAAAATATTTAGGGCAAAAAAAGGGTCACAAGTGGAAATAATTTGAGAAGCCCTAGCCAGGGAGACTCCAGGAGCAGTTAGTTAGCAGTGAGGACCACGTTAAGATTTTGAGGTTTTATCTTCCTTTTTTTTTTTTTTCCTTATGGTTAGCCCTGTGTCTTTTTTTTTTTTTTTAAACCAATTGATCAATCAATCAGTCAATCAATCAATCAATCTATCTACTTACTTAATTTGTTTATTGGCTTGTTAGTTTTACAATTTCTTGCAGAAATGCTCTGCAGATGAGCTATTGTTTCAGCCTTGGCCTTTGCTCATTTGGTGAGCAGACAATCCAGCAAGATACAGTAGCACCTGAGTGGAGAGGGCAGCTGACACTTTAGAGATGCTATTTGTTGGACTGTGGTCACCTAAAAATAGCACTACTCCTCTGAACCTCGAATATGACCTTATTGGAATTGGGGCTGATGCAGCTATGATGATGTGTTGAAGTTGTAGGAGGGCGGATTCCTAATCCACTATGGCATCCCTGTAAGACAATGGTTCTCAAACTTCCTAATGCTGCAACCCTTTAACATCTCATGTTGTGGTGACCCTCACCAATAAAATTATTTTGTTGCCACTCCATAACTGTAATTTTGCTACTCTTATGAGCTCTAATATAAATATCCAATATGCAAGATATCTGATATGCAACCCCTGTAAAAGGGGCATTTGACTCAAAGGGGGTCATGACCCACAGGTTGAGAACCACTGTTGTCAGAGGACAGCTTTGGGGAGACAGAGATAGCCCTGGTGCTATATCTGTGATGTTGCAGATGGGAGCTAGAATGATGCAGCTAGAAGCCAAGGAATTCCCAAGACTTCAGTAAAGCAGAATCCAGGACTGGACAGGGAGTCCTACTGCTCCCACTGGATTTATACAGAGCTGGGTCTTGCACACACTTGGGTGCTGGGTGTCAGTCCTCCAGAGCTGTAGAGAATATTTCAATGGTTTTAAGCTTCCATGTCTGGGCAGTTGGGAAACCCTAGTAAATGACTCAGGACTGAAGAGGGCAGCGAAGTTGTTCTTCAGAAGACCCCTACTGTATTTCTGCCTGCCTGCCTGCCTGCCTGCCAGCCACAGCGCTGCACAACAGCAGCAGGCGCTCCTCCCGGGAGCACATACAGACATCTATTCCCTACATAGCTCACAGTTAAGTTTCCAGCCCCCATGACGAAGGGTGAAGCAGGACGCTGACCCTGCCTCAGGCTTGAGTGGGGGCACAGTCCACTGTCCACGCCAGGAATATACTTCCTGGCGGGGGCCGCCATGGCTCCTCCTCTCCAGTTCTTGGTGAACAAACAGGAGAGGCGGGTGGTTTGGCTGGCTCCAGGCAGAAACAGGAACAGCACCTGTGTTCCACTTTTCAGGAGTCCTATTTGGGTGGAGCTGGGTTGGTACGGGGAAACATGAGCCAGCTGGGTTCTCTGGAGGTTTCTTTCCCAGCCCACACAGCAGCCTCTGGCTGGAGGGCTTTTGATAGTTAATTATTTGCAATTTGGGCTTTGATGTCGCCCAGTGCCTGCCTGGCCCCAGGGTCTCATCTATATTGTGAAGGGACTGCTGCCTAGCCTGATGTGCTGTGGGAACCCACTGTGAGGTGTGATCAGAAGATAGAGGAAGCAGAGGCAGGATATGATGCCATTAGTCTTTGTGTCTCAGTGTTCTCTAAGCTCAATGCACACCCCCCTGAGATAACGGGAGTAGCTCCCACCTGCCACAAAGAATGTGGCAGCAGTAGCCCCTGTCATTATGTATGACACAGAAAGGAGTGGTGGGTTTCCTTGCCAGTGTCCCATCCTTTAGCCAGCATCCGCAGCCTCCCTTAGGAACCTCCTGCCTCAGAGAGTGGAGGCTGGCACTTGGATTCAAATCCCTGTGCCAATGCTTTGTAACTCTGGGGAGAGGGTTTATCCTTTGGTGCCTCAGTTTCCTCCTGTATAGAACAGGCATTATACTTCCCCACTGACATCATTCCCATACAGGAGTCTGACCTGAAGCTCTCTAGAAGAGGGAAGGTCAGGGCTGAGCTATTACCTGTATCCGTCTTTGTGGTTCTCACTCAGGTGGCAGGTACCTCCATGCTGGCAGGGGTTCTGGACGCAAGTGTTGATGGGCACCGTGCAGTCCTTGCCCTGAGGAACAGATGAAGGAGAAGCACCTGGTAAGTGAGGCTTTTGGTGGCTACTGTGACCCAGGAGACACCAGGGACTTCCCAACATCCTTTGGGATGAAAGCCGAGATGGAAGTGAGAAGCTCAATCCAAGACAAAGGGAGTCAATGCCTCTGGCCCCGCGCTCCTTATGAGATGGGGAAGTATGCTGAGAGGCCAGAGTTCCAGCATGACCAATTCCCAGAGTTCGCAGGCTTTTCTGTCCTAAACTGGTGGACGTGAGTATGGGTTGGGGGTCCTGGTGAATTTTCATTTCCAGCTCTACCTTTTCCTGGCTGGTAATGGCACAAGCCCTTTAACCTCTAACAGGGTTGCTATGGGAACTACACAGGAGTTTTCACAGAAGAAAAGCACTATGCAAACACACCTGGCACACAGTAGGCATTCTGTAAACGCTAGCAGATGCTGCTTGCTATTTGTTTTATTGAGGTTTAAATATGATCCATAACATGAGCAGGGGGAGCTAAGGTATAACCTGTAGATCCATGTTCTACAAAGGGACATCCTACCCCAGTTCCTCCTTGACTGGTCGGTCTGTATTATAGCTTTGGTGCCTGCGTTCGTTCTCAAGTTCCATAGATGAGTCCAAGGCCAGGCCATAAGAGCTGCAATGGTTTGGAGAGAGGGAGAGTTCCTTTGGACCAAGTTCCTCTTCAGGGTAGGTATGAGTTGAGAAGGAGCCAGTGGGTGGCAGGTGAGGAAGCTCATGCCAGGTAGAGGAGTAATGAAGACAAAACCTGAGTGGATGACTCCAAGGCATGAACTGTAGACACTTGACTTGCCCATAGATCCTTTCGCCTCCATGGCTCCTGCTTCTGTCTTGGGACAAAGACCCTATGCTCTGGACATGGATCCTGTACTCCATTGGGACACGCAAGCTGTACTTTGTAGGACCAGCTCCAGGCCTGGGGAGGTGTCTGCTGAATATATATGTACATATATATATACATATACATACATATATATATATGTATATATATATATATTTTAAGCCATGGGTTCAGTAACTTGAGTGTATGCCAGGCCGGGGTGATCATGGGAGCCCTCCCACTGCCACCACCACCTGCTCACCATCTGCCTGAGAAGAGCCTGTCCCGTCTTCTGTTGCTGCCAGTGCCTGTGATGGCATGGGACTGGGACTTCCTGGCTGTGTGCTTACTGCCAACAGAGCCTGAGGCGCCGGGCCAGGAGAGCCTCCACTGTGGGCCCAGATGTACCCTCCTACTCTCTTGCCTGCTGGAGCCTCAGACCCCTCTCCAGTAGCTGGAAGGCAGAGTCCCTGGCTGTCTGGTTCTTTATGTGAGTCCATGCCCCACACAGAGGTTTCTGAGAGGGGAGAGTGAGAGGAAACGTGTGCTTTGAGGAGCTATCTGGCTTTACCCCCAAGCCACAGTGACTCAGGGGCCCCTTCTGAAAGTCAGTGTCTGGAATGGAAAGCATAATACAATTTCTCACTCACATTACTGAGCACATTTTCCATTCCAGGCCTCATGCTAAGTGTTCTATATTCATGATCACATATAATGTTCCCAAGAACCCTATGAGATCAGCACAATTGTCATTATGCTCCTTTTTACAGATAGGGAAGGCAGACTTGGAAAAGAAGGTAATAGGTCTGAGACTGCACAGCAGTTAGTGAAACAGGCGGCCAACAGATGAACCCAGACAGCTGAGTCCAAATTCGGCACCAGGCACCTCTCTGCTGGACCATTTATTCTGTTCCTCTAAAAACCCAGGCTCTGGAGTGCAGTGGGTTGGAGCCGAGTCAAGGCAGGCTGCTGGATGCTGAAAGGATGGCGAGTGTTCTTTGACCTTGCTTTTATGTTCCATGAAATGGGAGTGAGGTAGAGTATGATGAATCCAGAAATTCAAAGCACACGGACACATCAAACATTTGAGGGCTGATAGGTGGCCAGAAGTGGAAAAACTCCATCCTTAACTTCCGGAGTAGGGTCATGGTCAAAATTCAGGTATAGTAAAAATCCATGACAGGCTATGCATGTATATAAAATAGGCTAATTACATTATAAGGTTTGTGTTCTATCTACTGGATATCTTTGTGTGTGTATGTGTGAGTGTGTGTGCATGAGTGAGTGTGTATACTTGCGTACATGTGAAGGTCAGAGGTCAACCTGAGGTTTCACCCTCAAGTGTCATCTACCTTAAAATGATTGTGTGTGTGTGTGTCACAGTGCAAGTGTGGAAGTCAGTGGATAACTTTGTGGCCCATCCCTTACCGAGACCTGAGTCTTATCTAGGCTGGCTGGTCAGCAAGCTCTAGTGATATGCCTGTCTCTGACTTCTAGTTCAGGGATGCATGCATGGGAGATAGTGGTACTGGAGAGATAGGTATGAAGAGGAGAATAAGAGAACCTCAGAAAGGATGCAGTGGGATTCCCCCCCTCTCCCAGCCCTGCCTGTAATCTGGTCTGTTTACTCTGGTGATCTTCCAAGTACCACTTGGACCAGGCAAAATCCCCCTCACCTCTTCTAGGGTGGTGTGGCTTGTAGACCTTTAGGCTGAGCACAGAAATCTAGGAGGCATTTTCCAGTGCTTGGAAACACAGTAATTGGAGCTAGAAATGGAGATTTCTGTCACTTACAGGCCCTTGAAAATTAACCACCATTTCCAATGTCTGCCTAATTAGCCCAATTCAATTCTCTTCCGCTGCATTTTTTTTTTTTCTCAAATCTATGAGAACTGGGATGGCCCTCAATCCTCTTCCTTCTGTTCTCCATCCCACCCTATCTCCCCTATCTGACAGAATCTGGGCTACTGGACTTCTTTAAAAAGAGCCTAGGAGCAGGAATTGGAATATATGTGTCAGATGGGGCTGGGGAACCTCTCAGAAAGCTTGTTACTCAAAGTGTGGTCTTTGGGCGAGTAGCCTGGGCAGCCCCTGGGAGCTTGTTAAATACACACCATCTCAGGCCTGGCCCCGGCTCGCATAAGTCAGAACTTACATTTTAATAAGATTCTTGGGCACACGAAGGCTTGGGAAGTACCGCTCTGAGCCACGGAACATATGTGCTCCCGTGCGAAGCTAAGTAGTTCAGGGAGAAAAATCAGGTATATTTTATTTTCCTGATTCGTGGAACAGTGGCAAGACCGTTAGGCCCTGCGGAGTGTCTTCTGGACCTGGCACCTACGTAGAAGAGGTGCCCACGTGATGTGTTTTTAACCTTGTTTCAGCTCTGCTGGAGAGCGTGTTACTTTTCTCCTGCAGGTGGGAGGGCAAGGTACAGGGAGAGCCAGTTACTAGGGGAGACTGTGTTCTGGTTTTAGCATCTGTGCTTTGTAGGTGGTGGAGCACGGGTAAGTTCTTTGTATTTACAAATCTTAGTTGACATTTCAAATGAGGATAAGAACTGATGTCTCTGGATGATCAGGCGAGCCCTGTGAGATGACTTGCTCCAACTGCTTCATTAAGGACTGGCCTTACAGAGGGAGGACCCATAGCAACAGCTCTGCAGCCTTAGGAAACCCTGGTTTCCCAAGGCAACGCAGCCACATGTATGAAAGTCCTTGACACTTTGCTGTAAACCGAAATCCCAATGAAAGCAGCAGCGCACCATAGGCTACTGATGGCTCATCTCATGCTCCGGTGTGAGGGGCTAACCAGCTTGCAAGAGGGAAGGTGCAGGGGGCGATGTATCAGACTGCCAAGCACTTCCCGCACACCAGGTCCTTTCTTAGGTGTACTGCACACGTGACCCTTCATCTATTTCTCACAACCTGTGGGAAGCATCCCAGTGTCCACATGAGAAGGCTAGGTGAAGTCAATGGTCATTGCTATACAGATAGCACACGGTGACGCTACAATCCACACATGCTTCTCTGTTATTCCGGAGCCTGAGACCCCTCCCAGTCCCCTCAACACATATGGCTAAGTCTCAGCAGACCCAGTGCCCGAGTTATGTTGTTTTCAATCTCTGTTCTGGGACGCCAGGCTAAATTTAAGGCTTCAGGGACAGAGGGCTTTAAAAGGCATCCTTGGGCTTTCTGGTTCTAGGCCCATAGGTGGCGCTCTGACACCGTCTGCGAGTGGACAGACAGGAGCTGAGAAAGCCACCAGGTAGCATTTTCCCAGAAACTGCCTTTCAAGCTTGTTATGGTACAGGCACAGTTCCTTGAGGATGCAGACACTGTGTTCCCATCACTCGGCCTGTGCAGATGGTGCGCGAGATGGGCTGCCCTGGACTCTTGGCTTGTTCAGTGCATTCACGTGGTACCCGGAAGGCCGGGATCTAGAGGAGCCACACCTTCGCCGATCCCAGCCAGGCACTGAAAAGGGTTTGGCTATTCAGGAGCCTCTTCAGGAGAGCGGACTTTGGCTTTGGGACTGCGTAGTCAACTTGAGTTTTAACCTACGGGAGTTTAAGTCTATGGAAGCCCAGTTTCTACACCTATAAAACAGGTCCTCTTCACAGGTCTGCCAGATGTCAAGCAGAGAACATAGCACCTAGTCCATACATATCAGTAGGGGGACAGTATAACTTGTTCTTGGTTGTGCTGGGTGAGGATAATGGGGAAAAAAGATTGTCTTGGAAGTAGAGTGGATTTCTGGTAGAAATGGTAGGAGAACAACTTTTTGCTGGGCTTGCCAACTATGTGGGTGGCCTTGGAAGCCCATTGGAAGGCCATTGAATCCATAACCCTCTTATTCCCTGAAATGGCAGTCAGGACACCGGGTTTACTAAGAGGCCTTTTAATTCCCTGGGTCGCAATCTCCCTGTGACTAATACAGAAATCGTACAGGTAGCATTCCCTTCATATCTCAGAGCATCCTTGTCAAGGTTCCACTGGTCGCCTCTGATGGAGGAGAATAGGGATGTTGTAGGCAAATGCCCCTTGTGTAGGTGTGTGTGTGTGTGTGTGTGTGTGTGTGTGTGTGGTGTATGTCATACTGTGCTGTAGAGTTATCTAGGTTACTCTGTGTAGCATCAGGTATATGGGATCTCTCCCTGCAGCCAGGACAAAGGAAGAGCCTGGGCACGAGTGGTGGGCAAAGCCTCCTGCCTTACCTTGTAGCTGTAGGGGCAGGTACAGCGGTACTGTTCCACGGGGTCCTGACTGCATGTGCCATTGTTCTTGCACGGGCTAGAGAGGCAGGCGTTGCACTTGGCCACGATGTTAATGTCCACTGGCCCTGGGGAGCGAAACCAGAGTGTGGGTGTCAGTGTTCCGAGCAGGGTAACTCACCTCCCTTCCCCTCTGCTCTGGTTCCCTCCCATCTCTAGGCCCAGAGGACAGCTGCCTCTCTTGAGGCTGTACATCCAATCTGGAGAGAGTCCCGTTAATTCAACCACTGTCCAGTGAGTAAGAATCACAGCGGGACGTCACACAGAAGCACTTCTGCAGTCAAATAAATTCTCGTAATTAGCCTGATCCGATTTGGGTGCTAATCTGCAAACAATGCACCATAATTAGAACCCTCTTGCATATCTCCTATTCCAGGAAGTTCTGGGCACAGGCTCGGTTTTGACCTTCTTCTTTGCCCCTGCCAAGCCCTTTCCCATAGAACAGTCAAGGAAGGATGCCAAGGCACACACAGAGAATCCTTCCTGCAAGAACTTGGGGGTAATGATGCCACTCCAAAAGATGCTGATGGGAATACTTTGCCTTTGTTTCCCATGAAAGTTTTAACCATCTCCTGTGTTTTTTTCGTAAGTGTTGGAAGGTGAGTTGAGTGTCCCCACACAGAGATTTGCAAAAAAGGACTCTACTTCAGAATGAGGAGGAGCGATCTGCCGATGCTTGCCTCTGACTGAGGGGTTCCCAGGGACCAGAGATTTCTCTTTGCACACAAGGACAAGTCAGAACCAGCCTAAATCCCATGCCTGGGCTGTAACTCACACAGAGTTTGTGAGACCCAGAACCAATGTTATTTTGCAAGCACTGGGGATCCAAACCAGATCTTACACACGTTACACAGTCCTGCCCAGACACAACCCTGCCCTTGAGCTGCAATTTTTAAAGCCCTTTAGGTGATTGAGCGCCACTATTCCGGGGCTATTTCAGTCCCTTTAGTATCAGATCAGATGTCTCAGAAGCAGGAAGTAGAAAGTTAAAATTAGCTTTAAATCAATGGAATGTTTTTCTGCTTTCAGCAGCCACACGGGACACAGCAAAGTTTTAAAGGGAAAATAAAAACTGAACATTAAGATTCCAGGAGATGAGCAAAGGGCATTAACAGACAAACATTCAATACAAAGGCAAAATAAATTCAGAAATTAAATTCAGGGTGCCTCAAAATTAAAGGCAGATAAAATAAAGGGGATACTCGGACTACAAAATAAGGCGAAAGAATATGGTTCTCTAAGAAAAAGACACTTGGAGGGCACTAATGAAAGCCCAAGTTCATTATCACCCATTTTGGAAATCTATTCTGTAAACTGTTTGAGGACCACATATTTGAGCCAATCATTCTGAGTTTCTGAATCTTATCTGAGGATATAATTTTAAACAGAGAAACACCTTCATGCGTTCACCATAGGGGAAAAATGGGAACATAGGAGTATTTTAAACCAAGAAATAGTTGCTGGTGGAAGACAGCAGCAATGCGAGGGTTCGAAGCTCATATTCTAGGATTAGGAAGACCCAGGGTCCCAGTGGTGTGATCTTAATCTGTGCTACAGATGTGGCTCAGCAAGAGATGCTTGTCAAGATGAGCAAGGCTCTGGGAGGGGATTGACTCCCAACACCAGTACGTGGAGAAAACTCATCTAAACTCTTTAAGGCTTAGTTGCTCTAAATATTTAACACGAGGGTATTATAAATTTCTACCCATAGAAAGGTTGAAGAATTAGTTAATCCAACAAAAAAATAAGAGCTATAGACTCTGCCACGTAAAAAGTGGGTTGTTGTAATGGGCCAATAAAAAAATCACACATACAGGGACAAGATGGCTCAGTGGATAGAGGTGCTTGCCCCGAAGCCTGAGGACCTGAGTTCAATCCCTGCAGGTCACGTGGTGGAAGGGCATAACCAATTCCCACAAGCGGTCCACTGACTTCCATAGACACAGAACTGTGTGTGTACACTCACACACACGCACACACGCACCCTCTCACATGAGAGAAACAAAGGAATGTAAAAAAAAATTTTTTAAGAACTGCATATACAAAAATCTCGCGGCAGTACAACGGGAGTGCCGATGTTACTGGATGAGGAATGCCAGTGAGAGGTGTTCCCAACTATAGAAAGCATGTGGAGAAGGAGCCAGTAGGTAGAGCCAGACCTCTATATTCATGGATCTCTCACAGGCAGGTGCCACATCTGAAGATTCAGCCAACTACAGATCACAAATATCTGGACCACGACTGTGCCCATGCTAATCATGTACTGGTCATTATCCCCTAAATGAGACAATGTAACAACTTTGTACACAGCATTTACAATGTAGTCTAAGTAGTGTTATCTAGGTTATAGGCCTGAGCCAGGCTGTGTTTTTACAAGTCACAGCTGCGTGGAGACAGAGCAGATAGTGTGAGGGCAGAGAGGCGGTGGGCAGGCGGCACCTACCTTTGCACTGGAACCTGTGGGTGGGAGTGGTGAGCAGGAGTCTGTCTGCCATGGACTCGGGGCTACTGCATCTGGCAATGCCAGGCTCCTTGTACCCAGCCTTTACCCACTCTGATAACCAACGCAGACTGCAGTCGCAGTGGAGAGGGTTGGTTCCCAGGGCCCTGGAAGGCAGAAGAGGGTATTAGGCCCTGCCTAGCCTGGCCCACAGGCTCCCCGTCTGTGGCTCCCTGAAAACTCAAGGCTTTGAAACTAAATTAGAGGAGTCTAGTGTGCAAAGTAAAAGACACGTCTCCACCAGGCAAAAATAAAAGTTTCCAGGGTCTATTTCCAATTTCATAGATGTTCCCCCTCCACCTAAATGCCACCCCACTTCTGAGGCTTCATTCTCACTGCTCTGGAAAAAAAAAATCTGTCTTTAGCTCTACTCTAATCCTGGCTCTCCAGGGTCACATTCCAGAATCCTGGCCCCCTTTACATCTCAAGAGAAGGGTCTGTTAGAAGATGTCCTCTTCAAAGAAGGTTCGAAGACCCAGGTTTAGGAAGCAGCTTCACGCCAGGAAGATTGAAGTTATGAGGGGGTGAGCCACAGTTCAACCCAAACTTCTCCAAAGTAACTGAGGAGAAAATACTACAATTCGTTTTTAAAAAAAGATCCTATTCCTTACTATTTCTATTTTTGATTTGTAGAATGCATACACGTCAGTGTTGCAGTGTAAGCATATAACATGGAAATAATTAAAATATAAACGAAGGAGGAATACAGTCTTATCATCTTGGTAACGACAGTAGGTTACCCAGAAAACAACACTACCCTAGAGTGCTGGAGGGCTGGCCTGGAAGTCAGGGAAATTGAGCACTAATCTGAAGTCTTCTGGCTTCATGAGTGACTTTCAGGTAGTCACCTGTTTTTACGGTCTCAATAATAATAATAATAATCATCATCATCCTCCTCCTCAAGTAGAATGAGAAAGGCATGCAGAATGGTTGAGAATATGCCCACTGGAGTGAAGGCAAATAGGGAGCTGGCTACTTGCTGGCTATACAGCCCCAGAAAGAATTCCTTAACCTTCCTACCTCCCAATTTTATCATGTATAAGGGAATGAGGAGCCTAATGCTATAAGAAATACATCAGATAATTCATCAGAAGTGTTTAGGGTGTGGTAAGGGTTCAAACATCTGCATTGTTTGACAGGACGCCTGATGCCATTGAAGGCTCTGAGACAAGACATTATGAATACTTTGAATCTCAAAATAAGCCTCCGTTGGCCTTCTGAATCTCAGGTTTCCTATCTGCTGGTCTAACCAACTATGGGCCAAGAATGATTTTTAGAAGTTTTTGTTTTTGTAATGAACACATATAAACTTGGACATCTTTGGGGTCCTTATTCTATAACCAATATAGCTTAACCATTGTTCACAAAGTGTTTACATCATAGCAGGCCTCCTAAGCAGTGCAGAGACTATTTCAGGTACACAGGATGATGTATGACATTCTGTGTATATGCAGCCTCACTGTACATAAGTGACTTGAGCATCTGTGGGTTCCTGGGGCTCCTGGAGCCAGTCCCCTGTGCCTACGGAGGGCCAGCTGCACAACACGAGGACAGAATATGCACAAAGTGATGACGCTGTGGCTGTCACCATCACCATTTTCTGTTTTGAGCCAATGCACACCGAGAAAGAGGCTACTTACAGGTGGGAAAGGGAGGTCAGATCGTTGAAGGAGCCTTCGGGAACACTGGAAATGTCATTGCCGTGGAGGGTTCTGAGGCAGAAGGCAGAAGGTTGATAAGTGACCCCAGAGAGCCCAGCTACTCACCCATCCCATCCGCCCTTCTGTGGTTCCCAGAGCCCCACAGCTAAGTGACATCATTGTCACTCCATTGCTATGGGGGGCATGGACATTGCTCTGTCTAGAGCAGTAGCAGTTTGGAGGGTCTGAGGGCTTGGGGGTAGGGAGAGGATATACTTTAAAACTCTATGAACCTGGGGGAGGATCAGAAACCAGTTCTTTTTGGCGGTTGGACATGGCTGGGATCAGCTGCTTTCTCTGGGCCTCAGTTTTCATACCTGAAAAGCCGAGAGCCTCATCTACCTAATGGAACCATTGGGGATTCAGAGATGATGTTTTGTGTCTGATAAACTGTGGCTAATACTATCTATTTTGTATTCTGATTGTGGCTAATATCATCTATTCTGGAGCCAGGTTGCTTGCTTTCAGCCTCCATCTCTGCCACTTACCAGCTGTATGGCCTTGGGCAAAATGGTTTATTCTCCCTTGAGCCTCAGCTTCTAATTGTCAAATGACAATGACCAACAGTCAGATTGTCACATGAGGCTACATGTGCATGTAGTTAGACTATGCAGAAAGAACCAGTATTTTGTAAGTGTTAAATGGTGAATGACAGGCATGAAAAGGGGCGGGGATACAGAATGGAGAAGATGGTGGGAGGAGCAACAGGAACAAAATGTATGAAGAAGCCACAAGGAGCTGGGCAGTGGTGGTACACAGCTTGAATCCCAGCACCTAGGAAGCAGAGGCAGGCAGATCTCCAAGTTCGAGGCCAGGCTGGATTAGGTAGTGAGTTCTAGGACAGCCAGGGCTGTTTAAGAGCATGAAAAGACTTATCATGTGTGGGTGGATAAAGCTGCTCCCAGAAGCCACAAGTTAGTAAGGGAAAATCCCAGAGCTGTGACGGACTGGCTATCTTCCGCAAGGACCCCAAACAACACAGGTTACCTATCTGCTAGTGTGCCTGCCTAACTGCCCATCAGAACTAGGCGAGAAGAGCTTATTGCTGAAGATGCCACATGCTCTTGGCATGCTCTTGGCTCAGGGCAGAGAGAAGGCAAGCTGGAAGTGAGCTGCAAGCTCCCTGCCCCACCCACAGCCCCCCTACTGCCCACAGAGGTTAGCTCTCATACTGCCAGATGGTACTATGAGGGCATCTGGGAGATAATTGTGGACCTTGTGTTCTGGAGGACCGACTGGCCAGGCAACATATGCCCACTGGTGCAAGTCAGTTATGGGAGGTAACCGACTACCCTCTGCTTAGAAATTGAGGCTTGGTCTGCTTTGGAATTGTTTCTGGCCAAAATCCTGAGGCAGGAGAGGTCATGGAGGAACCTACTACTGCTTTTATTTTATTTTTTTTTCTTTTTGTAAGTGAACATGATGTGTCCATTAAAGTGCCCTCTAGATAACTATGCCTATAGTTTATTTAGTGCTTGCTGTCAGATCTGGTCAGAGAAGCTTCTTTTTCTAGTGGCCATTGGTGGCTGCAGTGGCGTAACTACCAAAGTGCCGAGGGTAAGTGGCCATTGAGTGCTCAGCTGTAAATGGACATCTAAACGGCCCTATTTAAGGCTTGGGGAAAACAGTGAAAGAGAGGGTGGAAAAAGTCTTAAGAACTGGAGGAAGTGGAGATGTGCTGTGGACGGTTAACTTGGGCTGATGTACTCTTGATTTCAAAGAACCTGGGGTTACTTAAGATAAGTATAAGATCTTGTGCATAAGATTGGCACTAGACTAGACTCATCAACACTCTGTCTGGATGGGCAGGAAGGGGACCTGGGACTCCACCCCTCCTTGAGGATTTGCATAAAGTTAATAGTCATTAGGAAGAAAGGGCTCACAAATCCCTAATTCTGCTTGATGATCTATAGGCCCCGGGGGAGGGAGAAACATTTCCTACAGTAGTACAGCCACTGGTAAGGCACTCACGCTCCTGCAAAAGAGCCCACAAAAGTCCCCAGCTTCAGGGGCTAGAGAGATGGCTCAGCAGTTAAGAGCAGTGACTGCTCTTCCAGAGAAACCAGGTTTACTCCCAACACCCACATGGTGGCTCACAACTGCCCGTAACTCACACGTGTGGGGCACAGACGTATAGGCAGGCAAAACACCAATACCCATAAAATAAATACATAGTTTAAAGTATTAAAAAAAAAAACAAAAGCAAAACACAAACCTCATCTATGCTCTGTCAGTAACTCCAAGGAAACTCATTGAACTCAAGCAATCAACTAAAGTACCATGAAATCAGAAAGGGGACTAGTCAATGGGGAGGGAGAAGGTGATCAGTGAGGGTAAGAGGACAAGAGAGGAAAACGGGGTGTGAATATGATTAAAACGTGCTACATCCATGCTTGAAAATGTCACGATGGAGCCCATCGCTGTGTGTGATTAGTGTATGCTAATAAAGACACACAACTTCAGCTTTCCTAGTCTGATCTCCATTCTCAGGGTCTGGGATGGGACCTGAGGTTTTTAGTTCACTGGGAAAGGGCTAGGGGTTTCTCTTATTGCTTATGCCAAGGGCTCATTTCCCCTTCTCCTGCAGAATTCCTAGGGCCTCGTGCATGTTGAGCAGGCATGCTTTCTCTGCAGTAGCCTGTAGACCAGGGGTTCTCAACCTGTGGGTCATGACCCCTTTGACAAACCTCGATCTCCAAAAATACTTACAATTCTTAGCAGTAGCAAGATTATACTTATGAAGTTGCAACGAAAATAATTTTATGGTTGGGGGTCACCACAACATGAGGGACTGTGTTAGAGGATTGCAGCATTAGGGAGGTTGAGAACCACTGCTCTAGATGCTTCTTCCTCGGGCTGGCCTCCACTGTCATGGTCACACCAGCCCTGTTCTCAGGGTGATTTGCCAGGTGCAAGCTGTCCTTTAATTGGACACAGCCAGGACAGCTGCAAGGAGGAAAGAATTTCTCCAGAGAGTTTGAACCTCATCTCTTCCTAATGTGTCTATCAGCATCATTTTCTTTTCCTGCATCAGGAGGTTACTTATGAATCATACTGGCCCCAAGACAGTGAAGGCTTAGATGACTTCACTGTCCTTTGCTGTTTGGCAAATGTGCCCAGTTCCATTGCTAGATCAGTTCTGAATGAGGCTTCCTCTTCGTCAGGGCCATGAAGCTTTAATTTTAAAACACGGAGGGACCTAAGAAGTTATGCTCCTTGTTATTATGAGCTGTGCTGCTGAAATTTCCTTAAGACCTGCAGACCGACGGGCTACAATTTACAAGGACGACTGAGATGCAGTCTGCCTATGCTGCAGGCTGTTGGTCCTGGACTGGCCCCCAAGGAAGGACTCTAGCTTGCAAGCCACCACCCTCAATGACAGAGAAGCGGATGTGGGTGCTCTTTCATGTCTCTCTCTTCTCCCTTACTCCTCCCCTGGGAGTGAACTTGGCTTGAAGTTGTCTGCTTTTCCAATGCCCTTATGAAAGCATTAGGGACCTCTCCTCCCTCATTCTAGTGCAGTGGTTCTCAACCTGTGGGTTGTGACCCCTTTGGGGGTTGAACAACCCTGTCACAGGGGTCACCTATCAGATATCCTGCCTATCAGATAATTTACTTTATGGTTCACGACGGTGGCAAAATCACAGTTCTGAAGTAGCAATGGAAACGATTTTATGGTTGGGGAGGGGGTCGCCACAACCTGAGGAAATGTGTTACAGGGCTGCTGTATTAGGAAGGTTGAGAACCTCTGCGCTAGAGGACGCTAAAGCCGCACACAGGAGCTGTCAGCCGCCGATGATGGGATCACCCACCCGGGCAGCGTGAAACTCCCTGCCCCTTGTTACAGACAATGGCCCAGGTGTTCACAGTTTGCACAGAGCTGGCAGGAACTATCTGAGTTCTTGCTGGATCTGGACAATCGGTGTCACAAAGACTAATGTGAGGCGGATTGTGTGACCTCAGGGAACTCACTATCTTATTTTGAGACAGGGTTTCTCTGTGGAGCCATGGCTGTCCTGGGACTTGCTTTGTAGACCAGGCTGGCCTTGAACTCAGAGAGCCACCTGCTTCTGCCTCACTGTCTTATGTATGTCTTAAGTGTTGTGCTTTACCATGCTGGTAGAAAGAACAGCCCCCCCCCCCCGTCCCTTCTGACCTGCTCCCATCCCCTACCCTGTTGCTCTTGCTCCCTTTTATTTTCTGAGGCAAAGGAAGGGACTGTCCCTGGAGTTCCCATGTGGACTAGAGTCTCCAACCATCCAAGAAAGCCAGTCATCATCAAGCTTCTTAGGAACGTTTGGCCACCCAGGAAGATCACACTGCTATCATAGACAAGACTGAAAACCCAACATTACACCCAAAGTCTACGGGAACTTTGGCCCAGGCTCTTGACTGACATTTGGGCTCACCAAACACCCTTCTGAGATTGCTTGGAGTACCTTACTGCCTACTCTACCACCCCTTTCCACTGTAGTGCCGTAAGCTTCAGCCGTCTGGCCTCCTGCATCTTCGTGGTTTGGGTAGCTCCTGCGTAAAGCACACGCCTGCAGGAGCTTCCTTCCCTTTAGGGCCAGTGAGAGACAGACATCCCTGGGGCTCCTCTTGCACTCGGATGTGAGGGGAGGTTTCATTTTGCAGGCTGTTAAGCCACCAGAATGAAACCTCCCAGTGTGCCGGGGATGCTCAAAGGTCAAAATGAGGAGTGGGGAAAGTGTGCCCCATACGGCTGAAGGGCAGGGCAGCTGCACTTCTGATGGCGTCACTGGTATGTCTGCTCTTAGTCCCAGAGCCTCTGCCTGCCCTGAACTTTTCAGTTGTTTCAGGGACCTATCCTTTTATTTTATTTTAGTTTAGTTTAGTTTTATGCCTACAGTAGTTTGAATAGTTCTCCTCTCCATCGGTCAGGAAAGGCCTATTGCACTACTGTTTACTGAACAAGCCAGCTGTGAGGGTTGAGAGGGTAGAAGGCCCTTAAGGCTCCCGTGTGTGGCCATGCCCTCCACTTTGCTTTTGGATTTATTTCGAGGCATTGCTTATGTAAAGTAGAAGGCTGTAATTATATTTTCCACCAATTTTAAGGCAGCCGTGAACCCCATGGCTCCCTTCCTGGGCCGAAGGCAAGATAAAGGGAACAGTGGCAGAGGCTCCCAAGCCCTCTGGCCTACCTCACCTTTTTTTTTTTTAAATTTAAAATGATTTTCATACAATATATTTTGATCAGGTTTTTTTGTTTGTTTGTTTCTTCCAGCTCCTCCTGGTTCCTCCTACTCTGGCCAGCTTCCCCCTCTGTCCCCAGTCACAACTCTTTAATTCTGATCAGAGGCTTCTCTGGGTAAAAATGAAAATACATCAACTGTCAACCAGCAATGCTCCAATCTTCATGTAGAGTGCATGTAAGTGTTCACAGAGACCAGAGGAGAGGGTTGGATCCTCTGAAGCAGCAGTGACTCGCTGTGGTAAGTTACTTGATGTGGGTGCTGGGAACTGAGCTCCAACCAGTCCTCTGGAAAAGCAGCAAGTGCTCTTACTACCGAATCAACTCTCCAGCCTCCATACTTGCCCTTGATTTTAAGGTATCCATATTGTCACTGTCTGGAATGGTCTTCACTCCCGATGAGGAAGAACAGTGGCTTCTTCATCTCAGCCTTGGAAACAGCAGCCAAGGACTGACTTGGAAAGCAAGTAGTCCTGTGTTCAAGTCTCAACTGTATTAGTCAGAGAAGTCACTTCTTATTGCTCAACCTCAGTTTACTCATAAGTGAGATGGGGATAACAGAGGCATGTCCCTCCTAGGGTGAAGAATATGATAATGACACAAAAGCCCTTACCCTTTGGGCAGTGCATTAGTTAAGGCTTAACAAACACCAACGGTGATGTTCCGGAAAGGGCTGCCTTTCAGAGAGGCTTGAGATGGGCAGGGTACGTGAGACTTCACTGTGGCCTGTGGCTCTTTCCTGAGGTGTCACCCTGGGTGGCCAATGATTCTCAGCTTGACAGTTTCCCCTCTTTAGAGGCCATCAGTGGTGTCGCCCTTACTGTCTGTGCCCACCCTCAGTTTGTCCCTGCAGCTTGTCCGCTGAAGGCATTAGGAAAGTGAACAAGTCGCCGAACTTTTCTGGCTCTGTCTCCAACAGGACAAGTGTGGACAGGAACACCTCTAAAACTTCCTTCTTGTCGCATTTTCATGTTTACTTTTGCTTCGGTTTTCAAGCAGGAAGCCTGTGCCATGGTCTGGAGGCCACTGAAGCCACTGGCACCACCTTTCAGCTCACCAGCAGCACTTGCTAATGGCCAAGGCTGTCAGAGGTGGGCTGGCTCTCTGGTGAGGCACTGAGGTCCCTCTTGGGAAGGTAACCAAACAAAGAGCATCTGGAACCCTTAATGGGGACACTGTAGGAGGGCTTCGGGCGGTCCCGAGCTCCTCATGGGCATCAACAGTGGGCTTACTTTGAGGACGAGAAGCTCAAAATCTGAAGGATGATGAATGATAGTCCTAGTCCCGCCCTACCTCCCCCCAGGACACACTGGGGCGGCCCTCCCTGTCCTAACTGATTCCAGGTGCCCCTACGTGGGGTTGGAGAGTGATCTTGAGGACCACACACACACACAAGGCATGTGACTCTGTGTGGGGCAAAGATCCCTACGAGTGCACAGATCCCCGAAGAAGGACAAGAATGCCCACAAGAATGTTCTTGCTAGCTATTTTACATCACAAGGGAAGTAGAGAAAATAATTTTTTTTTCCTCGCACAATGTTGTGTGCTTGGACTCACCCTCCTGTCTTGTTCTCTGAAATGGACTCAGTTTCACTTGACAATAGAACACACATACACACACACACATACACAGAGGGGATGGGAGAGACAGAGAAGGAAACAGAGACAAACAAAGAGACACAGACACACAGATAAAGAAAGACAGACACAGAGACAGAAAGGGTAGACACAGACAGACAGACAGATACATGTATACACACAGAGACAGATAAAGTGAGAGAGACAAGAGAAAGAAAGAGACAGCACATACACAGCGAGAGAAAAAGAGATTAAAAAGACACATATACAGGTAGATAGAGGCAAACACACACAGATAGATACACACACACACAGAAAGACAGAGAGACACCCCCTCCCCCCCCCCCCCCGCCGCCCAGGTCTCTTATTGTATTTCCATGGTCTTGTTAGGTTTTATCTATGGCTAATCCTTCATGCTTGTCTTCCTCTGTGCCAAACAGCATCACTTATGAGACTCTCATTATTTTTTGAATTTTTCAGCAAAATAGTGAAATTCTTCAGAAGTGAGAAATGTTCAAATGTCATTAGAGATAATACAATTCCTGATTGCAAACAAACTTCCCTGGGTCCAGGGAGGTGGCTCACTGGGCAAGGCACTTGCATGAAAGTATGGGGACCTGAGTCCAGATACCCAGAGCCCACACAGTGCCAGCAGTAGCACCTATCTGTCATCCCTGCTGTCCTATTGCAAGACAGGCGGCAGAGACAAAGAAATCCCTGGAAGCCCAAGGGCCTGCGAGCCTGGTGGACACAGCCATCAACAACAGAAGAATCTGGCTTGAGTTGAAAACCAACACCCAAGGTGTCCTCTGACCTCCACATGTGTGTGCCAGCACATGTGTATCTGTGCTTACACACATGGACTCAATACAACACACACTAAGAAAACAACCTCCTCCATCTTTTGCGCAACTCTTTAAATTGCTACCCTGTAACAGTCTCCATTCCTGCTCAACCTTGACCCACTTGTAACAGAGTTGATAATACTAGGCGGCAGCCGAAAGCCATTCTTTCCCTTGTTCCCTTGAGTCTCTGTTCAGAGGTGTCAATGTTTACAAGAAATAATTAAGTTTCCTTTCCCACGCAATCGCTAAGTAGTCAGCCCTTTCCCACGCTGTGTCTAGTTTTCATCTTTATCTCCTTTAATAACTTCATTTCATTGACTAGTTGGGCCATAATCTCTTTATACGTTTTCCCATTGTGGTCCTGGTGGGTAATATTTAAAATTTAGGTTAAAAAATAACAACACAACAAAGACCCAGATTTATAGAACCTTTCCCTCATTTTGGGTTTTTCTGTAGTGTAAATTCCTACATGTGCAATTACTAGAAGAAAGGATACAAATATCATAAAAATGTAGCCCATAAACGTTGTTATTTTTCCTGAATTGGTCCTTACGCAGAAAATGGTTGCTCCCCACTGAGGTACTTGGTTGGAGCGAGAGGCTCTAAGACTGGTTTTATCCCCGAGACCCACTGATTCTAGAACAATCATGCCAAAGCCTGCTGACTCTCAACTCAGAAGCAAGCTCCCTCGTGCTGAGTGCAGGCATGCATTCCTATGACCTCTTGATGGCAGTGGGACTGTGGTAGGGCTCACAAGGAGCTGAGGAAGGGGAAGCCCCTGGCAGGCTGTGATGCCCACACCATCACCTCCAGTAAACAGACAGATGGACAGGGAGACCCTATCTCTTTCTCTCAGATTCTCTGAATTATCCCCATCAGAGTGACTCCAAGTGTTGAACCCAAGCACAGAGATTCCATTAAAACTGGCAGGCCTGTCTCCTGCATCCAACCCATCCCCAGAAGCATCAGACTGAATGGATGGTACACCCGGGGCTGGGATGGACAGAGGCCAGTGGGCAATGGAAGGGAGAGCTGGTCTGGCTTTGGGCCGAATGACTGAAGCCTTTCCATCAGAGTATTCATTTGGAAACAAGGAAATGGTTCCGCTGATGTTTCCATCCCCAAACTCCCTGGAGAAAGGGGATAATAAATAAGTGACAATAACAGATTGCACAATGTCAGCACAGACACTTCTTTGCCCCTAGAAAATTGATTTTTAATAACAGTGCAGACAACGTGAGGCGGGGCTTGTTGCTGACACGGGTGTATTCTGGGTCTTAATAACTCACATCGGCCCAGAGCCTCTGGAATTGGACTGGCTTGCTGGGTGCTGTCTGTTGATAGCATGGAGGCAGAAGGCTGGACTCGACCACCTTGTGACGAGCAGACTTGCCTAGTTACTTCATCAGCAGGTCTCAGTTTCCCCATCTCTAAAATTGGCATCATCTTCTCAAGCTCGCAGTACTATCACAAAGGATTAGGAGAAGGCATTCCTAGGCCTCACCCTTCCAAATGTGGGGGTTACTCTTATAATAATGATGGACCAGAAAAAAAATGGGTGAGAGGTTTGAGACCAAGGTGACATCTCTACCATCATGAGGAGATTCCTCAAAGGGCAGAGGCACAAGGCACAACATCCTTATCAATAAAGCAGTGTGAGGCAGAAAGGTATACAAATTAGACCTAGAATTGGAGCAGCATAGTGTCGCCCTGTCCTAGCTCCCATGGGCACCTGAATAACAGATGGGTATTTATTTCACATTTGCAGCAGCCAGAGCTGTGCAATGTGCTTTAGACCCAGCATCTCATTGACTCCTCCAAAGATTCGGGGAGGCAATTACCATCATTATTTGACTTTTGTGCGTGAGAAGACACACGGGGTGGGGGGGAGGGAGTCACACTTAGGTATCGGGAGGGTTCTAGAGCCTTTGTGTGCAGTTCAACTGTCTCAAGGGAGATGTCCCCAAATCAGGGGTAGGATGGGACTAGGCGGGCTATGAGGGCATAGGAGTGTGGAGGCTACAGAGCATACTGTCTGCAAACGAGCGGGGGTTGGGGGTGGGTTGGAGCTCAGGTATGGCCGGGACGGATTAATGTAGCCTAGTTCCCTGAGGACGGTGGGGTGAGGGAGGGGGCGACACAGCAAAGTTCAGACTTGAGGGGCGAGTAGTTAGCTAAAGGCTCATGAGCAGCATTCCTGTGCTGAACCTCAGGAATGGCCAACTATGCCATGAAGTTCATTGTCTTCACCCCACTGAGTAAACAAGGGTGGCTGGGGGGCAGCGAATGGGCATCGCACAAAGGATAGCGCGGAAGGGGAGACGTCTGTGTACCAATGTTGTTATTCAGCACCATGTAAGCTGACCCCAGGCCCAGTGACTCACAGCACTCGGAGTGACCGGAGGCCGTTGAAGGCATGGACAGGGATGCATCTCAGCCGGTTGTAGCTCAGGATCCTGTGGAAAGAGAACATGTGAGCCTGCCGGCTGGCTGCCCCCGCTCCTGTGGGTGCACTGTCTACGCTGAGGCCCCGTCAAAAACAAACGTTTCCTCCAATCTCCCTGATTTAATACGTCGACAAAGGCACCATAATACAGAGGGAAGAGGACCTCCTCCCACGCCATGAAGCTCCACAGCAGACTGGCTCTCTAATCAGCTTTCCGACCACCTCCCTCCACTGTCAAATGGTGTGTGCTTACAACGTGCGGAGCTAATGGGAAATAAATGGGTCTGAGCAAAATATAATTGTGTAGGAAACTCTCCACTGGGAAGGAACGTGCGTGTATCCCAGAAGGCATTCCAAAGACAGCCTTCTTCAGAGGTAATTAGCTTCCAGTCCCTCCATCTGCCAGGCCCCTGCCTCTCTGTTTTGCATCTCCTGATGACTAGGATCGGCCTGCTACTGAGGCAGCCAAAGCGCCTAGGACAGCTAGAGCAAGGCCTCTAGGAGGGAAGGGCCACAGGACTCCAGTGGCCATGCCCAGGAAGCTTAGCCACGAAGCCGCCCATACTCACAGCGTGGAGAGGTGAGACATGTTGCTGAAGGTGTAATTGGTCAGCACGCCGATGCTGTTGTTGCTCAGGTCACTAGGTAAAGTAAAACAGAAAAGCCACCCGTCACTGTGAGCGCCACCTCGGGGGGCCCAACTGTCACACGAGTGTGACATCAGTCAACCAGTCCATTCATTGCTGCACGAGTACTCATTCCTGCACTTCTCCGTGCGCTCCTCGTCTGTCCATTTATCCCCACACCCATCTGTCTAGATATATACGTACTCATCTCCAATTCTCCACCTATCTGCCTACCCATTCTCATATTTATCCACCTGCTTTCTCATTTGTGCCCTTGTCCCCCACCACCCATCCATTTGCCTACTCATACATTGATCTAAATGTCAATTTTTCCATTCATATTATCATTGCCCACCCATTCATCCATTTATTTACTCATTCCATGATCAAATCATTCAATTATAGGCTTATTCATACATTTCATTCTAGCAAAACATAACACATAAGAAAATAATTTCTCCTTATTCTAGTATGTTTTTTCCCTTGATGTTTTTTTTTTTTGTTTTTGTTTTTTTGTTTTGTTTTGTTTTGTTTTGTTTTTCTGAGACAGGGTTTTTTTTCTGTGTATCTCCTGCTGTCCTGCAACTCAATCTGTGTACCAGGCAAGCCTTTAACTCAGAGATTTGCCTGGCTCTGCTGGGATTAAAGGTATGTGGTACAACCACCTGGCTGAAAACTGTGTAGCCCAGGCTAGCCTCGAACTTGTGATCTTTCTGCCTCCACCTCCTTCAGCAAATCCTACTGGTATGCATCACCACAATAGACCCCTCTGATCAGTTCTTATCACCAGTCCTCTCTCTGTCATTAATTCATTCCATCTGACTCATTTCTTAGGGGAAACAGAGTTAGTAGGAGAGATCTCTAGCAACTATACCCTCTGGCTGTTCCTCCAGAGACAAATTTCCAGAACCGCGGGATGAGATTAGCTCCATAGTACAGTCACCCAAGGAGCTCCTAAATCCTTTTAAAGCAGGGGTTCCCTGCCCGTATAGTCTGATTTAAATTCTGTATGTATTAAAAGACAGCATCAACAGCTCCTCCCTGGGTAATTCCCCACAGCAGAAGTTCTCCATTGCTGGGGAATGGTGCTTCTCCACTGGGGGAAGTTCTGTTCTGCCATGACATTTGATAATATCTACAGATGTTTCTGGCTGTCACTACAGGGTGAAGTCCTATTGGCATCCAACAGAGGCTAAGGTCACTGCTGAGTGTCTCATGATGATCACTACAACTCCCTTAGCCAATGGTTATCTGGCTTCAGATGTCCATAGCTTTGAGTTTGAGAAATGTTCATAGAAACATTGGTTTTTGGAGGACAAGAATAGGGACTAAATGGTGGCTTTCGGGAACTTTTCGTTAGTTGGCCTCTGACTTGTGTTGTGAAAGAAACTTTCTTGTCTCTGTGGATTGGCTCTTAGGTCCTCTCAAGCAGACATGGGCAACTTTCAATTACCACTTGCCCAGGGAATAATTTCACTGTTCTGGGTCCCACCAAGGCAAGGCACTGACCCTGTTGAAACACAAGCTCATGAACCTTGCCCATGCTCAGGTTTTCTGCTTCCCATTCAAGAGTTTTCTGGTTCTTAGAAGGCTTGGAGCTTGTAGCAGCTATTATTGAAGGCCCTTGGTTTAAACCATCACTTGAGACATTTTCTAGGAAACCAAAGAAGGAAGAAGAAATGCTTGTTTGTGTTCCTGGTAGATCTAAGTGTGGCCAAGGTTTGCAAGGAATTGGAATTCCAGAAGGCTCAGGAATTCAGCCTAGAGCCTGGAAGGTCAGAGGTTCCCCCTAAGCCAATAGGAAGGTAGTTCAGAGCCCATGATGATGTGCTTTGGTTATTTCTTCACACAGGCCTGAGCAAACCCTCCCATATCAGCCTGGTTGGTGTTTCCTCCCAGCTAGCTGCCCCTCTCAGCGCCATGCAGGCATGCAGGTTGAGAACTGCTGCCTCTGCCTCAGCACTGTCCTTTTTTAGCCTTCGTATCCCTGTCCCACACCACCCCAAGAACAAGAAATAAACGCCTGCCCAGTGGCAGGCTCCTTACATAAGTGTCAGCTGTCGGAGGGCGGACAACTCTTTGGGCACCGCTGTTAAATGGTTTCCTTCCAGGTACCTGAAAGAGAGGTTCAGAGTTAGAGCACTGGGAAGGACACTACACACTGGTCACATCCTCTGAGAAGCGTTACCTCTTTGTATCTGCTCCTCCCTCGCACTTGTCATCATTGCATATGCATATGATCCCACAACTGGTCATATTTTTCTCCACTAGACTGACATGTTTCACAACCGCAAGGTTCTTGATAAAACTGCCCACCCTTATATCCTAGCAGGGGTCTTTAGAGTAGGCAGGTATTCAGTGCAAATTTATTTAGTATTAATAAATGAAGCAGTCACTTGACGCTGACACCACATCGCAAAATCTGAGTAGCAGCAACAGTGTGGAACCGTTGCTCAAGGTTACACAGAATACTAGTGGCTGACCTAGAATTTGAACGCAGGTCTGCCTGACAATTCCATGCAACTTTTACTCAGCTCCAGGAGGATGGTTAGGGAACTGTCTTACGAACTCAAATTCAAATTGAGGGAGAAACAAGATGTAAGGTGATGCTTGGGGACAGTCTACTAGAACCTCCAGGAATTAATTAGGGACAGCGGAAAAATAGCCATCAGAAAATGAGTACTTAACAGCTGGGGAAAAGGCCACAATCCAGGCAGATGCATTATCAGGGGACACTGTGAGAAACCTTGTTTCCTTGGTGCTGGGTGCTTGGTGCTGGCAGTCCACAGAGGAGGAGGGAGACACCACTTTAAACAGATATTGGCTGCTGTGATGCCAAGATCCTCAATAAACCACACTTGAGAAACACCCACCAAGCAGTATCAGACTATATTCTGGGGCCTCATGGAGAGGACATTGTGACTTAGGAAAAGGAGCTTTGAGCCACATCTGTAGAGAATCCGGGTAGCTGAAAACCTGGTGGGAAGCAAAGTGTACGTGTGAACCTCCACAGTGACTCCAAACAGCACACAGGACACTGACAAATGCTGTGCAGGGCCCGAGTCAGCATTCACAACCGGTGCCCTGAGGGAAATTCCAGAGGCAGGACCAGCTCCTGAGACTGTGCTGTGAAGCATCCTCCAGGATGGCACCTGTCATCTGATCATGCCAGGAAGACTGAGCAGGGAGAAGGGGAGCATCCGAGCATCCACAGCAGAGGAAGATCAGGGGGTGACATGGGGTTTTAGGAGCTGGGAAGGCACACAGGAGGGTCCAGATGGAGTGCAGCAATCATCGGTTTAGTCAGTTCTCATAGCCTCTCTTTCCATGCAGCCTTCTATCCATCTACATGGAGCCTATCTTTATTTCATATCCAATGGCATTTTAGCAGGTTTGCCTTGGCTTCATTTTGCTCTTGACCCAACCCTATCCTTTTCCCCTTTCTCCAAGAACATAATCTGACCTGATTATGTTCCCCGAGAAATAGGACTGTTCTACAATGTCAGAATATCTTCACTTTTCTTTTTCTATTTACCTTTATCCAAAAACCCCATCTCTCTCCTCCTCAACTCCCTCCTTCCCTTTTGTCCTTTCAGGTCCCTCCTCTACTTTCTCTTTATCACCTCAATGCTAACCACTAGTGCTGCAGT
Source organism: Meriones unguiculatus (assembly GCF_030254825.1). Lineage (NCBI taxonomy): Eukaryota > Metazoa > Chordata > Mammalia > Rodentia > Muridae > Meriones > Meriones unguiculatus. The sequence goes on from NC_083359.1 coordinate 34,061,807, forward strand.
TTGTGTTCTCTTGGGTTCATTCAGGACTATGCTAATGTCCTCTTTCACTTCTTTGGATGTATTTGTAATTACGACTTTGAAGTCTTTGTCTGACATTTTGTCTAAGTCACTCTCACCGGGGCCACTTCTCTGGATTGATAGTAAACAGGTTGTCTTGGTTTTTCCTGATATATATATCAGGAATATATATATTTGTATATATATATACATATATATATATATATAATGTATATATATTTGTGGGGGTTTGTACATCAAGAGTTAGATCATTGGTTGTTTTTTTTTAATGTAGCAATCTTTCTTCTAAATATAAAGTTATAGATAATCCTAACAATGGATGACTTCAATGACCCACTTCCACCAGGAGACAGTTCACCCTGACAAAAAAAAATAAACAAGCAGAATTAAATGACATCACAGATCATGTGGATTTAACCTACATCTGCAAAATGTTCCACTCAAACACTGCAGAATACATACTCTTCTTAGTCGTGTATCAAATTTTCTTTAAAATTGAACATACTAGGACATAAAACAAGTCTCAGCAAGTACAGGACAATTGAAGGAACCTTTTGTATTCTGTCTGACCACAGTGGAATAAAGTTAGATGTCAAGAAAAATAGAAACTATAGAAAAATTCAGAGACTCATGGATATTAAACAACACACTGTAGAGTGATGAATGGGTCATTGAAGAAATGAAACCAAGAAGGAAAAAAAAATCTTAGAATTGAGTAAATACAGCTCAATTGTACATAAATCTAGAAGATATAAAGAAAGCAGTCCTAAGAGGGAGGTTCACAGTTGTAAATACCTACATTAAAAATAAGAATGACCTCAAACAAATAACTGAATGATATCGCTCAGGGCTTAGAAAAACAAGAGTAAGCCAAACCTGGCTGGGAAGATGGCTCAGTTGTTGTGTTTTCTTCCCAGCCTAATAACCTGAGTTGGAGCCCCAGAAGATGCATTAGGTGGAGGGAAAGAAGCAACTCCTACAAGTTATCCTCTGACCTCCACGTGAGTGCACATGCACACTTACACACAAAACCAGCATTATCCTGATACCCAAACCGCAGAGAGACACAACAAAAAAGAAAACTGTAGATCAATCTCTCTGATGAACTTAAGACAAATATTAAAAAAAAATATTTGTGACATGAATTCAAGGACATGCCAAAATGATCACTCACCATAACGGAGTTGGCTTCACTCCAGAGAAACAGGGAACATTCAGCATATGCAAATCAATAAATGTAATACACCACACAATGTACTCAAGGGCAGAATTTGTGAGATCAATCAATAGGTGCAGACAAAGGCCTTTGTCAAAACCTAACACCTTATCATGATAAAGCCCCTGGGAGGCTAGAAATGGAGGAAACACAACAAAGGACATCTACCATGAAGGAAAGCCAACTTCATGGTAACTGGAGAAAAACTAGTTCCACACAAAAATCAGGAACAAGACAAAGGTGTCAGCGTTTCCTGTTCAAAACAGTGCTTGAAATCTTACCTAGAGCAATAAGAGAAGAGAAGGAAATAGGAGATATAAAGAGAAAGGGAAGAAGTCAAATGTCTTTATTTGCACAATCTATGATTCAATACATAAGAGACCCTAAGGTCTCCACCAGAGAATTCCAAGAGCCAATAAACACTTTCAGTAAAGTGGCAGGATACAAAGTTAAACACAAAAATCAGCAACCTTCCTATATAGAAATGCTATAAATAAATAATTGACATCTAAAAGAAGCCAGGGAAATAATCCTATTCATAACAGTCTCAAATATATAATACAAAGCTAACAAGGGAAGCAGAAGACATGCACAATGAAAACATTAAAGCACAGAAGGAAATTTATAAAGATACTAGAAGGTAGAAGGACTCTCCCATCCTCATGGGTCAGGTCAGAAGACTTAATCTTGTTAAAATGGCAGGTCTACCAAAAGTAATCTTACACTCAATGCAATGCCCATTAAAATGCCAACATCATTCTTTACAGAAAAAAAAATATTAAAACTCATATGGAAACCTAAAGGACCCCAGATAGCCATCGCAAACTTGAGCAAAAAGAATAGTATAGTGATTATTACTGTATCTGACTTCAAGTTATAGCACAGAGTGACAGTGATAAAAACAGCATGGTTCTGGCATGCTCAGGTCAATGGCAGAGCAGTGAGAATTGAGATATAAGCCATGCAGCTACAGCTAGCAGATTTTCACTTGAAACAAAAACACAAAACACATATACAAACAAACAAAAATACACCAAATAAAAGATAACCTCCCCCCAACAAATGGCACCAGGGAAACTGGATACCACAGCAGAGGAATACAGCTGGCTCCTTTCTAACCCTGCACAAAGATCAACTCTAAGGATGAAGACCTTAATGTAAAATCTGAAACCATGAAGCTGCTGGAGGATCAAGCCCTGGGCACAGCCAAGGCTGTTTTTCTCCTGATTCTAGTTACTCAGGGAGTAGGGTTTCACTATTGACAAATGCAAGCTCATGAAGTGAAAAAGCTGTATGAGAACAACAACAACAACAACAACAACAACAACAACAAAAACCCAACAAAACCCCGGTTAATAGAGGAGACCGCCTACAGAATGGGAGTAAAATCTGACAGCTGATTAATATACAAAGAACTAAAAACAACAACAGGAACAAAAACCTAAACAAAAAGAAAACAAACAAAAACCTCAGTGAAAAAAAAATAGGCCAAGGAACTTAACAGAGAATTCTCAAAAGAAGAAATATGATCGGCTGATAAATATTTTAAAACGTGCTCGACATCTTTAGCCCCCAGAGAAATGTAAATTAAAATTACTTTGAAATTCCATTTCATCCCAGTCAGAATGACTGGATGAAAACAAATGACAACAAATGCTGCCCAGGATATGTGGAAAAGCGAACTGTTGTTTCCTGTCAGTTATAATGTAAATGGTGCAGCCACTATGGACATCTATCTATCTGGGGAGTTTCTTTAAAAACTAAAAGTAGAATTTCCATCCCACCCAGCTATAGCCCTCCTCGGTGTGTACCCAGAAGACTCTCCGTTCTACCACAGAGACATCTGCTCATCCACATTCATCGTTGCTTTATTCACAACAGCTAGGGAATGGATTCAGCCTGGATGTCCATCACCCGATGAACAGATAATGAAAACGTGGTACATGCACGCATGGAATTTTATTCAGCCGTAAAATGAAATTATGAAACGTGCAGGAAAACGGATGGAACTGGGAACATTAGGCTGAGCATGGAAGCCGAGGTTTGGAAAGACAAATGCTGAACCTTCTCCCACACGCAGAGCCTGGCTTCTAATCTTTATGTATGTGCACATATGTGGGAAAGAATGTGCGTGGAGCTCAGGGCCAATGAGAGAGGAGGGAAAAGATTCTCCAAGGTAAGGGAAAGTAATAGAATACACGTGTTACAGCAGTGGAAGGGCAAAACAGCAAAGGTTTAAATGGGGATGGGAGGCAGGGAGATGGGGGAAGGAAAAGATACGGTTGTCGGGGGGGGGGGGTGTCAGTCCAAACTAATGATGCGTGAAAAAGCCATAAGGAAATAGGATACCCGTAAGCCAATCAAACATTGTATTAAATGTGAAATCTTGAATGGAGGTACAGTGTGTGGGATCTATAAAGCTGCTCCCAGAAGCCACCGTTACTGCATGAAAATCCCAGTGCCATATGTGAGATACTTGCTCAGCTAGGACGAGGCAAATTCTGCAGACTCAAGTTTCACAGATGCCAGCAGCCTCAATGTAAGCACATGGTCCTGAATTACAAAGACAGTCCCGGTTATGCTTGCTTTTAGGAGGGGCCGCAGGCTCCCCCCACCCCACTACAAGTCTGTTCCCTTAGGCTTCCTGTTGCTCAGGACATGAGTGAAGACTTGTCAAGGTGACTCTGAAGATCGTTTCTTGGGGTAAGCGTCCTTCCACACAGCATTTACAGTATCTTGTCATCGTGGTTTGTCTGTCTGGTGCTAGCTCTCAGTTCCATGAGAGCTCTCTTCTGCTATCGCAGCACTTCTCAGTCTTTAACAGACACTTAAACGGCCTGGGGTCACTTGAACAAAGCTGGTTCTGATCGGGAAGGTCTGGTGTAGGACTGGAGAATCTGCATTTCTAATACACCCACTAAGACCTAATTTGGGGTAATGAGTTGCAAACCTATGGCTGGGTATCCAAGACCCACCATGAAGTGACCAAATTAGGCAGAAATGGGTTAAGACAGGACACGGCAACCTTGGCAATGGCAGTCAAGTTGGAATGTACATCACCTTCAACTGAGACCTAGCAACTCTCTTTTTGTGGCCAGCCCTGAGAAAGCCTCATGGCACAGAAATCTGGGCAGGACTCAGAAAGCCCCAAACTGCCATGTCACACGGGGTTGTGTCCTCATTTGGTCCTTTCTTGTGAGCCTGTTAAGCGCCAGTCTATACTACATATCGGTGGACATATAGGTGAACCAAATCCCATTTCTGCCTTTTGGAAGCTTTATACTTAGATTGTGGTATCAGGCCAAGGAGCTGAGCATTCATCCATCCATCCATCCATCCATCGATTGATTGATTGATTGATTGATTGATTGATTCATGCGTAAATACTTATTAAGCAGCCACCAGGTACCAGTCATGACCTATGCTGGTGAATGTGAAAGCCATGAAAGAAGAGGCACGAACATAAAGAGGCCCTAGCCGTGTTTGAGAGGGAAGGTACAGGGACTGTAGTGGAGAATGCTGAGGGGCTGGAGGACTCTGCTTCATGTTCAGTCTGCTCTCCTGAGCTGAGTGCCTTGCCCCACCCCTCCCCACAGCCTCCTGACTGCCATCTACCCACGTGACCTCCACGTGCACTGGTAACACAGGTCAAACCACGGAGGGCTCTGCCACACTTCAGAGAAGTTGGAGTCCCCCGTGCTAATCACGTCAACTAAGGGGAAACTGGGCTGTTTAATCAGGAGAAAGGGGACCACCACGTTTCTCAGACAGTCTCCATGATGTGATCAGGGCATTTCCTCTGCTTCGGTCTTTTTATTTAGTAGGAGTGAAGAAACTTTAGTAGCCCAGCGTTTGCCCCTCTAAAAGTCTTCCTAGCTCACGTTGCAAAGGGAACCGCCTGCTTTTCCTTCACTATCTGCTGTCATAATTTCCACTGCCTGTAATGTCTACTGACTGCAGGCGCTAACTATGAAACACATTTACAGAAACATCTAGACCAAGTATTTGACCGTGATCATTGCCACTGCAACCTAGCCAAGTCCAGACAGGAAACTGCAGGGGCCTTACATCTTTCTCCTGGTTCACCTCGTATCTGACCCTCTGAAAACCTCAGGTTGCAGCTGCCCTGGCCTTATCCTTCCCTGAATGACCAAAGAAAGGGTAGCCAGGTCTCTGCTTCAACGGGTTCTGCCTCTGTCTCCTTGTCTAGTTTCCTCTGTGACCTCACAGCCCTCAGCCCTTAGCTCCAGACTGCCTCCCACACCTCGGCTCCCCCACCCACAGGTGACATTATGAGTCTCCAGGACTCTGGGCATTATATCGTGTTTCAGTCCCTGGTGGCATCTTTAGTGTGGGTCTGTCAGCGTACTCGCAGCCTTCCCACACTCTGCCTGGCACACTCAGCTAGGCTCAGAAAACATCACCTAGGCAATGAGAATCCCAGAACTCCCCAAGGGAGCTGAATTTGGCTCTAAACAGTGAACGGGAACTGCTTCAGGTACAGGGTGTCCCAGTGCCCTGCCATCAGGACTTGGAAAACACTGAATCACAAAGCTCCACTTCAGAAATGCAGATGCAGTGGTGAGGGAGGCTGCCTTTGTGGGAAGCCCTTGATGAATGCTCTCAACTTCAAAGTTGCCTATACCTACAGTGGCCCGAGGGACCATTCAGAAGCCAGGCCTCTGCCCCCTGGCCTCAGAACTGCAGCAGCTTTTCTGACAGGTCAATCTTTGCATTGACCTGAATTTAAATGCTCTCTTTCAGCCCTCACTCCCGAGAACTCACCTGCCTTGCATGAAAATCCACACAGATCTCTTTGCACAAACGCTCTCTGCTTTCTGCTTTCCGCTTCAAGCTTTGCAGAGCAGACAGGCTCTGGCAAAGAATTCCAGGCCCAGTTGAACGGTGACGGAGAGGGCAGCCGCCTTCCAGGAGACCCTACTCCAGGCCAGGATTTCCACCAGAGGCCTGGGTGAAGTGGGAGTGACTCAGCTGTCCTTCTGGCTAGTTAACAGCTGTGTAACTTTAGCAGGGCACTTAACCTCTCCGAAGCTGTATTTACAAAGCTGTAAAATGGAGCTTATGATAATCATTACTGTGAAGTATTACAAGGGTCCCTATGGATAGGTTTTAGAGTACTGTCCCAGCACACTAGTGTTGAACAATTTTTGAAAATATACTCAAAACATAAATTCATATGCCTGTATATATATATATCTATACAGAAAGATTATATATACACACATATATTAATACACAGTGATATGTATGATTATCAAAAGAAAGATTCCTCTTTTGCCCTCAGCATGTTCTTCTTGAAGAGTAGCATCAAACCATGCTGCTGATTACAATGCATGCTTGACTCTTGTGTGTCCCTGCATGTAGAGAGTCCACCCTTGTCATGCCTGGCTCTCAGCCTAGGCATGACCTTCTCAAGCTCCCAGGACACGCACCTTCTTTCTTAGGCTACCTGCTCTCTAGGGATTCAGGTGCGTGAAGAGAGGACCTCTGAACCAGGAGGGTCTTCTCCAGGTACGTGCTTTCTTCTTGGATGTTCCTGGGGAATATGACGTAGCAGCAAGCTGGTTTCCACACTGAATAGTCCCTGATGCTGCTCTAAGTCTCCAAGATCAGCAACAAGACTGTGACTCTGACTGTGACTCTGACTCCAAATCCAACGGCAGTGTCTTCTGAGTGCGTACCCGCTGGGGCACGAGTAACTGAGGCAGTGTCCTGCTCTTGGCCTCAGTCCTTACCCCATGCTAGGCATGCTTTCCCAGTGTGGAGTGGAGTCCCAGCTCTACGAGGGGCTGTTAGTCACCTCAGCCTCCTGAGGACACTGACAAGCGTCCCCTGCAGAGGTCTCCCTGGGCCAGGCCCACGCCAGGACTCTTCAGTGCTACCGTGCTCAGGGGCAGCACTGAAGAGGCAGCCCCCCTCCAAAGCTGGGGTGAACCCTGCAGCCAGCTTGCAGTCCCCTCTGGTTCTCCATGTGTCAGGCTATGCTGGATAGTTTTATGTCAACTTGACACGAGCCAAAGTCAACGGAGAGAAGGGAAAGTCAACTAAGAAAGTGCCTCCATAAGACTGGGTTGTAGGCAAACCTGTAAGGCATTTTCTTCATTAGTGATTGAAGGGGTAGGGGGGGTGGGAGGGGCAGTAGCCCATTGTGGTTGGTGCCATTCCTGAGCTGGGCTGGTGGTCCTAGGTTCCATAAGCAGGCTGAGCAAGCCATGTGGAGCAAGGCAGTAAGTAAGTGGCACCCTTCCATTTCCTCTGTGTCAGCTACTGTCTCCATGACCCTGCCCTGTTTGAGTTCCTTTCATGATAAACAGTGATACAGAAGTATAAGCCACATAAATCCTTTCCTTCCCAACTTGCTTTTTTGGTCATGGTATTTCATCAAAGCAACAGAAGCCCCAACTAAGGGGAGGGGGGGGAGAGAAAGAGAAAGAGAGAAAGATAAAGAGTTGGCTGTGACTCTATTCAGTGCTGGGAAAGCATGCCCATTATATAAGGCATGGAGAGACAGTCCCTTTTGCTAGTGGGAGCTGCATGGCTTGAGATGTTCAGTTGTCAGCATGGACCGGTCGGAACACAGACAGTGCCCAAACAATGATGCCAGAGCTCCTGGACTGTCTCTTCCCACAAGTGCAGGTGACAGACATAGCTGTATGTTGTAAACCCCCAGGAAATAGGTCACTGGGCACCATGAAAGGATACAGGCCTGTGAGGTGGGAAGTGATGCCTTAGTGACACTGTGGGGGTGGTGGGGCAGACAGAAAGAGCTGGAACCTGTGCTCTGCAGCTGTTGGGCAAGTTGCTCTAAGCAGGCCCAGAAAGTCCAACACTGTGTGCTCTTACTCATGTCTGTGGAATTTAAATAGCTGGCTTCATGGAAGTAGAGAGAGCAATGATGTCTCCAGGCAAATGTGTGTGTGTGTGGGGGGGGGGGGGTACAGGTACAGGGAGCAGGTGGACAGGTGGACAGGAAGAACAAGCTAGAATACCCTAGAGCAATGGTTCTCAACCTGTGGGTTCTGACCCATTTGGGGGTCACATATCAGATACCCCGCATATTAGCTATTTACACTACAATTCACGACAGCAGCAAAATTATGGTTATGAGGCAGCAATGAAACAATTTTATGGTTGGATTCACCACATGAGGAGCTGTATTAAGGGGTCACAGCATAGGAAGGTTGAGAACCACTGGTCTGTACCCTGACGGAAGCTGTGATGGACAATGATTAACTGTACCCTCAGTCCAGCTGGAAGGGAGGACTCTGAATGTTCTCCGTGCAAACAAGTGGTCTGTCTGCGGGGCTAGGCGTCACAATTACCGTACTCTGATCATTATGGGTTGTTAATATGTATTTAAATGTTGCACTGTATATACCCCATCAGTAAGTTCCATCATTATGTCAACTAAAAACTGAAAATAATTACAAAGCCACTCAACTTTCCCAAGCCTTAGCAATCTGATGGGTAAGAGCAGGATGATCAGGGGCCAATAAATGGCTTAGCAGGTAAGGATGCTTGCTGCTGAGTTTGACAACCTGAGTTCAAATCCCCACCAGAACTCACATGACCGAGGGAGAGAACTGATTCCCACAAGCTGTCCTCTGACCTCTACTACGCACCCTATGGCACGTGCACCCCCACCCCAACCAAATGTGAAAAAAAACAAATAAAAATGGGAGTGGTGCTGCTTGCTCAGGAGTGTGGCTGGCCAGAGCAGATGAGGCCACACGGTGCACACAGGTGGGTGCTCCCATAGCAGTGCAGGCTTGTAGCTCAGGCCAGACTTCCTTCTTCCTTCTCCCACAGGCCAGTGCAGGCAGAGTTTCCTGGATTCCTCCCTATCTCAGGCCATGCTGTGTCTCTGTGTTTGTCACTGGCTGAACCTTCCATTCTTTTCCTGCGTGCGTGTCTACACCCCAAGTAACCAATAGCCGGGAGAAACTGCCATTGAACTGTTCTCTGGACCCCCAACTCCTATCCTGAACCTGATGGAGAGAGCAGTACCGGGTTCTCTTCTTTCTCTAATGCATCCTTGACATCGCCCTTGGTCCCAATCATTCTCAAAGTCCTGGCTAGCCCAGAGTCTGCCCTCCTGCCTCCCAGTTAAGGCCCATCCCCTTTCTGTGGTCCACCAGGCACTGGGTGTCTATACATGGGCACACTGCCAATCTGCTTCTCAGGATGTGGCAGGCCTCACGCCTGAATACTAATCCCTTCTTCTGGTGGCTCTGCCTGGTGACGAGACAGTCATCTATCTCTTTTCTTTTTGGCCTATCAGTTAAACGACAAATCTGTCATCATGGTTTTTCAGATCAAAGTCAGAACCAAAATGGCCTGGGTAGGATGCAAACAAGGAGTGGGCTGCAGATGATAACTTCCCCCAGTGCTAGTTCTCAACCCCTCTCTAGGCCTTAAAGTGGATGTATTGAAGGTGATACAGGCTTGGCTGGTTTGTTTATAGAAATAGGAAGGCCCCCATGTCTGTCAATATTTCAGCAAATGGAAGCAAACACATTGTTAGGCTTCGGTCATCCTAGAACAGTGAGGCAGGCTCAATGATGGAAGGATATTTACAGCTCAAGGAACCGTGCTTTCTGAACTAAGTGCTGATTGTAGCAAGTGCCTCCTTGAGCTCCATACTGGCTGCTATGGCTCTCCAAGTGTTCTCTCTGGGCACCGAAGGGACCCTGAGGAACTGCCAGAGGTCTGAGGTCCAAGCTATTTTTTGTAATGATCTAAAGTCACTATTCTTTGGTGTAGGAGAGATGATAGCTCAGTGGTTACCAGAGCATACTGCTCTTGCAGAGGTTTGCTGTGGCTCAAAACTGCCTGTTATCTCAGCTCTAGGGGATCACCTGACAACCTTTTCTTGTCGAGATCTCCCCATGCACACCCCCCCCCAACCCACATACACATAGCATGAAAAGTAAAATTGAATCTGGAAGAAAAAGGCCAACGTTCCCTTTTGTACTCAACTCACATTTTCACTGGTGGCATAGAACTGACAGAGGACAATGAGGTGGCGCATTAGCTTAAGGAGGGCACTGGGCTTAGGTTACTGTGCTGTCACTTATGTGTGCATTTGCACATAAAACAACAAAGTGAACCACAGCAACAAAGCAAGCCACACTTCAGGCTGCCCTTGACAAGGTGGCAAAGACCATCAACACTATCAATGCTGGACCCCTGAGCACTTGTTTCTTTAGCAATCACGTGACAGAACAACCAGTGCACACATAGCCCTTGTGCAGCCAATGAAATGCTCAGTGAAATTCCTCAGCCTTGTTCCTTGAACTAGCTGCTTTGAATTTCCCCACTAAGCCACGACTTCTACTGCAAAAGAATGACTGGCAGAGTTTTCTCTGACAGGGACATTTACTAGAAAGTTTCTGGAAAATGAACAAGAGTGAGGCACAGGGCGAAACACAGATGACATTTGCTGCCAGTGATAGAACTGGAACTTTCACATGATTAATGACACCTTTGAAAATTTGAATTGAGCTTGGCAGCTCCCTCTTACTCAAGACTTTCCGAATGGGAAACTGACTGGTGGTCATACCAATGACGTGAAGTTTTACCTGCTGGAGAACAGAATGCGTCACCACCTCAGAGACCCGCAATGGACTGATCTAAGTGAGCAGTGTGTGACATTATAGATCCAGTGCTACACCCAAAGCTGACAGATGAATGTAGTTTGGGGTCATGCAAGAGACAAGTTTGAGGATACAGTTGTGGTTCCGCGTGGCTGCCTCCCTTTCAGAAGATCATACTGTTTGCGGGCAGTGTATGATCAGTGATAGAAACCCACCATACTGGAAGTGACCCTTTAAAATGCTCCATCCTATTCCAACCACACGCCTGTGTGAAGCTGGCCTTTCTCCTTCAGCTTCACCCCAACAACTATGGCAACACAGGGGGTGCAGTGCAGAAACCAGAGTCGCCATGAAGTGAGACATTAACAATTTGCAACAGCTAGGCCACACCACCCTTCTCACTTCGCTGGTTTGTCTCAGGAACACGCTTCTTATATAAATATGCGGTGGACAGTGAATTATTTTTAGGTGGAATAAAAATAGATATTTCAAAATGGTCTGTGTTAGTTTCTGGCGCGTCAGATATTAACAGTGTATCTGACAGGCACACCTTCTTACAGTCCTGAAAAAAAAAATAAAAGCACATAAAGGTCCCAAACTGGGCCCCCATTGCACAGCGTACCAGGCTGGCTGGCTCTTGCTTTCTTGACCACCTATTTTCTTGCTTCCCCCTCCCCAGTTTGGTCCAGGAGATGGTTCAGCACCAGCACTGAGTTCCTTGGAGCACACCAGAAGCCACGCTTGGCTGGGAGACATCATCTCATCCACTAAAGATAATCAGAGGTCCTCCAAAGGCACGCAGCCCCAATTATTTTTTCTCTTTCAGTCTCTGTGCCCCAAACCTTACAGAAAAGCACTCATGAGCTGCCTTCATGGCATTTCTACATTTTGACATGTCGCTTGGCACCCATTTGGCCAAGAAGGAGCACATTCCACGGCCATTTTCTGCAGCTCCTGTGCCTGGTTACAGTCAGCATATGGCACTGCAATTGTTCACGCAGACTTTCAAGGGCTCAGCCTCAGCCCGTACCCATGCTGACAGGGACTTTTAGTGGCTGTCAGACCTCCTTTGCCTCCCTGGGGCTGCCAGTCCCCATGACAACCTCCCTGAGCATCAGGGAATGCCAGAAGCGACAGTTTCACCTAAGACCTGCCTGCCTTCTAAGAAGCTGGCATGCTCGCAGCCCGGCTAGGAGACTCTGGCCTGGGAGGTGACAGAGGTTCCCCAGAAGGAATCTGGGTCACGTCACATTCTGTTACTTACTGAGGATACGTGGCCCAGGCAGCCCCAGCAGAGGGAGGTGGGCCTGGGGTCTGGGCTGATACACAAGTGTGACTGTGGGTGTGAGTCTTGACGTCCTGACCTACTGCCAGTTCCCTCACCTGGCTCTCCCGGTTCCCATTACAGGGTCCCCACCGGTGTAGCCACTTTTTGGCTCTCCTACTCCTTCTTCCCTGCCAGGGACCTGCTCCTGTCTGGCCCTTCTGAGAACAGCCTCAGTGTTATGCCCCAGGGAAGCTTTCTCTGAGTGCCACACGAAGGCAAACCTCTCCTTCCCATCCTCCTTCTTGTCTCGCCTATCATGGAGTCCTACGAGCTTCAGGGATGACAGAACAAATGCCTCCTTTCCCTAGAGAGTCCACGAGCCTCATGAGTGTTGGGCCCACCTGTTTCGCCAAGTGTCATCTCTCCGTGTTGGCAGCAAGCCTGACACATGAGGCACCTCATCCCCCGTGTGATGCGCGAAAGAAGGATGGCGCGACAGAGGGCAGCGTGACAGAGCATGGGCAGGCGGTGCGAGCCTGTGAGGTTCTTCTGGACCAGATGGCGAGCACCCATGCCTGACTGAGAGCTAGGCCTATCTACTGCTGAGCCAGACAGGGTGCTGCATCCAGCGCTGTGAGCCATTTAAAGAGAACCTGTTTCATTTAACTCTGGGCTTCTGGTCCAGGAACAAGATCTGGGGAAGGACTGTGAGGAACCTGGGCTGGGAAGACGTTCTAGGAGGGGATGAGACTTAGCGCTGACATTATCACTTGCTTGACAGGTTTGCTTGAAGGAGGAATGGGACCATATTGTAAAAGCATGTCCTTTGAATGCACCAAAAGATGCTCTCATAACACCCTGTGGGATTGCTAGGGTCAGACAAAGGCTCAGAAGGATCTGGAAAGGCAAGATGCAGCATGGGGGTTTCTGGAGTATGCAAGAAATGTGGCAGTCCACTTGCATTCTGCAGTGTCTTTAGGGAGAGCAGGGTCAGGTTTGCCTTGCTTAGAAGATGGAGATGGTTGGGAGTTGGCCTCCCTTTTCCCCCTTCAATACCATCCCACCTGCAACACCAGGAAGGTTCTGCAGGGATCCACTGAAGCCAGGCATGTCCCCACGCCCTCACTTGGATTCTGAGGTACACTGGGAAGGCTGCTGCCGGTGAGGCGGCAGGGGTTGGGGTTGGTACTTACAGTTCAGTCACATCCTTCGGCATGCCTTTGGGGAGGGCGCGGAGACCCCTGTTGCTGCATCGCACCACCGTCTCCACACAGGTGCATTGCTCGGGACAGCGTGGACTCAGCTGGCAGCTGCTCTCCTCATTGCCTGTGGGGGACCCAGACAGGGTGAGCACCACCAGGAGAGCAGGTGGGCAAAGCTGGGGACCAGGGGCCAGCTCTACCTAGTCCCAGCAGTGAGCCCAAGCTAGAACTCATGGTAGCTACTGGTTTCTTCCCCTGCCAGAAGGGAAGGATACACTGCCATTTAATGCACTCTGCATGAAATAAAGACCGGTCAAGCTGCTAACCCAGACCCACAGCCATAAATGGGAAAGACGGTCCTGTCTGTCATATGAGGAATAAACCATGGCTCAGAAAGGAATAGCCAGACAGAGGTAGATCCTGCTCTTCTCCCTCCTCCCTTCTACTTCTCCTCTCTACCTACCACTATATAGTCATCCCTATAGGGTGGTGAGCATGTCACCAGCCTCATTATAATGCACCTCTGGTAATCTGCAAGCCAATTTATCTCTCCCAAGGCAATCCTTGGGTTACTTACCAAGTAACCAACTAGACACGCTTAAACTCATGTGATCAAATATGCCTTCTGGGGTCCTGAGACCTAAAGCCTCAGACCTGTGGGTTAACTTTTAGTCACATGTCAGGAATTTCCCTGATGTCTGTTTCCCATAAGTACATACTTTGACCTTCATCATAACATAGACAGGAAGACCTCCATGTTCAGCTGGATAGGCTGTGTACAGTACAGAGGGGCATGCCATCTGAGGGGCACCAAACTCACGGTGGACATGGCAAATGAGTAGATCAGGTACAGTGGCATTCATACTGGGGACAGTGTTTTTTGTTTGGTTGGTTTGATTTTTTTATTTTTTATTTTTATTTTTTGTAGACCAGGCTGGCCTCTGCCTCGCTGAGCATGGGATTACAGCCGTGTGCCACCACACCTAGCTAGAAGATGGCGTTTTGCACGACAGTGTCTTGCTTTAGTGAAATCAGTACAGATGTACACTGGGGAAAGTAGAGCGGCTTCAGATAGAGACACTTTTTCTTATCAGTCTGAGAACAAACCGTGTGGGCTAGCGGAGGACCCTCAGAGGCCTCTGGAGCCGAGTTCCTCAGGGCCCATCTCGGAGGTCCCAGCAGCCTGCGTTGCCTTCCCGATTCACTCCCTCTTACCATCGCAGGTAAAGTCCTGGATGGCCACGTCTTGGATAGGAATCTCCTTGAGGAAAAAGGGCTTCTGGCATCTGGGGTTCCCGCTGACGATGCGCCGCTTCCTCAGCCACCGGCCGAGCCAGGCCATGTGGCAGTTGCAGTTGAAAGGGTTGGACAGGAGGTTTCTGAGGGAGAGAGAGCCTCTGAGTGGTCATTGCCCACCTTGACCCTAGCCCAAAGCCTAGGGTTCCTTCCTGTTATCCAGACTAACTCTCCTGAGGAGGCAAAAGGGTCTTGGCATCCCTTCCCAGGGGAGGAAGAATCTTCCTCTAAACCACGGTGATGTCTGTAGCTGCCCTCAGCTATGCTGATGGGTGTGTTGTGATATCCAGCCTCAGCCTCCTCTGTCTACCAAGGCCCACTTGGGCAAAGCTGGTAAGTCCTCTATGGAGATTTTTCTGTACTCTAGAGCAGTGTCCACCTCTCCTTCCCTCCTTCCTGCAGCTTGTTGGGCTGGGGTGCCAGTGTTCCTGACCAGAGGTAGTTGAGACTGTTCCTTTTTCTGACTTGCATCCTTCACTTTCTTCCTGTGGTGTCAGCACCAAGGTCAGTTCTACGCCTGTCGGCAGCTGCCCACTGACTTAGGCTAGCATCTCTGCTGGACTCTGCATATCCAGAAGCCAGGATGTGCACCACAGGTGTTTTGTCCCTGTCTATGCAGTAGCCTGATGGACAGATGGGGTGGGAGATGAGGGTGGTAGCAGTTGTTGCACTGAGCGTTTGCCCGAGGCCTGGGTCCATGCTTAGTAATTTACATTTCCATCATGCTACTGAAGGAGAGGATGGATAGGGAGGGGTAGGCCTTGTGGGCGAAGGAGGGAGAGGAGAGGGGATGGAAGGGGATTCCCAGGCTGTGGAATCCAGGAGCTGCACAGTCCTCAGGTATGGGAGGGCGTGAAGTGTGAGGCCAGCAGGGCTGGGTGGCAGGGCAGGGGGCCACACCCCTGGGAGACACTATACTCCTGTCCCCAGGACACTGCTACTTTGTTTTGTGATTTGGGGGAGGGGGACAGGAAACCACTCACTAAGGACAGCTGAGATACAAGGCAGCCACAGCGGCAACTGTAAAGAGAACGAACGTTGAGAACTCTCTGTCCTTAGGCCTGGCTGTACCCCTCACACTGTCAGCATTGCTGGTCTTCACAGCAGTCGTGAGAGGCAGTCGTGGGAGGGAGAACTGACACATAGAAATAAAGAAACAGTTCCAAGCTGCCACAGCCAGTGAGAAGAAGCTGGAGCCTGAACCTAGGAAATATGGCCCTACAGTCAAATCAATATCCTATGCTGCTCCAGAAAGCTGGGCTCCAGCTCTGCCTCTGACAAGCACCAATGGGGTCAGGGCCACCTTATAAAACCCTCTGTTGACCACACCATGGGTCTACCGAAAAGCTTCCGCATTCTTGGTGTGCCTTGAAATGAAAACAGCCCCTGTGGCCAGGCAGTTTTAGCCTGGCCTCCTCTCTAGTCTCTTCTTACACAATATCCTTGCGTACTCAGAGCAACGGCCTTACTAGGCTTCTAATATTTACTCTGCTCCAACTGACCACAGGGTCTTTGTATGGCTGTTCCTACTACAGGAAATGCATTTCCCATTTTCTTCAACAAACTAATCTTCCCAACTGCATCTTTACAAAGCTTGTGTTGGGCTTTCTCATCATGAAAACGATCTTCTATGCTACCAGCCCCAGAGGAGGAGTCAGGCCTATGATCCTTAGTACTTAGATGGTAGCTGGCACATAGGGAGAGCCTGACAAATGTCTATTAAATAGACCAACGGGCAGGTGGGCTTGGGCCTAGTCAGTGGGGAGATGGATGTCAGGGACTTCTGCAGAGAGGGGCCCAGAGGGAGTGGGCAGCATGCCTGGGAAAACTCACATGGTGGACAGAGAGACGAGTGTGGTGAAGGCTCCAGGGGTGATGGTGGTGATCCGATTGTCATAGAGTGACAGCAGCCTCACGGAGCTTAGGCCAGCAAAGGTGTCATTGTTTACGCAGCTGATCAGGTTGCTCCTCAGCATCCTGGAAGAGGGTGGGAGAGGGTCATGGGTAGTGCTCTTGCCTCTCAAAAGATAAACAGCCACCTCCTGGCTTGGCTGGTCACAGATCGGGTTTGACAGATGATGAGCAGAGCTTGGACCCTCACTGGGACAAAGGCGAATGTGTATGAATGTGTATTTCATCCACTGTGTGGCAGCTGTAATGCAAATGGCCCCCACAGGCTCATCTATTTGGCTGCTTGGTCCCCAGCTAGTGGAAATGTTTGGGAAGGACTAGGAGGTGTGGCCCTGGGGGTGGGCTTTGAGGTTTCAAAAGCCCATGCCATTCCAGTTGGCTCTGTCTGCTTCACGCTTGTGGATCAGATGTAAGCGCTCAGCTATTGCTATAGTGCCACGCCTGCCTGCCTGCAGCCACACTCCCAGCCGTGATGGTCATGGGTTCACCCTCTGAAACCAGAAGCAAGCTCCAATTAAATGCTTTCTTTTATAAGTTGCCTTGGTCATGGTGTCTCCTCACAGCAACAGAAAAGTAATCGAGATGGACCATAAACAAGAAACCACAGCTATCAGTGTATACTTGTACAGACGGTGTGGTTGTGTGTGCATACGTCCTTCCAGGAGGAAGAGGACATGAGTTCACTGGATGTGTGCATGCTTGAATGTGGATGCTTGCCTGCAGATGTGTTTAAGGGGTACAGCACGTATCTCTGTGTGTATGAGTAACCGTTAAGTGAGTGTTTGTATGCACCCCTCAGCATGTTTTTGGTACGAATATGCATGTGTGTGCACAAGAGTGGCTCTGAGTGGGGCGTGATTAGCTGTGGGCATGCTGGTGGGCTCAGCATATCAGCTTCTTTGCACTAAAGGTGGAAAAGTCTGATGCTGCAGAGAGGGGGGAATGAACAGTCCAGGACGGTGCCTGACTCTGATCCCTGTCCAGAGCTTGCATGGTCCCGTTCCCATCGCTGCCTCTTGAGCCCAAGCCCGGGTACTCACAGTGTCTTGAGGCCACTGAGGCCTCGGAACATGCGCCCATGCATGGCCTCCAGCTGGTTCCCAGTCAGCATCAGCTCCTGCACGCCTGTGGCTCCATCGAAGGCGCCCTCTCGCACCTCCTTGATCCTATTGTTGCTCAGGTTTCTAGAAGGAGGGGGTAGAAATAGCAGGATAGGGGGAGCTCAGCCTCCATCTCCCTGGCATTGGGCTCTCAGCTTCTGTGCTCACAGACTAAGAGGGAGGGGTCACTCCTCTCAGCAGGTGGAGAAATCCACATAGCCCAGGACTTAAAGGATTTTTAGTGTCATTTTTTATTGTTATTTTTTGCGTGCTTTGGAAGATTCCACTCTTATTTCTTCTCTTCACCAGGGGCTCCTGCTGCGCAGTGACCCTCAAAAGAGAGCTGGAGAAGAACATAAAGTAGCCCCCTCTACAATGGGGGTGAACACATTTGTGAGGGACTTCTAGTGTTCCCAGCAGAAGCCCCTTAGAAGCGGACACTTCCTACTCAGTATTTGTTGTCTATTTCTTATTCAGGAGATGCCACACGAGAGTCCTTACCACTATAACCTCTCAAACCCTCAAACAATGCCCAGCACACTGACACTACTGTCCCACTATGTGGATAAGGAGACTGGGTTTTGGGAAGACTGAGTGGTTTTCCCAGCTTCACACAGCTGAAAGAGCTGGGCTATGAAGCTAGGCTTCCTGGAACATAAGAAACATTTCATTGACAAGCTCTTCCCCTGCATAAGTGATTATTTCTCGGGAGATGTGAGGACTCGCTCCCTTGTATTATGAGTTGCAGAATTCAGTTTTGGGGGTTTTGGTGTTTGTGTGTGTGCGTGCAGTTGAATGCACATGTGTGTGGGCTGAGGCCAAAGGTCAACACCAGGTGTCTTCCTCGGTTGTTCTTGGCTTTGTTTTCTGAGACATGGGTCTCTCACTGGACCAGGTAGGCTGACTGGCCTGTGAGCCCCAGCGCCCCTCCTGCTTCATCCACCTCAGTCCCAGGATCACAGGTGTGTGCTGCTGCCCTTGGATACCCATGGGTGCTGAGGATCCAGCTCAGATCCTCAGGCCTGCCAACAAGCGCTCCGCCAGCTGACTCATCCCTCAGCCTTGGGATCTGGGTTTTCTCACAGTATCCCTGTTCCCACCCAGCTCCAGCGCTGCGGTTCACGAGTTTGCTCCAGCTCTGACAGCAGGCCCTTCTTTCCAATACATGGTGTCCACAGCATGGGAGACCATAGCAGGACAGTGACAACAGGCAGATGCTGCACAGCCATGTGAAATTCTAGTTCCCGTGTTCTTCAGGACTAAGAGGTAGGGCTTCTCTGTGGACCTCATCCTGTGGTCCAGGCTGAAGGCACTCATGGTTATCTGGGTGGAACCAAGCCTGATGGTGGTCATGGGAGCTGAGCAAGGAGGCCTACCTCTCAGCCCACAGCAGAGCCCTATACCGTGAAGGGGAGACCCTGAGGATATCACAGGCTCACTGAGCATGGGGGGGTTTACTGAACTGCTGGGCTAGCAGACACTGGCCACATGTCCAGAGTCTTGGTGGGGGTGGGTACTGCTTCATGTCAGATCATTGGGTGGATATGGGGCCATACCAACCCTTTCACAAAGTACAGGGCTGAAGCCTCCCAGAGGGACGAGGGGCCAATATGAAGCACATGATGAAATAATGGTACTCAGGGTTCAATTGAAGACATTTTTCTTTTCCCATTGGTGGCCTGGGCACTCAGGAAATAGCAGGGCCTACTCCTGTTCATAGCTGTGGAAGGGAAAAACTCTAGTGGGTCCCCTTTTAAAATCATCTTTTCTTTATTCTATCTCTGCTTCCAAAATGCCCTCTTCTCCTGCTAATACCCCCGAAGTCCCTCTTAAGGCTTCTTAGCTGGGGCACCTTGAACTGGCTCCATTTGTGTGAAAACCTGGTACTTAACCCGGTTTCAACTCTGGCAGTCCTGGTCAAGGACAAACCAGGAATGGAGGGGATGCATGAGGGAGACAGCACAGGATCACTAAAGTAGATGTAGGAACTGAGGTCAAGGGTTTCCTAACAGGGTTGGGCTCCAGGGAGAGGGGCTGCTTGGGGATTAGCATGCAGGGCTGGACAATGAAGATGAGTTAGAGCAGTGGAGTTGGGAGGGCTCCCATTTCCTGACATCTGCTTCTTCAACAGAGCAAAATTAACGTCCCGTTTCTGTAAGGTTTATGAATTGCATTTCCTTAGTCTGGGAGAATGAAAAACAGAAGGGATGGGTTGGCGGGGGGCAGCTGTAGTCCTTTCTAGAAGAGCTGGCTGCTGTTCCTTCTCTATCCATCAAAGCCGGACTGAAGTCTGTTGTGGGGGTTGGGGGCACAGAGTGTAGCTTGGAGCAAATATTCTAGAAACAAAATGAATGTATCTGGATTTTCTAAGAGCTCTGTGTAGTCCTAATGCAGTGCCTACCAAAGACATGTCTGTTCCCAGAAAGCTTCGGAATATAGATGCAATCAGCTAGCGGGCTCTCTCCCTTTGCCTCCCAAGACCTATCTGGAGGAAGGTGCTTCCTTGTAATTGTAACTTTTACTCTAATGGCCCAGCTTCAGAAACTCACCCTGGGCCCGGGGATGGTTCAGAGGGTTCGTGTGTACTGCCTCTGCAGGTTGCTGGGTGCCCCTGACTTCATTCTTCCCAAAGAACACAGAGGCACAGAAGGGGGCTCATATGGCTGCTGAGAGCCTGAGGCCAGGTGGAGGAAGACAGGCTTTCCTAGGCCACTACTCCCTAGGGTTATAGGGTCATCCAGCTACTGCTGCAGTGGATAGAGCTATAGTCCTGGTTAAAGCACAGCCCTAGGAGGAATGTATCAGAGAGCCAAGTAGACCATTCTTGAAACTGAGGATAACCGGCCATGACTGAGCATATGTCCTGGCACATGGCCAGAATGAGGAGGTCTTGTCCACTGACCATGAGCCTGTCCTTCCCTGAGAGAATACTACAAACTCAGGTGTTCACGGGCTCCATGCGGGTGACTTAATGGTGACGAGAAGCAGGCCCCTTGAAAACAAAGGTGACCAGGACCTCACGTCCATCTAAAGGAGCAGCTGGTATTCTGCTTGTCTCTACTGGGCCAACCTGAGAACTGGGGTCGGGTCTACTAGGGCATTAAATAGTCCCAGAGGTACCAGAAAGCAAGGTTTTTATGTTTTCTGTAAAAGCTTCTGGGTTTTAAAAGTGGAAAACTAATTCTTATTTAAAAAACAAACAAACAACAACAACAACAACAACAACAAAAAAAAAACAGCAACCAGCAACAAACCCAACCATGTGCCCATGACTTCAGCTAGAGGCTGGCTGATTTTCAGGCTATGGTGTCTCCTAAGCATCCTAACTGGCCTGAAGTTCGCTGTAAGGAGAGCCATGGCTCTTTGAACATGGAGTCTCTTTTTCTCCCCCCCCCCTGCAACTTTCCCACTCCCACACCCCATCTTTTTGTGCTAGGGATGGCACTCAGGGCCTCAAGCACGCTAGGCAAGTCTCCTACCACTGAGCAGCTCACAGATGTGAAGCCCTTTGAAAAGCTGTGTGGAGTTGCCATAGTATAAGAGCCAGAGGTGCAGAAAACACAACAGGGTCTAATCACCTTTGCTCAAAGCAGAAATGGTAGATTCAGGACCAGGTAGACTCAGGTGCCTGGCTCAAGTGTGAGGGAGCTTAGCAGGTTGACACCATTGGCTTCAGCCACTGTATCGTCTGATACCCTTACCCACTACCTCCCCTGTGGGGAAGTAGGGTAGTGACTGGTCCAGGGCACAAGAACACTTTACTTGACAGTAGCTGGTGGTCTGGGTCTAGATTTACCCTGTGACATCTTATTTAGTTGGTTGGTACTGATGAATGTGTGCATTTGTGCACACACACACACACACACACACACATACACACACACACACACAGTTACTGCCTTCTATGGGCTCATTTTCATTGTTGTCACTGGCTCCTTGCTTTGCTGCCTTCTTGCTACTTAAATTCCATGTCTTAGCTTCCTCATTTGGGGAATGAAGCAGTCCCAAAGCCTGTGGTTTTACTTGGCGAGGGCAACATTTAATGGATACTGGAACATTCCGGCACAGACTGAACAGTAAGTGTTGACTACTAGCTATTGTAAATTCTGTCACCATCATGGTCATCGGAGCCTTCCCAGTCACGTCTCACCTTTGCCCCGCTCCCCAGGCTCCCCAAACTGTCCATGCAGAACTCCTGTTTACATATGTAACCAGCTACTTCAGGCTACTCAACTCAGATGTCTGGTGCTGGAATCCAACGTGTTCTCTTGCCAACACCTTGGCAGTACCACCCTTTCACCCTTACTTCATCCTGTTTGTTTGTTTTGGTTTGTGCAGTATTGGGGATTGAACCCACGGTCTTGTGTATAGCAAGCAGGCACTCCTCCTCAGTCACCTATTTACTACATCGGCACTCCCAAAGTGAGTGACTTTATTATGCAAATGATGAAACCAAGCCCCACCCCCAAAGGGTCTCCTAGGACCACACAGTGGACAAGAGCAGAGCTGAGCGCAGGTGAACGCAGGCCAGCCTGCGGTTCCTCCTCACACCTGAATGTTTAGCTGGTCTGGAGCAGTGTGGGACATTTGGAAGCTCCGACCTTCACTCCTGTATGGCAAATATAGGGACTAGCTGAGTGGCATCTGCTCCTCTAGTTGAGATCTGGGCTTGCATTTAGCCAGGCTCAGATCTGCCGCATGTGGCTGAGGATGGAGACAGCCTGCCTCCTGTCACATAGTCGTGTCCGTGTTTCCCTTAGACTACAGAAGCATTTCTCTGTGCTCACATCCCTATCACAAGTGGGAATACAATTTGTATGACTTCCACCTAAAAGGTGTCTGTGTGTGTGTGTGTGTGTGTGTGTGTGTGTGTGTGTGTATGTAGTGTGTTTTCTTTGCAGAAGCAAAGATTCCTGTTTGCTGGGCAAATAGGTGCCTGTGTAGCTTGATTCATTTCAATACCTTCCTCACATCCAGATTCACCTCCACATCTGTCTGGAGGTTGAAACCAAAGTGTACCTTGTTCTCTGGTTAGGAATGAAGGACACCTCTAAGTGTCTCTTAATTGTGCTGGGCCCCAGAAGCTCATGGGTGCTGGGCCAGGGTTGGAGGATGTTTTTGTGCGTTGTGTATTCAAATGCTGATTTCTGTACCCAGAGATCCCGTAATGGGCCACGAAGCTGGGACGAAGGCCAAGCCAGTACTGTCGGGTTAGAATAGGTCAGAATCTGCCCAGCTATTGCTCTAAGCTTACAATAAATATATAAGGTCTCCCTGTCATTATTACATCTGTTGGTGATCTCAAAGAAACTTGGGTTACAGGCCATAGTGACAGCCACACTCCTCACTAGCCTTACTGGTGCTCTGGTCTCAGGTATCCCCTCAGAGAGCTCACCCCTCTCCTCCAGACACAGATTTAATTACAGTGGCCCGTGGCTAAGGCAGTAGCTGTAGTCAACAGGGATGCATGAATGGTGCCGCAGAGAGAGCAGCTGCATAGGGCCTAGCAGGCATCTCTTTGCTTGTCTGCAGGCCACAGACAGGGAAAAGTATGATGAATAGGAGATAAGGAGCTACCGGCAATCCTCATAACTCATGACTGTTACATTCTACATCCCCAGGAACACCGAATGCGCACACGCTGGATCACTCCTCCTGGAGAAACTACACGAGGCTCCCGTGAGCCCCTGGACATGGCATTTCCATCAACCAATCAATAATAAGCTTGTTCTGTGAGTGCTTCTGTTGAGAGACACTGTATTTACCGTACTATTGATTCATCAACATTGTATTCGTGGCCAGCAGTGCTGGGCTCGTGCCTGAACAAATGCATGGAGCTTCTCTATCACACGAGTGCTCTCAGCAAGGCACAGTGCAGCCCCCTCAGGCTTTGGGTATTGAGACAGTGTGCTAGCACTGTGCTTGGGCCAAAGTTGGTACTGCAAAGCACAAAACGGCAAAGCACATACCCCTGGATACGCTGCAAAGAAGATACCTGCTTACAGCGTGAGAGCTGAACCCAAAAGGCAGAACATCATTGTGTTCAGCCTCAGCTGTGTCCCAGTTAAGGGGCACATGTTGGGGCGAGTAGGTTTTTCACTGCCATGTGTATGTAAATGACACAAACAGTATGAGAAATTCTGGTTTTAGAGTTGCATGACTTTTGGTACAGATGAGTTAGCAAATGCAGAATTGGTAAGTAATGATAGGCCACATTTACTTTGCTGAGGAAACACACCGCTGTGAGACTGGGGATTTGCGATTTGGGGTGGAGCAGGAAGAAGTGTGTGCCCTGGGAATCGGATGTTGAAAAGCTCACCCTCTCTGCTGGCACCTCTGCAGAGGCATGCAGACTGGGAAACAAGTGCGACCTCGCACTGGTGTGACTGGAGTGGACCCAAGCCTGAGAGCCGGTTTTGACCTTTATTCAATGTGTGGCCTGACAGAGGTCATTCTCTGAGCCATGGCTCCCTCACTTGTCTGACATGGAACATGAAGTCAGCTAGCATAAGATGGGTGAAGGAAGACTAAAGAAATTGTTATCTGTGAGGCGGGAATGCAGCTCTGGCCAAGGATAAGGGCTATCACAGGGGACAATATCCTTCTTGCTGGCTTTATGACTTGGCCCAAACTCCAAGGAAGGAAGAGAGAGGGTTGGAACATGCAGCCATGTACTACAGTAGCCAGTAACAGCACATGGGGCCTTTGCTAAGCCCAGACTCTACTCAGACCAGCAGACCCTGTGTCCAAATCTACTGTGAGCTGCTGGAGACTCCTTTCTGACGTGCCCTCCCATGCAGACCTCACCCAAATGCCAAACACCTCAGGGTCCCAGACACCCCTACCTAATTGCTATTCCAGATGCATTCTCCTGAGATAGATGGAGAATGTGGGCTCGGGGGCTGGGGAAGACAAGTAGAGGAAATAAAGGATAGCAATCAAGGAAGTATGGAATCTAACTGATACCTGAAACTCAAAGACAGCCAAGCTTCATTTTGGTCTGTGCTGTGTCCCTGGCCTTCAGTCCAGGGCACAGCAGGAGATAGGAGGAAGCTCAGGGGGCAGGAGCCAGGAAAGCTGAGGCGGCTGCTGTGTTCCCCAACTTGACTTACATTTTCCGCAGGTTCGGCAACTTCTTGAAGATCCCAGTGGCCTCCAGGACAGAGATGTCATTGTCATTCAGTCGCCTACACGGGAAGCCAGAAGAAGCAGGGCTTAGCTGAGTGTAAGGCAACCCCTTTGCTACTCACCTCCCATAGCTTTTGTTGGGCTCCGCCTGAACTTCACAGTCAGTAAAAGTTCAAATGAATCATGAAAAACTTCAGTATGAGGTAAGGGCTTGACAGGGGGATGTGGATGGAAAAGGGCAAAAAGAGACAAACTCTTAGCTCTCCTATGGCTCCTTTATGAGGTAGCATCTTCTTGCATATTCTGCATAAACACACATTGGTATTTAAACACACAGTCAAATACTAAGAATCTTCCTCCATTTTAGGGGGTACCAATGGTAATCCTCCCCCACACCCAGGGAACTTTTCTCAGGGTCTCCTGAGCCCAAGTTTCTCAGCTTTTCCTGAGTACTTCTGTCTTCTGAGGGGGCTCAGGGTCCCTGCACCCAGAATTTCTGTGTGCTCAGAGTCGTGTTGTGCCCTCCAATGACTGAAGAAGTCAAAGAAGGCAGTAACAGCCTCAGGTCTACCACTGTTTCTCCAGGGCTCCCTCTGTGATAAGAGTCTGGAGGAATATTGTGCTTGTGTCTCTTTCCAGACCTGAAGCATAGAGGGAGACACATGTCTGACTTCCTGATACCTCGGGGAAATGCCTTCAGATCTGAGAGATGGTGTGGCTAATCTTGGAGGGGACAGAGGTGAGGTAAGGATCAGGTCTAGTTAGCCCCAACAGGCCATCCTTTATCCTCTACCATGCTTCAAGCTTTAGTTTGTTCCTCTTTAGATTCTGAGAGCTTTTTTTGGAGGTTGTAGCTGGGAAGGTCATCCTTCTAACAAAGTGCGCCACTTCTGAGGGTACATACCAGTGAAGGAGGGTTGGGGCATACACCTAGCTGGCCAGATCAGCAGAATCAATCCTGGTGATCAATGGGTTGACAGATGTTGCAGCCAGATTGATCTCACACCCTCACCCGTTTTTGTATAAACCAACGTCCTCTTCTATGGGTGGGTATGAGACAGCTCAGATATATTTAATCATCTTAGTTATATTTTTGACTAGTAATGACTTTTGTTTAATATCTATCATTTTATAAAGATACTATAAACACCCGAGGGCCACATCAGGTGCCATTTGCTTTGCTCACTGTAGAAATGTAAGCCTAGAGCAACGTCTGGTTCGTAGCGAGTGTCCAGAAAGCAATCATGGAACTAATAATAAGCAAGTTATGTCTGGTGCCTTCCTCAGCCAAGTCCACAGAAGACTCCACTACGATTAACTCAAAGCGACCAAGTATGCATAAAGAGAGGTAGGGAGGAGCAGGACTTACAGGTCAGTGGTGTATTCGGGGAGGTGGCTTGGGATTCGGGCCAGCTTCTGGTTGGAGCAGTCGACGATGGTGCCCTCACAGCGGCACTTCTCAGGGCACACCAGGTCCATGAAACACTCACTGCTGAATCTGTTGCGATAATCCTCAGAGCCTACGTGGGGCCAAAGAGGGGGTAATCATCATCATTTCAGATTCCTGGCACAAGGTCGAGTTGTAGGTAGCGGAGGTAAGGAGTGAGGTGGTTGGATTTGTCGGAAGAGGCACGCATGTGTGCTTGTGTGTAAATGCACAGGCTTGGGAGGACCTGCTTATGTGGTGGCGTGTCAAATGGCAGACAACACTGATGCCTATTTGGCCATGATGCTGGTACTCTCCACACCCCTCATCTATGTTGTTTTCCACGTGGTCTTTTGTCATTCAGCACTTGGTGCCTTCCAAGAAGCCAGGCTTTGGATTTGTGGGCTCTTACGTTTTTGTGCACCATGGACCTTTGGAAAAGCCAATGTTCTGTTCATAGAAATCCTGTAAGACACCTACCCAGAATCCAGCCTACAACAGTAGGAGATTCCTGGCTCCATGATGCTTACAGACTGGAGATTAAGATCGGACTTTTGGGGTAGCTACTGGAGGACAGGACTAAGGCCTGAGAAGTAGTCACCCACCTAGAGGTCTTCCTGGCCTTGTAGGCAATGAGTGAAGAAGGCCAGATACTCATTTGGTGTTAAACAATAACCAGCATCTTGTCTGATTTTGACTTTGACATGACTGAACACTAGGGTATCTGAAGCTCACAGCGCAGATGCTTTGGGATTTGGCTTCCAGTTGCCTGAGATTTCTTTGTTTTTGTTGTCTTAAGAGAAGCCAGATATTTAAAATATCTTGGCAAGACATCCAATTCTTAAACACAGTGGAAACAAAATTCATCCAAGGGTCAGATCCGACTTTGTCTTAGAGAGGAAGTTCTCTTTAGTGCCAGTAAAAGGCCAGTTCCCATGAGCCAGAAACTGGAGCTAAGATTTATTTATTTATTTTCAAAATTTTATTTCCTCCAAGGTCATTCGGTAATGGCAACAGGTCTGACAGTCTGATGTCTCTGAGACATGCCCTTGGGGGCAGCCAGCCAGCCAGATCTCTGTGAGCACATGAATTATGCTGGTGGCAATGGGGAGTGGTGTGGGGCTCTCCTGACACGAGCTCGTTGATGGCGCTGGACTCATTCGCGCTCTCGCACCCACACTGCTAGGTATAAAATGTGAGCTCAGTTCGTGTTTATCCGAGACACAAGTGGGATGCCGCTGGCACCTGAGGATCTTGTGTATTTCTGAAGTGTTTTAGGGCCTGGGCACCATGTGTTTGGTGAATGCCTTGAGTAATTAGCATGGCGGCATGGAGCGGGAGTGGTCCCTGTGTTTTAACTGTGCTTTTGGCCAGGCGTTGCGACTTTCTAGCTCCTTTCCCCCCAGGGGTTTTGTGGGATGATGAAGTTAAACCAGAGGTAGAGTCTTCAGGAAAAAGACAAGCTAAGCATGGGCACGTGTGAGTCTGCTCCCGTGCTTCCTAGATCTTGACAGAACATCTCATAGTTAGAGGCCATAGAAACACTAGTGGAGCCAATGGCAACAGCTGACATTTACTGCACTTGAACCAGAAGCCAGCTGCTCTTCCCCAAACTTAACCCCAGAGATTAAAACCTCATTTTGTAGATGAAGATCTTTGGACTATGGGGCTCCTGGTGCACGGCAAACAGACTAGCTTTCAGAGACCCATGTGACTGATGCTAGGTAAGCTTTAGTGTGCTTTGTGATTGAACCTCTATTCCCACGTCTCCAGCAACAGCTACAAAGTCCAATGTGGCAGAGGTACACTGGGTTCCTCCTCCAGTGAGCTATGACAAGAAGCAAGCAAATGCCTGCCCACCTTACTCCTGTACTCTCTCTTATCATTTGTCTTCCTATAGTCACTGCTGATTGGGAACAAAGTTGGCAGGTCTCTCGTGCCCATGGAGTCAGAAGTCTGGGTGGGTGTATCCTTTTTTATTTCTCCCTACTACCTTCCCACCCACTTCCTTCATTTCCCTCTGCGCCCCTAGACTTGTGTGAACAGAACACACGTGTATACTTCACAGTTTTACAGCAGCCTCGAGGTGCAATGTTTTATGTAAATCTCTTCCTCTTGCCCGCACGACTTGCTCCACTGAATAAACTTTGACCTTGCATCATTTCTCTTTAGACATATCAGAGGGCTAGGCTATTTTGCAACTCCTGCCCAACGAAAACCCATTCTGGTCCTGTTGGTGGAGTTTACACGGTGATGTTGTGGAGGGGGTGGGGGTCGCCATTTTGAATGTGCATGGTCATGTTTTCTTCAGAACATGTCTATAGTGTGATACTTGCGAAACAGAGGAACCCTGACTGCTGATCAAAGGCAGAAAGACAGGAGGAAGCCCCGGGTTGCACTTCACCGTGAGGCTGCAGACGTGTGCCGGCTGGGGACGGCCGCCTATTAAATGCATTTTCGTTTTAATCAAGGTGAGAGCAGTCCGTAGTTAGCAGGAATCGCTCTCAGTAGTATCGTTAGGTTATAACTGGCAGACCTCTGCGGCGGAGCCGCTGACCCATTTTAATGAAATGATTTTGCAATTAGATTCGATGGACTAATGTGCTCTCTCCAGCATTTTTCCCCCTGCTGTTTTTGTTATTGCCCTGGTTTGTAATAACGAGGGGGTCGGAGAGTGATATTTTATATGAGTGGGAACCAGAAATGTTAATAACGGCGTATGTACATAACCGAAAAAGTTCATTTCCCAGCCAGAGCCAGCACGAAATGCCACCTCCGTCACTTCATATTTCATTACGGAAGCTACCCAGGGTTCCTCGGAGCCATTTGTTATGCCTAATGCTCATAACTACCCAAAAGTATTTTTAACTTTTCCAGAGCTTTAAAAGTCAATTTCAATTTCAACGCATATTTGTCACTGCCAGAAATACTTTGGAGGAGAGAACCAATTGAAATAGGTCGCAGCTCTTCCTCTTTGGGGTGATCACAGATGGTAGGGATCTTTTAGGATTTGAAGACAGGCCATAAAGTTCAACTCCAGTTGGAGCCAGCCACAGAGGAGCTGATGTCACCTGGCTTTTGCCTGCCTCTGCCCTTGTGGCCCTCATCCCCACTTGTAGACATCTCAAAACAATAACACATGGTACACAATCATAGACAAACTTTAATAGACAGAGGTTGGGTGAAAGGTTAAAAATGACAGCAATGATATTTTTTAAAAATTTATTCTATATCCCTGTTCTACACCTACTACTTCTGGGAGGGAACTGTGACATATCTGAAAGGTTAGGGGACAGGCCAGCTGATTGGCTGAGCTAGGATCAGAAGGAGTAAGGGGCACAGACAGGGTGGCTGCTGATGTTGTCTGGCTGCATTGGTGTGTGTGGACTGGAAGGCACAAATCCATCATATCTGGTTGGCAGGGGAAGCCAACACGTGTGCCCGAGTTTTCCTCCTCTCTCCCAAGCAGCCTCACGGTGGATGGGAGCAGAGGAAGAACTTCAGAAAGAGGAGTTAGGGGTGGGGTTGTTCAAAGGCCTGGCAAGGTTGATCAGTTTGAAAAGAAAGTGATATGGATAAACAAAGGGACCAGTCATGAGAGGTGAGTAGAATCGAACATTGCAGACACATAGACATTCATTTCTAGGCCAGGCTGGCAGAACCAGACACCTGCGGTTGAGAAACACTAGTTATTTTAGAAGGAATTTGCTATCATGTGGGCAGGAAGATGTCCCTGTGCTCAGTGACCTGCCTGAAAACAGAGGGTGAGGCCCACGGTACATAGCATCATGAGATACTGTGGAAAGGTGGCACCATCATGGATTCATTCCTAAGGGCCTGACCCTGGTATGATATGGGCAGTGCTAGAAATGTTCCCTCTGCAAGAAAGGGAAGGATGTTTCTCTATGCAGGAGGGTTTGCTTGTACCCATGGACCTTGTGCTCCTGTTGGAGAACAACCACTCGAACAATGCTTTCTTTCCTTTTTACTCAAGTCATTTCTAACAACAGATGTGAGCTGGAGGGAGAAAGTGAAGCACCATCTACAGCTCCCTATCAATTCAAGTCAAAGCTTCCAAAAAAATTTCCCTTTCAAGGCAATGAGTGTCCAAAAGAGGGAAAGCTAAGTAGCACTGATGCAGAGCAGAGCCTGTTGGGAGCTAGATAACCCTGGGCCAGTTAGTTAATATCCTTCCTCAATACTCTTATCTGCAAAATGGAATCTAAAGTGTTATTAAATTAGACAGGGTGATGATGTTAAAAGCTTCCAGAGCCTGACCAATAGTAAGTACATGTTCCACTGTTTAGAGAGACCAAGAGGGCCTTTCTCTGAGTCACAATCAGAGAGGGGATAATTAAAGTCATACCGCTTGGTCGGGACACAGAATCAGGCTCCTATAGCTAAGTGTGGCTGTGTTTCTACCTTAGTTCTTACACACGGAATAAGACACAGACTCCTGCACAAAACCAACAATGAAGACCTCTAGTTATACCGGGCCCAGGATTTATCAAGAAACAAATTAAAGGTAAGGTGTCTACGGTCAGAGTCAGCCAGTGTCTGTGCAGGCCTCTCCTGGCCTCTGAAAAGGCATCAGTGAAGGAGTTCCACACCTCCATGGTAACTGTGGTCCAAAGCTAAGAGAACAGGTCGGACATCAGGATTCACCAGGATCTAAGTATTCATGAGTGAGAGCTGGAGTCAGAAGGAGCCCCAGTTCAAGTTCAAGGTCTCAGACCCATGTCTATTCTCCCTGTTTTCATGCCTACATTCATTTCAACTCAAGAGCTTCCTGAGAGAGGTGGTGGTGAAAGCCAGGAGAGGAATGGTACCCCTCTGCATTAGCTACTACTTGGTAATCCCATGCTGGGACTCTGCCATGAAACAATGGGGCAGATGCCCTAGGTACACCTGTCTTCTTCAGACGGGAAGTTGGAACCTAGCTGTCATGCCTGGGGTCCCATGAGACCAGAGTTGGGGAAGAGTGACTACATTTGCACAGGACATGTGGCTACTCTCAGCATGGGCCCCGTGGGTCCCTCTAACCCCCTATCACCATGTAACTCCGAGGTTCCCACCCCCCTCCCTCTGTGAGTTAAGACTGGGAGAAGTGGGTCTGGCGGGTGCGGTGATCCAGAGCAGAGGAGAGTCCAGCGGTGGTGGCGGTGGCGGCAGGCCATGCTGCAGGAGAGAGCGGTGCTTTCCGCGGTGCTTGACAGAACCATGTTCCGTTTCCATCGTTCCACCACATGGTTAGATCAAGCACAAAGGAAAGCCCCGCGGCAACTGGTCAGAGTCAAGGTCAGGAAGCAGCATCAGAGAGAGGACAGGAGCGCCCAGAGGAAGCAGCGGTGAAGAAGCGGAAGCCAGAGCAGGCCCCCACTGAGCGTGATTAGTACCAGCAGTGCGGTCCACTGGATCCTGCCAAAGACATGGGCCCCACCTCCCAGTGCCCTGCCCCGGGGAGACTGGGCAGGAAAGAGGGACAAGTGGGACACCTTCAGACAATCATACCTAGGAGCATCCTAGCAGACAACGGGCCAGTTACATTCTGACGCAGAATCGAGCCTGCAAAGTCTGTCCAACAGGTGATCTGATATGATACGAGAATCGGCAAAGTGTCTTCTCCTACTTTGTGACGCAGGGCTGACCCCACAGCTGAGGGGCCCCATGGCAATCCATTCCCTTTAAATAAAGAGATTGCCCATGGTTCTCATGGGTTTAGCACAGTGTCTCCTCTCCAGGCAAAGCTCCCTTCAACATTCCATAACTCAGGAGGCTCCTGAGTACCTTGCAGGGTCCCCAGGCCCCTTAGGCTGATAGCCGATTCACTCCAGGTGGTTTGAGGTGTAGCAGAGGAAGAGTGTGGCATGAAAAGCAACCACATCTTAGGTCCCCAGGGTCTGATAACATTGTCACAGAGGTAGGGCAGATGGATGGACAGTGGTTGGAGGCTGGCTTCTGATAACAGACTTTTGCCAGACCAAGAGAAGAAAGGAAACGGGCCAGAGAACCAATTGATTAGCCAGAGGGTAAGACAACTAAGTTTTGGTTCCTTCTGATTTCTAGATCTCTTCACTGGCTGGGAATCATGGGAGAGGGTGAAGTAGACCCAGTCTATTGATCTTTTGTGCCACAGACCCAATCTTTAGCTCCCACCTTCCATAGGTCAGCCTTCTTCCTACTTGGCATCAGGCTGGAGCTGTGCATGTCTCAAAGAAACAGAGCCCCAGCCACACGACTCCGACCATCCCTGCTTGACTCTTGACCTCTGATAGGAAGGAGAGGTCACTCTCCTCTACCATGTATTTTGGGTGCTGGCTTCACTGACAAGATGTTCTCATTGTCAGCAGTGTGTGGGCTGTCTGCAATGATGGTCCAGTTAAAGAGCATACACCCACGCCCATGCCTTGACCCCGTTCACCTCTCTTTCCGCATCCCAATCTTACAGACAGACAGCTAATAAGGCTGATGTGGGCTCTACTGCACTCTGACACCTGCAGCTACAGGGCTGTGTAAACACTCAGGTTCTAAGATGTCTCTGTGAGTTTGAGCAGAGTCTCAGTTATGAGCAGGGCGCATTTCACGAACTTAGAACCTCCTTTGTGTGGCTGGTAAGATGAGCTGGCAGATAAAGGCATATGTGCTGCCAAGCCTGGTGGTGACCTGGGTTCAATCCCCAAACCCTATATACTGGAAGAACAGACTCCACACTTCCGCTGTATGTGTGCGTACACACAGGGGCGCATGAGCGTGCACACACATACACACACACTAAAACAATAAAACATAAATTATAAGGTTCCCCTCTGGCTTTCTCTTTGCTTTGCTTTTCTAAAAGGACATGGAGAGTCCCGGA
This sequence comes from Meriones unguiculatus, assembly GCF_030254825.1. NCBI lineage: Eukaryota > Metazoa > Chordata > Mammalia > Rodentia > Muridae > Meriones > Meriones unguiculatus. Next base: position 34,094,844 of record NC_083359.1, read on the forward strand.
GTTAGGTGATCTGGAATCTTCTTGGTATGTTAGAATCATCATAGCATGTCAGGTCACGCGTAGAAAATAATAGCCTGAGCTTAGGGATTTTCTGCTGTGGTTCTCAGTTTTGTCTCTAGAGTGGACTGGATGAACTCTTGAGGTCTCTAAAGTGACCCTGAGTTATAGCCAAAGAGTTATGCACTTTCCATAAGAACAGCTTCTTTTTAAAAGAAGAGGGGGGGAGACGGCGTGATAGAAGGCAGGCAGCTTCCTTCAGCAGCCACGTGCGCCCTGAGGTGGGGCCTGTGCTGAAGGACCTAATCTGATGGTTAGATTGCCCCTGGCAGGCGGCATCCATCCCTAAACTGATCTTGGTCCAGGACAGCAGCTGCAGCTGATAGAGAGGCAGAGAAAAGTGGCTGGGGAGCCAGACACCCTGCCTGGGGAGAGGCTGAGCATGCTGCAGGAGCTGCCCTCAAATTGGCTCCTAACCACATCAGCTGTCTTTTCAAGGGGGCTGCTTTTAGGGGAAAGTAAAACACAGAGTTATTATCTGTCAGCTCTCGTCCATGTCATCTGCCACCCCTCACCCCCTCCCCTTTCTGGAGCTTCCTCGAACACAAATCTTCAGGTCTATGGTTTCTGTATCCCCTCCAGGCCGAGGTAGGTTTGGGTCCTGGTGATTCTCAAAGTCAAGGCTTTTGGAGCCTCAGTGCTCCCCTCTGCTCCTCCCCTGCAGCTACATAAAGGCACACCAAACGCTCCAAGTTAAGCTCATTTGGGATCTGAACATCACTAACTACGGGAATAGGCTTTCTCCTTGGAATTCTTAATAATGACAGTACATAGCAAGTCAATTAAGAGTTCTGTCCTTTTCTCCCTGTTTCCTTTTTTCTTACCACCCATTTCTGCCCATCATAGCAAGCATGGGTCCTATAAACACCAAGGCGGACCGGTAGACATTGGCACAGCTAGATTCAAAACTAGCGTTACTGTTTCCTAGATCCACTGTCTGTTCCTTGTTCTTTAGTCTTTGTTCTTTCTGTACACATCACCCATACATTACTACCTGTCTCAGCCTCTGTCAAGGCTAGGCCAATGCCATTACTGTAATCCTACAGGCACGAGTCATTGGATCCACTGTCCCTGCACTGCCACTCAGGGTTCAGACCTAATCTGAGCTCCTAGGTGTTGGCAGGACACTTGTGAGACTAAAGGTCAAGGATGGCCGGCAGCTTCCTGCACTTTTCTGACTTCATCTACCCTTTCCGTGGGAACCGCTACCTGGCTAATTAACTGAGCCCCAAGTAGGCAGAGAAAAAAGAAGGAATAATACTGGGGATAGTCACAAGCACTGGAAAGGACCGGTGCTATAGACGACACTTGGTGCTGGGACTTGGCGGGGGGGAGACTTTCTACCCAGAGATGTTACAAGATTCAGGGAGGAATTTAAGGAAAGGGATTGGGGGTTCAAAGTGGAACCAAGAGCCTAGAAAGAAGGCAATTCAAGCAGCTGGACTGCCTTCTCTGCTAGAGTCATCGTGTCAAGGAGAGAGCAGATACAGAGCTTGGTTTCCACTGCTGGTTGCTGACTGAGATGTGCAGGTAGCCCTTTATTTTGGAGCTCCCAGCTCTCTCTGCTATAGAGCAGGATCTCACCTGATGACTTCAAGCACCTACTAGAAGAGGCAAATCAAACTAGGACCACTGAGCACAGTGCTCCTCCCAGGCAAGAAATTTCCTACTCACTGATACCACTATGATGCGGAAGGCAAATAGGCAACGAGTGCTCATACTGCCACAGTCCCCGAGTCTCTCTAGACCCTGTCTGGGTATTTGCCTCCGTAAATAAAATAAGACAAAAGGCTAAAGTTTATCAGCCTGAGGACACATACCACAGAATTTGACTTAAAGGACCACGGACATGGTACAAGAATCCAAAATCTGCCTGGTTACTGGGAAAACACACTGGCTGAGCACTCTCTCAGATGGGTGGGAGCACGGTTCTTGCCGAGACACACGCTGTCGTGGTTGGCTCACTCTATCTCAGCACCTCCTACTGTCAGTTTATCAGCTGTGGTGAACACAGCACAGCTCTGGTCCATTTCGGTAGAAAAAGAGAAAAATGGTAACCATGTCTAAGTGCTGGCTCATGCAACCCCTGGTCAAGAAGACCACCTTTCTTACCAAGGCGGCCTGAGAATTGTCTTGCCATTTGTCTCCATGTCTTTCCTGGGGAGGGGTCAGGGGAAGCCAGTCTGTAGACAAGGCTGGGCAAGGGAGCACAGCTTTTGCTTCTTTCCACAGTCTGCTGTTCCCTGTATCATCAGAGAACAGCCATCTGCTCCAGGGAGATAGGGAAGGTGTTTGTGAAACCTGTAACCATTATGGTTGAGGGCTGTTACTAAAGCCTGGATGGCTGCAGCCCGGCCTGGGCCGGTATTTATTTCTGTGCCTTTCGGGTAATCTGCTTCAGAGACTACCAAATAAATCTTGGCCTCCTCTCAAGTGCACATGTGTGAAGGCTGCCCAGTCCCCCAGCTTCCACCAACCTCCGGGGATGAGCAACTGTGCCTGGGTTCTGTTTCTCCCAAGCTGCCCGCCCCTCCCCCACACTTTTATTGTGTGAGTGTGTTTTATTTTAAATCCATAAGGTAATTGGTTTTCTGTAGGGCTAACTGAATTTCCCCAATTTAATTTGCAAAGATGCTCCCCAGGAGCCATTACAGCGCTCGCTGTCCTCCAGATTGGATTATTGGCCTCTCTGGGGCTGCTGTATTCTGAGTCAGAAAGTGGGGCCCTGCTCCCGTAACCTGATTACCTGAGCAGCGGAACTTCTTGCTTTTGATCTGGCTGATGCGCTTGTTGGCCAGCCGGCGTGGGCTGCTGCAGCGGGCCCCGCTTGTCTCGATGGGGTTGTCCTGGAGATAGTCAGCCAGCCACTTCAAGTGGCAGTCGCAAACAAATGGGTTTTGAGCTAAGTGGCTGAAAGAGGGACAAGGCTGTTAATCATGAGCGACCCTTGCTACCTTGCTTCACCACCACCCTGCCGTGGGCTGGTGCTGGCAAACTGGTGCCTTCTGTCTTGTGCTGGGCCCTAGCAAAGTGGCGGGAGGCCCTTTCCTTATTGCCCCAGGAGGTATGGGTGGGGTGCTGCTCTCAGAGAGGATTCAAAGAGGCGGGGGGTCTGAGGCCAGCTGTCTGCCAAAGGCAGCTCAGATGTAGCCAACATCTGGTCTGGGGAATCAGCTTCCCCGTTTTCCCCTCTTGGGGCAGGACCCACTGCTGCCTGGCTCCATGTCACCCATGCCGCACTCTGCCTGGCAATGCAAATCGAGAACTTTTAGAATTTACATGCATTTTTATTTCTCCAGGCTTGGGGATGCCAGTCACATATAGCAGCTGTCGTGGCTGCTTGCTTATGGCAGGTAGGTGTTCCACAGAGAGTAGCGGGTATTAATGCTGTTCTCCTTATCATCACGGAGTGCCGAGGGCCTCACCTCCTCTGAGCAGTCAGAGCAACTCTGAAGCACTGAGCACGGAGCTTCACACGTGGTCTGCATTCAATACAAAGCAGCTGTTCTCACTCTATATTGGCTCCTGCCTTTCACTAGGAAATAAGTGCCAGATGACTTCCAGCGTCTCCAGGAGACCTCCAAGCTCATTGTGGGACTGGAGTTGGGGCGGAAATCTGAGGCTGGACATGTCATGACTACAGACTGAGGGAGATCTGCACTCCCCTCATCTGTTTACCTGTAGCACACACCTTCAGTACTTGGGTATTGAGGGTTGGGTGTGTGATAAGGCATCCCTAGAAAGCCTGTATCAGAGGCTTGGTTTTGCAGGGTGCCAGAGGGAGGGGATGGGTTTGCACAGAGATAGAGATTGCTCAGAACACTAACCATGGCTTATGAGCACAGCTCACAAGTTCTGCCAGGATTCAAATCCTGCTTCATACCAGCTGTGACCTTTTTTGTTTTCTTTAAAAATTTTTTATATGTGTGCTATGTCTTCATACCAGAAGAGAGCATCAGATCCCAGTATAGATGGTTGTCAGTCGCCATATGGTTGCTGGGAATTGAACTCAGGACCTCTGGAAGAGCAGCCAGTGTCCCCTAGCTGTGATCTTGAGTTAACTAACAATCTCTCAGTGCCATGGATTCCTCACATAAGTTCTAGGGGCGACAGTAGCATCCTCCTGGGTTTCTGTGAGGCTTGCATGTTTGAAAGCGAGATAAAACTCAGCACATTCAGGCCCTACCCCTGCTGTAAGTGCTAAAAGTCCTCCCGCAAGACCCCAGCCTGCCCTCATTTTGAGGGTAGGTGTCTAGTTGCCAGGGCTGTGTACTCACAGGGTCTGGATGGACTGTAGAGGAACGAAGAGCCCCTTGCTGATCGTCTGCAACTTGTTGTCATACAGAGAGAGCAGGTTGAGGTTCTGCAGGTCCTGGAAGGTGTTCACCCTCAGGCAGTCGATCTTGTTGGCATTGAGGAGGCTGTTAGGCAGAAGGGAGGCCTCGGGTTATTGACAGTGAAGCAAAGGCTGGCTGCACCTGCTGGTACCGCTGGAGGGTGGCCACCTCTCATCCATGTGGGCCTCGAGTTTCTGCTGCAGCCCAGAGAAAGACGGGCTGCTCCCTGCGGCTCCCCAGACCCTTTTTACTTTTCCCCCGTCACTGCGGATGCTGTGCCACACACACCACCATCACGTGCACCTTACCTCGCACCTGCACCTGGCCCCTCACCCGCAGCCTGGGACAAAGGCTGGGCTTGGAGCCGAGCAGTACGCTTCTCTGCTTTAGAATACAGAGCTTCCAGGAATCACAAAGGAAAAAAAAATCATTTGGAACAATTGTTGTAATGCTTTCGTAGATGAAGTCAGGGCAGTTTTGACTCAGAGAATTCCTTGAAGCTTGTTTGGATCACTGATTTCACAGGATATCTGATGAAAGTTATAGGCCATCCTCCCAGGGAAGAAATGTGTCCATGTGTAGGCACATGCATGCAAACACACACACACACACACACACACACACACACACACACACACACATACTTTCCTTGTCTTTACCATAACCTCATACCTTCACCTACTACCCTCCAGCCACACTGGTCACCCATTCTTCCTCAGACATACCATGGCTGGTCCTCTGAACCCTTTCTCTACTGCTTTTCCAGCAAGGCTGGTGTCTCTACTCAAATGGCATCTTCTCAGGGAGGCCTGTCCTGACCCCTCTCACTCTCCTCAGGGAAGCCTGCCCTGACATTCTTAGCTTTCTCAGGGAGGCCTGCCCTGACACTCTCATCCTCCTCGGGAAGGCCTGCCCTGACCTCCTTCACCCTAAGCAGGATCCTATAATCCCAGAATTACCTCTCACAGCCCCCTGTACAATTCCCTCCTGCCACTCACCTCAGTCTAGGACTTGAGGATATTTGTTAGTTTTCTTGTTTGCCATGTGTGCACTCTGCGGCAGCACAAATGCCATCTCTTCAATCTCTCTCATTACCGATGCTTATCCTCCATTGGGGACACATACCCAGCTCCATAAGCACCTTTAGGGGTCTCTCTCCTTGATGGTAGCTCTGATTTGAGTTCAGCTTTTTTACCCACCAGGGGCCCTTTCTGTTATGATCATAGCTTTTCATACTGCCCCCTCCCTCACAGTACAATATAGGAAGTGAATGAAACATGGTCCAGCAGATGCTCCGAGCGACACAGAAAAGATTCAGAATGCAGAGCTGCCAAGTCAAGCAAATCCAGGTCCTGAGCATTTCCTTTATGGCCCTAGACTGTCTGGTTGTACCCTCGAAACTGGGGTGAAGTCATCTCTCATTCCTTCTTGAATGAGAGGGAAAAGAGCCGAAGAGTAAAAATGTTAAATCGCTAACTATCAATTCTCAAGGCAGGTTCAGAGCTCCCTTGGTGGTGAATGACCCAAGATTCAATACAGAGCCACTTGCTTCAAGAGCGTCTCTATACCCGTCCATGGGGACTGGAGCTGGTGATGGTAGAGTTGGCCCTGGGTGCCAACCTCCCCTCCCCTGAGGATGCTGTGTAAGCTGCAAGCCCGCCTCCCTCGAAGACCCCCTGTGCAGTCCAGGTGCAGGCAGGCAGCTGTGGCCATGCCAAGCAGAAGAAGTGCCTATTTAATCTGGCTAATAACGGGCAAGGTCCCTACAGTCCACACAGATGTCCTCCTGCCTCAGAGTGGAAAAAAGCTCACGTTGCTAGAATACTCTTTGTTTTCCAAAGTGCCTTCCCGACCCCTGTTATTCTCACCATAACCTGGGCAGATGGGCAGAGCCACCTCACACTTCCAGGCAAAGAGACCGAAGCAGAGAGTCTGAGGGCTTTGCAAGGTCAGGAGAGTTTTCAGGGAGCATGCTGTGAGGAATTATGATAACCAGGTCTCTGGAGGGCTCAGCTGCTTCTTTATGAATGCCTTATCCACCCCGCCAATCTGCCCATCCCCTCAGTTAGCAACCCTCCCCCCAGCAATTTCCTGGGATTCTTATATTAAACTGTGGTCAAGGTCATTCTGGGTGGGGGACATTTGAAGGAGGCTGCAATATGAATACAATAACAGTCAAGCAGCCTGGTTAGAAACGGATCTTTCACATACAAGCTTTTATTTTATTTTTTAAAAAATTCAATTAATTAGTTAATTAATATTTTTTTCCTTCCAAGACAGGGTCTCACTTTGCAGCCCTGGCTGTCCTGGAACTCCCTATGTAGACCAGGCTCGTCTTGAACTCAGAGATCTGCCTGCCTCTGCCTTCCAAGTGCTAAGATTACAGGCATATGCCACTATTTGGGTATTTTTATTTTTTTAAGTAATTGGTAAACGATTTGTTCTAGATACTGATATTCAAGGTCTCTGAGAGTACCATTTTGCCAGAAATGGTAAACGAGCCAATAAAGAGACCCAGACAGCTTAGCTGATGGTCTGAGGATGCCCTCTTCCCTACCATTTTACTATAAGACTTCCCTCTGCATCAAAAGTTAGAAATTTTATGCAACACACAAATACTACACACACACACACACACACACACACACACACACACACACACACGGTTTTTGTTTTTTCCTGGAAAACAAATTTCATAACCTCTGGGAATGATCCCAGTGTTAGCAGCTGAGCAGTGGACAGATTCTCAGACAGGACCTAACACTCTGCACCGCAGTCCTTGATCCTCTGTACTGTGTCTCTCCCCTCCTCAATCCCCTTTCAAAACTTCCTTGCTTGAGAAGACTTTCTAGACTTGACATCTTGGTCCAGATTCATGAGCCCAACAGGGATACTTGGTTCTGGCAAATATCTGCATCGGACAAAGGAGAAGGCTCTGGAGACAGAGAAATAGCAACTGTGACCTGCCTGCAGAGCATATTTAGACTGCATGGATCTTGGCAATACTCCTTACCCACCAGGTCCAGCTTGGCTTCCTTTGCTCATCTGGGTGCTTCTCTTTTTCCTATTGCTCCTGGATCTCTCTGCATGGGATGTTCATTTAAGGGGGTAAACTATCAAAACAACCCAGGCTGGCAGGATTACTAAGAAGCAGAGCTCAAGGTGCAGAGCTCATGAAGCAGGGGTCAAAAGAAGACAGAGAAGGGCACAGTCTCTTGGACACTCATCCTCTACCAGCTGCTCAGCTCCTCCAGGCACCATGAGGAGGTGTCGGGAGAGATAAAATTAAGCTGCTTACGGAGAATTAGACACTGAGGATGGCCTTCTGAGCGGCGGCATCAGCAAGATCTAGCAGCCTGTCTCTGCTCTTTCTCTTTGGGGGAAGAAGATTGGCAGCTACTCAACTTAGTCTGGCTTCCATAAAAGGCATAAAAGGAGTTCTGATCTATCTGGTCCATGGGCAAGAGATGAGAGCATTCGAAAACCACCAAAAGAAGTAAAAAGGACTGTAGGCTCAGCATCTTTTATCTAAAATGTTTGGGATTAGAGGTATCTGGAATTTCAGACTGTAGAATATTTGTGAATTATAACGTAGGGAGGGAACCCAAATCTATGTTCATTTATGCTTCATATATACCTCTATGCAATGCCTGTAGGACATCTTTTATAAAGCATCCTGCTGTTTTGGCTATGATTTGTCATGTGACATTAAGCGCGAAATGTTCCACCTGTGCTGTCATGTGGATGATCAGATTGATTCAGATTTTGGGGTGTTTTGGCTTTTTGGATTGAGGATGCTCAAACTATATCTCAATGGACTTTAGCAATTAGAGGATGGACACAGGCTTCCCTTGTTGGCTAGATAGGTTAATTCTCTTTCTTTGGAGTAAAGACTGCTACAATATTTGATCTGATTTGATTCATCCTCCTTTGAGGAGCAATGATGTAAATGTTTTTAGAAATGATAGCAGAAGGGCTGAGTCCTCTGTGGAGGCCACACCCAGGTGTCAAATATTTCCCACACCAGAGCATCTCGATCATTTTCATTTTTTTTTTAAAGATTTATTTATTATTTATACATTATTCTGCCTGCATGTACACCTACATGCCAGAAGAGGGCACCGGATCTCATTATAGATGGCTGTGAGCCACCATGTGGTTGCTGGGAATTGAACTCAGGACCTTTGGTAGAACAGCCAGTGCTCTTAACCTCTGAGCCATCTCTCCAGCCCGATCATTTTCATTTTTCTGACGAGGAAACTGAGGGTCGGAACGATGACAAACTTGGTCAGGTTGCCCAGCACTAAGTAAAAAGCTCATCTTCCATCCACTACCTACAATTCGTATGCACTTCCTCTTTTCTGTGTTGCTTATCTCTGGTGCATGCCTGGTTTTGTTAGTCTTGAGGTTTATGTGGTATACTCCCGGTTGACAGAAATCTGGTTGGGTCTAGAAGACCCTGCTTACCTTTTGAAAGTAGTGAGGGGTCTTAGCTTGGGATGTTCGCCACATGGTAACTGACTCAAGGTGGCAGTTTCTTCATCTTGTAGTCAAATGCGGGGCATTTGTTGTATGATTAGGGACAGCTAAGTGATGGTGGGCACGGCTCTTTGTTCTCCTCTCTCTGGAGCTTTACTACATTCTGAGGCCAGGAGGCAAGAGCGTCATCTACACTTGGGATATTCACATCCCTCACTCCTTTCACAGCTGAAAACACGGACCCCTTAACTGTGCACAGTGTCTCCAGGGAAGACCCAGCTCTTTTGTTGGGGCTCCCAGGCCCAACAAAAGGAATCTCAGGAGTCACGTGACTATCAGGAGGATGATGAGGCCATGCAACCCGACAGGCTAATCCATGCGAAGCACTTGTACTGACACCTTACAAATATCTACTCCTCCACACGGAGGTACATGCTACCTCCGCCTGCCAGATGATACCGTGAGACTTAAAATAGCTTTGAGTACTGCTCCTTGACCTATGGATGGCAGGTTAGTCTAACCATTCTGCTACTCTGATACCCACCCCCTCACTGGGATGGTGGGAGTCACATAAGGCTATGAGGAGGTAGAGGCAGACTTCTCCATCGAAACTTCGTGATGATTTTGCAATAATATTAAACAAGAAGAGCCATGTTCCCACTGGAGGAATGAGAGGAGAACAGCACATCGGATAGTGGGTGTATATATTTGCACACGTTAGCTGAGACATGCTACCACCCCCTCCCGTTGGAGCACTTTGGACCTCCACATATGTTTTATGTCAAGAGGTATTAGTACGAAGCCCATCAGCTACCCAATGTAACGATGCTGCTGGGAGATAATCCTTTCCAGAAGCAGCTGCCTACAGGAGAAGCAGGGCAGGGAGACACAAAGCCAGAACTTCATGGGAAAGAAAATACCCTGAGTCTGGTATGGAAAAGGTTCTTATGACTCATACCTTGCTAGGGGACTGGCCTGGCCTATCAGAAAAGGCTCAGGCATTCTCACTGCTAGTAGCAGCTTGCAGCCTCATTTGTTCAGGGTTCAGGTGGTATGGGGGAGGTGGGCCATGGGTCATCCATGAGCCCATTGAGATCTATAAGGAAGAGCATAGTCTCTCTCCAGAGGCCACTGAAGTCCCAACGATAGCCACCTCCCTTGCTCATATCCCATCCTCACGGGCCTTTGCTGCAGGGTTTGGAAAACACAAACATCTGGAATTGGGTTCAGTGATAAATTGCATTAAAATCACCTTGGCAACTCCAGCCAGCCACATGTTGATTCGGCGGCCCAGGGCTAACATTCCCGGTTGTGTTTATATTCTCCATACCTGCCCAAAGATCCGTGGAAAGAGGTGGTTACCTTACTCCTCCTCTTTACAGAGTGTTTGCCGAAGATGCCAAGATCAGATTCCAGATGCCAGAGCATGCAAGGTCTTCTCAGAAAACCAGTGTCAAGAAAGTGCAGCGTGCTTTCTAAGAGAAGGGGTGAAACTCTCCCAGGAAAGATCCTTGGGGAGACAGGGATGAAACCAGCCAGAACAGCAGCACTGTGAACTTCCTTTTTTCCTGAATCTGGGAGTTTGTTTCTGTTTCACAAACATGTGCATGCAGCAGATACAGGGGAGGAGAAAGATGGTACCAAGAGCCTCTGCCATGACCTTTTCTTTGGTTCCTTCAGGGAAGAATACTTTTTTTTTTTAAAGAAAGTGTGATAAAGGCTCTTTGCCATTAAAAGAATTCTATGTGTCTCTAGAGAGGTAGTAGTTATTACACATGGGCATAAAGTAAAAGTACGGATACCAATTAAGGGAGCTATTACGGACCCCTGACTAAGCTGGGGCATCTCCAGGCATCCTTCCCTCATTAATATGCCTGTCTTCTCTTTTATTTCATCAGAATTAACCCTCTGCCACCCTAAATTTCTTTATCCACTAACTGTAACAGGACTAATCTCTTTTTATGTCTCCCTCCTGTATGAAATATGGGGAATTAATTTTGACCTTCAGCAACTTGCTGATGCCAGATTGAGGAAGACATGACTGATTTCTCGTGCCACACAACAGAGGTGCTCTGGCCATGACCAGGCTCTTGTGAATGGCTGCTCTGATCTGTGTTATGCCAAACACTCACACGAGGAACCCTCCAACTCCCAAGGTGGCGGAGGTGACTCTTTCCTTTTCTCCTGATAATAGCTACACTGTTGTCGCAGGCCTTGGGTTGTCATGGTGATTCCAGACGGTGGGGGGGGGGAACTGAAACAAAAGCATGCAGCATGCAGCATCGCCATCCGGTGGCCTGTCTGAGAAACAGAGGAGGGCCCTGGGACCTGGGTTTGGGTAGGATTTCAGAGAGAACCAGAGAGCTGAGACCCAGAGCCTAGAGACTGTTGATAATCAGGTGACCTTGCCTATTTTAGCTCTGCTTGGTCCCTGCTCCCACACAACTATTGGGGTGGTCACTTCCCTATCTGATTGCCACCTGGTGACTAATTAGGCCCTCAACAGGACAGAACCATTTACACAGAACATTCCAGAACTTAGGGCCTTCCTTAGGAAATGCCAAATTCACAAGAAAGGGAAGGATTCTTCCCTTAACAATGTACTGCTGAATCAAAGAGTTTCCGTTGCTAGAGAGGACTCTTTCCACCAGGCTTCATTTCTGTGTCCCTGGAAACAAGAGCTCTCAGATTCCTGGTTCTACAACTTACATATGAGCGATCAAGGACAAGTTAATTAACCCTCAGTTCCCCATCTGTAAAACCAGCCTGGATCGACTACTTCTCTTGTAGCATTGTTGAGGAGATTAACCGCGACCATGCACGTGCCATTGCTAAACACTAGTCGCGGGCATATTGAGTGCTCAATCACTGTTAGATGTCCTGGATAGCAGCAGTAGTAGGGGATGCTTGTGACGCCGCTGGTGAGGGAATGTGATGATCTATGTGGCGTGAAGTTGTGTTCACTGCTCTGTAATTGGCATGTTGCTTGGCAAACTTCAAGAGCCTCAAATGGTTCTGTCTGCCTTCCAAGAAAATTGAACAACAGGTGCCTGGGTTGTCTTAACTTATTCCAGGCTGCAGACAGTCTGGTTTGGTTTAAAAGCTCATGAAGCGGGTTGAAAAGCCTCCATCTCTGATGGCTCCCCTATCCCAGCAACTTTCCGGGGCATGCCATGAAATCAATGAGTGTTAAATTAATGCTCTCCTATCCCCGGGGAGAGCTGTGACAGCACAGCTTGCAGCTGCCCATCAGAGAAGGAAACGACAGCCCTAGTGACACGCTGACTGCTTTTCCTGCCTTGGAGATGATGGGTCTCTGAATTACAAAGTGCAGGGTCTTAGGGCATGCCTATATGCTGGCTGCAGCACAGGGTCAGGTGGCCATCACCTCGGATGTCCCAAGAGCTCAGAGGGATGGAGGAAAATAAGTTAGGATCACATGCAGGTGACATTCTCTTTTCTAACCATGGCTTCTCGGGCACCTACCTGTGCACCTTCCTGGCAGCCCGGTTTAACAAGGAAGCTGATAGACCATCTCACATCCCCAATAACTCTGCTGCTTGGAACAATGAATGCATGTTTATACAGTGAATGGCTGCTGGAACTGGACCTGTTTGGGATTAATTACATGGAAGTACACTAGCTACTCAAAAAACATCTGAAGGCAATGGTAGCAGACTTCTGAGTTTCTTAGAAACCAGGACTGAGAATCCATTTAAGAATGAGCTTTCCAACTTCCAGCTGTGCAGTGAGGGCTTATCAAAGAAACCATCAGCAAAGGAAAGACAGGCATATTTGTCAAGGAAGGCATTGTAGGACTGTAGCACCAGCCGTGTGTGGTGTGTGTGTGTGTGTGTGTGTGTGTGTGTGTAGCCCTGAGGCTCATTTGACCTGAGATCTTGGAAGTTCAGCTAAGCATGCAACCCAGAGGATATTACGTCAGGTTCAGGGTCAACTCCAGGGACTGCTAAAGCTTGCCTGTGTAAACTCATTTGGCTCAGTCTCTGAGATTGCCCGGGATACTGTACTATGGGTGTTGATAATCCGCTCAAAGGAGCATGGCAAGCAAATTGCCAAAGTGAGCTGGCTGGGTACATCCTAAACTGGGCATATTTGGAAGGATAACAGCTAAGTCCAGAGCAGTCAGGAAGGGAGGATGGGGTAGAATAACCAAGCACAAACATCCGCTTGGTTCCTGTTACTGTCACAACAAGTGCCAGAAAGACAATATCCAGGACCTCTAGGCATGAAAGGGACATAACACTTTGAGACTGACCGACCAATCAGTTACTCAAGAGAGAGAGAGGAGGGGGCTGGGAGAGACAAAACTCCCATGGACCATTTCTGAGTCAAAGGAGATGAAATCACTCAGCCAATCAGGGTATTCTAACCAGAGCCTTCTTATCAGATGATCTCCAGCCAAATGAGGAGAAATACAATCTACTGCCCGATGAACCCTAAATTTGATCTAATGGGGACCTGCTTTCCAGCTGCTCAACAGCAGGTCAGAACCAGAGATGATGGACTCCAGCCCTGCCTGCGGCTTCTTTCTGGAACGCGAGCCAGCCTGAGTTGTGTCAACTCCTGGTCTCCACAGAGGGCGAAGCATTGTTTTTACCCCCTAGCTAGTCAATTCCATCTGCTCAAAGTGGTGCTGTTCAGCTGGCGCTGTCTTTCCAGCCCCGGGGTGGGGTGCTCATAACCTCCCGACTGCTGTCAGATTGTTGCAGGGACACATTTCCTTTGTTTAAAAACATCCCGCTCTAGAATCTTTGATACACACCATTTACAAGGCTAGGCACTTTGGTGTCTAGCCTCCTCTCTTTACTGTTAAACGGGCATAGCATTGTTCTTTTGATGCATAACCTATGAGGTCAATTCACACCAGCCTGGCTAGACATTGTGTCCCCTAAATCCACCTCCAGGCAGATGCAATTGTTATTTTTCTCCTGGGGATTAATGGCTACAGTTAACCAGCTTCTTGCTAGCAGTTATAACTTAGTTTCTCTGCTAAGAGCAAAGGACACCATCTGTGAAACACCCAGATCCATGTACAGCCCCGGCATGTCCTTCTACAGAACAGTCTTAAAGACCCACGGAGGGCTGGGGTCTTTGGACATTGCTCTGCCCAGCGACAGCCAGGCAGAATGAGACAGAAGTGGAGGAAGAGACAGGAAAATTCAGGAAGTAGGTTTTTCTCTCTCTGGGTTTTCAGCTTTGTCAAACGAGTTTAATGGTTACTGTGCTGGATCCACAGCCCAGATGATGGGTGTATCATCATGGATGTATCATCATGGATGTATCATTCCAACGTGATTCATATTGTTATTATATGTCCTGGGACAACCTTTCTAGGGACTTGGGAGTTTAGGGTGTGGAAGGATGAGATGGGGAGGGCCAGAGGAAGTCTTACTTCTCCTTTCTAAAGTGTCCCTGTGAACCAAAAGCACACATTCCCCACCTGCCTCTTTGTGTCTTTGGTCCTGTGTCTTCTACCCTTTCAGAGATCTGGCTGGAAGACCTGGTCCATAAACTTATATTTTGGCTCCTCCTAACTGTACAAGGTGACAGGGAGTCTGGAGCCTCTTTTCACTGGGAGTTGGAGGTGATACATCTTTCTTTCTCCCCTCCTCCCTCCCTCAAGGACCAAAGGTAGCTAGCCTGGCCACACACTCATGACTTCCACTTCAGCTTAAGGCCTGGGATGAAAGGCACACACCACTTTGGCTTGGAGGTGATTTCTTTTCTCTTTCTTTCTTTCTTTCTTTCTTTCTTTCTTTCTTTCTTTCTTTCTTTCTTTCTTTCTTTCTTTCTTTCTTCTTTCTTTTCCTCCCTCCCTCCCTCCCTCCCTCCCTCCCTCCCTCCCTCCCTCCCTCCCTCCCTCCCTCCCTCCCTCCCTCCCTCCCTCCCTCCCTTCCTTCCTTCCTTCCTTAGAGACATTTACATGCAAATCTGTACTCCTATGAAGGCCTGTGAAATCCTGTCATGCACTATTCTGAGGGCTAGGAGCCTTTAGAAATCTGACTATGGAGAGTCTACTCACTTTCCACACTTGCTTTACTGGGTAATACAGGGCGAAGTCATTTACCTTTCCGAGAGTTGGCCTTCTCCAATGCTCATAGGGTCCTCAAGGTCAAGTCTTAATACCAACAAGAACTACAACAGTCAGAGAGTAAATGTATACTCATTTGCACACACACACACACTCTCTCTCACACACACACACACACATACACGCACACCACACAGAGTCCAAAAACCATAGCACTTGAGTATGGATGTACCAGTCACCTGATCAGAAACCAGGGATGATTCTTGTTCATCATAAAATCTTCTAAAATAAGTTAAATTCCTTTCTCTATTTCTCCACATCAGAGTTCAATTATCTTCTTTAAACATTTGAGCTCAAATGAAATGACAAGAATGAAATAAATGCAAATAAATAAGCCCAGGGCTTAACACTTGAGGCAACAGATCTTCCTTTCAATGAAATAAACACTTTCCCCTCAGCCTGTCTTGCCAGATAGCCACACTGCTGACTGGTTATGCTCATCTCCAATGGTTTCTCCCCACCCACACCCTTCACAAGGTCACATGCCTATGGGCAGTTCTTTCATCTTTCAGAGTAGCTCTTGCCTTGGGAAGGTTGTGGTTCCCTAAATTCTCAGTACACCTCTGTAAGATATTTCCTCTTATGGGATTCAATTTCTTTCTTCCTTTCAAGTCATGAACCCATTCATGACTCACAGTGGGGCTGGGGTTCTGGACTCTATCATCCAGGCTTATGTGTACTGGCCTTTGTACTGCCAACTCTCCGCCTCCCCGGCCACAACGATGCCTTGGAGAGGAGAGCTGGAACACACAGAGGCTTTGGTGCCCCCTATGATAGGCGTAAAGTTAAAAGAACGCTCCAGAGGATGGCTTAACATTTTCCATCTACAAAAACAGTCCCGGGGATGCAAGAAAGTGTCCAGTTCCTACTCACAGCAGCTGCAGGGATACAAGGCCATCAAACAGTCCCTTGGGAATCTCTGTGATCTTGTTCCCATAGAGCACCCTGGAAGAAAGCAGATGACAACGATCAGCAGGATGTAAAGGAGGTCAGCTCTAGGGGAAGATCTCAGGTCACCTGCCTTTCTGGTCTACCACCTCCATCCCGTCTTTGTATCACTGAGACAGAGGAAGGCAGCTCAGAGGAAATCCTGCGCTGGGGGTGAGGTACGACAGGCTCTATCCTACTGCCCAGCCCAGTCCATCACCCCCACAAGGAAGAAGCAGCCCTTTGTAGTACCTCCTGAGCTGCGAGCGTGACTCACACCTCATAGTAAATAAGCAGCGTGGGAGTCCAGCCAGTGTCTTCAATGGGTATTGATTAGGCTTGAGCCAGCCTATAGGATGTTTCCTTTTAATATCCCCCTGCATCCTAGGAATTCCTGAGCTGAGTTCTTTAATCATCCTTCTAGACAGCAGGGCTTTGGGTATGCGGGGGGGGGGGGTGAGGGTATCTCCAGATGGCGCAGGCATTGCTGAGTTGAGGCCTGGCTCAATGGGGAGGCTGAGGAGTTTCGCTGTCTCAGATGATGGCAGCTTCCATTCTCCATCCACCTCTCCCATTCTTTCAGATCTAAGAAGGAACTCAGAAGATTTTTTTTTTTTTTTTTAATTTCATCTTTCACCCCTACACTGGTGCCTGCTATTTCTAGGCCTTATGTTTGGTGACTTGAGAAACCTGGTAAAGGAATAGGGGTTTACTTTTCAAGCCCAGTGCTCAGCAGGTCTCCAAACCTGGAACTGAGACTCCGGTCCTCTCTTATGACAGACTTTGATGTCTGTGGGGTCTAGCCTCCTCTTTGATCAGGAAACAGGGTTACAGAGCACTTGGTTCGCTTTCTGTTAAAATCTCTTCTCAGGTCTGAGTACACGGACTACGTAATTATTTAATTCCCACTCAGATCCAGAATCTAGGCTGACAGTCATTTGAGGAGGCAAAATCTTAGGAGGAAGAAACAGCGAATGAGAGTGAAATAGGCGCCTGCTCTCCCCCACGGCCGCCCATTTCCAGAAGCCACTGGGAGCGAAGAGTGAGTTCTCCATCAGCCTGCGGGTGTGTTTCATTAATGCCTCAACAAATTAATGACTAAATAGAAGTCAGCATGATGGCACAGGCTCACATTTGTAATTCATATTAATGTCCCACTGCTCGCTGTGCCAAATGTAGTAACGCCACTGCCTGTTTGTCTCAATGGATGTCAGAGCTTCTGGAGGGGCAGAAGCTGCTGGAGGCAGGGGTGGGGATGTTGGGGTCGGGGTCCTCATGTAGCCCACCACTCCTTGGTAGGAAACATCCTCAAGCTGGATGGGTCAACGACCTGCCTACGCGTCAGCCTCAAGGGTGCTGGTGCGGACCTGTGTGGCTTCCTACCCGAGGCCTTGCCTCGACTACCTTCACTAACATTTTACGTTTGAACCCCAGCATGCCTCCCTCTGGAGAAGTCTCCTGAATGTTTTAGTTAAGATTTTTCTACCATCTACTATTTCATTTTGCTTCTCCCTAGCACTTACTTTATTTTATGTTATTACTTACGCATTTATTTAGCTTTATTTTTTTGTTATTTTCATTATTTTATATGTATGGGTGGTTTGCCTGTTTGTATGTCTGTTCACTGTTTGTGTGCCTGGTACCTGCAGAGGCCTGAACATCAGGTCAGATCCCCTGAGACTGGAGTTACAGCTGGCTATGAGCTGTCAGGTAGGCACTGGGAATTGAACACAGCTCCCCTAGAAGAGCAGCCTGGAGACTGCTGAGGCATGCCTCCAGCCCCTTTAGGCTTGGTTTTCATGTTCTTCCTTGAACTCCCCTGAATGTTTTGATGGGTATAGAGCATGCCCATGCCTGGGTCTCTAGAGTAGAGAAAGAGCAAAAGCTAGTACAATGAATGTCCACTGAGTGAGTGAATAAACTGGCCTGGGCTAAAATCTCTCTACCCCTCTACCCTATACTGTCAGCTTCATGAGCCCTGGGTGCTGGTCTATTCAGTTCCTGGTCACATTTTTAATGCCTATAACACCGCTCACTTATACAGCAGGCACCTACTAAGCAGAGGAATGAATAAACAAAAGCTGAGAGGTGCTTCCCTTAATACCGGGTCCACACCTCCCAGCTCACTACTGCTCGGCCAATTTCCTGTTTGGTAATTTCCTCTGCAAGACAAGCATCATCCCAGCATCTTCAGACTGTTCCCAAATCTTGGCCAAGGGAGACCAGACGAGGGGAATGGAAAGGTTGGGCTGGGATCCTGGCGGCAGGGGGCCTCTCTGTCTCCTCTACTCTGTGACACTCATCACAATAAGCAGACACTAATCTCACACAAGGCCCTGTCTTTGATATCCCAGCCAGATGTTCTATTAGATAAATGAAACTAATTTACTCAGCAGGCAGCAGACACCAGCTGAATCAGGGACTTCCTGTCCTCAGCCCCTGCCCAGTAGGATGGGAAGATATGGGCACCTTGTTACCCGCACGCTCATCAACTAGGCAAACAGGTTGTGGAGAAGAAAAAACACAGATAGCGTGCCTGTGAGCGCCCCTCTTTGTTGTCTGGGGTGTCGAAGGGAACAAGGCACCAGATGATAGAAATATATGAGTTGATGAAGCCACCATGGCGGCTGATGCTCCATTTCCCACATTATATGGAGAGGGCTGCGCGGCACAGTGATCAGGAGAGCAGTTCCAGACCAAACACCCCGTGTTTGTATCCTATGTTCAAATCCTACGTGTCACACTCATCGGTGTGTTTTCAGAAAAGTGTTTTTTCATGTCTTTAGCATGCTATCTGTCTTCCTCCCTCCTCCCTGAGATGTTTGCCGGTGAATGTGTTTATAGGGGTGGGGTGTCAGGGGGAAGTTTGCTCATCCTTCTGTATGTGTGGCGGCCAGACACTCATGTCAACTAGCTCCCTCGATTGCTTCTCATTTTCTTTTTGAGACAGGGTCTCTCAGCTAACCTGGAGCATCCCGTTTCAGCTAGGCTGGCTAGCCAGTGAGCTCCTGAGATCCTCTGCTCCTGGGCCTAGTGCTCTGCTTGTATGGAGATGCTGGGGATCTAGATTCAGGCCCTTATGATCGAGCAGCAGGTACTGTTCTCACTGTCCTCTCCCCAGCCCTGAATCTTTTCTTTAACCACTATGTGCCAGGTCCAGTTTGAGGGCTACAGATGGGGACGAAAACAGCTAGGGGGCTTAGATACACGGCAGTTGAAGCCACGCTTTATGTTTTTGAGAAGATTCAGCCTGTGACACTCCTAGAAGCGTACTTCCTGGTCACAATCAGTTGCTTGATAAATGGTACCAATTATTGCTATTACCGTAACATGTCAGTCACCAAGTGTGTTAGGCAAGGAGGGGATCACTGTCTCCAATCTGCCTCAGGAAACATGCAGAGAAGGCTTAAGGGTTTGCCTACCGCCCATGAGAGGTGCTGAGGGAATGAGGGCAAAACCCCACACCTTCTTAGCCTGGGAGTCTAGCGGCCCTTGGTAGGTGAGGGTTTGTACCTCACCACTAGGCTAAATGAAAATCCAAAAAAGTAAGGGTGACCGGATGGAGTGGATCCTTTCTGAACAAGGACCACAAGGCTGGAAATAGCCTGAACACCAGAAAGAGGAAACACTGCCACAAAAAGCACAGACTGTGGGAGGAGGGGTGGTGAGCCATCAGCCCTCACCTCAGACATACATTACCATTCTCTCCACCCCATCTCCCCCGAGACAACCCTGCGCAGCATGAGCTGGGAGGGGGAGTGAGGTGAGAGTCAAAGATGCATTCGAATTAGAAGCCAATAACTGGGAAAGCTGCTCGGCACTTAATCAATAAAAATAATGCATGTGAGCTGTAGAAATATTCCCCAAGATCAATTTCCCCCGAAGAAATATTTGTTTCTTTTACCGGATTGCCACAAGTGGGTGAGGGAACATAAAGCCTTGATAAACACCTCGTGAAAAATACGGACGCGCCTCCCACCCCTGCCCCACTTACAGCGACGTGAGTGATTTCAGGCCCTGGAAGGCATCTGGAGCTATGTCCGATATCTGATTCTTGCTGATGTCTCTGAAAACATTAATGGGAGAGTCTGAGAACATGGCTCACAGGTGTGATAATGCTCTTCCTCAATTTCGCACCCAGCAGTTCAGCCATTCAAAACTGGTACAGGTTAACTGATCAATCACGCAGTGTATTTATTCAGAGCGCAAGAGGCCATGCCTAAAGAACACCTCTCCTACTGCCTTGGGGTACTGTGTGCTGCCTTTGTATGTCTTCTCGGATCTAAGGAACAGCCTAAGTCTTGCCTGGCACAGAAGGCTATGACCATGTCGGTCACTACTGTTTAGGTGTAAAGCCACATCCAGGAGCTGGGGATGCTGGGCAGGCTGATGCCCTGTGATCCCAGGGTGTTAGAGGTTAGGAAAGGAGGATCAGGAGTTGGAGGTCAGCCTGTGCTACACAGGGACACCATGTCTCAATAAAATGAAGCAAATGAAGCAAAACCAAACCCCAGCCAACCCCCACCCCCAAAACAAACCAAAACCCAAACCCAAACAACAACAACAACAACAAGAGTGAACCCCAAATCAAAACCAACCTCAAGCCAGGGCCTTGGTCTCAGGTGCCATTATCAAGTATTTAACAGTACAGATAAAGCAGCATGGACCCCGCCCAACCAAAGGCCAGGACAGGCTCCTTTATGCATCGCTCTCCTGTCTTGTACCACAGTAGTGATGATCATCTTTAAAGACCCACAGTATTTCCTCTCCCCAGTCACTTCTCAACCCTGACCTGGCAGGCTCTCTGAGCAAGGATGATGCCTCCTCTCAGCTGTGTGCTGTGTGGTACAAGCAAATCACAAGACTCTCAAAGAACACCTTTGAGACATGGATGTGTCACTGGCTGAGAATGCGCCTCTTTTGGGAACAAGCCCAGGGAGATAACGACACATCCAGAGATAAAGAGGGCTACTGTTGTGTAGAAGGATCTTCCAAACACAGGGCATATGGTGGCCGGCCTGGCCTCAAGGGTGCGGTGGCTAGCCTGGACTCAGAGGTACAGGTACAATAGCCAGTCTGGTGTCACAGGTACAGGTAGCCCTCTGCTGTATGCTTTCAGCATGCCACTGAGAGCCGGGCCACAGGTTCTTGTTAATGGCCCTTGTGGAAGGGGATTTCTTTTCCTCAGAGTTATTAGCTCAGGGCTGGCCTTTGGGCTCCTGTCACTGGCAGGAGAGGCGCACCAACTTCCTGTGACAAGAAACCCCTCTAGTTCCCTTCCTTCAGCAAAATAAATCAATGGGTCCTTGCTTTTGTGTGGGAGAGGGAGGTCTGAGGTCTTCACAGGCCAACAAGGAGGAGACAAGTGGATATTGAGAAAAAAGTACATCTGAGGAGATTCGTAAATGATGGTCTCCAGTGAGGCCAGACACCCGGCTGCCCAGCCTCTTAAACTCACACAAAAGGAGGAGCTTTGTCCTGTCTCCCTCCTTCATCTAACAGCCCTGGAAAAGGCCATGCAACAGCTTTTGCCTAGACCTCTGCCCCATTCTGTCCTGCTTCCAAAGCCTGTAAATCGAAAGATATTTTCCCAGGTTAAGGCCCCTTCTGCACAACTGTCTGGTTTATCCCTTTAGCTGACGAGATTGCCTCAAACAAATCCAGATTGTGCCGGCAAACTCGTCAGCTTACACTGGGCTTTTCTTCAGCATCCCGATTTTGTGTAAGGGTCTTAACAAGCAAATACCCTGGATTATCCTAATCTTGCTCACCCCTCAGGGTGGCTGCCTAGCAAAGCATTTTAGAACAACACACAGGGTCTTATCATATTAGAGAGGACGCCCATCTTGAGTCCTTCCCCCTTGTGGGATGTCCGTTTGTGGTATCAGACCTCCAGCATACAGGAAGTCCCTCAGCCACTGGGAAAGATCCCTGCCTCAGCTATGGGGGGACAGATTGGAATCTCAGTTCACAATGAGAACTTCGGGGCCCACCCCTTTTTGGGTGATAACACGAGGTGAGATAACTTATGGTTTGGAAGTGATGGATGTTGGGAACTGGAAACGTGATAGTTTGGTAGGAATAGATCCTGGGGGTGACCACTTAGGCTTTTTCCCCCTGTGATTTTTATTGTATATGTTTATATAATTGTAATGTTTTGGAATATTTTCTCACTGTGGAGTGGCTAAATTAAGCTACTTGGCATATCTGAAACCTTGAAAGTTATCTTACTTGTGAGGACACTCTAAACCTACCCTCAGAAACTTTCAAGTAGACAATACATTGTTATTAACTATAGCCATCATGGTATAGGATACATCTTTTCAGCATCTTTCTGTTGCCCAACTGAGATTCTGTGTCCTTGGACCAATGTATCTATCCCATCTTCACTTTGGCCTTTAGAGTGTCATCCTACCTGTTGTTTCTCTGACGTGGAAATTTGGATTCATGTAGATGAGAGTTAATTTCAACTGTCAACCTGACTGGATTTGGTATCACCTAGGAGACACTCTGGTTGTGTCTGTGAGGGTGTTGCAAGACAGGATTAACTGCGATGAGAAGATGGACCCTGAATTCTGGTGGTGCCATTCAATGGGCTAGGGTCCCTGAGTGAATAAAAGGAAAAGGAGAAAGCCAGCTGAGGACTAGCATCCCGCCCTCTCTGCTTCATGACTGCTGACTAAGATGGCCCTCTTACATCTTTCTATATCTTTCCCACTATGATGAACAACAGCCATTTTAGTTTTAAAAAAATTTACGTGTTTGGGTGTTGGGCTTGCATGTATGTCTGTGCACCATGTGTGTGCAGAGGCCAGAAGAAGGTGTCAGATAACTGTAGTTACGGATGGATCTCGGTAACATGGGTGCTGGGAATCTAACCCACATCTTCCGGAAGAGAAGCCACTGATCTCAAATGCCAACCTATCTCTCCAACCCCTGCGTCCTTTCAGAGTGGGAACCAGAATGGACCCCCCCCTCTCCTTATGCTGGTTCAGTCAGGCATTTGGTAGAACCGTAACTACTTCGACATATAAGTGAGACCGTTCGGGACTTACTGGAAGCAAGTTTGCAGAAGAAACAACTACCCCTGAGAGGTTAAGGATCTAAAGCCGCCGAGGGCTTCACACACACATTCAGGTAATGAATGAACAACTGTATGTCCAGACTGTCAGCTCAAGGCTGTTCCTGATGTCATTATGCTAGACACAGGACACTCAGTCTCAGCTGGGGCTCAAACTCCAGAGAGTTGTTAATCTGGATGTTAGGGGCACCAGAAAAACACAAATCTGTGTATGTATTAAATCTATAAGAAATGTGCATGCAGGCGATCCCTACGTCATACCAGAAATCTTTCAGAATTTAGAAACATAGAGACCCACTCAGACCCTTGGAGCTATAAACAGAATGACTAAGAGAAAGTGACTTTTCAAGGCTGTAACAGAGGAGGCAAATTCAAATACATATAAGGGATAAGCAGGGAATAAGAGAGTGAGCTACTGGGAAGTCTTACAACCTGGAGAAGATTTGTTCTACCCATGAGCATTCAAATGAAAAGAACTTTTTTGTTTTTAAGACATGGTCTGGCTATGTTGCCCAGGTTGGCCTCAAACTCACCATCTACACGCCTCAACCTCCTGAATTGGGATTTCAGGCCTGTACCACCACATTTGGCTTCAAAGAATGCTTAAACCACCGTTTTAGCAGAAGAGCACAGAGTTGCCCCTCAGGTGTTAGAGTTGTCGGGAAATGAAGTCTATAATACCAGCAAATGGTCTCCAGTACCCCATTTCTATATTGGTATGGGTTCTTCCCTGGCAGTATTTATTTTAATATTGTGATAGCATTAGAAAAATGGATAGGAGTGGAGCTAATGATTCATGGATAATTCTGTTTTTTAAAGAGAGACCAGGATGTGCTCAGCCACAGTTGAAAGGGCGAATTTCCTCTTGTTAAATATTATGTATAAACTATTAATGGTCATCTATGAGGAAATCATTACTATGGGCTGAAATCCATTCTTATCTGAGACTTGTCTGAGCCTACACCATTAAATAACAGTCTATATTTCTGAAGTTCTATTAGTTAAGCAAATTTAACTGGATTCTTTTTCCTCCTACCACCCCTTTGGGGGGGCGGCATCATAATAAATATCAGTAGCATCAGAAGTGATCAAAAATTAAATTCACTTTCCAGGTCATGACTGATAAGGTCTTATGAATTTTGAATGTGCCAATCGTGGCAACTCCAATAGGATGGAGAAACGACAGTAAAACACAGCCAAGCCCTAAATTACCTGGACTTCACAAAAAATTAGAACAGTGACTTAAATCATGCAGGAGCTATAGGTTGAGGGCAGTAAGTGAACTTGTCATTTTTCACCAAAATTACTATCTGGCTGCATAATCAAGCTGGGCTTTAAAAATGAATTTGGGGGTGGGTGCATGAAGAGAGGGCTGGAGAAGCAGGAATACCAAGAGATTAATGACCCGAGATTTTAAATATTAAGGCCTATATTTATACAGCTCCTTCAGAGAGGATGCTGCCAAGGCGAGGGAAGGAGCCTGTGCTTTGAGCTGGCTCATTATATTGGTTTCCACTTTTGGAATTGTACTAGGAGAGTATCTTGTTTGCTTTGGCTTTCCAGGGAGATGGGAAGTTGGCTTCCTGAGATCTGAGGGTAAGCCTACTAATGCCACTGTTTCGTGGGCATATTTATTTTTAAAATGAAAGGAATCGGGAGACCTTGTTGATACATGCCCCTCCCACTCCAGAGGAGCCAGCTAACAGGCCTGGCATACAAAGAGAGACAGGATGGAGGCCATTGCCTGTTTCTCATTCTCCAGTGGAATGAGAATAGCACAGCGAGTACAAGGTCAGGCTTGTGGTTTCCCAACATGGTAACGGCAAAGGGGCTACCCTCTAGAATCCTAACCCTTGTGATGGGTCACTTCTGAGTCCCACTTGCCTCCTTTCAAATACTTCAGTGCTGAGGAACTCACAGAGAAGGTTTAAGGCCATCATGTGATTGATATTGTCCCCCATGGCAGAGATGATCAGGAATGCAGTCTCAGGCTGCCATGGTAGGGAGGATACAGCATGCTGACAGCACCAGCATTGTGTAGTGGTGGATGTGGTGTTAGTAACTGTAGTTCTGGGGATGTTGGGTTTGACCATGGTCAATTCATATGACTATGATCTTACACCGTACGCTTATATGTTGGGCAGGAACCTCCAAGACTAGCAGGTGTCACTTAGAAGGGGAAGCCTTTACCATGGTCTTAATTGCTCATGTGACCTAGCCTTTACCCACCCCTCCCAACAATCCTCACCTCCCCTTGATTATCCAACAATCCTCACCTCCCCTTGATTATTCCTCCTCATTGGCTATGAGCTACCATGCACAGTTTCCATGGCTTTCATTTGCCTTCACTGTTGACTAGGACAGCTTCTTTCTTTCTTTCTTTCTTTCTTTCTTTCTTTCTTTCTTTCTTTCTTTCTTTCTTTCTTTCTTTCTTTCTTTCTTTCTTTCCCTTCCTTCCTTCCTTCCTTCCTTCCTTCCTTCCTTCCTTCCTTCCTTTCTTTCTTTCTTTCTTTCGTTCTTTCTTTCTCTTAGACAGAGTTTCCCTATGTAGCCTTGGCTGTCCTGGACTTGCTTTGTAGACCAGGCTGGCCTCAAGCTCACAGCAATCCACCTGCTCTGCCTCCCCGAGTGCTGGAATTAAGGGCGTGCACCACCACGCTCGGCTAGCTTACCATTTTCTGCTATTTATTTCCTCATTGTCTGTGCTCTCCCAATTGAGGTGGCGGCTTCATGAATGTAACTTTCATTTTTGTTGATGGTTCTATCCATATTCTGGCATGTAGCAGCCATTTATATGAGCACGTACATAGTTGTAAGGATGTTAGTGGTGGCAGGACAGGAGGATGTGAAGCCACTATCGCACTGCTGGTATTATCACCAAAGCCAAGGGCATTAAAACAGGCCAATATGTCTCTGGGGGAGGGGCAACTCATCTGCTTCTCACACAAGGATAATCTTACTGGTCAGAGAGGCTCTTCGCTCTACATGCTGAAGCTTACAAACCTTACCACATGTATATAACAGTTTCTTACAATCTCAGGGGAACAGCCTAGACCCCTCTGAAAGGAGTGGCTATGATTAATCGATTGGGTGGCATGCCTACTACTCATTGTAAAGCCCTCTACCCATCCACCCCTTCCCCATGGAAACATTCTGATCAATTCTTCCCAAGAGAAACTCACATTCGCTTCAGTTTCTTGTACTGGGTGAAGGCTCCTGCAGGAATGGATTTGATGGAGTTCTGTTCCAGTCGTCTGGAGAACAGAGAAGAGAAGAGTTGATTGACCAACCACTTATCAACAAGAGACCACTGAGGGACTGCTCTATTCTCTGGCCTTGAGGACAAGATGGTGTCTCTTAGCACAAAGCACAAGGGCCCAAGGCACATGTCCTGGTTGAAGAAAACAGGACAAACATGGCAACAGCTACAGTGTTTAGCTGTTGGCCTTCCAGAGAAAGCTGGAAAGAGGACTTTTCAAGAGCTTCAATGCCTGCTTATTACCAGTTACCTTGGAGGCAGCTGTGTTCTTCTCTGAAGAACACAGGAAGCCATCTAAGCAGAGTGTTGAAAAAGTCGATGTCACAAAGAGAATGAGATGAAAGAAGAAAGATGGACCATGGGACAGCTGTGCTTCCCTGCCATGGAACCATGTCACTAGTTGACATCTCAACCACACGGCTAATGGGCAGGAATGTCAGCACCTGCACTCCTTTAGGCAGTTTTAATACTGAGGAGAAACAGCCTTAAAGTCTTTAGGCTTTCTGCCTGATACTTCTCAATCGGCTCCCTGAGACCCTGCAAGTCTCAGGGTCCAGGTTGGACCCTTGAATTGCTGCTGGAATGTGTACCTCATACTTTACATGAACTTTCTCAAATGCTTCCACTCTTAGGACTCTGGGAGGAATAAGAGATGCTGCAGGCCCAGTGCCCCAGAACATACTGGGAAGAGAAGCATCCATGGGGAGTGAGTGAGCCTTTCCAGTCTTATTATTTCATCTCTCAAATGCCTTCCTACCACTAAGAACCTGTGTAGTGGGAAACAGACATGAGCGGCAGGTGGGACGCTCTATTACAGATGATGAATGACACCCGAGCCCAGGCTGAGGACTTAGCATCTCATCCCCATCCATCTCTTTTCTCCCTCAGGTGCAGATTTTTTCATCAGCTTCTCATTTGGCATAGCTGCTCCCCAAACTGGGGACACACACAGACACACATACAGACACAGACACACAGACACACAGACACACACACACACAGATAGATAGATAGATAGAGAGGGGGGAGGGAGGGAAGGAGGGAGGGAGGAGGAGGAGGAGGAGGAAAGAAGTGAGAATGAGATTGTTTAGAGAGGATATGTGGGGTGCCAGAGGGAGAGAGGGGAGGGACCAGCTCCCTTAGAGGCGGTGTCTAGCCAATGCACACTTCTGGCAGGAAGGACCCATTCATCTTGAAGAGTAATCCCCGCTGCAGAGTGGGGGAGACAGTCGTATTAATTTGTGCCTCCACGATCTCATCTTCATTGGGGGAACAGAGTATTTGTTACTGGAACCGCTAATGGAGCAGTTTGCCAGCAATTTTCCCATTTCAAACAACATCTCAGCTGCTAATGTGGAATGGTTTGTCAGGCCTACCCATAACACAGACAAATCACTCTCTAGGCAAAAGGAAGGGGGAACGTGTGGGAGCCCAAAGAGGAAGGGAGGGCGAGAGGAGAGGGAGCATCAGGACAGATCATTCTTGGCTGCTGGATGAACACGGTTTACAAATGAGACTGCCAAAGTCTGTTAGCAATGTCTTTGTGCCCTGCCGGAGGGGGTAGGGAGGGCACTTTCCTGGGACTGCCGTCATAGGCAGGCTGGACAGGGGCCCGGTTGGCTAACTGGCTGGTGGTAAATAACCAACGCTTGCCATAGGGACTGTGGGACCATGGGCTACTGGAATCAGCTACCCTCAGAGGCTCCCCTGACAGACTTTCCAAGGACATTCTCATTTTCCAACTGAGTGGAAAGTTCAGCAGGGATTTCTCAGCCAAGGCAACAGCTCCAAGGATCTCTGGGGGCAACACAAACTCTCCAGACATCCTGTGAGTCACCTGCCACTCAGGAAAAGGGATGTCATAGTTTGCTGCTTTTGGAGAGAACCACTGTCGGCGAGGATGGCGACTCTTTTTGCTTTTGTGCAGGTGAATTTGTGGCTCCTTGTGGTAGCTAGAGGCCCATGTATGTGAAGCAATGTTGGATAGAAACATCTGTGTGGTTTACAACCAGCCAGCCTCCACTTTGGCAAGTACTAAGGGAGAGGTCCTTCAATGAGCAGGATGGGACACAGGACCCCAAGGACCTTAAGAATCTGTTGAGAGAGTCTAGCTCAAGATGGCCCATCACAAAACGGAGTTTCACTGCTATAATAATCAAGACAATTATTATAGAGTATTATTATTAATAAACTGGTATTGTTTATCTTGATTATTTCTGTGAACCCTTGTTCTTACGAGGCAAAGCTGTACTGGCCCCACAGGGAGACAAGGCAAAGGAAACTTTGAGGGATCAAAAAGCTTGTCAAAGAGAACAAAGCTAGTTAGTGGTGGAACTGATAAGCCCTGTTTCTATCCATTGGCTACACTTCTTGTCCATATTTATGAAAATGGGTGAAAAGAGGCTTCCTTAAAGTCACGGGAAAGTCTGTGGCATAAGACCCACTGACATCATAGATGTTCAGTGGGTAGGCTCTCAGAGATAAGGGAAGGTGGGACAGAGAGGTGCATACTCTTCAGCTCTCTGGATCCATGGGCTCCTCGTTCAAAGACTGAAGCAACTGTGTTTTAAAAATATTCCTAAAAAGGCATCTTATTCAACATGGAGAGACTTTCCGGCCCTTATTACCTGAACAATACAGCCTAACATCCGCTTTACCCAGTATTGACACTGTTAGGTATTTGAGAGAGGACTTAACAGTACATAGGAGGATGCGCACAGTTCATATCCATTTTATATAATGGACTTGAGCATCTGAGGACTAGGATTTTCATGGGGGCTCCTGGAAGTATCCCACTTATGCATATATCATATGCAAAAAACAAATCACTCCAAGCTTAGTCTATGAACCCTGGTAGAGACCTTGGCTTACATCCTGCCTGCACTCCTCAGAGTTTCTTACCCTGGGAATGAGCTTTATCTGTATTCCTCAGCCTTCCATTGGACCCTGAATGGAGTGGCAAAGTTCTGGCATTCCCAGAAGGCAGTGAGTACTCTTTGAGTACTTGTGAATAGCCCATTCCCTTAAAGAAAGCAAAGGCAAGGGTATAGATAGCATGAAGAGCTGACGTGTCAAGTGTATATATGTTGGGCCCAGTTTGAGTTTTACACTGCATGCCAAATTTAATAAGTACACATTTGTGAGGTACATCGATAAATTATTACCACATCCATTCTCTCCCTCCCTTCTACCCTTTTTCCTACTTTTGCGACACAATCTCCTTATTTAGCCCAGGCAGGACTAGGACTTATGATCATCTTGCCATTGCCTTCCAAGTGCTAGGATTACAGGTATGCACCACCATGCCTTAAACATGAGAGAACTGAGGCTCAGAGAGGCAAAGACACTGGTCCAAAGTCAGGAGAAGCTAGAGCAGTTCCATTCAAGTTCATCTGATTCCAAAGGCCTGACTCTCAACCACCAGGCTTTATTGAACCATTATTCTCCTCGTTCTTGCCAGCTCATCAGCAGGAAAAATGGCCCTCACATCAGGAGAGCGAGAGAGGTGCACACGTATACCAGCGGATGCACATGAGGACACAGAACAAGGACCTCAAGGAGGTTGAACACGCCACCAGCCCTGCAGCTTGGAACAAGGAGACAGCAATCGAGTCCCCCACTGAAAATACTTCATCGTAAAGAACAAAAGGCAGCCTCAGCGTTAGCAAAAATCTGTCACATTTCGGGAACTGTCTGAAGCCAACAGCTGTTTGAGGGCTCTCATAACTGGCACATGTGTCTTGCTTTGTCTGGCAAACATTCTTCAGGCTGCAAACAGATTTAATAGAGCTAGCATAAAAACAAACATACAAATCAAACATCCAAACCTCTTCCTGCACCAGCAGAAACAATGGGAACATTTGATGGGGAGATTTCAGCCGTTTGCACACTGTATTGATTTTCCCTAGTTCCTCAGGTGCTCCCTTAATGATGTCATTTGCAAACATGCGACTGAACACGCTATATTTCTGGCAATCCATAAGTCACTATGATGGCATTTGCAGGGGTATGTCTAGTATGGTGGTATGCCTTATAAGTCACCCTATAAAAGAGATGCTGGGGCCATGATACAGTACTGGCAGTGATGACGATATGATGAACATCCAGCATTTATGAAGGACTTTTGACTGTCACACACAGGGCACACAGGATGCCCTTCATACACTGGCTCACCTATTCCTTTCTACAGTGCCATGAAGCAGGCAGTGCTGCTCTGCTGTGTTACAGGAGGTCATTTTGCTTAAGATCAGTAGCTAATGAATGGAAGCCAGATTGCTGTGACCCAAATAACTGGCTCCTTAACTCTAGGCTCACCTACCTCAGGGTTGGGAAAGTATCTTTATTCTTTTAGTCCTTGCCAGTTAGAGTTTAATTGTCATTGCTCTTAGTTTCTCCCTGATTCAAAAACCCTCTCCCTCTCTTTAAAGTCACATGTACACGTGTTATGTGTGTACATAACTTGAGAGTGATTGTTAGGATATCCAGATCCGGGGGAGGAAAGGAAACCCCATGCTTATCTGTTCCCCAAATTATCCTGAGACTTCTGCTTGGAGACCATGCGAGAAGAACCCAGGGTTCAGAGGTTCAGTTCTTGACTCTCGACTATCCCTGGAATAGGGCTGAAGACGATCCCTTTCAAGGTGTACCCTGGGCCCAGCCTCTGGGGTTCCGTTCTTTACCTTTTGCTCTGAGCAGTGAGGTATCGTCTCCACTTAACTCACACATTTGGCCAAAAGCAAAGATGAGGAATGTGGGCGAATCTGACATATGCCATCTCTAATGGGCTGTCTGCAGAACACCTGGCATTGCCTACGGACCTCGGAGGTAGGAGCAGGCACAGCGCCAGACTCCCTCTTCTTATGAGGTGCGTGTGTGCAGATGCTCACAGAGGATACTCTTTAATCTTAAGAAAATGTTATCAGTGTAGGAATTGGCGACTAAATCATGTTCTCATGTCACATACATATAAATAGGGTTTTGCTTATCTAATTCCATTTTTAGTAACTTCTGAACACTGTGCCAACCTTCCATACCATGCTGCTTAATCCTCATAGGAAGTCTCTAGGTAGGTGTAATAACCTGCATTTACCAAAAGGGACTCCTGAGTCAGACACAAGATGTTAAGAAATGTGCCTGAAGTAAGAGAGAAGCAGTGTTCAAGTGCAAGACCGTTGACCCCTGGACCATCCTGTGTCCTGATCAGTTTCTCTATATTGCTAGCATCTGCTCCCCATCTTTGTACCCTATCTCCAACCCCCACCCAGGCCAGTGCCTCAGAAACATTACAGTATCCAAGATGTCTGATTTTGAGAGTGTTCCAGCTATTGGTTGGTTGGTTGGTTGGTTGGTCATTTTGTTTTTTTAACTATACCACTTTTGTAAATCTCCAGTCTAGCTTGGCCAATGTCTCCTCACATCATCTGACTGTGAGGTTGGTACCGGGGCTGTATGTTCCTCCTGGATGTTCACTTATGGCTGAAGCCTATCTTCAGCCTGTCCCCATCAAATCTGTTTTCCTTCTGCAGCAAAGGACCTAAGACACGGGAGGACAGCACGTGGGGATTCAGAGCAAACACGGAGGGGACAGAGCTGTATTCTTCACACAGACGGTCTGTCTAGAGCTTTTGAAGGCCCAGGAGGGTGTCTGCAGAGCAAGAACAGAAGTGTGTGGGTCTCTGGTGCTTGGTGCTTCCTTGAATTTTTCCTGGTCAGAGGCTGGAGCCAGTTCAGAGAAACACCAGGGAGCTATGTGAACAGTGTCCTTGATGGAAGCTGAGTTTCGAGGAAAATCTACAGCAAACCCTTTCACTGTGGGTTTTCTGGAAGAAAGCTATTCTTAGAGAAATTGGCTCTGGCATGCGAGGAGGCCAGCACACACTTCTCTGAAAAAAAAAAAAAAAAAAAAAAAAAAAAAAAAAAAAAAAAAAAAAAAAAATCTAAAAGAGTCTGCCAGGCTGCTTTGCATGAGAGATAGGCACTCCTTCCAAATGTTGGGAGTGCGGACTGTTTCCCAAGGTTAAGTCGATTTGAAAGAGTCTGCAATGGCTACGGATTGAGAAAGGGAGTGGGGAGTGTGGCACCATGCCAAGCATTCCTAAGTGAGGAGATGTGAATCTGGATTATAGGTGGCCATGGGCAAGAGGTAGAATTCTTGATATTACAGAGAAGGCCAGATTCTATGTCTCTGGGCTGATAAATCAAACACACCTTTTCTGCCGAGATGCATCCTGCTGTTTGAACTCTGTTCCTCTTTCCTCCTCTTACTAGAGCACCTGCTGGTGTTCTCTCCCTGCTACAAGGACACAGTTTATCTGCCTCAGAGACTTTGGGCTACCACACAGGTGCCCAAGCCTGGGTACGGGCACTGCTGATGCTCCCTACCTCACACTCTTTCTTACACATCACCATTCAAACTAACTTCCCTGAACCACGGGGACTTAATTCATCTGCTTTAATCTCTCAGCTTCATTTCATCACGGAAGAGAATGAGGCAAGCGCAGTGTGAGAAGTCCTGTGTGATCCATCTGGTAGACGGTGGGGGCCCAATAAGCAGGGGCAACCTCATTACCATGTCTGCATACATTTGCATGAAGATGAGCTACTCTCTAGTTCACATCACACTGTATGTGGCTAGCCTCTGTCTGCAATCAATCCTCTTGACTGTGACTCCCCTCCACCCCCAAGACAGTGTTTCTCCGTGTAGCCGTGGCTGTCCAGGATGCACTTTGTAAACCAGGCTGGCCTCGGCCTTACAGAGATCTGCCTGCCTCTGCCTCCCCATGTGCTGGGATCACAGGTGTGCACTACCATGCCCGGCTTGAACATAACTCTTAAAAGAACTGACTGTCTTCATGGAGGCCCCCGTTCAGAAGGTGCCTCCTAGGACTAATTCTTGTTGGCACTAAGAATGAAAGAGGGGATACTGCATATCCCCTGTGAAATAATGATTCCTGCTGGCAGCATATTCTGTGGGATAGACACAACGCTAAGCATCTCGTAGCACATGCTGTTTATGAACCGTTGAGGAAGTACCAGCAGCCCCTGCAGTTCCCAGCTGAGAGAATCAAGGCTCAGAAAAGTTATTCGCCAGTGGCTGCAAAGCAAGGCCAGAGGTAGCATGGCTGTTTGCTGGAGCATACATCGTAACCTTCACTTGGCTGTTGTTCATCTTTGGGAAGGCCCTACCTAGGCTGTCCATTCCTGTCCATTCCATTTCTGATCTTACAGGCTAGGCCATTACATATCTTTTATAAAATTTCCAGAAAAGGCACCCTGTATTTGTGTATATTATATAATGCATACACATACTCTGTCTGCAGTGCCCATCATTTTGTAAAATAAATGGAATTTGGGGGAACAGTAGAAAGAACAAAGTCTGGATGCTGCTTTAAAATGACAGTTTTGCTCAATAAAACAAACAAACAAACAAACACCAGATTGTCTTGACTTTATCTTTTTAACTTTTAGTAGTTAAGAACTCAGGAATCATCTCATATTAACATCCTGTGTGTCAACATAAGTTTTCATATTCAATGTCCAGGAGAAAATCTAATCACCTGGACCTGTAGAGGGTGCACTTTTCTTGTAGGCACCTGCAGTTTTGAACTTTTGGAGAATTGAGCCGACCTGTGAGGTTCACACTTGGGGACCAGATGGGAAGCTGAAAAGGAAGGAGATGGACCGAGCTGGGGTGGTGTCCCTCGATACAGTCTGATGGTCTAACCTGACCCCTTCCTTTAGACTGAGTTAGGATCTTGGCCAAAAGGAAGGTTTCCAGGTGCCAAAGAACAAGCTATAAAACCTGGCAGGTGGAAGGAGAGGGAAAAAAAATGAAAAAGATGGGATCTGCAAGGATGTGAGGGCAGGCATCTGTTCTAACCAGAACATCTGCCTTGAGAGGGGCCAAAGTCCCACCCTGACATGGGCAGATACCCCTGACAGAGAGGAGTACAGGGTCAACAAGGCAGGGAAAGACAGGGTGGTGGGAGAGAAGTGGGAAGATCATAAAGGCTAGGGAGGAGAGGAAGATGAACCAGGAAAGGAGCCAATGATGAAGGGGAACTAGCACAGGAAAAGAAAAGCAGGAACATGGGGGTGGACAAGAGGAAGAAGCCAGAAGGGGAGAGGTGGGTCTGACTCTCCAGGAGACGGCACTCTCCAGGTCTAGTGGACAGCTACAGTGTGACCAACCCAAGTGCTGGTGCTGTGAAGGGAAGGCTGTGGGAGCAACTGTGTGATGGCCTCACAGGGCGTGGCTAGCAGAAAGCCCTCCCTACCCACTAGCCCCCTTCCTGCAGTGAGTGGTGCAGACATGCCTGTGCCCTTTGGGCCTGGGACAGAGAATCAGACAAGAGCTGGCGAGGCTGATGAAGGAACAAACTAGAATGCCACTTTGGTGGACCATGTGCGTCGTCTTCCCTTCTGAAGCAGGGTGCAAGCAAAGTCATTAAACTGCCCCATGATGGGGTTCCCATTTCCCCTCTGACCTTAGCTCCTAATACCTCCCCCTTGTTTCCTCTGCTCCAGTCACAATGGCCTCCTGGTATATCAGACACACTCATACCTCAGGGCCTCTGCACATGCCACTCCCTCCCCCTCTAACAATCTCACTGATGGTCAC
Source organism: Meriones unguiculatus (assembly GCF_030254825.1). Taxonomy (NCBI): domain Eukaryota; kingdom Metazoa; phylum Chordata; class Mammalia; order Rodentia; family Muridae; genus Meriones; species Meriones unguiculatus. The sequence continues at coordinate 34,129,716 of NC_083359.1, forward strand.
TTTTTCTTTTTTACCCCATCACTTGCTTCAACTCCTTTCCTTGCTTCTTTTTTATCCACATACCAGTTACCTTTAAATATATCACTCGAATTACTTTATTATTTGTTCTCTATAGAATACATGGGCCACAAGAGCAGACATTTTGTCTACACTGTTTGTTTCTATCTCTTCAAGCACGGACAAACTGCTGCACAAACACAAATGAATGAAGTGGCTAATGGACCAAGTATTGGAATGAAATGAGAACAGAAGCATATTTCCAGGGGAAATGGAGGCGGAGACAGAACAGCAGGAGGAGATGATGTGGCTGCGAGGCAAGGGAATCTACGACTTTGGTTTTGAGGGATTTCATCCCATATAGGTTCCATTTGAAGCCTCCATCAAGTGCTAACCGTAAAGATAAGAAATGAATGCAACTGCGAGCCTTTAAGAGCTGGCTTGAGGTCAACGCTGGCTGGTACTCTATTTGTCCCAGAGTGAGACATTGGTCATTTTCTAATTCATGAGGGAAGACGAACAAGGCTGAGCCATGTGGACACAACTTACTGCAAAGTCTCACATTTGCACACACGCACACACACACACACACACACACACACACACACACACACACACACAATCTTGTCTCTTTACCTGAAGATCTAAAGGACAAAAATCTCATATGATATGATAGAGAGCTATGAGGCCAGTTCAGCTTTTCCTTCCTCTGCTACCACCACCATTGTCAAGCCCCTAGCCCCTGTATTGACACCTTCGTTAAGTGCCTCACACACAGCATTTCATTTGGTTTTCACTAAGACCCACTGAAATGTAACCTGATAATTATCAGGTATTGGTGAGAAAACCAAAGACAAGAAGGAGAATGAGTTTACCAAATGCCAAACAGATCAGGAGATCCAGCGTAAGGACATGGTCTGACCCCCGGTGAGGGATTGGCAGCTTTCTGAGGAGAACCAGGCAGAATATATTTTTGGCTGTGTATGCCATGCGGTCCTTAGTTATAACTACTCTATACTGCCCTGAGGGACCAGCCAAGACAGCATAAACAGACAGAGATGCATGTGTCCCAATAAAACCTTATTTGTAATATAGATGGTAGGGGTATTCCTATAGGCTGCAGCTTGCTGACTCTATTCTTGAGTCCATGCTCTTGACCACTATACTAATGAAAACCTAGAAGTCTAGAGAAGAGAGGTTCCTGGGTGTTTTTAATGGCCACACTTAACAGCCCAACATATTGATAATCTACTGAGAGACTGCCTGAATCAGAGAGATTAGCTAACTAGGGATTGAGGAAAGGCAAACAGACACTTACATTTCCACGATGCCCTCTGGCAGGTTGGCAGGGATCTCCGTCAATCCCTTCCCTCGGCAGTCCACGATGTTATTACTGCATGTGCAAGTGGAAGGGCAGGAGAGGGAGTTGGCATTACAGGCCGGAGCCTCTGAGTGGGGACCTGTGGAGCCAGAACATAATGATCAACTCATGCCACTATTAGGAGATTCCCAGTGTTGAGCCTCCTGCTCGGCTTCCCAAGTGTGCAGCTTTAGTGCTGAGCAAGCTGGTGAATCACCAACAACTGGTATTTCCCTCCTCAGGGAGACATGAAAGAGGTTCTGCCCTTGACCCCACTGTTTGTGGGTCATCTCAGCTGCTTCATTATCCCATCATGCTGCTTCCCAGCATGCACCACACACACAATGGAACTATGCCATCAGATTCCAAAGGACACACACAAGAACCACTCTCTCTTTGTGCCCAGCATCTGAATGAAACCTTGGAATTTTTGTTTACATCAGGTGATGGGCTGAAGATAGCAGACATGACTTCTATTCTAGGGCTGAAAGTTGCTAGGTGTAGGAGGCTAAAAGTGGCAGAACTTGCCCAGCTGCAGCAGCCATCTTTGTCAAAGTATCAGTACATTGACCAGTACTGATTGACAAGGCCATATCCAACCATCTTTTGTGTCCAGGAAAGAGTCAAATTAAACTTACTAGACAAGCAGCTTTTAGAATGAGCATTTTGTTCCCTTTGAGCTGGGAATCAGTGTTCATTTAAATGTGATTAAAAGCCAAAGCAGATGGCATCTCAGGAGTTTATTTTGAAGACCAAACATACATAGATTTTACTACTAACTCAATGCAGGATTCAAAGAGTCCTCAAGAACCCCCTCCCCCTCGAAGATTCCCTTTGGTGGCCACATCAAACCAAGCAAGAAATACATTGAAATGTTTTAAAGACACTGGCAACACTTCCTCTGCTTTGATTGCCACCTCCCAGTGAGGAAAGAATCTCAAACATGGGTTTGTTTTTCAAGTGTGGACCCAGCCCAGAGGCATTCGGGTCCTCAGCCTGTGGTCTTTGGGTGCAGCCAGCAACTGTCATCTCATTGTCTTTCCAGATCTTTCTCTGAGCTAAGGACTGTGAGCGAGATCAGATGAACTCTACAGATTCTCTCACTGCTCAAAGATGGAACATCCGGCTCCACACTTTTGAATACAGGTTAAATGGGTAAGATGGAAAAAATCTGCAAGGGGAAATGACTTTTGGTTTGGAGAAAGTGAATCCTGACTGATTCTTGTTACAGAGGTTGGATGAGGTAACCAGCTAGCCTGAGGCAAGTCCACATCTGGACACCAAAGTTCTAAGTGGAGAATTCCACACCTCATATCCAGGAGAGCCCATGGCCCCAAGAGGATCTTTCTGTGAAGCTCAGATTGTGCCTAAAGCTCAATCTAGAGTGTTGTTCTTCCCAGACAATGCCAATTCACTGACCAAAGATTCTTACTGCCCTGTGAATCATACAAACACACAAAACAAAACAAAACAAAACAAAACAAAACTTAAAGACAGCGTCTTAACTAAGATGCTTGACAAAGTGTGTAGACACAAGGACTTTGGAGACACCAGCGACACACTAGAGAACCCAAAAGGTCCCACGGAACAGCTCAGACAGGTGATACTGCCCAAACTCAAACACGCTCTTAAGAGAGGAGGGAATCCGGCTTTACTGCAAGGTCAGAGAAGGCCTTTCTATTTCTGAGAAAGTGGCAAAGCAGAGAGCCAGCCTGGGATCAGAGCCAGCAGGGGCGTCGCTGTCACTGGCAGCTATGGCACACCACAGCCTCAGTTTTGGATCTTAGTCCTCTTCATTTACATTTCTCTGTGCCTCAGTTTTCTTCACCTGTAAAGTGTTGGTTGTGTGTGTGTGGGGGGGTGTCACTGCACCTAACCTACAGCATATTTTTTGTCATGAAGCAGGGGCAGTGGGTGGATAAATACCATTTATCTTGCCTGACAGGGCAAGAGCTTCCTAGAGTCAGGGTTATTGTTGCTGGGCCTTTTCCTGCCTCCAACTGTCTGAGTGAGAGAGAGAGACAGACAGAGAAAGAGAGAAAGAGAGAGAGAGAGAGAGAGAGAGAGAGAGAGAGAGAGAGCTCTTGGGTAAGCGGCAGCACCGATATTTTCTGATCCCACCTCGGCAGCAAGGCATGAATTCTGAGGTCCTCATTGGGGCTGACCTCCAGAAGAATGGATACTGTAGGCATGGGGCACCTAGAGATGTGTTTTAGTCTCCCTCCTGCAAGGCACACAGAGGACCCAGCATGGAGGGAGCCCATCCCATCACCCTCATCAACAGGAGGAAGCCTGGGAACAGCTGGCCTAGGAAGCCAGGGCTTTTGAAGTGTAGATGACTTTCCCCAAGGAAAACTGCCAGACCAGGCCTTCTACATCAAGGGGTAAAATGCACACTGAGCCAGGGGAACTGTCATGCCCTGGACAGCTTCCTGTAGTAGGAAGTGCTGGTCTGAGCCTGGCAAGTCCACCCATTTGGACAGAAAGATCTAAAGATGGTCCCTCTCTTGGGAAGGTAAAATACTACTTGCACGGTATGTTTCGGAAGAGCTGGGGAGGGAGCAAGCACCAAATTAAAGGGCTCCTTTGGCAAGAGGAGCTTGTGACGTGGAGTGTTTCAAAGGCGCCCCTCTGAATTCTAGGTTGAAATGGATTAATTCTACACCAGACTTGGGAGTCCCCTGGGAACTGTCTGGGTCTTCCCTATGTGGTTCTGAGTAAAAAAAAAAAAAAAAAAAAAAAAAAAAAGGTATATGCTACATTTGAAGGCACTTAAAAAAAAAAAAAAGACTGTGAAAAAGACTCCTTAACCAGGCCACTAACAACACCTTTAATTACACAGAGAAAACAATGGTAATTATAGCTTCTGTCAGCACCCTGGGCTGGCAGCTCCCCAGGCAGCCATTCACCACCTTACTGTGGTGAGGCCATTACCTCCTAGTTTAAACACTCCAGTTTCAATGTGATTGAAAGACAGATCCCCTCCCTCTGCAAGCACTTCCCTCTGAGGAATGATTGAAGAACCAGGTTCAGTCCCCTAAAGGCCCTGGGTGTCTGTAAGTGATGGCGGAAGTCCCACCCCTTTGCTGTCTCTGGGCAGACTGAGAATATAAATTCTATATGGCAATGACCTTTTTTTTTTTTTTTAATAGTCTCACTGCTGAGTTCTCACTGCCTAAAACAGGCCTCAAAAGAGAATGAACTTAATTCAACACAGTCTGGATGATAAGGAAGGGCACACGAATGAATTGGCTTAGGAGAGTGGGAGAGGTGGGGGGTCTCCCCCACCACCTCCCCCCCCCCCCCCCCCCCCCCCCCCGAGCTAGGTGGGAGTTGCTGAAGGGTGACCCTGAGGGAAGGCTCCATTTCTGAGTGCTGAGTGTTCTGGCTGTGGTAGGTGGGATCAGGTGTTGAGGAGGAGATGGGATGACCTTGGACGATGGCATTTATCATTGATGTTCATTCTTTCTCCTGTAGTTCATCGCTGGCAAAACCTACAACCCAGTGCTGTGGCCTGGCCACAGTAGTGTGTGGGATGCTGGAAGCACTAGCTCTTCCCTGCATGACACAAACCTCCGGGTTTCTCAGACCAGGGAGCACATGGAGGGGATGGGGCAGGAACAGTCCCCAGCTAAGCCCCTCCTCAGGAAGGTTTCTGTGGCTGTGGCCACAGGTACAGTAGTGCCTTAGTGATCCCTCCTGGGAGGACCATACAGGTCCTCTCCTAGTGCTAGAGAGAAGAAAATGGGACCTCTGATGAGAAGTTGGCCCCTGCTTAGGTGTCACTACGTCTTTATTCTTCTCCTATCTGGCAAAACAGGATGGTCTATAATCATAAAGCCCAGGTTTGTCTGCCTACATGATGGGCAGAGATCACTGACTTTGGCCTCAGATGGGCCCATGGAAATGTAAAGAGTGGACACCTTTCTCATAACAGCAGCCAGCACCCAGGAAATGAGAACTATGCTGCATTCAGTGCCCCAAATATGTGATACCTCTTGATCCTCACTGAGTTCAGCCTGTGGTTCAGGCTCTGTGATTCAGGGAATCTTTAATTCCCACTACACTGATGAAGAAGCTGAAGATTTGATGGTTAAGGAGGATGCTTAAATCTCATTTAGAATGGCAAAAAGGATAGACACCAGAAGCAGTGGAAGAGAGGAAACAGGATGGGAGCCTACTATAGAGGGTCCTCTGAAATGATCCACCCAGCTGGGCATTGAAGCAGATGCTGAGACTCAAGGTCAAACTTTGGGCAAAGTGCACGGAGTCTTATGGAAGAAGAGAGGGGTGGAGATAGATGGGCATGGAGGGGACAGGAGCCCCACAAAGAGACCAACAGATCTGAGCCCAGGGGGTCCTGCAGAGATCGATGCACCAACGGAGGACCATGCATAGAGAGGACCTAGTCTCCCTGCTCAGATGTGGCCAATTGGCAGCTCAGTCTCCAAGTGGATCTCCAAGTGAGGGGAGCAGAGGCTGCCTCTATCATGAACTCGGGTGACTGCTCTTTCATCATTGGTGTCAGGTGATGCAGCCTTGCCTGGCCATGGAGGAAAAGGATCCAGGCAGTCCTGATGAGACTTAACAAGCTATAGGCAGATAGCAATGATGGAGAACTCCCCCTTTCCATGGACAATGGGAAGGGGATAGGGGGAAAGAGGGAGAGAGGGTCAGACTGGGGGGAGCTGAGGGAGGGGGCTTCAATGGGGACATATAATGAATAAATTGTGAAGAAAAAAATTAAAATTAAAATTTAAAAAATTACATAAGACCACAGGGTTATGGAACAATATCTAGCTGAATGCTTTTCTGTCTCTTCTGGGGGTAAAAAAACCAACCCCACCTTCAATGATGCTCTTTATTGCTATAGAATTGAAAATCCTGGAACCTGAGAACCTCAGGAGGTAAGAGGAGTGGCCAAGACACAGACTGTGTAAGCTACACTAGCAAGGGGAGAACACTCTTGTGTTTCTTTTTTTTCTGATTAAAAAAAAAAAAAAACACTCGGCAGAGTGCAGAGGAAAAATATCCAATGGCCTTGTGAGTATGTTGAAATAAATTAATTCCAGTATTCAAATTAAGCTTCCCAACTGGCCTCTGGCCTTTCAAAAGCCAACAACAGACTGTGGTGACAATGGAACGCCAGCAATTACGATGAGAATATAAATGAACATGATTTAAATACCAGAGGCATGATAATTTTGGAAATGGCTAAATAAACCTAATAATCTCATTCCTGCAATGTTCAATTATGGTATTTTAATTAAAACCTCCTAAGGAGAAGGGTGGCTAGACACAGCCTACCTTAATTATCTTTATACTTAGTAACTAGTCTCAAATAGAAAGAAAGAAAAAGAGAATGAAAGAAAGTTTCTGTTTCCAGGGAGATAAGTATGTTTATTTTTGAATAGTAAAAGAAAAAAAATATGGAGAGGCTGTTGGATCCAGCATTGTTATGGGGCATCTGAAAACAAATGAGATTTGTCCTCTACTGCTGTAAGATAAGATTGATATCTTTATGAAGAGATATTTCATATTCAAGGCCACAGGTCTGAAGTAGATAGACAAATCAATGGGCTCAAAGACATTCAAAGGAAAGAGATAATTGATTCAGGAGGTCAAATAGTTAACAAATAGCCATAAATTATGAATAATGACAGGTAGGAGCTCTCTGAGATTAAGATATCAGGAAAGAAACACATGGAAAATAAATGTTACAATATGAACTCCCAAATAAGCCCTTTAGATGAAGATGAAAAGAGAAAAACTCACAAATCATGTGACATGAACTTTTTCGCTAATGCATTGTACACTTTGATAAAATTCTGATATGTTCCAAGGGACAAGCACATGAAACATGGCCTGTGGGTCCTTATAGCCCTCAGGCTCTAGAAACAACAGAGAAATCCTTCAGTAGTCACTGAAGGAAGCCCCGTAGGCAGGCTGTACCACATAGAAGAGACTCTGATAAAAGATGAAATAGAGATGCATGAATGACCTCCCCCTCCCCAGCTAAAAAAAAAAAAAATTCTCAATTGCTTCCCCAAAGGGAGGAAATAAACGTCTTAGACTGGAAGGGTACAACTGACAGGAGATGCATTTTGCTAAGTGCGTTGCTGGCAGAGCTCTGCTTAGCTAAAGAGATAATGTGCCCATCTCCATGGCTTCTTGGGGGTGATGGTAGGCCTGGCTCAGGAAGGCCGGATTTAATTCAAGGGCGCTGTCAGGGACTTGGGCAGGCAGGGCCTCCCATTTGAGTTAAGATAAGGTCTTTGTTATCTCTGGAGCTGCGTTTGCGGAGCTCCAAACTCCAAACTGAAGAGCTAGGGAGTTTTTCTCTTGCAGCTTTGACAGGGACCTCTGGGGATGGCAGGGGAAACTTGACTGGTGCTCCGTGCATGCACCTGTTGTTTCTCAGTGATGATCCGCCTCTTTCGGAAGTTCTGGTCCCTCAGTGAGGTCCCCTCCGTGGGCTGTTAAGTTTGTGTTTGGGCAGCTTTAGACAATCCCAGCCAGGTCCACATCAGACGACCTCAGTCAGACGCCTTGCTAGGCTCTGGCCTGAGGTGGGTGGCCCTGCACAGGGGTGCAGGAAGGCAGGAAGGACCTAGGAGAGCCCTTCTCTGTAACCTTCTTCTCAGGGCCTCCCAGACCCCCAGACCGGTCACTGCTATCTTAATTGCCTGGTCCTACACTGTTTACTCTAGCATCCCTTCTCAGCGTCTCATAAACCGCTTATATCACAGAGGAGGTGACACGTAGGGTTTGCAGCTCTCATACCTCAACTCCATTTCTCACAGGGGCTCACCAGATCCCCAAACACTGCAACGAAATTTAACTTTTCTAAAGCACCCTGCAGAACAGTCTATGCTTTAACCCTTCCTTGGGTGTCTGACAAATCACTGAAAGAAGCCTTTGCACAAAAGGGGAGTCCCTCTATATTACTGCCCTAAGTTGGTACTACCAGTGAGAGGGTGAGATTCATAGCATATTGATGTCTAGAGCTTGGCGGGGGCGGGGGTAAAATTCTCACGTCCTCGAAAGACATCCAGCTCCGCATTAGAAATGAGGACCACCGCGTGCAATGGGCTGGGCTGCTTTAAGCAGGGAGGGGAATGAGGATGTTCTATCCCAGTGGTTAGCTAATGAGTTTGTTGCTAGATAGGCTTTTCAAAGGGCTAGGGCTCAGGCACCAGCACTTCTAGGACTGGGGTCGGGCGGGCTTATTCTCATGGGGCTTGGATTCTGACTGCTGTTGGCTAAGCACTGTCTGGCCAGTGTGCTGACAGGAGGCAGTTTTCACGTCAGAGGAGCATTCACGGTCACATGCCACTTTCCTCTCAGCACCCACCTGTCATGTAGTGTTTTTACATCCTCTCTAATTAGTTTTCCTCAGTAGCTCCTCGATGGCTCCTGCACTCTGTAATTATTTCTTTCACTGGCACTTATGCCGATATTGCACCCTTTGCCTGATAATTACTGTAATTATAGCCACTATATTTGAATTTGGTGCCTGTGTGATAAACGGTTTTATTATATGTGTTTGATGGGAAGTGATTTCTAAGTGGGTGACTATAGGAAGTTATTGAGGTGCTACTCTAGATGTGTTAAAATGTTTTTGGAGAGAAAAACAATGCGATGGAAGTAATAATGTGATGAGGAGGGGGCAGGGAAGAGAGGGGAGGGGCATGTTGAATTCAAGAACTGAATGAATCACACTCCTAGTCTATACTCTTGGCCATTTTGGGGCCTGGCAACACAAACTGAGTTTGTTCAGTCCTCAGTGCCATGCTGGGTGCTGTTGTTTGTTTGTTTTTTGTCAACTTGAAGAGGGACCCTCAATTGAGAAATTGCCTTCATCAGATTGGCCTATAAGAAAGTCCATAGGACATTTTCTTGATTAAAGATTGATAGGCAGGTGGTCCTTGGTTGTACAAGGAAACAGACTGAGCAAGCAAGGGGGAGTAAGCCAGTAAGCAGCACTCCCTGATGGCCTCTGCTTCAGTTCCTGCCTTGGGGTCCTGTCCTGACTTCCCTCAGTGATGGACTGTAAGCTGTGAAATAAACCCCTTTGCTCCAAGTTGCTTCTGCTTGATGCTTTATCAGAGCAGAAGAAAGTAAACCAGAACAGAAGTGAAAGTGGGCAGACAGCTAAGACAGAGAAAAACACAATCTGGGCTCCTTGTATACACCTGCTATTCAGGCTCAGCATTTCAGAGGTCACTGGACTCCAGTCCAGGACAGGTTCCTGGAAACCTATGTGACTCTTACACAAACTCTGTGTGTGCTTTCCCCTCCTTCCCCCCAAATCCCAGGACTTATCTCTACCTCTTTGCCATAAAAAAAGTTGGTAGAGATGAATTGAAACAAAATTTAGCATCTGGTTTAGAAGCTATGCCCTCTGGGAAGATTCTGGGTTACTCAGTCACCTTCTATTCCTGTAGATTTGAGTTGCCTTGTTATGTGTCTGTGTGGTTCAGTTCCAAGTGCTATGTTTGCAATCTGGGCCCCTATCACACTTCAGTCACCCACAGCTCAAACCCGTATGTTTGCTCAGCACAATCTGTGGGCCCACTAAGCTGTAATAATCAAACTTCACGGATCTCACTCTTACCAAGTATTATGCGAAGTGCTCTATAGTCATTATTTTACCTAATCCTCTGAGCTGTATTTCTAGCATTTCAGGTAAATGGCCACTTGCCAAAGTCACACACCAGTAAGGCGAGAGCTAGGACTTCTAGCTACGTGGGCTTAGCCAGCAATCTGCATCATCCTATCTCCCCATTTCTACAAGCATTTGGCCGGGAGCAGAAGCTGTGTTTTGTGTGGTCACTGCTAAAATACCTCCATTACACCTGTGTTCTGATGACATGCTGCTCCTCAAATGCAAGATTTCCTCGCATCAGGGGGCCTACGGGGCTCTACAGAGAGTGATCCGTGAGTTCTTTTAATATCTTCTGTTCCAGATGTCAACAACTTTTTTTTCTCTGAACTTCCTGCAGAATGCAAGCTCTCTAACTCCTTACTGCATACCTTAGCTGACTGTGGGATTCCTTCTCAAAAGGTCTGAGCTGGGTATGATCAGGATCCAGGTAGACAGGGCTGATGGGCAGGTGGATTGCTGGCTTACCTGGACACACATACTCCTTCTTCTGCACATCTGCTACGTTGAAGCCCCTCAAATGCACGGGTGCCATGCAGAGGGTGAACTGGCCAATCGTCCGCCGCTGTCGCAGCCAATCTGAGAGCCAGGCCAAATGACAATCACAGTACAGGTGGTTAGAGTGGAGACGCCTTGGAGAAGGAGAGAGAAAGAGAGAGCGATGCCATTACACAGAGAAGAGAATGGGCCAGAACTCTGCTGTCCTTGTCCCCAGCATGGTAATTTTTGTGAACCTAAGGCAGAATTCCTGACCCCTATTCAAAACAACAACAACAAACAAAACAAAACAAAAAACCCAACCAACCAACCAGCCAAACAACAAAACAAACAAAAACAAACCAGCCTTGACCTTTTATTATCATGCCACTAATACCTTCATGTATGGGCCACAGTCAACGGGTATCCTGGAGGTTCTGAGCAATTTCTGAGTCTTAATAGTATTCTACTCTTTTCCTTTCTATGCAGGCAAGTATCAAGATAGAGGAAAGGGACAATGACATCACCGCAGTGTGATGACAGAGGATTACATCACACATCCTAGGATGAGTCAGAGATCCAACAGGGTGACTTTGATACACTGGACTGGAGGACTTAGAGCCGGCAGGGATGGAGCTCTGTTTCTCCTGTCTGTGGAGCTGTGTGACTGAGATCTGCTACAGCCTCCATTGCCTCTCCTTCATCGCCCCTTGAGTGTTCTTTTTTTTTTTCTTTTGAGTGTTCTTTCTGACCACACAGCATGTCATGTGGGGAGCTCTAAGCCAGTGCCAACTGTGAACATGAGGCAGGGTGAGGAGGCAGAGAGACAAGTGCTTTCTGGAGGACGGACCCTCTCTCAACTCTCCTGTTAAATACGGTGTTGTTCTGAGCGAGCTCTTGCAACTCTTTGCACTCTCTCCATAATGCCTGTCTTCTCTTTGTCAAGTTCTATTTTACCTCATGGTTGCCTACTCTGACTGATCTTGATGCCTCTGAAAGATTTCCTAATCACTTCTAGACTACAGTTCTTCAGTGGGAGCCATGATTCCGGATTAGTTTCTTGCTCGATTGAATAAGATTCCCTAGACAGACCAGCCTGTTTTTCATTTCTGAGGGGAATCCTGTCTGGTTTAAGTGATTTGAGTTTCTCCTATGACTGGGGAGGCAGGCAAACTCAGGAGCTTCTGGGGAGTCCTCTTTTTTTTTTTTTTTTTTTTTTGCCAGCTTTTCTAACTTCCATATTCCCTACAGTTGTTAGAATTGCTGTGTGAGCCTTAGTAGCGCGAAACTCTGGTTTCACTGTAAATTTCAAATGGGTGATCCTGGAAACGCTAATCAGCCAGCTGTTATCTTGGGACTGTCAAGAGCCCCATGTCAAGCCTATTAATACAGCGAGGCAGTCTAGAGGAGTGGCTTGGATCCTGTCTGCACTATAATGAGAGAACTGAAGGGCCCTTGACCACATCTCGCTTAGCACAAGGTCAACGCTGGCAAACACTAACCAACTGCAGCTAACTCAGGCTGTGTGCTAGCTGGGCCGTCTGTCACCAATGGGCACAGAACTCCAGCAGGCCAAGTCCACTGGGGCTTCAGATCTCATCATTTCAAGTGGATTAAGCGAACCCCAAACCTATATAAAATGTAAAACTTTTTTTTTTTTTTGCTAAAAATGTCTGTAAATATTAAGTACTTCTTGTATTTCAGAGTAAGTCAGACACACTTTCAGAAGCTCTGGGGCCCTAGACATATAGGAGCTGTAAGGTCCTAACACATTTCCCCTTTCTGAGCTAATGCAAGCATGGCCTCCTCTTAGCCTGGATTCTGAGTACCATAGAACAGTTGGGAAGGGCACTGTGGTCAAGTGCGAAAGACCTCAATTGGAAGAGGGCAGACAAGACCTCTGCTTGCTAATGAGCATGGCTACTTTGTGCCCAGAGCAAAAGGGAAGACCGCTTATCATTTCCGAAAGAGCAGGTAGAGGATGAAGGAATTCTCTACCAGTCCCTATCAGATAAAAAAGGTGCCTGGGGAAATATCATAGTGATTCTGTGAGGGACAGGAGAAGCCCAGGGCAGGTTGCCGTGTATGGTAGGCTGAGGGGCTGGGATTCTCTTTTGTGCCAGGAGACTCAGCCAGTTAATCAGCTTGCCTTTTGTGTGCCCTGATTGGTAATTATGTAATGATGTAACAACAGGGATGACTTTGACTGTGGGTCCCGTAGCTGGCTAAATCAGAACACACTCCCATCTGATCCAATTGAGGGTGAGTTTAACAGGACAAGAATGAGGCGTAAGGCACGAAAGGGCCCTAGTAAGATGCTTCTCTTCTGGGTTAACCAAAAAGTTGGAGGCTTCCCTCTGGAAAATGGTGTTAGGTGGGTTCTTTCTCAGCTCTAGTTGGCCAGACCCAAATTGTCACTCTTCTTAGTCTTGCTATAGATGTTTCTATCCCTCTGATGATCTCTTCCAAGGCAGGGTCATAGAAAAATAATGACCTCAACTGATACAGAAGCCACATGGAACCTCAATCAGAAAGCCTGGGGCAAGGGACAGGCTCAGCATCCTCTGCTAGGAATATTATTGCCCAGAAATGATGGCAGGGTCAAGCTAGACAAAGTCTTTAAAGCCTCCTTTTCTCACCATGCTTGGAAGATAAAATGGAGCAACCCTGGTCCAGATGCTAAGTACACTTTTTGCTTCTACGTGCAACTGCGTGTGTGATGCACAAATGTACAGTATGGTGTGTTTGTATGTGAGTGTGTGAATATGGGCACGTGCATATGCCACAGAGCACACTCGGAGGCCAGAGGACAACCTGAGGGGTCAGTCCTTGCCTTCCATCGTGTCTGTGACAGAGTTCTCTTTATTGCCTGGCACTGTGTATGCCAGGATAGCTGGCTCTTGCTGCTAGGGGTTCTCCTGTCTCTGCCTGCCATCTTGCCCCAGGAGCACCAGAATTGCCAAGCAGATGTGTACTCTCACGTTGGCTTACCAAGTACAGTTTTTAAAAATAATCATGAGCAGTGTGAAATTTGGCATGGAAATTGCTAAGACTCGTTAAAATCCTCTGAGTGAGAAGAGGAATTATTCAACTGCATCCCGCAATTTTAAGTTGGGATCGTGATGACGTTAGGGTTTCTGAACCACGTGGAAGCTCTGGTCTCCCCTTGCCCTGTTTGCTTGGCCCCATGTTCTGTTTTTCATCCATCTAGGTGGTGTGAACTCTCACACTGATGTCAAATTACATAATGCTGACATTGGTTCTTGCTTTCTGACTTTTGTTTCAGGGCAGTGATTTCATTCCAGGCCTCAGTGCTACCAGCTGTAAAATGGGAAGGGCTGTTCTGTGGGTTGAAGGAACTCACACAAGGCCTGGCACATGCTAGGGCTCTGGAAGAAACATGTGCTGTTATCCTGAGTCTGAGAACAGTGTGGGCTTCAGTATCTTTCCAAACTGTGGCCCTGCCTGTATGCAGCTGTAAAAGAAGCCAGGTGGCTGGGGGGTCCCTGCATGCTGTACTGTGATCTTTTGAGAACATATTCCACGTGGATGAGACCACCTCTGTGGAGCAGAAGGCGAAGGAATACAAATGCCAATTTACAAAAGGTGCCTTTTAGACACAGATGCCAAATTAAATTTCCAGCAAATCCTTTTAGAGAGGGTCAGTGCTCGTTTTCCATAAAAATGTGGCTTTCTAAATTCCACGTAAAAGCTTTCCTTTGGAAATCCCATTTACGACTTCCTTCCTCTCTCCTCCTCCCTCCTTCTCCAACACCAGTCACCCACCCCCAATGCTTTAATTACAGTGAAGGGGGATTAGTCAGTTCGTCCCCAGGGAGTTCTGTACAGAGCCATCTCTGAATTAAACTAAAGAGAAAATGGCAGCAGGCGGAGAGCAAAGAGAACAGAAGAGATTGATTGATTGATCTGAACTCATCAGATGGATATTTGGGACCATAGAGAAAAAAAAATCACAACAGAAATGAGATAAAACCTCTTATTCGCTCCCCCTCCTCAACACACCCCAGCAGGCACCCAGGAGCTCAGTCTAGCCACCTCCCCCAGCTCCTGTGGACCTACCCTTGCTCTAACACTGTTGTTTTTAGACTGAAAAAGACACAGAGGGAAGCCTGTCACAGAGGAAGTGTCACCTGCAAAGCTGTGTTCTACAGTGAGAACTTCTGGATACCCACTCCTTTGGGAGAGCAGACCCAGCATCCTGAGGCTCATTTCCTGTTTTGGAACCTGGGCTTCATGCTTCCTCAGCTTGACTGTAGTTTGCTGGGTGCTCAGATGACCAAATGGCCCATCCTTAAAATTCTACTATTTCCAGAGGGAGGGAAAAATGATGTATTTTTCTCAGGTGGGTTGCCATCTGAGGGTACCCAACAAGAATCTGGGCAGCAGAGATGGAGACTGGGGTCTGGGCTGGTCATTATTGATAATAACCAATGCTACTGTGTGCACACTGCAATGAGCATTTTGCACATCACGTCATAGTGCATCCTCACAGTGACTCCAGCCTAAACATGTATTATTGAATCCCTGATCCAAAGCACAGAAAGGTGAAGATATGTCCTTAACGGTGGAGCCTGTATGTAAACCCAGGTCAGTCCGCTCTAAACTGCTGTGCTTTCTTCCTCTTATTGTTACTATCTTATTTCTTCTTACTGTATTATTATCATATTGTTTCCTTGTAATCTCATCCTTGGCTTTTGTTTTTCTCTCTCCTGGAGGTAAGCTCATTCTTTCAGGAATGCAGTGCCTTTCAAACAATAAGGGCATGAAGGCTCATTGCCAACAGATTTATGGGCAAGACCCCGAAAGAGCTCCACCCCATAGACCTGAGATGGGGCCTGAGAGTTAGTTTTTGGAAAAGATCCAGATGGTTCTGAACTGCTGGTCTGAAAAGTACTGCTTAAAGGATTTTCCGTTCTCTTGGATTTCATGTTGCCTAAGGAGCATAGATGCGCTTGCAATGGCCAGTCCAGACTTCTAGATAATGGTGTGGTGCTAATACATAATGGCATCTGTTGTGTGATGATAATATATAATGCCATACAGGTGCTCTGCATGTGTTTAGTTTCATGTGCTGTTCACCCCATATAGTGAGGGTCATGGGCTTGCTTCTGGAGAACCCAACTTGAAGGCTTAAGCTTACCCAAGGCATTAAAAGATAAAGCCCCAAGTTAGTGTAGTCTACTATCTGAATGTTGCCCAGAAAGCAGGAGCAAATAGCAAGTGACACCTTGGGGAGACAGAGAAGGAACAGAGACTTCTCCTCACGCGACAGAACTGTCAATTGGATATGGCATAAAGGAAGTCGACAGGGGTCTCACCAACTAAGTTTTCTGTGTTCTTTGGCAACATAAAACTAATACAATTTCCATCAAACACAACAAAGCACATTGCAGGAAGACTTCCCACAGTTTAGGGTGATAAGAAATGAGTTTCCCCTGGCACAGAACAGGATCTAGAAATCATGGATGCCCTATGATCCTGCCCTGCACTTGCCTTCACACACCAAGTCCCCACTTGCTTTATGGCTTTGGATACGGGAACTGTGTGCCCTTTCACAGCCCAGTAGGTTTCCCAAGCAGAGAGAGCAGCACCCGGGTCTGCTTAAGGGAGGAGGTAGGTGGGGAGGGAGCAGCCTTTACTCACAGAGTCCAGATCTTAAGGGAGGAGGTAGGTGGGGAGGGAGCAGCCTTTACTCACAGAGTCCGGATCTTTGGCATGTGGTTGAAGCTGGTGACCAGGATGCGGCTGATGTTGTTATTGTTGAGGGTGCTGCAGAGACAGAGGGAAAAGAAAATTATGAAGGAGGAGCACTGACATGTTCATGGGTATGGGGGAGCAATAGATGTGGCTGTAAAAAAAAAAAGTCAACAAGTGAGAACCAGAGCAGCCAGGTGTCCAGAGACAAGTGGAAACTCTCCAGATGATGGGGGTCGCCACAGTCCTGTTGTTCATGGAGGTTCCTCCACCATCTGTGAACAAAAATGTCCCTGACTTAATCTTGCTGTGTGTTGAGTTCCTCACTGCAGCATCTTTGATTCTTTTATTTGATTCATGTCTGCATATGTGTGTGGGTGTGTGCACATGAGTGCTGGTGCCCACATCTGTCAGAGGCATCAGATACCCTTGCAGCTGCCTGGCATGGGTGCTGTGAAAGACACTTGGGCTCTCATCAAGAGCAGTACATAGGAAGGATGGCTGAGCCATTCCTCCGGTCCTAGCCTCTTTAATTCTTACGGGGAGAAGTCAGTTACACGCTAGCGTTCTCTTTTAGGAAGAGGGAAGATCTGCTCCTTTTGATTGGTAGTGTGGAACCCCCAAAGGAGATGCTGTTAGCTCTTGTTAAAGATGAAGAGGCTGAGCTGCAGCCAGGCAAGGCAACTTTCCAGCTTTGCCATTGACACTCAGCTCTGCAGGTGGGAATCTGACCGAGCCCTCTCTCTCTCCTTGTTTTGTTTACCGTACACAGTGCCTTCTACATGTTGCTGTCACGATAGGTTAATCGGTATTTTCCAGGCATCTTCTGGCCCTTCAAGAGTATCTTAATTTATCTCAAGAGGTACTATCGCTCCCTCTTCCGGTGTTCTCCTTGACTGTAGATGGAGTTCCCGTGGGGCAGTGTTAGTACCGATTAGCCCCTCTGACAGGGAAAAGCGTGAGCTGTACAAGCGGCCCTACAGAAATGAAGCTGCTGACAAATTGAAAACAGGATCTAGGAAAGTACTGCCTCATTTTACCCACTAAAAAGACCCATTATGAAGCCCAGGAGAATGTGGTAGTGAGGGAAATCTCTTTGCAGAAGTTCTGCAGTTCAGGTCAATGAGATATGACAATACATTAGAAGGTCAGGCCTGGCTCTCTGGTTCTGACCCACCCCTGCTTTGCTTTGCATTCCAAAGAGCAAGAACTGGATCTGCCTTTGGTTACACTTCATGCTGCCCACTTGTTCCCGGGCCTTTTTTTTCCCCTCTGATTTTTTCCAGAGACATACCAGCTCCCACATTCTTCTCATCATTCATCTTCTCTCACTCTCCTCTAAGCCACCATTGGTCTTCACCGGCTCAAGAAGGGGCCATTTCTAGTCAGGAGGTCTGTGCTGCGGGCTTGTGGTAAATATATTATTACCTTCTTTTTAAGGCGCTTTCTCTGCGAGCTACAGGCTCAGGGCATGTATTCTGCTCTCGGTAAACAGAGATCATCAATTTACTGGCTGTCTTGGAGAGAATCTGATCCTGTCACGGAGTATTCTACTCCTCCCTTCAACCTTCCAGAGAAAAAGGGCGCTTCATTCAAACACTGTCACCCCATGCCCCAGCCCTAGCTAGGGGCCCTGCAGATGACTTCTTCAGCCTTTCAACCTTAGCACCAACCAGGGTTCCAGTGATCCAGTGATCACATGGGCTACTCAAATCCACTCCCCAAATGCCCTGGCCTCTCCATGACTTGCTTGGCCAATAAGAGGAAGATTGGGGTAGGGGTGCACAGGAGAAAAGAGGCTAGTTCTTGTCCCCCTGCCCTCTGGCATTCTCTGAAGATGTACTGCAAGTCTGGCACCATGCTAGGCATCCAGTAGAGATGCACACAGCCACTTACAACCACACGTGTTTGTGTGCCCCACACTGCTCCACCAGCTCAGAAGTAGAAACTTCCTGGTGGTTTTGGGTAGCTCTCCCCTGCAGCTAGTTTTCATGCCTGCCTGCTTGTCTATCGAGGAAGCCTTTGGGGTATTGTATCACGCAACACTAAAGAAGTCATCGCCCCCGTTAGGTTGTGCTACCATTCTCTTCCGGATCAGGAGAGTAAGTCTCCAGGACAGAATCCGCGCTGTCACTTTTTTCCAGTCACTTCAGAATTTCAGCCTCTGCAGTTGGTGGGGCACAGCATCACGTGCAGGGCAATGCATACAACACAAACAAAGCCAGGGAGGGAGCAAGAGGTTCAGAACCTACCGAAAGAGGTTAGCAGCTACAGCAAAGGAGAAAAGCCACCTGGCCTGCCTGTGTTAGGTTTGTTGAATGGCTACCAAACAAAACTCTGAGCATCTTCGTCAGTCAAAGGCAAAGTGCAGGGAGGCTCAACAGCCCCAGCCAGTCACCATCAGGTGGAGTTCACAGCCAGCTCTCGCTTGGCTGCAGATACAGGGCAGCTAGACTCAGGCTTCGGCTGGAACTGTTTCCAGCAGTAGCCCAGCAGCAATGACTTATTAACGTATTACTACACTGATATTTAAATGCGAACCGTAATGAGAGCTATAAAACATTTACGATAATAGCAATTATTCCAGAGCCTGAATGACTAAACACAGTATTCACACTTTCATGATTTGCTGCTTGAGGCTGGCTGGCCCAGGGATGTCAGAAGGTTGCTAACCTCTTAGATGCTGATTGCCGTGGAAGCCGCGGTTGCTGTTTTGCTAAGAAACACAGATTTGTTTGATTTCTGGTCTTGGCAGCTTTGGCTCAGGGAGGGAATGCCACACTCTGTCTGGCTCTTAGGTCCTGCCTAAGCAGCTGGCATTCAATGGGAGAGTTGGCATGAGGTTCCCAGTGCAGAGGGGCAGAGCCGGTGAACATGGCCCTTGTTAGAGTTTGGCTCTGCCGTTTATAGCCTACGTCACCATAGGTAACTTTCTGAATCTCATTACCTTTCTCCTTTGCAACATAGGGGTAATAACAATGATTTCACAGAGCGCAGGCAATGATTACGTGAAATGGCACCAATCCCCGCCATTAATCATGAGCTCCTTACATGGAGGTAGGCTTTGGGCTATGGCTCTATATCCTACCATTCAATTCCTCTTACCGAGGGGTGGAAAGCATTTACCTTGCAATCATGAGAGCCTGAGAGTGATGCCTAGAAGACACACCCATCCCTCTCACTACCCTGTGAAGCAAGTGGTAGTGTTAAGACTTGAACCCCAAGCAAGTTTGATTTCAGGAATGAGGAGTGTATAGGCTTCCTGTTGCTGCTGTAACAGATGACCCTGGCTTTGGTGACTGGAGTTTATTCTCCTACAGTTTGGAGATCTTAAATCTAAAGTGGGTCCATGCGAGTGCATTTCCCAGGAGTCTTTGCGGGCAGAGTTTTGTTTTCTTCCTATTGTGTCTACATTTCTTGGTCCTTGACCCGTCCTCAAGTCACTCCACCCTCCTAGGACCTTACGATGATGGTCTAGCCCTCACTTAAGGAATCTAGTGATTACACTTACAGAATTTCTCTGCTCACACGATCTTTAATTTGGTCCCATTTTCAAACGGCCCCTTTGACCATTTAATGCAACACCCACACGAGATGAGGCTATTGGGATCTTTGGGAGGCTGTTATCTAACCTCTTGAAGCAAGGTATGTAAATCACTCAGTATGGGGTGATGTTCAGAACTGTCACTGTTGCCACTGTGGCTTTGGTTAGTCCTTTTTACTATGGCGTCACAGAATCTCATTTTGACACAGCTAGCACTCTGAGGTCAGGACGATTACCCCCATTTTAGGAGAGGCTGAGGGTCCCGTGTGGGCAGCACACTCGCTGTCAGTGAATTCTAGACTGGCTGTTCTTTCTTCCCGTCTCATTTTCCTGACTCAGCTGCTGCCCTTTGCTTTTAGGCAAGCTGGCCGCTGCAGTACAGTCCTTATCTGTCCTCACATCTACTCTGGGCCCAAAGCTAGGAAATCTGCATAAGTCTCCTGTCACCTCGTGTTTTATAAGCCTTAGCAGAAGAAAACAAAAGGCTTTCTCTGCCAGTGCCCCCGTTCTCACTTCCCCACAGTTGGTTGGCCTGCTCTGTGCTGCGATGACCTTGTCAACCTCATGCATTTACCTCCATTCTCTTGAGAAGCCGTGCTGGTTCCGAGTCTGCCTTCAGCGGCCTCATTTTGCTCTTCTGAAGCTATGTGGAGAAAAAAGTTCTTCTCCCAAACTATGTAGATAAGATTGGAAGTTTGTTTGTTTGTTTGTTTGTTTTTTCCTTAAGTAAATACTATTAATGCAGCACTTTTCTTTAGCTTTCAAGCTCAAATCCGGGGTTAAATTCATTCTGTTAATTTCTGTTTTATGTGTATGGGTGTTTTGCCTACATGTAACAATCTACATCATTTGCGTGCCTGGTGCCTGTGGAGACTAGAAGAAGATGTTGGATTCCCTGGTTAGAGCTAATTGTGAGGCACCATATAGGGTACTGGGAATCAAACCCAGAACCTTGGGAAGAGCAGCTACTGCTCTTATCTACCAGCCCATCTTTTCAGATAAGATTCTGTAAATTTCAGGACTTATCTGGCCTCCCGCATTTTCAACAACCTGGAAGGACACTTGATTCCAAAAGGACACTCCAACCTGAACCCTATCGGAAACATCTCCCTTCCTCACAATGACAGTCCGCTTCTTTCCTGCACCTCTTGTATTAAGTCCTTACAAATACTTCTCTTCAGTGCTGAAGCAAGTTGACCCAAATGCTAGTCCTTTGGCCCTTAGGCTCTGTCAGACTCAGAGCACAGCTGTCAAATAAAAAGTGACCAGTGCCACACTTGCCTATGGATCCCATGACTCCAGGCATTAGAAAGGGCCTATTAACTTTCTTATTCCGGGGGCTGGAAAGCTTGCTCAGTGGTGGAGAGCACTGGCTGCTTCCCCAGCGCCTACCTGAGGTTTTCTGCTGTCTGTGACTCCAGTTCCAGGGGACCTGACACACTCTTCTGGCTGTTGTCGGTGCCAGGGATGCACAATCAAAATATCCACACACACAGAAATGCATGAATAAAATTAGTTAATGTTTTCAAGCCACAGAGGATTAGCAGCTTTCCTATCTCTCCCCTGGTGCACATGTAGAACGCGAGTGCCCTGCAGGTTCGAAGTCAGATGCTAGGGTACTGTGGCAAGACAGGGGTTCCCCCATAACAATGTATTTACAAGGGACCAGTGTGCATGACAGTGAGCCCCAGATTCTGGAAACAGGCCAGATCCCATCCCATAAGCTTGCTTTTATCAACAGTTTCACTCATTTATTTTTGTACTGTCGGTGACTGCTTTTGTGTGATAATGGCTGAGGAGTTACGATACAGACGTGTGACCCACAAAGCCTAAGATATTTACTATCAGGTTCTGCCATTCTGATCCTGTGTCTACCAGAGAATAAATTCTGGTAAATCGGAACTGTTGCAGTAAAACAAGGGGATTGGGTCAAAGGCGTTTAGAATGTAGAAAGAAACAAAGGCCCAAATTATTTTAGGAACTCAACAGTGGTGATTAACTGATCCAAAAGCAGACAGTTAAACTCCTTGGCAGCACGCCATACTTCCACCCTGGAAAATGACCTGGTGTTCCTATATTGTAACGTTGTGTGGGGACCAGGGCCAATATAAGAGATCCCCAATGGGCTGGCTAGGGATTGGATATGGGCAGTGATTCCCAGAGCTCCAGATCTGTGCCATCACTCAAGAATGTCAGCCATGCTTCTCAGTCCACTCAGACCGTCTGAGTAGAAACCTTGGGGTGAGACCCTGTGCTGCACATTTTAAGAAACCCTCCAAAGGATCCTCAGGCAAGCTCACTTCTTTTTTTCCTCTCCTCATATTGGGGCTCAAATACAGGGTTTCAGGAATACAAGAAAACAAGACACTTCCTAGTCCTTTGTTATTATTTTAAATTTCAAGACAGGGTCTCACCAAGTTGCCCAGGCTGCCCTTGAATTTGCAATGCTCCTGCCTCGGTCTCCCAAGTAGCTGGGATTATGTGTGTGTGACGCCCACACTCAGCTAACCTCACATATGAAAACCACTGAAACAAAGAGTGGAGCTGAGACCCTCCTGCCTGCGAGGACACAGGGCAGTACACAGGATGCTTGTTTGCTACTCCAGGACTGAAGACCTCTTTTATGACAGGCATGGCGTTTTTGCAATCAGGAGCAGAGGGCTCTACTCACCACTGGAGAGCTCTGGTGTGGTGTCTGCTCTCAGTTCTCTACTGGTCTCTGTTGGGTACTGATGCGTGTGTGGTTCTCTCTTGCGTCATTCAAGATAGCCATCTTTGATCTAAGGAGCTCCGACCAGCTACATCCAGTCCACCCTGGCAACCTTAATAAGGCTGACATTTCCCTCTGTCTCCTCTGATTAGGCCATCGCTTTATCACTCTGAGCTTTCTTGGCTCTGGGTGTAATCTGCATGTTGTGTGTCCATAACACCATGTAATTGGCTCTAATGCAACAATATTATCTGTGTGCATGTATCACATAATTGCAGAAGCAGGCATCTGTAGTGAGTGCAATTGCAGCCTCCCACTGGGCCAACTTTTTCTGGGTTCTGAGAACCCCCTCAATACATACCCCTGTCTCCCTCCCGTCCCCACCCCCAGACAGCCAGACTCCTTGGGTCTAACGGACGGGCTTGGTAGCTTGGTAGACTGGCCCATTCATTCCCTGCCTCTGAGCAGGCTTCCTTTTCCCTAAGCCCAGATAAGTGAGGTGGCTTCTTCCTTGATGACCCCCTTAGTGAATCGTCAGCAGCCACGGTGATGGGATATCTTTTATATATAAAGTGTGTCTGGACATGACCAATGCTCCATGCCTGAAAGCTAGGACTACCTCCAGCAGTGCTTCTGTTGGATTCATAGGATGCAGAACCATTTTCTGAAGAGCAGCTGAGTGTAAACACCCGGGCTAGACCCTGTGGGAAACATCTAAACCGCTGGCATGGGGAATGCAAAGCACAGCGGGGGTTCTGGCAGCCTGTGAACTTCAAGAGGAGGGGCTGGGAGCCCACAGCTTCCCCGCCCTCTTGCTTGGCTCAGGGAAGGCATAGGGAACGAAACTCAAGTCTTTAGGGCTGTTCCTAAATTGCTGGTTTTCTTCTCTGGCTCATATGTCACACAAAACTGGCTGTCTTTTTCCTTTTGCCTGGCAACTGTCATGCACCAGGAATCAGAACCTGTGGCTGGTGACCAAGTCCTCACACTCATCAAGATCCTCCGAATGTTATCTTGAAGTAAGTGTTTGCTCACTCAGCTCTTATGAGCAAGCACGTTTATGGCTTGTCTCCGCAGATTCTGTCCTAGGACACACTGATGCCCCCTGGGACCACTGAACTTGAGACAAACACCCCTAACTAAGTCTCCCCTGGACTGTGGCTATCTCAGCACCCCCTCAGTTCCCAGTCTTTGTAGATGAAGCTCTTTCTACTGTCTCTCTTACAGTGAGGTGGAACTTGCCTTCCACCCTAGCTCTCTGTACTACTCGGACTTGTGCAGATGCTCTGGAAAACCCTAGAAATCAGGAACGAGGAAGATATGGTGGTGCATCATTTGAGAACAACTCAACAGAATGTTACATGTTCTCTCATGGGATCCCTAATTTCTGCTGCTGAGCTCAGCTTGTCTGCAGAGAACAGTGCTTTGAGGCAGGGTTGCCTAGTCTTGCCTGTGAAGATGACTACAATGGTAGATTGTCACAATAGCACTAGCGATGCTGACACTGTCCGCATGGCCTGGGCACTGTGCACATAGTATCTCATTTATTTCTCCTAATGCTCTGAAATCCAAGCTCATTTGTCAGCTCAAGCAAGACCAATGACCTGTGTGCTCAGATTATACATTATAGTGCTGCCGAGACTATGTTCACAGCCAGGTGTGTTATCAGGGTCTGTGGTGGTCAGCATTACATGGCGGAGGTGGGTCATGTTGATTTGTGCTGGACTCGCTTCCCTGGGGCTGATATGTCAGGGACCAGGCTCACTGCTGAGGTGGCTCAAAGGCAACAGCCCTGTTCCTGTTCTATGAAGAGGAAGAGTTTAGCCACACCAGAGGCTACATGAAAGAGAAGATGATTATGTCTCAATGCCTTTTGAGGGAAAGGCTTGGTCAGTAGGTGAAAATGTTGCCAAAAGCCATCACGGCCCTTGGTGTTGTATGGACTGAATGGGGGTTTACAAATACACCACAGAACCAAAAGCTCCTTAACCTAAGCTAATCTTTCTCCTGTCGGAGCGAGACATAGGTCTCTGAGGTCAGATGAGGCAGGAGAAGGACCACAGGAAGCCACCATACCTCTACTACCTGCTCTCAGCGATCCTGGGTGCCGCGTAATAGCACGTTCCCTGATCTCCCTGCGGACCATTTAAATTAAAGCTCATAACCATTGTGTGGGCATATAATGAAAACAACTGATGCTGCACTGATTAGACCATTACTCTCAACTGTTAGAAAACATAATGATCTCACAAGGGGCCTTATTCACTGACGTACAGCAGCCGGGCTCTCATCTGACACCTCAAATTAGCAGCCAAAGCAATAACAGCTGGGGTTTTTGTCTCAATATTTGTACCCGACTCTAAAGTGATTTGGCACTGGGCGAGTGTTATTTTTAAACACACAGCGCGCACCGCCAAGTAACATTTTAAATGGTCTCCAGGTGTCATGTAAAACCTACAGAAATAAATAAAAACAATCAGCTGCCAATTTGCGTCTTCGATGATGCGGATTCCTTAACAAAAGGGCTTGTCTTTGGTTCCTCCTTCATTATGGATTCGCATTCTGACAGGCAGAAAATTCATCTCCGTCCACTCAGCAGAGACTCAGTGTTGGGAGAGAGAGAGAGAGAGAGAGAGAGAGAGAGAGAGAGAGAGAGAAAGAGAGAAGATGCTTCGAAAAGTGTAGAAAGTGGAAAAGCCAAAGAGAAAGACAAACCCCCACATGCTGCCATTGCTCGGCCTGATACCTAGTTTTGTAGGTGTTTTTTTGGTGAGTGTATGATTAAAGAACTCATTCCAGGGAGCTAACCCTAGCCCTGGTTCAGAATGCTACAACCGCTTTCCAACTTGGTTAACCGACATTCCATAGAATGCAAAGTGGATGAGGAAGCAGAGGCCTTTCTCTTTCATTGTCTGTAGCATGGAATCTGGCCTGCAGTCCTGCTCTATTTAGGAGTGCGGCAAATGCCGCTATGCTAAGATGTCTGTAGTGGGCCACAGATGGAGGAGTGACCTCCAGCTTCTATAGATGGTAAAGGCAGGAAAAGAAGATTTAGATAATATCTTAAAATCTCAGCTGTACTTGGTGTCTAGCCTAGTAAGAAGGAAGGAGGGAGTAGTAAGCGCTCAAGGATGGGCTATATATGTGTGTGTGTGAGGAATTTTGTATGAACCTGGTATCTACAGAGGACAGAAGAGGGTACCAGACCTGGAACCAAAGTTATAGGCACCAATTTCATGTGGGTGCTGGGAATTGAACCTGGGTCTTCTGGAAGAAGAGCAGTTAAGAATGGCTCTTAACTGCTGAACCGTCCCTGCAGCCCCAGAAAGACTGTTGGGTGTTCCACTATATATGTAGAGCCTGGTTGCACGTTTGGCACGTAGGAAGACTCAGTAAACTACCCAATGGGTAGTTTGTTTAAAAATAAGAAGGGTGGTGTTTGGGGCATCTTTTGATACAAATAAATGTCCACATTGAACAGCCTTCTGTACTAATTGAGGGGACAACTCAATTATCTACACGAGTGGGCTGCACAGGGACTGCAGTAAACGCAGCCTTCCTAAATGGATTGTCACTTTGAATTTCCAGAATTCATGCTAAGCTGGGGTGTGGGTGCAGTGTTCCCAGGATTTCCTTTTATTTATTTATTTATTTAAAAGGGAAGTGTGAATCATGTAAGATTTTCATAAGAAATCTGGATTCTTCAGATTGGCACCACTCACCATGAGAAACAAAATCCAGACATAAACCAAAAACCTGGGAGGTGGATTTGGTTTCCAGGGACCAGGTTTTGTGCTCTGAATATAACAACGAACCATTTGAATTAGGACACACACACACACACACACACACACACACACACACACATACTTGTGTGTGTACACATACTAAGAATATCTGTCTCTTGATGGCAACACATGAGCTGTGGTTAAAATTTTCTTTTGTATGTCATCCCCTTAAGGGCAGCTGTCCTCTGAGAGACGTTCCCTGCACTCCTACTACTCAGATTCCCTGTCTTTAAACAATCCAGACTGATGAAATGGTGTCTTCAAATCCATGGCTATTCCTTGGTGACAAATATCCCCACAGTTTTCTGTTCTTGGAGGAAGACTGCTTCTCCCAGCAGGTGTGTCCCTGCCTGTCTAAGAATTCCATTCATCAGTTCTTCAGCTACGCGTCACTGCCTGCACCACAGTTTGTAGTGGAGTCACTTCAGAGAAGCTACACAGCACGCCTGTGGCTTTGTTCTCAGGCTGAGATCCAAAGAGATCTCTGATATCAGCAATGGGGAAGGACTCTGTCAGAGAGGTGGGTACAATTCACACCTTGTCTTACCTGGGCTCACGAAACAAGTAGGGGGGTGCCAGGCTTCACTAATTGAGCCTCCAGTTACCACTGGTAGCCGAGGAATGATGAACTGGAATTGTATCCTCTCCCAGGCTACCCTCTAACGAGGCAGAGACACTGGGGTGGCCATTTCCGAAGCAGTAGCCATATGCTGGAAGGGCCTCAGAAGGCATGGTGTTGTCCTTATGCAGAATGCAAAATGTTCCCTCTGGCAAGCCCAGGGATCAAGGGATGATGGTACAGACAGGACACAGAGTCTGGCTTCACTAATTTTTGTTTCCTGTCTGGTAATACAGAGAAGCAGACGGCAATAAAAAGCACTGGATAAAGAGCCAAAAGGACTGTTTTCTGGCCTGGTTTTGCCACGAAATTTTCCTAAAGCTACAGACACTGCACTTAACCTTTCTAGAGGGATTTTTTTTTCTTTTAAAATGAAGTGAGGTCTCACCCTCCAGGGTCTCTCCAGCCCTTCATTTCTCTAATTCCAGGATAGTGGGTGCTTGTTCTAAAACGGCATTGCTGGATTGTGAATGGCTTTCAAAAGCACAACTGCAAGCAAACGTGATTTCCCAGCTGTGCACAAGGGCAGGACACCTGGAATAGACTTTGCAAGTCACTTCCAGTCCCTGGAACTTGGCATGTGACAACGGTTACAAACGAGGCTTCCTTTCTTGCTTTATGCAGATAGCTGCCTGCTTCAGCTTCTGTGTGGTCAGTAGGCTTCTTTCCCTAGTTGGATGCTCTTTTGCGGGTTCATGTTTGGAGACAGATGGGGTCAGACAAGGGAGTGAGTTTGCCAGTCAGTTGCGTGCCCAGCAAATAGAAGTCATTCACAAGACTGAGAGGGGTGAACACTGACCAGTGGAACTAATTCTCACACAGGTCTGACTTTGGTGGGATGCACCTATAACTATCATGATCCAGGGCTTTTGAAAACGGGTCTTTTGTGGGTACAAGATCTAATGTTTAAATTAAGGAAGAGAAAGGGCAAAGCAGAAAGGATAATACAGGAGTGGGTTTACTATTAGAAAATGCTGTTTAATACACAGAGATGGCCAGGGAGAGTCAGGCCTGGAAAGAACTCTGGAACAGTCCACAGGGCATGGCCATCTGAACAGCTACAGACTTGCAGTCAGCCCTCAGCAGGCATTGTCCCATTAGGTGTTAAGTGTGGAAACTGAAATTTCCATCAGTTGAAAGGATACACAATGAAATCATTCATTCCCAGGTGCATGTGCTCAGGTGTGGCTATGCCTGGCTTGTAGCTACCATGTACAACCCATGGATGTTGTAGTCCCACAAATGTTGTGGTATTTCCTTCACAGGAGGGTCTAGAGGACAGAGTGGCTGGACAGGACTGTAGCCATGAGTGTGCCATGCTGTCATGACTTCAGATAGTCAATGAAGGTTGAAAATATATTATTTTGCAAAATCTCTTGAGTTCTAAATTTTGGGATTGGATTCCCCCCACCCCCACACACATACCGTGTGTTGGCTTTCCTAAGCAGATCAAGTTGGCTGGAACTCACTATGGAACCCAGGATGGACTTGAACTCTTGTTCTTGCCTCACCTTTCTGAGTTTTCAGATTACACATGTGCACTGCCATGCCTAGCTTACAACAGCAGAGACAACAACAGTGCAAAACTTGAAAAGAAGCCCAAACCCACCCAAGTGCTGATCACCAAAAACAGCATTAATAGGAAGATTTGCACCAAAACCCTTTGTTAGTGAAGAATAATTCAGCTGTCTCGGCAGATCTTCTTTACCCAGGAATACACACCAGTGCATTTTCAAATGACCTGTTTTTCCTTAACAGGGAAAGGAAATCATAAGCTACCCCAGACTGTAGATTCTTTAAAGACTAAAAATGGTGGTTACTTAAAAGTAAAACTTATTTTAGACTTTAAATTAATTTTTACTTCTTTCTTAAGCCGCCATTCTTAAAACCTAGTTATTTTAAACATTTGACCATCAAATGTAGAGTCTGGGGGACTCCAGAAGAGGGGTGAGTTACAAGCCACAAGAGTGCTTAGAGAGCAGCCAGTACCTGTCCTAGAGTATGCTGAGAGCTGAATGGAATTCACGAAATGCAATTTAATCCTGATCATCTGGGTACAAGACAATTTGCAGCATAGTGTCAAAAAAATCATATTCAGGGATATTTTTAAGAGTTCCATTAAGTAATGACAGCTCTAAATTCAAAACTATGTCATGAGTAAACACTGATTTCAGGACTGGAAAGGCAAATGTGAAGCCCCAGAGAAACCCAGGCGAAGCATTTTGCAAATAAATGAAAACGAATCTCATCCTTTAGAACACACCAATTTTCACCGCAGCTCTGATTCTGTTCATTATTGAAAGTAAGTGGGAAAAGGGGGGAACAGCATCTAGCTGGAGCAATAGAAAATCAGGGGTGATGTGCAAAAAGGGCCAACGCCTTGTTCAACCTTTAACCTACTAGGAGAGCCACAACCTTAAGTTTGTTGTGGGCCACTACACAACTCATTTGGTAAAGGAATTGCAGTGTGGCAGTTCCCCGTTTAGTTTATTAATTTCACCCAACTTGGTGCCCTGGACTTTAGCTGATTCCCTACTATGTGTGGCTGTGAAGCAGGACAAAGCATCCACTGATTTCAGTTACCAGGAGTTTCTCCTGCTATTTGCGAGGCACATGCTAGTGACATCTTTAATCTACACAAAGGCTCTAAGGGATATGTATGGCTGTCCTCATTGTCCAGTGAGGACTGAACCGCTTTTGTCTGGTTTGGTGACAGTGGACTGGCTCCCAGCTGGTTGACAGTACCCATCAGCCCCATGCTCAACCCTGGGGCAGCTCTGTGGGCCCATATGGGATGCTTTAAATGGATTAAGCTGGGTTTAAATGTAGATCTGACGACTGTACTGATCAGCTTTTCAAAGAGAAAAGCCGGTTCCTGCACCATTCTCCACAATGAGAATGGACCCCTGGTCTCACTGGTGCATTTACTGGTTCCTATAGTTTCAGCATATGGTGGATCATCCATAATTTTTAGCTATGTTATTGCGGTGGAGCAGTTAAGTACACTGGCTTAGGTTTTGTGAAGAAATGAAGCTAAGCATCGGAAGATTTCCCTTGACCCAGCCAGTGTCGTTCCGGAGAAATTATTCACATTCCCTGATCCTCAGTCTCCTCATTGGATGAGCTGGATTAGCACAATCTGCCCTGTAGAGTTATGGCGCCCACTTAAGTAACAGGCCACCCTTTAAAGTTTTAGCTTGCGGTCTGAAACATGCTAGAGAGAGAAGATGGATGTTCACAAGTACGGGATGCTCACGCACGGGGGAAATAACAATGTTCCTAACAACCCGCTTATTACATCGCTGTGCTACGTAACAGATGATCATTATGTCATTGTTACTGTTAAGAAGGATGGAGGCGGCTGAGTTAGAGGGGAGGACAGATCTTCCCTTGCGATGAACTCCAAGTTTTTCTGAACTGGGCTGTCCTCGACCATCCCAACACCAGTGCTTCATACCCCTCTGCCAGGACACTGCCCACAGCCCAGAAGACTATCAAGCCTATCGTCAATTTATTTTTGCCATCTTCCTCTAATAGCAGAAAAAGAACTTCTTCCTATTGGCCCTTCTCTGTCTGTATGTGGCTATAATGTCCGGCCATGCCATACCCGCTTGGATGTGGCTGAGTTAGAACAACACTTAGGAGTCTGGTGAACTGCTTCTGCTTCAACATGTCCTTCTGAGTCATCTTCAGATGCATGAACCCAACTGCTACTGCTTTAAAACCAAAGTGAATTTGGAGGCCGGCTTAACTCTTGAGAGGAACCTCATGGGATGAGTCATGCAGCATTCCTGGCTGTTCCTAGGGTGTCCTTGTTCAGTTTGGGGAGTCCCAGACTCTATGTTTCTCAGGTCTCTTTGTGCATGGCTATTCAGAAATTCTGGCAAGCCCTGGCCCGCCGCACTTCATCCTGGCACTCTGCTGACACAGTGTACTTACACCTCTTGGGTGGATGGAAACATGGGGACGCCTGGGTTGGCAGGGAACACAAAGGAGACAAAGTGAGTGACCAAGCACAATGTAGGCAGGGCGAATGCTCCTCACCCATGGGCGACCACTGCAGTGCAGATCTGTGGTCTTGGGATTGCCGGAAGTGTCTGAGAACTGTGATCTCAGGGTTGCGAGAGGTGTCTGGATTATTTTGAGAGAAGCTGGAAATTTGGATTTTCATGTAAGTGATCCCATTAAATGTGAAATATCAGTCGTGTGTGTGTGTGTGTGTGTGTGTGTGTGTGTGTATTTACTTACAGAATAAAAAAAATCTCCTTTGTCTGTGCAATATGGTTTATGGTCTAGTCTACAGTCTCTGGATTCAAAGAGCGCAGAGCTGGATTGGCCTTTGATTCTGTCACAGATATGTTGGCCCTCCCGCAACCTCCTTAACATTATCAAACGGTAATGGTAGGTGGTTCGTGAAAGGGCAAGCTGTGCTTAGGATTCCCAGCCTTGCCAGGGGGCCCCTTTGAACAGCTGTATTGCACACAGAGCCCAAGGAAGGCAAAGAGCATAGACCAAGGAACCACGACCGCTGGGTTCCAATCTCTTTACTAAAGACAATTTACTGTTGACCTTGGGTGCTAAGTGACAGGAGGTGCTGAGGGTGCAGAAGGTTAGGAGGTATGGCTCTCTCTCCTGTCCCAGCTTCACCCACCCTTTTTTTAACACTTCACTTGAATGGAGGATGGTCATTCTGGAGACACCAAAAGGTCCTGCCAGTGCCAGGCTATAGTGAAGCCATTGGATTTCCCAAGTTGGCAGGTAAAATAAGTAGGAACAAGACCTTCAAATGAGTATATACCGGTTATCTACAGACCCACAGGATCTCTGTACTATTAAGCTGGTACCGGGATATGTTTTCCTGACATCTGTAGCCTGGCTTTTTTTGTTGTTGTTGTTTATTTATTTATTTTTTTAATTAATTATCCACTGAAATTCTTACTTGCTAAATTTGCTCCAGAGATAATATCTTAAAATATCTTTTCATGTCTTATAAACTACTTTAAAAAGAAAACCTTACATATTTTATTAACCAGGCTTTCTTAGTGTATGTGTGCCTCCATCTGTGTGTGTACACACAAGCGGAGATCAGACAGCAACTCTGGTGTCATTCTGCAAGCAACAATCATCTTTTATTTTTGAAATGGGGGTCTCTGAATGGCTTGGACATTCCAAGTGGGCTAGGCTGGCTGGCCATCAAGCTCCAGGGATGTACCTATCTCTGCCTCCCCGACTTTTGGGATTACAAGTAGATGCCATGAGGCCCAGCGTTTCAAAGCCTGAGTTCTAACAGAGAACTGCCTGACCATTTTCAACTTAGCTAACGAGGGCTGACAAGGGCTGGAAATAGAGCTTACAGTGCCCTGACCACAGGATGCTCAGAATGCAGTGTCATCACACACAACTTGTGCAGTGAAAAAGTTTATGAATTGAAAAATGTGCAGGACAGGAGGAAGCGAAAAGGTCGTCATTGGAATAACGAGGGGAGGTCTGACTCACAGAAGCCGGTGCTGCCATAAAATCAGAGCTGGTGTGTGCGTGTGTGTGTGTGTGTGTGTGTGTATGTGTGTGTAGTTTATGGAAAGCACCCCCCCCCAAACTGTTGAGGGCTGGAGACAACAGAAGTGAGACTAAATCATCCCTGCAATTACAAGGTTAGGAAGTGAAAAGATTCTTTACCTTCCCCTGCAAGTCTGATCTACTTTAAACTTTGAGGGCCCTTTCACTTTGAGGGGCCTTGCAGTTGGAGGGGTCTGAGCTGTGTGACTGGAACATCGAGGGCCATTTTGCAAGCTTGTCAGAAGCTCTGACAAGAGGCACTGACAACTCTTGGAGGACACTCTACACCGCCGTGCAGCACACAATGTATCTCAAGCTTTGGTAACATGGCTAGTGAGACAGCTTGGTCCAGTGGCCACGGAGGCTGGGTTGCTTATTTGTTAGCAGTTAGCTGGTTTCTCTGAGATGGACTACTGTAAAAGGAGGGGAACAGGAACAGTCATATAGCTTCTTGGAGGGGCTGAAAGCGTGCAAATAGAAAATGTGAGGAAGTATTATGGTGGAGGGCACACTGGCTATGCTGGTAGGCATGATGAACTGCCAGCTCTGGCCATTTCACCATCTTCCTCCCCTGTGATCATGTGAAGCCTTAGTAAGTTTCAGCTGTACCACACTTTCTGCTGACTGGACGGCACAGGGTGGCATCACCTTTCCTTGTTCACCACACCTTGACCTGGACATTCCCCACTGGACACAGCCAATACGGATGAGAAGGTGGTACCTTTTGCACTTTGCCATCCTGGCCCCAGACTATGATTTTCCTTCTGTCATTAGTCCCCACTCAGATTCACCTTCTGAGTTCATGTTCAGTGTAATGAATAAAACCAACTTTTCAATGCGAAGAAAATTTATGGTATTTCCACTCACAAGAAGGACGGAAAAAGTGTATTATGGAGTGTAAGATATTCCAAGTGGTTGACGTCACAGACTTTTAAGATAAATAATCTCTAGACCTTTCTGTGAGATAAGCATGCCCCTTTCCTGGCTTCCTACCACACACTGTGTAATGTCACAGCACATCTGAAGTATGATGCTCTTCTTAGCGTGTGAGTTATTACTTTTTTAGGATCCTAAAATTAACCTTTCTAGGGCTAGCGTATTTTAAAAATCTTAATCTCTGAAAAAAATTATTAATGTGTAAAGCCTCCACTCAGTTCCTGTTCATTGTTTCGCTGACAAGATTCCTTATGGTGTCTAATATTTGGTCACAGAGACATGTTATAAAATGCCAATGCACAGATGATGTTTGGAAGGTCTGGGGTGAGGAGGGGAGTCTCCTTAAATGGAGATGTCAACTCCAGCCAATTTCGGAGTGGTTCACCATTAAGATGGATGTTCTCAAAGCCCTGGGTCTCTGCTGGAAATTTAAAAAAAACCACAGAATAACTGATTATGATTAATTGTAAGTGCTTAGCCACGTGAAGACAAATGAACATCTTTAAAACAAAGCTATTGATCTGGCTTTGTTTGGAATTGAGAAGATAGACTAATCAGATCCTACAGGCCTTTTGCAATGATGAGGAATGAGAGATTGGATTATTTTTTATTACTGTTATTATTATTTTGGTCACCGGTTTCTAGATTTTAACTTAGCAGCACCTGATATATCTGGCTATAATTTTTTTTTCCCCTAGCAAATATCTGAGTAGAGAGTAGTTGTCCAAATATGTCCTGGGCAAGAGTTTGATTGGGATAAAGGCAGGGTAGGAGGAAGAGATGTGGGAAGGACTACATTTAGAGAGTCCCTTCTGTGTGGTCCCTTCTCAAAGGTGAGGAACACTCAGAGAGGTCACGAAGCTTGACCCAAGTCCATGGCTTCCTATTTGCCACCCACATGAGTCTATTCTTGAAGCTCCTTTCCCCCCCGAGACTCCCTCAGACAATACTTTCAGCAGAGAACTAACTAAGGGGCTGACAGGTCGTCACAGCTGTTTGGTGGCAGCTGTGACTTCCATTTCCTCATTTCTTCCCAAGGAATTTTTCTCATCTTTCTCATTCTCCTTGGCAAGGAGTGAAAAGGTGACACTTTGCTAACAGACCTTTCTACAAAGGCTTTTTCGAAGGCAGGGAAAACCATGCCTCCCTTCTCAACTCCAGTTTCCCAGGAAGAGAAGTCCTGGGCTGGGTTGCTAAATTCGAGCTGGCACACTCTCCCACAGACATGCAATTGTTGCCGGTTCCGGGGTCAGAGTTTGGGTGAGGAGAGACCATCCATCTTAGGACTGACAATCAGACCTCTCCTGTCTGTGGGTCCTGTCTTTTCTGTGCCAGGAATCCTTAGCTTGCAACCAATTCCAAGTAGCTTGCAGCATCAGCATCCCTGTATTTCCCGTGATTCTTCCTAGAAT
The DNA here is from genome assembly GCF_030254825.1 of Meriones unguiculatus. NCBI lineage: Eukaryota > Metazoa > Chordata > Mammalia > Rodentia > Muridae > Meriones > Meriones unguiculatus. The sequence continues at coordinate 34,164,495 of NC_083359.1, forward strand.
CACCTTCCTCTCTAGCAAGGTGGAGGGGATTTTTCTAACTCGCTGCCGGTGTCTTCCAGGTGAAAAGAAAGGTAAAGAAAGAATGTGTACACCTTCCTTTATGTGTAAAGGGACATTTTAATATATTCATTCATTTACTGGATGTTCATTCTTCCACTGCAAACAGACACAGGAAACCTTTGACTATGTAGTTTAAAAAAAATTCCCAAGGAGGCTCAACTTATCCTAGTCTCTTATCATCCTGAAGCTAAAACTGTTCCAATGTAATTATTTTTTTTTGCAGATTTTGGAAAGGGTAAGTCACTCTCCAGTTAAAGCGATCAGCTCCTTTATTTTTACGAAAGAGAAAACTGAGGCTCTGAGAGCCAAAGAGACTTGCCCAAGGTCACACGCCTAATTAGTGGCAGGATAAGGACCGAATCACCCAGCCCCTGACCTAAGTTCTCCTATGCCTTATTGCTGCCTCACCAGGCTTCCCCACATGAAGGGCAGTGAGCAGAGTAGCTGCTGGGGAGAACAATCAAACTGTTTCCTAACACAATTCAACTTTAGTTGAATGACCCCAATATGACCCCTCGGTGACTTTTCTTCAGAAAGAGGTTTCTTTAGTTAGAGCAAGTGAAAATCCAAGACACAGGAGGACAGTCTTGTGTGTGTGTGTGTGTGTGTGTGTGTTTCTACATAAGGTATATATGGTGAGATTGCAAGGAGGGAGCATCTTCTCTCATCTGTTCATCCTCACCACTTTAAGGTTACTATTTAAAGTTTGAATTTAAGCCTTCAAGAAGATCCCAGAAGCAGGAGCAATAACTGGACCTTACCAGGATGTCTGTCATTCCCCCACGTCCTGTGCCAAGGTCCCTCCCTGCTTCTGGCTAATTCCAACTCACCTTCTGGTGGTAACCCCTCTGTCACTGGCCACAGACCTGTAACCTGTCTCCCTGTATGCCCATACTCAAAGAAGCTGCTCCCTGAATACACAGACAGATGCTGGGGGGCTATTTTGGCCATCTGCTCCAACAAATACAGCGGGAGCCCGGGAGCTCGATTGAGGAACCCCAGTTTGTGGGAGGTGAGAAATCACACTTTGCAGCCTGCAAACACTTTGGCCAAGGTAAGCCGGAGGGATCCCCCGGTACCCAATTTTAATAGCATTGCAGTAGAAGACCCAGGAATGCATCCATAAGGACCCCCCTGCACACATACGCTCCCCCTCTCTCCTCTCCGCACAACGCACACACTCTCACACACACAGAAGGCAGCAATCGCAAAATCAACTCACAGGATCTCCAAATCGCGCAGCGCTCGGAAGGCTCCATCTTCAATGCAGCTGATGTGGTTATTGTCCAGTTGCCTAAGGGAAAGCAAGGGAGAGCATGAAGGCTGAGCAGGGGCAGCGGCGAGGGGCTGGGCGGCTAGCCGGCATCCCTGGCCACCAAGCGCCTGTCCCTCCACCCCTTGCAGGCTCTGCTAGTCCCTGCCAGGAGCTCCTGCAGAGCCAGCCTGTCTGCCACGCTGCTCCTTCTCTTCTCTCTGACTGTCTGAGGGAACTACACAGGCGAGCGCACCAAAGGCTGTCAGGTCTCAGTAAATATTAATTGCGCATTTTTTTTTTTTTTTTTTTTTTTTTTTAGGCAGAAGGGAGTAATTTCATTACATTAGGGCATCCAATCCATTACGAGCTCTTACTGTCATGTCACTGAAACAATTTCATTAAGCTAAAGGCCTGTAAATCATTGGAGGTCACTGCTCTGCCCTCCGCGACCTCCCAGAATGCTTTTTTTTCCTTTCCTCTCTCTCCCTCATCTCCCTTTTACTGGAAGTTACAGTCTTTGCTTTGACACAGCGCTAAATCTCAAGGCTTTATCTGCCCAAGAGCGGTGAGGGCGCGTGGGGAATATACCGATTCCAAATTAGACTCAACTAATCTAATTTTATAGTCTTTTTATTATTCTAAGCACCAAATGTCTGTGGTGGTTTGATGTCTCCGTGCATTGTTATGGGGCCCATCTGGTAGGTCATTCTATGGGAACATTTTTTGAATAAATACAGATTCCCTCAAACTGCACTAACCATCATCAGCATTAAAGAAATTCATTGATGGAAGTGTTTGTGATGGAGGAGAAAAAGGAATATCATTATTGCCTAAAAGATGCACCACTTACATTTAAATTGGGGAGAATTAAATGCACCTACTTTAGGATTCCTTTTTAATTTTCCTTTCCCGTCCTAAGAGCAGGAAAATAAAGACTTTCTAAAAGACGCCTTGACTAATACACATTCCAGCTGAGGACTGAGGGATTTTAGTCGAGAAGAAACAGACACCATTGTTTTTCTGAGCCAAACTATATATTATTTGATAAGTAAATCAGTGTATTTATCACAACCACATCCAACTTATACTATATATAATCCATTTAATTCCTAAAACTGCAATTGACAGAAAAGAATCTTGTAAAGAAAATGACTATTTGCAACCAATACTGTCCTGTCCTTTGCAGAGAACACCACAGTTGGGGCAAGCTGAAAGTGTCGCTATACTTAAAACTCTTTCCTTGGACACTCATATGAAATGAAAAAAAAAAAAAAAAAAAAAAGAGCCTTTTACAGTTGGGTCACTTCCTATAGTTGGTATTTTGATTTGTAATTTCCATTAACAAATCCCAAATCAGCTCTCCACAAAACACACTTAAACTAACATTTGGTAATTCTCACAGAGGGCATTTATTTATTTATTTATTTACCATAAGAATATAGAGTTAAAACCAAAACATTATTCTCATTGCAAAAGTTTATGGATGTAGGACTATTAATGTGTGTGAGTTCCTGTGCTGAGCCAGATCCTGCACACTATTATAAAACTGCCTCACCCAGATAGACAGCCGCCATGGTGCACATTTAAAACAAGTCATGTCCAGATTTGAAAGTGATCGAGATACAGCTCTCAGAAAGCAGAAGCATCCTTCAGGTTGACCGGTCCTCCACCTAGTGTTCCAAGTCCTGGCTAATGGTGGTGTTTGTGGACTTTCGGGGTTCTTCAGTCCCTGGCCTTTCCGGAGCTGTTCTTTACACGATTTCGCTGATGTTTTTGGAACTGTACTGGAACAGCTACTTTCCCAGCAGTGGTTCTATTAGGGCAATCTAGTCTTGCTGCCCAGATTCCAGATTTATCATCGGTTTAAAGGCCGATGAATCAACAATCTCGGCTCCACGTCAAGGCCACCAAACCTTACCAAGCAGAAACTTGGCGGGGCTGGCTTTGGGCTCCAAGAAATTGTTCAACGAACATGCTGAATTCGGCAAAAAACCCACACCATCCACCTAAGTAGAAAAATATCTAAATCATCAGACTGGAATACAGTGTGGGGTGATGGCGATTTGTAGAGAACCTCCTTGTGTGTGCATCTCACAGAGGACCTTGAAATTATAGCATACCCCAAGTGAATGGATTTATAAAGTGTTATTCATTCCTTTTCTTTTTGAGGGCATTAATAACCAAAGAGGGGATTATTTTAAATACACAGAATTTTTCCCCATTTTTTCCCATGGGGAAAAATTAAATCTTCAAGAGAAAAGAGAAAGCTATAATTCCAAAAATCCAAACTAATTGGCATTTGTTTTTGCTCTCTCTCTCTCTGAATATATATATATATAAATGTATATATATAAATGTATATATATGTTCATATATGCATATCTTCCAAGTGTAGTTATTTCTAGACTGAAGAGAAAAACATATTACAACTAACCAGAAAATTATTGTGGGAATCCTGCTTTCATAAACCAAGACTGGGGAGCAGACAAGGAAACAGCCTTGACACCCTGTTTGTCTTCTCAGCATTACCTCTTTGTTCTTTAAGTAGAAAATAAAGAATAAGAGGTGAGGGAATCCCACCAAAGAGTGGTAGAAAGAGAATTAAAAGTTGGAGGGGGGGGCTAAAATAATGTATAAAAATCTGTACTCAATGTTGCGTCGGAGTCCCAAAGCCCAGGTTGTAAAATAGTGTGGACAAGAGGAGCCTGGTCATTTAAGACAAAATCGGAGTGGTTGGATACATTAGTAATTGTGTGATGTTTCAGTCCTTTCAGGGGGAGGCACAAATCGACACCAAGCTATGTATTCATAAAAGGGAAAACTGGGATCTAACAAAAACATCTCAGTGGCTGTATTTCATGCCTTACTTTAAGCACGTATGAAATGTATCCAAGATTAAAACATTTATGCTCAAGTGTGCTTGCCCAGAAGACATTTATTAGAACGGAGATGGTGTCCTTCCATCCTAACCACAGAGAAACCAAACAGGACCTGTATCCCAGCTATCCTCGCTAGTCAAAGGGACAGGCTCAAATATTCACGCTAGGAAGGTTTGTCGGGCAAGTGGGGACTACAGCCATGACTCCTTCCATCTCCCCGCTAGTAGCTAGGACAGCTTTGTGGAGTTGAGTCTGAGCGGATTCACAAAAAGCCCAGTTAACAGCCCACAGTCACTCCTGCTGTTTCACGCAGACACGGGGTCCTCAACCCAAACGAGCAGGTGCCCGGTCAGAAAGATTTCTTTTCTTTTACTACCTATTTATTTATTCGAGGGAGAGGTGTGGAGGTCAGAGGATGATCTGAGTACGTCTGATTTCTCCTTCAACTGTGTGGGCTTCAGGGACTGAACTTGGGCCATCAGGCTTGGCGGCAAGCATCTTTACCCACAGAACATTCTCACTACCCATAGGTTGCTTTTTTTCTTTCCAAAATAACAACTCAGACACCAAAGTGCTGTGTGTGTTGGGGGTGGGGGTGGGGAGGCGTAAATTGCAAGCCCAGCATTTCCTTGTCGGCGTTGGAATAGAGGACTAATAAACACGCAGAGAACCTTCTGGTAGATGAAGCCAAAGCATTTGCTTTAGCAGTTGCTTCTGAGAGTTCAGTATGCTGGAGGCTGCCGACATGTGTTCTGAGCTCTTGGAGGGTCAAAGGTCTGTATCATGCCTTTGAACTCATTCACTCAAAGATCTCCCCCCCCCTTAAACGGGATTGAGGAAAGCTCATAGCATACTCCATGCCTAGCTCACCATCACTCAGGGGGCATGGGCAAAAGGAACTTTGGAGATGTGAGCATAAAGGGCTCTGAGCAACTGAGCATGCCTGCCTCTGCCCCTGTTTTTCCTGTGAGCGTCTACTAGTGCTTACCGAGGTCTGTGAAAGACAGTGCTAACCCACGAGCCACACGACTCTGGCTGATGCCCTGTGGCCCTTGCTATGACAAGGGAGCAGACCTAAGTATCATAAGTATTATTTCCCTCTGAGCCCATAAGGGGCTTCACACCTCCCGGTTCCCTGAGACACTGAAACCCTTCCCTCTTCCGCAGCAGGGATCCTCAGGAAGAACTGGAGATACTATGAGATTTCTGTGCTTTTCCTAGGAAGTCTAGGAAGGCAGTGGCTGGAAGAGGAAAAGCCACTCTTTTTCTTTTTGGAGGCAACTTTCATTGTCTTCTCCTTTATACAGAATACCAATTTGATTTGCACTCCTCGGTCTTTGAATAAGCTGAGAAGCCCCAAAACATTTCATGATATTAAATTAACTGCTTTAATTTCCCTGGGAAGCTTCCATTTCAGCAAACAATATGACTGCTAAAATGATACCAGGGCCATTTAGTCAGAAATCCTCAGACAAGGACTAAGCGCAGACTCCCTGAAAGGAATGCTCTGACGACTGCATTTTTTTATATTCTGCGAAAATAAACAAGTTAGAAAAGAAAGCCAGCATGAGTGGGGACTTAAAAGTAATCTCTTATTATGGCAGGCCGGGCGGTAGCACTTCTGTGAGAATTCCTGATCCTAAGCATAATATTCTCCGAATTATCACAGTTCGTCTCTTTTGCTTGCAGTTTCAATTTTCATAATCGGAGCAGGAGAGAAACATTTTTGCAGTTCAGAAAATTTTATGAAGCATGTGTAAATCCTTAAAAAGGGGGTGGGAGTTAGAAAAAGATGGTCTACAATATCAATACCCACCCACCCACCCACCCCACAACAACAGCCACAAAACATAAGAAAAAAAGAGTAAGAAAATTTCAAGACTTCCATGATGCATGCAAGTCCATACAAACAAACAAACAAACAAATAAACAAACAAACAAACAAACACCGGAAAACAGAAGTCTGCAGAAACAGGCTTTGGCTATTTGGAAGAAGAGTAGAATTTCCAATAGAATTCCCTATGAACATGCAAAGTTTACACACCAGGGCTCATCCAGCTGTTGCTGTGGGGGGAGGAAGGGGGAAGGGCAGAGGGGTGGTAGGGAGGGGTGGTAGGGAGGATAGCCCAGCATCTCATCAAATGGTTGGTGAAACTTAGCCTAAAGGCATCGTTACTCTAGGGCCTCTAAACAGCAGCAGCAGCAGCAGCAGCAGCAGCAGCAGCAGCAGCAGCAGCAGCAGCAGCAGCATTCTGCCTCAGAACTACAGCTAGTGTGACTGCAGTCCTTGTGCGATGTGAAAGAAGCAGGTGAGGCTGAGCATCCTCTGGAGTTATATCATTTGCTATTTTCCCGAACAAAACTAGCTCCACAAAAATGTACAAAATCAGCAGAGCACTTCTGTACACAATTCACAAGGGAAGCCCTAGCGGGAAGCCAGACAAGTCCGTGGCCACAGAATCCAGCAGTTAACTAACAGAGTAGTCACAGCATGTTAAAAGAAGTTCACTCCAAATTAGGCACCTAGGATACAGAATGAGGTATAAGATAGTCTTTGAAAATGGAGAGGCGCCTCCTTATCCGTGATTTTGCATGCCAACCATCTTTATCATATAATTCAAAATTCAAACTGATTGGTATTTGTTTATGCTATATATATATATATATATATATATATATATATATATATATATTCATATATGCATACCTTCCAAGCACACTTTTTTCTAGACTGATGAGAAAAACATATTACAACTAACAATTTGTGTGTGTGTGTGTGTGTGTGTGTGTGTGTGTATGTGTGTGTGAATCCTGCTTTCATAAACCAAAAGGGGACCAGACACGGGAACAGCCTTGACACCCTGTTTGTCTTCTCGGCGTTACCTATTTTTTTCTTACCTTGTTTTCTTTAAGCGTTACCTTGTTTTCTTTAAGTAGAAAACAAGAAATCTAGTAACACCTTTTTAAAAATGATGCTTTAACATTATAAAACTCATTATTGAAGAACAAATTGTACAAGCATTTGTCTGCTGCTCTTTCAAAAAAAATTAAAGCTCAAGGTTTTTTTTAACTGGCAAAAGGAAAAAAAGTATGTTCAAAAGAAATGCATACACTTCGTATAATTGAGTACTGGTCACACTTTGTAGGCGAATCAAACACTTGATCTTAGCCACAATCTGTTAATGAATTGTCACTACTTCTCATCATTAAGAAGCTGCAGTAATTCCACATTAAAATGACATTTCACATGAGCAAAAGGAGGTGAATCTATTATTCTGCACATTTAGTACACCTGTCCACCACATCCAGGAATGCATGCATAAAGATATGTTTACCCAGCCATGAATTATTTAAGTGTCTGCAAAGATCCCTGTCCGTGCAACTGACAACTCTATGCCTGTATCTCCTGAACACATACTTACACGTGTATGATCTCACTCATGTACATATGTAAATGAAAATGTATTTTTACAAAACAGTCAACATAATAATGGACTTCTGACATTTAATGTGGATAGACTTACAAAATTACTTAGGAAATTGATTGCCATCATTCCAGTGGCGTCATAAGGAAGGGACAGAGTCAGGTTAATTAAGCTTTCGGATCACAAAAGCCTGCTTGGGCCATAGTTGAAAATTAAACAGAAATCTGCTTTAACAAGCGTGGTTGGGTGTACTTAGCCACGCAGCTAGCATGGCACCTCTTGTTCAGTATATATCGTATTGCTGTTCAACATATGTAACTTCTGAGCAGGAGGATAACTGCATTCACTTGCATGATGCCTCTAGAAGCGAGCTCTGCAACAATGCAAACACTGCTGACGGATTAGCAACAAAGAGGCACATCCGACCTTGGAGAATAAAGAAGGGGCTCACACAGCTGAGAGATGTCAGTTAACTCCAGTTCTGTGTGTGGAACCTTCACATACAGGGGTGTTTGGCAAACGAATTTCCACTGAAAAACCTAAGTGGGGGGATCCTTGCAAGCCAGTATAGCACCAAGGGGAAGAGGCAGAACCCCTGTTTCATTTGTGCACGCCAAACTTGATTTGGAAACAAATTCTGGCATTTCTAGGGAAATAAAGGAGCAACAATAAAAAGGACAGAAAGTCCGTCGATCTAAACCAGCCCACATTCGTAACGAGAGAGCTTCATTTGACTTTTTAGATCAAGGGACCCAAAAAGCTTGATTACTGTTTACAAAAATGTTTTAAGGCTCACATTTCAAGTCAGCTCCAGACCCGGTGGTCATCTTTGTGTCAGGATATAAAGGCTGAAGCAGTCTTAAAGGCATCACAGTTTGCCTGTGACTTTACCTATCCTATTCTGGGATAACTCAGAACTAGGCACTTTTCAGACATCCATGTGATGACCATCAATTCTGTTGGGTCCTGGGGCAGAGTCCATTGGAAGGTTATTAATTTTCAGAGCATCATTCTCTCGCTTGGTCTCTAAAAGCTTCAGATGCCTTTGAATTCACAAGCTTGCTTTTGGTTGCACAGGCACTAAGAGGCTTACCACTCCACACATGCAGGCTGGTAGGCACCTGAAAGTATCTCAATTGTTCTACTGTGCCCTCTTAACCTTACTGGGAATTCAAATTTCTTTGCAAGATGTATCTGTGTTTTACTCACTGGCCTTGCTGAAGTCATGAGTACTCAGAGGCTGGACAAATAAATGGCTGTCTCCATAGCGATTGGGGCAGGTCTGTGGTTTCCCTAGTTACACTCCTGAGAGATAACCATCTGTGGTTCGTCCTCAGCAAAGGCACAAGATGGAGGGAGGAGTGAGAAACGGGAAGATGAAATGCACTTTTGTGAATAGGCATGAAGTTAGACCTCTGTATACCTGTTTTCACTCCTTTTGCTAAAGCAACCATCACAAATTCTAGTGGGGTTGATGACAGGTATTTTTTTTTCTCCACCCCATGAAGGTTTCAGAAAATTTCATATTGACCACAATGAACAAATACAGCCCCATGATTATAGCTAGTAAGCTGAAGCCAGAGTGGAGGTATTTCTCCCTGGATGTCAGGCAGGTGTCCACACAAGAGGCTGGTTCTTCGTTCTCATGTTGGATCATCACTCAGGGCTGAAGGTACCTGTCACCACAGCCTGAGGACCTTTCCCTGTCAGTGCATGGTGTTTGCCCCACATCCTTAGACCCTCAAAGATGGTTTTCCTTTTTCAAACATCACACAGATCATTCATCTAGAAATCTAACTGTGTGTCTTTGAATTTTTCTGCATTTACCAATTCATCCTAACAAATCCTTTGTGAGTTCTCAAGGTCTGATACCCATTTTAGTTTTTAAATGGAAGGCCAGAGCTTATTTGATTTCTAGCTATGGAAACTAAGTGATTTGTATTTGTGTCCTCAAATCTCAGTTTCTATGAGATGGATGCAATAGTGTTTAGCCAAAAGCCTATTGTAAGAATTAAAGTAATGAAATGAAAGTAAAGGAATGAAATGCGTATATGCGTATATTTCTGGCTTTGCTTAATTTTATTTGCTTTAAAACTAATGTTATTAAATAAAGGAATCCATTTTTTTCTTGCGTGATCTCTAAGGTCTCTTTCTGCTCTGAAGTTATGTGTCCTGAGATTGATTTCTTATGAGTTCTTAAGGGGAAAAAAAAATCCTGTTCATTTTACTCATACTCCTTGGTGATCCCAGCATATCCGTTTATCCCTTCTTTTCCCATCCCGGCCCAAAGAATCTATTATTTGAGATATTCAATATATTCTTTCTGCAACAAGGGCAGCAGTTCAGACACATGGGCTCTTCTAACTTCTCCAGCCGTTAGGAGATTGAAATTCAAGAAGCCAGTGAAAACTCAGATCAAAGAAAACACACATTTTTCCCTCACAAGAAAATGATGCCAATACGGCGACATATTTGGAATCCCATGGGAGAGAGTGACTGCAAAGTTTAACCTCATTTGTTGATGGCTGTTTCCAATTAATTATCAATCAAGCAATGTACTGGGAACCTAAAGCAGTCAAGTGTCACACTATCTCCTGGTATGTAATTTTTTCTCCTTTATGTATGTATACATGTGTGTGTACCTGCTTGTCTATCTGTGAACCATGTTCACAGTGGATGCCTTTTGGGGGTCAAAAGGTGGTGTCAGAACCCTGGAATCAGAGTTACATGTGGTTGTAAGCTGCCCGATGTGTAAGCCTAACCCGTGTCCCCAGAATTAACACCACGTGCAATTAACTGCTAAGCCATTTCTCCTGCCCAAGTATGTAGTTTCTTAATCTTAGTATTCTTTAGTCTGTACACAGAGACTCCCTGTAACCCCCATTTC